>NC_089223.1:136581015-137781015 GCF_963924675.1 Phocoena phocoena
TCCATCCATTCATCCATCCATCCACCCATCCATCCATTCATCCACCCATCCATCTATCTGTCCATCCATCCATCCATCCATCCATCCATCCATCCACCCATCCATCCATCCATCCATCCATCCACCCATCCATCCATTCATCCATCCATCCATCCACCCACTCATCCATCCACCCACCCATACATCCGTCCCCATATCCATCCATCCATCCATCCATCCATCCACCCACCCATCCATCCATCCACCCATCCATCCATCCACCCATCCATCCATCCATCCATCCATCCATCCATCCATCCACCCACCCATCCATCCATCTACCCATCCATCCATCCATCCATCCATCCACCCACCCATCCATCCATCCACCCATCCATCCATCCGTCCACCCATCCATCCATCCATCCACCCACCCATCCATCCATCCGTCCATCCACCCATCCACCCATCCACCCATCCATCCATCCACCCATCCATCCATCCATCCATCCATGCATCCACCCACCCATCCATCCATCCACCCATCCATCCATCCGTCCACCCATCCATCCATCCATCCACCCACGCATCCATCCATCCATCTATCCATCCATTCACCCATCCATCCATCCATCCACCCACCCATCCACCCATCCATCCATCCACCCACCCATCCACCCATCCATCCATCCATCCATCCATCCAAGGGCCAGCTGCCTTTGCATCTAAGCACCAATGTATACTCTACTCTATTGCACAAACGTGAAGAGTGGCCATGAATGAAATTCCCACAGACCAATGACAACTCATATTATTATTAATCAGTATCTTTGATCCATCATGCTAATAGTTATGGCCATACATCACAGATGAGCTCAACAAAAGTGATGACCTTGATGAGACCTCATTAGTCACAGAGTCGCTTGGGCCAAAACGAGTAGGAATAGGCTCCAAAACAACTGGCCACCTTTGCCGTGTGGGCCCTCAAGTCTCTGGGGACCCTGGGGCTTTGAGATGATGCCACCAGGTCACTGTATCGCCCCCCCTCCCGCAGTGGAGCCCGAGGTGAAACTCATCGGGAACATCCACGGCAATGAGGTGGCGGGCAGGGAGATGCTCATCTACTTGGCCCAGTACCTGTGCTCTGAGTACCTGCTGGGCAGTGCCCGCATCCAGCGCCTGCTCAACACCACCCGCATCCACCTGCTGCCCTCCATGAACCCCGACGGCTACGAGGTGGCGGCCGCCGAGGTGAGCGCCCCCAGGCTGGCCCCGGGGCTGCCGCCTTCCACCCTCCCCTGTTCGCTCACCCCCTAGCGGTTGTGCAGGGTCTCTGTGCACAGGTGTCAGTGGGCCTCAACATCCTCAAGGTCCTGCTTGGGGGTGGGGAGGGCGGCAGACGCTGCGAGTTCTCTGGTGGGTTCAAAGGCAACATGCGCTGTGGAAGCAGGATGACGGGGGTGGCAGGAGCCGGACTGTGTGCTGGCTGGAGGGGGGCCTCCAGGAGAAGGTGGCCCTGGGCAGGGCCTGCGGGAGGTGGAGTGAGCAGTGCAGCCCTGGCGAGGGGTATTCCAGGCAGAGAACAGCCAGTGCAGGGCCTGAGGTTGGAGGACCAGCCCAGAGGCTGGAGACATGGCAGAGGAGGTCAGGGGCAGCTCCCAAGTTCATCACGTGAAGCCAGAGAGAAACCACAGCCCTGCCCGCGACCCTCAGCCCAGCCCCGCGCCTCCCTCCAGAAGGATCAGGGGGGGGGCATGCTGACCCCCCCGGGTGTGTTCAGGGTGCCGGCTACAACGGGTGGACAAGTGGGAGGCAGAACGCGCAGAACCTGGACCTGAACCGCAACTTCCCCGACCTGACGTCCGAGTACTACCGGCTGGCCTCGGCCCGCAGCATACGCAGCGGCCACATCGCCATCCCACAGCACTACTGGTGGGGTAAGGTAGGAGCCGCCGCGCGCCCCTCTGATGCAGCCGAGGGTCTCTGGTGTTCTGGGACCCTCGGGTGTCATCCTTCCCCAGGGCAGCAGAGCCTGGCGGTTAGCAGCCTTGGCCTCTGAGCCTCGGTTTCCTGCCTGCAAAATGGGGATGGTTCTCACTGGGCCGCTGGTGGGATTCGGGGAGCGGGTACTGAAAGCACCCGGAGTCTGGCAGGTGCTCAGGGGCGGTGCCCCGGAGGGCTGCCTGGAGGGGGTGGCATCCCCAGGAGGTGGGCAACAGAGTTCCAGGCCAGAGGATGGGCACGTGCGAGTGCCCGGTGGGGCCTGAACGGAATCCTGAATCTTGGGCGTGGGGCTGGGTGGTCGGCGGGGACGTGCCTCGTCCTGAGGACTGCCTCGTCCGCCTGGGCAGGTGGCCCCTGAGACGAAGGCGATAATGAAGTGGATGAGGACCATCCCCTTCGTGCTCTCCGCCAGCCTCCACGGGGGCGACCTTGTGGTGTCCTATCCCTTCGACTTCTCCAAGCATCCCCAGGAGGAGAAGATGTTTTCTCCCACGCCCGACGAGAAGGTGAGAGGCTGGGCAGAAGTGCTGTGGTTGCAGGAGAGGCAACAGTGTGGGTGGTGCCCTCGGGGGCCCGGAGTCCTTCCGGTTCTGAGCCGGTGAAGCCCATGGAGCTCTGAAACATTAGGAGCCTTCTAGGCCCACCTCCAAAGCCCCTCCTCCAGGAAGCCTTCCAGCCAGCCGGAAGCAGCCCCTCCCTCCTCTGGCTGCCCCCCTTCCATCAGTGTCTCATCTCGTCTGGGAGCTCCTGGGGTGGGGACCCTGGCTGAGTGGCCTCCCCCCAGGCCGCCCCTTGTCTTCTGTCCTCGGGAGGCTGGAGTTCCGGGCAACACCGGCAGAGGGCAGCGCTGCATCGTGCATAGCGCCCGGCTGGCTCCCGGCGCCTCCCTCCTTCCTGTGGGTCTGGCCAGTTTGTTAAGGGTCAGGTACCCTGGGACTTGAAGATACAGTGGGATCAGAGTAGGAATTTTGACCCCAGCGGTCACGTGGGCCCTGAGGAGACCCTTCCCGCCTCCAGGCCTGTTTCGCTCGCTGCTCAGACCGGCAGGGCATGAGACCCGTGATGATGGCTGGACCCCTCACCAACGCCGTTCTTCCCTTCCCCGGGGGCACCCCCTGCCCTGACTGACAGTAGAGGCTGGTCTCCTGGGAAGGGCATGGGGGTTGAGGCCAGGCAGTGGGTGATCTTCGGGGGGTCACAGCCGAGTGCACTGGAGCTTAGCTGCCCCACTGCCCTGATGCCCCCGCCCCCCAGGCCAGCTCCTGCCCTCCCACCCCATCAGGAGGCAGGAGACTTCCCTGCCCTTCCGGGAAGACAGTTTGATAGTCCTTCCTTGACCAGCCCGGGGAGGCTTGGGAGGGTCTGAGCTGTCCGCCTGGCCACTCAGCAGGCCCCCTGGTGGACCGGACTTGGGGTGGAGAGCGAGGCCTGGCCTCTGCTGCCTTCTCGCACTTTCCACCCGGTACTGGGGGCAGGGCAGGGAGGGTGGGACTGGTCCTGGACAGACACGTGCCCGGAGCTGGCTCCCCTCGTGTTCTCCTCCTGTGGCCACCCAGAGGTCGACCCTGCCTCACCCAGTCCCTCCCTGTGTGTGGCCGGTCCCGTAGACTGGGCCCTAGGCCGAGGGTCCTAGTTTAGGGTGGGAGACGGAGCCAGAAACGGGAAAGGATGAGAAGGTGTGGCCTGGCCAGAACAAGGGGCTGCCCAGGAGGCCGGGGACATGCAGGGATGGTGTGTGTGTGTGTGTGTGTGTGTGTGTGTGCGCTGGATCCTCCGCCTTACGGTGGACTCTAAGGAGGGTGTCCTCAAGGGGCAGCTACCGCAACGGAGCCTGAAAGAGCAGTGGCGACTCCGCCAGACCCCCAGGAGTGAGGGTTCAGGGGCCTGTGAGCAGTGGGACTGGGGAGGCCCAGCAGGGCTGGGCTGGGCCGGCCTCCTCCAGGGCTGGGGGCGCAGAGCCCGTGTCTCCTGCGATCGTTCCCGCACTTGTTCATTCTCGCTGCCACTCATTCATTCAGTCAGTCACTCCCCCACTGACTACAGCCAGCACGTGCCTAGCACCTGGAGGGGCGCCAGGGTCTGTGCTTGGAGCTCAGCCAGGGCCCCCTGGGGTGGCTGGGTGACCTCCGCTGTGCCTGGCCTCCGCCCGCTGCGCTGCCAGGGATCAGGGCCAATGCCTGGGTGAGGCCTGTGTCCTCCAGGCAGGAGGGGCCCCTGGCCGCTGGACTCAGCATCTCTGGATCTCAGGGGCAGGTGCGTGAAGACGCCTCTGGGGGGAAGTGCGCCTCCAGGAGTCCCTGCCGAGTCAGAACCCTGAGAACTTCCCCATCAGCCATCAATCATCGATCATCGATCGATACTCCTTCAGCCTCGCAGCCAGTGGTGGTCTCTGTGGAAACCAGGGTCCCAGGGGAGGCTTGGGGAGTGGGGGCACGTGAGGGGGGCTTGGCCAGGGGGACCAGTTAACGCCCCCAAACTCCCACAGTGCCCGGTGGATGGGGGCCAGTGCCTCAGGGCAACGTCCAGGCCGGCCAGGGCTGCCTGCCTCGTCCCCCTCTGTCCCCCTCACACCTGCCCTTTCTGCCCAAATCCTACTCCCCAGCTGGGTTCAAGCTCCGTCCCGCCGACCAAGCCCTCCCTGACGCAACCCACCCCCAGTGGGAAGTAGCTGCAGCGCATCCAGGTCCCGGGCAGGCCGGTCCTTCTCCGTGGCCCTGACCTGTGATCCTAGGCCCCTCGTCAGCCCATATCTGCCCCTCCTAGCAGCCCACCGCACCCCACCTTGTTTCATCTGGGGGGGGTCATTGTCTCTGTGTCCTTCCGCCACCGACCCACCACCCCGCCTGGACTCTGGGTGGAGATCCTACCCCCAGGTCGGGCCTGTTCCCAGCCGGGCCTGGGGCTCCAGCGCCCTGGGGTTGTAGGGACTGGTGGTGACTTCCCCTGCTCTCCTGAGGGGGCTGACTGACAGGTGACAGGAGGAGGCCCCAGGGCAGGATGGAGAGAGAGACCTTCGAGAGGGGCTGGCCCAACCTACGCCCACCAGCCTAGGTCCCGCTCTGCAGACAGGCGGTGGAGGCCCGGCCACTGTTCCAGAAACAGCCCCGTCACCACCTGGACGCCTGGCTGAAGATGGTTGACCACAGCCCGCGGGTGACAGGGGCTGCTGGCAGGATGGAGGTCCCTGACCGCCCACCTCGGTGACTGAAGGACGTGCGTGGGCTTGTGTTTTGGGTGCTTGGTTTGCGTCTGTGGGACCGAGTTGAAACTGCAGTCTTATCCCTGAGAAAGTGGACTCATCCTTCCCCAAACCCAAGGTCCCGGGGTCTGAGTCGCCAGGAGAGACTCTCACTCTGGCCTGGAGCAGCCCCCCATTTCTGACCCCACCTGCCCACCTCCCCTTTTCTTAAAGAGGGATGCCCAGCCCAGGACAGACCTCTCAGGGCCGCAGGGCCTGAACAGGCCCAGCACAGGTGGGCCCTCCTCCATCTGACCTCTACTTGGAGCCTCCGTCCTGGGTCAGACCCGTGTCCGGTCCTGGGACGTACAGGTGGCTGAGTCCAGCCTGGGGGAAGGACCTGGCGGCCCTGTGGGGTGGGGAGTGTAACGGGGGAGCTCTGGGCTGGGGGAGGTTAGTGGGGGAGGGGCTCCGCACCACCCAGGAATCAGGGTCGCACCCAGACGGGCCCTGCCCCCGAGGCTCCCCAACAGGGGGTGGCAGGCCCCCTGAGCTGCATCCCAACCGTGGTGGGCACTGCACGTGGTTATGGCAGCAGGCCGGTGGGCGCCCGCAGGGGCTACTTGTCTCCTAGGGAAATGAAGTGACAGTCGTCATAGCCATTCGCTTGGGGGATGAAGTTAGTGAAAATGAGCCCCATGCCAGCCTCCCGCCTCTCCCGAGGCCTGCCCTCTGCACAGCGGCAGGAAACGCTTTATAAATTGCAAAGCTGACCTCCAGGTGCCCTGCCAGTGTCCCCACAGGGTGACCCCTTCTCGAGAGGAAGCCCACGCTCCCTAGCCAGGCGCGTAGGGGCTCCATGATGCGCTCACGTACCCACCACCGGCGCCCCGAGCTCTGGCCGTCCTGCCTCCGGGCCTTTGCACGTGCTGTGCCCTCTGCGTGGACCCTGGTCCCCCTCCCACCCGAGCTGCAGGCGTTCCCTACGGTGGCCCTTCCTCACTGCCCCCAGCTCGGAGGGCGTCCTGCAGAGCGCCCACCTTCTGGTCTTGCCCTCGAGGGGACCTCTGTCTCCATCTCCTTTCCAGATGTTCCAGTTGCTGGCCAAAGCCTATGCCGATGTGCATCCCGGGATGATGGACAGGTCGGAGAACAGGTGTGGGGGGAACTTCCTGAAAAGTGGCAGCATCATCAACGGGGCAGACTGGTACAGCTTCACGGGAGGTGCGCCCTGGACCGGCGGGGGCGGGGCTGGATGGGGCGGGGGCGGGCTGGCGCCTCCTCCCAACAGCCTCTCCTGGGAACCCGATTCCGGAGCTTCCGGCACAGGGAGAGCAGCAGGGATGCCTCACGTGTGGGGAGACTCACGCTCTGGGGTGGGAAGATTAGGGCGTGGCTGACCTTAGTTCTCTCGCGGCCTTGGTGAAGTTCACGTGCTCCTGTCGTGGAAGGGCTAGACTGTGACTTCCCCATTGCCAGTTTTGTGGTTTATTTAGTGGTCACTTAACATCTCACGGTTCCACCCGTGACCAGTTCTTTTTTGCCTTTTGGGGTTTAGTAGGGTTGCCCGATGGAATATGGGATTCCCCAGTTAAATGTGAATTTCAGAGAAGTAAGGAAGAGTTTTCAGTTCTGTCTAAATACTGTGCAAGTCCCAGATATTGCACGGGATATACTTACACTAAAACCATATTCGTTGTTTCTCTGAAATGTGGGAGCAGGTGACACCCCTGTGTCATGGGGACACTGGAGGCTGGGCCCACATGCTTCCAGGTGCTGCCGGCCACCCCTCCACACCAGCATGACCCTTATTATTCATGTCACTTGGCAGATGAGGAAACTGGGCTCAGACAAGAGTAGGACCAGCTCGAGGGCCACGGCACGTGGTAGAGCTGGGACCCACCCTGCCCGTGCCCCCCCTTCTCCTGTGGAGGTGGAGAGGGAGGCCCCTCAGCTCCCGTTCCAGAGCCACTTTCACCCCCTGCTCAGCTCAGCACCCCTGCTGCCCACGATGGCACGTGTGGTCCTTCCCGGGGGTCAGGGAGGCTCCTCTCCCTCCCAGGATCCAGACGGACGGGCTCCCTGACCCTCGGGGGGTGGGCTCCGAGTCTCAGGCATGACCTGTTTCTGGGGTCTGCAAAGGCCCCACTGGGGGGCTGAGCCTGGGAGAGGCCAGCTGGGCTCCCCTCCCTCGGGACACGGACCCAGGGAGGGCACGGGGCTAGTGACCAGGGACAGAAGGGCCATCTGCAGGGAAGTGTGGCCTCTCTGTGGACGTGACTATTAAGTCGGGAAGGTGGCCGCTGGGTACCGGGGTTCGGAGTAGGCTCTGAAGCTCTGAAGGCCGGGGCTCCCGCTGCCCCATCAGGGCCCAGGGCTGCCACAGAGCCCAGCTGCAGCTCCTGCTGGAGAAGACCTCCCAGAGCAGACGGGGTGGAAGGCAGACACGGGGGAGGGGGACGGTCAGCCCCACTTGCTCCGACGCCTCTGCCGTCTCCCTGGCTGGCCATCGGCTTCGCTGGGCCAGGCTCACCCGGAGATGAAGGTAGTAGGACCTTCTTCCCTGGGCTGTTCTCGGGACCGTCCAGGTAAATGGACGTTATCACTGGGGGTTCAAGCCAGGGGAGGGCCAGCAGCTTGGGCCCCAGGGGCACGGATGGCCCCCACAAGCTCCCAGCTTCTCTGCGGGAAGTGGGCTTGCTCCTTGCCCCCCAAGGGGCCGCAGGGATGCTGCGTGAGCCCGCGGACGTGGGCGCCAGACCACTTGGTCCACAGTGCGGCTGCCCACTCCCTGGACCTTGGGTGGGAGCTGTGACGTTCCCGGTCTGCTCGTCTGGGAGGCGCGGGTAGGACCACAGCCCCTGCCAGCTGCCCGGCCCAGGGCCCTGCGGGGGCCGGCGTTGAGAGCCACCCGCTGTGCTGCAGGCATGTCCGACTTCAACTACCTGCACAGCAACTGCTTTGAGATCACGGTGGAGCTGGGCTGCGTGAAGTTCCCGCCCGGGGAGGCCCTCTATACCATCTGGCAACACAACAAGGAACCGCTCCTCAACTTCGTGGAGATGGTGAGCTCTGGGCGGCCCCCGGGGCCCGGCATGGGGAGGGCCAGACCCAGGCCGTGCGGAGGGGCTCAGCGCCCGTGCTGTCACACGATTACGCTGTACTTGCTTATTCGTTAACCACCTGTGTTCACGAGTGAAGATTCACCGGCCACCCTGGGGCGGCTGGGGACACCACGGGGCGTACAACAGGGCCCCCGGTACAGGAAAGGTCTCAACAAGGGGAGCGCAGGGACCAGGGCAGCCCAGGAGAGGCGCCTGACCCAGCCTCAGAGGCCACGGGGGTCTTCCTGGAGGAGATGGCACCTGGGCTGCATCTTGAAGAAGGACGGAGATCAGGTGACAGGACAGGGACCCCTCCGGCAGGGGGGACAGCACATGTTAGAATTCAGTGGGGCGTTTAGGCCTGCAGGGGCGCCGTGGCCAGAGGAATGGGGCAGGCCCTGGTCGGGGGCGGGCCCAGAGGTGATGGCTGGGCAGCATGGTGTCTGTGCCGTCCAGGCAGGGCCTTGCGCAATCTGCCCCTGGGACTCAGAGGGGAGGTCACGGGCTGCTGGGGCAGCAGTGAGGCACCCGGACTGAGGGGTAGCCCCCCCACCAGTTATGGGGCTGAGGTCACCCAGAGGTGGGCAGGCTGTGAGCGGGGGCCTCGGAGAACGTGTCTATGATCACCCGTCACTGGACCCCGAGAGCCGGGTCTCCCAGTGGCCTGGTGGGGACCACTGGTGGGGACCACGTGCCGCAGGTCCCACTGCCTCTCCCAGCCCTGCCCCACCCCTCAGTCTCCCCAGCATGGCCTGCCACCAGGGGATGTGGTTCTGAATAGGATAACACTCATGAAAGGGACACAGGAATTCAAAATGGAACGACAGTGCTTTTGTATTATAGAAGCCTCTACATTTTGCTTATCCTTGAGCATTTTTAAGAATCATAAAAATGGCATGTTACTGCAACGTCCCGGTAAGAAGCAGGTCCTAAGAGGAAGACAGGATTGCCCGAGGGAGACAACGAGGGGCTGTGAGCGCACAGAGCTTTCAGTTGGTGTCCACGTGTCATCGAATCCTGACACCAGCCCTGGCCAGGGGATGGGGCTGCCCCACTTTTTAGATGGAGGAACAGGGGTGCTGGGGGAAGGATCGTGCTGGTCAGGGGTCGCTGGGCTCCCATCCTGGCTCACAGAGTCTGTGATACAGCCAGAGGAGGAGACAGAGGGTCAGAGAGTGACCGGGCGGGTCCAGTGTCACCAGCCACTGTGCAGAGCTCGAACTCAGATGTGCCTGCCCCAAACGCCAGTTCTGTTGTCGAGCCCCCTGCTTTCTAGAAAGATCAGGAACCTTTCTCCAGGCAGGAAGCAAGCCGAGCCTCCGGACCAGCAGCTGTAGCAATAGGAAGGAAGCAAGGCCGCGGATAATAACTGGGCGTTCTTAGCACTGTTCCTTCTCTGCAGCTGTGCCAGTGACCTCGCTGCGGGGCCTGGTCATCATCGATAACGGCTCGAGGCCAGGCCTCTTGGCTCGTTTCGTTTTACGGCTGTCTGGTGAAAATGAGTTTTAAGGAGTCTTAAATGGAGCTGGGATTGCTCCGTGGATATTGTATGTGAAGGCTCGGGGTATAAAGATTTAATAGCAAGCGCGATACCGTGGAAGGCTGGGCAGCACATGGCCAGGCGTGGCCGGCCTCCCAGGATGGCCCCCAGGACAGCTGCCCGGGCCTCCTGATAAGGATCCGTCTGTCGTGTCCACTGAGGCCTTTTGCACAGTGATCCTGACCAGGCCTGGGAGGGGGGCGTCTACATCCCCCTGGACAGGAGGGGAGGGGCAGGCGCACCATCTCTCCTTCTCTGCCTGAGAGCTCCACGTCCCTGGTTCTGCATGAAGGTGACTCCTCAGCCCGAGAACGAGGTCGGACCAAAATCTCGCTGGTGCGTGCTGGGATTACATGAGGCCCTACTGTGTGCTGGCCTCTGTTCTCAGGCCGCGGGGGAGGGGAAAGGGCAGATGACATCGCAGTGAGGTCAGGGCTGGGAGAGTGGAAATCAAGACCGTGGGACCCCAGAAGAGGCCCCTGATGTGGCCAGTCACGGAGGGCTTCCTTGAGGAAGAGGAGTGTGAACTGTGTCTCTAAGGGGGAGAGGAATAGGCCAGGTGAGGGAGCTGGTCAGGTGCTCTGAGCAAAGGAAGGGCCGGGATGCAGGCTGGGGGTCCGGGGGCAGCCTCCGGGGATAGGGCAGCGCCCATGCGCTGTCTTCCCTCCCCCCAGGGCGTCCCGGCCGCCTTTGATGTGAGCTTCAACCTCTGGCTGTTTGCGGCCCCGACAGAGTAAAGGGAGTTCAGCGTGTTTGTTGCTGATTGTTTCAGGAGAACTGTGCATGGGCTCAGGGCTCCAGGAGGTGATTTCTTCGGAAAGTGCGGCCTCCTAGTCTTACTGTGATGCGTGCAGGAGCTGCAGGGCGTGTGCCCGGGAAAGGCTGTGCTTAGGACCCACCAGGAGGGTGGGCCGTCCTGCCTCCAGCTCGGCTGGCTGCTGCGGATCACGTGTATTAATTCTTATTTCCTGAGGTGGGCACGGTGACCCTGTGTTACAGATGGGGAGAGTGGCCCGAGATGCCGGGTAGCTTTCCAAGGTCAAGGAGCGGGTTGGTGCCCGGCCAGGACTGACACCAGGGTCCAAACCCTCGGGCCCGTGTCCTCCCGCTGCCCCACGCAGCCTTGGGACCTCGGCTCGGAGAGAAGCTGCCACGCCGGCTCTACCTGGGAAGGCAGGGGGCTCAGCGCTCAGGGCCCAGGAGATGATGTCAGCCAGACCCCCGAGCTGGACTGTGGGCCGTTCACAAACCCAGGACGGGGTTGATTGCCGCAGGGGGACCCCAGAGGTGGGCTCACTGGTCACCCTAGCTTCACAGATGAGGAGACCAAGGCCCAGAGGGGGTGTGGCTTACTCAAGATGGCGAGGCGAGTGGTGCAGAGCTGGGATTAGCCAGGCCGTTTCCCTGGAGACGGGTGGGGACTGGCTGGGAGGGCTGCCGGGCGCTCAGCAGGGTACGTGCCGTACCCATGCCCTGTCCTTGGTCTCCTCAGGTGCACCGGGGCATCAAAGGCGTGGTGATGGACAAATTTGGCAAGCCGGTCAAAAACGCCCGGATCTTAGTCAAGGGCATCCGCCATGACATCACCACCGGTGAGCACTTCCTGGGGCCACGTGGTGCCGGCACCTGCAGTGCTCAGAGCATGCCCGCCGCTCCCTCCATCCTGCGCTGGCCTGGGGGGGTGAGGGTGGGGAGCCCTGGGGTCTGCATCCACCACGAGCTGTGTCTCCCGCAGCACTGGGTCCAGCGGGGGGGTAGGGGTTGCGCTCACGTCCTGGCTGCCAGTGACCATCGATGCGGATTCCATGTTCCTCAAGAAGTGACTGCTGGGCAAACCTTCTCAAAGACTACAGGAGGGACCCCGCTGGTTCCTATCCTAGAGCTTACATCCCACTGATAAGCTGGGGTGCCCATGTGGGCTCCAGGTGCCCTCAGGGATTTCACAGCGGATTTGAAAAATACTGTACATTGTGATGTGAGTTCCTTGTGGAAACACAGTCCAGAAGAGGGAGGGATAGCTAACTGTGTGGGGGATGGAATGGTCTGTGAAGGCTTCAGAGAGGAGGTGCTGCCTAAGCAGGGTTTTTTTTTTTTTTTTTTTTTTGCGGTACGCGGGCCTCTCACTGTTGTGGCCTCTCCCCTTGCGGAGCACAGGCTCCGGACGCGCAGGCTCAGCGGCCATGGCTCACGGGCCCAGCCGCTCCGCGGCATGTGGGATCCTCCCGGACCCGGGCACGAACCCGTGTCCCCTGCATCGGCAGGCGGACTCTCAACCACTGCGCCACCAGGGAAGCCCCTAAGCAGGGTTTTGAGGGATGAATAGGAGTTTGACAGAGGGAGCAGGTGGGAAGGACATTCCAGGCCAATGCAGAGGTAGACCTTTGGGGTCTGCTGCCCTCCAGGCTGACGCCCCCCTGCCGCCCATTACCCATCATCAAAAAGCTATCTGAGCCCAGGTCTGAGAGTCATTTTCATTCCATTTGTCCACAGCCCCAGATGGTGACTACTGGAGACTGCTGCCCCCAGGGTCCCACATCGTTATCGCTCAAGCCCCTGGCTACTCCAAGGTCATCAAGAAAGTCATCATTCCTGCCCGGATGAAGAGGGCCGGCCGTGTGGACTTCATTCTCCAGCCGCTGAGGATCAGACCCAAAACGTTCCTTCTCGGGCCACGGAGAAGTGGGCCCGGAGGTGCCGGCCCACACAGGGAGCCCGAGGAGTCCAGCCAGGAGCCCCTGGGGGCCCGGAGACAGCCTGCGGCCGGCGGCAGCAAGCCCTGGTGGTGGTCCTACTTCACGTCGCTTGGCCAGCACCAGCCACGCTGGCTGCTCAAGTACTAGGCACCCCCGCCCCCCCATGCGCTCTCTTGCTCTTGAGTCCATCTTCCAAAGACATCCCACGAAGTCGTTTTTGTTTTATTAAAGTGTTTCTATTCACCTCCCGCCTTGATGAGACGCTCTGTGTGTGAGGCCCTGCAGGGGAAGACATGGTCCCTGGAGGAGAGAGGGTCGCTTGGGCAAGGGCTCCTCTGTCCCACAGGCAGCCAGTAGCGGGGTTGCCCTTCAAACCCTTCTGTGTGTGGCCCATTCCCAGAAAGTGAGGTCTTAAATCCAGAGGGGCCTCTACTTTACAGACCGGAAACCGAGGCTCAGTGGGGGCCGTGACACCCCAAGGTCACACATGGAGAGAGTGGTGCCAGGCTGGGAGCCGAGACTCTGGGTCCTACAGTTGAAGGTTGTGTGTCTGGGAATATGTGGAGGTTGGAGGCCACGGAGAAAGGTGGGGGGAACCTGGCTGGGGGAGTGGCGGGTGAGCAGCAGGTGACCCCCTCAGAGTCACAGCCTCAAGGGCAGGAGAGCTGGCAAGAAGCATCACCCAGGGCTTCCCTGGTGGCACAGTGGTTGAGAGTCCGCCTGCCAATGCAGGGGACACAGGTTTGTGCCCCGGTCCGGGAAGATCCCACATGCCGCGGAGCGGCTGGGCC
This sequence comes from Phocoena phocoena, assembly GCF_963924675.1. Lineage (NCBI taxonomy): Eukaryota > Metazoa > Chordata > Mammalia > Artiodactyla > Phocoenidae > Phocoena > Phocoena phocoena. Next base: position 136,594,305 of record NC_089223.1, read on the forward strand.
CGTGAGCCATGGCCGCTGAGCCTGCGTGTCCAGAGCCTGTGCTCCGCAACGGGAGAGGCCACAACAGTGACAGGCCCGTGTACCGCAAAAAAAAAAAAAAAAAAAGAAGCATCACCCAATGGTCACACTCAGAGACTCCTGACTCCAGGAGGGAGGGTCTCCCTCGGCCCCATCCTCATCCTATGTTGCCACCAACTCAGGTCCAGGGGTACCTGAGGCCCCAAACTCCCCACAGGACCCCCTTCTGGTCCACTTCTGAAGTTAGGTGGGTCTGTTGTTCCTGGGATCTATCAGGCAGGGAGTGAGGTAGCCTATCAGAGAAGGCTCATAGAGAGGGTGCATTAGTCAGCTAGGGCTGCGTAACAAAGCACCGCAGACCAGGCCTCAGACCACAGACACTTGTCTCCTGGTCTTGGAGGCTGGGGATCTGAGTCAGGGTGTCAGCAGGCTGGTTCCATCTGAGGCCGTGAGGGAGGATCTGCTCTAAGCCTGTGTCCTTGGCTTCTAGATGGCTGTCTTCATCCCATCTCTTCACATCCTCTTCCCTCCATGCCTGTCTGTCTCTCTATCCAAATGCCCTCTTTTTATGTCTTATTGGATCAGGGTCCACCCTGATGGCCTCATTTTAATTTGATCACCTCTGTAAAGACTCTGTCTCCAAATACAGTCACATTCACAGGTATTGGAGCTTAGGACTTTGACATATAAATTCCGGGTGGGAGGGGGCACGCAATTCAACCCATAAGAGAAGTGGGATCCTTGCTTGCTCCTGGCTGTGTTCTTGGGGTCCTTTGCCTCCTAGTGTCCCTGGCCTGGGCAGGGTTGACCCCACACACAAGTGTGTTATCCCTCTGGAGCAGTGCCTTCACCCCAGCTGGATACCAGCCTGACCCTTACTAGCACCATCAGCATTGTGGGATTGCTTCCTGTCAGCCTGGGCCAAAGCCAACAGGAACAGGCATGCTTCCAATGGTGGGTTGTGTTGCCTTTCGGGGGGAAGGTGCAGCAGGGGGCGAGGGCATCCTCCAGTCACACAACCCGGCCCCCATACAGCGGTTCACAGTTTGCAAAGTGAGGCACGTGTGTGCATCCAGGGATGATCCGGAGCTTTGGTCAAACATCACGGCTTTCGGAGCCCCTCTACCTCACATTCCCCCACTCATGTGTCAGTGGTCCCGAAGACCAGCAGTTATTTGGCCCTACTGTGTACTGGGCACTCTATCCCTGCTGCATGGATATGGGTACCGCCCAGAGAGCTTGTGGGATGAGCCCAGGACCTCGCAGCATGTGGGCAGCAGCTGGACCCCTCCTGCATGACCCGTGTGTGGGGCTCCTGCTCTCCCGGCATTTCTCACTTTCTCTGCTGATCACAGCCACCTCCCAGAGTCGGTGTGAGAGGCAGAGACAGCTCTGTCCGGCGCCTGGTTCATGCCAGGTGCTGAGGGCAGGGCCCCAGAAACGGGGATGAGGACGGGGAGATGGAAGACTAGGAGGCCACCCCCAGCCCCTCACTCGTGCTCACATCACCTGTCTGTGGCCAGCAGAGACACTGTGGGGGCTCCTATGTCCTTTCGATAGAAGCCAGGAGTCCTTGGCAACACCCTTGCCCTCTGACGGCGCCCTGAGCCAGGGCCCTCTGGCTCCACCCCGTCTTTTCAAGTCTCCTGGTTTCTATCGTGGGAGATGACGCTTAAAAATATAACCTGCACGCCTGGCTCCTCGTTTTCCCCCGGGGGTTGGCCATGGCTTCCAGGCCCTGCAGAGGACACGTTACTGAGTCTAAGCTCATACAACTTGCAGCGCGACAGGCCAGTAATTGAGAGACGAGTTGTTGGGACGAGGAATAACGACCTTATTCAGAAAGCCAGCAGACAGAGAAGATGGTGGACTCATGTCCCAAAGAACCGTCTCACCTGAGTTAGAATTCAGACTCCTTTTATACTAAAAGGGGAGGGAGCTAAGTCAAACACTTCTTGGTTCCCGTGTTCATTTCTTCCCCCTGCAGTCATTCAGAGGTGGGCCGGGTCAGGATGTTTCCTGTGAGCTGAAGGAAGGTATTTTAGCTTAATGCTCATTACCTGGGAGTCAGGGTTCCCAGAGATGGGCAATGATGTGTAATTTAAGCTTATAGACAACATCCCTTTAGTGATGAACTTGTAACAGAATACAAAGGTTCTTCCCTGTTACAGACAGCTGGAAATAGGTTTCCTTTGAAGGGGGAACATAGATGAGTTCACATTCATGGTTCCAATCCAAATTCAGAATTACTTACCCCTCCATGCTACTCTGAGAAACCCGGTTTTCAACAGTGATGGGGAAGATAGAGTGTTTGTTATAATTGCTTATTTGCTTTATCCCGAATACACACACACCAGCCTCAGGTGACACCACCACCCCACCACCCATGTTGTGATGACTGAAAACAGCTCAAGATTTTCCTTTTTTTTTTCTTTTGTCCTGGGAAACAACCCATTAAAGATACAAGGTCAAGTTATTAGATCTAACTAGTCCTGGCAGTTGAGGGCACAAAACTGAGGGGCAGCAAAGAATCACAGGCACTCGGTAGCACTGGCTGCAGGAGCTGGTCCTTGCTCTCCTGCACGGGGTGGGGCACTGGGGAGGAACGGGTTCAAAAGGGAGCAGAGCTCTCAGCAGCTGGGGGTGGGGTCACTGGTTGTGGGGAGGGGTCTTGATTTCGACACAGAACTGGGAGTTTGATGTAGAAGCAGGAAAGGGAAGGTGACCCTTGGCGTAAAGAGAGAGCCCAGATGACTCACAGATGCTGATGAGGAGAAAGGGGGTGGGGGTAAATAGCAGCAAAAAGGAGGAAAAGGAAAAGATCACGCAGCGTGCACGGGCTGAATTCCCTGTGAAAAAGCAGAGACCACCAATTTGGGTTTTTTTTTTTTTTTTTTTTTTTTTTTTTTTTTTTTTTTGTGGTACGCGGGCCTCTCACTGTTGTGGCCTCTCCCGTTGCGGAGCACAGGCTCAGTGGCCATGGCTCACAGACCCAGCCGCTCCGCGGCATGTGGGATCTTCCCGGACCGGGGCACGAACCCGCGTCCCCTGCATCGGCAGGCGGACTCTCAACCACTGCGCCACCAGGGAAGCCCCAATTTGGGTTTTTAAAAAAAAAAGCCTATATGTATTTTACTTTATGTTTTATACTCTTTTTTTAAAAAACATTTATTGAAATACAGTTGATTTAAAATGTGCTAGTTTCAGGTGTACAGCAAAGTGGTTCAGGTGTACAGCAAATGTGTTAGTTTCAGAGTACAGCAAAGTGTTTATATATACACACATATATATTTATAGTCTTTTTTTCCATTCTCTTAAAGAAGCAGCCTTCAAGGCAAGTGATAAAGAATGCTTGAGAATAAAGGGATGTTGAAAGGATGGCGAGAAATGCAGACAAAATGAAAACAAGGGCATCATTTTTAGTCCAGAGAAGGTGGAACTGAAAATCAAAAACATTAAATGGGAGAGAGGCATTCTGAAGGATTAAAAGGACAATTTATGAGTAAGATAAAATAATAAATCTGTATTATACACTAATCAACTTAGCAGCTAACTATATAAAACCAAGTTATTTAAAAATGTGAGGAGAACGTGATAAAAGCAGAATTTCAACAGGAATTGCAATGTACCATTTTCAGAATCAGACCAATCTGGTAGATGATAAATAAATCAATCAAGTTTTAGAGAAATGGAATCACCAGCAAACTCAATTTAATAGATGTATACAAAATATTTCATACTTCAAATACAGATTACACATTCTTTCCAAGAGCCACTGACCATTTATGAAAATTGATAATGTACTTAGTCACAAAGTAAACCTTTAGAAAAAATTTAAAAGGTTGAGATTTTCTCTAGCCATTTGCTAGAAAAATTAGAAATAATAAAAAAAATTTCAATCTCTCCCCCCCCAGAAAAACCCAACCCTTTACCAGTTGGAAAGTAACACGCACACTCTCTTAAATTATGCTTTATCTTAGTGAATAGATTTAGCTGCATGGCAGAGAACCAACAGAAGAGTGAATTAACACGATGGAAGTTTCAAAGTCTGGCCTGGGTTGTGGTCAGACAGCGGATGCTGCACGAGAGCCCAGGTCCCATCATCCTGCTGCTCCACCATCGCGGGGCTGCCCTCGTCCACATGGTCCCCAACTTGCCCCCGTCACTTCTGCTCACATCCCATTGGCCAGAACTCAGTCACATGGTCATGCCTAGCTTAAGGAATGCTGGGATTTGTAGTTTTTATCCTGGGTAGAACTAAGTCCAATAAAAACCAAGGGCTCTGTTACCATAGAAAAGAGGAGAATGGATTTCATAAGACAATTAGACCCTGTACTATATCCTCGGAGTAAAAGGAAATGAAAACTGAAATTTGAAATTAATCTGAGAGCAGTGACAAGGAAATCTTCTCAATGGGACACAGTGAAAGCTGGTACACTGGTTAGATACATTCATCATTGAAGAAGAAAGACTGAAAATATAGGAGTTAATTTATCACCTGAAGAAAGTATTTTTTTAAACTCAGAATATAAGAAGAGGAAAATGATAAAGAAAAAAACATAAAGAGAGCAAAGAAACCAAAAGAGTAGAAAGTGTTCACAAGCCCCAGAACTGGCTCTTTAAAAAGACCAGCAAAACAGATCAGTCTCTCACAAACCTGATTAAGAAATAGAGTAAAAGAGACATGATCAAAAATGAGAAAAAAAGACAATAACTAAAAAAATTGGAAGAGATTTTAAAATATCTTTTTACAGAAAGTTTTATATAACTCAATGGCATTAAAACTGAAGACCTGGAGAAAAAGAGATGGTTTCCTGGAAAAATGTGAATTAAATATATAAAATATATTTTAAAAATAAGTATAAATTTTAAGACTTAACCTAAGAAGAAGTAGGTAACTTGAACCGATGATTTATTAGAGAGCAGATGAAAACATGGGTGCTGAGAGCTGCGGGAGGCGGGAGTGGGGAGTGCCTACTAATATAATGGGTGTGGGTTTTGGGGGGTGATGAGAATATTCTGAAATTAGGTAGTGGAGATGGTTGTACAGCTCTATGAATATACTAAAATCCACTGCACACTTTAAAATGGTTAAAATGATGAATGCTATGTTTTATGAATTTTATCTTTTTAAAATTTTATTTATTTATTTTTCTTTTTTGTGGTACGCGGGCCTCTCACTGTTGTGGCCTCTCCCGTTGCGGAGCACAGGCTCCGGACGCGCAGGCTCAGCGGCCACGGCTCACGGGCCCAGCCGCTCCATGGCATGTGGGATCTTCCCGGACCGGGGCACGAACCCGTGTCCCCTGCATCGGCAGGCGGACTCTCAACCACTGCGCCACCAGGGAAGCCCTATCTGCTTTTTAAAGAAGGTAGAGAGAAGGCTCGTTGGAAGGAGCACCCAGAGATGAAGAATTGAGTGACACTGAGTGACATCCAGGTGACATTGCTCGTTGATGGGATGTCAAGGACTGAGGGGACGTACAGACTGTGGGAGTGGGTCTGGGGCACATCTGTCCTCGCATGGGATGCTCATCACACACGCATCCTCCCATCCCTGGGCACTGTGAGATCCTCGGGGGAGGGAAGGTGTCACCGCGTCCCAGGTCCTGTGAGAGGCTAGTGCACCTCTGACGTTCATTGCACAAGGAACGAATGAGTGAGAAGCAGGAGGAAAGCTGGACGCGCCTGGGGAGTGGTGAGGTAGGGCAGGGCTGAGGGTGCCCTGGGGGTGCTGGCCACGCTTTCCCGGGCCGCCTGGGAAGAAAATGGGTGTCGGCTCTCGCCAGAAGATGGAAGGGGTCAACCGAGGGTTCTCATCTTCCCAGGGTGGGGGAGATGTGGCCTGATTGTAGACCAAGCGTTTCCTGAGCCCCCTTTGCTTGTTGGTCGTTGCTTTAGGGACTGGGAGAGACAAAGGGCCAGAGCGGGGGTGGTGAGGGTTCTTGGCCGCTGCCAAGGCTGAGGTGGGGTGGCCGCAGGCATGGGAAAGGCAGGGCCTCTCTTCTCCCTGTGAAGCAGGAGAAGAAACTGTTGGGTGAGAGTGAAGGGGGGTGGGAGGGTAATGGTATGGGGAGTCACCCTGGGAAATCGGAGGGGGCCGCTGAACAAGACTCGGGGGCTGTGAGGGAGGGGCTTCACCTGCGTCAAGGGTGTGCACGTTCAAGGTCCCTTCCAGGGCACCCACAACTTAGGTTTGGGGCATTCTCTAGAACCCTAGACTCTTGATTGGACGTGACCTTGAGGGTCTTCTAGAGACATTTCTGCCCAAGCAGAGTCTCCTCTCCGACATCTCTGATAGCTAGTCTTACAATCTTTGCTTGCATACCTTGAGGGGTGGGAAGATTACCCCCTTACAGGGAAGCCATCACTGTGTAGATGTTTTGTATTGTGAGAAAGCACTTCCTTAAAGGGGGCCCGTTTCTTACGTCAGATCCTCTCTCTTCCCATGACCACTCTTCCACCATCCCGGCAGCTCCCGTGGACTCACCGTGCTCCCCTCTGCTAAACGTCCAGGTCCCTCCTTCCCAGGTGGACAGTCCACAGGGAGAGGAGAGAGCAATCTGGGACCAGTCTCCACGCTCCACTCTGCATTAAACCATAAACCACTCTCAAATGATTTTATGAGAGTCATTTTTTTCCCTTCCATTTTCGTATACAAATCTAATCTTTTGAGAACCTACTTTCTTCTAACTCGCATATTACGGGCTTTCATCAATAATAATATACGATCAATTACTCAAATGTAATTGATTAGTCTAGAGAACCCTATTTTCCCCTCTTAGCTTGCGTCTGATTGGACATAAAGCACAGTGATTGCCATGTGATGGTGGCCTTGCCCTTTGGCTGTGGACTATCTTTACCTTTTAGCTGAGATTAAATTTATACACAATTTTCTAATGTTAGCTTAAGAAAAATCCAAAAGGGCACTTTATATCCCAACCCTGCAGATGACACCATCCCCTGACACAATAAGCAGCCCATGAGTGGGGTTAGCGGACCAAATTGCCTTTGGAGCTGGCTCTGAGCTTCGTTCATCTTTATTTGGCCACACAGATAATTTTTTTGTCATCGGAAAGTTGAGTTTCATAAATTCAATAGCACCCAATTCAATAAAGAGAATCGGAGTCTGTTTCAGCCAGTCTGCGTCTCTCCCAGCTGAACCGAAACCATGACGTCTTACCAAGATGGCAGCGGTGTCCAGAGGATCGGCCGCCGGTGCACAGGGACAGTCTGGGCCACCAGCACCAGCCTGGGCTACACCTCTCTCCACCAGCAGAGCGGATCACTGAGAACCGTGATTCCGCTGGGCCACCGGGTTGGAGGTGATGAAGAGAACGGCGGGCGTGAAGGATGGGCTCTGGGAGGCTGGAGTTCAGCCTCCTTGGCTGTGTCGCTTACTGTGTGCCCCGATTTCCTGGGGCGGAGGATTCGTGGAGGAGGACGATGTAGACAAGGGGCCAGGAGCTCAGGAGGTGTCTGAGGCTGGCCACATTCACCACCCAGTCAGGGCTCCCAAAGAATATTCAATAGAAAAAGCGGGGTGGGGAAGCCCTTCGAAACCCTGACCCCAGTGCAGATCCTGCTTTCTCCGCGCAGGCTTCACCATCACCGTCACCCTAGCCAGAATGGCCTTGTCCTTCCCCACTGATTCCACAGAAGGCAGCCAATACCTCTTTAAATAATATGGGTCCTGGGAGGGACTGGGGCCAGGTGTGGCTTCTCGTCTAGAGCCAGGAGGGGGACCTCCTCGTCAGCTGTCTCCAGCCTCAGAAGGAAGCTTCGCGGGGGCTCCGAGGACGCGTGGAGGGGGCCCTACAGTGAAGCAACTGGAAACTACTACTATGCAGTGTCGGAGTGGAGTGGCCGGCGGGGGTTCCCAAGGTCCCACCAAACGAGAGACTCCGTGGCCAGCGGAAGAGGCCTCTGGGCCTCACATTTGAAGCATCCCAGTACGACTCAGAGGCTGGAGTCAGACCAGCTCTGTCACCTCCCAGCCCAGCGCCCTGGGGCAAGTGACTTAAACTTAACCTTGATGAAATTATTCATCAGGAAATGGGATGATACTGACACGGTCCTCATGGGCTGTTTCGGGATCAAATGGAGAAAAGCATGGACACCCCGGTCCCCACTGCTTTCAACAATGAGTGGACTGACGGCCGCGGGGCAGCGGCCCTCTGCAGGCAGGAGCGGGGTGCTTGTGGAGGGGGACGCATCATTTCCGCTAGAACTTGGGGCAGAGCCTGCCGTCAGGTGGATGGAGTCCTCACCAGCTGGATGCCTCCAGGTGCCCTGATTCTGGAGGGAGACAGGGTTGAGCCCCTTCCCGGAGCTGGAGGCTCCCGAGGTGGAGATGGCAGGAGGACTTGAACCCTGCTTCTCCCCATCCCTCAGGCTGTAGGAGGGGAAACTGAGGCCTGGGCTTCAGTCGCACAGCCTGTTGGTGGCCAGTCGGGCATCATGCCCGATGCGTCTTCTGGGATCGACCTGTGCTATAGGCAGCCCCCACGCGTCGGGCTCCCAGCCAGGAGCTGTGCGCCAGCTGCCAGGCCTTAAGGCCCCCTGTGCAGTGATGGCAGCGGGGACAGCAGGTCTCGCTGTGAACCTGTGTGCCCGGCCTGGCTGCGAGGCCGAGGCCTGCCCCCCCGGTCACATGCTCCCTCCTGGGGAGACCAGATGGGACGATGCCTAGGAGGCCTTGGCGTGTGCCTCGCTCCCCGGGCCTCCCTCGCCGGTGGGTCCACAGGTTGGAGGATGGTGGGTAGATCCTGCTGGGTGTTGGACTGTGTGCCCACAGAAGCTATGCTGACGTCCAAGCCCCAGGTACTCACTTGGAAATGCGATCTTTCCAGGTGTAGTCAGGTTAATACAGGGTCACGCTGGACTGGCTGGGTCCCACTCCAATGACTGGTGTCCTTCTAAGAAGAGAAGAGACACAGGCATACAGGGAGATGCCACGTGACGACAGAGGCAGAGACAGGAGTGACGCAGCCGTGAACCAAAGGATGCAAGGACTGCGGTGGCCCCCCGTGCTGGGGCAGCCTGGGAGGATCTACCCTGACAGCTTCAGGTGAGCCCACACCTGGGTCTCAGGCTCTTGGCCTCCAGACTGTGAGAGAGGAATTTCTGTGGCCTTTAAAAAATATTTTTTAATTTTTTCTTAAAGTCTTTATTGAATTTGTTACAGTATTGCTTCTGTTCTATGTTTTGGTTTCTTGGCCGCAAGGCATGTGGGAATCTCGCTCCCCGACCAGGGATTGAACCCGTACCCCCCGCACTGAAAGGTGAAGTTTAACCACTGGACCTCCAGGGAAGTCCCTCTGTTGTTTTAAGATGTCCAGTTTGCGGTGCTCCTTTAAGGCCTCCCCAGGAAACGATACAGACCCTTTTCAAGTGATGGCTGGCCCTCTCTTCACATCTGGTGATGGGCTCATTCAGGGGAAAAGGAATTGGGCAGTTATTCCTCAGGGGCTGGGGAGCACCACGTTTCTCCCCAGGGCGGTCACTCTGTGAGAGTGAAGGAAGCAAATCCCTCAGGAGCTGTGGCCCGCGTGCCCCAAGTGCAGCGGGACGTGCATAATCGGTTGCCTTTGCAATTCTCTCCCTTCAGTGGAGACAAATTGATTTGTACATGGACGTGGGCTGTCACTGGCAGGGGTGGCCGTCTCGTTAGAGGATGAGATTTGCTGGGTGAAGGAAGGGCCGGCTCTGGCAGGGCTGGCGGTGGCAGCAGGTAAGCCCTCTGGGGGCAGCAGGTGCGCGGGACCTGCGGCCGCATCCGCAGGCCCTGGGTCTGTGCTTCGCCAAGCACGTGCGCGCCGAGACCTGCAGGCGAGGCCCCGGGGCCGCAGGAGCACACACACGTGCTGGCCTGACCTGGGCTCTGGGCCCCTGACACACAGATACCGTTACGGGAAGTGTTACAGGAAGAGAGAGGATGCTGCCTCGGGCCAGGACCAGGCGCTGTTCACAAAGAACAGAAATGATTTAGAAACCCCCAGGGCGCCACGTCCGACAAGAGAAGACAGGACCGTGACCGGCTGCTGGAGGTCCCATCAGCGCCCTCCCCCTCCCGGCTGCCGTCAGGCTCTTCCGCGAGTCTCATCCGACCTCACCTCCACGCCAGCCGCTACGCCCGTCAAACGCGGGCTCCTCCATTTCCTAGAAGGGACACGTAAGGGGAAACTTAATGCGGTGCCTCTTCATTGGTTCTGTGGGCAGATAACAGAGTGTGACGGAGCCACGTGGAAAGCGCAGACAGAAGCTAGAAGATCCACGGCAGCATGGCCTTGGCACTTGTTTCAGAATCGTCACCGGAGGCTTGACGTTCATTTTGTGTCTCTCTGCTTCCAGCATTTTTCCAGTTTTCTATGGTGAACATGTATTCTAGGTCACATCCGGAGACATGACTGCTTAGGTGAACTCAGAGTTCCTGTGCGAGATGGGACCCGAGCTGGAGACCCGCTTGGGGGTGGGGGCTTCCCCTCTGCTGGCTCGATCGCTCCACACGTGACGCCGGGACTGGGTGGGAGGGTGGCTGTGAGCCAGACGGTGGGACAGTCTGTCTCCTGCGAGGCTGGAGACTCACGCTCGTTTCAGGCTTTCTCGGAGGCATTTATGACGCGGGAGAAGACTTCAGGCGTGGGCGAGGTCCGGTTCAAATCCCAACCCCTCCACTCGCTTTTGGGGTCACCCAGAGAAGGTGCTCAAGATCTCTGGATCTCAGCTTCTTCATCCATCGGACTGGCATCTGTCCACTAAATCAAATGAAGTCACTAAGAGTGTGACACACAGTAGACCCTCCAAACCTGTCAACTGCTGTTTGCCGGACCCCCGGGAGCATCGTGGCAAGTGTGGGGCTGAGAGAGTGGCTCCCCTCTGTTACTTTTATTTTTCCTTTACACAAGCTGATAACTGAGACCTAGTTGCCCATGGAGGATTTATCTGTGTGATTAAAAAAAGGAATTCTAGTGAGGAATAAATTAGGAGTTTGGGATTAATATATACACACTACTATGTATAAAATAGATAATCAACAAGGACCGACTGTAGAGCACAGGGAACTCTACTCCATATTCTATGATGATCGGTATGGGAAAAGAATCTGAAAAAGAAGGAATACGTGTATATGTATAACTGAATCACTTTGCTGTACGCCTGAAACTAACACAACATTGTAAATCAGCTATACTCCAACATGAAATAGAAATTCAATTAAAAAGAAAAAAGAAAAAGAAGTAGAAAAAAATTTTTTTAATTCTATTGCATGTCCCCAAACATCTGAGAGTTTATAGAAATACTATCGTAAAGGAAAGAACTAATAAATGAAGGAATCTGGACGAAGGGAAAATAGGAACAGAAAAATAAGTCAGAGGTAAGGATCACACACAAAACGCCACCAGAAGCCCCTGTGTGCTGGTGAGGAATGGTGGAAGTTCAAGCCTGGACTTCAGACCAAAGATGAGAACAGGATCATTGCATGGTCCACAGTGTCCACAAGATTTAAAATGTCAGTTATTCAGAGGAAAGACAGGGTGTTCTCAGGTCGGGGCCTGAGAGAAACAGGCAAAAGAGAAAGTGGGTGATAAATGACTGCATTAGACAAATGTTTGTTGAAGACCTACTATGTGCCTGGTGTTGGAGATACAGCCATGAGCTAATGGAACACGGTCTGTGGATGGGAGGAGCCCTGTGACCCATATGCTGTTCACATCACATCTGCCGTTCTAACCCACACAGCCATCCTACCTGGCAGGGATCACCAGTCTCACCTTACAGGTGACGTGTGACCTGCTCCAAGCCTCACGGCAGGTGGGAGAACTGGGGGTAGCTCCGTCCTGCCCATGGTTCCAACCGCTGCGTGAGGTCCCAGCCCCCATGACCCAGGCGAGAGGCTCTTCATGCAGCTTCCCGGTTCTGTCTGGTCCGACTGCATCTGACTCGAAGAGTTCAGAGGAGTTTCCTGGAGGGGCTCAGACCTGACCTGATTGAATCACTCAGCTCTGAGCAGGCACAATTCAGGGATAAAATGTGAGGACAGAGAGGATGGGCTTTGGAGGCTCTGGTCCACTGCCTCCGTGTGCAGAATCTCTTACGCAAGCTGTCAGCACAGGCGGGCCCCGAGCGGGCATCCCCCAGACACGTGATGAGTGGCGGAAAGAAGGAACAGTACTGCTGGTTCTGACCCGTCTGGCTTGGCCGGCGAGGCTCCGGTGCCGAGTGACGGTGAAAGCGCGGTGGCTGCCATCCCCCCCAGAATCGGGGGTCAGGTGGTCTCCGGGCCGAGCCCACGTGGCCAGAATAAATACGTAAGATAAACAGACCCCCGAGGCGCTGATCGAGTTCTGCAGGCCCAGGTCAGAGGTCTGCTCTTTAGGTGTGAGAAAAGGTTTAGGGAGGACCAGGGTCGAATGTGTGCAGACAGACAGGCTGACCACGGGCAGGCTGCGGGCCTCTCCTACGCAGGCCAGCTCCCTGACTGTTCCGGGAAGCGGTGTGGTCAGACTGGACTCATTACTCAGAAAGGCCGAGAGAGTTGTCTGCAGCTGCTCTCGGCTGCCCGAGCACATCAGTGTCAGCCCCTCACCCACCGCGGTTCCTGGGAAGGGGAGGGGGACGCCAGTGGGCGGAGGGGTCAGGCGGTGGGGCAGCAGCCGTCCTCGGGGGCCGCGTCCTGACTGGTGACCCGCCTCCCGCCCCGTGACAGAGAGCTCACTACTTCACAGGGCTTTTTGGAGAATGCCGATCCCCTGTGACCCCCCTGGGTTTGACCCCCTTCCCGCTTTGAGAAAGCCCTTCCCACGTGGAGTTAGAGCCTCGGGGCTCAGCTGTCGCCAGGGGGGGCCGGGCTAGGGGGGTCTGGCCCCGTTTAATAGCTGAGGGTCTTGGGCAAGCCACTTAGCCTCGGGGTCCCGCTTGCTTGCCAGTGAACACAGGAGGGTGGCAGGAAGGGACTCCCCTCACCATTCGACCTGAAGCCCCACTGGAATTCCCAGGCCTCTCCTTTGAACCTTCAATTTGTATAAAAATTTAAATGAATCAGATTCCTCACCTTTCCGTCTCAGTTGTAGGGATCATTGATAGAATAGCCGCTGTTTATAAAAATCATCACTGGATTTGCTACTCTCGCTCAGATCATTCTTGAAACGCCTCAGAGACAGAAGTCAGCACCCAGGTCTGCGTGCTGACCGAGAGATGCGGGCTAACCTAGAACAGAAATGAGCAAAACAAAGGAAGGCTTTTAAATCATAAATTCGTTCCAATAATTTCACAAAGAAATATGCACCCATGTCTCGTGCCGAAGAAAAGCCCGTGAGCTAGAGAGCGCCTGACCGCGGTCCTTCTTGGTCACCTTGGGTGGACCTTCCATGCTGTGCACCTATTGCCTTCCTGTAATCCCCCGGCTGTGCGTCCATCACGCGCCTGCTCGCCGAACACGCACTGCGGTTTCCGACGCCACTGGATATAAGAGGCAGTTTGGGGTGAGGGGGAATATTCCAGGAGGGCTTCCCAGAGGAAGAGGCATGAGTGGATCTTCCACACAATCAGAGCTCTCAGGGAGGGGAGGTGGGCTGGCTAGTAGAGAGGGCATTGGTGGGGAAGTTGCCGAGGTATGAAGTGCCCTCGGCCCTGGCTGTGTCAGCTGGAGCCCAGGCTGGGAGGATGGGGCAGAGAAAAGGGCAGTATCTCCCGGATGTGATGGCTTGGTCAGCTTGCAGGTCTCAGTCTTCATTCCGGAGCATGTACCATGGAGGAGAAGGCCTTTGGGGTGTCCCCCAGGGCAAAGGGGTCCCTTGGCCCAATAAATTTGGGGGATTATCTTGGAGATATCCAGTGCACATTATCATGTTAAAGGCTCTGAGAAGCCCTGGGTAAGGAAACTGGTTCACTCCAGCCCGGCGGTGCCCCAACTTATTTGACCATGGGACCCCTTTTTGCACATGACCCAGGAAAACCCCAGGAGATTGACACTGGGTGGGTCGCCCCCCCAGCAATGGGGTTCACGGACACACTGGTGATCAGCTTCGTGACTGTCATCCACAATTTCCACACCTCCTACTCTTCTCCTCCGAAGAAGGAGGCGTGAGCCCGGGGGTTTGAACGTTGGCTGGGGCGCTCTCCAGCTGGGCTGTCCCAGCCCTTGCTCCTCTGACCGAGTCTCATGGGGTGGAGAGAGGAAAGGAGGTGATGGATGGAACCCGGAGCCCGGAACTGAGTGCCTGGGATGCGCTGAGACCTCGGCCAGGTGCTGTCAGTCTTGGGGGCCGGGAGGAGAGGGGCCAGGCCCGGGGAGGAGGGCGTTCCAAGGCCGGGAATACTGGTTTCCCTCACCCTGACGCTCCGTCTTCCCACCCACCCAGCATACATCAAAGCCATCTGCCTACCCGGCCGTGAGTGGCTAAGCATGGATGCCTCCTGACCACTGACCCAACGCATTGGCTCGCTCCAGCGCCGCCAAAATAAGAAGCAGACTTCCTCTGCACGCCCAGGTCTACAGGATGCAAACCCGAAGGGGCAACTCTTACGAAAAGAGACAACAAAACCCAGCCTCCCCAAGCAGGTGGAGGCGCCTAATTCTTTCCAGGGCACCCAGCAGGGAGGATGTTGGTCTGCCGGGAGGCCCGTGGGAGGGGCTGCTAAGCAGAGGACGTGGACCCAAGGTTCACTTGGTTCACGGGGCTGCAGACCCCCGGAGCGTCAGCTCAGCCCGGAGCCGTGCTGGGGGTCTCAGCCCCTGCCAGCGCAGGGCAGACTTTCCCGGGAGCCAGGCATGCAGCTTAACCTTCAGGTGGTCAATGTAATCCCCACAGACAGGGGGAGCAAGGTGGAAAGGTGAGCTCACTTTCTGCAGGTCACGCGGTGGGGAAGAGACAGGATCCGGGTTTTGAATCCCACAGTGTTCTCCGCAGCCTTGGAGTTTTGCAGTCAAGGAGACAGGCCTGAGTCAGGACTGGGGAGCTGGGTCCCACGGACCAGCCTTCCAGAATCATCCCACTTGCTCTGTGTCTGCCGAGGGGCACCTGCACACAGGCCAGCCCTCCCGCCCTTTCATTTCCGTCCTGTCTGCCTTCAGACCTCAAGCAACGTGAGCTGAGCCCCTGCCGGGCAGTCTTGGCCAGGACGTGGGCTAGAACCCCTGGAGTGAGCGGCCGTGCTCCCCCGCTGTCTCAGGGGTCCCCAGGCCGCCTTGAAGAGCCAGCGGGTGGTGGTTGAGAGCACGCCCTCCCCCATCAGACCGCCAGGCCCAGCTCTGGGTTGTGCCGTGTCCACTGGCTGCAGGGTCACTTACCCTCTCTGTAAAGTGGGCTGGGTGATGCAGGTATACATCAGAAAGGGATGATGTAAGGACAAGTGGTTCCAAACACGCAAAGCCCCCAGGAGGGCACCTGGCCGTGGAAGCCCCGTCGGCTGGGCTGTCTGTGTGTGCTAGTGTGCTGGGAATGTTAACGACCGGCTCTCCAGAGAGGAAAAGCCAACCAAGCAGCCCTGACTTGTAGTGTTTGCAGATTTCCACGGAGTAAATGCTGTCACGACGAGCACTGCAGTAATTTAACACGTGGCCCCAAAACTTCTGGACTGGAAAGGTCAGCCCCAGCAGCTGTTGCAGCCCCTCACCCCCGGGGCACTCTTCCTTACTGCTGGAAATAGAAAATCAGGGCTGGAGCCAGGGTGCCTGGACGGCCCCTCGGGCTGGGGCTCCGAATCCAAAGCTCCAGAGAGGATACGTGCTGATAGTTTGGAAAACAAGACACACAAGTTACATTTCCTGTCCCAGGCAGACCACCACACTATAAACCACTCCGGGGGAGATGTAGACAGGCCCCACTGGAGAACGGGCTGCCCTTCAGTGGGTCTGGAGACAGAGGTGTACATAATCCACTGCAGTGCCCGGGCACTTGTACGGAAAAAGGGACTTTACAGATATGATTGAGGACCTTGAGATTTGGAGACGGTTCTAGATTATCCAGGTGAACCCTACATGTAATCACAGGGGTCCTTATAAGGGAGGGGGAGGCAGAGCGGGACTCGACTACAGAAGTACGACATATGACGATGGAAAACGAGATCAGAGGGATGCAACCAGGAGCCAGGGAATGCCAGCAGCCTCTACAAGTTGGAAGAGACAAGGAATGGTTCCTCCCCTGCAGCCTCTAGAAGGAACCAGCCCAGCTGACACTTCGATTTTAGGCCTGTAGGACCCATTTCAGACTTCTCACCTCCAGAACTCTCAGAAGAAATTTAAGCCACTAAGTTTGTGGTAGTTTGTTACAGCAGCTGGAGAGAATTAATGCAAAGTGCGATACATTTTCCTGCCATTCCTCATGCGGTTTCTTGTTCCTAGGACTCTCTTCCTCTAACAAACTCCTGTACATCCTCCAAAGCCCCACTGAAACAGCACCACCTCTGACCAGGCTTTTGGTGTGGAATTGATGGCTATTTGCTCATTGCACACACCTCGTTCAGAGCATGATTCATGGTGCTGTGGTCAGCTCTGTAAACAGGTAGCATCCTCTCCATACACGTCCACACACAGGAGAAGGTAGAGGAAGCTTCATTCCTGTGTCCTCTCGCCTCCCTGGGACAGACCAGCTGCTTAATGAACTGTGTGAGTGCTGAATGAACCCTGGCCGAAGTGATTGATCAAAGGAATGTGTCCCTCCAAGTGGAGACCCCCGAGTGGGCCTGCTCTTGGTAAGAAGCGTTATGGAGGAGAGCTGTATGGGGGCTCGGGGAAGATTTACTGATGATCCAGCGACTGGCACAGACTGAAGTCCTCCATGTAAGCGCAGCGCTGGGAAACGCAGTGGTTCTCTGCGGGGGTGGGGCAGGTCTGATGTGGGAGCGGAGGTGGGGGCCACAGGAGTCGAGGGAGGTGGGATGGGGGGAAGCGGGCTGGCGGAGGCCGTGCAGACGCACAGGGCTCCGGAGCCCCGCCCTGGTTCCAATCTGCACATGGGGAGGCTGGTCCTGAGGGTGCTGTGGGCTGTCCAGCGAGGAGTGATGCTAGCGTGACGAGGAGTCCCACCTGCAGAGGCTGGGAGGGCCCCCCGGGCAGCTGCTTCTCCAC
This sequence comes from Phocoena phocoena, assembly GCF_963924675.1. Classification (NCBI taxonomy): domain Eukaryota; kingdom Metazoa; phylum Chordata; class Mammalia; order Artiodactyla; family Phocoenidae; genus Phocoena; species Phocoena phocoena. The sequence goes on from NC_089223.1 coordinate 136,611,391, forward strand.
CTGGGACGTCCTTGCGTGTTGCGGGGAAGGCGGGCTCTGCAGGTGCTACGGCTGACTTGATTCTGTCCTGATTCAGGCTTCAAGGAGGAGACATTCCAGAATCAAATCCATCCTCAGCCCCACACAGTACCCTACACACACACACACACACACACACACACACACACTGGAGCCACGGCAGGATCTCGGCAAGCCAGCCTGTCCAGGCGATGGCCCGTGAACACACCCTTCTTGCGCTCCAGACGTAGCCTGGTGGCTGGAGAAAGCCCTGGGCAGGGGTCGGGGCAGGATGAGCCCAAGATGAGGGAACCCGGGCTCAGGGACCACGAGATCCGCCACGGGTCTCCCAGGGTAAGCCACAGCGCCGGGCCGCCCTCCCCCAGAGGCATCTCTCGCCACAGGGCTCCCAGCGCTTTTCCTGGCACCTGCCAAAAATAGCTGGTTTTCAGGTAGCATGGGGAGGGCTCCCACTGCATCAGGAGGATAAATGCTTCACCACCTAAATCACCTGACTGTGTCCGCGGGCCTTCCTGAGCCCTGCTCCCTCCCACCCACCACGGGGGAAACCAGAGACCATCCTGGATCTTTACCCTGAAGTTTTATACATCAGGAGACCTGGCCTAGAGGGTCCCTGGTTGGTTGGGAGGTGAGAGAAGAACAGTTTCATTACAATGGTTTACAATAGAAAGGGTCTCAAGACTCTTCGCCTTATTGCATATCAGGTGGGAGCATCTTACAGAGACTGGGAGTCAGAATTCTTGCTCTGAGGCCACCTGAGCCCTGGAGGCGTGTGTTCTGGTGTCTGGGGGCATGCAGAGTGGTGGCTTCAGTAAACCGCAGCTCTGGCCCTGCCTCTCACAGCACGGGTGGGAGGTAACCCCGTCTGCACCACATTCCATCTTGGGAAATGTCCTTCAGCCGCGTGTTCCCATGGGTCGCTCCACGTGGCTGCCACAGATGCCGTTCACTCTTCTAATCCCCAGTGTCCCCCTGGACCCCAGTGTGAAGTCTAGCCCCACTCAGGCAGTGCCAGGGTCTTCCTGACTGCTGCCTCCTCTCTCCAGCCTCGCCGCCCCCTCTCTCCAGCCTGCTGCCCCCTCTCTCCAGCCTCGCACATCTTGGCCAGCACCATCCCCGGCAGACAGGTCGATGTGTGGGCTCTCTCTGACTGCCCCCATCTCCCATGCTGCCCTCCCTCCTCCGGTGGGTCAGAAGGGGTAGGCCAGGGAGGGCAGAACTCAAATCCCAGCTTCTCCACTCACCCACCGACTGGATGACCAGGGGCGGATGCTGAACCCCTCTGGCCTTTCTCATGCAGTCATTCATGCACCAAACCTGCAGAGTCAGTCAACAAATGTTTATCACGTGTTGGCGTGCGTCAGACACTGTGCTCCACCTGGGCCTGGGGAACAAACTGGCACAGCCCTGACCTCCTGGGCCCACGCTGGTCCATTTTCCTGGTTCTCCATTGGATAGAGCCTTTGTCCAAAAAATGTAGATTGAACTCACATATCATAAAATTCACCTATTAAAAATGTATGCAATTCAACATATGACATTTTAGAATCAGTTCATTAAGACACGCACACACGCACACACACGCAGAAATGTGGATGGAATTGTACTGAATCTATAGACTGATTTGGGGAGAACTGACATCTTTCAATTCACGAGGATTTGTCTCCATGAATATGGTATATTTCTCCATTTATTAGGTCTCCTAAAATGTCTGTCAATAATATTTAATGACGTTCTCCACAGAGCTCTTTTCTATCCTCTTTTAGATTTATTGCTAGGTGTTCTTTAATTGATGTTACTTTTTTTTTTTTTGCGGCACGCGGGCCTCTCACTGTTGTGGTCTCTCTCATTGCGGAGCACAGGCTCCGGACGCGCAGGCTCAGCGGCCACGGCTCACGCGGCATGTGGGATCTTCCCGGACCGGGGCACGAACCCGTGTCCCCTGCATCGGCGGGCGGACTCTCGACCACTGCGCCACCATGAAAGCCCTGGCGTTACTATTTTAAAAATTTGATTTTCTACCTGTTACCTGTTGCTAACTTAAAGTAATATATTTTTTAAATGTACTGATCTAGTTTTTAGAAATCTTGCTAATCTCTTAGTAATTCTGATAATTTGTGTATAGATTATTTTGGGTTTCTGCAGGGAACAACCATGTCATGTGAAAATAATGACAACCTGGTTTCTTTTCCTACAATCGTTCTTTTCTAGCTTCTTCTTGCCTTGCTGAGCTGGCTGGCACCTCCTGGTCGTGTTGTCTTGAGGTGGATACACTTGCCTGGTTCCTGATGTGTAAGAGAATGTTTTTAATAGTTCACCTTCAAGAAGGCTGTTTGCATAGATTTGGTGGGTATTCAATATTGGTCAAGGAAATCCTCTTCTAGTCTTAGTTTTTGCCAAGTTGGTTTTTCAACGTGAAAAGAGTACTTACAACTCGTTATGTGTATCGCCTTATTAATTTTTTCACAACAACCCGTGAACTGGGTCCTCTTCTCTTCTCTTTATAGATGAGTGGCACAGCAAGTCGGGTAACTCGCCTGACGTCAAACAGGTAACGCAGCAGCTGATTCAGTCCAGGGTCCAGGTTATCAGTCACCGCCCTACTCTGCTTTCAACAGCAAGAATAAGACAGTTAAAAACCTAAGGTAGGATAAATAGCGACAAACTCCAAAATTTGGTTCTTTGAAATATTTACCAAGACTGCCTAAGAGTAAAAGACAGGGCAAAAGTAAAGAATATGGAAAGCAGAAGAAGACACAGCTATAAGCACAGTAGGGCGCTGTAAAATCCTCAGAAACTATTATAAACAACTTTACATGAATATTGCGGCTTTTTGTTTTTTGGTTTTTTTTTTTTTTGGCTGCGTTGGGTCTTCGTTGCTGCGCGTGGGCTTTCTCTAGTTGCGGCGAGCGAGGGCTACTCTTCGTTGCGGTGCGCGGGCTTCTCATTGCAGTGGCTTCTCTTGTTGTGGAGCACGGGCTCTAGGCACGCGGGCTTCAGTAGTTGCGGCACGCGGGCCCTAGAGTGCATGGGCTTCCGTAGTTGCAGCGTGTGGGCTCAGTAGTTGCAGTGCGAGGGCTTAGTTGCTCCGAGGTATGTGAGATCTTCCTGGACCAGGGTTCGAGACCCTGTCCCCTGCACTGGCAGGCAGATTCTTAACCACTGTGCCACCAGGGAAGTCCTAAATGAATATTTTGAAAAGTTAGAAGGAGTAGACTTTTTTCCAGAAAAATGTTATCAAATTTTACTTAAGGAGAAATAGAAAACCTACAATGATGAAAATAACTGAGCAGCCCCAGGCCATTTCAAAGGTGAGTTTTAACACATCTGCAATTAGCAGACGATATCTATCTCATTCAAACTTTCAGAAAAGAAAAATAAAAGCAACTTGAAGAGGTGGTGCACCCTGGCCTTGGACCTGTCTTTAAAAGAAGAGACAAATGTGGGCCAAATCTATACACACACATATAAAACCTTAAGTGAAGAATTAGCAAGTTCAGTCCAACAGATTATTTAAAAAATCCGTCATGAAAAAGCAAGCTTTATCCTAGACGTGTAAAGTTGTTTCAGCAAAAATTAGATCCACGCCTTCCATAAAACTTCTAGCTGGATCTAAAATCTTAGTGTGGAAAACAAAACTATTAGAAGAAAATACACAAGATGAGCTCAGAATCTCAGGGCAGCAAAATTCTGAGTCAAGAAACAAAGATCATAACTCGTAAAGGAAAGAGCGATCGATTTGATTACGTCAAAATTTAAATGGTCTGTAGGAAAAAAGACAAAAACAAAGATAAACATTGAGCAACAGAAGACATCTGTGGCCTATTCATCGGAAGGAAAATTAATGCCCTGGATTATCCATCGCTGCCGTGACCCGGTGAGTAAGAGGCAGACAATCTCGTGGAAATGGACAAAAGATATAAACAGAGGGGAAATCTGCATGTCCAAGGAGCATAGAAACAGACAGATGTCCAGGCGTTGGTTAGGTGGGCTCATCCAGGGATGGGAGAAGGAGTAGAGTCCAGCACTTTCCTTCCAGAAATTCACCCTCAGAGGCCATGACACACACCCGGGAGGCACACACAGGGGCTGGTGGCAGCTTTGCTGGTCGTGGCCAAAAAGACTGGAAACGGCCTGTATGGCCATCGTGTGGAACGGTTAAATAACATGGAGGTACACTCATATGGGGAAATACTACAGCACAGTTGAAACCAAGTCTGAACATTTTGCATACATTTTAAAACATGCAACGCAATGCCATCCATTGTTTCCAGACGGCCATCCATGTAGAAGAGAAGGTGACCCCCAGGAGAAACCACATTCGGAACAGTGTGGCCTTGGGAGGGCGACGGGGAGGGGGTGGGGGGAGGCAGAGCAGAATGGGCAGGAGACGTGCAAACTGCATCTGTGACTCGCGTTTCCTTTGTTCCCACAGATCTAAATAAAAACAATACGATGTGGCTATTTGTGGATTCTGGGGGCTGGGAACAAGGGTGGAACTTTTCCTCGATGCTTTTCTGTGTTTTTAGAATGTTTGGAAAGAGACACCGGAGGATGAAGGACATGAGGAATGACAGCAGAGAGGGGGAGAGGAGAAGGGGCTTCCCTCACTTCCTGCAGTCATGACTCACACAAGCCGCCAGCCGGTGGCTCCGTGAGGCTCCTGGCTATTGATCGGAAATTCACTCTCTGGCCACGAGCTCCCCGGCTGGTGTCGGCAGCAGCAGTCTGGATCATGAGAATTGCCACCCCTGGGGTAAGCTGGGCAGGGTGTACAGAGAACATGGTGGAAGAGGGGTCAGGCCAGAAGCTGGAGAGCCCACTCTCAGGCCCAGCCGCCCCTCAGGCTTGCTGGGTGGCCTTGGGCAGGTCACACCCTTTCCCACCCACATTCTGACAAGGAGGGTCTGGCTGACCTCGTACAATTCTGAGGCCCCTGGGTGTCCACATCACCACATCACCGCATGCGCCATTGGGAAGCAAAGGAGGACCTGCTGAGAAGGGAGCATATGCTTGGGGTCTTGAGGAGTGAGTAGGAGTTTACAAGATGGAGGAAAGAAGGGTGCTCATGTCTGAGGGAACAGCACAGACAAAGGTACGAAGGCATGACAGGGCTTGGCAAGCCCAGGAGGCTGCAGACAAGCTGAGTTGATTTCACCTTCCCTTGAAGCGCCCACACCATCCCACCTGTGATTTTGGCACCTGTGACCTCCAGCGAGAACAGGCTTGCACCTGCCAGGAAACCTCACCCAGGGCTGTACCTTCAACCCCTGTGTGGAACCATCTCCCTGCCCCAAAAAGTTGGGGAGCCATTTGGGAGGATGCAACCTCTTCCAAACCCTGTGTGGGTTTCGCTTTGGGTTCCAACATGGGAAAATCAAAAAGTAATCCACTTAACTGAGATATATGGCTACTGCCACTGACAGCAAAACAAATGCTGTCTTTCTCCTCCATTACCATTCTGGACCAAATCAATATTGAAACAACCAAAGTCTAGACGCATAAATGTCAAACTATTTAACAAGAAGCAGTTAGCACAGAAAAAACACTTAAATGGCAATTGAGGGGTCTGACGAGCCTTAAAGTAGCTTACGAGGATTTATGGGAGATAAAAACAGTTTAACTAAGCCTGGAGCCTGGACCCGAGGCCCAGCACGGGGGCCAGCAGGGCTTTGTCTTCCCTGTCAGGCTGCCAAGTGGGGCTGCCTTGTCCAAGGAGAGAGAGCCCTTTTTCTTCTGGGTCATTTCCGTCTCATTCAGCAGCACGCTGCATTTGTATTAATAATAATATAACATGATTTCCATCGTGGGGTGTTGGGTCGCAGCCCTGTAACCGCAGCTTGCTTTCCAGTTACCCCAGGTCCCACTCGTGACCTGTTTCAACATAGCGTGACCACCATATCCCAGGCACACACATTATGGCATATAGTCAAAAACCACCAGTGAGGTGGGGACTTTCGCCTTCATGTGGACGGGGAAGAAGTAGAGGCGCAGGCTTCGCTCAAGGTCACTGCTGGGTGTGCACCTGAATCCCTCCCCTGGAGCCTGTGCTCTGCCCACCCACCATGCTGCCACACCAGCATCCACTGTGGACTCTGTACGGGTGGTCCACGCAGGTCCCCAGGGAGGAAGAAGATGACCTCCCTTGAGGACACATCTCAAGTGGCCTTCGACTGCCCATTTGCTGGTTAGTGGAATCGATGGCGGCTTCTTAATTGTTGGTAATGACTCAGGCCCATCCAATGATTGCCGCACTTAACGAGGGTCCATAAATCACCTTAAGTTTTCGGAGGGTAAACGAGAATAAGATTGCAATTTGAAAACTACTCAGATGGCCGTGGACTGCATCACCACCCCTCCTTCCATCAGCTCCTATGGCAGGTCAGTGTTTTCCTACAGGGAGACCTCACCGTAAGCAACAGCTATCATTCCCGGGATATATTGGTAAATTTCACGGTTGTGACCCAGAGTCATCTTTCCATGCGCTAAGGCGAAGGTTGACAGTTCTTCACACAGTTCAGATAAGGGCCACCTACTGCGACCAGCTTGCTGAGTCTTTTTTTTTTTTTAGTATTTTTTAATTTATTTTGATTGCACTGGGGCTTAGTAGGGGCACACGGGATCTTCGTTGCAACATGTAGACTCTTAGTTGCAGCATGCATGTGGGATCTAGTTCCCTGACCAGGGATCGAACCTGGGCCCCCTGCATTGGGAGTGCAGAGTCTTACCCACTGGACCACCAGGGAGGTCCCTAGCTGAGTCTCCTTGAGGTGGGCATAACCATGGTTCACGTCTCTCTGCTTCCATAGCCTCCAATTAAAGTGAAAGTTACAGCCTGGTTGACACTTGGCCACCCTTTTAAGTTTGTCGTGACTCTGCCTGTCCCTTCACTGGACAGGGGAGCCCTCCAAGGCAGGCAGAGCATCAGCTACAGTGCCCAGGATACAGTATGTGCTCAACGATGCACATACAGGTCAAAGAATAAGTGGACTTTTCTTTCTTTGAAATTAAAGGACCCTCCTTCTGGCAATGTAGTGATCTAGATGTCTGGAGAAATCAACCCAGCTCAGAACAACTTAAAATGCTGGATGACATAAATATGCACTATACACACATTTTATACATTTCAAGTAAAATCTTTTAAGATGCATATCTGAGCTAGTAAAAAAGAAAGGGAAACCCTCGACGGCTAGAAATGATGAGAACCATGAACCCAGGGCAGCGAGCCAGCACAAAGGCGGGATTCATTGGGACACCTCTGCCTATTTTGGGTGCCTTAGAGATAAGCCTTGAAGGGTCCCACGTAACTGGGGACGAGAAACAAAACCAGGGCCCCAGCAGGGTCGTAGGTTGGGACGGAGACCCCTACCTAAGCCAGTACTTCTGAAACTGGATGAAAAAAACACCACTTCACAGAGGGAAATGGTGAGTTCTGAGTAGAGCAGAGAAAGCTCCTCCCACGAGGGCCAGGAGTCACACCGCTGTGCATCCCCTCAGCCAACAAAAGTAAGGTGGGAGTGAGGCTTAGAGTGGTCCTAGGACGCTGGAGACTCCAGGTAGCAGGCAGGAGGGAGTGCAGATCTGCCCAGGGGGTGCATTCAACCCAGGCCTCGAGACATTTTCTACAAAGTAAGTTACAATTAATATAAAATACTAGTGAAAAAATAATACCCGAGGAAAAGTCACAACATTTAAAATCTGTGGAATTAAATCCACAGAGACTGCAACAGTGGAATCATCAATGAATATATTTAAAGAATTAAAAGTTGGTGTTGAAAATTTGACCCAGGAGAAGAAATCATCAACCATTTGAAAGAAGCAAAAAAAAAAAAAAAATTCTAGAAGCTGAAAATGTAAAGACTGCAATTAGAAAAACCATTAACCAACAGAGTCGATACAGCTACAGAGAGAATTACTGAAAGGCAAAAGAGACATGAAGAAATCACCCAGGATGTAACCCAAAGAGACAGTGACATAGAAAATATGGAAAAGAAGTCAAGAAGAGATCTTATAAGCATTAAAGAAACAGAATCAGTAGTTTAAAAATCTTCCCAGAAACACACACACACACACACACACACACACACACACACACACGCACGCACAATCCTAGATGTTTTACAGGTCAGTACAACCAAATATTCAAGGAACAAATAACCCCAATCACTCCAAAATTCTTTGAGAGAATAGAAAAATAGGAAACATATTCTAGTTCATTTAAAAAAAATAGACTATTTTAAAGAACATTTTAAAGGTGCACAGCAAAATTTAGAGGAAGGTTTGTCATATAACTCCTGCCACCCCCATAGAGCCTCCCCCATTATCAACATCCCCTACGGGATGGCACATTTGTTACAATCTGCTACAGTAGATGAGCCTATACGGGCACGTCATAATCACCGAAGTCCGTAGTTTACATTAGGGTTCGCTCTTAGTGTTGTACATTCTGTGTGCTCTGACAAGGGTACAGTGACATGTAGCCACTATTATAGTATCATAAAAAATAATTTCAATGCCCCCAAATCCTCTGCACTCCACCCATTCATCCCACACTCCTTCCGCTCCCACAACCTCCAACTCCTGGCAACTACTGACCTTTTTACTGTCTCCACATTGCCTTTTCCAAAATGTCATAGAGTTGAAATCATACAGTATGTAGCCTTTTCAGATTGGCTTCTATCACTTAGTCGTATGCACTTAAGTTTCCATGTCCTTTCATGGCTTGATAGCTTGTTTCTTTTTAGCACTGAATAATATTCCAGTGTCTGGATGCACCACAGTTTATCTATCCAATTGCTGAAGGACATCTTGGTTGCTTCCAAGTTTTGGAGATTATGAATAAAATTACTATAAACATTTGTGTGCAGGTTTCTGTGTGGACACAAAGTTCTTTACCCATTCTAATAGGTGTGGAGTGGTATCTCACTGTTGTTTTAATTTGCATTTCCCTGATGACGTATGTCATGGAACATCTTTTCCAGCTCATTTTTGATACAAAAATTAGATTAATTAGAAAAAGTCACTCATGAAGATAGGTGTAAAAATCCAACAAAAAATACTACCACATCAAATTCTACAGTGCATAAAAGGTAATAAGTCATGATTAATTGGGGTTCATTCCAAGAATGCAAAATTGTTACAACGTTAGAAACATTAATATCATTCATTACATTAGCAGATAAAAGGAGAAATTATATAATCATCATTCTTCTTTTTGTTTTTCTTACATGATCATCTTAATAGATATTGAAAATATTTTACAAAATTGATCAGTAAAATCCATTTGAGTCCTTTAAGAACTTACTATATTAGCAACTAGGGTTGGACTGGAGCTTCTATAACCTGATGAAGAATATCTAAAAAACAAAAATGCGAAGAAAAGCAAAACAAAAAAATCTTACTGTAAATGTCATACTCAGTAATGAAACAAAAAAACCCCAATTCCTTTAAAGTCTAACACAAAATCCATTAATCACACTTCTATCCACCTTGTATTGGTAATAACAGGCAGTAAATACAAGAAAAAGAACTAAGCTACATAACAATTATAAAAGAAGAAACGGAACTGTCATTATTATTCTACAGTATGGTTTTTCTACATAGAAAACCCAAAATAATAACACAGAATCTATTAGAAGTAATAAGAGAATTTAGTAAAGTTTCTATTTAGAACAGGAATAAATTAAAGTCAATTGCATTTGTATGACAACAGCAGTTAGAAAATGCTAATTTTTAATAGCAGCAAGAAATGAGGCATTAAGAAATACACCTGAGAAAAGATGTGCAGAAGGTTAGGTAGAAAATTATAAAATATTTACTGGAAGACAACAGATAAGCCCTAATGGTGAGTTCTCTTGTGGATAAAACTCAATGGTCAGTTTCTCCCCTAGTGAATCTATAGATTCAATACAATTCCAATCAAATACCCAACAGATTTCTTGTTAATAAAACTTGGTAAACCAATTGTAAAATTTAAGCGGAACAGCAAAAAAGCCACAATTAGCCAGACACGGATGAAGAAGGTGGTGAGGCTAGGAGGAGTTCTCCTTACTAGACACCGTGAGTGTTGCAAAGTTATAGTCACAAGGGTGGTGTGATATTGGTGCGTGAATAGACTATACAGGCAGACCTCGGAGATGCTACGGGTCAGTTACAGACCACCACAATAAAACAAGACGTTTGGCTTCCCAGCGTACGTAAAAGTTACGTTGACGCTATACTGTAGCCTATAGAATTATATCTAGAGAAACAATGTGCACACCTTAATAAAAAATACTTTATTGCTAAAAAGTGCTGACCGTCTTCTCAGCCTTCAGCAAGTAGTAACTTTTTTGTTGTTGTTTTGTTTTTTGTGTGTGTGGTACGCGGGCTTCTCACTGTTGTGACCTCTCCCGTTGTGGAGCACAGGCTCCGGACGCGCAGACTCAGCGGCCATGGCTCATGGGGCCCAGCCGCTCCGCGGCACGTGGGATCTTCCCAGACCGGGGCACGAACCCGCGTCCCCTGCACTGGCAGGCGGACTCTCAACCACTGCGCCACCAGGGAAGCCCAGTAGTAACTTTTTGGAATAGTGACAGCAAAGATCACTGATCACAGATCCCCATCACAAATATAGTAATAACGAAAAAATTTGAAATATTGAGAGAATTATCAAAACGTGACACAGGGACATGAAGCGAGGAAATGCTTTTGGAAAAATGGCACGGTTAGATTTGTTCAACGCAGGGATGCCACCGACCTTCAATTTGTAAAAAACACTGTGTCTGTGAAGTACAGTAAAGCAAAGCACAATGAAACAAGGTGTGTCTACAGATAGTTAAATGGAATATTTAGACACAGACCTATGTGTATGTGGACACTTGACTTACGATCCTATACTGATGGGATACAGATCGATAGGACTACTTTGTAAAGCAATTTCTAGTACAGCTGAAGACGCGCATACCCTACGTCCTAGAAATTCCACTGTTCTATAGAGATGCATTATCAGAATCAATCAGGAGGACTTAGAGATGCAAATTCTCAGCGTTAACCCGGTTTTACTGCATCAGAAATTGGGGAGGTGGTGCCCAGCAGCCTGTTTTAAGAAGCCCCACGGGGCATTCTGATGCACGCCCAGGTTTAGCACCAGCCTTAGAGAAACACCAGCCCCTGTTCATCAGAGACATGCGCGTCCTGAGAAGCTGTGGGGAGCAGAGCTGCTGAGTGCCGGGTGTGGGCTGACTTTGGGTGGGAAGAGCACCCCCTTGCTTCCACCTACATCCCCGCTGCTCTTCTCGGACCTCTTTGCATCTGCTTCTCCTCTATGCAGTCATCTCCAGAGGTTGGAGCACCCGAGTCTACTATGTCGTAGGTGCTGGGGATTCATCTGTGAAAAACAACACGAACAAACCTCCCTGCCTGCAACAGAGCTTACAGCTTAGTGGGGAGAGCAATTTCAATAGTGTAACAGAAGGTTTTACGTGTTTACAGTAGGGTAAAGGAGCTTGGGGGTGGGCATGGTGCTGGGGGTTGCAATTTTGAACACCATGGCCAGGGCAGGCCTCACTGAGAAGGGCTGTTTGAACATAGACTTCAGGGAGTGTGCTGGGCAGCTGCCTGGAGAAGAGTGCTCTGAATGGAAAGGGCAGACCGTGAAAAGGCCCTGGGGTTAGCTGTGTCTGGACGCTCCAGGAGCAGAGTGGCCGGTCCAGAGTGAGTGACGGGGGCCAGATGGGGTAACCATTTAAAGCATTGGGAGGGCTTTGGCTTTTACTCTGAGTGAGATGAGGAATCGCTGGGGGCTTTGGAGCAGAGAAAATAAGTGAGGTGAGAAAAAAGATCATGCTGGCTGCTGTTTCAAGAACAGTCTCTGGGGGGAATAGTAAAGCAGGGAGACCAGTAAAGAGACTGGAATGATGGTGGCTTAGGCAGTGAGGAGCAGAAGAGGGAGAAATGGTCTGAGTCTGGGTGTATTTTGAAGGCTGAGTCAGCAGGACTTACTGGCAGCTTGGATATGGGTGGGAGGACTGTGCAGACACCCAAGATGACTCGGGATTTATGTCCCCTCTAACTATGAGGCTGCAGGTGTAACAGGTCAGGGGCCCTAGGTTGACAATGTCTATTGGCACCAGGTGGAGAGGCCGAGTTGGCAGCTGACCTTGTGGGTCTGGAGTTCAAGGCCAGGCTGGAGCTGTGAACTTGGAGGGGGTGGGGGTGGGCTCTTAGCTATAGATGGATGAGATCACCTGGAATGTTCATGGCCAGAGACGAGAACAGAGGGCAGAACCCTGGAGCCCTCCAGAGCTTGGAAGTCAAGGGGAAAAGGCAGAGCCAGCGAGGAGACTGAGGCAGGAGGGAGGCGATTGCCATGGAGAGCATGTAAGGAAGGCGTTTCCTGGAGGAGAGATGGTCCAGCTGAATCAGTGCCAGGAGCGGCCACGTCACGCGGACACAGAGGCAGCCACTGGGCTGCAACGCGGAGGCCAGTGGTGGTCTCCTTTGGGACACGTTGGGGAGTGGCTGGTGGGGCTGTCTGGAGGGGTTTTAGCAGCAGCAGGAGGTGATGAGAGGCAGTGACTCAGGCGCCTCTCCCGATGCGCTGCCGTAAAGAGAAGCAGGGGCCAAAGAGCTGCGGGCAGAGGGGGGAGGGGCTGAGCGATGCGGGGAGCGGCAGCTGGGCAACGTGCCTGGGAGGGTCCCATCCAGAGTCAGGGAGACCTGGGGGACCTTCCGCAGTGGTACTTGGGACACCCCGATGGCCAGGCACCCTCTCACATCTGTGCCCCCGACCCACTGCAAGACACAGGACAGTTCTGCGGCCTTGAAGCCATGGTGACCCTCTCAAGGGGCATGTCCCCTCCAGCACCAGCCCCGTCCTCTCCCTCCGGGGTCTGCCCAGTGCTCTGGAGGCAAAGAGCAGTTACTAAGGGCGCCTGGGGCTACCTGTCCAGACTCCCGGCCTCTCCCTCTCAGGCCCACCAGTCACACGGGCCTGATTCCTCCAGCTCACGCCTGCCTCCTGGCCTTTGCACGTGCTGTTCCCTCTGCCTGGACTGCCCTTCTCTCTGCGCTTCACCGGTTCATTCCCGCTCATTCTTCAGACCCCTGCTAGCCCTTCCCAGGAACAGTGGACTGGCTGTAGCGGATAAGATTTCATGTTCTTTACACCTGAAACTAACACAACATTGTGAATCAACTATATTTCAATAAAATAAAATTTCGAAAAAGTTCACGTTCTGTGGGGCTGTTTCTGTGATTATCTGAATACCCCCTGAGGGCAGGACCTCCTTGGTCTTCTCTCTTGCTGACCCACACAGCTCACTATTTGTTGGATGGGTGGATGGATTTGTATTCAATATTATGTCAGTTCCCTAGAAGCAGAGTCTGAGTCAGGGATTCTATGCAAGTGGCTTATTGGGGGCACGCTCTCAGGAGAAACTGCAAGATGGCAGCATGTCTCTGGGCCCCTCGAGGCTGTAGGGCTGGGCGTTTGTCTCAGCATCAGACAGGCAATGGCCACAGGCCACCTGGTGAGGAAGGGTGGGCTCAGCCCTGGCATCACCAGGCCAGGTGGCTCAGGCTGGCTGGGGGCTGTTCCCCAGAGAGGAGGGGTCTGGGAGCCATTAGCACCAACATCCCCAGAAGCTGGGGGGCCAGTGGGGGAGGAAGGGAGGTGCACCACCAGGTTAAGGGGCTTGGAGTGGGGGGTCCCTGGAGCTGCAGCATCAGGATCCCTGACACTTGCTGGAGAGGCCAATTCTCGAGCCCCAGACCTGTGGAATCAGATGTTCCGGGGCCGGGCTGTCTGTGTTTCATGAGCTGATTCTCCTCAGGCTTGAGAACTCAACGTTGCGGGGCTGCACAGGACTCCCTTACATCTCCACCTCTGTCATTTCATGGGCGAGTGACAGAGGCCCAGGGGTCTCCTCCCTGTGGGAGCACAGAACCTGCTGGCTTGACCCACTCCGGTCCCAGGGGGTGAGACTCCTAGCGTCCCTGTAAGAAACTACCACAAACTTGGGCCTTGAAACTACAGATACTGATTCTTTCACGGCTCTGGAGGCCAGCAATCTAAATCAAGATGTCGGCAGGACCAGGCTCCCTCGAGGCTTCTAGCAGGGGATGCTTCCTGCCTCTTCCTCTTGCTGAAGGCCCAGGCATCCCTGGGTGTGTGGCCTCATCCCTCCAGTCTCTGTTCCATCTTCACGTGGCCTCCCCTCTGTGTGTTGTCTCCTCTTCCTATAAGGATACTTGTCCTTGGATTTAAGGCCCAGCCTAATCCAGGATGACCTCCTGCAAAACACCCCACCTCCAAATATGGCCACACCCTGAGGTTCCAGGTGGACCTGGATTTGGAGGGTGTTATTCACCCCGCCACACAGCTTCTTTCTTGGGTATCGATCTTGTTAACATTCGTCAGTACCAAGCTTTCCCTCTGTTCCGTGGGCCCTTGAGGCAGGGGCTGTTTCTGACTTGTCTCTGCATCTCCGACACCATCCCAGGGCCTGTTACCTGCTATGAGCTGACTAAAGAGCTCGGGAGGAGTCTGGGGAAAGGAAGATTTTTGGAGTCAAACAGGCCTGGGTTTGGTTCCCGCTCTGCCCTGTCCCCTGTGACCGGGCACGTTGGTGACCTCTCTGAGCCGCAGCTGGCTTGTCTGTCAGATGGCAGTAATGACATCTACTCTCAGGATTTGTTGTGAGTTTGAAAATAAAGTAAATCACCAGGCACGGGCTGCATACCTCTAATGACAGCTGTCCTTTAAATCATACACGTTTCTGAATTGACCCCCCACACACACCAGGGAGGTGGAGAAACTTGGGATCCTGGACACCTGAGCAGGAAAGGACATCACACATCAACCGGTGCATGTCCCAGTGTGGACAGATGGGCCTCCAGGGGTCCCCGAATCCCACATCCGCGGCCTTCCCACCAAATTCTCAGCAAGAAGGGGACACTTCCTGTGTGGGAAGGGGCAGAGACCTGCATCCTGCCTGTGGCCGACACTCTCAGAGGAAAGGGAGGTGGCGACCTTGTTTTAAAAAGCACGGTTCCAGAAATAATTTCTCAGAGATTGATCTGAGGAGGACGCTGGGAAACTGCTCCCGTTTGGGTCCTACCTGGGCCACTCCCGCCCCACTCTGAGCTATTCTGGTTCCCAGCAGTGCCTTTCTCATCCGAGGAAAAGACGTTTGCCTAAATTTAGAAGCTTTTCTGGAAGAGAGGGCACAGCTTGACAGTCAGGAAACCAGGAAAGGAACACAGCTCAGGCCACAGCCTCATCTGCCCACCGACACTCAGACGGGGTCCCGCCACTGCGGGGAGGGCAAGGGGGGCAGGGGCTGCTTTCTTTGCCGGGTCCTCTGCGCAGCGTGGGACCCGTGAGCGTGAAGCACGAGACCACCAGCTCGTGTCTCCCTCGTGGGTGTGATTGTGCCCGTTTGTAATTGAATAACCCCGAGGTCTCAGAGCTGGTGAGAGGCTGGGCCTGATCCCACCCACCTCCTTGCTCAAGCCCGTTTTAGGCTTCCCTTCTCTCCACCAAGACAGAAGGTTTATTTCCCCCGGCGACCGTCTCAGAGTCGAGGGTCAAAGCCTCGGTCTGCCTCTAGAGGTGGGTGGTCGGAAGGGAGAGACAAGTCCCCTACACCACAGCTCAAGAGGGTGCGGGAGTGCCCACCTCCAGACCCACCAGTGAAACTTTGGTTCTGCAGACGTGATGTGACTTCGTAAGGTCCGGTCCGAGATCAAACCTCCTGCCCCCAGACCAGTGTTCTTCTCATGATGGAGGAGCCCCTGCCTGGAGCAGGGTCTGGCCCCGCAGTCCTCAGTTACCAGGTGAGTAAAACGTAAAACCCTCACCGGCCCCTCTGCACTGCCCTTCTTAGCCATTAAGCGTCTCCTGTTCCATTTCCCCACCCAACCAGCCAGAATTCACCGGCTGAACCCACATCCTCTGAGGAAAGGGTGTGCCACTGTCTGATGCGTCCTGGGACCCCAGGAGACGCGACACAGGGAACCAACCGCAGGAGGGGCCTTCCCCATCCGAGCCCTCAGGCCCAGGGTATCCACACAGAGATGGGGATGATGGGAGAGCCCTGGGCGGTGGTGCTGGGAGCTGTCCCTGGTGCTGACCGCAGGCGTGGGCTCCTCCCCCTCTCCAAAAGTCAGCCCAGTCTCTGTCCTAGCCCCGTCCTTTCGGCCTTTCCAGGCCCCTTGACTCACCCAAATCCCGTTTATAACTGTCCACTCACCAACACTCAGTGTTGCCAGGTATATCGTTATATATTTGGAGAATAAACAGATTAGATTTATCGCCACCTTCACGGAGCTTAGGGTCACATGGGCGAGACAAGCAGGTGTGTAAACAGATGTCCTATAAGGCATAAGGGGATACAGAGGAAGTGACATATCCAGTACCCTGACCCTCGTCATTCTTCTACTCAAAAATATCGCCAGGCACCTTCTGTACACAGGCTAGTTCCACTCACAGAGGCTGCGGAAGAAAGGATAAACAAAGTGTGATCTTTTCATACAACAAAATAATATTCCACCCTAAAAAATGAAGGAGATTCTGACACATGCTACAGCATAGATGAACCTTGAGGACACCATGCTAAGCGAAACAAGGCAGTCACAAAAAGACATATATTATATAATTCCATTTATATGAGGTATCTAGAGGAGTCAAATTTATAGGGAAAGTAGAATGATGGGTGCAGGGGCTGGGGGAGAAGGGAAGGAGGAATTCGTGTTTTACAAAGATAGAGTTTCTATTTGGAAAAGATGATGGAAATTTTCTGTGGATGGATAGTGGTGAGATGGTGGTACAACAGTGTGAATGTACTTAATGTCACTGAACTGTGGTTAAAATCCAACAAGGACCTCCTCAGAGAACCATACTCAATGTTTTATAATAACCCATAAGTCTGAACAACTTTGCTGTACACCTGAAACTAACACAACATTGTAAATCAACTAAACTTCAATAAAAAGGATTAAAATGGTACATTTTATATTGTGTATATTTCACCACATTCTTAAAAAAAGACCTTTTTAAAAAACGACTCATAAGTCAAAGAGATGAGGCCACCACTGGCCAAACCTGCAAAATTTGAACTTCACTAAGAATGCAGATATTAACTGCAGTGCTCTAAGATGCATTAAATACGTTTAAATTCATGAGTTCATAAGGATTAAAAAACATAACCCCCCCAATTGGCCCCCAGTGGAGGACACTGCTCTGAACATTTGTGTACAGGTCTTTGTGTGAACATGTGATTTTATTACTCATGTGTAAATAAACAGGAGCGGAATTGCTGGGTCACATGGTAAATATCTGTTTGACTTTATAAGAAATTGCCAACCTGGCTCCAAAGAGGTGACACGACTTGTAATCCTCCCATTCCAGCAGGATAAGAGCTTCATTTGTTCCATGTCTTCGCCAACACTTGGTGTGGTTGGTCTTTAATTTTAGCCATGCTTGGGGAGTGTAATGGCATTTCATTGTGTTTTAATTTGCATCTTCCTAAAGATTAGTGATGTTGGGCTTCTTTTCCTGTGCTTATTGAACATTAATATCTCTTCTTTTTTGTTTGTTTTTGGTTTGTTTAGTTTGTGAGCTTTTTAAAAATTGAAGTGTCCTTGACCTACAACACTATGTTAGTTCCTGGGGCACGGTATAGTGATTTGATATTTCTATACATCACAAAACAATCACCAGGATAAGTCTAGCCACCACCTGTCACCATATAAAGTTATTACATAGTTATTGACTATATTCCCCACACTGTACATTTTATATGAACGACTCATTTATTTTGCAGCTGGAAGTGTGTCCCTCTTAATCTCCTTCACCTATTTCACTCATCCCCTCAGGAAACCACCTGTTTGTTCTCTGTATCTATGAGCCTGTTTCTGTTTTGTTATGTTTGTTTGTTGGTTTGTGTATTTGTTTTTAGATTCCAGATATAAGTGAAATCATGCGGTGTTTGTCTTCTTTGTCTGACATTTCACTTAGCATAATACCCTCTAGGTTCATCCACGTTGTCACAAAAAAAAAACCCAAACCATTCTTTTTTATGGCTGAGTAGTATTCCATTGTGTGTGTGTGTGTGTGTGTGTGTGTGTGTGTGTGTGTGTGTGTGTAAAGTATCTTCTTTATCCATTCACCTATTGATGGACACTTAAGTTGCTTCATATCTTGGTTATTGGAAATAGTGCTGCAATGAACATACAGGTGTGTATGTCTTTTTGAATTAGTGTATTTTTTTCTTCAGAAAAATACTCAGACTTGGAATTGCTTAGAATCATATAGTAGCTCTATTTTTAATTTTTTGAGGAACCTCATACTGTTTTCCATAGCAGATACACCAATTTACATTGCTACCAACAGTGCACAAGTGTTCCCTTTTCTCCACATGCTTGCCAGCACTCATTATTTGTTGTCTTTTTGATAACAGCAATTCTGAAAGATGTGAGGTGGTATCTCATTGTGGTTTTGATTTTCATTTCCCTGTTGGTGATGTTTAGCATCTTTTCTTGTACTTGGCCATCTGTATGTCTTCCTTGGACATACAATGTCTATTCAGGTCCTCTGCCCATTTCTTAATCGGGTTGTTTGTTTTTATTTTTTCTTGATGTTGAGTTGTATGTACTTGATCATGATGTATAATCCTTTTAATGTGCTGTTGAATTCATATTGCTGCTGCTAAAATTTTGTTGAGGATTTTTGCATCCATGTTCATCAGTGATATTGGCCTGCAATTTTCTTTTCTCCCTTTCTTTCTCCCTTTCTTTCTTTCTTTTTCTTTTTTTTTCTTTTAGATGTTTTTGTCTGGTTATGGTATCAGGGTATTCTGGCTTTGTAGAATGAGTTTGGGAGTGTTCCATCCTTTTTAATTTTATGGAATAGTTTGAGAAGAATAGATGTTAACTTTTTAAATGTTTGGTAGAATTCACCTGTGAAGCTGTCTGGCCCTGGCCTTTTATTTGTTGGGAGTTTCTAAATTACTGATTCAACTTCATTACTGGTAATTGGTCTGCTCGTATTTTCTATTTCTTCCTGATTCAGTCTTTGGAGATTGTACGTTTCTAGGAATTTGTCCATTTCTTCTAGGGTGTCTGTTTTATTGATGTATATTTGTTCATAGTAATCTCTTATGATCCTTTTTGTTTCTGGGGTCTCAGTTGTAATGTATTCCCTTTCGTTTCTAATTTTATTTATTTGGGTCCTCTCTTTTCTTGATGAGTCTAGCTAAAGGTTTTTCAATTTTGTTTATCTTTTCAAAAAATCAACTATTGGGCTTCCCTGGTGGCGCAGTGGTTGAGAGTCCATCTGCCAATGCAGGGGACACGCGTTTGTGCCCCAGTCTGGAAAGATCCCACATGCTGTGGAGTGGCTGGGCCCATAAGCCATGGCCGCTGAGCCTGCGCATCCAGAGCCTGTGCTCCGCAACGGGAGAGGCCACGACAGTGAGAGGCCCGTGTAACGCAAAGAAAAACAACAAGAACAACTCTTAGCTTCATTGATCTTTTCTTTCTTTTTTTTTTTAGGTTCTATTTTATTTATTTTATGCTGGGATCATTATTGTTTCTTTCTTTTTACTAACTTTGGGTTTTGATTATTCTTCTTTTTCTAGTTCCTTTAGGTGTAAGGTTAGGTTGTTTATTTGAGATTTTTCTTGTTTCCTGAGGTAGGATTGTATAGCTATAAACATTCCTCTTAGAACTGCTTTTGCTGTGTCCAGTAGGTTTTGGATCATTGTGTTTCCACTTTTATTTGTCTCGGGGTATTTTTAAATTTCCTCCTTGATTTCTTCAGTGACCCATTGGTTGTTTAGTAGTATATTGTTTAGCCTCCACGCGTTTCTTGCAGTTTTTTTTTTTCTTGTAGTTAATTTCTAGGCTTATACCGTTGTGGTTGGAAAAGATGCTGGATATGATTTCTATCTTCTTAAATTTACCGAGACTTGCTTTGTGGCCCAGCATGTGATCTATCCTGGAGAATGTTCCATGTGCACTTGAGAAGAATGTATATTCTGCTGCTTTTGGATGGAATGTTCTCTGTATATCTATGAAGTACATCTGTTCTAATGTGTCATTTAGGGACAATATTTCCTCATTGATTTTCTGCCTGGACGATCTGTCTGTTGACGTAAGTGGGGTGCTACAGTCTCCTACTGTTATTACGTTACTGTCGATTTCTCCTTTTTGTCTGAGATTTGTTTCATATATTTAGGTGCTCCTATGCTGGATGCATACATATTTAAAATTGTTATATCTTCTTGTTGGATTTAGCCCTTTATCAGTATGTAATGTCTTTCTTTGTATCTTGTTACAGTCTTTGTTTTAAAGTCTATTTTTTCTGATACTTTGTCTAGTATTGCTACACCAGCTTTCTTTTCATTCCCATTTGCATGCAGTACCTTTTTCCGTACTCTCACTTTCAGTCTGTGTGTGTCTTAAGATCTGAAATGAGTCTCTTGGAGGCAGCATATATTTGGGTCTTGTATTCATTCAGCCACTCTGTCTTTTGATTGGAGCATTTAGTCCATTTACTTTTAAAGCAGTTATTGATAGGTATGTACTTAATCGCCGTTTTGTTCATTTTCTTGTTGTTTTTGTAGTTCTTCTTTGTTCCTTTCTTCTTCTTTCACTCTCTTCCCTTGTGACATAATGGCTATCTTTAGTGTTATGTTTTGATTCTTTTCTCTTTTTTGTATGTGCATATTTATTATAGATTTGTGGTTAGTGGTTACTAGGAGGGATATACATATATATACCATTATTTGAGGTTGATAATCTGTTCATTTTGAGTGCATTCCAAGAACCCTGCCGTTTTGCTCCCCCTCCACCATGTTTAATGTTTTTGACATCATATTTTACATCTTTTGTTTTGTGTATCCCCTATTTATTGTGGATATAGACGAGTTTACTACTTTTGTCTTTTACCCTTCCTACTACAGCTTGGAAAGTGAATGATCTACTACTTTTACTGTATTTGCCTTTATCAGTGAGATTTTTCTTTTTTTAATTTTCATATTTTTAGTATAGTCTTTTCTTTTCCACTTGAGAAGTCTTTTAACCTTTCTTGTAAAGCCAGTTTACTGGTGTTGCCATTCTTTTAGCTTTTGCTTGTCTGTAAAAATCTTTATTTCTCCTTCACGTCTTTTTTTTTTTTTACATCTTTATTGGGGTATAATTGCTTTACAATGGTGTGTTAGTTTCTTCTCCTTCACTTCTGAATCAGCCTTGCTAGGTAGAATATTCTTGATTGTAGGTTTTTTCCCTTCATCACTTTAAATATGTCAAGTCACTCCATTCTGGCCTACAAAGTTTCTGGTGAAAAGTCAGCAGATAGCCTATGGGAGTTCCCTTGTACATAACTAGCTGCTTTTCCCTTGCTGCTTTTAAGATTCTCCCTCTATCTTTAATTTTTGCCATTTAACGACGATGTGTGCTGGTGTGGACCTCTTTGGGTTGATCTTGTTTGGGACTCTCTGTACTTCCTGGATCTGTTTCCTTCCCCATGTTAGGGAAGTTTTCAGCTATTATTTCTTCAAGTAAGTTCTCTGCCCCTTTCTCTCTATCTTCTTCTAGGATCCCTGAGTTAGTACACTTGATGTTGCCCCAGAGGTCTTTTAAACTATCTTCATTTTTAAAAATTCTTTTTTCTTTTGTGTGTTCAGCTTCGTGATTTTTACTACTCCATCTTCTAGTGTGCTGATTCATTCCTCTGCATAATCTAATCTACTGTCGATTCCTTGTGGTTTCCTTTTTATTTCAGTTGTTTTATCCTTCAACTCTGTTTTGTTCTTCTTTATATTTTCTAACTCTTTGTTAAACTTCTCGCTACGTTCATCCGTTCTTCTCCTGAGTTTGCTGAGCACCGTTATGGTCATTACCTTGACCTGTTTACTGGGTAGATTGATTTTCTCCACTTTGCTTAGTTCTTCTTCTGGGTTTTATCTTGTTCCCTTGTTTGGAACATATTCCTCCATTGCCTCATTTTGCCTAATTCTCTGTTTTTATTTCTATGATTTGTTAGGTTGTTTACATTTTCTGATCTTGGAGAAGTGGCCTTATGTAGGCTACACCCTGTGGGTCCCAGCAGCACAGTCCCCTCCAGTCACCAGAGCTGTATGCTCTAGGGGTGCCCCCTATGTGGATCGCATGGGCCCTTCTGTTGTGGCAGGACTGACTACTGTGGCTGCACTGGTAGGTGGTACTGGTCCCCAGCCTAGTTGGCTGCCAGGCCCTGCCTTGTCTAGAGGTTATTGGCCAACTGGAGAGTGGGGCCAGAGCCCAGTGCATCTGGCTGTGTGGCCCAGGGAGTCCTGGAATATATATTCTTTAGTTACATACTGTTCAAATCTCTTGTGCACTTTTAAGTTTAGTTACCTTATTGATTTGTGTGTGTGTGTGTGTGTGTGTGTGTGTGTGTGTATAATGGATAGAAATTCTTTACCATATATATATTTTGTAACTCTTTTCTCCCGGTCTGCGATTCATCTTTTTCATTATCTTTAAAAGTTTCTTTTGTAAAACAAAAGTTTTATCAAGCCCAATGTGTCAATTTTTTCTTTTATAGTTAGTGTTTTTGTGTTCTATTAAGAATTTGCCTATCCCAAGTTTATTTATAAGTTTTATAGTTTTAGCTCTTACATTTAGTTCTATGGTCCATTGCGAGCTAAGTGAGTGGGAAGCATGGGGGTAGGCGGATGCCGAGGTTGGGGCCATGTAGGGGTGCCAGACTGAGAAGGGGCTGTGTGTCTTCTGTGAGCTTATAGTGGCACTTGGGGAGGTTGGGAGGAGTCAGAATCCCAGGTTGGTCAGTGATAGTCATGAATAATGGCACTGATAATTTTCACAAGCAGGATTTAATCATCTACAAATCATTTCCTCAATTGACCTGCACAGTATCCTGGCACAGAAAGAAGGCTAGACAGCACTTCTCTGCTCTGTTCTGCAGGTAAAGAGGCTGAAGCACAGAGAAGTTCACACACCTGCCCAAGGTCACACAGCTGGTAGGGCAGAACTAGGTTTTGCACTCTGGTCTATTTTTCTTCCTCTGTTTCCTATCATGGCTCCCTCGCCTGCTCAGTATTTACCCTTCATCTCGGTCAAGCCTTCTCCCTTCACCTGCTGGGCCATAACCTGCCAAAGCTTGGAAATTGCCTCATCCATGTATTCCTTTGTTCCCTGAACAAACACTGAGGCCCAACTATTGGCTGTTGCAGGGATTGAAGCAGATGTTGGGTGCAGTGCACCTGGATGAATGAAGTTCACAGCGGGTCCCCACCAAGCTTGCTGAGTCTGTGTGACAGGTGTGCTCCATCTCCAGCAGGGCAGCAGCTGAGCCAGGGCCCCAGTGCTGGCCACTCTAGAGCTCTCTGCTCACCCCCCCTAACACAGCTTTATCTAGGGAGGTGTATGTGTCATCAAGGGACCACCAGATGGCAGGACCGCTAGAGGGGCTTCGTTACAAAGGCGTGGGCATAGAGGGCTGTGAGGGAGCATTTAGTGCAAGGGTTAGTAGCAGCCGAGTTGTTACCACCTCTAGTCCTGACGGGACAAGAGAAAGGAGCAGTTATGATGGCACAAGAGAGAGGGAGGGGGCGAGGGACGAAGAGGGGAGAGGAAAGAGATGGAGGGAGGGAAAGAGCGAGAGAAAGGGGAAGAGACCTTCTGTTCCAGATGCTGCAGTTCTAGCGACCTCATGGGGAAGCCCCGGGCCCTGAGGACTCTGCCCTTTCTCTCCTCCCTCCCTCTGACCTCCGCTGGAGCTCCCTATTGGCCAGGTCCAGTTGGAAGGCACAGGGCACGGAAGTCCACGGGATGTGACCCTCCAGGTCAACCTCCCGCGGCAGGGAGAGGATGAGGAGACACAGATGAGCCCTTTCTGACACAACAGCAAGAGTGCAAGTGCAGGACTCCAGGTACCCTGGAGACCAAGTGACCTGAATGTCCCTCTGTGATGACTAGACTGTAAACACACAGATGAGCCTGCCCTGGGGGGAATGCAAGGCTCCTGCAGGCTGGAAGCCGCCTGTGCTTGGAGGTGCAAAAAGACCCCTGGGGGTTAGGAGAGGCTGGAAGGCGCTAAGCCCTGGACAGGGGCCCCTGCGGGACATGCCCGGCTGTGGATGCTGGGCAGGGACGTCATTGTGTGGAGCCCCCCCTTTCTAGCCTACGTTACAGGAATAACGTGCCTGATGCCTCTTAATCAACAAAGTCGATCTCTGTGCTTCTCAAACGGAGCTGGAAAGAGGGGGCTCTGTGGAAGGCATGTGGCCGGAGCAGCTCAGATCTGAGAAACGAACCCCTGTCAGCCTTGGTGGGGAAGAGTTCTTCTGCAAACATGCTTGAAAGTTTGGGGGCCTGGACACTTGAAAAACATTTCAAGACATCCAAAGAGCTGCAGAGACACGTGGGTTTGCTTAGGCCCCGACTGAGCCGTCTTTCTTGTGGGATTAGGTCCGTTCTCTCTTGGAGCCCAAGGAGCCAGGAGGGGAAAATGAAAAACAAAGTTTTAAAGAATTATCGCAGCTTCTTTCCTTCCTCGCCGCCTCTCCTTCCCTTTCAAGTTGACAGAAAAGAGCTTTGCCCCCTCCCAGATTTTTTGCAAATGTGAAATGGAGCATTCTCGCCGTCTCGGGCACCACATTTGATTCTGATTTGCGCCCGCAGTGTGATGACAAGCGCCCCTGGCCGATAATGGACGAGGCCGCGTTCAGGAAGGTGAGGCTCCAGGCCCCGCATCCCTCTCTCCGCCGCAGCCGTCACTCAGCCGGTCAGCGGGTGTCTGCTGAGCCCCCAGCCCCGCGGGTGGGAGACAATGAAGCCACAGTGGTAAACAGCGCAGCTATGCAGAGTCAGGGGTCACTGCTGGGGTCAGAGACCCCTCGGGCTTGGACACCCATGTAGGTGAACATGATAGGCATCTAGATGAACTGACCAGATGACGGTAAGGGGATGGCTGGGGCGCCTCTGGTGGTCACTGGAGTCTGGCGGTGGCCGAGATGGCTGTGTCCACCCTGGGGACAAAGCCAGCTCTAGCATGGGGTCGATTCTGGGGTCAAGTCTGCTCTTTCTCCGAGGCCTTTGCCGTGTAACTCGGTCGTGCTTTCCCTCACCAACAGAATGAGGTAGAGGTGACGTTGTGCCCGTTCGGAGCCTCGGCCTCCAGAAGACTTGCGTGTTTCCACCTCCCTCTGGGTGCTCTGCCACGAGAATGTGCCGGGCTAGCCTGTTGAGGACGAGAGACACGTGGGGCAGAGCGGGGCTCCCTGTCGTCTCCCCCGGTTGTCAGAGCTCCCCAGTCTGCCCCCAGTCAACCACAGCCACACGAGCCACACGCTTACTCTCATTTGCACAGTGCCTGCAGTGGTCGGTTACACAGCGCAAGCTGGCTGATGAAGGGACCCGAGGGACCCACAGTGGGCATGTGCACCTGTTGTCCTGCCTTCTCCTCCTTTACTCCCTTTCCCCCTTCTAGTCAGACTATGGGCTGCCTTGAGTTCCACTCCAGACAGGGATCCTTCCCCCACAGGAACACCCAGACTCACAGCACCTGACTCTAATCCACCCTGACCACAGGAGGGCAGAAAGCCACGTGCACAAGCAGTACCAGCCCCCTGAAGGGTGCTGGCTTTGGAGGTCTGTGTCCCAACTGTGCCATGCATCAGCCACAGGGCTGTGGGCACTGACAGTTTCCGGATGGGTGAAGTGTGGATGCCAAGGAACACCAGCTTGCCAGATTGCAGCACAGATGGCACTAGCTGGATACAAAGTGCTGTGTATACAGATGACACTCAAAGAACAAGGCCCCCACAGCAGCACCTTGCAGGAGGCAGTAGGCCATCAGCTGGGGCATCACTCTAGCCCCTCTGTGCAGGGGCGTCAGCTGGGCGTGGGTGGGTCATCCCTCCCTCCGGGAAAGGGAGCAGAGACATTGCCAAGTGCAAATTTGATAACCAGATACCGTGCTGAGGCTGGTGGACAGCCCAGGCTGCTTTGATCCCAGGCTGTCTGGGCCAGACACTCTCTAGCTGCCCAGGGTCTGTTTTCCATTTTGAGTTTGGCTGGGCTCCCCATTATGGAAGATCAGTTTCAGGGCCCCATACGCGGAGCAATGGGTGGGAAGGAAAGGCAGGCCTCCCCTCCTCTGGAGTGGTACCCCCGTTCACTTGGCCCCCAGAGAAAGAGGTGTCCTTGGAGTCCCCTGAAAGTTGGAAAAGTTGCTGTGGGATGGAGACAAAGGTGCCACCAGATGGAAGGTTCCCGGGTGGCTCTGCAGGCTCTCAGTATGGTTACTATGGCCACTGGCAGCATCACGTCATGTGGGAGGCCCTGAGGCCCAGTCTCCTTTGGGCCTCTGAGAGGCTTAGCAGAGCAGCAAATGGAGATTTGAGAGTGGGCACTGACTTGGTGAAAGAGGGAGTGGGTCTTGGCCTTGGGTGTTGTTCAAGGAATCTTTGTTGAATAAATGCATGGATGGATGGGTGGATGGGTAATTGGATGGATAAATGGATGTTGGGTGGGTGGATGGATGAATAGGTAGATGGATGGATGGGTGAATGCGTAGGTGGATGGATGCATGAATGGGTGGGTGGATGGGTGATTGGATGGATAAATGGATGGTTGGGTGGGTGGATGGATAGATGAATGGGTGGATGGGTAGATGGATTGGTGGATGGATGGGTGGATGGGTGGATGGATGGGTGGAGGATTGGTAGATGGATGGAGGGGTGGGTAGATGGATGGATGAGTAGGTGGGTAGACAGATGAATTCCCCCTTGCTTTGGCTTTAATGAAGGGGGCTAAGATGTCCTCATCTGCATAAAGAAATAATAAGCCTTGCCCTGCTCCTCTCCCAAGGTCAAACAAAGGTGATCTGAGAGTCATGTGGGTTAACAGTGTGGTGTCATGAGAAGAAACAGAAGCTTGGGGCTTCCCTGGTGGCGCAGTGGTTGAGAGTCTGCCTACCAATGCAGGGGACACGGGTTCAAGCCCTGGTCTGGGAAGATCCCACGTGCCACGGAGCAGCTGGGCCCGTGAGCTACAAATACTGAGCTCTGCGCGTCTGGAGCCTGTGCTCCGCAGCAAGAGAGGCCGCCACAGTGAGAGGCCCGCGCACCGCGACGAAGAGTGGCCCCCACTTGCCACAACTAGAGAAAGCCCTCGCACAGAAACGAAGACCCAACACAGCCAAAAATAAATAAATGAATAAATAAATTAAAAAAAAAAAAAAAAAAGAAACAGAAGCTTGGAATCAGATTTGGAATCTTGGCCAAACTGTGTTCTCTCTGTAGGTCGTCACCAGGATGTCAGCTCCATGGATGAGGGCCCTTGTATCCCTTGCTCGCCACTGTCTCCCTGCATCTCTGCTAAGGACTGAATGTTTGTGTCCCTCTAAACTTCATATGTTGAAGCCCTAACCCTTTTATGGTGATATTTTGGCTTGGGGCCTTTGGTAGGTGATCAGGTTTAGATGAGGTCATGAGGGTGGGGCGCCATGATGGCATTAGTGCCCTTGTGAGAAGGAGAGACAACAGAGCTCTCTTTCTGCTGTGTGAGCACACAACGAGAAGGTGGCCATCTGCAAGCCAGGAAGCAGGCTTTCACCAGAAACTGAAGCAACCAGCACCTTGATCTTGGACTTCCAGCATCCAAAACTGGGAGGAATAAATTCCTCCATCTATGGTATTTTATTATGGCAGCCTGACCTGACTAACACAATCACCCACAGCATCTAGCACTCAGTAACATTCAAAAAACACATTCACTGACCGACACAGTCACTCTGAGCCTCAGTTTGTTCAACTGCAAAATGGGGGTAACAGCGGCCTCTCGGCCTGGAGAGCTTTCGTGAAGTTGGCCACAGTGAGTGAGGGAGCCGGCTGTGCTGATGACACATAATTGTGCTCTTTTAGCAGGTTATTCCCTGTTATTGTCATTTTAAATAAAGGACCTTAAGCAACAAGAGCAGGACAACACACCCACCTAATAGTGTGTAGTAAACTACAGGACACGTCTTGTTTCCCGCATGGGACTTCTGCAGGTTACCCAGGTGGACGGTCTCAGGGTGGGCTAGTCCGTTCCATGTTGTCATAGGGATCCAGTCCTTCTGATCTTTCTCTTCTGCCATCCAGGTGCATCAACTATACCTCTCCTCATGGACACAGGATGGCTGCCCTTGCTCCACCCATCTCCTCGACATGCCTCAGAACAAGGCAGGCTACTCTGTATGAGCCACTTCCCCTTTTTTGCCTCAGTTTTCCTACTTGTCAGATGAGGCCAACAATACCCCTTGCCTTATAGGGTCATTGTGAAAATCAAGCAAAAATGTCCATGAGGAGCTCAGCTCTGGTGTGTGCGTAGCCGTGATGGGTGTTGACTGTTACAGTACAGAGATCAGGAGGAAGCCTCCTGCCTCTCACGCCCACCCTGCTGCACTTGATCACACCACAGCCGTGGCCATGCACACAACAGGCCCCATACTCAATTTACCCAGTATCTCTCTGGACTCAGCAGCTTTTTGTGAAAGGGTGAATTCATTTCCTGGGGCTGTGTAACAAAATGCCACAAGCGGGGGGCTTTGATACAACAGAAACTTACTCTCTCACAGCTCTGGAGGCCAGAAATCCAAGATCAAGGTGCCCCAGGGCCATGCTCCCTCTGGAGGCTCCAGGGGAGGGTCCTTCCTGCCTCTTCCAGCTCCTGTGGCTCCAGGCATGCCTGGGCTTGCGATTACATTGCTCCCATCTCTGCCTCCACCTTCAGTTATTGCCTTCTCTGTATGTGTGGTCAAATCTCCCCCTGCTTCCTTCTGACAAGGACACCCATCCTTGGATTTAGGGCCACCTGCACAATCCGGGATGCTCTTCCCAAGGCAAGATCCTTAAGTCAATCCCGTCTGCAAAGACTGTTTTTCCATATTAAGTCACATTACAGGTTCTGGGGATTAGGATGTAGACATACGTGTGGGGGCATTACGCGGGCCACCTCAAGGAGCCAGCGCTCTGGTGGCTGCAGAGCTGTGATGCTGGGACCCTGGCTCATGGTCCTCAGCTGCCCGCCTTCCAGACGGGGGAGTGGAAGTGAAGGTGCTTGTGCCTAGGAGCACCGTGGACCCCCCACATGAGGCTGGGGACCTCTTGGCCAGGCTGTCCCATGCTGGGCCCCCAGGAGTCGAGGCAGGTGGAGAGAGAGGTGGCAACACACATCCAGAGAATCACAGCACAGAGCCATCGATGCCAGGAGGACAGGGCTGCCAAGTGCTGTGACAGCTGTGCCGGGGCAGGGACGGGGACAGGGTCCGGAGGGCGATGGATTCTCAGATAACAGGGAGAAGAGTGAGGAGATGAGATGCTGATGGCTAGAAGGGGGTGCATTTCAGTGCTGAAATGGCTCATCAGGGGGAGAGAGGATTTAGAACTCGGGGATGGAGTGTGGGGTCTGAGGGGGATGCAGGAGGGAAGCAGGGCAGCCAGGGGCCCCAGCGTAAGAAGGCTGGTAGGCAGGTGGAGAGACTGACCACAGAGGCGATCAAGAAGGACGGGTTCCACCCGGCCCCCTCCTTCCACAAGTCCTGTCCCTCTTGGAGCCACAGTTCCCTGCCTCCATATGTGGGATAAAGTTACCCACTCGGGGGCTGCTGGGAGGATTAACAGAGGAGGGCACGGAAGGCCCAGGGACTTCCCCAGTCCTGGGCGGATGTGGGCTTGCGGCTCTGTGTATATTTCACCGTGTGGGGTTCTAGCTGTGGTGATTCCAGATGGAGCCTGAGGCCCTACTGTGTGCTTGGCTCCTGTGGTTCAAAGGAGGGTACCTGGTTGTGGATTTGCTCTGCAGGGAGTTTCCGGGAGAGCTGAGCACTTGGAGGGGTTCCGGTCCTGCCCCTTGAAGTCTGGGAGCCAGGGTGATTCTTCAGCAAGAGAGGCTTCTGCTCTCTGAGGACAGGAGAAAGCCTCGCTGCAGGGCGGGGTGTGGGGCGGGCCTGGGCTTTGGGGATGGAGGCCCGGGTCTGGGTCTTCGCCCCCTCCTACCAACCCCGTGACACGGACAAGGGACCCACTGCCCCTGAGGCATGCGGGGAGCCCACGGATGGCTCCCAGGCTTTCCCGCCATGGGAGCAAGTTGAAGGCCGGCCCTCACACAGCTCCATCTAGTTTATCGAGCTCTTTGCATTAGTGATTCTGAATTTAATGAATTCCTGTAATTAGAATTATTAACAACAACAAAGGCAGGATTTCACACACAGAGATGAGCTGAGAGAAGAGAACGTTACTTTGCTAATACAATTTCTGTTACGGAGCTGGACCACAAAATGGGAATCATCTTTGATGCAACAGTTCATATGGTAGCGATGACTCCTCCCTGAGTCCAATAATGAGACAATCGACCATACATGTTGTTGGCAAGGGTCGGGGTCTGGGTGAGGGCTCAGCCTGGCCTGGCCTGGGTGAACTTGGTCAAGTCGCCGTCGCATCCGAGCCAGTGTCTCCCACCGTCAGCTGAAGTGTGGACGCGATGGGTGCAGGTTCCCAGCGTCAGCATTCCCAGACGCCTCCTCCACCACTGGTCCTACAAGATGCTCCAGGCGTAACGGCGGGGCTGCAGGGAACCGGCCAGCCTCTCGCTGAGCCAATCTTCAGTGGGCATGAATGGGCCAAGGGTAGTAGAGGATGATGGAGAGGGGGCCCTGGAGTAGGTGGGGACTTGAGGTGTGGAGGGACTTGGCTTGGGGGTACGTGGGCAGAGACCCTGAGACACCCACACGGAACACCCGTAGTCAGTGATGTGAGGGCATCTGGAGTCCTGGAGCCACCCACATGGGGTATCAGCCGAGTCACAGGTGAGGATGGATCCCCAGGCCAGGGCACAGAGAGCAGAGAACAGAGCCTAGAGGAGTAGCAGCTGCAGTGGGCAGACGGGGACGACCTTGCAGGAGAAACAGAGAAGGCGAGATGATGGAAAAGGAGGTGATATCAGGAGGTGATGGGGAAGGAAAGATGGCGATGGGGAGAGAACTGGATGTCAAGAGAGAGAGGAAGGTGTATTAGAAATGGGAGCAGTTTCCAAAGCTCCATCCACAGGAAGGTCCAGTGGAACATGGACTGGAGGTCTGCGTCACCGACCACACTGGGTGACCCTCGTGGTCACTTTTCCGGAGCGGCCACGCTCAGACCTCCACACTCTGCTGGGCACCGCCCAGGTGCTGCTTTGTCTGCTTCTCATGAAAATCCTGCGCGGGAGGCCCTTGTGCCCATTTCACTGGGGAGGACGCAGAGGCGCAGAGGCGCTGCGGGGAGCCCCGGGCCACACGGCGGCTTGGGGTGGAGCCAGACCTGAACGGGGTGGGGAAATAGTCTATCCTCTTCCCACTGTGCGCAAGTTTCCGGGATGTGTGAGGGCGAAGGAGCATTGGCTCGAGTGGAAAGGCCGGGGGCGAGCTGCACCCAAGATCCCCTCCCCCCATCGCCCTCGACCTCCCCTCCCCCCCTCTGTCTCTGTCTCCGCATCCCCTCCCCATCCCTTGCTGTATCTGCGTGTCTCTCTCTACAACACACACACAGAGGAGGAGGGAATTAAAGAGAAGAAAGTCTGCGAATTCCGTGGGAGGGTCGTCTTTGTATTTTTCTATATTTTCAGTGTCCTCCGCCGGGACACCTGCTACCTTGCGGACCTTGGTTCTTTCCCGCGCCTCCGGCCTGCACTCCCCCGTGTGACCACTACGTGGCGCACTTTCCGCCCAGCGGATCTCGTCTGTTAACCGTTTCCTCTCCGCTTTGGAAGGGGAGGTTTTAAAGCTTATCCACAGTCATCTTCCTGTCTTAGACTAGCTTCTCAGGCTTTGCTTTCAACATAGTCTATAATCTTCTCACCGATGCACGTTAACAACGAAACATTCCCTTAATTAAGAGATCACAGGCATTTTCCTATTCCAATAAGGACTTAAATTTTCCGAGGTGCGGATGTCAGTGGTATTTATCAGTTTCCAGCTGGCCTCCATCTGACCTGCTGTGAGGCCCTGGACCAGCCCCTCCCCCCATCCCGCCCATGTGCTTGGAGGGCTGGGTCTCCTCCGAGCCCCCATCACAGCTCTGCCCTCCCATTCTCTGTGAAATGACTCCCCCCAAATGCAAGAGGGAAAGTATTCTTGGAGGCATCCTAAGATTTGAGGCTCCTGTCTCTCACCCAGAACGATGACAAAATCAATTCAACAAACCCGGCTGATTTCACTGAAAAATGAATGCCATTCATTCATGCTTTTAGAAAGGACATGTTTATAACCAAATATCAGGCTTACCGTGCGTGTGTACACGTATGCATGATCACACAGGTGCTGAGAACAGGTAAGAAGTGGATGGCACATGAGTTATGGAAAGGCATCACATTTTGGAAGACTCGGTCATTTCACAGGCGTTCGCTAGGACCTATTATCAGCCGGGCCAGGGGTGGTGCTGGGGGCCAGGTGTGGCTGAACAGGGTCCGTCCCCAAGGAGCATGCCGTCAAGTGCAGGGGACAGACAGGCAGATGGATCCGGGCTGCGTCTCTGCTGTCCAGTACCAGGGCAGTGGAAAGCACAGTGGGACATGCGAGGTTCCTGGCCCGTCCTTGGGGTCAGCTTCCTGAACGTGTGATCTGAGTCTCAAAGGATGGTCAGGGGTTAAGAATCAGGCAGAAAAGGAAGCGAGGAAGGGCACCCGTGAAGGCCGGCCACCCAGACGAAGGGTGGAACCCCAGGGATACTGGGCAATCAAGTCCCCTCTTGGAATGGGCCACCGCGTCCAACTCTGCAAAATGACATTGCTGAACGAGACGGTCTCTGCCATCCTGTATCATTCTAGATGTCACCACGTGTGATGGATGCTGAGTGACAGATGGAGGGATATTGAGAGAGAGAAGGAGCCTGGACGTCAACACTCTCTTACCTCCGATTATTACAAAAGTGAAGGGGAAGCAGGAAGGCTTCTGGGTCAGTTCTTGCTGTGGGTGGTAACTGCACCCAGGTGTCTGGGGCTCTGAGTTCCCAGTGGTCTTCACGGGCTCACCTTCAGCCTGTGCACAGGCATTTATGGAGCCCCTGCTGGATGCTGAGCCTGGTCTAGCTTGCAGGGGCATCAGAGAACAAGGGCTTGGGGCCCAGCCGCGTGGGGCACGGGTGCCCGATGGAACTACAGACACTGCAGAGAGCGTGGCCGAGGGAGGAGCTGCAGTGGGGGCACATCAGGAAGAGTCACGGAGCCAAGCTGCAGTGCAGAAGTGGGTGGCCAGGGCAACAGCCAAGACGTGGAAGCTGCCTAAGCGTCCGTCAACAGAGGAGCAGATAAAGAAGATGTGGTGTATATGTACAGTGGAATACTACTCGGCCGTAAAAAAGAATGCAATAATGCCGTTTGCAGCAACATGGATGGACCTGGAGATGGTTGTACTAAGTGAAGCAAAGCAGACAGGAAAAGACAGATATCCTATGTGTTCATTCTTCTTAGGGCTCTGAGTGCTTCTTGCGTCTGTGGTTGGCATTTTTCTTCCATGTTTCATGTCTCCCTCTTGACCCCTCAAGGACGCCCAGTACACTTGCTTTGGCCTTTTCATCCTGCCCATATGGCTCTTTTCTCTGGTCAGTAACGTCCATCATCTGGCCCCTTGTGTCCTCCTGGAGAGTCTCCTCTTCCCCAACTTGCAATTTATTTGCCTGTCTTTCTGCTCTGCCCTCTGTGCCCGTGAGCCATGAGCTGGGCTCTTCATTTCAGCGTTTAGACTTTTTAGTTCTTCAAGTTCCATTGACTACTCTTTACAGATTCCTTTTCTCTGCTGAAAATCCTCTGTCTTGTCATCAGTTTTCTTGAACATATTAGTCAGGTTTTTTTTGTTTTGTTTTGTTTTGTTTTTTCGGTACACGGGCCTCTCACTGCTGTGGCCTCTCCCGCTGTGGAGCACAGGCTCCGGACGCGCAGGCTCAGCGGCCATGGCTCACGGGCCCAGCCGCTCCGCGGCATGTGGGATCCTCCCGGACCGGGGCACGAACCCGTGTCCCCTGCATCGGCAGGCGGACTCTCAACCACTGCGCCACCAGGGAAGCCCCACAGTTATTTTTTATAGGGATCCTATTACGTAACGTTCAGGTCATCTGTCAGTCTGTTTCTATAGCCTATTTTCTCCCTTGACCCTGCTTCTCCTTTTGCTTGGTAGCTTTGAATTAAATGGGAGGCACTGTGAATAACGAGCTGTAGAGGTTCTTGATGGTGTTATATTCCTCCGAGGGGGTTTACTTCGTCCTCTGAGAGGTGAGTGCAGTGGGGGGCACATGACTAACTTGATCAGGGAATGAACCGACTGGAGGCTGGGGTACAGTCTCTGCCAGCCTTGCTTTTCCTTCAGGTTCACCCCGCTTCCAGACCGTATCCCTCCAGGGGTCCCCACTGAGAACGTAAGGTGGTGTCTGGGACTCCTGCTCTTTGGTGGACCACGAATATCCGATTTTCTCTCCTTAGGACAGTGGTGCTGAGACCCCACCCTGATCTTCTTGGTTTCTTTTCCCTTGAGCAGCTTAAGTGTTTGACAAATGCCTCAAAGGGAAAACTGCCGAGTGCTGGGCTCACTTCTCTGAGCCCGTCTGTCTGAGCTCTTGTGTCTCAGGTCCCAGTGGCCTGGGGGACACTCTGATACCTCCAAATATATTGTTTTAAATTGTTTTTTCTAGTTGTTGGGAGAGTGGTGATCTGCTACAAACTTCTCCACTGTAGCCAAATGCCTGGAGAATGGATTACAGGGGGCCCGATGGAAGCAGGAAGAGCAGGGAGGGCTGCTGCTGTGTGCAGGGGCGGACGGGACGTGGACCCCAAGATGGCACCGAGAGCTGTCAAAGAGGGGGCAGGCCACAGGACTCGCTGCTGATTAGATGGACGTGGCAGGTGTGCAGGGTTAGGGTGCGGAAGGGGACGAGGTGTCTGGTGATGCCATCTTGAGGCTCAGGGCAGCGGCAGGTCTGGAGGGCTTGGGAGGAGGGGTGCGGGTTCTGTTTCATCCTTGGTGAATGTGCAGGGCCAACGGGGTGTCCAAGTAGAAGAGCCCAGCAGACAGCTGGAGCTCACAGAGCTGGCTAGACGGGAGGTGGGGTCTTGAGAGGGACGAGACCATCCCAGGTGAGTGGGGAGGGGCCTGGATACAGCCTCCGGCATCCTGCCGGCACCAGAGGTTGGCGATGGACAGGAGGCAGGGCAGGAACAGCTGAGATACGGGAGGAGAACCAAGACCAGGCGGGTTTTGCAGACGGAGGGTGAGGGGGCGTCCAGGTGGAGAGAGGGTCCCCAGAGCAAGCTGCCGCAGAGGGCTTTTCTAAGACGAGGGCTGACCCATCTCACCAGTGACCTGGTGCAGGCCAGGTGGGGACCGGGCCCAGGAGCCAGGTTGGCGAGGTGATGGAGGGGGCATTTGAGAGGGGAGCGTCAGTGGTGGGCCCGTGCCGAGCTCTCCTGGACCAGACCCAGGAATGCTGCTGGTGATTCATGGAGCACATGCCACTGGCTCTGCTGATCCTGGCCTTGAGGGGCCCCACTGGCTTGTGGGCCCAGGAATCTCCCCCCAGAGACGCAGCTGTTTCCTTGAAGACAGAAGCAACCAGTATAGTGCGAAGACTCTGGAAGGGAGATGCAGCGAGACGTGGGTCCAGCCTCATCAGATTTCAAGGGCCAACTTCAGAGGGACCTCGGGGCCTGGTGGATGGCAGCCCAGGAACGCTGCTGGTGGGGTGGAGCGAAGGGAAAGTTCCCACACCTGAGTGAGTGAGGTTGGGGGGCAGCCCAAGCATCTGTGGTCTGGCGGCTCCTGGCCCCGGGACACCTGCTGCTGGGAGACATCAGGAGGGTGATGTGCCCTCTCTGGGCCCGGCTTTCTTCTCTGTGAAATTGGTGAGGGGAAATAACATCGACCCAGCCTGCCAGGGAGGACGGCGGAGGCTCTCGTGAGATGCCAGATGTGGGCATCCAGCCTCTGCCCAGAGCACGCACGTGGGGTGCTGTTGCCACCTGCGTACAACAGGGTGCAAGGGTCTCTACGAAACCAAGGATGAGGTTCCCAGGGAGGAGGGAAGGGGTCCAAGTGCCCAGGAGCTTTCGCTCCATCTCACACTCACGCACGCACATGCTTATACATATATGTGCACGCGTGAGAGCACATGTACACACACGTACACAACACACACACACTCACTCATGCAGACTCTTGTGTGTGCACGCAGGTACACAGCTCACACACGCGCACGGATACACACACACACACATACACTTACATTGGCACACACGCCTACATACGCGCGTCCACACGCACACACCCATGTGGAGGTGGCTCCATTACTCACAGAAACAGCAGCCCGTGCAGATCCACGCCCCACCCTCCATGCCCCTCCACTCCCCGCCGGTCCTCCGCATTGGCAATGCAAACGCTTTCTAAATGAAGGAAGGGAAGCAGTTTTTTCTAAACTCTTTAAAATCCAATTAAAAAAAAAAAATCAATGGCAACTTAAAATGGCCACAGCCCTGGGTGGGGGGAGGGCGCAGAGGAGCACTTGTGTGCTGTCCTCCCAGGCCAGAGGCCACACACTCCGGTTGGAGTTTGACACCTCCCTCTAAGGGCCAAGGGCCGGAAGTGGCTACACACAGATGGCCAGCTCGAGAGACGTTGGGACAAATGATGCACTTCCTAGGGTCACAGTCTTCTCCCTGTTTTCTCTTTCTAGGGGAGGTGAATTGGACTGTCCCCCCGATCTACTTCCCCAGGGAGCACAGCTCAAGTGCCTCCTCTTCCAGGAAGTCTTCTGGGACTGCTGTGGCCGAGTTCCCCTCTCTCGCAGCCCCGACGAGTGCTCCTTTCATTCCCCAGATGACTGTACACCCCAGTTTTCTCAGCACAGTCCTGGTGTCCGAATTTGTCCCAGCAGAATCAGTGACAGCATCCCTTCTCCTGTCTACAGCAGCCCAGTTAGATGGGGAGCTGTGGGGAGGCCTGGCCGTCCCCCATGTTCACTTGTTTGTACACTTTTCCAGGATGTGTTGATCATCGGTGCCGGGCCCAGCTCGCTGGGGGAGTCTGGGCTGTGGAGAAGGTCAGAACCACAGTTCTGGGAAGACCCTGAAGCTGGGGCGGGGGCCCAGTGCAGGCGGGCCTGGGAGCGGGGCAGGAGGCGGCCCGGCAGGGCTCTCACCCCTCACTCCAGGCCCCCCCTGCCCCCCCTCCCAGCTCCCTGATCCCCCCACCGCCCCGGCCTAGGAACTTGTTCCCCAACCAGCTCCATGTCCCTCCCACTGGGGAGTGACCCCAACTCCTCTCCCACCAGGCTCGTGGCTTGAAGAAGTCACCACCACCTGTCTGCGCCTCCACTTACCGAGCTGGGAAATGGAGCTGAAGACAATGTCCTTTTTAAAGTCACAGTCAGGGGTGTGCAGTAGACACAAACATGTGCGACTCAGTTTCAGAAGTTCTTATCCCCACGAGAGGAGACTCCCGCCCGTTAGCTCTCACCTCCCGTATCCCCCCAACCCCAGCCCAGCCACCACTGACCCACGCTCTGTCTCTGGAGGTTTTCTGGTTCTGGACGCTTCGTAGGCACGAATCATATATGTGGCCTTTTGTGACCGGCTTCTTCATCCGCATCGTAGCGAACATCCGGACCCCACTCCTTTTCGTGGCCGTGTAGCAGTCCCCGTGTAGACGTGCCTCCCTCTGCGGATCTGTCCATCCGTGGAGGGGCATTTGGACGATTTCTGCTTTGGGGCTGGGGTGAATGATTCTCTTCTAATCACTTGTGAACAAGTGTCTGGGTAGATGTATGTCTTATTTCTCTGGAGTCTGCTAGGTCATGTGGTAACTCTGTTTTCCAAAGCGGCTGCATTTATCCTTTTGTTTAGGGAGTTTGGGGTCAGTAGATGCAACCTAGTATACATAGGATGGATAAACAACCAGGTCCTACTGTAGAGCACAGGGAACTATATTCAATATCCTGGGATAAACCCTGATGGAAAAGAATATGAGAAAGAATGTATATATATGTATAACTGAGTCACTTTGCTGTAGAGCAGAAATGAACACAACAGTGTAAATCAACTCGACTTCAATAAAAAATAAACAAGCAGTCCCCGAGGCACTTAGCATGGCTCCGGCTTGTCTCAGGAGTTCATAGCTGGTTTGGATCCTCCATGCGTCCTTGGGGGTCTCACCTCCAGGGCCCCATGGTCATCCATCCCTGCCCACCAAGCAGGAACGGGGTGTCCCTCACACCACCTCTCCGTTCTCAGGCCCACGCACTTTCACAGTGTCTCTGTCCCACAGCTGGAGGGTCTCAGAGATTCTCCTGCCGCTGCCCTGGGGACCCGGGAGGAGGAATGACTTGTCCAGGGTCATGTCAGCGATGGGGCCGAGACCCGGGGCTACATCCTCAGCTTCCGGACCTTCCCTGGGTCTGTCCGTCCCAGTGGCCTCTCGCACCCTACCAGTTCCCTCCTCTGGGAGCCTCCATTCCGGGGGGGTGGAGGCTGTGTTTTCTGCTCGTGTCTCGCCTTGGTGTTCAGCACATAGCAGGTGCTCATTTAATGCTCGCCGACTTTCTAGAAGCTGCAACAAGCCTGCAGAAGGTCCCTCTGCCCCTGGCATGTAGAAACCTTGCTTGGAACACAGGGGCATCCGCCTTGGTGCTCCTCAGATGTTTGTCCCCAAGGAGCATCTCCAGAGGCCCCTCCCTGCCCCCACCTTTCTTGGCATTGGGCCTGATGCAGAGCAGGGTGTGGCCTAGGAGAAGCTGGAGGGGATCAAGAAGGTGCTGGCCTGATGTGTATCCATGTCAGGGCTGCGTCCCGTCCTGCCGTGTCCTCTCAGGCACATTGGAGTGGGATTTCACGGGCACATGTACACAAACACACACACACACACACACACACACACACGGTATGTGAGGACAGAAAAGCCCAGTGCCGAACAATGCATAGAGGACACCATGGGGGTGGATTTATGCAGATGTGTTTGCAGTGTCTGGACACACTGGACACAGGCCCAGGGGGAGGCAACACTGTCCTGCAGGCTGGCCTGAGGGCACCGGGTCCAGCTGGTGCAGGGCAGGGGGACAGCACATTTGCTCTTCCCCGCTGCCCTTTGGAATTCTGCACCATGTACCTGTGTTACCTTTGCAAAAACAAACTTTAATTTAAAATGTCCACAATTGTCCCCCTCCCCACCTCCTTAAGCCCGTGAGGGTCTGCTGTTGTCTTGAGGACAGAGTCCAGTTGCCCCCTGCCCCCTAGGAGGCCCTGAAGGAGGCGACCTTGCTGGCCTTGCCCCCTCACCTGCCCCACGAGGGTCTGATTTCAGTGCTGATCTGAGCTTACCCCAGGACCTTTGCACAAGCCCCTCTTCTGCCCGGAGCACCACCCTTCTTCCTGCTCTGCCATCCATGCTGTCCAGACAGGCTTGGCTCAAAGCTTCTTGCCCTTGGGAGTCTTTCATAGCCCCACCCCTGGATTAGGCCCTATAACCACCCTTTCCCCAAGGATCCTCAGCTCTGCCCCCTTCCCGCTGTCCCCCAATGAGGTCTGTCCATCCGCCCTACCGTAAGGTCCACGAGGCCAGGCACTAGGTCTGTCCTGTTCCCCTGGTGTGGAGCACAGAGCCGTCACTCAGAAGTGGTTGTTGAATGGGTGAAAATGAAAAAAGAGGGGGAGGAGAAGAATGGTGTAGATACAGGTGACTTGGAAAGTGGAGAGAGCTGCCCCAGGGGAGCATGTGTTTGCCGGGCTGGAAGCAAAGGTGAAGGAGCCCCACTGGCAGGGGAGTCCAGGCCTCAAGAGGCCCTACATAGCCCAGGACCAGGGGACTGACCCTGGAAAGCCAGTGGACACTTCTCAGGCCGGGAAGGCCAGGGAAGGGCGCTCCCAGTGGAAGGAACGGCGTGAACAAAGGCCCGGAGGCAGTGGTGTGCAGAGCTGGCTCAGGTCAGCAAGAGCTGGACATGCCCATCTGTGCCTGTCCCAGTGATGTCAACCCCGTGACCTTGTGTTAGTGGCCTACCGTTGGCCTTAGAGGGGTATTTACACCACAAGCACCGGCAGATGCGGCAAATCAAGGTTCGCTCTTTTTGTTTAAGAGTGGTTTTGCTGACACGCCACTGCCCACAGACAGAAGAAGAGGTAAGGTGACCACAGAGAAAGACGGCTGGAAATGACGCGAGCTCCGGGGTGTGTGAACCTGCCCCCAAGGTTCTCCTGCTACGCGCCTGTTCTTTTATCAAACGGGATGGGG
Organism: Phocoena phocoena; assembly: GCF_963924675.1. Classification (NCBI taxonomy): domain Eukaryota; kingdom Metazoa; phylum Chordata; class Mammalia; order Artiodactyla; family Phocoenidae; genus Phocoena; species Phocoena phocoena. The sequence goes on from NC_089223.1 coordinate 136,651,685, forward strand.
GAGGTTTAAGGCTTTCCTCAGATTCTCAAAGGCATCCTGGCCCCGAGAAGGTCAAGGCCATTGCCCGCTGCCCGCTGCCCTGGTGGCGCCCAGAGAGCAGCGCCGACCTGCAGGCCAGCGACTGAGCGGCTGCCTGCACCGCTGCGTTTTCTTGCTTGTTGCCCCCCTGCGTTTCTGCCCTGAGAACTTTCCAGCTGAACTTTGCTAGGGCTGAACTCAAAGTCACTTCAAGGCAGTTTCGATTAAAAAAAAGAAAGAAGGGGAAGAAAGAAAGAAAGAAAGAAAGGGTGTGGGGGCCAGCCTGAGCAGGCCTTCTGCAATTACCCTTTGAAATTAGAATATTCAGGCAGATGTTTCTATTTTCACCCTGTCCTGCTCTCTTTCCAATCCAGCGAAATTAGTTCCAAAGTCATTATTCACCTAATCACACTAATAGTTTAACATCCGATCTGCCCTCTGTCCAGACGGGAGGGTGAGCCCCCCAAAGCTCTATTTTAGCACTTCCTTCCCACTGATCCCTTAATTAAGTGGCATCTGTTCTAATACAAGTTAAATATTGCAGTTGACTTTATTTTCTTTCTCCTGGTCCTCGGGGTCCCGGGATGGGGAGAGATAAAGTGAAACACATTTGCTTCCCGGGCAGGAGGAAAGGACACGGAGCTGCCTTTCTGGAAACGCGGCCCATCAATCATAAACTGATTACAAATTCGTCACCTTGAATCAATTTCTGTTCACAAGTTCAAAAGGCACTCTGAGCTCGGGGCTATCTGGAATATTCTACATGTGGAGAGGATTAACGTTTGATCAAATTCCTCCTTCTGAGGAGGACGCTGGTTTGGCGGCACTTGGGGTGGGGGAGCCGTGTTTGAGACGCGTCTGCATTAACCTTTAAAAGCTGGCGCTCGGCGTTCCCAGGGCAGCGGATTCCCAGGACGTCCGCAGCTCCTGGACGACGTGGACCCGACCTGGGGGCGGGGGAAGGGAGACGCTAATGGGGTCTTGTCTGATTTAGTCAAATCACACCGCGCCATCATTTCTCACATACGGAGTTTGCTTTAAAATAATTGTCTTGAAAGAAGCAACGGGGTGTGTGTGTGTGCGTGTGCGTGCGTGTGTGTGTGTGTGAAAGAGAGAGAGAGACGGTCTCCATATGGGAAGTTAAGGATGGGTTCTTTCTCTGAAGACCCCATAGCTTGCCCCAAAGTCCCTGAGATCCCCTCCGGCTTCCGCCCCCTCATTCTAGAACCTCAAGAAGGGGGAGTTTTGTCCGGCATGTCCTGAGCTCGGCCAGAGGAATTACTTATCAACAAGCCGGGCCTCTGAACTGCCTTCTCCTAAATCAAGGGGATGGGTGGCGTTTTTGTGGTCGTGGCAAGGGGGGAGAGACAGGAAGTTCCACTTTAGAGGGTCCCTCCGTTGACTCCAGGTCAGACAGGACTTCGAAGGTCATCATCTCCTGGCCGCTGGAAAAGAGAGAGGGAGATGGAGGGTGGGGGAAGGCAGGAAGGAAAACAAGCGGCGCTTGTGGCGTTACAGCTCGCGTATCCCTCCCTCTCTCCCCTCCCTGAGTGGGGTCCCGGGCACGGGAGAGCCCCCAGCGCCTGCCCCTTCTGCCTTTCCTTCTGGGCACAGGGACCCTGCTCCACAGATGGCTCCGTTCAGGCTGGGGCCGCAGCCCCAGGTCCGGGAAGGTGAAGGTGATGGAGCCCAGTGGCACAGGCTTCAGGGTGGGGAGCCTCCGGGCACAGACCCCAGCTCCCCACTTCCTGCCGGTGCAGCCCCGGGCAAGCCCCTCAGGTGCTCTCAGCTCTTTACCGGAGGCAAGAGTAACTCTCCGTAAATTGGAGCCCTCGTGCACTGTGGGTGAGAATGCAAAAGGGTGCAGCCACTGTAGAGCACAGTTATGGAGGTTCTTTAAGGAATGAAAAATAGAGCTACCATGAGACCCAGCTATCCCACTGCTGGGTGTAAACCAAAAGAACTGAAAGCAGGGTCTCAAAGAGACAGCTGCGTATCCACGTTCATGGCACCATTATTCACAATAGTCAAGACACGGAAACAACCCAACAACGACAAATGAAGGGAGAAAGAAAATGTGCTGCAGACATATGATGGACTATTATTCCGCCTTGAGAAGGGAGGAGATATCCTTTGCAACAATGTGGATGGACCTGGAGGACATTACACTGAGTGACGTAAACCTGTCGCGGAAGGACACAGCCTGCACGGTTCCACCGACAAGAAGGATCTAGGGACAGTCAGACTCAGAGAAGCAGACAACAGTGTGACGTTACAGCTGGGGGCTGGGGAGGGCGTAGGGGAGGGGTCGGTCCAGGCTGTAGAGCTCAGGTCCCAGATGAGTGAGCTCCAGGGCGCCTCTAGTTACTAACATGGTGTTACGCACGTCATCATTTGTTACGAGAGTGGGTCTCGGGTTAACTGTTCTTATAGCAAAAAAAAAAAAACCCCCAAAACCAGCAACAAAGGGACACGAGGGACACGTGTTGGGGGTGACGGATGTTCACCACCTTGACTGTGGCGATGCTGACGCCAGTGCACACAGGTGTCTAACTCACCAGAACGTTTGCTTTACTTGTGGGCAGATTTGTATACCAACTGCACCTCAGTCGAGCTGGAAGAAAAGACTATAGCATCCCCGGGAGGAGGCTGAGGGCTTACAGACACCAGGGCAAAGAACCACTGCTAGGGTCAGAGGTCACTGTGCCAGACTCAGTGGCAGCCCTGGGACACTGCCCAGCAGCTCGACTCTGGGAGAGGCTGTCTCGGGAGGTGGGGCTCACCAGTTGCTGATCCAGGAGGAGCCGTTGACTCTGGGGTTTTGGTTCATTTGTTCTGTCACCTTCTGGGTGAGCGTGAAGAAAAAATTCCTGGGGTAAAAGCTTCCCAGGACGGAACCGTGAAATCTTACACGTTAGTCCATTTTAAGTGCACGCTTCAATATCTGGATCCCACTCAGGGGGCGCTTAGTAGGTGCTCACCAAGCTCCGCCCTGGAATACAGCCAGGAAGGAAACGGCTGCTTGCCCTCTGCTCCTCGTGGCCACTGGGGGTCCGGCTCAAGCACGAGGGTGACAGTCTGGGGCTGAGGCTACGTGGCAGAAGGTGGGCATGGGGGGGAGTTGGGATCAAGGGCTGTGTGTCCTTGGAGGAGAGGGGCTCCCTCTAGCTGGGAGGACCGGGGGTGCCTTCCTGGAGGAAGGGGCATTTGGAGCTGTGGACAGAGCAGCCACTGTTACTCTTGGCAGAGTCTAAGTGAGAAGTTGCTCTGGGGGACTGGCGGGTTCTTGGGGTGTAGGATGGCCTCATCGTGGGGGGTGAGGGACAGTGCTTCTTCGAGGGGCTCCTAAGTAGATGATCTGGCAGTGCTGGTCACCAGGGCAGGCGGGGAAACGTCTGTTGCTCCCTGGACCGGATAATGTCCATCATCTCAGCTGAGTTTTCTTCTGCTGGGAGCGGGATGTCGTGGGGGACCGGAGCCGGGGAATCGGCAGGAGGGGGTGAGATGCTGGCAGGTGGACTGCAGTAAGACAGGCTCCAGTCACCTCCCACCAACTCCAAAATCCCAGTATGCAGAGACACCCCCCCCAGCCCCGTTCCCCCAGGAGGGGCCGGGTGTCCTGAACCGCCCCCAACAAGCCCAGCAAGGGGGAAGGAGTTAGAAGGTTCAGACTCCCCTCGTCTCTTCCTGTCTCAGCATTTCATCTCCTCTGGGTTCATTTGTTGTTGTCCCCTAAATGCTCAAGTTAATATCTTTACAAAATGACAGTAACAGACTATCCCGAGCATGGTCTCGGGAGGCGGCTGGGCCAGGACATCGCTCCTTCGATTACCAGCTGGGGGCTTAGACCTAGTTATTGTGTGGCCTCAGTTTCCTCATCTGTATAATGGGACTGATGTTCCCGACCAAGTGTTGTCCTGAGGACTATATGGGGGTAAACTCAGATGCCGTCATGGTCCATCTCAGGGGGAGCTCAAGTGCTGGCTGGGAGAAGCAGGAGCCAGGTCTGTCCGTGGGAGCCTCCCAGGGAAGCTTGGGTTGGGTCCGGCTGACACAGGAGGGGATCCACTGGCCTTTGCCTCCTGGAGGTGTGACCTCAGACCAGGAGTGCCATGCGTGTGACCAAAGGACATCTGGTGGCACCGGTGACATGCCTCTCCCACCATCTCCCCAAACGTGCTCCCTTCACCATGAACTGCCATGCTCTGCCACGTGGGCACCGCCCCCCGACCAGGGCAGGCGACCCTCTGACCACGGCGGAGAGAAGCACGCTGATTCCTGCCGGGCGCTCTGCTCCTTGGCTCAGCTGAGCTGGCTGACGTGCCCCAGGCTCAGGGAGTCACCTGCTCTTCCGAGCACCGAGGGGTGTCCTCCTCCCCGCTGGGGGTCTCTTTCTGTGCCCTCACCCGCGGTTTAGGTGTCAGGGTCAAGAAAGCCTGAGCAGCTCCCGCACTTGGCTGTGGGTTTTTTCTTGTGGCTCCATTGCCTCGGCTGCTGGGGACCTCACAGCCATCTTTCGGACCCCTTCTGGTAGGGATCCGTGGCCACACGGAGCTCCGTCGGCCGTGAGTCCCCCCGCCCCGTCCTATTTTCCTATCATCCCCATTCTCGCCACTGTCCTTTACCTTAACCTATCGTGTGTGGCTTTGTTTGCTTCCTTCCTTGTTCTTTCTAGAACGAGACAAAGACACGCGTTCATTGACAGATGCAGCAGCAGAGACAGACATACAGATAGACAGACAGACTGCAGAAGTAGCAGCACGGCCACGGAGATCCCGTGCCCTCCCATCATGCCTGGCAAGTGGGAGAACTGGGGGAAGTGGACTCCATACAGGGCTTGGCCTGGGATCGGGCAGCGAGAGGCCACGAGGACCGAGATGTGGGCCCCCCCAGCGGTCACAGTCTACACGGGGCAGGAGGAGGGGCCTGCAGGGTCCTATGAGGCCATATGGGGTTGGGGTCCCACATCTTAAAAGAGTGGGGTGGCCTGAGTCGCCCCCTTTCTTGGGGTCCACCGTCTTCTGATCCGTCCAGCCCCCTCCCTAGCAGTGAGCTCAGGACCATCGGAGGCCCCCACGCAGGACCTTCCTCCCTGGCGTCCTCCCCAGACGCCATCCGAAGACCTCAGGCTCTGTCCTGGTGAAGTAGGTACTCATCTGATCCTCTTGTCATTTCCTGAAGGACAGAGCCCTGGTCCTCCAGGCACAGGGCTGAGCCGTGTGCACCAGGAGCCATGGAAGCAGCATGGCCTGTATGAGCGCACGCAGGGCACGGGGTGGAGACCTGGCCCGGGGCTCAGGCCCATCCCAGTGTGCCCCAGGAGAGAGCCCGCACTGGAGGAGTGAGGTCCCATCCCCAGCAGCTCACCCTGACCTGGTCTCCAACACAGCCGGGCTTCGCAGAATCACCAGCAGTCAGGCTGCCAGGGAGCCCACGGGATACTTAGTCCAAACGACCTGTTCCAGGGCTCTCCTGAGAGCAGATGGGGGCCCTGATTGAGCGTCTCCAGCGACAGGGAGCTCAGCACTCTCCAAGGGACCCCCATCCCCGGACACCTCTGCTTGTTAAAAATGTCCCTCTTGCTGAGCTGAAAGCTGCCTCCCCACGGGGTCCCCTCCTCAGCCCCCAAGTCCCCCTCCGGCACTGCCCCCACCCAGACCCCGTTACTGCACAGTGGGACCTGGGGCTGCTGAAACCGGCGCTGCTGACCTGGCCAAACTTGCCTAACAGAACCTCAGCCGACCAGAGGTTTCTAGTGACTTCTGAAGCAATTTCCCTGGATTCAGCAGCTTTCAGCCAAACTTGCTTTAGGAAAGGGCTCTGGGCTTGGGGTCAGCTGACCCCTGTTCCTGTCCAGCCCTGCCACTGAGCACTCGTGTGCCCTGGGGTGCATTTAACCCCTGGCCTGTGATGCTGAGCCTCAGAGGGGCCAGTGCCACCCACCTCGCACACAGTGTGAGGACGACCCCAGAGAGGGCGTCCTGATGGCCGTGCCAGATGTCACCCGCCATTTCCACCTCGGCTCACCGTCGGGACGTGGGAAAGGAAGGACCCTGAAAGTGGTGAAGCCCACCCAGGCTGCTTCGAGGGGCCGTTTGGGGCGTGGGGAAAGTACTTTGTCCTCTCAGCGCTGCTGTCCCCTCTTAGGAATGAGAGGAAGTGCAAAAACGAAGGCGACTTTCCCAGGAAGTGGGATTTGAGGTCTGTTCCGGCCCTGTGAAGGTGGCCTGATTTGGAAATCGGGTCTCGGCCGATGTCATGAGGATGGTGACGCTGGGGTAGGGTGGACCCTAAGCCAACCACTGGTGTCCTCGTAAGAAGACGGAGGCTTGGACTCAGACGCACACAGGCAGGCGACCGTGTGACGACAGAAGCGGGGACAGGAGCAATGCAGCTGTGAACCGAGGGGCAAGGATGTCAGCGGCCACCGGAGCAGGGAGAGGCAAGAAAGGCTTCCACGTGGAGTCTCAGAGTGCGCCCGGCCCTGCTGACAGCTTGGTTTCAGACTTCAGCCTCCAGGACTGTGAGACCGTAAGTTTCCATTGTTTTCAGTCCTCGTCTGCAGTGCTTTGTTACGGCAGCACCCAGACACTCATACAATCTGGTTTAAAATCAAAACTCTACCATGTGACCAGCTGTGTGACCTTGGGTGACTCGCTTAACCTCTCTGAGCTTCAGTCTCCTGGTCAGAAACGACGAGAAGGAACATTTCTCTCACGGGAGGCTATGGGGGTGAAACGAGATGCCGAATGGGAACGTGGCAAGTGGTGGGATGCTTTAGACTATTTAAAAAGCCTCTCTCCACCAGGGCCGGCGAGCCATACTGCCCTGGTCCTGGGGCGGGGGTGGGGCAGGAGAGGGAAACGGGGCATTAAGAGGCTTCCTCCAGCTGCCTTTGATGTGCACAACTGCATCCGAGGTGCAGGAGGGCACTGAAACACCGGGAGCTGAGTCAGGGCAGGAGAGTCTGAGAAAGCAGCCCCAGCAATTAGCTCTGGATCACGTTTCTGCTGGGGGCGCGAGCCCGGCACGGAGTTGAAAGCCAGGAGAGGGGCCTCCGGTCCTCGGCGGCACCTCCCCCTGGTTTCTCATGCCCACCCCCTCTTCGTGGGACTCTGCTTAGTAAACATTAATATACCCCCAATTACTGATGACAGGTCGGGCCAGGCCTTGCCGCACTTAGGGTCCATGGGCAGGACAGAGCTTCCCAGCCGGCACCGGCAGTTAGATCTAACAGTGACTGTAGGCGGGGGGCCCATCTCCCGGTTGCTGCGGGGGTCCAGCGGGCCACCCCTCTTCTCAGGGAGAGCAGGCGGGGGATTTTGCCAAGTGTTAAGTGGGATCCAGTGTCACGAGGGGCTGGGAGCCAAGGACACCCCCTAAGGCTGTGACCGTTGGCCTGTTTCCACTGGCTGCTGAGAAATGGAGATAAACCAGCAAAGGGATTCCTGGAGCCGGGCACCAGAACAAAGGGAGTGGTGTGGGGAGAGACAGCACGTTGTCCTCCAGGACACTGGAGCAGGGGCGGGACCCGGCTTCCCCAGGCCCTGCAGTGACCACCCCTCCGAGCCTCTGTCTTCTCAGATGCTCGGTGAGTATAATAACGCTTCCCTTGCTGGGTGGTCGCAAGGATCCAATGGTCCGGTGGGGTAAAGGTCAGGAGATGGGGGCCCTGGACCTCTGGACCAAAGGAGCTATGATGGCTCACTCTTGGTGCCCCATGTGTGAGCCCGTGGCACCAGCCAGGGAGGCTGGCCCCTCCCTGGAAGTTCACAGCCGGGAGGAAAAGGGACCTGCCTGTTATCCCTGAGGTTGGCTGGGGACCGGAAAGATGAGACAGGAATGAACAGACTTAGGAGGTGAATGGAGTGGGCTTGGGACTCTCCAGCACCCCTGACACGGGGATGCTTGTCATTGCAGTTTTTACTGACCCCTCCCCTCCCCCGTTCCTGCAAAGGGCTGTCTCAGTCCTCGGAATTCACCCCCTGCTATGGACTAAATTGTCATCCCTCAAATTCACACGTGAAACCCTAACCCCCAATGTGATGGTATTTCGGAAGTAATTAAGGTTAACTGAGGTCATAAGCGGTGCCCTGATACGGTAGCATTGGTGGTCTTGGAAGGAAGGGCGCAGGCCACCTCTCTCTCGCCACCCCGTGAGGACACAGTGAGACGGCAGCCGTCTGCAAACCAGGAAGAGGCTCTCACCAGCGCCCGACCTGCTGGCGCACTGATCTTGGCCTTGCAGCCTCCACAACTGTGAGAGGACACATTTCTGTCGTTTAAGCCCCCCGTCCACTGCATTTTGTGATGGCAGCCTGAGCTAAGACGCTCCCGCAGATGAAGAATGGTGCCCCGGTGGGGAGAGGTGCTGCAGTCCAGGTGTCCTGGCCCCGCCAGTGCTCTGCCCGGCGCACCTCTCCTCCCTGGGGCCCTGGAACTGGGGTCGTGCTGACAGCCAGAGGTCACCCCTTGCGTCCTGCACGGTTCACACCCGGCTTGTGAGGGCGCGCAGAAGTGGCATGGTCCCCATCACCCTAACGAACTCCGCTGTCTCTGGGCATGCTCAGTGCCCGGCATGGTCTGGAATATCCCACAGCACAGGACTGGGTCCCAGGATGGGCGTGGTATCTGGCGGACGGGACCGGGCTTTCCCGGGCTGCAGGCCAGGCCCTTGACCTCTGAGAACACGAAGGAGGAGGGTGGTAACGCTCACATGGCCAGTGGTGCATGAATCGTGTCCCCCAAATTCACATCCACTCGGAACCTCGGAATGCGACCTCCTTTGCAGACGTAATGAGGTAAGAATGGGATTCGGGTGGGCCTGGCGTCTTACGACTGGTGAGATAAGAGACAGGAAGAGGCACACAGAGACGGGGGAGGGCCACGTGAGGATGGAGAAGAAATTGGAGAGATTTGGCCACAGCCCAGGAACGCCTGGAGCCACCGGGAGCTGGAAGAGGCAGGAAGGGTCCGTCCCTGGAGGCTGCTAAGGAAGCATCGCCCCGCCCACACCTTGATTTTGAACTTCAGACCTCCAGAGCTGTGAGAGGTTACAGGTCCGCAGCTTGAATCGCCCCCCCCCCCCCGCCCCCTGGGTCTGTGGTACCAGGAAACGGGTACAGGGAGTCCTGAGGCTGGAGGACACCTGGCCGCCAAGAGAATGTCCCCGACCTAGCCCCCCAGGGTCACCCACCAGAGCCAGAGGCCGGGTCCAGGGGTCGACCCTACCTTCCTGCCCCCGGACCGCAGCGCTGAGTCCCGGAGGTCATTTGCACCCACGCGGCAGTGGGGAAGCAGCCGGTCCCAGAACCGCCCTTTCCCCGTGTTCCTCATCCTTTCTGCCCCCAGCTGAGAAGCTCGGTCTAGTTGTCACTGCGCTGCGGGATTAACACCAGTCCGAACTGAACACTGATTATGGGTGGGCGGGCATTCCCAAGCCCCTTCTGGGCAGGGCGCCGGGGACACGGCATGACTCAGGCAGGCCCTGACTTGGGGGTCCCCTCCGAGCTGGGGAGAACCGAAGCCTGTTGCATCCAGAGGAGGCAGCAAGAGGATGAAGGAGGTGGAGTTTCTGCGGGGCCACCAGGCCTGCAGGGTGAGGACACGGAGAGGCCGGGGCAGAGCTGTCTCGGGTGCGGTTCCATCCTCTTACCGGAATGGCCCTTCCCCGTGTCTTTCTATCCCAGGGGGCCCACAGCTTCCCACCTGCCCCACCTCAGGGGATGGGCATGGAATTCAGGTCCTCCATCCCAGAACCCCAGCTCTTGAGGGGCCCCTGAGAGAAGGCAGCTAGCGTGAAACTGGGTCCTCTTGCCCAGGCCCGCCCCCCCCCACCCCCACAGGATCTTCCTGTAAATGCCTCTCAACCAAGTTACCCCAGGCTGGTTTCTGCAGGTTGCATCCAAAGAAAGTGCAGGGGAGAGAGAGGCGCTTCCGGCAGGAAGTGGGCCCTGGACCAGGCCCTCCAGGGTGGGTGGGCGGGACTGGAATCCAGGAGAAGGGAGTAGAGACAGGGGGGCACCCTCTGGCAAAGGGGACGGAGGGCGGAGGGCGTGCAAGGGGCTGGCCTCCCTCCCCCGCCCCCCAGCCCCAGCCCCTCCGCACAGCTCAGCGGCAGGGCTCACCCCCCTCCAGGGCCACGTCACCACGGGGCCTGTGCCGTTGAGGAGGGGAGCCTGGTCTGACATCTGATCCTTGACACCTGAGTGGACGCCCAGCAGGTGCCGGGCAAATGCCCGGGGCGGCGGAGAAGAATCTCATGGTGGCAAACGTGGGAATTAGGATTTCGAGTCATCGCCCCCGTGATGACCATGCAAGGTTAATTTCCATGGAAAGTACACAGTTTCTGCCGAATTGATTATGGGATGCAAAACCAGTTTTCCCGGCCCATAGGAAGCCCGCGCCCCCTCCCCCAGCCAGTCTCCCACGGTAAGGGATGGAGAGCAGGGAGGCAGCTGGAGGCCACCGGACAGACTCAGGGCCTGGCAGCAGCAAGGGGCCTCATGAGAAGCACACAGACTGTCCGCTTCTGGGAAGTGCCCAGGCCCCAGGGCAGCGCCGGCGCCGAGGGCTACGGCAGTGAGAGATGGAGCTAAAGCCAGACCCCGGCTCATGCCCCGCACTGACCGCGACGAGGTCTGGGCCGGGATCTGCAGGAAGAGCAGACCCTCAGAGCCTGTCCTGCCCACCAGGAGCTGGCAGTGCAGCTGGGGAGCGGGACACAAGCACAGGAAGTGTTTAAAAAGTGGCAGATCCCAGGGGCAGCTCCAGACAGCGGAGGAGCTGTTCCCAAGTCAGGACATGAATGATTGCCGGGTGACTGTCACACGCACCACGCTGGGCCCTCCTGTGTCCCCCGGCCAGACCACCGTGCTACTGCCCGGTCCCCTCCCCCATCTCCATGGCCTCCTCACCTCAACCGGGCTCATTGTGTCCAGCCGGCTGACCCCCTTCAATCCACTGTCCACGCTGCTGCTGGAGTGACGGTTCTCAAGAGCTCTTTAGACGTCCAGGTAAAGAGTCGGAGAGAGAGGCAAACCCGGGCTTCCCCAACCTAACCAGAGAGTACAACGAACAACCACTAGTCTTAAGAGCTGGTGTCAGTTCACTGGCAGCTTCCGGACAATCACTTTATGGGGTTCAACGGCCTGCCGTGTGTTTTCATGGAAGTAACCAAGGGAAACACGGATCTCGGCATCATGGCATCGCTCCTGAGTGCCCCTTGGCACGGTAGGGGGGAGAGAAATTGGGTTAACAAAACCCTGAGCACGTCCATTAAGGGGAGGTGATAAAGGGGAGGGGCAGACATCCCAGAGAAAGTCTAGGGAGACCCTTGGGGGCAAGGAGCTCAGGGTCTCAAGAGCTACTGTTTCCCAGACCTTACCCTTTTCATGGTTCATGTGGATTTGGGGAAATGGCTGAAAAGAAGTAATGGCAAACAAATGAATCAGAGCGGAAAGGCAAAGACATCGAAACAACTAAAGAGAGGATGAAGGAAGAGCAAAACAGTTCCACGGAGGTGGCTGGTGACCCTGAGGAGGTGACCCCCAAAATGGAACAGAAATTTGACATAAGAAATTACATCGTAAGCTCGGACAAGAGAACTTTCTCTGGAATGAAGGAAAGACTAGTTTGCAAACTGAGTAGCTGATCATTTTCCAGGACGAGGTGATGGAGGATGGGCCACCCTGACGCAAATCCTGGTCAAATGATTGAACTTCAAGGATAAAGAGACGTCTTCAGGCACCCAGCAGGCACAACCAGTTAGACTTATCAAATGACTACAGCATCATTCAATGCCACAAGAAATATTTCTGGATGAAAGAGCTTGAGGAGGAAAAAATAAGATTAAAAAAAGCTGGCAAGTTTCTCAAGGATAAGGCAACCAGCTGATACTCTAAAGCGCGAGATGATTCAGGGTGTACAGCAGCCTGTAAGTCCCTCTTGGGAAAAATTCCTTCATGATCAAGTCCAGCCAATGAAGACAAAAGGAGAAGCTGTGAGAGAGGCAGCCCTCAATGTCAGATGGGAGCAGAGCCATGGCTACAAAGGGCTAAAGCAAGGAATGCAGCGCAGGGGCTCTATACCTAGCCAAGGTGGTCCCCGAGTACAAAGGCAAAAATAGGCAACGTTGACATGCAAATGTGCAAGAATGCATAAGATATGGCATTTATGACGTTTCTTGGAGGAAATGTACCATCTTGGAAAAGAATTTAATAACAGATGATTAGAAGTTTTAAAACCTCATAATTAGAAAAGTTGTAGTTAAAAGATTGAGGGTAAGCGTTGAATCAAATTTTACACGCTCAATAAATAGGTATATTAAGATCGCAATAGAGCTCGTTAAATGGTATAAACCTTGACAAAGTAGAGCCAATACTACAATGAACAAAAAAGCTTGACATTTTGATCGGGATTGCATTAAACTTATAGATCAGGGGTGGGCAAACTTTCTTAAAGGGCCAGATTGTAAATATTTTAGACTTTGAGGACTATATGGTCTCTTTACTAGCAGTCAGTTCTGCCACTGAAGTTTGAAATGTCCATAGACATTACATAAACTAATGGGCGTGGCTGTGTTCCAATAAAACTTTATTTGCAAAAGCAGGCAGCCAGCCTGAGGGCCATAGTCTGCCAACCCCTTCAGTTGGTGGAATCGGTGGAAAAGAGATATCTTAACAACATTGACTCCTCCAATCCGTGAATATGATATATCTCTTCATTTATGTAGATCTTCATTAATTTCACCCAGAAGTGTTTTGAGTTTTTATGCAGAGGTCCTATAAAACCAAGCCATTGCTAGTTTGAAAAAATAGTATCGAGTTTTGTACGATATATTGACCTTGTATATTTCACTTATTAGGTCTAGCAGATATTTGATTTCTCATGATTTCCTATATAAACACACACACTACTGCAAATTCAGCTTATTCCTTCCTTTTCAACATGTATGCCTTTTGTTTATTTATTTTTGTTTCTCTTTCTTGCCTTATTGAGTTGGCTAGGCCCTCCTGTACAATGGTAAATAGAAGTGGTGAGAACGGACATCTGTCTTGTTCCCAAGCTTGGGGAGATGCATTCAGTCAATCAATGACCCTTAAGTGTGATGCTGTCTGTAGGTTTTCATAGACGTCCTGTATGAAACTGAGGAAAATCTCTTCTCACCTTAGTTTGCTGAGAGTTTTTGTCATGAATGGGTTTTGAAGAATGGATATTGCAGAATGACTTTTCTGCCACTACTAAAATGATCACATGATCTTCTCCTTATTCTGTTAATGTAGTGATTACTTGGATTGATTTTGAATGAGCCTTGCATTCCTCGAATAAATCCCACTGGCCTTCTTGTGTATAGTTGAATTCAAATTGCTAATATTTTGTGGAGTACCATGTAATATATTGTTCTGTGAAAGGTGTGTTCTGGTTCACGTCCATGAAAGATATTGGTCCGGTTTTCTTTTCTTGTAATTTCTTTGTTTGGTTTTGGTACCAGGTAATACTGGCCTCAAAAAAAAAAAAAAAAAAAAAAGGATTTTAAGGATTCCCTTCCTCTCCTCTATTTTCTGAAAGAATTTGCATTATATTGGTATTATTTCTTTCTTGTAAGTTGTACAGAATGTACCAGTGAAGCCATCTGGAGCTGGAATTCTGTTTGTAGAAAGGTATTTGGTAAAAAAAAAAAAAAAATTGATTTTTTTTGATAGTTGTAGAGATAGTCAGAATTTCTATTTCTTCTGGAGTCAGTTTCATACCTTACGCTTTTCAAGAAACCTGTCCAGTTATCTAAGTTATCAAGTTTATGGGGCATATGTTTGGGTTTTTTCCTTTATTTAAAAAAATTTTTTTGACAGACAAAAAGCTGTACATAATTAATGTCTCCATTTGATGAATTTGGAGATAAGTATACACTGGTGAAACCATCACTGCAATCCCTGCCATCACCCCCAAAAGTTTCCTCCTACCGTCTTATTTAGGTTGTTTATGATACCTCTTATTTTCTTTTTAGTGACTGTAGGATCTGTAGTAAAATTTTATCTACATTTTTTTGTTGGTATATTATATGTTCTCTGTTTTTTCTTGATTAGCCTTTCTAGGAGTTTATTGAATTCTTTAATTTTTTAGAGGACAAATTTTTGGCTTTATAAATTTTCTGTTTAGTCTCTATTTCATTATTTCTGTACTTATCTTCATTACTTCCTTCTGTGAACTTACTTTGTATTTGCTTGTCTCTCCTTTTTTTTTGCTTCTTAATGTAAACACAGATCACTGGTTTTAAACCACTTTCCCTCACTAACATAGGGAGTTAAAGAAATAAATTCCACAAAAAGTACTTTTATCTATATCTCACACATTCTGAGATGACAATGCTTCTATGATCATTCAGATTAAAATATTTTCTAATTTTCCTGGTGAATTAGTCCTTGACCCATAGGGGAAGCTTGTTAACTTCCAAATATTTGGAGGCTTTCTAGATATGTGTATTGATTTCTCATTTACTTCTCCTATGGTCAGAGAACATACTATGAAGTTCCAACCTTCTGAAATCTCTGGAGACTTATGTCTTATCCCGGAAGTTGTCTGTCTTGGCCAATGTCCCACGGGCAAAAGCAGGTGCATCTTCCGGTTGCTGGTGTAGCATTGTGTGAGCGTTGGTGGGGCCAGGGGATGATGTTCAGATTGTCTACATCTTACTGAATTTTGTCTCTGTGTTGAATTACTGAGAGAGAGGCGTAAAGTCCTCCTTTGCTTCCTTCCCCCAGGAGGTACCAATCTGCTCTGCCTGGTGTCGGATACCGGGACAGTGACTTCACCTACCCTGTAGTTGTTTCCACTGTAAGTACCAGTTAGTCCATCACAGCCAGAAGCGAAAATCCCAACTAATCCACGTTTACCTTACTTTGCCCTAAGCTTGACATTCCTTTTTCCTCTGGTAAAGTTTATATACTTCTTGGCCCAATCTGGTACATAATAGGTGCTCAATAAATCAAGTATAGATGATAAGTAATTAATGAGCATCCCTCACATTATGTAGTGTTTGCTGTTTTCAAAGAACTTTCACATCCATCATTTCGTTTGAATGTCATAGTACTCCTGTAAGATGTATTGATCCAATATTATTTTTTCCCCATTCTTAGATGAGGAAACTAACATTTAAACAGATGGGGTGATTCATCCAAAGTCGCTGAGTTAGTAAGTGCCATTCTGCTCTTGAAGCCCACAGACCAGTGTCCTTCCCCTTTTCACCCCTTCTCCCACCTCCACGCTTTCTCCCGCTCAGCTCCCTTCTCTGTCTCCTTGGAAAAGAGCACCTAACATCTGGGAATCTCAGTAGATCGATATCATGGGTGCGTAAATCAGGAATAATTAGTGTTGCCATAAAAGCTGGTGATATGTGAACCCCAACACTTGAGAAACTGTGCCACTAGATAACTTTAAAAGTCCTTCCAGTTGCTTTCCAGGTCAAAACAAATTATAGAATAGAAACTTTGAACAAAATGTCTGTGAATGAGAGTCAGGGGTGAGGTGGGGTGGGGGAATGGCAACAGATGTTCCAGTTAGGACAGGCAGAAAAGGAGAGAAATGAGTTTTTCCCAAGCCCAAATCCACAGATGCCCTAAATAAGAGCAGAGTCCCCTTTCCACCCCGGGAACGCTTCGGATTGAACGCCGTCGGAAACGCCACAGGAATTTCTCTCATATGCGGCCTCTGCAGCCCACTGGTCCAAGATATTATTCCGCTTCAGTGGCTCCAGTTTTTATAAAAACTTCGGGGGAAAAAACCGCTTTAAAATACCCAGAGGTGTCCACATTCTCTCGAGGTGTTCAAGATAGGATGCACATGGGCCAGATGCTCCGGAATGTGCACTAAATATTCACTGTCCATAAAATCAACCCCTCATTTGTCTTTGTCGCTGGGAGATTTCCAAAAAGAACCCTAAGCAAGGCTCCCAGCTTGGAGAGTCAAACCCAGAGATTGTGTCTAGACACGCAAACGTGTTAGGAAATGATAGCGATGAAGCAGCTCATTATTTTTACGAATATCTGTCACTCGACAAATATTTTGAGTAGATGAATAAAACCAGGAAGGAATCAATGAACGCATAATTAGCTCAAAGTGATTTAAAAAGCAGGTTGACACCTATCCCATTAAAAAGAAAAAGCCCTTCCCTAAAATTCCATAGGCTTTTCCGCAGTGCTTTCTCTGCCGTCTCAGAACTCTGGGACCAAAAGGGGTCTTGAACCCGGCATATGGTAAACGATCATACATAGTTGTTGAATCAGTAAATAAATGAATGGAGAATCTTCAACAATGGGGCCTAGAGAAGTGGTCTAATTGCTTTTCTGAAATGGGAATGCAGGCTATAGTGATCACACCCAACAAATCCTTCCTCCCAAGGAGCCAGCCCCTGTGGTCCGGGCCCCCAAAGGCTAGAGCTGACTCAGCCCCTGCCCCGGCTTCTGACGTGGCTGCCAGGGAGGCCACCACACCTCCACACCCAGCTGCCGTGACCCCGTTTTCTGGCACCCTGCCACCAGCCATGCCACCCCGAGACACAGACCTGCCTCGTTCATATCTGAGAATCGCGCTCAACCAGGATCTGGCCCAGTGTAAGGCTAGAGTCACTAATTATTGAACACATTAAATAATTGAAAACAGTTAAATTTAGACTGCAAACATTACTACACATCTGAATGGAAATGTGTTTTGTTTCACAAAATCTAGAGAAATTAGTGAATATTTAGAAAACCGCTTTAGGGAACCCTCCTACACTGGTGGTGCGAACGTGAATTGGTGAGGCCACTGCGGAAAACAGGATGGAGGCTCCTTAAAAAACTAAAAATAGAGTTGCCATACGATCCAGCAATCCCATTCCTGGACATATATCCAGAAAAAGCTATAATTCAAAAAGATAAATGCACCCCAATGTTCATCGCAGAACTATTCACAATAGCCAGGACATGGAAACAACCTAAATGTCCATCGACAGAGGAATGGATAAAGAAGATGTGGTACATATATACAATGGAATACTACTCAGCCATGAAAAAGAATGAAATAATGTCACTTGCAGCAACAGGGATGGACCTAGAGATTATCATACTATGTGAAGTAAGACAGACAGAGAAAGACAAATACCATGTGACATCACTTATATGTGGAATCTGGAATATGACACAGATGAACTTATTTACGAAACAGAAACAGACTCACAGACATGGAAAAACTTATGGTTACCAAAGGGAAAAGGGGGTTGGGGAGGGATAAATTAGGAGTTTGGGATTAGCAGCTACAAACTACTATATATAAAACAGATAAACACCAAGGTCCTACTGTATAGCACAGGGAACTATATTCAATATCCTGTAATAAATCATAATGGAAAGAATATGAAAAAGAATATATATATATACATATAACTGAATCATTCTGCTATACACCAGAAACTAACAAACACAACATTGTAAGTCAACTATACTTCAATTGAAAAAAAAACCCTTTTGAACCAAATCTACCACCACATAAAATATAATAATAAAATCATATTCATAAATGTATATAAAATATATAACATAGGTTTAATAGATTTGTTATACATAATAGATTTGTTAATTATATGTATTATATATACACATGTTATGTATATATACATATATATACACATTCTTGCCTCCTGGAGAAACCCTGAGAATTCTACCAGTTTCCACTGATTTAACTTTATTTATTGGATTATCTCTTATATATAAGTTGAAAATGTGGAACTTAAAAACATTTAACAGAGACAGTCTTTCTGGATATTACATGAGTAGAGGCAAATTCAAAACAGAAATCTAATACCAAATGGGTATTAGAAATGGATTGTTTGATTAAATCTTGTCTGAATTATCAGGTACATAATAAGAAAAGTGTTAGCTTTGCCTGCAGAGCTGAGCCGTCACTCTGTGTGGTTAATCTTCGTCTAAAAGAGACCAGATCCTTCTCGGTGGCAACTGAGAACCAACATTTTTCTTATTTAAGATGATTGGAATGACGGATGCATAAATCATAACATATGAAATTCTCCAATAACTTAGACTCCTCCTAATAGTAAACATTTGTTCCAATTTCTTGACAACCACCGCGTGTGTGAGAGGCTTAGCAAGATATACTTGTGTTAATATGAGTGTTTTATAAAATGTTAATATTGCCTTGTGCTGTCTTGAAACTAGAAGGTTGATAAACTTAAATGAGAGATGATTGAAAGCATTGATTTAGTCGATACTTTAGGGCATGTGATCTCACTACTTTGGGGCTTCTTCTAGATTCTTGTAAAGAAAATGGAATGGCTCGGTCAATCATCTGGGTGATTTTTTTTGGGTTTTTTGTATTTTTGTTTACTTCTCATTTTCTTGAGATCACAAAACTGACCCATAACTGCCCTGGAGGAATCCAGCTTGAGAGTATAATCTAAAATCTGGAAAACACGTTATTTTATTAGAATATTTGTCATAGTATGAAAACAATTGGGAATAGTTTATATTTCAAAGCGTCTTCGAGACAGAACACCACTCAGCCATTCAAAATTATGTCTGCGAGACACTAAAAACAACAGGAAGATGCTCGAATGGGTTACAAACCGCGCATATGTCATTGTAAAAAACCACGTGCAGGAGAAAAAGTCTGTGAGGAGAAACTTAAAATTCCGTAGAAACGCTGATGAACGGTTATTGGTTTTCTTCTCCCGGCTTAACTGGAAGTGTACTGGGGTGGCGAGAAGTGGGCTGATCCCCTGGGAGGATGCTTGGCCTCGGCTGACCCATCTCCTCTGGGACGAAGCTGACTGCCCCACACGAGAATCGGCCCTGAGAGAATGATGTGTCTGCAGTTCCTCGGCTGTCACCTGGGGGTGACAGTTATCCAGGCCTCACAGAGGAGACAGAGCGTGAGCCCACCGCGGACTGAATGACCTTGAGATGGTCCTTTGTTATCACTTGCTGGAAACAAGACCCAAGCGCGGCTCCCAGCAGCTTCCGGCGCCCCTACCCCGACAACGCGCCAGCCACCTGGCACCGGGCAGACCCGCTCCGCCGTTAACCTTGCCAGGTGCGTGTCGTCACTGGGCTCAGCGACGCCCACCCACCGCTCCTCATTTTGTAAATGGTGGGGCCGCACTTGACTGAAGCTCATCCTTTCCCACCAGCTGTACTCAGGAATCTGGGGACCACGGAGCACAACTTAAAAAGCGCCTGCACCCCGGGGAGAAGGACTCGATGAGGGTTGCTCAGGGGCGCCTGTAAGCCGACCTCAAGCCCGTGGGGCAGCGTGGGAAGGGGACAGATGGACAGGACCTGGGGAGACTCAGCCTGCACCCTGAGCCAGGGGCCCCGTCGGCAGGACCGCTACCCCCAGATCAGCCTTCCAGGCATCGATGCGGCGCTGGGAACTGCCCTCAGGTTTGGGCGAGTCCCCGGTCCCTCTGACGGTCAATTTTCTTGTCCAAAAAAGCAAAGATTGGACAGAGCAGAAGTAAGGATGCCCATTTCACAGAGGCGGAAGCTGAGGTTGGGGTGGGTGTGGGTGTGGAGAGCGCTGGCGGGTCCCACGGACGTAAACCGCCGAGCTCCTCCCTGTGTACCCCCTTCCACGTCACGGGGTGTCCTGCGACATGGGTCAGGTCTGCTGTGACGGGGGCCAGCCCTGGGCAACCCGTCTGGGAAGCGGCTGGGCCTGGAAGAGGGGCGCCCCGCATAGCTGAAGCACCCCTGCCCTTTGAACACTCCCTCCCCACACCCACAAGTCACCCACCAGCGGGGAGGCAGGGCCCGCCCCCGAGACACCCGTCTGTGAGTTTCCCCTTCAAGGGCGGCCCACCCCGTGAACACCGTCTCCCCTACAGGAGAGAGGGGAGCAGGGACAGGCAGGGGTGCCCTGGTGTCCTCCTGGTCTGCCACCAAGGGCTGGCCACCCTCGGGGGCCACACCCAGGGGACAGCTGGAGCACAGGGACGACACCCCTGCAGGGCAGCGGGGCGGAGAGTCTGGTGCAACAATCCCGCTCTGTGCCCCTGAGTTCTGCTCCGTCCCTTCAAGCTCTGAGGGTGAGAAAGTGAAGAACCTTCAGGGGCGTAGTTAGCCGTATCCTTCCAGAAGCGGGCATGGAGATCAGAGAGGTGAGCGCACAAAGCCAGGCTGAGCCACAGCCTCCCGGCTCCCAGTCCGGTGCTCGCCTCTGCGTTGTTTCTGCATCCCCACTGCGCTCTGGGGGGTGATGTGTGTGGGCCCATCTCGGTCCCACGGAAGGACCCAGAAGCTGGGCCTGGAGCAGATAGAAGGGCTCAGGGCCAGGTTTAAACACCTCCTCTTCACAGCTCGGGGGGGTCCCCTGCCCTGGACCCCTGGCACTGGGCAGGTACGGCCAACAGAGGGTTACTAGGACGCGCATAAACTTAGCCCCAGGGGCCCTGCTGGGGCCTAGCCTGACTGTGGGCGGGGTCTCAGTGTAACCGGAGGGTGGGGAGCCCCTGATTCCCTCGGGGATGTGCCCGGCTTGGCCATATCATTCCTCAGGCTGGCAGGAAACAGACACCTTCTTCTCAGGGGAAACGGGCAGGGCGCCTGGTCCCCAAGGCGAGGACGGTGCAGGATGGGGAGAGGACCTGTGGTCAGTCCACGTGGCAGCCTGGCTTTAGCCGTCCCAGCATGGCAGACCTCATGGGGTGACCGGTGGGGGCCCCCGAAGAGAAGGGAGAAGCTGGCCGAGGGAGAGGAGGGCTCTCCCAGGTCAGGGGCAGCCGAGGCCAGAGCCAGGGGGGCCGGGGGCTGGGCGGGGGGCACAGGGAGCGGCAGGGCCATCGGGGGGTGGGGTAGGGCACAGGCACGGCTGGACTCGCCGTGGCCCGAGCACCCAGCTCGGCCCGCCGGTGGCCCACCAGGCGCAGTGGAGGGGCAGCTGGCGGGAGGGTCTGTGAGGAAGAGCAGAGCCCCGAGCTGGCCTCCTGCGCCTAATGAGAGCCAGGTGGGGCCACACCTCGCCCGTCTGGCGGCACCTCGCGGCTTTGATCAGCGATAAGGGCCTAAGTGTTCCCAGGACCCCTGCCCTCCCTCATAGCCGCTCTGCGGACACCACTTCCCTTTCAAAGCCACCGCTCATCACCCGCCCCGGGCTGGACAGAGGCGAGGCCAGGGACGCTGGTAGGGGCCCCGGCTCCCCGGATCCATTCCCGGCAGTGCCGCAAACACCTGGCGCCCCAAACACACAGGTCCGCCCGACGCCACCCTCTCGGGACGCAGACCAGATGGCGGAAACCCTCGTAAGGTCCCCTCCTCACAGCCCAGGGCTCCAGCCGCTGACTGGCCTCGCTGGACCGCCGTCAGCCTCCTGGAATGCGGGCATCCCCTGGGTGCTGTCGGAGACCCGGGGGGGAGGCTGGGAGGCTCAGACGGCGCCCCCAAATAGCCCAGACGTCACCTTTCCGTGCCACTCCCTCCTCTCCCCCACCCCTTCCGCTAGCTTCTGTTTCATCTTGGTTACTTTTCTTGATTTAAAAAATGGATTTTATTTTATTTTTAAAATGTTTACTTCATACTGGAGCATGGTTGATTAACAAAGTCATGTTAGTTTCAGGTGTTCAAAAATGGATTTTAAAAGTCAACTTTCTCTGCCACAAAGCGGGGCGAGGAGGTGTGGGATCATCACCAGGCCCTGACCTGGACCTGGGGGCTGGGCGGCTGCAGGGGACACCCTGTCCCTGCCTCTCGGCCACAGAGGGAGGCCTGGGCTGCGGGACCTCCGGCAGCGTGGGGCGCCCGAGCCATCACCTGCCTTC
The DNA here is from genome assembly GCF_963924675.1 of Phocoena phocoena. Taxonomy (NCBI): domain Eukaryota; kingdom Metazoa; phylum Chordata; class Mammalia; order Artiodactyla; family Phocoenidae; genus Phocoena; species Phocoena phocoena. The sequence goes on from NC_089223.1 coordinate 136,673,505, forward strand.
TGTGCCTTGCCTGTAGGTGGACTCGTCGCCTGCCTAGGGTGCAGGGCCGCTGCTGTGGCCTCATACACACGGCGCAGCGGCGGCAGTCACTACGACTGAGGTGGTCTCCAGCGGGGCCGTGAGGGCGGGCAGCCCGCGTTGGATCCCCAGCCCGTCCCTCCCGGCCGTGGGGCTCGGGAGGTGCCCCACCTGGTCCTCTCTGAACTCAGTGTCCCTCACGGGGTGGGTGGGAGTGCAGTGGAGCTGTGGCCCTGGGGTCTACCCACATTAGCTCCCTTACTGTTATTATTACTATTACTGCCAGCAGCTGGAGGAGGAAGCCCGGTGTGTGTTGAGGGACTAAAAGCCTCGACATCTGCCCTAGGGAGCCCCAGATTAACCAGCGGGTTCTCCCAGGCTTCCCTGCAGCCGGGGGTCCCTGTTCTGGGCAGCGGCCTCTTGCAGGAGGCTCAGGGTGAAGTCGCCCTGCCCTCGGCCCACTCTGCACGCCCACAGGGATGCCTCCTGTAACGTGGTCACTAGGCACGCGGACGTGGGCAGCATAGGGAAAGTGTGTGTGTGTGTGTGTGTGTGTGTGTGTGTGTGAGACAGAGAGAGGGAGGGAGGGAGGGACGGGGGGAGAGAGGAGGAGGGGAGATAAAGCAAATATGGCAAGTGTTAACATTTGGGAGACTGGAACGAAGGGCACGCCGGAATTCTTTGTAGTTTTCCTGCAACTCTTCCCGAAGTCTGAAATTCGTCAATGTGAAAAAAGCTAGAAGTTAGACAGCACAGGGTGTCCGGTCTGCAGACCACACGGCAGCCTGCTCGGAGGCCAGGAGCCCCGAAGAGAGCTCCGCGTCCCAGCCCTGAGCTCTGCAGCCCCTGGCAGGTGCCCCCTCCACCTCAGGGCCACGTGATGGGCAGGAATGGTGGGTCGGACCCCTCCATCTCTCTCCCAACCCCTTCCCGGTGAGCCTCCCTGTACTGTGGACTGAAGACCCCCAAACAAGCAAAACCCGCAGGAGACCCTGGCCGAGGGTCCCTGATGGGTTCAGTGTGCGGTCAGACTGCCCTTGTGGCACTTTGCTGCTGGCGTCATGTGGCCAGCCCCGCCCCGTCCCAACCCCAAGGTACCCCTGGACCCCTGTCCACGTGGCCATGTGTGGCACTCTGTGCTCTTAGGTCATCGTGTCCAAAACAACTTGCAGCCCGGCACAGAGCCTCCACCCCGCAATGGGCCCCCCCACCGCCCCGCCTAAGAGCCCAGCCCGTCCTCCTCCCCGGCGTGGTGCCGGGCGTTCGTTATCTGGGGTCCAGGAAGACTGCTGGACAGACTGATGGTTTAATCAAGAAAGAACCAGCTGATGTGAACCGTCCATGCTCTTCCCTTGGTGGCCCACTTACGGCTCATTTTCCTAAGTCTGGATTGGGGAGCTGTGCTGAGGTTGACATTTCTGTGTCAACTAAATGCTTTGGCTTTCTGAGAGGGTCACTTCTTCCAGGAAGCCTTCCCTGATGCCCTTAGACTGGGTGAGGTGCCTCCTCTGGGCTCTCACGTGCCCCCAGGCCTCCGTCAGTCATGACTCTCATTTCATTGTGCAGACTTTGACAGTTCCCGGGCCAGAAGCGTGTGTGTGTGTGTGTGTGTGTGTGTGCGTGTGTGTGTGTGTGTGTGCGTGTGTGTGCGTACGTGTACATGTGTGTGGTGTGTATGTGTGTACGCATACGTGTATTCCCTGTCATGATTCCAAAGTTTAGAATAATTTCTGATAAATGATAGGTGTTCGATTATTATTTGTTGAATGAACGAATGAATGACTATAGGTTATTCTTACATTTCTTATTTTATTTGATTTTTAGAAAGAGGATCCATAGTGTTGGCTGTTCTGACAGTACTAATCCGTGCATTAGTCTGCGAGGATTGCTGTAACTGATAACCACCAACTGGACAGCGTAAAGCAACAGACATTTCTCTCCCAGTTCTGATGCCAGAGTCTGAAACCGAGGTGTCTGCAGGGTTGTGTCCCTCTGGGGACTCGGGGGGACCTGTCCCAGGCCTCTCTCCCAGCTTCCGAGGCTCCAGTAATCCTTGGCTTGTACACACGTCACCTGTTCTCTGCCCCTGTTGTCACCTAGCTTCTCCCTGTGTGTCCGTGTCCCTCTTCTTCTAATAAGGACTCCAGTCACTTGATTTAGAGCCACCCTAATCAAGTATGACCCTGCCTTAACTAACTATATCTGCATAGACCCTACTTCCACATAAGGTCACCCTTGGGCGTGGGGCTTAGGACTTGGACATCTCCTTTGGGGGACACTATCCACACCACTGTACCCCGTTTTCCAGCTCTGTGTGAGAGGAGCTCATGGGCACAGATGAAGCTGCAGAGCCGGGGGCAAGGGGCCCATCACACCAGCCTGGGCCGCAGGAGGCAGGATTCGGAGATGGGCACCCGGCTGAGCCACTTCCTGGAAGTAATGAGGTCGGGAGGCTGTAACTCTTCCTGCCGCCGGAGACTTCCTGGCAGACACTGGACAGGAGGACAAACGAGCACCAAAGCAGGCCTCCCCGCCCAACGGGCCACGGAAAGTCAGCTGCTGCCTTGACCGCGCTGACCACCTCTGGAGAACCACTGCTGCTCGAGAAGCCAGGCCTGGGGCCCACCGCCTACCCACACAGAGATTCCGTTCCTGCCCATAGCCCTCGGGGTAGGGGCTGCAGGAGCACAGAGGGTGAGGGCTCCTGGCTTAACCCCCATCCCAGAGCTCAGAGTAGGGACCTGGACCAGGACCTGGTGGGGGCCGTAAGAACTGAGGACTTCCTGGAGGAGGTGATGGGTGCACCAAGCCCCAGGGAGTAGTGGGGGCTGGCCAGATGGACGTGGGTGGGAGCTGGGGGGTGGGGATGGAGGGAGAGGGTTCCGGTAAAGGCCTGCAGGAGAGAAGGAGAGGTGGATGGCCTGTCTGGGTCCCGGTAAAGGCCTGCAGGAGAGAAGGAGAGGTGGATGGCCTGTCTGGGTCCCGAACGAGGTTGAGTCTGCCGAGCCTGGAACACTGCGGGCAGATCTGGGAGACGGGGTCGTGCACAGCGTGTGGACTTCCTGCTCTTGGTGCCCGTGGAGCCCAGCAGCCCAGGCCAGCACTGTGTGGGCAGAGGAAGGGTGGGGCAGAGGAGATGCCCCGAGGCAGCCGTCTGGTCACTCAGCTGCCATCTCCCCAGCACCTGCCTTGTGTCAGGGGCTGAGTTACCCGCTTGGGGACTGGCGGTAAGAATTGGGCCTTCTCCCCAGGGTCCCATCTCCTGGGTGCACTCAGGAACCCCGGGCTGGCCCTGCATCAGTGGTCCTCGGAGTTTGCCCAGGGAAGTCAAGTTACGGGGGCGCAGACGGGCAGCCCCAAGTCTGTGAGCTGAGGAGGTACAGCTGCGTTCACTTGTGCTCCGGGAACTGCTCCCGGCGTGGAATTCTGGGGTTCTCCCCACCTCCCCCATTGTGGGGCTGATTTTCCCTTAATTACCTCTTTAAACACCTGATCTCCAAATACAGTCACAGTCTTGGATGCTGAGGGTTAGGACGGCCACGTAGGAATTTGGGGGAACACAACTCAGCCCTCAACAAAGGTACAGACACGAGTCTGGCATCTGGGAGAGAGGTCTGGCCGGGAGGCAGAGGGCCGCAAATGTGGGTGAAGGGGCGTACACACGATGCTGTGATGGCATCCTGCCCATTTCTGAAAGCAGGGCATGGATCAACAACGAGCTCCGAGCTGGTCACCACACGGCCGGCGTAAGCGTCAGCAGGCCGGGCAGGTCCCGGAGGTGACAGGCCCGGGGGAAGCCGCCGCCAAGCTCCGTGCTCAGGGAGAGCCCCGCCGACCTCACGCTCCCACCTGGAACCCCTTCCTGGGGGTGGCCCTCTAGTCTGGGGTCCAGGAGGAGCCCTGCTTCTTCCCCAAATCTCCTGAGTGTCTGCATGGCACCGGTAGAAACGGTTCACTCTCCTTCCTCACTCGGGTTGCTGAAGGGCTGGGACCAACTTGGGGTCCCTTCATGCAAGTGGCAAGATGTCAGGGACGTGCACCAGGTCACACGAGGGCCACACCCGGTCCCCTGCCCTAATCTGATCTTTGCTAGGGCTTCCTCCTTCATTAGAATCACATCGTCATTGTTTGGACGTTACCATCCACCTGCATTTTAAAACTCGTTAAGTCTGTTAACAATTCGGTTCAAGGATTCTTTGACAGTGGAGACCTCCCCTGGCCAGCGTTACAGAGCTCTGCCTTAACCTTGTGCCCACTATGGGTGGCCAGTGGCTGGAGAGAACCTACAGGCTGCGCCGAGCTGGTCCCCCCCCCCCCCGGGATGGAAGAGGAGGTTCCAGAAGCCCCCAGCCCCACCCACCTGCAGGGCCTTCAGCCCGTGGGGAGGGGGGGAAGCTAACAGCATCTTGCGGACCACCTACCATGAACCCCATGTTAATATTTCCGCTCTTCACCCTCAGCCAAGCCTGAGCAGTGAGGCTTTTGTTCCCATTATACAGATGGAGGCACTGAGGCTTGACTCAGTAAGAAACTCAGCCAGGGTCGTGCCGCTAACACTGGTCTCTGAACACAAAGCCCACGCTCCTGGCCGTGAGCACAGGAAGAGCTCACCTGGGGAGACAGCCGTGCGCTGTGGAGGAATACTCAGGGTTAGCAAGACCCGTGAAGCCCCCTGGGGGAAGGCGTGGTACAGAATGACAGCCCCCCGGAGAGGTCTGCGTCCTAATCCCCGGCGCCTGTGGATGTCTCAGGCTACGCAGCAAGGGTATTTATTGATAGATTGCTAATCTTAATTAATTGCTGGTCTCAAAACACAGGATGACCCTAGGCTGTCATGGGGTCTGGGGGACCCCAAGGCAGCCACGGCCCTTCAGTGTGCAGGAGAGAGGAGAAGGGTCAGAGGGACGGACGTGAGAGGCTTGTCCCGCTGCTCCTGGCTCTGCAGCTGGGGGAAGGGCCGAGAGGCAAGGAGCACAGGCGGCGCTGAACACGGCCTTGTGGACACCTTGATTCTATCCCAGTGAGACCGCGTTGGACTTCTGCCCTGCAGAACTACAGAAGAGTACGTGTGTATTGTCCGGGTCACTAGGTAACTAGTTGACTGGGTACCTCCTTAGGTCGACCACAGAGAACTGATAGAACTCATTTCCCTTCTCTGTACAAAGGGACAGCTGACACATGCTTCGCAGGGGTGTGGGATGGCCGAGGGCCGTTAATTCTCTGAGCCCCTCTCACCATCAGGAGCCCCGGATTGGTGGGTGCTGTCCCCAGTTCCTCACCACCCCCCCATCTCGAGGCCTGAAAATGGGAGAAGCCTGCAGGGATCTCGTGGCCGGGACTCCCAGGGGCCCCCGGACAGGGGAGCAGGTCTTGGGGCACTCCAGCTGCCGGCCGAGGGGACGGGGTGCTGCCAGATACCCCCGGCTGCAAAGAGGGAGGCGGGGCTCCTGACTCTGCCTGCGGGACCCTAGGGGACCCCTCGGTTTGGTCTGATAGCAGATCATCAGGCTGAACCCAGGTTTCGTAGGGCCAGGATTTATGTAATTTGGGGGACAAGGCTCTTTAAGAAGAAGAATACAAAACTGTGCGCAGACCCCGTTAACTCCTCCCCAGCCTCCCGCCTGAGTGTTTCCCCGTTTCCTGCAGCGGCTGGTGCCAGAGTGAGAGCCCCCGGCGCTGTCGGGAAGGACCCCAGGGAGTTGGCAGACCCCAGTGAGGTTAGTAACCCGGGCTCTCAAATCTCCCTGAGCTCTGTGCGGGTGGAGGCCATGCCCTTCGTACACGCGAGGGCCCAGCTTCGGGCATGAGTGTTTCGATGCCTCGCACGGGGTGCTGATTTCTCTCTGGGTCCACCTCTTCCTGCCTCCGGACCCATAAGGAGGTTCTGATACCAGCCCAGACCCGATCTCCTAGGTGCATCTGCTTTTGCATTGACTCAGCTGGGAAGGCTGGTGGTCCAAAGGGGAGGGGCTGGAGTTCTGCCCCTGCATCTTCCGTGTCTGTGTGTCTGTCTCTCATCTCGTCACCTTCCCCAGGGATGTGCTATTGTCTTGTGTTTACCATCTTAATGGGACGAGGGGCCATTATAGGGCTTCCGGTTGACCTCTCTCCCTGTAACGGCTCTTGGTTCAAAGGTCAGATGACCAATGCAGGGACGCTGCCAGGTTTTTTCCCACTTTTTAAAAAATTGTGCTAAAATATACACATAATGTAAAACTTAGCATTTTAATCACTTTTAAGTGTATAGTTCAAGGGCATTAAAGGTCATTCACATTTTTTAATTGAATGGAAGATTCTTCACATTCCATAGTGTCTTCAAAAGTTCCGCACAGACGATTTCACATAATAACCCTTTCTCCTCCCCACCCCTAAGTTGCCCCTCCCCCTTCCTTCTCCCTATATATCTGTGAGTTCTCTACAACTGTGAGTCTGTTTCTTTTTAAAAACACTTTTATTTTGTATCGGAGTATAGCTGATTTACAATGCTGCTTATTTTCTGTTATGTCCACCTATACAGTCTGTTGTATTTTTTACGTTCCACATACTGTGATGTCATGCAGTATTTGTCTTATTTTCTGTTATGTCCACCTATACAGTCTGTTGTACTTTTTGTGCTCCACATACTGTGGTATCATATACAGTATTTGTCTTTCTCTAGACTTTTCACATTGTTGGGCGAACATCACCATCATTCATTTCCAGAACTTTCTTGTCTTCCCAAGCTGAGACTCTGCCCCCACGAAACAATAGCCCCCATTCTCCCTCTCCCCCAGGTCTCTGGCAACCTCTAGTCTAGGCTTCTTTCTCTGTGAATGTCATTACTCTAGGTGCCTCATCTAAGTGGAATTGTCACCCGGGGGCAACCCGAGGGTCCCTAACCCGCTCCTAAACTACCTCTATAAAACACAAGTACACCTGCCTTAGGCAAGGAGGCAAGGAGGCAAGGAAGCAAGGAAGCCCCTCATTTCTAATAAAAAACCCTCCCTCTGGGCAAATTTGCAGAAAACCCAAACTGGCTGTATCTTCGAGCTGTGCTTACACGGCAGGAACAAGTAACTACGAGAAACTCGAATGTGCTGGCTGGACTTCAAAATTGGGACGAAGGTGGCTCTACAGCTCATTAGCATCTCATTTTAATGCTAAAATTCCCCACCTGGTTGGTGGCTTGTGGGTACCACACTTCTGACCCAGACGCTGAAGCATCCTAAAGGGGCAGGAAAGAGGCTCAACCCCCGTTCCGGGAAGTCACCACCTGTTTCCGTGAACCTCAGTGGCAACAATCTAGGCCCCTTACCGCTCCTTCAGCCCCTTCTATAAAAAGATCGTCCTTCTACACTCGGGGAGAAGGTGCTTCCAGAGCACGAGTTCCCCCTTCTCCATTCCTTGGTCAGCGGATAAAGTGTCTTGTCTGCTGCTACAAATTGTCACTCTGCCTTCCGGCTGGGAGCAATCCCCGGGCAGGGAAGAAGTGAAGGAAATGTCGGTGACAGAATCACACAGGATCTGTGCTCCCGTGTCTGGCCGATTTCACCCAGCATCACGTCCTCAAGGCTCACCGTGTATAGCAGGGGCTTTGTCCAGTTACGGTCTGTCTCCTGCCCTTTACCCTACATTCTGGGACTGGGGAAATAACTGTGGGGTGTGTGCACGGGCCCACTGGACACTCCGTGAGAGGTACTGGACTGACTCCATCTAGCCCCTGACCTCCCTATGTCCCCACTCAGACCTGGGGACCGTGGTGGCCTTTGGGATCCCTGGGAATTCACATCAGTTTACAGTCATTGTCTAGCAACCCCTAGAAGGCAGATGTGATGGTCCATTGTATGTGTTAACGTGACCGGGCCACGGGGTCAACGGGATTCTGGGTGTATCTGCCAGGGGCTTTCTGGATGAGCTTCGCATTTGTCTCAGGAGACTGGGCAAAGCAGACTTCCCCCGCCGACCCCCTGCCCAGTGTGGGTGGGCCTCCTCCCACCCTGAAGGTATGGTGAGAACAGAATAGGCTGAGTGAGAAGGGCCTTCGCCTGCCTGACGACAGAGCTGGGACATCCGTCTCCCGCCCGGGGACTGGAGCCTCCACCTTCGGTGTGGCTCCAAAATCATGTGAACCAGCCCCTAATAACAAATCTCTGCATATCTCCGTCCTGGCGCCTTCTGTTTCTCGGCCGAACCTAGACTAATACAGCCAGGTATGTTCTCTCTGGCGCACGTCCCCTCGGACAGCCTCAGGTCGCCTCTGGCGGAGGAATGGGAGGGAACACAGTAAACGGCGGGCCACGCCACAGCCTAAGGGCTTCGCTCACCAGACCTGGAGCTTTCCCACTTAACGGTGGACAAGTATTTATTTGCGGGTGACCCCAAGAAGTAGGCTGTGGGCGTGAAGAAGTGAGACAGAGAAGGGAGGAGAGCCGAGAAAGCTTGGTGGATGGGGGAGTTACCCCTGTAGACAGCCGGGACTCAGCCCTGCCAGGGGCCCTTGGAAACAGGGCACAGAGAACACCCCAGGGCATATCGATCAGCTCCTCCCCGTCACTGATTGCAGCTGGGTCCTGGGGAAATGAACTCCTTGGCGTTTCTGCCCTACAAGTGGCCTGAGTTTGCTCCCAAGGCCAGCGAGAGGCCATAGGGAGAAGACGCAGTTGTTTGGGGCAGAAAGCGGTAGACGTTTCTGGAAACTGTCCCCCAAAGGAAATTGAGGCTTCTGGGGTGGGCGGAGGAGAAGAAGGGACAGACAGACAGCTCGTGTCATCAGCATGAAAAGGGTGATGGGTTTCTCATACCAGATTTCCGCCTTTTGCTAGGGAAACAGCTCCTTTTGAAGCTTATGAGTAACTATCCCCTTAAAAGTGTCCCCCATTCTCTCATTTAGCTCTGCTGGTTGGCAGGGGTAGGGGGTGGGAGTGGATTTGGAGACTTCTGCCCCAAGGACAGTTCCCAAAATGACTCTTTTTTTAATATATAAATTTATTCATTTTTATTTGTTTTTGGCTGCGTTGGGTCTTTGTTGCTGTGCGCGGGCTTCTCATTGCTGTGGCTTCTCCCGTTGCAGAGCATGGACTCTAGGCGCGCCGGTTTCAGCAGTTGTGGCACACGGGCTCAGTAGTTGTGGCGCACGGGCTCAGTTGCTCCGCGGCATGTGGGATCTTCCCGGACCAGGGCTCGAACCCCTGTCCCCTGCATCGGCAGGAGGATTCTTAACCCCTGCGCCACCAGGGAAGCCCCCAAAATGACTCTTTTAGAGACCTCTTCCTCTAGTGCAAAACGTTACGGCCATGCAATCCTTAATCAGAGCGGTCATCTCTGACCAGTGCGAGGGGCTTTGAAAATCTTAACCAACAAATTCACCCAGTAGAAAAAAAAATGAATGCTTCCCTTAATAAGCGGCTGTCTGAGAGCCAAGGGCCGGTACGCCTGTGCCATTAATGACAGACTGTTATTCGTTTGTATTCTGCCTCTTAAAGGAAAATCTATACGTGCAGAGCCCGTGAGGGAACAGCTCGGCGCTCATTTGCTTCCCAAATCTCTCTGCATTATTCAGGAGACTAATGAATTTGTCTTGTCCAGCGGTCTTATTGTCTGGACACATTTTGGAAATAGAGAGTAAGTCCCGCAGCTGAAAATAACTGCACGTAATCCTGCAGTCTCCCGAAGCGGTGATTTCAGGGCTTGGGTCTGGGGTGTGTGGAGACATCGCGTGGACATCTGGGTATATCTCTCACAATGAGAAACGTGCAGGGAGATTCTGCCTGAAGTCATTAGAGTGTCATTCTAGAAACATTTGGAAGATTCTGTGGCGCTTCCTAGGGAAGAAATGTCACTTGCAGAACCACAGAGAAGCAGGGGTCATGAGCCTGATGGTGTCCCAAACACCACCCAGGCTCTGGAAGACCTCTGCTTGTCCAATCACCCATCCGACAGGCATCACTGTGCAGGCACTGGGCTGAATTCTGGGCACATAGATGGCAGCCGAGCACAGGGGACTCACCACCCAGTGTTCCCTGAGCATCAGGCAGAGGCCAGCGTCTCTGAGACTTCTAGAACTCTCCCAGGGCAGGTCAAGGTGCAGGAACGACCACACAGGGCCATTCTCAGCCTCGGGGCAGCTCTCCTTTACACCCTGCTGTGGCCTGGAAGAGGTCCAGGATAGGGTCCCAAAGGCCTGAGTCCAAAGCCCACACCCATCACGTGCTAGCGGCGGGGTCCAGTAATACAGATGTTATGGGCCGAATTGTGTACCCCCGAAATGTACATGTTGGAACCCTAACCCCCAAGGCCTCAGGACGTGACTATATTTGGAGAGAGGGTCTTTAAAGAGGGGATTAAGGTAAAATGAAGTCATTAGGGTGGGCCCAATACAATAGGACACCCGTCCTCGTAAGAGGAGATTAGGACACAGACGTAATACCCGGTGAGGACACGGAGAAGACGACTGCCTGCGGCTGAGGCGAGAGGCCTCAGGAGGAACTTACCTGCCCTCATCTTATCACGGACCCCCAGCCTCCAGGACCGTGGAAGATCAATCCTGTCATTTAAGCCCCCGGCCTATGGAAGTTTGTTATGGGGCCCGAGCTGGCACAGCAGGCATTTGAAGCCCAGCCTGGGGTCTCACAGAGCTGCCTGCGAGCTCAGGCAGGCAGTGGACACACACTCTGATGTGTCCAGAGGCTGCTCTGAGGTCGCTCTCTTGGACGTGGTCCTTCAGCACCTTCTCTGCTGTCCTCCGTCTCAATCGGAGCCCTTCGGGCCCGTCTAGGCTGTGTCCTCCCTCCGACTGGATTTACGCCCGGTCCCGGATGAGTCAGGGGCTCCAGGCTGGCGAGATGGCGGACACCCGCCTCCCCCGCCCAGCGCTGTGATTTCGCCGGGACAGTTAAGTGGAGCGCTCAGCCGCTAATTGCTGTGCTGGTGCTGGGGGCGGGCAATTAGGGCTGGCTCAGCAGGTGTGAGCTCAGAGAGGTCTCTGTGGGGCGGGACCCACACCGCCTGCCTGCCAGCCAGGAGGGCTCCCCTGCGGTCTGGAGCGCCAGGGAACGCTGGAATGCTCTGCAGAGCTGCCCCTCCTCCGTCACTCCCATGGCCCCAGCCCAGCGCCCCCGTGGTACAGACCCCGGTTGGTGTGAGCGGTGGGGCTCTTCTGTCCCAGCTGATACGGCGCTAAGGTGACTGCAGACGATCAACGTCTTCGTACAGAGGCCGGGTCCTGACCCTGGAGAGAACAGAAGCCATGAGGCATCTTTCACCTGATTTTAACCCCCAAACGTGTGGTCTCTAACACAGACCTCCAGACAGCACCGCCTTCACCCACCTTCTTGTTAATCACAATTAACTTCTTAGCATCATTACGGTCCCCTTTGATAGGCTGATGAAAATAATGTGTACGTTCTAAAGTGTTATTGAGATACTCAGATAAGGACGCTTCAGAATGGTGCCCTTCAATATTTGCTGTTATATCAAAACAGTCGAAATTACACATGCTTTTGATCGTGTCTGGTGTGTCCGATGTTGGCTGATAAAACACAGCAGTGGGCTGACACGATATCGGGCAACATTTCAACACCCGCACCCAATACTGAATTTAGGAATTTAACTTATCCCTGGTTTTTGAGGTCTTCAATGATCCCTTATCACAGCCTCCAGCCTTCAGAAATTTTTTTTAGAGCTAAACAAATTAAACAGTTTTATAAAAGCAATTTTACAAATTTCGACACGTACGAGGAGGGAGGAAGAAAAGAAAGAAGTGGTAGAAAGATACCCTGTAGAAAGACGGGGCAGGTGCTGGAGGCCAGGAAGCCCAGAACGAGCTGGGGGAGGGACAGTAGCAGAAAAAAGGAGGAGAAAGCCCAGAGCAGGCATCCCAGAGGTGGGGACAGCACACACCTCACACTCAGATCTGTTCTTTAAGGGCGATCCCACCAGCCGAGACTTGAGCTGGATCTGCTACGGGAGTGGTACTAGTAGGACAGGCTGCCCGGGCGGGAACCAAAACGCCAGCAGCAGGCGAGGGCGGGAAGGCTGCGGTGGCAGAGCTGAGCGCCGGCTGGGTCTCCTGGGCCGTGAAGGGAGACATGCCACACGCATTGAATGCCTAGTTGCAGGGACAGGTGGCTGCAGGTGCAGCCTGGGCTGTGGAAACGGGGAAACCCTCTGTACCAGCAGGGTCCAGGGCACACCTAGGACCTCGGTCCAGCTCTGCACACGGCCCGGCTGAGAGATGGGCACTCGCCCCCGGGGCCGCCCTGAGCTCTTGGAGGCCAGACGCTCCTTCACCCTTGCACCTCCACGGGGTGCTGGGATCGGCGTTGATCCGGGACCTGAGCGCTGGCCCCATGCTGGGCGCCTCACCGGCATTATCTCATTTATCCGCACAGCCCCCCAGCAAGGAGGTACAGCCAAGCCCGCCCCATGGGAAGAAGCCGAGGCTCAGGGGTCGAAGCTGCTGGGCTGCGAGGCTTACAGGAGCAGAGACGGGCTTGTAATCAGGTGTTGCCTCGGAAGCCAGGCGCTCCCTCCTGACATCTCGTGCACGCCTGCTGCCCAGTCTCCACTGAATGAATGCACGGCTGAATGAGCAGTATGTTTCCACGTGTGGCTGCAAAAAGCAGGTCTTATTTAATTAATGACTGGCTCTGTAATTGCCGTTTCAATGCACACTGTGTACCGCCGACTGCGATGGGCTTTCTAGACAATTTTGGCGCCAGTGGCCTAATGTGGAAGCGCCGTGCCTACCGAGGGACCCACTGCTTCATCCATCAAGCACCTCCTGCCCAGCGCCGTGGATCAATACCTGCTCCCACACCGAGGCGACCCCCACCCCACCCCGCTCACTGCGATTCTCTCCAGAGGTGCTGGCGTTTCCTCCACGCTGGGATCGCAGGAAGGGCAGCCTCCGTGGCCTGGTCAGAGGCTGGGCAGGCGGCCCCTGTGCTATCTGACCCCCACCGACCTCCCCCAGCCCCGCTCCCCCTGCACGCGCACACCTTCCCCCCCGGCAGAGATGAGCAGGCTCCTGGCCTGGTTGCTTCTCTGTTCCCAGCCTCCCAGCCTGCTTCCCCTCGTCGGAATGCTCATGTGTCTCGAACGGGTGTTCACCTGTCCCCAAGCGTGAGCCTTGTCACCCCCATCAGCACTTTCCCATGACCTGTTTATGGACCTACCTCCCCCACCAGAAGCCTGGGCATCTGTATCCTCTCAGGGTCCCTGGTGCACAGGACGGCACTCAGTGGGCATGAACCACGGAGCAAGCAAAGGTGAGATGGTGAAGCCACAGGGGGGTCCGTCAGAGACCACCCTCCAGGAGATGGCAGCTGGACAGGTAGGGGGACATCAAAGAGTTCACAGCTGTCCTTGACCCTGTTGTAGGTGGAATTGTGTCCCCAAGAAGTTGTCTGAGCTCTGGTGCCTGTGCCCTTACTTGTAAGTTATTTAAAGTTGCCCTTGGTTTACTTATCTGTTAAACAGGGTGACACTCCTCATTCATTCCACAAATATTAATTGAGCATCTATTACATTCCTGGGCCTTATCAGGGCGCTATACCCAGCAATGAGCAAAACAACTAAAAAGTCCTGCCCTGTGGAATTGTTATTTACTGGGGGAGGCAGATGCGACACAGGGAATGGATGCCATAAATATTCTACCAGATAGTGACAAACCCTGGGGAAGAACAGGCAGGAGAGGGGGTGGGGAGTGAGAGGGGGAGTGAAAGCTTCGATGAAGTCATCGAGGAATTCCTCCGAGAAGGAATTCCTGGAGAATGCAGCCCTGGAGAAGGTAAGGGTGCAGCCCTCACAGAGAAGCTTGTCCAATGTTTTCGTGAAGATTAAACAATGTGATTTTTGAAATAGTGGGTAAATCATGCAAATAAACAATCCCCCCTCGAAGTTGATGTAGTTTCCTTGTTTAAACCCATTACAGTTTCTGGCAGAAAAAGGCGCCCTGCAAGGACAACGTTGTCTGCTTATCAGAATGCCGCGGCGGCAACGGGGGCCAGGAGTCCGGGAAGTGCGCAGAGGGTGAGCGAACCACACCTGGGGCCACTTTTCCTGGGGGGCATTTGCTCTTCTGGGCAAGAAACCGAGATATGGGCTTGTCCTGGGAAGAAGGATCTGCTGGGTTGGGTGCAGATAAAGAACCCACCAGAGCTTTTGGTGGCTTGCAGAGCTAGAGTGATGAAATTAGAGGCTTTGGGGGTTTCAGAAACATGGGCCATTTCCCTGTCAAGATGTTTGCCAGATTCTGAAGCTGCTGGGGAAATAGAGAGGATAAAAAGTTGGTCAAAACCTCTGAAAAGCAGAATAGAATTTTCCTCAGTCTTGTGGGTTAAAGAGACCAAGACCCACCAGAACGAGAAGCTCAGTGAACATCACAAGCTCCCAGCTAGAGATCTGGAGGGCTGCAATGGGAGAACAGGGGATCCAGAGGTAGGCAGTGCCTTCCGAAACCTGAAACCCAGGCCAACAGGCATCAGCTCCTAAGCTGATCTGTCCCACACTTCTTCTGCCTGTCAGAGGAAATAAAGAATCCTCTCAGGTAGAAAATAAAGTCACCTGGAGCTGCTACAATTTTGTATACAATATCTGCCAACACATGAAAAATTATTAGGATGCCAAGAGGCAGAGTCATATGTAAGAAAGCCACGAGGGGCCAAACAGGCAACAGAAACAGATCCAGTGTTCACCCAAGTACTGGAGTAAGTGGGCAAGAACTCCTAAATAACTATAATTGACATATATGTAAAACTAGTAAATTATGGAGTAAATTCTCTTCAACTGAGAATTAGAATATAAAAAAACATCAAATAAAAAGAAACTAGAAATGAAAAAGATCTAAGATTAATAACTCAGGAGATGGACATTACAGCTGGATAGACATAGCAGGAGGCAGTAAAGTATTTGTGAAATGGAAGAGAGGTCAATAGAGAATATAGAAATTATAGCACATAGAGAAAAAAAAGGGGATTGCATAAAAGAGCATGTGGGATCTATATACATCTCCAATATAGGTGGGATAGGAGCCCCAGAAGGAGAAGAGAGAGAGAAAATGGGACAGAAGAAAATTCGAAGCAATCTTGACCTAGAATTTTCCAAATAAAAAAAAATTTTATTTTTAAGAAATAAACTCACAAATTCAAAAGGCTCTGCAAAGCCCAAGGAGGAGAGATTAAAAAAACAAGAACACACACACACACACCAAAAAAAAAAAAAACAAGAACAAACACGCAAAAATGATATCTGGGCACACCACAGGAAAACTGCTGAAAAAGACAAAGAGAAAATCTTCACGACATCCAGAGAGGAAAATAACACATTGCATGTATTACCTTTAGGAAAACAGTGACGAGAAAACAGACTGGCTTCCCAAGTAAAGAAGGGAAGCCAGAACACAATGGAATAGCCTCTTAAAACACTGAAAGAAGTTATCTGGACTCTATATCCACACAGAATATCCTTTAAAATGAGAGTGAAAGATATTTTTAGACAAACGAAAACTTGCTTTCTTTGTCACTGGCACACTTGCACTAAAGGAAATAATACAGAGGATACTGTAGACAAAAGGAAGGTAATCTGGCCAAAGCACATGAGTGCAGAGAGGAAGGAACAGTAAAGAAAGGGCAGTCATGTTCATAAATGTATATGATTATCGACTGTTCAAAGCAATAATAACGTGTTATGGGGTTTAAAATGTATGTATAAACAAAAGGCCAGAAATGATCATGTAAAAGATGGGAAGAATAAATGGAATTAAAGGGTTTTAAGGCTCTAACACCATCAAGTAGTGGCAAAAAAGAATCAATTCTATGAGACTGTAATGAGGGAATAATGTGTTTTAATTTCTAGGTCACAACTGACACTAAAGAGTTAATAGAGAGAAATGGGGTAATTTTTTAAAGGGATTAATTCAAAGAAGGCAAGAAAGGAAAGAAAAGGGAGGACAAATAGGAAACATATAGTAAGTAGTTAGTTATAATCCAATGATATCAGTAATCACATTACATGTAAATGGACTAAATACTCTAAGTAAAAGTAGAAGATTGTCAAGCTGGATAAACCCTTCACAAACCACACATTTTGTGTCAGACAAAGTTACTCCTCTTTAGCAGAGACTTCAAATTCCTGCCCATCATGGTTCTTATGCACCTGTCAAGCCTCGTTTGAGACACTACCCTCCCTGTACCTCATGCGCCAGAAACACCAAAATGCTCATGCAATTCAAAATATCAGACCTCTGTGCCTTTACTCATGCTGTCCTCTCTGCCTGGAATATCCCCCTCCCAGGCTCTCCCACCCTCACCCCAAATACACACACACGTACGCTCACCCATTCTTTGCCTGGGTCATGACTTGAGGCCCAGATCAGGTGAAACCACATGCCACAAAACCCGTTGCCCTCTTCTTTCCTCCAATCCACACTTCTCATGGCCTTTACACTGTCAGCCACTGTCTGTTTACTCTTCCCACTGTGCGGAAGCCCATCAAGAGAAGGGACCACAAGCGTCCACTTATTGCAGCTGGGTGCCAGGCAGTGCTACTCCCTGCTAAGAATAGTAATGATGATCAGGGTGACATTGGTGGGCCCTTGACAGGTGCCAGACACTGTGCTACAGGCTTCTCATGCATTGTTATTCAGTCCCCACTGTTACTACACCACTGTACAGATAAGGAAGCCAGGGCTTGCAGAAGTAGACAACCCCAGAACCACGGACTAGGAAGCACTTTGCAGCGACTTACGGCTGTACTTAACAAGTGAAGGGGAGGGGGCGTGAGAGGTCTAGGAGCTGGGGGAGCACAGGACAGGGGCAACCAGCCTAACCACCGGAGTCCCGGAGGGCTTCTCGAGGAGGCATTTAAGCTCAGACCCAGAGATGGATGGGTAGGAGCTGGGGGATGAGGACGGAGAGCGTTCCACGCAGTGGGAGTGACCTGTGTGTGGTCCCAGAATCGAGACAAAGTCCACGTCAGTCAAGCTGCCGAAAGCCTTACGTGGTGGAGTCTCAGAGTGAGGAGAGCATGGTGGGAGTGGTGTCCAGCGAGGAGGGTGTCCTTAATGTCCTTGTCATTCGAGTGCCTGACACACCGTTGGTGCTCAGTGAATTATCTTGGGACCAAGTTGAACTCGCCAGTGACCCAGCCATCGAAAGATAAACGCTGCTTGGATCCAGGAATCCAAGCTCATTTCAGGCCCTTGGAGTTTTACAGCAGAGCCTGGTCCTAGGTGGAGGGGGGCCAGGCCCTCCGAGTGCACTGGACACTCACCTCTTCCTGCAATCCTGTATCCACCCTCTGAGGCCAAGGTATCACAGATGGAGGCACTGGGGCTCAGAGCATCCCAGTCCCCCCTCACACGCTGCCTGGACCTGCTGGCCCAGCTACACGGCTTCCTGCTTCCCACCCCAGCCTGCTTCTGAACCTCAGTTTCCCTGGCTGTGGGGCAAGGAGGTCGGACCATCCAGCTCTAAAGGTCCCGGATGTTCCGTGGGCCCCTTGCGATCTGCGAGGACCAGTGCCCTACATCCTTTATGTAGAGCTTTGCCACGAGACCATTTTGTCTTTTCCGAGGCTGTCATCCCCTCCCTGAGCAAACACTCTGCGCTCCCCTGAGCCATTTCTCCCCTCCTCCCACGTCACAGTATCAATATTCACACAGAACTGGCTCCCATCCCCCCCCTGCATCACCAGGTACGCAGAGATGCAGAGTTAATTCCGGAGCAGTTAAGCCCATTAACAAGCAGTGATTCACAGCCTTCAACCTGGAGGCCTTCGTCATTACGGAGTGTTAACCAGGGCAAAGCAGTGCCTCCTTAACCCTCTGCATGACGTGTTGGCTGCTGCGGGGACACCCGGACGCCAGCAACTTCAAAAATGCCCCGGAAACCAACTGCCACCCTACCCCTCCCCAGCACCCCGTGCCCACCCACCACCATCCCACACCCCCCAGGTACCGACGGACCTGGGAGCGTGGCGCTCAGAAGGTCTCGGCGGGGCAGACGTACCTTGCCAGCCCTGGCGGTGTCTCCCCCCTCCACGTTCAGTGGATGTCAACCGCCCGCTGCTGATTGGGAGCGATTGTTTGCAGCGTGGAGTCAGCCAGGAATGGATTTATCAAACTGTTAACTGTGCTTATCGCAAATCACTTTAATGATGTGTTAACATTTAATTAGATCGCTACCGAATGCTTCAGATTATGCATAGTACCCGTGAACCTGACCATCAGAGCAAACACGGTCACGGGAAATGGGACTTGTGCCCCTGGCCTAGGCTGGATGCAGGGTCCTGGGCTCAGCAAGGAACTCCTTTGCCGGGCGAATTTCTGAGCATCTGTTTTCAGCCTCTGGTGAGCCCATCACGTTCCAGGGGCAGCTGTTGTTGACATCCTGCACCTCCTAAAAAAGAGAAGTCTGCTGTCTTTTTCCTGGCAAATCGGAGTCGTGTGTCCGCTGTCTGCAAGGCACAGAGTCTGATGCCATGAGGAACACAGAAAGGAGAGGACGTAGACCCCACCTCCCCCCATGGCCGCCTTGAGAAGACAGCCATGCAGATCAGAAGAAACACACTCCTAGTCACACGTGCGTGCGCAGCCTGTGCTCAGTGTACCACAGCCCTCACCCCTGTTGCCTTGTATCTGCTTTTTACAGACAGGGAAGTCGAGGCTCAGAGAAACGGTCCCTTAATCTACGTGAGAGATATAGTCGTGCACGAGGGCAGGAGGGACCAGCAGAGGCCAGGGCACAGAGAACCTGCGACACTGAGCAAAGGAGTTTGGGCTTCGTGCAGCGGGGACCACGGAGGGCTCTGGGGCAGGGGCCACGGAGGGCTCTGGGGCAGGGACCACGGAGGGCTCTGGGGCAGGGGCCACGGAGGGCTCTGGGGCAGGGGCCACGGAGGGCTCTGGGGCAGGGGCCACGGAGGGCTCTGGGGCAGGGGCCACGGAGGGCTCTGGGGCAGGGGCCACGGAGGGCTCTGGGGCAGGGGCCACGGAGGGCTCTGGGGCAGGGGCCACGGAGGGCTCTGGGGCAGGGACCACGGAGGGCTCTGGGGCAGGGGCCACGGAGGGCTCTGGGGCAGGGGCCCGGATTTGAAGATGGTAATCAATAAAAGATCCATTAAGCTTAATAATTTGGAAATAGGAAATCCAGGTGTGAGCCCCGTGCACCCGTGTGTCTGAGGCCGTGTGGAGCCAGCCTGGGTGCTGACCGAGAGCCGCAAGGGCTGCTTCTCACTGATGCGCGCGTCCGGATCCTGCAAGGATGGCAGGGCGCCCACGAGAGCCTCTCTCTCCATCTCAAACACACACAGACAGGTGCGTGTGCACATCCACGCATGCGGGCGCACGCGGCGCACAGCCACGCACACGCAGCTACACGCAGTGTCAGCCCTCGTATGGCTCACGCGATCACGCACGCTCCCCAGCCGCCCTCCACGTTCCCATCCCCACACGTGGAGAAGCCAGGGAGGCCCATCGGCCCTGCAGCCCCTCCCCCTGGGCACGACTTGGGCAAACGCCCATTTTCAAAGGCCGTGCCGATGGCCCCACCGCTCTGCTCCCACAGGGGCCGCGGCCCAGCACCTCCGCTGAGGGGCCCGGGCAGCAGCTGTGCTGCCAACACCACCCCGGCTGTGCTCAGAGACAGCCGCTGCCCCCGGAAACCCTCCATGACGTGACGCGACCAGACAGGCGCAAGGAACAGGCCCCGCGGTCATGCAAAATGCAGGAGAGGTTCCCGGCCCGGGCTCGCTGGCCAAGCAGCGTGGCCGCCGCCGACCCGGAGCGGCTGAAGCCGGGCCCAGCATAGCAGGAGCATCACCGTTCGGAAGAAACCGGAGGCTGGGGCAGGTCCTGGGAGGGCACAGACTTTGTCGGAGGTGTGGGGAGGCCTGTGCAGTGGTGCCACGTGGCCTCCAGAGTCAGCCCGGCCCACGGCCCAGATGGAAGCTTCCAGATGAGTCGGCCCGTGGGAAGAGAACAGGCGTTTGTTCGTCGGGCCCCAAAGCCTCGGGCAGCCTGGGGGATGATTGACCTGCAGTGAAATCGTGCATCCTTAAGCTGGAGAGCCCCGGGCTGCCCGACAGATTCCACGTACGGGTCAGCTCCCCGAGACAGATTAGCACCGATGTGCCCCTCTGCCCGGCGGGGGCCGGAGAGCCCGGTGCCGCCCTGATGCGCTGCCACCTCCACGCGGCCCAGGACAAAGGGGAGAGCGGTAAAGGCCCGGCTCCAAACCCAGCTCGTCCTGGTCAAGCCCCTTTGGGCCAGCCCTAAACCTGGCTGGGGCTCTGTTTCCTGCCCTGGGGATGGGCATCAGGGTGGCATCCGCCTCCTGGGACTCAGCTGGGAGAAGGTGCTTGTGAGGGTCAGGGCCGAGCCTCTGGGCTCTCAGAGGGGCTGCAGCACCTCCCCGGACACCGCCATTGTTCAGGTCACCTGCAGGTGGCAAAGAAGCCTGTGTTGCCCCAAGCCAAGTCTACGCCTGCTCAGAAAAGCTTAACAGCTCAGCTTGCTCCAGACCCCGACAAGTGCCCTGTGCTCCACACTTAGGACACAGGCCCTGGCCCCTTGTGCATAGCACCGCTGTCCCCTGTTTGTCCCAAACCCTCCTGCACACACGTGGGAGCTGCCGGGCAGTTGGGGGACTCAGGGCCTCTCCACCACAAACAGAAGGTGTATCCGGGGTTGGCACCAGAGGGCATTGGGCAGCCAGATGGTTGGGTCCTTTTTCTTTTTCTTATTTCTCTCGATGCTACCAGTTTGTAGTGAATTTAACAGAGGACAAAACTGGGGAAGGTGTGGGGCAATGGGAAGTCTCGTTCTCCGCTGGTGGGAGTGGAAACTGGTACAACCTTTGGAAGACATTCCAGCATTAACTCCCAACACCGACAAGTCCCTACCCAGCATTTCTGCTCCCTTGTACAGCCCAGGGAGACCCGTCCAGGAGAGCATCAGGGGGTGAGCACAGAGAGGCTCAGGGCAGCACCGCTCACAAGGGTCCCAAACTGGGAACAACCTAACAGTCCCTCACCTGGGGAATGTGCAGGACCACCTTCGTCCCCCGGGATGAGTCTTCACGGCGCAGTCCCCAAATCTAAGGAGAAATAGGCACCGGCAGGAAGATTCGACGTGAGCACTTACATCTACCTAAGATGGGGGCTTAATCAGAAACAGAGACAGGGTCCCACTCTCGTCCACAGTCAGGTAACGGGCATCAAATTGCAAGTAACTGAGGGAGGCTTCTGGGGGGTGGACAAGAATGTGCCCCTCGTTGAGGCTCTTTGCAAAGGAAGACCAAGAGTTGAGGTTGGAGCATATATTGAGAGAAAACCCTCTGGCAAAGCAGCCCCGTCCTCACCCTAAAACCAGGTCTCCAGAGGAATTTGAAGCCTGTGGTGACCTCAGGGTAACTATAGCAACAAGAAACCTCCATCCCAGCCCAAGTCTTGACCGATTAGCTCAAACCCTCCACATTACAGGCCTATTAGAAGAAAAGGTGTGCTCATTTCCAGGCGCAAAGACTGCTTTCCTCTCCTATTTGCTTTCAGCAAAAAACTATGAGATGTATCAAAAGGCAAAAAGCACACGACAGACGCCTGGAATCCTGCTTCTACCTCTGCCTCTGCCCCAGCCTGGAGCTGGTGACGATGGACCAGCAGCCCAGAACGTCAAGTGCTTTGTCCAACCAAGCAGCCCCTGGGGAAGAATCAGGACTCGTGACTGGGCCCTAGTGTTCTTCCTGTGTTTTCGTTTTTGTTTTTGCTGCAGCACTTGCCCTTCAACAGCAAAAAGCAGCTGAGCAAACTTCAAATTCGTGACATTTTTTCATTCGTGTCGAAGAGCTGAGGTCGCAGGGCAACCAACTGTCTCAAACTCCAAGGCGAGATGGTGCCTGTAGGTAGAGACAGGACGTGGGCGTGGGTTCGCCTGGGGGCGATGCAGTGGACATTGGTGAGAAGAGGTCTGCAGGATGAGAAGACACCCTGGGAAGGGTGGCAGCACCGCGTGAAACCCTGGGGCTGAGAACTTGCAGGAGCCCCATTCTCTACAGGCTCTTTCTTGCGAACCCCACCAGGCACTCAAAGAAAAGTCAGGAAGAAGCCCAAAGACAAGTCCACTGTGGTGGTGTGGCCCTGGGGGAGAAGAAGAGCAGCTGTGTGGAAGGGGCAAGAAGCACCGCTTGGGTCCTTCATGGAACAAAACCTTAATCTGGGCAGGGCATTACGGAAGTTGGGGAAGGGGAGCCTTCTCCGGGGGAAGGGCAGGATTAAGGGCTGAGCCCCCAAGTACAGCTGACAGACGAGCAGAGAGGACCCCAACCCCAAGAACCAGGAGCACACGCAGCCCTAAGACCAAGGCTGAGTCAGAAGGGCAGTGACCACACGCCCCCCAGCTCCTGCCACTATGCTAACCAGATGCAAAACCCAAGGAAGAGTAAGTTGGGAGAGGGACAGGAAAGGGAAAGAGGATGGAGGACCTCTTGGAAGCAAAATGCAAAAGGAAAACCCAAAACTCAGAGTGGGACGGGCATGGCAAAGCACAATCTGTCTATACCACCATCTGAAGCAGAATAATCCCAGCAATGATGCATCTCAAACCCAGCCCAACCCCTAACTAGAGCGACATAAAACCCCACATGAAAGGTCTAGTGGAAAGAAGGTGGCCTCTGCAGGGTATATGGCTTCTCACAAAAAAATTCTGAGGCATATGAAGTGACAAGAAAAAAAGACACGTTCAAAAGAGGTAAAGCAAACCTCGGAACCGGACTCTGATACGGTGCCCACATGAGGACTGTTTGACCAGGAATCTAAAATACCCATGATTAATGTGATGGAGACCTTGTGCATGAGCAGATGGTCATTTCAGCAGAGAGATGGAAACTCTGAGAAAGAATCCAACGGACACGTTAAAAATGAAAACACAGAGGGCTTCCCTGGTGGCGCGGTGGTTGAGAGTCTGCCTGCCGATGCAGGGGACACGGGTTCGTGCCCCGGTCCGTGAAGATCCCACATGCCGCGGAGCGGCTGGGCCCGTGAGCCGTGGCCGCTGAGCCTGCGCGTCCGGAGCCTGTGCTCCGGCAACGGGAGAGGCCACAACAGTGAGAGGACCGCGTACCGCAAAAAAAAAAAAAAAAAAAAATGAAAACACAGAGACAGGGAGGAAGAATGTCTTCCGTGGGAGGTTCAGTAGAATCAGTAGGAGCTACACAGCTGAGCAAAGAGCCAACAAATGTGAAGATAAATCAAAAAATTAGCCGAGCAAGGAAAAAGAGAAAAAAAGAACAAACATAAAACTGATAGAACAGAAATGAGTGGCAGGAAAATATCAAACATTCTGACACATACGTAACTGGAATCCCAGAAGGAGAGGAGAGAGAATGAGCAGAAGAGATGTTAAAAGACATGATGAATGGCAGACACCAACACACAGATCCAAGAAGCTCAGAGAGGGCAGGGAGGTGGGGGAGGGAGATGAACAGGCAGAGCACAGACGACTTTTAGGGCACTGAAGATACTCTGTATGATATTATAGTGAGGGATGTATGTCATTATACATGTGTCCAAACCCATAGAATTACAACAGCAAGAGTGAACCCTAAGGTAAACTGCGGACTCTAGGTGGTTGTGACATGTCAATGTAGGTTCATCCTTGGTAAACAACGTATCATTCTGATGAGTGATGTTGATTATGCAGGAGGCCATGCCTGTGCGGGAGGCAGGTAGTATAGGGAAATCTTTGTTTTCACCTCTCAATTTTGTTGTAAACATAAAACTGTTCTTAAAAAATAAATTAAAAAGAAAAAAAAAAAGTAAAAAGGGGCTCAGAGAACACCAACCAGCATAAATACGAAAACCAAACCAACAAACACAAAAGCACACCCTGGCAAATTCTACTATGCCAAAGACAAAGAGAAAATTAAAAAGCCAGCAGAGGGGGAGAAAAGAAGCATTATATACAGAAGAATAAAGATACAGTTTACAGCAGAGTTCTTATAAAAACGACGCAAGACAGAAAACAACGGGGGGAGTCTTTAAAGTGTCGAAAAGAAGAAAAAACTCAACCCCGAGAAAATATCTTCACCGAAACGAAAAAGAAATAATGACTTTCTCAAATAAACAAAAATTGGGGGAATGCATTTCAAGGAGATCAACTGCAAAAGAAGTGCTAAAGAAGTTCTTCAGGTGGAAGCACAGAATGTTAAATAAGATCCTTCTGTTTAGATCTAGCATGTTTGTGATCAGGACTTGCCAATTCTTCATTCTAAACATGTTCTAAAATTGCTCTTTATTAGTGCAGGTGTTAGGAATATACCCTTACAGCATTAGATGGAAACAGATTATTCATTACATTGTAAATCTCTGCTTACTATGTCCCATTTCTGTCCTGCTGCCTAGAGGATGTAAACAAAACATATTGCTCTAGAAGGTGGTGTCACTTTGTTTTCCCCCTAAAGCATTCAGTTTGTTAATACCTACATTTTTAAACTGTTGAAACTAGCCTAAGTATGGAACAAGTACCACAGTGGCTCAGACCCAAGGAGCTATTTTCTAAAATCAGTTTCCACGACATTACGTCCTACTTCAGTTACTGGATCTGGTATCTCCTAAAATGTAAGACACAAGTTACTATTAAGGATAAACCATCTCCTCATTGTAAATGTGAAGTTTGACAAATAAGTAATACATGCTATATTTATTCAAGTGTCTATTGCTTAATTGTTAATTGTGAGCAGATTATTGAATGCCTACTCTATTTTCTGCAGTTTACTACACAATAACTCTTTGAGTAAGTTTAAGTTTAATTGTGCAACAAATTTATATTAGAATACAATTTAAAGTGTTTTTCTCTATACACTTCTTTGACTGGGGAAGCAAAGGGCAATGTTGATTAGTACATTCTGTCTTGTGCTAGCTATGTTTCTATAAGGTAGCCAGCCCTGCAAGCTAGAAGACTTTATTCTTTGCTCCTAGTTATGGGTTCTGTCTTTGTGGGGTTTTTCTGAGCACATGCATACAATAAAATGTTCCTTGCTGGTTTAAAAAAAAAAAAAAAAAGAAGTTCTTCAGGTGGAAAAATCCTGACATTAGACTGAAATTTAGAAATGAGGGTGCTGGACATGGAATCAATGAAGATGAAATTAAACTCATTTTTTTCCTATTTTCTAATTGCTCTAAAGATAAACTGTCTAAAGCAAAAAGTGTAGCAATATATGTTTATGGCATATATAAAAGTACAGACATAACAACAAAAAATGAGGAGAAACTGGAAATATACTGTTCTAAGGTCCTTACGATACATGTGAAATAGTACAGTATTATTTGAAGGTAAACTCTGAATTATTAAAGATATATATTTAAACTAAAGGGCAATCACTGAAAGTTTTTTAAGGAGGTATAAATAATAAATCTATAGAGAAGATAAGATAGAATCATTAGAAAATGCCCCGTTAGAAAAGGCTAAAACACAGGAAAAAGAAAAAAAAATAAATGGAACAAAAAGAAAAAAAATAAAAGAACAAAAAATAAATGGAAAAAGACTAGTAATATGGTAGATTTTCATCAAACTGTATCAATAATCACATTAAGTGTGCGTGACCTACACATACAAGGTAAAAGGCAGATTGTGTGATGTGATTTCTAAAAACTGAGAATCAATTAAATATTGTCTATAGGAAACGTACTTTAAATATAAAGGTATAAACAGGTTACAAAAAAGTAAGTGATGAAAACAGATAAATCATATAAACACTAAGCAAAAGAAAGCTGGACAACTACATTAACATCAGACAAGTAGAGTTTAGACAAAGTAATGTTATCAGAGATAAAGAGCGGGGCTTCCCTGGTGGCGCAGTGGTTGAGAGTCCACCTGCTGATGCGGGGGGCGCGGGTTCGTGCCTCGGTCCGGGAAGATCCCACATGCTGCAGAACGGCTAGGCCCGTGAGCCGTGGCGGCTGAGCCTGCGCGTCCGGAGCCTGTGCTCTGCAATGGGAGAGGCCGCGGCAGTGAGAGGACCACGTACCGAAAAAATATAAAATAAAATAAGGGACATTTGAAAATGAAAACGAAAACAAAACCTATCAACATTTGTGGAATGCAACTGAAGCAGTGCTTAAAGGAAATTGTATAGTCTTAAACACTTACATTAGAAAAGACTAAAGGTCCGAAATCTAATAATGTAAGTTTTATTCACTTTTCTTTTCCTAGTTTCTTAAAGTGGAAGAAAGCTCACTTTCTTCCAGTTTAAGAAACTACAGAAAGCAAAGCAAAGTAAATTCAAAGCAAATAGATGGAAGGAAATTATACTGATAAGAGAAGAAATCAATGAAATTTAAAACAGTAGGAAAAATCAAAACCAAAAACCAAGTGATTTTTAAAGATCCATGAATCAATAAACCTCTAGCATAGATGCCCAAGAAATGAAAAGAGAAGGCAAAAATTATCAATATTAGCAAGAAAAGAGTGGCTATTACTGTAGGGCACACAGACTTCGAAAGGTTGACAAGGGATCACTAACAACACCTCTATGACCATAAATCCCACTATTTAGATGAAATGACAAACTATGAGAACCCACCCAAGAGAAATAGATAATATAAAGAATACTATGTCTATTGAAGAAAACAAATGTGATGTTTAAAGAGGCTTCCTTGGTGGCGCAGTGGTTGAGAGTCCGCCTGCTGATGCGGGGGACGCGGGTTCGTGCCCCGGTCCGGGAAGATCCCACATGCCGCGGAGCGGTTGGGCCCGTGAGCCATGGCCGCTGAGCCTGCGCATCCGGAGCCTGTGCTCCGCAACGGGAGAGGCCACAGCAGTGAGAGGCCCGCGTACCGTAAAAACTTACAAAAAAAAAAAAGAAAACTTCAGCCCCAAATGGTTTCATTGGACAATTTTACCAAATGTTTAAGGAAAAAGTGATACCAATTCAACACTCTTTCCTAGTAAATAGGATAGGAGAAAACATTTCCCAATTCATCTTATGAGGTCAGGAATATCCCACCATCAAAGCAGACAAAGACAGCACAGGAAAAGAAAACTATAGACAAATATTTCTCATGAATATAGGTGTGTAAACCCTCAATAAAATATTAGCAACTTGAGTCCAGCAATATACATATAAAAAAATCTCTCGTGACCAAGTTTCATCCCAGAAACACAAAGATGGTTACATTTTTTAATTAATCAATGTAATGTACCATATCAATAGATTAAAGAACAAAAGTCATATTATTATCTCAATAAGTAAAAGAAGATCATCTGACAAAATTCAAAATCTACTTGTGATGAAAAAAATTTCTCAGCAAACTAGAAATCGTAGGAAACTTCCTAACCTGAAACAGAGCATTGATGGCTAATATCTACTTAATGGCGAAAGAATGACTGTTTTCCCCTAAGATCGAAACCAGTCAAGGATGTCCTCTTTCAACACTCCCATTCAACATGTACTAAAAGACCTAGCCAGACAAGGGAATAAGGCAAGGGAAAGACATAAAAAGAATAAGAAAAGAAGAAATAAATCTCTCTCCATTCACAGATAACATGGCTTCTATGTAGAATATCCCAAAGAATCTACACAAAAAGCTCTAGAACTAATAAATGAATTTAGCAAGGTCATAAGATTCATGATCAACAAACAAAAGTCACTTACATTTCTCTGTATTAGCAAAGAAAGATTGGAATTAGAAATTAAAAACAAATGCACCAGTAGCACTAAAAAATGAAATATTTAGGTATAAATTTTTTAAATGTGTGGAAAACTAAAAGCACTGATGAAAGAAGTCAAACTACAAGTTGGAAAAGAACAAAGCTAGAAGACTCACACCACGTGATTTCAAAACTTGGTACAAAGTGACAGTAACCAAGACAGTGTGGTCTGTCTTAGTGAAAGGCCAGACACACAGATCATTGGAACAGAATACAGAGCGTAAAATAGACCCATGGAGATATAGTCAAATGATTTCTGACAAAGGTCCAAAAGCAATTAAATAGAAAAAGGACAATCTTTTCAACCAACGATGCTAGAAAAATTGTGCATCCGTATGCAGTTAATTAACTTTCAATTATAGCAAAATCAACTCAGAATGAAACATTTTTTAAATATATAAAACTATAAACCTTCTAGAAGACATAGGAGAAAATCTGTATGACCTTGAATTTAGCAGTGTTTCTAGATAGGACACCAATAACATGGTCCACAAAAGGAAAAGTTGGTAAGTTGAACTCTACCAAAATTTCAAACATCTGCTCTGCAAAACAAAAACAAAAAAGCAAAAAAGAGAACTATTAAGAGAATGAAAAGACAAGGCACAGACCGGGAGAAAATATTTGCGAATCACGTCTCTTACAAAGCACTATATTCAAGATATATGTAATAAAACAAAAAGCTCTCAAAGGTCAACGATAAGAGAACAAATCGGGGCTTCCCTGGTGGCGCAGTGGTTGCAAGTCCGCCTGCCGGTGCAGGGGACACGGGTTCGTGCCTCGGTCCGGGAAGATCCCACATGCCGCAGAACGGCTAGGCCCGTGAGCCGTGGCGGCTGAGCCTGCGCGTCCGGAGCCTGTGCTCCGCAATGGGAGAGGCCACAACACTGAGAGGCCCATGTACCGCAAAAAAAAAAAAAAATTAATTAAGAAAACAAATCGATGTTTTTTAAAAAGAGGGAAAGATTTAGACCAACAATCCACTGAAGAGGATAGATACAGATGACAAACAAACACATGGAAAAATGCAGGGAAAAAAGAAGAGCCTAGAACATCTTGGGGTTCTAGGAATTAAGGGATTGCTTTAACAGAGATGAGTACACGTTAAAAGACCATAGGAGCTCATCTGAGAAAGTGTACAGTGACCAAAACTAGAACACTTGAAACAACAAAATGGACACAGATAATATTGGATTAGAACACAAAGAATAAAATAAATATTTTGGAGTCCATACTGTAGAAAGGAAGGAAGGAAGGAAGGAAGAAAGAAAGCAAGAAAGAAAGAAAGGAAGAAGAAAAGAAAGGCATGCAACTCTTTCTTACAGAAGAATTTTGAATAACAAATGGAGAAGAAATAAGAAAAATAGACTATTACCGTTAGAACAGCATAGTAATAATTACTGCAGGTAAAATCCATTGTTGATGCTAAAATTAGTAGGCAAACGTTTCAGGAGAAACAGGATATTTGCATAGCCTCAATGTATCTCTTCCAAAAATATTATAAGTTACAAAGGAAAACCAGTACCTTTACAAAGAAGCCCGGCAGGCACCAGCCTGACTTGGTGACCAAGGTCAGGTGCTCCGGTAATGGGATATACCATCAGTCCTGATACGACCGGCTGAGAAGGGCACACCTCCCCGTGTGGCATTCTTTCTGGTGATGCAGAACCTCAGTCACATCATGAGAAAACATCAGAAGAACCCACGCTGAGAAGTAGTCTGCAAAATAACTGGCCTGCGCTCTCCGAGACTCCAGGTCATAAAAGACAAGGGAAGTTTGAGAAGCCATGACAGACCGGAAGAGGCTAAGGACACAGGAAAGCTAAATCCAATTGGAATCATAGACTAGATTCTGGAACCAAATAAGAACTTTAGTGGATCATATGGTAGTTCTATTTTTAGTTTTTTAAGGAACCTCCATACTGTTCTCCATAGTGGCTGTATCAGTGTACATTCCCACCAACGGTGCGGGAGGGTTCCCTTTTCTACACCCTCTCCAGCATTTATTATTTGTAGACTTTTTGATGATGGCCATTCGGACCGGTGTGAGGTGACACCTCATTGTAGTTTTGATTTGCACTTCTCTAATAATTAGTGATGTTGAGCATCTTTTCATGTGCCTCTTGGCCATCTGTATATCTTCTTTAGAGAAATGTCTATTTAGGTCTTCCGCCCATTTTTTGATTGGGTTTTTTTTTTTTGATATTGAGCTCCATGAGCTGTTTGTATATTTTGGAGATTAGTCCCTTGTCAGTTGCTTCATTTGCAAATATTTTCTCCTATTCTGGGGGTTGTCTTTTCATCTCGTTTATGGTTTTATTTGATGTGCAAAAGCTTTTAAGTTTAATTAGGTCTCATTTGTTTATTATTGTTTTTATTTTCATTGCTCTAGGAGGTGGGTCAAAAAAGATCTTGCTGTAATTTATGTCAAAGAGTGTTCTTCCTATGTTTTCCTCTAAGAGTTTTATAGTGTCCAGTCTTACATTTAAGTCTTTAATCTATTTTGAGTTTATTTTTGCGTATGGTGTTAGGGAGATTGGGATTGACGCATGGGCACTGCCCTGTGTAAAACAGATAGCTAGTGCGGTATAGAGCGCACTATAGAGAGCTTGGCTCGGTGCTCTGTGGTGACCTAGATGGATGGGATGGGGGTGGGCGGGAGGGAGGTCCGAGAGGGAGGGGATATATGTATACATATAGCTGATTCACTTCATTGTACAGCAGAAACTAACACAACGTTGTAAAGCATATACACCTCAATTTTTTAAAAAAAGAACTTTAGTGGAAAAACTGGTGAAACCTAAAGGAATCTGGAGTTAGTAAAAGCAGTGCATCAAAGCGAAATCCTTAGTGTAGACCTCTGTTCTGTAGTCATATAAGACGTTAATATTAGAGGAGCTTGGGTAAAGGGATTTTCTGTACTGTTCTTGCAACTCTCTAAGTCTAAAATTATCTCCAAATAAGAAGTTAAGTGCCGAAAGTGATTGAGAAGAAAAAGCTGGACTTTGCACACAGCCTGAGTTTAAGACTTCCTGTAAAGCTACAACAATCCAATCAGTGTGATATTGGAAAAAAAGATAGACACAAAGATCAATGGAACAGAATACAAGGTCCAGAAATAGAGCCATAAGCACATACGGCTGATTGATCTTTGACAAAGATGCAAAGGTGATTCAAAAATACGGGCTTGTCTTTTCGACACGCGGCGCTGGGACAGCCATATGCAACACAGTGAGACCCCACCCATACCTCACACCTTATAAAAAATTAACTCAAAATGCATTATAAGCCTAAATGCAAAATGTAAAACTATAAAACTTTTAGAAGAAAATATTCATGACCTCGGATGAGTAAAGTTCTCTTAGAGACATCAATAAAAGCACGACCCATAATAGAAAAAAAAAGATAAGTTTGATTGCATCAAAATTTTTTCAAATTTGCTTTGCAACAGATATTACTAAGAGAATGGAAAGACAAACCACGGACTAGGAGGAAATATTTACAAATCACATAGCTGATAAAGGACTTGTATTCAGAAGATACAAAGAACTCTCAAAGTTCAATAATAAGTGCGCTAACCATCTAACGAAAACTGGGCAAAAGTATTTGAACAGACACTTTACCAGTGAAGAGATATAGATGGTAAATAAGCACATGAAAATATGCTCCATATTATGCATTAGGAAACACACATTAAAAATTAAAAGCACAGTGAGATACCACGCCGCACATATCAGAATCGCTAAAAACAATTTTGTAAACTGATGGCACCCGTGCTGGCAAGGCTGAGAAAGAACCAGAACTCCCCTACGTTGCTGGTGAGAAAAAATGTGTGGAAAATTGTTCGGTAGACGCTTACCCAAAGTTGACAGACGCTTACCCAGAACCTACCGACCACAGTCCTAGGCTCTTACCCAAAGGAAATGAAAACCTATGTTCCCACCTAGCTTGTATGTGATTGTTTATGGCAGCTTCACTCATAATTGCTCAAAACTGGAAACAACCCAAATGTCGCTCAAGCGAAGACTGGATTAGCAGAACCTGATCCATCCACTGGGTGAAGCACTATTCAGCAGAATAAAGGGATGAGCTACTGATTTACGAACGGCGTGGCTGAATCGCAAAGGGATTACGTGCAGCCGGGAAGCCACATCACAAATTACCTTCCGTGTGACCCCATTCAAATGACATCCTGGAAAACGCGGAACTAGGGTCGGAGAGCTGATGGTGGACGCCACGGGTTAAGGGTCAGGGGAGGCTTTAACTACAAAGGGAGCCTGGAGGGATGGTGATGGCACTGCTCTGCATTGTGATTGTGGTGGAAGCTACAGGACTCTAGCATTTGTCCAAACCCTTTAAACTGCAGGTCAAAATACAGCTACTTTCGCTGTATGCAAAATACAAATAAATTTTTAAAAGTTGTAAGTGTGATTTCATGGTTTGGGTCTGTGTCTTGTTCTCTGGCCCTGTCCCAAGTAGGGGCTGCCTCCCTAGCCTGGACGGGGCGGGGGGGGGGGGTGGGAAGACAAGGTGGGCGCGCTCAGAGCCTGCAGGAGCCCAAGGGCGGAGTTCTGCCGTGGGAGCTGCCCTTTCAGAGGCAGGGGAGGCACCACCCTCAACCCTCTTCCTCTCTCTGCTGGCCCTGATTTTTTTTTTTTTTTGAGGTACGCGGGCCTCTCACTCTTGTGGCCTCTCCCGTTGCGGAGCACAGGCTCCGGACGCGCAGGCTCAGCGGCCATGGCCCACGGGCCCAGCCGTTCCGCGGCATGTGGGATCTTCCCGGACCGGGGCACGAACCCGTGTCCCCTGCATCGGCAGGCGGACTCTCAACCACTGCGCCACCAGGGAAGCCCAAAGCTGATTTTGACTCTCTTTGGCTGAACCCACTCTCAGATGTCCCCCAGGCAACCCCCTGCCCTGTGCCGCGGGCACCTGGGCAGGTCTGACCCCTCCCTTTGCTTCTTGGGGTGAGTGTCTTTTCACCTTGGAAAACTGCCCCCTCCCTCTCTGAGTGGTCCCTCGGGGCACCAGCCACAGCCCTGGCTGGGCTATTCAGAAGCCTGCCCTGGCATTTTACGTGCAGACCCTGGAGAGAGAGGGGATCTCTCTTTTCCGTGGATGTGAGCTGTGAGGGGGACAAGAGTCGTCGGTGGTCACATGCTCTGTCATTCGGAAGAGTCTGGGAGGAGGCCCAAGCCCATCAAAGGCAGAGGCGCCCTGGTTTCAGTCCGGGGGGACCTGCTTCTTCCTGCTCCCTTTGGGTCTGGAACAAGCCGAGGCTCCAGCTAGGCCTGGACTCGGCTCCTTTTTCCCGACCGCTGGCTCCACTCCCCTGGCTGCTCGCTCATCACCCCGTAGGTCTGCAGCTCTTACTTCCCACAGTACCCCCAGGCTCACAGCCTCCTTGGGACCCCGCCACACTCTTCCTGAGCAGGTGGAAACACGGAGAGAGGGGGATCCACAGGGAGGAAGCAGGAGGGTCCCCAAACCAGGGCCAGGGAGCCCCCAGCAGACCCCTGGGCGCGTGCAAAGAGGACCAGACTCACCCTGCTCTTGGCAAGAGCTAAGCCCCACAGCCCAGACACAGCTGCCGCCTCCCCCAGAGCCCTGCCTCAGCCCCCCTTCCCAACCCCATTAATTGGGCCACAGCTGCTGACTGTAGACCGCTTCGCACTCCCAACTCGCTCTAGAGCCCACCGCTCTGCCTTCCGGGGCTCGAGCCGAGCAGGGCTGTGCATCTCGCAGCCAAATGGCTCTGCCCCTCGCGATGCGCCAGCCCCGAGGCTGCTCTCGGGCCCCGACTCCTGCCCGTCTGCTCCCCTGCGGACCAGCGCATCAGAGGCCGGCCGGACCACGTGCCAAGGCCGTCCGGAAGCCCCGGCCCCCCTCTGTGGGCAGTAACTGTGCGTGCACCCCACACCCCCCTCACAACAGATCCTCGAATTCGGGCTGGGAGAATCCGCTTCACTCCACACCAGCCCCATCACCCGGGGTCCTGAGTGCAGACCCCTGCCTGCCAGCCCATACAGCAGGGGGTCCCACGGGGCTCTCCCGGGGATGCCGAGACTCCCGTGGGGAGAAGACAAGTGCACAGGTCCGAGCATCGCGGGGACGAGGCTCAGGGCACCACCGGGGCAGGTCCTGCATCGGGCTGGGGGCTGGGGGTGAGAAGGCGGACCAAGGGCGTGGCCACACGTTTACTTAGACAGTGACCTCAGTACGTGTTCCTAACTGCGACAAACTGCAAGGACAAGTGTCCTCCTAGGAGCAGAGAGAGGCCTGCGCTGCGAGGTGGTACCTGGATTTCAGAGCGACCTGCCCTCAGCCGTCCTTTGCTGGGCAGAGGAGGGGAAGCACGGGCTGGGTGAGACCAGCGGGGCCCCCGCAGGCACGGGAGGGCACATTGGACGTTCTGTCTCACGCTAAGCCCTGTGCCCCTCACCCTGCCCAGGTCTTATTGCCGCCGGAACCTGGTTTTCCAGCATCTAGCCCGTCAGGATGGGGAGGGGCTGCTAAGGTAGTGGTCGAGCCCGCCTGCCCAGGGCGCTGACTGCGAGTCCTCCAGCGACGGGGCCTCCCAGCGAGGGCTTTTGGCACTGCTTAGTGGGAGGGACGGGTGCACCGCGCCCAGGACTCCGGTCAGGGCCACACAAAGTTCCACCCGGCGCCTTGGACGAGGCCAGCGCAGAGCCGGGCCGCCCTAGGCACTTACTCAACAAATGTTGACTCGGGGCCTCTTGGGTGTCAGCTCTACTCCAGGCTCTGAGACGCAAGACCACACCCTCACGGAACATTCTAGAGGCGACACAGAAAACAAATGGAAAAACAGCAGGTGTGTGAGGAGGCTAACCCACGAGGCTTAGAGTAAGGCTTCCCAAGCTGCGTGCCAGGCACACTGAGCTGTGTGTGTGTGTGTCCGGGGGTCACCTGGGAAGGGGCCACCGGCGTATGTGGGGTGAGATATTGGTCCCCCTTGCCCTCGGCTGGGGAGAGGGCTCCGTGGGGGGCAGAGCCCTGGTCCAGAACCTCCAGCCTCCAGCAGCCTGGGCAGGGGCCCTGGGAAGGTGCCTGAAGGGGGTCAGAGGTTGAGCCCCGTGGGACCCCCGGATGGCGGCCACAGTGGCGGACACCGGCCGCTGGGTTCAGGGACCCCTCTGCTCCCGCAGCCCAGAGCGTCCATCACCCTCCCGACAAGGGGCCCGGGATCTGCCTGAGCCGGGCCTATTCCAGGGGTCAGCGTGGGAGCCCCAAAGGGTGGCCGTCAGGGCTGGGGTGGAAGGCCTTGGGGTTCCTGGGGGCAGTGTTCTCATCTCTCACACCACTGGGGCGTCCAAGCCACCAGGCAATCCACTGCACAGCGTGATCTCAGTTTCAGGCTTCACCATTGGTTTTGAAATCAGTGCTACGGGGAGCTTCACCCAGAATCCATTTGTGTGATCACGAGGCATTTCAAGATCACATGTGTCCACGACACAAAACAAAAGAAAAAGCTGCTAGCCTCTTTAAACAGAGCGCCGAAGGCTGTGCACAGTCGATGGGTGTAAAACTTACTTTAAAATGTTCACCCCTTGTTTGTGTGAACAAAGTTTTTCATCAGCAATAACCTCAAGAATTTGAAAATAGAATTATCTAAAAGCTGGAAGTTTTACACAATTTCAACATGTTAAATTGTCTATTTCCTCATCGTAATTATATAAAACAAAGAAAACATAATGCGTTTTTTTTTCTCAAAGCCCCACGCCAACTCTAGTTTACTTGGGGCGCCATTCTAATAGGACCGTTTCCTGGTGTGGGTATGATGTGAGAAGCAGCCAGACCGATAAGGTTCTGGGCGGAGTGTTCCAGGCAGCGTTGGGGATGAGCGAGGACCAAATCTCTGGGTGGGAAACAGAGCAGCCAGGAGGCCAGGGTGCTGGAGCGCAGTGGGCAAAGAGGACGCCTGGGTCGAACCCCCAGATCGTGGAGCGGGTGGGGTTTCCTGAGGACCCATAGCCCCTCCACGGTGAGATCCCGGGATGCCCGAGATGCAGCAAGGCCTCGGCTGTGCTCAGCTGGGGCATTTCTGCAAACTTGTTGCTGGCACCACAGGGGTCCTTCGGGGCCACGCAACACTTAGCGGGGGAAGCCAGTGTCCCCAGGGAGCAATTGAACACTTCTGAGCACTTTGGAGAGGTGACCTGCCCCCAGAGATGTGGCCCCTCCCCAGATGAGCCGCTTCCCGGGGGCTGGAGTGGGGGGACTGGGCGCTTGAGGTGCACAGCTGGGACGAGGGAGATGCGCCCCTGCACGTTGACACAGGGCTGTGAGGGGATAATGTGCTCTCAAGGAAACGAGATCGATCGCCCTGCTGGGCATTCACGCGTTTCTAAATCCAAGGCCAAAGGGCTCGGGGCTGCTGGGTCCGGCCACCCTTTGGACCTGCCGAGAGCCGCTGAGACCTCAGAGGAGGCGGCAGCCACCCACCCAAGCCGCAGGTGCCCGTGGCAGAAGCCCTCCATCTCGGGCCGACACCTCCAAGGGCCCGGGTGCACACGGAGGCAGGTCTCAAGGGAGCCGTGTCCCCACGGCTGGAATTCCCTGCTGTTCGCCAAAGCGGTCATTCGGTCACTAGGGCACCCACGCGGGCCATTCGGAAGAGAGGATGCGGCAACGCAACAAGCCGGAGAGCACGGCCACCCTGGGGCTGGGCGGAAAGCATGCGGGAGATTCGGCAGGACCTGCCCGTCCAGCTGCTGTGCAACCCCGGGGCTGGTCACAGGAGGGGTCACCTGACCAGAGAGGAGGAGGAGAGAGTGTTGGCTGCGCCCGGTGCTGGGCCAAGCGGCCACAGAGCTGGCCGGCCATGTGTCAGTTCACCCTCGGCAGCCATGCAGGGCCAGCC
This sequence comes from Phocoena phocoena, assembly GCF_963924675.1. Taxonomy (NCBI): domain Eukaryota; kingdom Metazoa; phylum Chordata; class Mammalia; order Artiodactyla; family Phocoenidae; genus Phocoena; species Phocoena phocoena. The sequence goes on from NC_089223.1 coordinate 136,710,083, forward strand.
TTCCTCTGCCCGTTCATCCATTCACTCATTCCTTCAGTACCGACCTGTGCCAGGTGCTGGGGACACCACCGAAGTGCTGGATATGGCTGTGGCCCCTGCCTGCGTGGGGCTCCCAGCCTGCGGGAGAGAGCGGACACCCATCACAGCGTAGCTGCGGAGGGAGCCTAGGCCCAGCGGCCGCGGGACGTGCTGTGGACACACAGCCCAGGTGGGCAGGGTGGGTCCACAGCCAGGTCTATCTGGGTCAAGGCCAGACCCAGTCCACCTCTCTGTTACCTCCCTACTACCCACGAGGTCCTGAGGGTGCTGTCCTGTCCCTTCCTAGACCTGTCCGACTGCTTCTGCTCTGACCCTGCTCCAGCCACTTGGGGCTCCTAGCATGCGCTGTTCCACCTGCCGGCAATGCTTTTCCCTCCCTGTTCCCTCCTGCCCAGCACCTCGTCTTAGCTCAGGCATCCCTTCTGCCCAGGGGTCTGCTGACTGCAACACAGAATTGCTCTCCCTCTCAGCACCGGTAGCATCTGTGGGGTGTTTTAGAGCCTACGGCCAAGGATGTTAGTGGCAGGAAGGACATTTCCCATTTAACGGGAGTTTTGATGGATATGAAACTGATTAAAGTTAACGTGAATTTACATATTCGAAGTCTGATTTTCCTAAGCCTTTAAGCTCAGCCTACAGACTTCATTTTATTCCTTATAAAGCTGGTCATTGTGGAATTAGAGAATTTCTTTCATGTGTACTTTAATTAGTACGTGAGTCACTCAAAATGAACACTATGAACCCCCAATAAATAATTAGCCCACTTCACAGACCTGATTAATTAGACCTTTTAAACAGCATTTATAAGATTCATATTTGTGTGGGGTTTTTTTGTTTTGTTTTGTTTTGTTTTCCAAGAATCTCAAAAGGCTGTCAGGGAATTCTTAGAGACCGATCCTTCCCAAGCCCCTAAACAGCCCCTGGAAAAATGAATGCAGTCGATGATAACCATTGCTAATGCTTCTTCTAGGTCTAGGCAAATTCTCAAATTCCTTCCTATTTAAAATCACTGTTACGTTCAACATTCCTGGGGCACTCGGGCTCCCAGCAGCCGCAACATCCTCTCCGCTCAGAAGAAAGCCCAAGTCCTCACCTGGCCCGGGCTCTCAGCCCAGCTCCCCTCCCCTGACCAGGCCACATTCCCGCTCCATGCTCCTGCCACCCCTCCCCTTCCCCCCGCCCCCCATCCGCACCCTCCCCCCCACCCCGCGTGATTTTCCCACATCAGGCATCAGGCCTCGCGTCTGTTATAGGTTTGCTATCCGTCTGTCCGCTCCTTAGAAGGCCAGCTCCCCTTGGCAGTGCCACGTCCCAGGCCACCGAGGAGGGTATCCGGAGCACAGGAAGCACCAGCAGTTACTGTCTGGATGAGCGGTTGACAATGAGTCCAGAGGTCCGTCCGTCACCCTCACCAAGCTGATCCTACGACAGCCCTGACACTCCGCTGTTGTGTCCCTCGTCCACCTCTGTGCGAGAGCTTAGGATGTCACCTGCCTGAGGGCGAGGGCAGGGTGGGGGCGGGTTTCCCATACTGCGGGCCGGGGTTGCACCGGGACACCCACATCCAAACCGGGACTCAGAGCCCAGGAGCCACTGCTGTCTCCTTCGGGCATCTGTTCCCGGGCCATGGATTTCTCAACTGAGCCCCTTCCAGGGGACCCCAGGCTACCCCCTCGGCGCCCCAACTCCAGCTGGACAGCTGTGTTCCCACTCCTTTCCTGGGCATCTCGTCCCGGCCACAAGGCCAAGGCCATAGAGCAGCACAGGTGACCCCGGGCGCCCCTCTGCCCTGGCCTGACTGCCCACCTCCCTGCCCCTCAGTCGCTTCCCACTCCGCCACACTCACACCACTCCTCTGTCTGCAGGGTTATGTCTGCCTCCTCCGCTGGGCGGGCTGGGACCCCTCTCCCACCCCACCCTCATGTCCGAGTAGAGGGAGGCCCCTCGGCTGGGAAAGGACACCAGCGGGGCTCCTGGTGAAGGTCAAGGGGTCCGTAGGTGCAGAGCACCACAGAAACAGGAGCCCACCCTCTCGGCTCCTTCAGAACTTTGGTGGGTTTCATAGCAGTCGTTAGGAATACATTATTACGTTGTGTTGAATATACGTTACATACGTGGTATGCGATGGTATCTGACATTTATAATATGTTAAGTAATTATTATTAAGAATGGGGGGGCTTCCCTGGTGGCTCAGTGGTTGGGAGTCCGCCTGACGATGCAGGGGACACGGGTTCGTGCCCCGGTCCGGGAGGATCCCGTGGGCCATGGCCGCTGGGCCTGCGCGTCCGGAGCCTGTGCTCCGCGACAGGAGAGGCCACAGCAGTGAGAGGCCCGCATACCGCAAAAAAAAAAAGAATAGGGGATCTGACAGCCCTTCAGGCCCTAAAATGAAGAAGCCACAATGGTGAAATTTCAGGTACTTTCCAGACCAGGACACAGAACTGGGCAGGGGCGGAGAGAGGTAGGAGAGCAGGTGGGTGCCCCCTTGGTGAGAGGTGGGTGCCCCCTGGGTGAGAGGTGGGTGTTCCCTGGGTGAGAGGTGGGTGTTCCCGGGGTGAGAGGTGGGTGCCCCCTGGGTGAGAAGTGGGTGTTCCCGGGGTGAGAGGTGGGTGCCCCCTGGGTGAGACGTGGGTGTTCCCTGGGTGAGAGGTGGGTGTTCCCGGGGTGAGAGGTGGGTGTTCCCTGGGTGAGAGGTGGGTGTTCCCGGGGTGAGAGGTGGGTGCCCCCTGGGTGAGACGTGGGTGTTCCCTGGGTGAGAAGTGGGTGCCCCCTGGGTGAGAGGTGGGTGTTCCCTGGGTGAGAGGTGGGTGTTCCCGGGGTGAGAGGTGGGTGCCCCCTTGGTGAGAGGTGGGTGCCCCCTGGGTGAGAGGTGGATGCCCTCTGGGTGAGAGGTGGGTGTTACCTGGGTGAGAGGTGGGTGCTCCCTGGGTGAGAGGTGGGTGCCCCCGGGTGAGGGGTGGGTGCCCCCTGGGTGAGAGACAGGTTCCCCCTGGGTGAGACGTGGGTGTTCCCCGGGTGAGAGGTGGGTGTTCCCTGGGTGAGAGGTAGGTGCTCCCTGGGCCTGTCGTTTGTCGGGGTGAACTGCCCCCCCACCCCCAGCCCCCGTATCTGAAACCAAACCATTGTCGCTACTCCAGCCCAGGCCTCACCCCGCTCCCAGCCCCCCTTTCTACAGCCTGGCCAGGCCGGTCCACGGCTGCGCACTCCCAGGCCACACATCAAAGGCAGAAGTGCTGAGGCGGGGCCTGGAATGTCCAGCAGACACGAGGCCACTTCAGCCACGGCGTGGGCTGCAAGCCTACAGCAGGGTGATGCCAGAACGCGTTCAGAATCTCATGAATCAGAGTCAATCATGTTCATCCAAATTGTCAGATTCAGAATTTCATTTCATAGTAAAATCTTCCAATTTCATTTTTCCTAGACTTTTGGGCAAGTTATCAGGATGCCAGAAATAGGTTTCTCGTTGCTAAAAGAACAAGTTTTTTTTCAGTTTCTCCATCTGTTTTGTGATTTTCTTCCCCTGCTTTCGTCCTTAGGACTTGACCAGACAATTTCGTCTTGAAAGAAGAACCAAGTTCACAAATTGGAGAACGTCCTCCGGCTCCCAGCGTCCTCCGAGCAGAAGGTGGTCCGGGAGGAGGGGGATAGAATGCTGAGGCCAAGTGCATGGGCTTCGCGGCCCAAGGGCTGGGTTGAAGGCCCAGATTGGCCACAATAGCTGTGTTACTCTGGGCATGGTACTTAACCTCTCTGTGCCACAGTTTCCTCGATTGCAAAATGAGGAGATAAATTTTGGGGTTGCACACAGAGGCAGCCCATAAAGGTTAACGGCTGCTTCGTCCTGCTCTGTCTGGAGGACAAGGGCGGCGTCAGACAAATAGATGCGGGAAGGGCAAGATAGCACCTGGGGAGGGTGGCCAGCCCCTGCCGCTCAGACAGGGAAACCAAGGAAGGAGTGCAAAGTTGTCTGCAAGATCAGGGTATGATGTTGAGAGGAGAGCAAACCAGAGGCAACCACCCTCCGGGCCTCTTCCTTTTGCTCCTTGGGCCTCAGTTGCCTCGCCTGTCAAATGGGAACAATAATAACCAGGTGATGTTTGTGAAATGTGGGCTCTTTTCTTCTTTCTGCAGAAATTTACTGAACGTCCTGTTTGGATCTGAGCCCATGCAGATGCTGGAGAGGGAGAAGTGAGGAGACCCCTGTCCTGCGGAGTCACAGTCTGATTGTGGAGGCAGGCAGTTCACCGGCGACGAAGCCCCATGCCATCAACTCCAGGATGCAGACAGGCAGGGGCCCTGGACCCACAGGACGCACTGACCCAGGAGGTGGGGCCCTGTGAGCTATTGTCACCTTCCGGGAGAAGCAAGCACCGACTCACGGAGCCTTCCTGCCATTCAGTCTAGAATGTTCCATGCCGAGATGGTTGAGCAAAAGCGTCAGGGAAGCCACGTGGGGTCCTTCTGGGTCTCTCTGGCTCCTATACATCTTCCCAGCTGTGAGCCAGTTACCTAACTCCCGTGTTCCTCGGTTTCCTCACCTGTAAAGAGGGTGGTAAGAATGCATCCACTTCATGGCATTGTCGAAAGGATTGAATGAAACCGTAACAGTAATAGCGGATGGTGCTAGGCAGGGTAGTAACAGGAACAGTGGATGATATAGGCAGGGCAGCTGGATGGAAACATGCAGGGGTTTCCAGGAGAAGCTCCTCCCTCACAGGCACCTGAACAAACGTCTGCGAATGTCGCTCATCGTGTTCAGTCATGGCTATGGGGGTTCAGGGGGTCAGAAGGCGTCAATGCATTAACGGCTCCGACAGGTAGTGAGCCCCTGGTCAGGGGCGGCATGCAAGGGGTCCGTGTGCGGTCACTGCCACAACTGGCCAGAACATGGACTGGGCGGCCTCCAAGGCCCGCTCTCACCCCAGGAGCCCTGGAGACAACAAATCTGAGATGTGGGGACTCTCGGACACAAGATTGCTGATTCTACCAACATGGATTAAACCCCTACTGTGAGCATCCCACCCCCTGGTGAAAGTGATGACTAATAAGGTGCTTCCTTGACAATCTCCCAGACAAACAGAAGGTGGGCGGGTGCTGGGGAGGGAGAGAGAGAGCTTACTTGTCTCGGGTTCTGAGTCGGTGATTCCAAGACCGTACAGTGTTCATATTCTATAGTAGTTACTATTTCTTGAGCACCTACTCTATACCATCGTGTGTTGCCCATACTAGGTGCTACACCTAATTTGTTGTATTTATTCCTCCCACAGTGAGAGGGGGTACTCAGGTGTCCCCATGTGGAGATGGGGAAACTGAGGAGAAGCGATGGGCCCAGGATGGCAGGAAGAGCACGTGGGGCTGGGTTAGAAGCTGGCGGGGCTGAATCTTCATAAGATTCCGAGACCCCTTAGTTCCAAACCCCTCTTACTCCGTGGTTCTGGCTTCCCTGTGTCTCTTGATATTATTCTAAATTGCCATGACTTTAAGTTTCTTTATCCAGAGGGCCGAGGCCCCTGTGGTTTAGAAGCGTCAGCCCCTGGTGCGCCGCGTTGGCTCAGGACCTTGGGCTGCGGAAGCGCCATCCCCTGAGGCTGAGGCCGGCCTCCCTCCCGGCCATCCGGGGCCTCTGGGCTACCGTGCTCAGCCGCCAGAGCGGGCGAGAGCGATTAATTGTTTATAAAGCACTCAGACACTCTCAGGCGACGAGAGCCCTGTCACACCCGCATTGCTTCATTACCGTCCCTTAGAGACGGGCCATCAGCGAGGGTCTGGAAAGGGCTGCGAGCCAGTCCCCGCCCCGCCGGCCTCGATAGCAGCCCGGGGGACTGTGGGCAAGCCACTTAACTCCTCTCAAAACCCCCGGGGTGGCCAGGGAGTTCCTGAGAGCAGAGAGAGCTGGGCCTTGGGGGGCCCTTCTCACTGGGCACCCTGTGCACCTTTGTCTTTTGGGGGAGCCAAGCTGCGGCCGCCCCACACCGGGTGTGTCTTCCACACAGATGACCTCCATCTACCTAGGACACCAAGGGCTTCTATTAGTCTCATTTGTGACTGTTCTCTCGGCGAACCCGGGCATCTACCTGCACCTGGCTAGACCTCAGGTCACCAACTCCACACTTGATCTTAGCCAAGAGGCCAAGAAGCGATGAGGCCACCAACGCCACTTATTCGTCCACTGGACACTTCCTTCCTTCCTCCCTTCCCCCTCCCTCTCGGCAAATATCGAGGCCCCTGCTGGGGGGCTGGTCTTGAAGCCGCGATGGATGAGCATGGCCTCCCTCCAGGAGCGGCAGCACTTTGGGGGGCTGAGCCCACACACTCCATAACTGCAGTCTCTCTCGTGACAAGATCTGGGCTCGGGGCTGCGAAATCAAACGCCAGGACTGAGAGCCAGGCTGCCGAGGGGTCGGAGGGAGGGGACGGGATGCTGTGTGCCCGCCCCCCAGCCTCCCCACTCCCCGTCCCTCCCCCAGGGTCCTCAGGGGAAGCAAAACACTTTGTGACCATTTCCCTGGCGTGGTCCCCGGAGACTCCTCTCTCCCTCCATCCTCTGCAGCCCAGAGTGGCAGCACTTCTGTGGGGTCTTTGGGGAGCCCCCCTCCCCCCCTCCCTCCACTTCTGAAGGGGCTTCAAAGCCCTCTCGCCCCTTTGACGTGCAGAAATAGAAGGTGCTGGGAGCCTTCCAATAGTCGTGGCCAAGGCTGCGGCCACACGGAATCCCCTGGGCGGCAGCGTCCTCACCTGCATAGTGAGTGACCACCTCTGCCCTGTGCCAGGCCTGTGCAGGACAGAGGGAGGCAGCCGGACACTACGGCCCTGCCTTCCTGAGGCTCAGAGCCTCAGGGATTTACCTGCATCCCCCCAGTACCCCTCACTCCCTGCCCCAGCCAGCCAGTGTCTCAGAGCGGGGGCAGTGCCCGAGCCATCGAAATGCCCAGAGCGGGTTCTGGAGCCAGCCTGAGATGCAAAGCTAAGAGCCGGTTCAATGGCCAGCCCCGCACGTCCCAGCTGTGGACCCCGGCACGACCCGTGGCCATCATTCCCTCACTTTGCTCATCTGTAAATGGGAAAAACAGGCCCCATGACGAAAGCGAAGCCTCCGCAGGCCCGACCAGGGAAGTGACCTAGTGTGGTGCGAGGCCCAGCACGGCTCCTCGGGACCCTGGGCCCGTGTCTCCTCCCCTCGAGCCTCCGTTTCCCACCTGAGGGCCCTGCCGGCTCAGTTCTGGATTCTCCTGGTGGCAGTGGAGGGCAAGGAGGCGGCGGGGGGGGGCGGGGGGGCGAGACGCTGTGGCCCCTGCCAGTGACACAGTCTCTCAGCCCATCTCAGCATCTATCACAGATGAGGATGAAGCTCAGGGTCCCTCACAGCCAGCAGAGTAGGTCCCTGAGCCTTTCTTTTGTTCCCAGGCCCTTTGGGGGTGGGGAACAATTTCCATCTGTTCACACCCCTGGGCCCTGCCTGGTGGAACCCCCACCACCCCAGCTCCAGGCCACTCCTCCGGGAGGCTGCCCCTACCCCCAAGGCTCTCCACCCCTGTATCCCCGGTCCTGGCCCCTCTCTCATCACAGCCTCCACCACACGGTACAGTCTCTTCCAGACCAGGGCTGATGACCCAAACCTCTCATCCCATTCCCAAGAGCCCTGTGAGTGGTTGCCCACGCCACGGCTCCCGAGGGCCCCTCTGAGCCCCTCATCCCGCCTCCCCAGCCGGCTCTGGGCCCGTGGAGGCAGCCACGGGGCATCGATCAAGGACAGAGTATTTATTCCCTGGCGCCCTCCCTGCTGGTCCAGTGTGGTGTCACTCACAGAGTGCCTACTATGTGCTGGGCCCTGGCTGGGTCCCAGCCCTGCTGTCCCAGAGCTGTGTGACCTCGGGCAGCTCAACTCATTTCCAGGGTGATGGCAGCCCCTTCTTGGGGGAGATTTCCAGAAGATCGGGTGACTGGAAGCAGTAGAGGTGTCGCTGGCCCACGTGTTCGCTGTTACCATGTTTCCAGGTGGCAGCAGAGGGGGCGGTGTTTGCCCCACCTTCACACCCCCAGCCCCCAGCTAGAAAGGGGGTCTTGCTGGCCCCGGCCCCATCCCACTGCCCACCCCTCTCCCCGTCCTGCGTGGGGACTGCTCCTCCCACCGGGGGAGGATGGGTGGAGGTGAGTGGTCACCTGAGATGCCATGAATCTGCTTGGGGCTGTCCCCAGCTGTGAATGGCGGTTTGGGTGTCCCTGGAAGCCGCCGGTCGCCTGACCCTGCTCTGGGGACCTCAGTCCTCTTGGGAATGAGACCCCTTGGATCAGTGCCCTCTCAGGGAAGCGAGAGGCCTGTACTTGGTGGAGACCCTGGGGGCCTGGGGTAATTCACTCAATCCCCAGCTCCCTGCCTATACCAACAGGGCCTGGGGCAGACCCACAGGAAGGGGCAGTGGCTCCAGACTGGGTCCCCCAGGACCCCCCGAGCATGCACTGCCCCCAGTGCCCAGCACACAGCCCAGCACAGCGCGAGGGCAGCCCAGCCTGGTGGGCAATTATTACAGGCGGCCTGGGCCCACTGCGGGGTCCCTCCTTGCCCCCCGGCTGGCACCCCTGACTCCTTGAGCCAGGAGCACGGGGTGAAGAGTGTGCCGGGCGTCAGGGCCGCTTGTGACGTTCCCCACTTGTGCGCCGACGTCCAGGAGGACTTCAGCAAGGCCAGGGAATCCGCAGCCCCCTGAAAGCCCTCAGGCTTCACCGAGAGCAACGTCAATCCCATAATTGCCCCATTAAGCCCCTCCCCCGCCGCTCCAGCTCCAGGCAGAGGTCAATACTAGTCATTTGCCAAATGTGATGGGGAGCAGATGGGTCAGGTTACCCCTGCCTGGGTTCAGGAGACGCAGATGAAATGAAAACCCACCCAAGGGCCACGGGTGGGCAGGCTGTGACTGTGCTTCTACTATGTGCCGGCACCGCACTGGTGCTGTAGGTTCTGGAGAAATCTCAGCTGTGAGGAAAGCTCAGGGGGCAGGTGGGGTTCCAAACCTAAAGGAGGAGCTCTCCCGACAGACACAGAGAGTGCAAAGGCCCTGGGGCAGAACGGGCAGCCCGGGACTGGCACCCACACTGCTCACTGGTCAGTCCCTGCAGCTCTTTGAGGTGTGTGTGTGGTTCGCCTGTGCCACAGGCTGGCTCACCCCATGTCCTTTTGCCCAACTGGAGGGAAGGAGAAGAGGGATGTGCCTACCCAGGGGTGCTCGCCAGCTGGTGGAGGGAGGGCTTGGGATCGCCCCACCCCATCATGAGTCTGCTGGGCCCTGGGGGAGTCACCACCATCCTCCAGCGGGCGACTCTCCAGCCATCACCCAAGGCCCCTGCTCTCTCCTTACAGCCCTCACGTTGGCGTTTGACAGATGAGGAAACTGAGGCACAGAGGACAGGAGCAACCAGTCTCCGATGGGGCGGAGCTAAGACAGACGGAGGCCCTGTGAGCCCGGGGGCGCCTGGGGCTGCATCCGTCCCCTCCCTTCCTGCCCCATCGCCAGCCCCGGCTCCAGCAGACTCCCCCTCTCTCCTGAATTGTTCCCTCTCTGCTGGGCTGTCCCCCGTCACACTAGCTGCCCCAAAACACTGACCAGCGCGAGAAGGGGCCGCCTCCTGAGCCCGCCCCACCTCCAGCTGCCCCGAGCCTCTGCTCTCCAGGGACCACCCTGGACCGGCCGTCTCTGCCCCCCACCCCCCTCACCTCCTCTGTCTCTTGGACACACCCCAACCAGGCTTCCTCTCCCCCACCGCCTACTGCACCCGGGTCCACAACACTCAGCCTGCCACTTCACCAAACAGGCCTTCCTTCCTGAACTCTTAAAGCACTTTGGTCTGTTTGCTGCTTGTGATAAGAGGGGGCTATCACACCGAGCTCACGGGCCGCGCGCTGGTCCAGGCTGCAGCCGCTGAACGCCTGCTCGCCCGCTGTGCCCACAGTCACTACAACAACCTGGATCTTCTGCACAGGCAGGGTCAGCCTCCAGCGAGCCTCCAGCGAGCCTCTGACCAGGAGACGAGAACCATCTCGAATTGACGTTGAGCTGATTTACATCCGAGTCAGTGGGACCTCTGTGCTGGGACCGCCTCCACCAAGGAAGCGGCTGCCCTGCCCGCCCCGTAAGGACGGCGTGTGAGGCTGCATGGGGAGGGTCTGTGCCTCGGTAGGAGCCCTGCCCACGCCTTCCCGGCTCTGTAAAACGGAGCCTGTCCTGCCTCGGCCTCGAGGAGTACGGGAACATGGACGTCACCCACAGGACGGGCTGGGTCGGTCCCGGGATGTGCCGCTCAGTTCCTGGAACCCTCAGCTCAGAATCCAACCCAGCACAGGGCTGAGAGCAATCGGTGAAGGATGTCGGCCAATTCTGTGAAAACACAATACGGGGGGGAGGCCCTGACAGAAATAAAATAAATCCCACGTCCTCACGTGTGCATTTCGGCCCCTCCCGCGCTTCATTGGCTGTCATCTTGGGTTTTATCGTGAAATAACATACCCTGCACACAGGGGCTCACAGTGGGCAGTAGTTACACCGTGACCCTGTCGAAGCACCAACGTGAGGAACCAGGGCCCCAGGAGGAGCCCCCCGTCCTCCCCATGCTCAGCACCCGCCCCTGAGTGCAGGGGAAATGGGTTCCATCCAGACCAGGCGCGGGGCTCAGAGACCAGCACGTCCAGCTGGCGGCGGGGCGGGGGGGTGGGGTGGGGCGGAGGGCCAGGCTGCGGCTGGCAACTCATCCAGCAGGGAGGTTTCGACAAGTCTCCTTGTCTCTCCGCTGCCTTTTTTTTTTTTTAATTAATTAATTAATTTATTTATGGCTGCGTTGGGTCTTCGTTGCTGCGTGCGGGCTTTCTCTAGTTGCGGCGAGCGGGGGCTACTCTTCGTTGCGGTGCGCGGGCTTCTCATTGCGGTGGCTTCTTTTGCCGCAGAGCACCGGCTCCAGGCGTGCGGGCTTCAGTAGTTGTGGCTCGCGGGCTCAGTAGTTGTGGCTCGCGGGCTCTAGGCACGTGGGCTTCAGTAGTTGTGGCACACGGCCTCAGTAGTTGTGGCTCACGGGCTCTAGAGCGCAGGCTCAGTAGTTGCGGCGCACGGGCTTAGTTGCTTCGTGGCACGTGGGATCTTCCCAGACCAGGGCTCGAACCCGTGTCCCCTGCATCGGCAGGCGGATTCTTAACCCCTGCGCCACCAGGGAAGTCCCTGTCTGCTGCCTTTTCTAATGTTCGTTCCCTGTGTCATTCTGCAAACATTTACAGGACGATAATGCCACGTGGCATCCTGGGTGCCCTAGGATGGGACTTGTGACCCTCACCCCTGCTGGGTTTGCAGGGGGGAACCTGAGACTAAATGAAGCTGGCACCCTACAGACGGGGGAGAACTGGGCTGAGGACCCCCACTCAGGCTCCAGCCCAGAGGCCGTGCTGGGGAGGAACACGGGCGCACAGGGCATGTGAACGGGCCCTCCAGGTCTACACCCGCAGGGGATGACCGCAGACGCCCCCTCCTCCTCTGCAGCTGCCTGTTTCTCCTTCGCGATGGGACGAGTGGGGAGAGGATTCAGGGCCAGCCTGGTGGTCACGCCTGCTCTAAGCCTCCCCCGCCTTATCCGACCCCCGAGTGACATAGCTCCCCTGATCCCCCAGAGAGCTCGCTGCCCTTCTGACGTGGCATGGTGTTCGCCTCCCTGACCTGCTTCCCACCCAGGCCAGGGCTGGCCAAGGTGGCGTTTGCCGAGGGGGTGGCCTAGGCTGCAGTCGGCGCAGTCGTAAGGACAGACCGAGTCGGGCGGCAGCTGTCCCCACAGACCCGATACGCCTGGGAACAGCTGGGGCTGGTCCTGAGGCAGCTGGACACGCCTCCTGGCCGGTCCAGGGACAATAATTAAGAATCAGGTTTCCGTTGAGAAGCATTATTGCCGGGAGGGGTTGTAAATCAATAGACAACGTTTTTATCTTGGAACGAAAATTAATTATTCAGTGTCAAACATGTTCGCGCTCACTTCCCTGCCAGCACGGCCGGCTGGACTCCAGGGTGGGCCTCCCAGGGCCCTCGAGGGGTACAGAGGGAGACAGAGGCCAGGGGGGCCGGACCGGGGCAGGGATGCAGAGAGGAGGGGCCGTCCTGCATTTCAAGATAGCTCTGCCGCCCCAAAGCCCCACACCGAGTGCGCTAGAAGCCAGGTCAAGCCCCCGCTCCTCCTAAGATGGACGCGCACGTGGCGAGCACAGCAAAGCCACCAGCCGAGCGGTGGGCGGGCCCCATCAGGGCCCCTTTTGCCCCTTCACTCCATAGTCCCCATGGCCCTTTGGCCAGGGCTCAGCCAGCTCGTCCTGCTGGGGTCCAAGTACGCCGTGGCAGCAACTGAGCCCACCCTTCTGAAGCTTTGCCCCCAGTATTTCTGGGAAGTGGGAGGTGTGCGGGTTGGAGGGCTCAGCCCACGGCGGGGGTGGGACGGTCCTCGTTCGCTCAGGGTTTCAGGTGTCACTTCCCACCCCAGCACACAGCCAGGCCTCAGGCCCGCCACCTGCACCTGCCGTCCCCGATTCTCCCGCTGCCGCTGCCCCAGGTGCAGAAACGCACGGAGACGTGAAATGACCGGCTTCTCAGTGCGGAAGGAGCCTTCCTGGAGCCTCACCCCATCCTCCTGACGGGACCCCTGGCATCTGAGAAGTCCACGTGTCCCATCAAGAGACAGGAAGGCAACCGGCTCTTGTGGCTTTGGTGCGTCCACTCCTTCATTCATTCGTTCACACATGTGGCCAAATATAGAAGCAGCCTCGGGCTCACAGCCAGGCGGGGGGCGGGCATGGGAGCACGTGCCATCCAGGGCCCAGGGCTGGCTGCCCGCTGGAGCTCTGATGGCCTCTAGATAAGGGAGGTGAGTAGACTGAGCCTTAAGGAGGGTCCAGAGCACAGGGCCCTGCTGGGAAAAGGGCGGGCTGGGGCTGCGTGTGGATGGGGGAGCCTGTCGCCGCGGCGTCTGAGCGGGACACGTCCAAGAGCCTTGACTTCCCGACACGGAATTGCCCGTGACCCCCATAGCCTCGATGGGCTCTCAGCTCCCAGCGCTCCCAGGTCCTCTGCCCTTAATTCTCCATCTCTCCGTCTGCTGGCTCCTTCCCCACCCTCCCCCCATCCACCCTCCGCCTGTCCTGGGCTCTGAGCCTTTAAGCGCCCTGGCTTGTTGGAAGCAGAGGAGGGTGTGGACAGGGCCCTGGGCCCCTGGAGAGCAGAGTCCAGCGGGACCCAAGCAGGAGTTACTCCGAGGGAGGCCAGGGCTGGGTCAAGGCGTCATGGAGTGGCCAGTGCCGGGATGAGGGAGGGGCCTGGGGGATGGGGAGGGCCGAGCTTTAGGGGGAAGGGGAGGCAATGTGACAGAGACCAGCTTGCCCAGGGCCCACTGCCTACGGAGCCGAGCTCTAGCTTTCATGTTGGGGGTGGGTGGCGCCGGCGCAGGCCGAGTCAAGGACCCCGTGTGTTCTGAGACAGGCCTGAGGGCAGTGTAGCTGCAGCAGGAGGGTGGTGACAGGCGGGCCCACAAGGTCAGCGGCGGCCAGCCCAGCGCCGGCCGAAAGCCCCGCAGAGTGGACTCTATCTGGAAGGCAGGGGAGGGGCGAGGTCAGATCTGACCTTGAGGAAGGTCAGTCTGGCTGCGGAGGGAACAGACAGGGGAGGGTGCGGCTGGAGCAGAAGGGAGGAAGAGGAGGGGTGGTCTGGGGTGGGCAGGGGCCACGGAGCCCAACAGGAAAGCCACAGGTGATGTGCACGGTGGGTGGTCGCCAGGGTGCGGCCAGGTGGGCTGCATGGAGGAGCTGCCAGGCCTGCCCTGGACTTGGTGGGCTTCGTCCATTACTGCCCCAGGGTGGTGGGAGGCGTGGGGGCAAAGGCCAGGACATGAGAGGCACCAGGAGGCCATGGGGGCAGGGCAAGGGCGGTGGAGCAGTGGGGAAGGTGGGCGGGGCCTGTCCCCCACTCACAGGGAAATTTAAAATGCACAAGGCCCAGGATTTCTCAACTTCAACCTCACAGCGCCGTGGTGAGAGGGGCGCCGGTCCATCCCCTGCCTCCCTGGAAAGCTAGACGGTGGGAGAAGACAGAGCCTAGCAGAGGGGCTCGTGTCAGCGCTGGAGCGAGCGCGGCTGGCTGGCCTGGAACCCCCACCCGGCATGGCTTTCCCTAGTAGCTGGACACCCCTGAGCTTCAGTCGCCTCATCCTTAAGATGGGGTCACAGCCCCACCGTACCATCCTCCCAGGGAGGCTTTGCCAACTGTAGAGCGCCCTGAACTTGGGAGGGCAGGTTGATGTCCCCCGCCAGTGGTCCATGGCGATCCAGATGCCCACTAGCCCTTCCAGTGACTGAAAACTTAGTCCAAAGGAGAGGAGAGTGTTTGCGAGGGAAGCCTGCCGGCCGCTCCTGGCGTGCTTGTCGCCGAGGCCCTGTTACCATCAGATATTAATATTTCCAACACCAATATTTACAAACCTCCCCCGAGGCTGCGCTGATGGAATATTCGTGGTCACGCTCAGCTAAAAAGAGTTTATTGATTAGGGGAAAAGAGAGAGGTCACTTATTTTTTAACCCAAACCTATAAAACACTGAAATCCATAAACACCCAGTTCCCGGGCTGCAGAGCGACATCCAACCCGGGCTGCGGTCTCCGTGGCCTGGTCAATACGGCTCCATTAAGGCCTGCCCACCCGCCCCGTCCGGGCCCCTGTGGCTGTCCAGATTAATAAGTGCCTCGCGTTTTAATTCTGCGTCCATTAGTATCACGTTGCCAGCTGATCGGCTCGGCTGTCGACCCTGGGGAAGGCCCGCTCAGGGGCCCTGTGCCCTGGGGAGGTCATCAGGGGACATGGGGACAGCTCCGCTGGCCCAAGGGCAGAGGCCAGCAGGTTTCCCAGCGTCCGTCCTTCTGCACAGAACCTGGATGCCGGCTGCAGAAGCCTGAGGACGGGTGATGTGAGTGGGTCAAGGACACCCAGGCCCTGCTTGGTGGTCTCGTTCAGAGAGCGCCTCTGGGGCTGCGTGAGCACCACCCAAGCCGGGTCTGCCCCAGGCCGTGCAGGGCCAGGGGGTCACCCCTCTCCAGCATCTACTCCCGCCAAGCCCAGTGCAGGCCTTCAAGAGAGGGTCCTGGCCAGACCTCAGGTGAGCAACAGGCCCCTTGGGCGGGGACAAGGACCAGATGCACAGAGAGGGTGTCCGGGGAGCCGCTGGAAGGAGCCCAGACGCCCTCTAGGAGGGAACAGGGAGCGTGATGGTGTCTCCCCCGGGTTCCAGAAAGGATGAAGGGCGGATGGTGGCCTGGATACGAGCAGGAGACCTGTAGAGCCAGCCGAGGTCATCCAGAGGTGAGAGGGCAGAGCCTGGCCTGCCAGCCTGGGAGTTGACAGAGGGAGGGGCAGCCACCAGGGAGGACGGCAGCCAGGGTCCCGCCACCCAAGAAAGAGCGTCCCCGAGGGCCGGCTCCTGCCCCACAGCCACTAGGAGAGCATTTGGAGACGGACGCCTGATGGAAACACCTCCTCTGTCTGCAGCAGCCCCTCAGTCGGAGCAGGACCCCGACCTCCGTGCCCAGAGCTCTCAGTCCAAAGTAAGCAGGACTGACAAACACTCTCTGAGCTGCTCTCACACAGTCCAAAGTCCACGTCTAACAGTGACTCCCGGTGCCCATCAGGCCCAGCTGCCTCTCTCCCCACAGGTACACCCACCCCATCGTCAGCTCTGGAGCGAAGAGCAGCTGAAAACCTCTGAATGTGGGGAGGGAAGGGGTCTTGATCAGGACAGAGGCCAAAGAAGCAGTGGTAGCCTGACGGCAAAGGAAAAGTCTCTAGAGGCACAGGGACCCCCATCCTGTGGGGCACAGGGGATCTAGAGGCACAGGGACCCATCCTGACAGCCGGGCCTTCAGTACTGGCGCCGGTCATCCTGCAGCTTCAGGGTCCCCGCGTGAGCATCTGGGGCACTGACCGCCCCGCAAATACTTATCCACAGTGTCCGTGCGCGGTCCCTGGGCGGGGGGCTGCAGGAACAAGGTGAATCAGGAACTTTCCTCCCCCCAGGAGTTCCCAGTTTACGGAATAAAACATGATGACAAGGGTGGAACAGTCTGGGTAAAAGTTGGGCTGCTGTGTCAGGGCCCAGTTGAAGAGGATTGAAACAAATAAAGTGATTTATATCTGGCTCCTAACTGTGCAGAGACAGGGGAGCCGGGCTGGCAGGCAGCCCCTTCCCCAGGGTGGTCCCATATCCTCTGCTCTGTCACCAGTCCTGGCGGCTCCCTCCTCTGCACAGTTCTGAGAGGGCCATCTCCACTCTGCATCAGCAGGGGAGGGGGGTGACCCTTCCCTCTTGGGCCGGCCTGAAGTGGTTCCCCCTCCCATCCCATCCCTGGAACTTGGTCCCAGGGCCAAAGGCGGCCGCAGGTTGGGGGGTGGGATGTCGTCTTCATTCCAGGGCCCAGCTACGAGTCAGAGGTTCCATTGCTACTAAGGAAAAGAGAACAACGACGGGGACAAGTCAGAGTGGCTGCCACTGCTGGTCTCCAAGAGGCTGGGAACAGACCCAGACTGGCCCAGCCCACGGTCCTCCCACCCGCCTCCAGGTGTGAGCTAACCAGGTGTTCACCTGCTGTAGGTGTGCGTCCATAGCATCAGGACATGCACATAACAGCAGCAGTGCCTGCCCAGCCCAGGGACCTACAATAAAGTGTCAAATTGAGGGCTTCCCTGGTGGCGCAGTGGTTGAGAGTCCGCCTGCCGATGCAGGGGACACGGGTTCGTGCCCCGGTCCGTGAGGATCCCACGTGCCACGGAGCGGCTGGGCCCGTGAGCCATGGCCGCTGAGCCTGCGCGTCCGGAGCCTGTGCTCCGCAACGGGAGAGGCCACAACAGTGAGAGGCCCACGTACCACAAAAAAAAAAAAAAAGTGTCAAATTGAGGCTCATACACCTCCTCCAACCCAGGGGTCTCCAGTCTGGGGAACTGCAGCCTTTACCTAGGGAATGAGCCGGCACAGCTAGAGACAGACAAGCCTGACATTGTCCCCTCCCATGCGAGGGCTCTTGGTGTCTGTGATCTGATGACAACCGCTAAAGCCATGTGCCGGAGCTGCTGCGGGGATGTGGTGAGATAATGCGGGCACGATGGAGCCCAGTCCGTGTGCCACGAGTGACATCATCACCATTAACTCTATGAAACCCTCACACGGGAGCGACGGAAGGGTTTTGGGAATAGATGGTGGTGATGATTGCGAAACACTGTGAACGTAGTTCATGTCACTGAATTGTACACTTGAAAGACGGCTAAGGAGTTCCCTGGTGGTCCAGTAGTTAAGGCTCCGTGCTTCTACTGCAGGAGCGAAGGGGTTCGATCCCTGGTCGGGGAAGTTCCGCACGCTGCGTGGGGTGATCAAAAAAAAAAAGAGATGGATAAAAAGGCAAATTCTATATTATATATTTAAGCACACACCATGAAAGAGAAACACCATATCGCTTGGTTGGTGGAAGGCACCCAGCACCCCGGGAAAGGACCTGCGGGAAGGGTAGGCGGGTTTCTGTGTCTGGAGCACGGCTGGAATCATCGGGAAGGGGGTGACCGTGGCTGGTGAAGGGGGCCTGGGGAGATGGGGTGAGCATAGGGCAGCACTGGAGACATGGGGGAGAGAGCAGATCAGATCCAGCAGGGCTGCTCCAGGCTGCAGTCAGGGGCTGGGCGCTGAAAGGTCAGAGAGGAGCCGGTGGGGGGGCCCGGCTCCGTGCCCCACCTGCCACCCTGGACCATCCCTCAACAAACTTCACACGTAAGCCCAGCGCCTCCTCTCGTGGGAGCACAGATAGTCTCGGCAGCCCTGGTGAGCTACTGCATAGCAGCAGTTACGGTTGGCACATAAACGGTTTCTTTGGCAAACTGAGATCGGATTGTCAATACCAGCCTCTCTCTAAGGAAGTGAATGTACAAATGTGATGCTTCTGGGACTTCCCTGGTTGTGCAGTGGTTGAGAGTCCGCCTGCCAATGCAGGGAACACGGGTTCAAGCCCTGCTCCAGAAGATCACACATGCCGCGGAGCAAATAAGCCCGTGTGCCACAACTACCGAGCCTGCGCTCTAGAGCCCGCGAGCCACGACTACTGAGCCTGTGTGCCACGACTACTGAAGCTCGTGTGCCTAGAGCCCGTGCTCCGCAACAAGAGAAGCCACTGCAGTGAGAAGCCCGCGCACCACAGCGAAGACCCAATGCAGCCAAAAATAAATAAATTAATTAATTATTTTTAAAAAGTGATGCTTCTGGCCTCTGAGCTCAAGCTGCTCTGGGTGCCCAGGTGGGGTCTTCATCTGACAGACTGTCCGACAGCTGAGAGTCCCCTCACTCCAATCACTGACATGTGTCCTTGATGGATCAATAAGTCACCCGAGGTTGTCCCCTCTCCTGTTGCAGAATTAATAGGCGGGATTTTTGTTGGTGTTGTAATGGCCGTGTGGCCCGGCTCGCGTTACACAGAGCTGATGGCAGCGCACAGGACAGACAGCGTGCTTCTCCACAGGGCTGGGCGCCGGGAGTCACAGGTGGGTGCCCTGGGCTGGGCCAAAGGATGTGGTGGCAGCTGCCAGGGGTCCCCTTCCTTCCCCTGGAGGCTGGGGTCTGGAGGCTGAGGACATCTGAGCTGCAAGGGTCCAGCCCAGGTCCCATTTACAGATGGAAACCCAAGGGCGAAAGGTTTGCCCTGAGCCACATAGCAGGTAACTGAACACCACAGTTTTGTTAAAATTTTTTTTCAGAATTCTTAAAATTCCTAAGCTTTAGCACATAAAGTCCTTCATGAAAGAACCCAGATTCCCAATCCACTGGGGATCACTAACTACACACACACACAGGCACACCCCTGCCTTCATTCTAAGGATGAAGGTCATTTCCCAAAGGCGATGCTGTCTCACACCACAGGGCCTTTGCACAAGCCGTTCCCTTTGCCCAGAGCGCTCCCTGCCTTTGCTCAGCCAATCTCTTCCCCTTTTCAAAATCCAGCTGGGAATCCTCTCCCCCAGGAACAATTTCCTCACCTCCGAGCTGGGCTGGGGGCTTCCCTCTGCCCCTGCACTTGTCACACTCTGTGGTGACACGCCTACCTCCCCCACGAAACGTGATGCCTTAGGGGTGGAGCCACACCTCCTTGATCTCCAGCCTCACACGTCCTCGTGCCTGGAGCAGAGTAGGCGCTGGATAAAAACTAACTGAATGCATGAATGTCTCCATTTTCTGCCAATAAGGTAATACTATAACTCAGAGGCTTTGGCCCTTGCCACCAGGCTGGTTTCACTGGAATCATCCCCTTTCTCTGACTGGGGGCCTGGCCCAGAGCCTGGTGCTGGGGACCCCTCGAGGCCCAAGCAGAGACGCTTGGGCTGTGGTCAGCTACAACATCCCCACCCTCAGAGGCCGTTCTGAGCCCCCAGCCCCATATGGAGTTGTCCACGTGTCAGTGGTCACTGTACTTGTGTCCTGGGGTGGCCGCAACAAAGGACCACAGACTGGGGGCCTTCAAACAACAGACATTTCTTCTCTCCAGCTCTGGAGGCCAGGAGCAAAATCAAGGCGTCAGCAAGGCTGGCTCCTTCCGAGGCCGTGAGGGAGAATCTAGTCCAGGCCCCTCTCCCAGCTTCTGGGGGTTTGCTGGCGATCTTTGGCATTCCTTGTTTTGTAGAAGCATCACCTGTGTCTCTGCTTCTGTCATGACACGGGGTTCTGTCTGTGTCTTCACACAGCGTCTTCCTCCGTGGGTCCCCTCTTCTTACAAGGACACTAGTCATGATGGATTTAAGGCACACCAGGTTCCAGTGGGGCCTCATCTTAACACACATCTTTATGACACCTGCGAAGACTCTATGTCCAAATAAGGTCACATTCAAAGGCACCAGGGTTGGGACATGGACACATCCCTTTGGGAGATGCAATTCACCCACAACCATCCCTGAAGCCATGGACCCATCTGAGGTTGTCCAAAGCCAGGGCATCAAGGGAGGAAGACAGGGCTCTGGCAAACCCCGGGGGGAACCTGAGGGAGAGCTGGGCAGGGAAGGAGGAGGTTCATTCATTTGATGAGGATGAATGAGAAGAAGTGGGAGCTTCAAGGAGGAAGACAGCCCAGCCCTGGGAGCGCCGTTCTATGTCTCCTGAGACAAGGCCTGAGCGGCGTCCGTGGGATTTGGCTACAAGGAGGCCATGACCTCAGCAGGAACCAAGGGCAGACTGCGGGGTAAGGAGGGCACAGGCAAGAGAAGTGAGAAAGTAAGGGAAGTGGTACCCACACCACCCAGGGGACTGGCTGGGAAAGGGAAGATCCAGTCGGAGGGCAGCTGGGGAGGGGAACTGGGTCGAGGAGGAGACCTGGGGCTTTAAATTCCACTGGAGAGGTCCCGGAGGATGGGGGGGCTGAACATCAGAGGACAAACAGGTGCCCAGAGGGAAGGGGAGGATGCCCTGACCCGGAGGACGAGCCAGGAGCCCGGTCCAGCCTGTGGCTCCTCCTTTCTCCATCAACAGCAGGGAGGGTGACCCCAGGCTCTGGGGAGAAGGGAACGCCCGAGTCCCTGTGCCAGGGCAGCTCCTTCCTCAGTGGAGCTTGTGATCCACAATATTTAAAGGTTCCGGCACATACAGTTCCCTGAACCGGTCTCAGTCTTGATGCCTTTTTGTCCTCATCTTCACACCTGCCAGCAGGTCTCCTTGCCTTCCCGCTCTCCCCTCTCCCCACCCCCACTCTGCCACACCAAGCCATGGTCCTCTTGGCCCAGACCACAGCAGTCCTCAGGGTGGTCCACTGTCCAAACAGCAGCCAGAAGGAGCCGTAAAAAGTATAAATCATCATCAAAAACAGTGTAAAGAACATTGAACTTCAACCCACAATCTGGGAGAAAGTATTTGCAACATGCGTGATGGATGAAGAGTTTATGTACAAATATATAAAGAGTCCCTACAAATCAATAGGAAAAGAATTTTTAAATAGGAAAAGATACAAACAGTGTTTCACAAAAGAGGAAAAAGGAACGGTCCCAGATCTGATGGAGAAACGATCCATGTCAGCCATGAGGGAAATACAAATGGATGACACGGAAAGGCCATCCCACGCCCACCGGACTGGTGACATTCAGTCTCACACTTGGGAATAACGCTGAGGATGTGGAGAGAGGGAAGGTCGGTACGAGCCCCTTGGAAAGCAGGTTCTCTCGGGTCTACTGAGGACTGGAGTCAATGGGCAGACCTTCTGCGAACGCGGGGTCCTGGGTGTGTTCCGAGGGCAACT
The DNA here is from genome assembly GCF_963924675.1 of Phocoena phocoena. NCBI lineage: Eukaryota > Metazoa > Chordata > Mammalia > Artiodactyla > Phocoenidae > Phocoena > Phocoena phocoena. The sequence continues at coordinate 136,731,424 of NC_089223.1, forward strand.
CCTGCATGTGTCCGGGGCTGTCTCTGATCCTCAAATCGCAGATGAGGGAGCTGAAGGGCGGGAAGGAGATCTGACTTGCGAGCCAGCCTCTGGCCTGGCGCCACCTCCTGCCCAGGATGCTCCAGCCTCGCGGGACTCCGGCTCGGCAGTCTTGAGAAACTGGCAAGGAGGGAACAGGAAAACTAGAACAGGCGGAGAAAGTCAGCGGGGGCTCAGACAGGACCCCGCCTGCTTGCGACAAGGGTATGTGTGAGTCCTTCCCCGTATGCAGCTCAGACGTTCCTACCGGGAAGCCGTGATCCGTGATCGAGTCCAGACAAGGGCAGCACCGGCTCAAGACTTCTTGTCTGGAACCAGGCGCCGGAGACTCATCACCCCTGGGGGCCCCGAGAACACAGTTGCCCCGCTTTTGTGAGAACAGATGTTCTCTTGAAATTAACAAGCCTGTGAAATGGCATCCCCTGGAGTTAAAGCTAGGTCATAGAAGTGACCGATTGTCCCCGCCTCCAAGGAGCCAAGAGGAAATTCGCAGAAGGGTGGAGGTAACCAGGGGCTGGGGGAGGGGCAGGGGGCCGTGCACCGCGGGTAGAGCTTATGTTGGGGGTTGGGTTAGTCAGGGCTCTCCAGAGAAACAGAGCAATAGGACACAGAGAGAAAGGAGATAAATATATAAAGAAACGGCTACAGGTACAGATAAGGATATAGATACAGACATACGTGTACAGATAGAGAAACAAAGAGATTTATTAGAAGCAATTGCTCACAGGATTATGCAGGAGGCTGGGAAATCCAAAGTCTGCAGAGCTGATGTCTCAGTTGGAGCCCAAAGTCCAGAAGCTGCTGTAGAACCAGGAAGACCCGATGGTCCAGTTGGAGGGCCATCCGGCAGGAGAACTCCCTCGGACTTGGGGCGGGTCAGCCTTTCTGTTCTATTCAGGCGTTCAAGGGGTTGAGCGATGCCCACCTGCATGGGGGCTGGGCAGTGTGCTTTATTCAGTCCGCTGATTCACAAGCTAACCTCATCCAAAAGCACCCTCACACACACACACCCAGAATCCTGTTGGACCAAACACCTGGGCACCTGTAGCCCGGGCAAGCTGACAGATAAAATTCACCTTCACCGCGGTGGTGAAAAGGTTTTGGGTGAAAATAGTGGCGTTGGGTACACACTGAAGGTATGTAATGCCACTGAATTATACACTTGCAGATTATTAAATCCTAAACATGATGTTAAGTATATTTTACCACAATTTTAAAAGAATGCACGGTGCAGATGTTTGCGGTCGCTCCATTTCATAGGTTAGAAAAAATATATATAACTCTAGCTTCGGCAGCTCATATACAGAGATTGGAACAGTACAGAGAAGCTTAGCATGGCCCCCTGTGCAGGGATGACCTGCAAATCGGTGAAGTATTCCATGTTTTTTTAAAAAAAAAGCTATAGGTAGCAAAACCGTTCCCACAAGGTTCCAAACTGGAGTTGGCAAACTGTCCTCAAAGGACCAGGCTTTTGCCATCCAGCCTCCGCTGCCCTTGGATCAGGACGGCAGCCAGAGACTACAGGTGAGTGAGTGAGTGTGGCCGGGTTCCAATAAAACTTTATTTATACTCACAGGAATTTGAATTTCACATAAGATTTTCATATGTCACAAAACACTTTTTTTTTTTCTTTCAGTCTTCGAAAAACATAAAAACCGTTCTTAGGTTGCCAGGTTTACAAAAATAGATAGTGGGCTGGTTGTGGCCGGTCAACGGTAGTTTGCTGACCCTGGAGCTAAGCAAAGAGGAGCCGGGGCTAGGCTCCACGGAGGGCGCCAACCCCAAGCCCAGCCGAGGGGGCTCAGCCATGCCTGGGTTCCCCGGGGGTGCTAGGTGGGGGAGGGCATAAGGAGAAATAAGGGGGCAGAACCCTGGGGACCCAGAAGTGCCAACAGCCAGTGGGAAGCAGACCTGTGCTTGGGGGGCCGGGGATCTGACCTCCACCACCATCTCACCCTGGACCGCACGTCCTCCTGATGCCCCAGCCTCTCCCACTGGGCCCGGTCTCACCCTCCTGCCCTCTCAACATCAAGGAAGGCGATGCCCGCTGCTCTGGAAGGCCACATGGGCAACAGGCTGCAAGGGTGACCCCAGGACTGCTGGGGACTGAGACGTGTGCCAGGACGCAGGACCTCCAGCGCCAAAGTGCACACGGTCCCAGGGAAACCGGGATGGTCAGCCGCTCTCCAGTCACCCCGACTGGTGCAAGCAGCAGCAGAAGGGACACAGAAGACAACTGCCCCACAGCCCCGGCCCCGGCATCAGGCCTGGCACAGACAGGTGTGCAAGACCCGGGCGTGGTCTCTGCACCTACGGGAACGGGATGTGCCGTGAGCGAGGGCAAGATATGCTACATACGACCGTAAGGACGCTGCTCCCAGACGCGGCGTAGAGCAAAGAACGGGGCGATGCCACGTTTCCAAAGCATAAGACGGGCAACTGCTCCACGGGGACCGCCTCTGAGGAAGCACAGGGACTTCTGGCTGCTGCTGCCTTGGTCCTGACCCGGTGCCGGCCCCTCAGGGGTGCTCAGTCTGGAGATGTCCCCACCGCACAGTCAAGGTTGCACACCCCTCCTCGGGCATCTTGCTGGGCGTTCACCGTGGCAGGGCACTGGCCCTTCTACACTTGCCAGTTACCCACGTGACAGCCCTTACTGAGTGCCTCCGTGGGTCTGGGACAGAAAACTCCTTACGGTGTTGTGCTCTCTAACGCTCGCAGAGCCCCCAAGGGGTAGGTGTTTTTAATCCCATTTTACAGATGAGAAAACTAAGGCCAAAGAGGTGAAGTCAGTGTCCTAAAGTGACACTGGGCCCCAAGATGAACCCCTGGCCCGTCCTCCTGACTTACAAGGGGCGCACCCTCCCTCCCTGCAGCCTTTTCCTGAGTTTAAGGAAAGGGGGTGCTGATGTCTGGGGTCCCTCCCCAGGAACCCCCAACTCACAGCCCAGACCCTAGACCCAAGGGCAGCCCTCTCCCCTGCTGGAGGCGCTGCCGGCATTCTGTGTACAAATGCCCTGACAAGATGGGTCATCAGTGTGAAATCATCGCCATCAGCAGGGCGCGGCCGCCAGCCTCTCATTATTGCCAAATGAATGACTCCGTTTAGAGAAGTCGTTTGGGGCACTGTCCCAGACAATGACTCCTGTCAAAAGATTTACCGAAACTCATGGGCGATGCAGCGGGAGGCCCCGTGGGCCTGGCCTCAGCGTTTATCCTGCAGAAAACAAAGATTGCAGCGTGGACCATTTTGCCGCTGAAATTCATGCCTCTTGACCCCAAATGGAGAGATAATCCCAGGGCTTGTTTCCGCTTGAGCCTGGAGATGTTGTAAATAGCTGGCTCTGAAGCGGAACCTCACACTGGCCTCGGGTGGAAGGCAGACCATGAAGCAGACTGTGAAAGGATGTGGCTCGCTGAGGCTCTCCGTCACGCCGCCCCCGTAGGTAGCATCCCCCAGGGGCTTTCTATTCTAAAATTGGGTGCTGGGAAGAGCTCTGGCTCAAGGAGGGTGTTATATGCTTTCTCCATTCCCCCAGTGAAGACTATAAACTTGATCGCGATTTATTTTCCTCTTGGCTGCCAGGAAGCTCAGAAGCCAAGAAAAAACCTAAGTACATTAGCAACGCTGGTCCTTTGTAATATAATACCTGCATTCTCTTTTACATTAGTATTCTGGCTTCTGTCTGGATTTTATTATGTTTGTTTAATGTGCCTCGCATTGTAAGCCACTTCAAATCCTTTGTTGAAAGGGTGGGGGTATGAGTAAAATAAAATAACCAAGCAGAATGGGGAGGGGAGAACAGGAGGCCCGGGGACTGTGACCTGCCTCTGGCTGTGACAGCTGTCCAGCTATTTGACCCGTGGACTGAGTGAAACATAGTTTCCCTGCCTGGGTATGACTCTGGTTCTAGACCAGCCTGGGTCACCCTTAACTGCCTGGGTATGACTCTGGTTCTAGACCAACTGGGTCACCTGTCCATGAGCATTCTGGATCGTCCACCAGGACTGTATCAGTCAGGTTTGCCTGGTAACAAGCACCCCCTGGTTTCACAGCAACACACATTGATTTTTTTCACTCAGAGCCCGTGTCAGGAGCTCAGCTGTGCCCCATGACTTCCCATCCCAGGACCCAGGCTGAAGGGGAGGCAATTTGGAACCTGCTTTCCTCACGGAAGAGCGAAAAGAGTGAGAGGGCTGGAGAAATCCTGGAATGGCCCCTACAGCTCCTGCTCCAGCATATCTGGCCCCCCCACCGCCGCCGTGCCAACATCAGTGGGCGGGAGGTAGACGCCACCCCCAGGAAGCACTGCGGCCATGGGCTAGGGCACCAGAGGCTTGGATGGACAGGTTCCAGGAAGGTGGAATGGAGAGCCAAAAGCACTAATACAATTTGCCGCAAAGACCCCAGAAGGGAAGACCCATACGGGCAGGGCTCCGGCTGGTCGGCTCGCCCACCCATGGGAAGACCAGGCACTTCGTGGGAGCTCCATATATACTGCTCGAACATGCAAACGATGAACGGAGAGCTAATGGGCGGAACGAGTGACCAGCAGGCCCTGGACGCAGGCGTGTGTCAGCCTCCACTGCTTCAGTGCCTTCTGCCTGTGAACCAGCCAGCATCTCTCTCTTAATAAGATGGGAAGGCAGGATGACAGTGACAACCTCGTGACACAGTGCATGGCAGCCCCTAGTACCTGCCTGGCCCGTGGCACAGGCTCAGGAAGGCAGCTTCCTTTGGCTTCAACTCCTTTCAGGAGGAGGTCTCATTTCAGCTGGAAAGACCGGGTGACAGACACAGAATAAGTGTACATATTACAATTATTATACAAGTTAGGATGACGACGATAACAGCCGAGAGTCAGAGAGCAGTCACAGAACCCCAGGCGCTATCCCACGTACCTTACGTGGAGTAACCCATGTGATGCTCACACCCTCACAAGGTAGGAATTATTATCATCCCCATTTTACAGATGAGGAAATTGAGGCAGGGCCGCTTTAAACATGTCTGCACATTCTGGGACCTCCTTGCATCAAGATGCAGGGTCATAGTGTATCACACATACACACACACACACCTTGAATCCAGCTGTGCTTGGGACTCCTTGTAACCGATGCCGTGGAAGTGAGGTTAGGAGAGGAAAGGTGGTGTGGCTCCAGCCCCACGCTCATCAGAACGCTCACACTGAGGGCCCTGAGCTGCATGGAAAAAGTTCTACTCCCTGAGTCAACCATGTTGTGAGGAAGCCCAATCATGTGGACACGACAAGCCTGGACACTCGGGTCAACAGTCCTAGCTTATGCAGCCCAGGCACCTACCATGGGAGCAATGAGGCTTCGGACAAATCCCGACCCCCAGCCACGGAGTCGTGAGGGGCCTCAAGGCTCCCCAGCAGGGACCCCAGACTTTCGGAGCAGAGACAGGCCACCCACACTGGCTCTTTCCAAAAAGATTATTGTCACACGCCCCTAAGTTTGGGGTGGTTTGTTATACGGCAACAGGACGAAGATTGGCTGCCTTGACACATCCAAAGCACTAGGTCTTGACTAGGCCAGTCGACAGGAGCTAAAGAGGCCTTGAGGAGACTGCCAGTGAGAGCCTCAGAAGGACTAAGATGCGATGGGGGGCTGGAGAAAAGGGGACCCTTGTTATGTGGCGGCCCAAAGGAGAGCAACCGTCTCCAGAAGTAAAAAGGAAAATAGAAAATGTACCTAGTGAACTCAGTGATGTAGCAGATGTTATCTGTAAAGGACCAGACTGTAAATATCTGAGATGCTGAGAAGAGATGGTCTCTGTTGCAACTCCGCAAGTCTGTGGTTATAGCTCAAAACCAACCACTGACAATGCATGAATCACTGGGCTTGGTTGCATTCCAGGAAAACTCTGTTTACAAAAACAGGCAGCAGCTGGATTTGGCCCACGGGCTATGGTTGGCTGACCCTTGATCTAGCTAAGATTTCCAGGGAAAAATATCGAAAGTGCCACCTCTCTTCTCCTTCCTGCCTAGGATAAAATGCAAGAAGAAAGAGGTGAACCAAAGAGTGAACTGTGTAATTTTTTTTTTGGTGGGTGGGGGGCGGGGGGGGGCACACTGTGAGGTTTATGGGATGTTAGTTCCCTGGCCAGGGATTGAACCCGGGCCCTCTGCAGCGAGACCACAGACTCCTAACCGCTGGGCCGCCAGGGAATTCCCTGAACTGTGTAATTTTTAAGAAAACGTTAGAGAAAATTGAAAGGAACCAGGACTTACTGGGTTTGAAAACCGAAGTGTTTCTCATCGCCAGCCTGCTCAGATTCTAAAATGTCTTCAATTTTTAAAATTGAAAATTGTCTCAAAATTAACAATAGCTTCTGGGAGAAGATCAAATTTACAGTAGAGCTACAAGATTCTTTATAAGCACTCAGAAAGATCTAAGGGGGAACCTCACAGATAAAGACCCTCTAAGGAGCTTAAAGTATGTCTCCTCGACCCTCTCCCTTAAAGAGTAGGTTTTAGGAATCTCAGCAAACTCCAAGGGACCCCAAGATAGAGAAGATCTTCTCCTAAATAAATGTGTGTCTGCGTCTGATCTAATGGTTTGGATGTCAGTAAGATTCATGGAAAACCCACAATGTCTTAAAGAGGATTATACTGGTGGAAACACCAGCAGCCTGGATAAAAAGGAATGGAGATGGTAAAAGGTACAGATCCTCTTGGACCCTAAACTACTATGGCCAAGGAGGCTGAGAAGGTCACTTAGTTGCAAACACAGACTACTTCTTATGGTAAAGGAGGGATGAACCAGAACTGAACCTATCCAAGCTGGACCTCGGAAGTGCTATGAACTGGAGACTTCCATGGGCTTCCCATACTCCTGCTTTTTAAATGTCCCCACGGTTGTATGTTGGGTGTGGGCAGGGGTGCGGATACCTCTTTCTTTAGTTCACAGATCTTCAGATTTTTTTTTTTTTAACTCCACACTTAAGAATCTAGGGAACTTCACAAAGCAGATCTCCACCTGGGTCTGATGGACATGACAAGACCCTGGACCTCATGTCTGGGACTGAGACCGAGCCTTCCGGGGTGTGGAAGGAGGTGAGTGTGTTTTGCACGAGGGAGGAACATAAATAATTTGTGGTCAGAGGGCAGACTGTGGTCTTTTTAAAACATGTTCACAAATTCCCTGGGGCTCCTCCCATGGAAAGGCAGAGGTCTGCGTCCCTTCCTGAATCTGAGCAGGCTTGGGACCTGCTTGAAAGCATCAGAATGTGGTAGAAGTGAAACTGCTTGGAGGCGGGTTTGCCTCATTCACGGAGACCCCGGTGCTTGGAGTCTGAGCCTCCATAGGAGATCTGCCGAGCCTCCACCCCACGCCCGGGCCGCCATGCTGTGGGGAAGCCCAGCCCCTGCAGGGGCTGCGTTTGTGCTCCAGCCAGCAGGCCTCCTCCTGGATGAACCATGCGCGTCACTAGCACTTCCTGCCGTTCACCCTCATCCCCATTGGAACATCACCATCCCCACCCTCACTCAATTCTCCAAGAGACGCCCAGTTGTTCAGGCTGAGAACACCCCATGGTTGTACCCACTTCCTCTGCACCCTCACTCCCCACGCCGCTCCAAGCACACCCCCATCCAGCCCCTTAGCAGCCCCCACTGCCCTCCTGCTGGTCCAAGCCACGACCATCTGGACTTCCCATGAGCCCTTGCCCTGGTCCTGCCTGACAGGCGCGCCAGCCTCTCTGGCCGCACACTCTTCCTCCCAGGTCTGCCCCGCCCGGCCCTGCCCGGCCCCGCCCTGCTCTGCTGCCCCTGACCCTTTGCCCAGCTTCACGGTTCCTTTCTGTCTGTGGTTTCCGTGGTGTCGTCTCCCAGCATGCCCTAGTTCAAATATCAGCTCCCGGCGGGCACAGGCCCGTGCTCGGTCCTCGGCTTTAACCCCAGCCCAGCCAGCGTCCCGCACGGGGCGGGCGCTCTAGGAATTTGTGTTGTATGAGTGAATGGAGAGCTTCGGGGCCAGCCAGGCCTCCATCCCATGCCTGCTCTGTCTCGCATTGTCTGTGAACCCTTCACAGGCGACCTGCCCCCATCCCACCTGACTCAGTGCACAGAATGCGGCGGATGAGGCCTGCCTTTCTGAGGTCCAGCTGGGCTTTGCTGACCATGCAAAGGCCTTGCCTCCATCTCCATCTCTATCCTGACCTTTGGCTGTGACCTTGGCCCACTGACTCAACATCTCTGAGGCTCAGTTCCCCATCTGCGATGGGAACCAACCCCTGCACGGCAGTGGGGAGGGTTCCCCGGGGGCGTGTGCTCTCCGCCTGCCCCCGGCCTCAGTCCCTGGAGCAGAGACAAATGCACTGCCTGACGAGCTCTCCCACTTCCTCCTCATGTCAGCGCTTCACCTCATCACCCCCACCTCCTAAAGAAGGAACCGGGGCTCTGAAAGGTGAAGCAGCCGTCCATGCAGCAGGGAGGAGAGTCTGGATTGGAACCTGGGTTCATATGGCTGTGTTGCTAGGCCTGGACAGGGTTTGGGGTCTCTCCTGGGGAGAGACCTGACCCTGCCCACAGGTCGCATGACCATCTACGGTGCTGCGGGAATGGGAGGGTGTCAGCTCCCCACGCCCGGGAGAGGTGTGCAGGCACGGGGACTGGGCCACCTGCGGGCTGAACCCCAGTGCCCAGGTCAGGGCCAGGCGCACAGTAGGTGCGCAGATTGCAGCAGGGGACAGAGTCCAGCCCTACAGTGTGGGTCAACTGCCTCATTACGGGAGCAGAAGACGCCGACCTCCAGCGGTGCCTGCCCAGGGTCACGGGTCGATGACCACTCAACGGAGGACCTACTGTGCGCACCACGCCACAAGGTGGGTGCCGAGCTGATCCTTGCTGCAGGGTCCACACAGAGGTCAGGCCCATCACCGGAGGCACAGAGAGGCAGCCCCAGGCCACGTAGCCGCCTGTCCCTCTCCCCACGCCAGCCACCCGAGACAGCCCTTGCAGGATGTCACTCACTGTAACCTGATCAGCGACAGGACAAGAGTGTGAGGCACCAGGACAAGAGACATCTTAATTAGTGGCTTTTCCGGAGCAGCCCGAGCCCCAGACATCTCTTAACGTGTCTGAGCCGGAAATCGTGGCTTCCCGGGTGGATTGCTAGGTGCTGGCGCCTCGCCGGGGTGGCTCTACGTGCATGTGTGGGGTGTGCGCGTGGCCTGCGAGGCTGAGGGATGCTGATGGCTCTCATGTCTGGGCCCAGCCTGGCCCAGGACACTCAATGTCTCCCTTCCGTAGGTGCAGACCTGAAGTCCTGTCCTCAGAGGAGGTCCTGCAAGGAGCGTGGTCCTCGGCCGGGAGGGTGAGGGCAGCCGAGGGCAGCACGTGGACAGTCTGGAAGAGAGTGGGTCCCAAACCTGCAGGGTTGGAACCTGCTGCGAGCTGGGGCAGGGACTGTCTCTTGGGTCTCGCCCTGGATCTCCGGAGGGCACAGCTAGTCCTCAGCTGGGGACTGGCCTGGCGAAGTGACCCCCTAAGGCCCCTTCTAACCCTGAGTTGATGCGCTTGACAGGGCCATTTCAGCTGGGCCTTAAAGACCAAGGGGGCCCCAGGCAGCCGAGCAAGGGAAGAAGAAGAACTTGAGTGGGGATAGAACAGCCTGGGCAAGTCCTGGCCGCGGGAACACACGGGCTTGCTCAGAGCATGGCGAGCCCCGCCTGGTAGAGCAGAGTCTGAGCCTCCCAGGGCGATGGAAGGCTGACGGGAGCGGGGAGTAGACAAGAGGGGGTGGGCCAGCAGGTCCAGGCCTGGACATACCTGGGCCCGAGCTCAACTCGGCTCGGGGCCAGTGGGGCCATGATGCTGGAAGAACGGGAAGTCGTCTCCCTTCCAGGAGATGCCGCTGCAGCCCGGTGGTCAGAGGACGACCTCTGCAGCCAGGCCGGCTCTGAGGCCCGGCTCTGGCGGGTACAGGCCCGTGTGTGCGGGCCCCTCGCCTGTCTCAGCCTCAGCTTCCTCACCCGCAAAGTAGAAGCCACCCCAATATCCTGATTCCTACAACAGACACTCGACTCTGGACAGACAAGTCTTTTTTGTTTTTAATATTTATTTATTCTTTTATTCATTTATTTATTTTGGCCGCACCAGGTCTTCGTTGCGGCACACGGGGTCTTCGCTGTGACATGCAGGATCCTTACTTGCGGCACGCATGTGGGATCTAGTTCCCGGACCAGGGATCGAACCCGGGCCCCCTGCATTGGAAGGTGGAGTCTTACTGGACCGCCCGGGAAGTCCCTGGACAGCAAGTCTTAATAGCAACCCAAGGTTGGGTGGAAAGAGCTACGGAAAAGGACTAAACATGGTTCGATTTTTTTGTTCATGTCTTAGACACCCAACTCAATAACCCCCGCAGTCCACGCCGTGTCCACACGTAGCTGAAGCCTTTGAATCTGCGTGTGCAGAACGGGCTGACCTCACGGAGGGAGGAGGTGGCTGGGTAAGAGGGAGGACTTCAGCTGAGCCTGTAAAGTTTGATTTCTTGAAAGACCGAAAGCATGTGAAGGCAGAACAGCGTCATCAGCGACAGAAAGAATACAGCTGGGCCTCGGCTAAGACTCAGAGGAAACGCGTCGCTCAGGCCAGTCGCTGCTGGGGACCCCAGCAACGGTCCTCCCCGCGGGCTCTCTCCAGCCCCTGTGCCCGCCCGTACCTCCGGGATGATGCTGGGCAAGTTGCTCCCGCTCTGGGGTTCCAGGGCCCCGTCTCCCACGGGGCCCGAGAACACATCCACGTGACGACGTAGCTCGGTGACCGCCTCGTTGGTGCTGTGATGATTACTGGCCACTTTCGTGCCCAGCGGAGGGGCCGGGTGAGGACCGGTTGGGGAGTGGTGATGGAGTGGGACAGGCAGGCTGGGGGAAGGGGGTGGGGCGGGGCGCAGTCACCGGGCTCCATGTCTCCAGAGGGAAAGCCTGGGGGCTGAGCTGCTTCAAGCCTCAGCAAATGTCAGGTGTCCAGAGATGAGGGTCTTTGGGGGAGTGGATGAGCCCCCCACCGAGACGTGCTGGCCTTGCCTAAGGGCTCCCGTGGAAGAGGCCCCCCTGGGGGGCCAGCGGGGGGCAAGGGGCTTGGAGATGAAGCTGCTCCCTCGGACCCTCAAATGGGTCCCTGGAGGTCCTGTCTGGCCTCTGAGGATGCCATCTGTGCTCTCCTCTCACCGGTCTGGCTGCGCCTGGGGTCTTGGCAGGACCTCTCGAGAGGGGCTGAGGTCATGACCCCTGCCCTGTCCAGATGGGCCTGGGCCGACCCTGTCCGCGGCAGGCGAGGACAATGGTCCCTTTTTTTGGCCAGTCGCCCACGGCCACATTCTCCAGGGACCTAGTGACCCTGAACAGGGGCTGTGAAGAGGTCCCTGCTGACTCGGCGAGATGTCCACTCGCTAATGAAGGGCCGTTGGAAAGGGCATTGACCTTGGTCAGCAGGCAGGAGCCCTGCATGTGGGGGGCCACTGCAAGGAGAGAGAGGAAGGGTGATGATGCGTCTACCTGCCCCCCCCCCCAACCCACCCAGCCAGAGCACTCGCCCGGCAACTATGGAGACCACTTCCCGGGGCAGCGGACGCAGACATCAGCCTGGGAGGCAGGCTCAGAGATTCAAGGCACTGTTCCTGATGATGAGAGAAACAACAATGACCACATCATCACAGACACCACAGCCAGGACCAAAGGGCAGCCCAGGTGCGATGCGAGGGCAGAGCGGCCCTAACCCAACCTGGAGATCAAGGAAGGCTGCCTGGAGGAGGTGACTTGGAGCCAGGTCTCCAAGGCTGGGTAGCATTGGCCAAATATCTCAGAAGGAGAAGGGGATTCCAGAGAGGAGGCAGCGTGGACAATTATCTGGGGGCAAAGAAAGGGGTGACAGATGGCTTGTAATGACTGTAGCGCTGGCTGCTGGGGGTAAGAAGCTAGAGATGAGGGGCAATGGGGAGGCCGCGAGGGGTTGAGCCAGAGACAGACGGTCACGTGTTATAAACACGTGCTCTGGGTTGGAACAAGGGAGAGCGGAGGCCAGAAAGCCAGTGAGGGGCCATGGGACGGTTCTGGAGAGAGATGGGGCGGGGGAGGGCAGGAGGGACACAGGAGCCAGGAAGGAGGCAAAGGTGCGGACCTGGCGGTTGTCCAGGCAAAGGGGGGGATCTAGATGACTTGGATTCCTGTGGGCGCTGGAGCAAAGCAAGACCGACCTTGAAGAATTGTGTGTGTGTTGGGGGGCGGGGAGGTGGCATTCCAACTTGGGCAAAAACCCGGAGGCGGGAAGGCAGGAAACATGCGGAAGTGATAACAGCCGACCACTTCCCGGATTGTAGGAAACGTGAAGTGGGAGGACCAAGATGGGAGGTCGAGGAGCCCACTGGGGTGACGTGGACCAGAGCAGGCACTCCAGGCAGGGCCCCAATTCCTCAGAGGGAGGGAGGCTGGAGGGGCCACTTGGCAGGACAGAGGGTCTGGGGTTTACAAACGTGAGAATATGCAGCAGGTGACAAATCTCTGTGACTCCTGCCCACGTGAGGCCCGGGACTCAACGCTCAAGTTGGGCAAAGCCCAGATGAACGCCATCCCATGCTGTTCCATGCAATTGTGTGCTGTTCCTTTCAGCTACTATCAAGGTGGCACCACAGGCACAGGCAGAAGGAGTTACACTCCTCCTTAGTTACCTGGCACGTAGGAGCTGTGTGACTTGAGACACATTGCTCTCCCTCTCTGAGCTCCAGTCCCTCTCCTATAAAATGTGTTATCTAATCTCTGCCCTGTTTCCCTCCCAGGGCCATTTGGAATCACACATAAAGGAACAAAAAGTGCCTTGTGCTGCCCGGGGATGGACATAGTGAAAAATGGTCTCTGTGATGACGCTTTCTTCTGCAGGGAGTTTAGATGTTCTTTTCAAACACAGGTAAGACATTTACAAAACTTGACAACCTACAGTTTGAAAAATGAACCTCAACAAATTTCAAAGAGTAGGTTTCATATAGACTATGTTCTCTGACCACAATGCAGTTAATTTAGAAATTAACAATAAAAGTCATTTAAATGTATGTACATATAAGTCTGTAAACTTTAGACACACTCCTAAAAATCTTATGTGTTAAAGAGGAAATTACAGTAGAAATGACAAATTATTTAATGCCGAATGGACATGAAAGCATGACATATAAGTTTTTCAGGATGGACCTAAATTGGTTTTTAGAGGTATATTTCTAAACTATGCATTTATTACAAAACAAGAAAACCTAAAAATAAATAAGTTACATTTTAAACTCAAGGAAATAACAGGAGAATGACAATAACTCTAAAAAACATAAAAAAGAAGTAAATCTGGGAAGAAATTGATTAAAAGAAAATGAACATAGAAAAGATCAAGAAAAGCAAAATGTTGTTCTCTGAGAAAATAAGATAGAAAAATTCCTAGCAAAACCAAACAAGAAAAAAATGCTACAGAGAGATAACACTGGAATGAAGAAGGGAACATGACAGATGCAGTATAGATTTAGAATTTGTTAAAGGATACTACAATTGACTTTGTGCCGGTATATTTTGTATGTAAGTACAGTGGACAATTTCCCTGAAGATAAATTAATTACCAAAATTAATTCAGTGTGAAATAGAACGCATGAACAAACCAATAACCAATGCAGAAGGTGAATTGATTAGCAAAAATGTGTACCTCCAGATAACGAAGAAAAGCCACCCAGCTCGAATAGTATTACAGCAAGAGTTTTCAAACCGTCAAGGAACAGACAATCCCTAGTATATGCATTCTGCTTCATCAAATGGAGGGGAAAATGGGAAACTAATTCATTTTCTGAGACTGGTATAACCTAATGGCTAAAGCTAAATGACAGATATTACGCCAATTTCAATTACAGACGTAAAACAAAATCTTAAGGGGAATACTTGCAAATCAAATCTAGTAGTGCATTAAGGTAACTACAGCTCATTTTAGTTTATCCCACAAATGCAAGGAGAGCCCTCAATTCAAAAATTTAGTAATAAACAACGGCACATCAAGAGCGAAAGGAGGAGAGAGGTAAAAAACCCAATTTGGTCATCTTAAGAGATGCCAAACAAGCATTCAGTAGAATTCATTCACTGATTATTTCATTTTCAAAATAATCAACTATGAACAGAATGAAATTTCCCTATTTGGTTAAATGTAGACAAAGTACAGGCTAAGCCGCTAAACAAAGAGACCCAAAGGTATCAGGACAAGATGGAGTCTGTTTCTGTGACATGTAACAATGCAGGGAGAATAGGGGTACTGCTCAGGCAGGCAGTTCTTCTCCCCTAGTTCACCCAGGGACATAGGCTCCTTCTACCTCCTGTGTGATGTTCACATGCCCCAGGTTGTGGTCCTCACCCACCTGGTCAAAGTGGGCTCACCGGCACCATCATCACTTCCACAGAAAGGAAAAGTAACATAGGATTTGCACACATCATTTCTCCCCACATCTGCTAATGAGAACTTGGGCGTGTGGCCACACCGAGACTGGAAAACATACTTTCCATCTGGTATCCATGTGCCCTGATAAAACCCAAAGTAGTTCTATTACCAGAAGGAAAAATTAAGGGAGAGTGTGTAGCCAGGGGCAATTTGCAGGCTCTACAACACCCAATAAAAATTATCTATCAGAAACATAGAGCAGGCATCGTGCTTAGTCATTACCTTTTCCGTGTATTCTCATTGAAGTCAAGATCAAGGCAAGGATGCCCTCATCATCACTTTTGTTCAACATTGTACTGACAGACCTAGACAATGCAATAGGACAAGAAAAAAAATCAAAAAGGCAAGCATTGGAAAATACTATGATTGTTCACATAGAAAACCCAAGATAATCTACGGACAAACTGGTATGAGTAATACAAATAATTAGACAGGAATAACTGATCATCAGCAAATTTGCTGGATACAAAAACTACAGATTTCCTAGATGCGACCAATAGCAAAATCAACAGAGAAAAGATCCCAATCTTAAGCAATTAAAACTATAATCTTTAGGACTATGCAAGCTGTTTACTGGGAAAAGTTATAAAATATAGCATATTCATGGATATGGAGACTCAGGTCATAAAGATGTCAATACTCCCTAAATTAGCCTATAGAGTCAATGAACTTTGAATCAAAAGTTCTAACAGATTTTTTTTTTCCCCATGAGATTTGGAAAGCCAGTATTAAAAGAAAATAGAAGAGAAAAGAAAGGATCAAAATAACTTTTAAAATATTAGGAAATAAAAACATGGAAAGCATTACTTTAAAATTAGAGCAATTAGGAAAGAGTGGAAATGGGTCAAGACAGAGAGAACAAACTGGAAGTCTCCGAAATAACACATCTGTGTATGGAAACTTGACTTTTGACGAAGACAGGAACACAAATAATCAGGGGGAAGGATAGATCGTCCAATGCATGTTCTGACTGGGACCATTTGGGGGCTTTCCATATGGAAAATTGAATCCCTACCTCACACCATACACAAGAATCAATTTCCAATGGAAGACATAAAGGTAAAAAGAACTCTAAAACTTTTAGAAGAAAATATAAAATAGTATCTTTATGACCCCAGAGCAGGGAGGAAGTTTTAAATATAGCACAAAAAATACAAACCACAAAGGGAAATATTGATAACTTAGACTAGTTAAAGTTTATACCAAAAAAATAAAATAAAATAAAATAAAAATAAAGTTTATACTGTCTCTGAGGCCTCACTTCTGCCACATCCTATTGGTCCAAGCCGACTCCACCTACAGAGGGAGGAGCTACCAAGTCACAGGACAAAGCTGTAGAGAGATGCAGAGGAGGGTGGAGAGCTCGGGCAATTTTTGCCACCGTTCTTCCACGCCCAGCCTTGGTGGTCAGGGAGGGTACCTGAACAAGGTGATGGAGAGCAGAAGTGGGTGAAAGTCAGGGCAAAAAGGACCCAGGGCTGCACAGGCTCAGCTCTGCCGTCCCACAACAGCCCCCCGTCCTATAGCTCAGTGAGCCAGAGCCAGGGGGTAGTGCTGGCACCTCAACCTATAAGTATGAAGGGATTCATCACAGGACCTTTTTATGCAAGTACTTCGGTTTTATTCCCCAGCTCTTTCCAAAATGACTGAGCACAAAACAAGACGACGGCACGCTCAGTGAAATAGGGCAATTAAGACAAAAGCAGAAACATTTAAAAGTGTGGGTAGGTTCCAGGAGGGCAGGTGTGGTGTTGGCCCGGCACCCCACCCCTGGCACCTGGCGCCAGCGAAGAAAACAGAGTGGATGCTGGTAGCACCCAGGCTGGACACAGACCACCGGTGGGTCCTGGTTTGGAAATCCTAGCTTGGAAGCCAAGGTCAAAAGGAAACTTCAAGCAGCCCCCTTTCACGTTGGTCTGCAGAGCTGACTTACCCCGAGAGCTTTGAGGACGGAGGTGCTCATTAATCATTCCCTTCAGTGGCGCCGCCAGGCATGGGGCACAGCTGGCCCAGATGCAGGGCTGGCCCTCCCTCTGCAGAGCCCTCCCTGGACTGACGAAGGACCCTGGAGGGGTGCAAGGGGCACCGGGGACCCTGAGGTGCAGGGTCTTTGGCTGCAAACATCCAAAGGGCTTTCCTTCCAGAAGCAACCAAGGGGTGACGCACCTGAGGAGTGAGGCGCGAGCAGTGTGCGTTCTCATCCTTGTAAGACTCTGTGAGGGTCTCAGAGGTCACTCCGGGGACTGGAGTGTATTTGATGGTCCCTGAGACTTGTTCCTGCAGCTTCCGTGCTGACTCCATCTGGTCACCTAGACCAGGAACACAGAAATCGCTTTGCTACTCACCCACCAGGCACTGAGTCCTCCAGAACCACCTTGCCCCACCTTGCCCACCCATGCTCCCAGCCCCGCGCGTGGGGCTGCCGTGACCACCCCCCAGCCCTCTGGAACCTTGAGGACCTCCTCTCGGCTCACCTGTCCCAGGCTGGCCTGCGGTCGTGGCCCCCAGGGTTGGCTCAGCTCCCTCCACCGCACAAAACCCTGCATGGTTCCCATCGCCTGCTGGACAAAGTCCCCTTTCTGAACCAGGGACTCAAGACCCAGGGAGACTGCCCCAGACACACCTCTGACCACGTGCCCTGCCCCAAAGGTCCCTGAGGGCCACGCCAACTTGGCCTTCCTGTTCCTCTGTTCCCACTGCTCCCAGGACATTATCCAGCTAGCAAATTCCAATTCATCTTTAAGAATCTCAGAAGTGATGCCACCTCCAGGAAGCCTTCCTGGAGGTGCCAAGCACAGTGGATCTCCCATCTCTGTGCTGCAACTGGCGACAGTGGATTCCCCTCTGGTTGACGATGAATGGCTTCCCCTGGCCCGTGTGCTCTCCAGGGACAGGACGGACTCCCACTTCATTTCCATGGCCCCAGTGCCCAGAATCTGGGGACGGATGAGAGGCTTCACCTAAAGAGGAATCCTCTGAGAGCTGGTGGAATGAAGGGACGGCCCCCAGGCTGGCTTGGTTCTGACAACCCGCGCGGAGGCCAGCCAGTGCTGGCAGCAGCAGTGGCCTCGGCCAGGGAAGCGAGCATACGCCCAGGGTCCCGGCTGCTCTCCCCTGGGCCCTGCAGCGCCTCGCAGCCTCCCCGAGCTGCTCTGAGCCCCGCGTGAGTGGACAAATCTGTCAGAGGCCATTGATGTCTGGATGGAGCACGGCTCCTGGGGTGTGGAGAAGGTGGGCAAACTTGCAGGGAGCGGGTGTCCTCTGTCAAGTCCCCCCCACCAGAGGTAAGGCACTGAGCCACACAGAACGGTCCACCTGTCACAGCCAGAGCTGGCCCCCAAGGGCCCCCAGCCCAGCACTCTTTCCTCTGCCTCTGGTGTAAATTCAGGGTCACGTGGGAAAGGGCCTCCACGTTCCCTTGACCTGCCACCTTAAACTCCCTCCCTCTGCCTGTTTCTGTCCCTCCCTGCGGGCAGATGCCCAGGGTGCTGACACCCTCCGCCCCAGGAGGACACCACGGGCCCAACAGGCAGGCAGGGAGGATGGGGTCTGGCCCACCCTGCTCTGCTCCAAGAGGGGTGGCAGCTGGGAGGATGAGGGTCTGGGGGTAGAAAAAATTGGGGGAGGCAAAGACACACTGCCTGGATGGGAGTGGTGTTGCCATCAAGGAGAAAGAGGGGCTTCCACCAGCTTGGGGCAGAGCACCACCCCCTTCCCCGGCCAGCACTGCGGTGAACGGTGCCCATTTCTCCTCCTGTCACCCCAGCCCAGCAGGCAGGGCCAGCAAGGCATCACCTGTCCTACAGGTGCGGGCCCCACCTGGGGCTGGGACAAAAGCCACTTGTCCCAAAAGACAGCTCCACCCTGTCTGCTCCTCAGTTTCAGGGTCTGTGAAATGGGGATGCAGACTGCCACCCTTGCAGGGGGGTCTGAGGAACCACTAAGCCAGCGCTGCTGTTAACCGTCCCCCACCTGCCCGCCCTAACTGAATTCTCCCGGGGCTGCCCGTGTGTGTCTAGACCTCTCCCCGGCTAAGCCGTGGGTGATGAGCGTGGCACACTCTGCCCGGGCATCTGCGTTCTCCTCATGCTTCAGTTTTGTCTGCGGCTCCATTAAACCAAGCTTATAATTAAAGAAATGTGATCGGAAAATTAGCCGGCGTGTAAGACCTGGGTCTCAGTACAGTTACAAGACACAGTGTCTTTTGCACCCTGATTAGTCCGCTCAGCCTGACGGGAGGTTAAGCGGAAGAATGCCCGGATTAATCCAGATTGACAATTATGACCATTTTTTCTCTGGCATCGAGCTTTCTCTCGTGGCTCCCTGCCAGGAAGGTATTGTGTTCCGAGACGAAAATACTTTTCATTTTTTTCTACAATTTCCGTTTAAAAAGTTCCAAATGTTGAGCCACATGACGTGAAAACTGAACTGTAAGAAAATCCTATGGGGGTTTTGACGGTGGAGAAAACGTGGGGGTCTGATCCCCTGACCCCAAGCTGACAGAGGATACAGTTTCAGCCTTTCTTCTCCCCCCACCCCTGCGCCCGAAGGAGACAGGCGAGCCGGGTCCTCCAAAAGATGGGAACCTCCGGGCCGTGGAGTGGGGGGCGGGTGCAGAATCCACCAAGATGCTCCTGCCTTGGAAACTCGCCCGAACGTATGGGTTTCCAGGGCCAAGCCCTGAAGTCTGAAAGCTGGGAGACCTGGGTTCCAAGCTCTGCCTCTGCTCACCTGTTTCCTTGACCTAATTAAGCTTAATAAACCATCATGCTTGGTAGTCTTCTAGAAGCACAATTAACTCATTTAATCCTCTCAAAACCCCATAAGGCAGAGTTCTTATTTCCACTTTACAGATGGGTAAACTGAGGCCCGGGGGGCTTAAAAACTTGTTCAGGGTCCACAACAAGCGACTGAAGTCCCAATTCAAGCCCAAGACGTGAATCTAGTGTTTTGATTGCCCAGGTGACTGCAGGTGTCAGGGGCCACCTCAGACGTCTCTGCAGCGCCCCAGCTGGGACCCACTGTCTGTCTATAGATAAGTGTGTTTGGATCCTTCATCTGAATTCCGCAAAGAGGAGGACGAGAAGCTGGGCAGCCAGGGGGAGCATCTGAGGGTCGGCCCTCCATCCTGGTGGCCCCACCCTCTGGGCTCCTCTAGGACGAGCGTGGCGAGGTCACCTCTACATGTGCAGCCCCTGGCCCAGCACTGGGCACAGAGGGGCTCAAAGAAGAGCCGTCAACCTGGCTAAGATTCACCATGTGGAATCACAGTTAGTGATCTGTAAAGATGTGCATTGCATATTGATTCCATGTGGGATCATAGTTAGTGATCTATAAAGACGTGCTTTTACAACTGAGCCGGGCAAAACAGCGTGTGTGATTTGCACCCACCGTTGTAAAGGTGCCATGCGTTAGGCATGAAATGTATCTTGTAGATTATGCAGGAATTAGGTAAAGACGGAGGAAACTCAGGATTGTGAGGCCTGGTCAATTCCTTCACGCTTAACAATGATCAATTGTATCCATCAGTGTCAGACTCCCTGCCTGACGCAGAGGAGCGATCAGTGTCTGCTGAGTGAACAAATGAACGAAGGGTGCATCATTTCTTCACCACTGGAAACCTCCAGGGCCCACGGGGGGTCAGCTGGGCCACACCCGCCTTGCTCACTTCGGGGTCCCCAGGGCCTGACACCCCCATGCTTCAGCTGGGTCTCCTGTGCTTCCATTTGTGTGCAGGGCAGCTGACAGTATTTGTATAATACTGGACAATAAGAGGGGACAGGGAGTGACAGCACCGCGGGGTCCGTTGGCCACGCATCCTGGAGATATTCGGCTGAGCCCAGGGAACAGTAAGAGAGCCCCAGCTGGGCATGGCTTTTGCCGCGCCTCTCAGGAAGCAGCCGGGCTCGAGTCCCTCATCCCAGAGGGAAACCTGGGGGCATCGCCACTGCACAGGGAAGGCAGGGGGGCTCAGGGAGGTTTTGGGGACTGACGCAAAGGGTGGATGCGCTCCCAGTCCTGTGGCCCCAGGAGCGCAGACGGGCCACGGCAAAGCCAGGCATGGATGCTCAGGTGGCCCGTGGCTGGATCTTCTCACGGCCCCTCCTCCCCCGGGCTCTCCGTGTAGGCTGAGCCCAGGGCCCCCCCCCCGCCAGCATGAGCTGTCACCTGGTTAGACTCTACAGCACCCCCAGGCTCCCCCGCAGCCAGGGCAGACACCCGTCTGCTCTCATACCAATCTGAGGCCCGGGGGACTCCACCGGTGAGCGGCTTCTCCTCTCCCATCAAGGCTCAGGTCACCACTCAGCGGATCGTTCAGGCTGAAGCCAGAATCTCCCCGTAAATGTCCCACTAATTCAGACCAGGCCAGAGCTGCTGAACTCTGTCTGGGGAGCCTCAAGGAGTCACGGATGCAATGCATCAAATGAGGAGCACGTTTGCACTGCTTGGCCCCAAACAGACAAATGGAATTCTAGACTCTCTGGGGTGGAAAAGATCTTAAAAGGCATTCTATCCAGCCATCCCCAGCTACCACCACCACCAAGCAGGGCTCGGATCTCCCCACGTGACCGAGAAAACTTAACACCGACACTCAGCCTCTTACACACCTCCAGGGATGGAGAGCTCACTACATCGCAGAGCACCCGGCTTCCACCATCAATGGGTGAAACATGTATCTCCCCTTGCAGTCCTCAGCACTGCCCTCGGGCCACACAGGATGTGCCTGTCCCCTCTTCCCAGCCACAGTGCTCCCAGGTCCCATGGTCCCCTAGGTGACAAGGCCTGGTTCCTACTGTGGCCTCGCTCTGCATCCTGGGAGCACCCCCAGGCATGATCTAATTGCCCTCAATCTTTGAGCAACTTCAAGGTACCCAGAGGAGTATGTGAGCTGCGTCTCAGTGGGGCGGTGCGACTGACCCAACCCTGACCCTGACCCAGCTATGGCACGCGGCACACCAGAGCTGCTCTCAGGAATGTGCCTTCCAGGAGCGGGAGATTTACCCACAGGGGCTGGGTTAAGCCTCACAACGAAACTAAGAGTGAGTCCTATTGTTCCCAGTGCACGGGAGAGGAAACCGAGGCTCAGAGAGGGACAGTGATTCGCCCAAAGCCACACAGCCAAGGGTGACAGACCCACGTCTGCCAACTCTGAACCGAAGGGTGGGCTGAGCCTGTGTTCCCACGCTCAGCAGACCCCAAGTTCCTACTGTAGCAGCTGCCTCGGTGCCCTGACTGCCAAGTGCCAGTCTCTTTGCCCGGGAATTCTCTCTGGCTGCCCGAAGTTTCTCTGCCCACGTGCAGCCTGAAGTGTCAGGGAATCCATCCTGTCCCCGCCCACCCCGGAGCAGCCCTCAAGCCAGGCTGGCAGGAATTGGTGGGTCCGACCAGACCCAGCCCAGTTGCCCACACGGAGGCCTGCCCGATGGCACAGCACTTACTGGTTCCCCCACCACCCCCACCCCCCCACCCCGCACATTTCCCAGGACCCCTTCCCAGTAAGGACTGGTCGATCAGTCTTTGTCTCAGCGTCTGCTGGACCCAAACCAAGAAATCAAAGGTCTGAGATTGAAGACTCCAGGATACCCTAAAAGACACCTTCGTAATCTAAGCCTTGCGGGCTGTTTTCGTTTGCTTTTTGTGTGTTTGTACTCTGATACTTCACATTGAGGCATTGGGGGTCTCACTCGACCTCTGAAAATGAAAGGAAATATATCAAAAAGGAGTTTGGGGGTGGAGCTGTCATGGAGGTGCTGGACGTCACTGGTTCCAGGACAGCTCCTCAAGTTCACCTTAATAGTAATAATGAAATGACAAGAGCAGAGAAAATAACCCCACGCTGTTAGCATTGGTGGCTTACTATGCAAATGTCAGGTACAGAATATGCCCTGGTTCTGGGCTATGGCTCTTCCAACTGGGACTAGACAGACAAGGGCCTGGGACATGGCCCTGCTTCTAGAAGCTCCAGGACCCAGTGTTGGAGCATGAATGGGAGCCCTTGTGGGAACAGGTGGAACGCCCGTGCCATAGACGTACTCACGGGGTCACCCAGATTCCAGATTCCACGCCTCGCTCAGCTGGCACCCGCTGGGGACCTCGGGAGGCCAGCTGGCCTTCCCAAGACTCAGTTTCCTTCTAGGTTTGCCATGAGGATGAGACAAAGCCTTACAGCATACAGCGTCCAAGTGGGGAGAAGACCCAAGAAAGCCCCAGAGGAGAGCAAAAGCGGGTTGTGCGACTGAGAGTGGGTTGGAAGCTTCTGGAACCCCAGAGGGGCTCCCTGTCTGCAGAGAAGGGCTGGAACAGATCAGAAAAGTGATTCCGCACAGAACAGCTCTCTGACGGACCTTGTGCAGTGGAAAGAGCTGATGGGCCGGGAGCTGCCGAGTTCCACCGTCATTCATTCGTTTCCTGGGCTGGCCGCCCTCCCCAGCTCCCCTACTAAGCACCTACTATGCTCCAGGCACCGTGCCCGCGCGGAGCACAGCCACGTTCCCTCAGCTGACACTTCCCTGAGAGCATCTGCCAGAAAGGATTAAGAATTTGCTGGAGGAAGCCCTGGCTTTGTTTGGGAACTTTACCCCAGCTGAGAAGGAGACGCAAAAGGAGGAAAGAATGACCAATTATTCGCTGTGTTGTCTTCAGATGAAAGGCCCTTTTCTGTGGCGCTTCCCCATCTCCTGTTTGGGTTGTCAGCAGCAATTTGACGAGGAACGTTGCTGGGTCTGACCTGTTTTTTCAAGACGGTAACCTGTATTGTGTATCATCTCAGCCCAGGAGATAATCGGCCAGCATCCTCCCTCACACAGTCCCCGCCAGTTGAACTTCAACTTCTAAAACCAGGAAAATTGATTGGAAAACATTGCAGGGAAATCTTCCACTAATGATATTCTGAGTTCAGGAACGGGGGTGCTGCGGGGGAGTTAAAGTGGCTTTAATCTGATTCTCCCAACATGGATTTCAGTGCTGAATGGTCAATTGTTACTAAATTCTAATTGGTTCTGGGTCACTCCCTTTGAAATACTGGCTGCGTTCTGTTCATTTTTTCAATTAAATCTTAACAATTCACATCTGACAAAACTCAAAAATCTTGTCAAAAATTGTTCAGATTTGTGTAGTGAGAATGTGCAAGGAGCAAGATGGAGCTGGGACCAGAGGAAACTTTTATACCGAGGAACAATTTAAGGGCTAATTACGAGAATGCCGATTTTATTGTTTCCAGACTCACCTCCTTATACTACATAAAACGAGCCTTTCTCATCAACTTACGAAAATTACTTTGGAGGAAACCGTAAACGACCACAAATGCCTCCGCCTAAGCGATGATTGTTCTCTGGATTTAGAAATGCAAGCCCTTTTCACATTTCATTTCTCATTGTGAGAAAGTTTTATTTGATTTCCCGAGGTAACACAGGAGTCAGCTTGATGTAGAAAAAAACAAGGGCTTTGTAGCAAGCAGACTCGGGTTCAAAGCTGGCTCAGTCCCGCTGAAACCTGGGTGATCATTTCCCGCAGAGGACCTCACCTCTCTGAGCCTCAGTTTTCCCATTTGTAAAGTGGGAGCAATGTTTTCTAGATTTGTGGTTATAAATGAGTGTTGCCTGATGCAAGGAAGGTGCTGCAAATCCGGAAACCATTGTCCCTGCCGTTGGAATTGCAGAGTACTTACGGCTTAGTCCCAGCCCCACTTTTCATACAGAGAGATGCAGACCAGAGAGGGTCAACAACTTTCCCAAAGTCACACAGCCAGTTTGTTCGGGAGCCAGAAAGAGAAGTCAAAGCTTTTCTCAAAGTTTCTTCTAGAGGTAACATTTCAGAACATGTGTACAGCTGTCTGGAGCCCACAACTGAATGCTATCACCTGGCTTCTCGAAGTGTGATTGGGCCCTGCACCGGGAGCACGGGTGTCACCCGGGAGCTTGTCAAGAAGGCAGAGTCTCGGATCCCACCCCAGGCCTGCTGAGTCGGAATCTGCATTTTAACGAGATCCCAGCTGGTTCCAGGGCACAGAAGAGGTGAGAAGTGCTGGCTGATGGCATCTCATCGGACTCTGGCGGCCTGAAAATGAGAGCCCGTCCAGTCGGTGGGAGGGATAAATCAAGAGCTTGGGATTGACATACACACACTACTGTATATAAGTAGATAACCCAAAAGGACCTACTGTATAGCACAGGGAACTCTACTCAATATTCTGCAATAACCTGTATGGGAAAAGAATCTGAAAGAGAATGAACATGTATATATATATATATATACTGAATCACTTTGCTTGCACACCTGAAACTAATGCAACATTGTAAATCAACTATTCTCCAAAAATTTTTTTTAAAAAAGAGCCCAGCCAGCCCTGAGAAGGCCTGGGCCCCCTCACTGGGGCCTAATCCTTGTGCAGGAGGGCCAGGAAGCCCTCCCCAGAGAGGACGAGGAAGGGACGCCAGGCGCTGCAGAAGGAGAGAGCCTCTGGGGACACGGCCTGTGCCACTCTCCCTGGCTGCTGCTTCCAACCCCCTTTGCAACCCATGCCAGCTCCGTCACCCATACTTCAGGGGCCGTGCCCCATCCCCTGGCCCTAGCTCTTCCAGGTTGGTGGCCAATTGCCCCTCCTGAGGGTCTGCATCTCTTTGCCTGAGGGGTGGTGAGGGAATCAACCCCCCCACCTCCAGCGGCTCTGACCCAATGCCTGGAAGGTTGGGGTCAGATACTGGCCCCATGGGACGACTCCATGATGGCAGGATGGCTCCTTGACCAGGCGGGAAACTGGCGTCCCCACATCCTCGCCTGCCTCCCTTCCGCACACCCCTGCTGGTGTGTCCTGCACCCCCAAATCAACCCTTTACACTCAGCTCCTCCACAGGAGCCCAGCCTTTGGCCCCCAACCCCTCCGAACTGGAGAGAGAGACAGGGCACTCAGGTAGGTGTGGGTGGCCTTTGGAGACTTAAGAACAGAGGACCCACCGGGGCTGTGGAGAGCATCAGACAGGCAGGGTTGGGTTTGGGGGTCTCTCTGGTTGTCGCCGGTGGGGCTGGGGGCAGGCGTGGAGAGGACAAGGGGGAGGCAGGGAGATGACGTGGGTGGCCAGGAAGAGTGGGCAGGCTGGAATTGGCAGGACCTGGCGAGGGGGTAGAGGAGGAAGGGCAGGAGGGATGCCGAGGCTGACTCCACAAGGTTCATCCAGCCTCCCATCGTCCGGGTCAGTTTCCAATTTAAACATCCTTAGGGACTTGCAAATTAAAACAATGATGAGACACCACTGCACACCTACGAGAATGCCTAAAATTCCAAACACTGACAGCACCAAATGTTGGCAAGGCTGTGGAGCAACAGGAACTCTCGGTGACGGTGGGAACGCAGCATGGTGCAGCCACTTGGGAAGACAGTTCAGTGGTTTCTCACAAAACTAAACGTACCCTTACCACACGACCCAGCAATGGCACTCCTTGGTATTTCCCCAGGTGAACTGAAACACATAAAAACCTACTCACGAACGATCAGCAGCTTTATTCCTAATCATCCACCACAAGTTGGAAGCGACCAAGATGCTCTTTAGGAGGTGAATGGAAAAGTGAACTGTGGTACCTCCAGACAATGAAATATTTTTCAGTACTGAAAAGCAATGAGCTATCAAGCGATGAAAAGACATTGAGGAACCTTCAATGCATGTCACTAAGCGAAAGAGGCCAATCTCAAATAGCTACAGACTGTATGATTCCAACTATACGACATTCTGGAAAAGGCAAAAATCATAGAGACAGTAGAAAGGTCAGTGGTTGCCAGGGATTTGGGAGTAGGGACAGTGAAATGACTCTGTGTGATCCTGTAATGGTGGATACGTCATCGTACATTTGTCCAGACCCGTAGAATGTACAACACAGAGCGAACCCGCATGTAAACCATGAACTTTAGTTAATAACAGTGTATTAGCTCATCAATGGTAACAGTGTATCCCACCAGTGCCAGAGGTTAACAACAGGGAAATCTGTGGGAAGCCAGGAGGGAACTCTGCACTTCCTTCTCAGCCGTTCTGTAAACCTGCTCTAAAAATTAAGGTCTTAATATTTTTTAAAAAAAGAAATCCTCTGTTGATTGCCCCAGAGCTGCTGCACAAGGAGGCTGGACAGGGATGAAGCCCGGCTCACTGCTCAGGGCCAGCTTTGCTTGGGAGCCGACACTGCTCAGGGAGCCTGGAGGAGTCCCGCCCTGCCAGGGGTGGGGGTGCAGAGCTGGGAAGAGAGGGGGGCACGAGGCCTGGGGCCCCGAGGAAGAGGGGGAGGTCAGGGAAACAGGCCACTGGGCTCTCCCTGATGGAGACAGGGAAGGGGAGGTGATGAGGCCAGTGGGGGCAGAGCTGGAAGGCTTCCTGGAGGAGGGGTGCTTTGGCTGAGACTCGAGGGCCAGTGAGGAGGCTCCGTTCCCTCAGGCCAGTCCCACACAAATCTAGCGCACCTGTGCCTCCACCCACCAGGCTTAGGACCCGCCCTCCCACCCTGGCTTCTCCCCGCTCCCTCTCAAGCCCCTCCACACAGTCGCCCCCCAGGCTGTTGTACAGCACAAACCTTTCTGGCGCTTCCTGTTGCCCTTGGGAGAAAGCCCAGTGCCTGGCTTGCCTTCCAGCCCTAGAGACCAGCCCTGCCGCCACCACCCCCGTCTTCCCCAGGAGGACCCAGCCAGGTGAGTGACAGCTGGATGAAGACTCAGGGACCACTCCAGGTGGGCTGGGAGCTGCCAATCAGAGCCCACTAACAACGGGGCTGAGCTGCCCCAGGTGGCAGGTCCTGCTCGAGGACCCTTCAGGACATGGATCCCTCTCATCCCTGGCAGAGATGCAAGGGAGGCAGTAGAGCTCCCCTCACCCCCCGATCCTACAGAGGAGGGGACCAAGGTCTTTACCAAGGTCCTGCCTGACCTAGTGCTTCCTGGGGAGAGGGGCTTAAATCCCCAGAGCTCAACGCACTTGTGAGAAGAGGGGTTTTGTCCCAGGTGAACAGACAAACTCCCAGGACCTAGGCCTCTGGTGACCACGACCTTTGCCTACCCTGGGTTGTGGCCAGGTGGGCCCAGGGCCATCTTTTCTTAGTCCTGGGAAGTGGGCGGGGGCAACAGAGAGGGGCTGTGCACAGCTGGGCACGGCTGGGCTGCCCTGGGAGGGGGGCCACCTGTGGAGCACTTGGCCTTGACCCTGGGAGCCGAAGGCCACCTCTGCAGTGCTGCTGCACCCCGCTAACCCATTACTGAGCACCTCGGCTGGCCAGCCGGCGCTCAGCACTGGGCCGCCATCCTGACAGCTAGCTGCACTAATTGATGGGGTTGGCGCAGTCCTCCCCCGCCCTCCCCCTCCTCCAGGATGGCGTCATGCCTGAGAGGCCTCCAGGCCTCCAACCTCCCTCTCTCAGGGTTCTCTGGAGCATTTCTTCCTGGGGGCCACAGTCTAGGGACCACTGGGCCAGCCCTCAGCTTTGGACAGGATTTGACTCCAGTTGCCCCTTTCTCCCTTTGACTCTGACACCTGTCCTCCATTCACATCTCTGTGAGATGGGTGTGGGGACTTGGCTAAAAGCAAAGGCAGAGGCCAGCAGGCCCGAGTCAGGGTTGCACGAGGCTCTGGGCAGGGCAGGTGACCGTGACCCTCCCAGCTTCAGTACATTTGCAGGGCAGTTGGGATGATTGAATAGGTGGCAGATGTGAAGCACAGAGCTCCAGGCATGGCCCAAGTGAGGAGCTCGGCAGACTGTCCCAGAGACGTGACAATGATGGTGATGATGGTGATGGTGATGGTGATGATG
Source organism: Phocoena phocoena (assembly GCF_963924675.1). NCBI lineage: Eukaryota > Metazoa > Chordata > Mammalia > Artiodactyla > Phocoenidae > Phocoena > Phocoena phocoena. The sequence goes on from NC_089223.1 coordinate 136,759,713, forward strand.
GTGATGATGGTGATGGTGATGATGGTGATGGTGATAATGGTGGTGATGGTGATGATGGTGATGATGGTGATGATGGTGATGGTGAAGATGATGGTGATGGTGATGATGGTGATGATGGTGATGGTGATGATGGTGATGATGATGGTGGTGATGGTGATGATGGTGGCGATGGTGATGGTGATGGTGATGATGGTGATGGTGATGGTGATGGTGGTGATGGTGATGGTGATGGTGATGATGGTGATGATGGTGATGGTGATGGTGATGATGATGGTGGTGATGGTGATGATGGTGATGATGGTGATGGTGATGATGGTGATGATGGTGGTGATGGTGATGATGGTGATGGTGGTGATGGTGATGGTGATGATGGTGATGGTGATGGTGATGGTGATGATGGTGATGGTGATGATGATGATGGTGGTGATGGTGATGATGATGATGGTGGTGATGGTGATGATGGTGATGGTGATGATGATGGTGATGATGGTGGTGATGGTGATGGTGATGTTGGTGATGGTGATGATGGTGATGGTGATGATGGTGGTGATGGTGATGATGATGGTGATGATGGTGATGATGATGGTGATGATGGTGATGATGGTGATGGTGATGATGGTGATGGTGATAATGGTGGTGATGGTGATGATGGTGATGATGGTGATGATGGTGATGGTGATGATGATGGTGATGGTGATGATGGTGATGATGGTGATGGTGATGATGGTGATGATGATGGTGGTGATGGTGATGATGGTGGTGATGGTGATGGTGATGGTGATGATGGTGATGGTGATGGTGATGGTGGTGATGGTGATGGTGATGGTGATGATGGTGATGATGGTGATGGTGATGGTGATGATGATGGTGGTGATGGTGATGATGGTGATGATGGTGATGGTGATGATGGTGATGATGGTGGTGATGGTGATGGTGGTGATGGTGATGATGATGGTGATGATGGTGATGATGGTGATGGTGGTGATGATGGTGATGATGATGGTGATGGTGGTGGTGATGATGATGGTGGTGATGGTGATGATGGTGATGGTGATGATGGTGGTGATGATGGTGATGATGGTGATGGTGATGTTGGTGATGGTGATGATGGTGATGGTGGTGATGGTGATGATGATGATGGTGATGGTGATGATGGTGATGATGGTGATGATGGTGATGATGATGATGGTGATGGTGATGATGGTGATGGTGATGATGGTGGTGATGATGGTGATGATGGTGATGGTGATGTTGGTGATGGTGATGATGGTGATGATGGTGATGATGGTGATGGTGATGATGGTGATGGTGATGATGGTGATGGTGATGATGATGATGGTGGTGATGGTGATGATGGTGATGATGGTGATGGTGGTGATGGTGATGATGGTGATGGTGGTGATGATGATGGTGATGATGGTGGTGATGGTGATGATGGTGATGATGATGGTGATGGTGGTGATGGTGATGATGGTGATGGTGGTGATGGTGATGATGGTGATGATGGTGATGGTGATGGTGATGATGGTGATGATGGTGATGGTGATGGTGGTGATGGTGATGATGATGGTGATGATGGTGGTGATGGTGTTGTAATGCCAGTGGGGGTGGTGATGGTGGTGATGAGAACGAGGCTGAGGATGGTGACGGTCGTGGGGATGATGGTGGTAGTGATGGTGAGGATGAAGGTGATGATGGCGAGGATGATAATGATAGTAAGGGTGATGATGATGATGATCTCTCTCCCTCCATGGTGAAGGCTACAGTGCAGAGCCTCTACTAAGCAGTGATTAAAAGCCTGGGCTCTGGACCCACATGGCCTATTCAAATTCTGCCTCTGTCGTGTAGTGGCCTCACGATATTTGAACCTCTTTCTTGATCTGTCTGTGCCTCTATCTCCCCAACCATAACCAGGGGATAATGGCAGTCCTAACCTCACTGGATGGTGTGAGGCTTGATTCGATAAATACATTACAGCGGCACGTGGCAGTTGCCATTGTATTTTATTATCTGAGATTTAAGAATCTCCTCAATAACTGAATCAAACTTTAAAGAATTTTGCTACAAAGGATTCCATCAAGGAAGTAAAAAGACAACAAAAAGAATGGGAGAAAATATTTGGAATGCATATATATGCCAAGAGACATGTACCCAGAATATATAAAGAGCTCTTGCAATTCAAGAATAAAAAACACAGGTAGGGCTTCCCTGGTGGCGCAGTGGTTGAGAGTCTGCCTGCCAATGCAGGGGACACGGGTTCGAGCCCTGGTCTGGGAAGATCCCACATGCCACGGAGCAACTAGGCCCGTGAGCCACAACTGCTGAGCCTGCGCGTCTGGAGCCTGTGCTCTGCAACAAGAGAGGCCGCGATAGTGAGAGGCCCACACACCGCGATAAAGAGTGGCCCCTGCTCGCCGCAACTAGAGAAAGCCCTCACGCAGAAACGAAGACCCAACACGGCCATAAATAAATAAATAAATAAATAAATAAAATTTAAAAACAAAACAAAGCACAGGTAACCCAAATAAAAAATAGCGAAAGGATGCAAGTAGACATTTCTCCAAAGAAGATATGCAAACTCAACAGATACATACAAAGATGTTCCATATCATTAGTCATCAGGGAAATGCAAATCAAAACCAAAACGAGATACCACTACACACCCACTAGGACAACTAGAGTCAAAAAGAAAAATAATAATAAGTGTCAGTGAGGATGTACAGAAATTGGAACCCTCATGCGTTGCTGAAAGTAAAATGATGCAGCCATTCTGGAAAAGTCTAGCAGTTCCTCAAAAACATAAGAGCTGTTATATGACACAGCAATCCACCTCTTACGTATGTACCCGGGAGAACTGAAAACATACATCCACACAAAAGTTTATATGCAAATGTTCATAGCAGCAATATTCATAATAGCCAAAAAGTGGAAAGTACCCAAATGTCCATATATCGATTGCTGGACACACAAAATTGTATATCCAGACAACAGAATATTCTTTGGCCGTAAAAAGGAATGAAGTTCCGATCCTTGCTACAACATGAATGAATTTTGAAAGCATTATGCTAAGTGACAGAAACCGGACACAAAAGGCTACATATTGTATGATTCCATGTGTACGAAATGTGCAGAATAAGCAAGTTTATAGGGGTAGAAATAGATTAGTGGCTTCAGGAGGCTGGGGTGAAGGGAATGGAGTGCCAGGTTTCTTTTAGGGGTAATAAAAGTGCTCTGCAATTAGATAGTCATGATGGTTACCTAATTCTAAATACACTAAAAGTCACTGAATTGTGTGCTTTAAAATGGGGAATTTTATGATATGTGCATTATAAGTAAATAAAGTTGTTATTTAAAAAAGAATCCCCTAATAAATCTTGACAGATCGAGTGGTAAGAATTTCTCCCACGTGGGAAATGTGGGGTCAATGTGATTCTGTGCTGCTAAAGGGGCTCCTTAGCCTTGAGCCCTAGGGCTGGTTGGCTCTGTAGCAGTCTCTGCACTGCCTGATGGTCCTGGGCTGGACATCCACTGCAGCGTTTCCTTCCAGGGTTCTGATGCCAGGGACAGATGGGCACAGCAGGTGGGAGGGGATTGGACAGAAATGTCTTTCTGTGGTGGAGACCCCAACCCCACAGACCCCAGCCCCAATTCCCTCCTCTGGAAATCTTAAGGAACATCTCCTAGGCAACAGCAAGTCCTGCTTAGCAGGGAAAAAGCATTTGGAAAGTTCCATCTATCAGGTTTTTCTTCTCCCTAGCCTCCACCTCACCTCTTCCATCTATCTGCCGGAGGTGCTACAGGTCCCAAACTGAACAGTCTTCCTCTCCCCCTCCCCTCCTCAAACCCCTGCCTCTCCCTGTGTCCTCTGCTCCCCACAGATGAATGGCTGAGCCTCCCTGTACGGTCGTGCAGGTTGTGCACTGCTCAAAAGTTCCTGGCCGAGAGGGTGGGTCAAGGCTGAAATGGAGCTCACTCTCTTCTCCCCAACCTGGGCAGCCCAGAACCGCTTCTGCCCAGGGAGCAAAAGCCTTTCCATCATTCTCACGAGAGCGCTGTACCCACTAGGTGCCACCCTGGAGGGAGGGAGAGGGAAGGAGGGAGGGGGATGTGAACCTTTTTAATGGCTCAGAATCAGTGCTCACAAACATTTTGAAATGTGCCCACTGGAGCCATTGGAAACGGATGGACTGTATTCACCGTAACGTCAGAACAGGCTGTTACACAGCAATAACGAACAGGACCTCAAGTGGATTAGCACAGCTAAGGTTTATTTCTTGCTCAGGACCAGTCACCTGCTGCCCCACCGCATGGCTGAGAGGTGCAATCTTCTATGTGCCTGTGGCAGAGAAAAACCAGATATGGGGGGCGGGGGGCACGTGTCCTGTCTACACAGGGTGCCAGCTGATCCTGGGTGCTCCGCTGATTGCCACAGCGGCTCCAAACCGAACCCTGGCTCACAGAAGCGGTTCTCAAACAACAGGGCACCCAGGAGTCCCCCGGGAACTTATCGACATGCAGGTTCCCAGGCCGGGGAGTCCAGGTTTAACAAACTTCCGGGGATTCCAATGCAGGGGCCCCTGGGCAGCACTGACCTGCACAGGGTGAAGTGTGCACTGCGACACCACGCATCGCAGGCAGGCCTCTCACGCTCCCCTGCTGACACCCCACACGCCACACTGGGCATCAGGCCATGCACAGAGCTCCCTCTGGACCCCTGACATCCCCTTTCGTGTGTCGGCAATCCCCTTCCCACCCCTTACCCTGTTCTTTGTAGGTCTACCCCTCAGGCTCAGTTCAGACGTCACCTCCTAAAGGCAGTCTTCCCTGAGCCTCTGGCTGGGGGATCTGAGCCTTCCTCTGAGCTTCAGCATATCCTGGTCCCAGCTCTTCTCTTTAGCCCATGTTTTAATAACTGGGCTCTGCTAGGTGCCTGCCGCAGGCAGGGCGCAGCTAGGGGGCTACCGCGTGCCAAAGCGACGTGGAGACACAGGGATAAATGTGACTCCGTTCCTGCCTCAGAGTACCAGGCCCAGGGTTCTCAGCGTGCCGGCAAAACGGGAATCCCCTGCCTCGCCTAGTCACAGCCCTCACGGCCACATCACAGGCTCTGAGAGGTGCTGCAATGAAAACAAAAGCCGTTGAGTTTCATTTGACCAGACGTCTCCATCTGACCACAGCATCCGTGACTTGGGAACCGCCTGTTCACACCACGAGGAATAAGATGCCCCGGGAACGTGGTTTGGGAAACGCTGTCCCAGGTGAAGCCACAGGTAGCAGCTGCTTCTCTAAAAGAATGCCACCAGCGGACCGGAAGCCCCAAGCCACACTCCCGGGAGGTGCTGTTCTGAGAGCCCAGGTGGGATTGCTGGCCAGCGACCAGGGCTCCTGGGTTACAGACATGGCAACTGAGGCTCCCAAGGTGCTGGCAGCACCTGGACTCGAACTGGGGACTGTGGGGCTCGCGCTGTCTCTACCCGCGCCTTACCGCATCGCGCCTGTCCACAGTCGGTGCTCCGTAGATGTTTTCTGGGTACAAGAATAAAGAAAACAGGATTCAGAAACAGGAGACAAGCCCATGGGGATGGGAAGGGCCTTCGGGGGGGGTGGGACGGCTGTGGAGGGGACTTGAACTGAGAAGGAGGAAGTCTGAGCTGGGAATGAGGGTCCCCGAAGCCACAAGGCTCTATCGTGTAGCCCAGGGAAAGAGAGTCAGTACCTTGTAATAACCTTGTAATAACGTTAAATGGGGTATAATCTATAAAAGTAGAGAGTCACCTTGTTGTACACCTGTACAACTAATATAACATTGTCATACTTCACTTAAAAGAAAGAAAGAAAGGGTTCCTGCAACCCAGGATTTACGGTACCTGGAGCAGGCACACCTAGTGGTCCAGCAGGGCAGCCACAAACCACGAGTGACACAACAGACGTGGCTAGTGCAAATGAGGAACTGAACTTTAAATCTAGAAAACGATACTTGACTCGGCTGTTAGACGTTAGTGTGTTTGGAAAAACTCAGGTGTGAGGATCTGCTTTTTCAGTTGTAAGTTTCATGACATCTACACAGAGATCAACTATTTCCAATGAAAATTCGGCATCGGAATTGAGATGTACCACATTTACACATCGTATTTCAAAGATGGTACCAAAAATGTAAACCGTCTCCAATTCTGATGTTGGTCACATGCTGAAATGACAATAATCTTGAACATATTGGATTAAATTATTATTTAATTATTTGCGCCTGTTTCTTTTTACTTCCTTAATGTAGCTACTACTGAATAGAAAATTTAAATCACGTACGTGGCCTCATATTTTCTGCTGGACGGCGTTGCCTTAAAGCCTGTGATACTTTAATGAAATGGAAATAAAGAGTTTGTAGAAAACGTCTACGATTCTTTTTGGCATATTCGGAGGGAGTCCTTGGAATGCCCTAGTTCAGGGCCTTTGCTTTACAAATGAGTAAACACAGGCCCAGAGCGGGCAAGTCAGTTTCCTGGGGTCACACAGCATGTTGTGGATGGAGCCAGGCCCAGAACTTAGCGCTTGCTCCAGACAGGCTTGGAGGAGTCAACCGCCCTGTGACAAACCTACACTGGGCTCCCCACACACCCCACGGGGACTCAAGTCTGCGGGCCACAAGAAGCAAACAAGACAAGGGTGACATCTGACCCCGGCAGTGAGGAGACATCATTAGGGCTTCTCCCAGCCGTGCAGACCAAAGCCTGCTGCCCAGAGAGGGGCCCAGTCCTCTCACCACTCGGCCATCTGGCACATGGCCCAACCTTCCTGCTGAGCAGCAGGTGACCTTTAACTACAAAGAGAAAAATGCTCCCCTCTGCTAAAAAGAGAGCCCTACCAAACCCAGGGTCTCCTGAGCAGCTCACGTTACACCAGGATAGACATTCCTTTCCTCCGAAGAGAGAAGTCTGCGGCCGGGGTGGGTGGGGCTGTGCCTGGAGGCAGGTGCCCTGACCTGGGGAGTCACCAGGGGCAGTTCCCCTCCTCCCTCTTCCCACTGCCCAGTCTGGGCACTTCAGAGCCTCGATTTCCCTGCGTGTGAAACGGGGACAGCAGTTGCCGTGAGGAAGCCTTCTCGCGAGACTGTGAAAAGCTGGCACGACGGCAGCTGTTGAGGGCTAGATCGTGTCCCCCGGATCCGTACATTGGAGTCCTAACCCCCGGGACTTCAGAATGTGACCTGAAAAGGCCTTTCCAGAGGTGATCAGGTGAAGATGAGGTCATCAGGGTGGGCCCTGAACCAATAGGACGGTGTCCTGATAAGAAGGGGAAAGCGGGGCACAGAGGGAGAATGATGTGAAGACACAGGGAGAAGACGGCCACGTGGCAGGAGCCCAGGAGCACCAAGGACGCAACAGACACCAGGAGCTCGGGGAGCAGAGGCAGCATTCTCTCCTGGAGTCTTGTAAGGGTGCAGGACCCCCCCAACGCCTCGATTTCAGACTTCTGGCCCCAGAGCCGTGAGACAAGAAATGTGGGCTGTTACAGCAGCTGTGGCCCGTGGTCCACCCCGAGCCCCCAGCTCAACCCTCATCAGACCCATGTCTGCCCCCCCATGTTTTTCTCCAGCACCCCAGCCCCTCCCACCTCTTCCCTCCAAGCCCCACCCTGCTGGCTGTGACAGGACGAATAGGGGACCTAGGAGGGGATCCGAGGGTGAGCACCCCGTTTTCTAGAGGCTGTGTGGGGCGTGGATCCGGCTCAGTCACCCTGTGTGGTCTGCGCCTCGTCACTTGACCCCGCCGGCATCTCCACGCGTCAGACAGGGATCCTTGGCCCTTGCCTCCTGCCACGTGGGTCCAGTGGGGGGGACACACCGTGCGTGACACAGGGGGTGGCCCCTGGGTATGACCCCGCTCCAGGTCTCTCTAGGCCTCCGCCCACGTCGCCGTCACTCCAGTCTCCCACACCCCACCCACGCTCCAGAGACGACACTGGGAAGGTCCCCCGGGACCTGGCACCCAACGGGCCGGCAGCAAGAGTGTTGAACGCGTGAGTGAGTGAACTAGCGCAGGCGGCGCTGGCTGAGTGAGCGGCCTGAAGGGCGCCCACCCCGTTTGCAGAGGGCAGCGGCCCCTCAGAGCACGTGCTCCCCTGGGGGCGGCAGGCGGGGTTTCAGAGGGAGCCCCAAGCCCGGCTGACTCCGAGCACTGGGCCCCTGGACCTCACACTGAGCCCACACCTGCCCCACATCTGCGGGGAGCCTCCACGTGACCTGGGGAGTCCCGGACACCACCTGGGGTGCTCAGCTCTGCCCTCTGACCACCCCCTTGTGCCACTTTGAGACGGAGCCTGGGTCTGAGGGCCTGTCAGCTTGTGGAAGTGTTTCACCTCCTGGACCCCGGTTTTCTGCATCCAGCCGGCCCTGCTGACATCCATCACAGCCCTTCAAGGCCGGAGAGGTTCAAACCCCGCATGGCCCCCTCCCCGACCACGACCCTTGGAATGAAGCCCCAACTCCTAGCCAGGAGTCAAGGCCCCATTTTCCTCCAGGCCACTGTACCCGGTCACACCTTCTGCACTCAAGCACCACCCATGCCCCGTCCTCATTCACCTCCACAGCACCCCGGCTAACCCCAATCTTCACTCAAACCATCACCTCCATCTGGAATATTCTCCCAGCTATTTGCCCCCCACCTCCATTCTGGGTAATTCCCACTCACCCTCAGTGCTGGTGCCACGTCCTCAGAAGCCCCTGCCCAGCGTCTACACCTGCGGCCACTCTTACGGGCACGTGGCACCGTCTCTCCTGCTAGACTGAGGCTCCCTAGAGCCAGGTGCCGAGGTGCCTGCAGGGTCCCTGCACATGGCGGATGCCCAGGAAGGTGCACCACCCAGGGAGGGGGGTTGCAGCCTCTGGGATCACCCACCCCCTCAGCAGGACTGGGAGCCCTCGAATCCACCGCTGACGCCCGGTGCCCAGTGCAGGGCCCCACGGCGGGCACTCTGGACCTCTGGAAGTCTGCAGATGCAGAAACTGGAGGTAGGAACAGCTCGGCCACCTGCCCAGGGGACACCATTACTGAGCAGCGAGACAGGACCCACGGGTGTCTGAGCCAAGCCTGTGCATCGCCATCACAGTGTGGGAAGGACAGGCAGAGGCTGAAGAGGGTTTGGGTCTTTATGGCAGAATGCAAGACCTGTGAATGGCAGGGATCTCGTCCCCACCCCCAGAGTCCCTGCCCCAGGAAGCATGGCGCTCTAGCAGTGGGAGCCCTCCATCCCTTCTGTGACTCACCTGCCAGCACGTCTGTGTCTCGTTGGCCCCAATTCCTGGGAATCCACACGAAAGCTGCTAGCTCTCTAGCCCGTCTTCCAGAGGCAGCTCCAGACCACCCACTGCCCACACAGCAGAGGCACGGGCCCTGGCCCTACCCTCACATCCCCCAGCCTCAGATTCAGGCTTGGGAGAGACCCCCCAAGTGCCAGGCCAGTGGGTTTGATCACAAGCTGGCAGGCCCTCAAACCCAGGCTCCGTCTCAAGGTGGCACAAACAGAACACCTGGTCTCTGGAGTCTTTGGGGAGAGACGGGACCTTTTGTTTTGTTTTGTTTTGTTTTGTTTTTTGTTTTTTTTGCGGTACGCGGGCCTCTCACTGTTGCGGCCTCTCCCGTTGCGGAGCACAGGTTCCGGACGCACAGGCTCAGCGGCCATGGCTCACAGGCCCAGCCGCTCCGCGGCATGTGGGATCCTCCCGGACCGGGGCACGAACCCGCGTCCCCTGCGTCGGCAGGCGGACTCCCAACCACTGCGCCACCAGGGAAGCCCCGAGAGACGGGACCTTTAAACGGGGCTGGTCCCCAGGCACTGGGAGGGGGTGACTCACACCCACTGTGGGAGCTCTCTCAGGCTGTGGGCAAAGAGTGTGGAAGGAGTTTTGACCTTGGGTTCACAGGCAACCGCCTGTGTTATTTTGGGTAACAGGCTTTGAGTTAAGCCTCCTGAGTAGTGATCTGTAATAAAAATAACAGATGGGCTCACCCAGTGGGGCAGGCATCCAACCTACATGGTTCATTCAGGGGAGGAGGGGAACCGGCCAGGATGCCGGAGAGCCAGGCCCGTGGCTGAGCGTTTGCTCTCTTGTGCTTTCCCAAGGAGCAGCGGGGACAATGTTGCTGCCGTTCCCTATGCACCTGCTACGCCCCAGGGGTGGGGCACAGCCTTACCTCCTGTGATCCCCTCAGCCCCCAGTGGAGCAATAGCTAAGGGAGAAAGTGGCAGCTCAGAGAGGTCAAGGGCTTTAGCCAAAGCCACACAGCAAGAGAGCAGGGGTGCCAGGATTCCTCCCGGTCTGTCTGACAGTAGCCAGGCTCCCAGCCCTGTACCAGCCAGTCTCCAAGGAAGCTGTATTCCCCTTGGCACATGACTTCGCCTGGCCTGGGTGTAGGGGACAGGACACACCTCACCCCGCTGGCTGAGTTCAGTGGAGCTGCTGGCAGGGCACTGGCCGGGGAAGACCTGGGGAGATTGGTTCCAACCGAAGGTCTTTTAAAAGTCCTGGCCTTGGGCTTCCCTGGCGGCTCAGTGGTTGAGAGTCCGCCTGCCGATGCAGGGGACGCGGGTTCGTGCCCCGGTCCGGGAGGATCCCACATGCCGCGGAGCGGCTGGGCCCGTGAACCATGGCCGCTGAGCCTGCGCGTCCGGAGCCTGTGCTCCGCAACGGGAGAGGCCGCAACAGTGAGAGGCCCGCGTACTGCAAAAAAAACAAAAAACAAAACAAAACAAAAAGTCCTGGCCTTGTTGCTGATTTGTGGCCCTAGTGCACAACTTTCTCTGGACAGGGCCTCCTAGTTGCTTCCCAGTAGCCATTCCCCATTCTGCTTTAGTAACAAAACTCTGGAAGATAGGGGTGGCCAAAGACATGAGGGCAGAAGTCTGTGAAAGAGACCCTCTGGGACATTCCTAAAAGAGGGGAGAAGGCCCCTTTGCCTATTGTCTTTGCCCTTCTATTTGAACGGAACAAAGATGTGAGGGCCAGAGCTTCAGCAGCTGTCTTGTGACCTGGAGGATGGAATGCATGTATTAGGATGGCAGATAAGAAAGGCGGGAGTCCCTGCGTCCCTGGTGCCTCCGTGGAGCACCACACAGCCCTGGGCTGCCCACTTCCAGGCTTGTTTTATGCTGCTGTGGCCAGTGCTCGGTCATCAGCAGATGCTGACCGGCCCAGTTTAGAAAGGCCTCCTGTATTAGCAGGATATTGACTCAGTTACCTAAGTAGACACCAAGTCACAGTGGTCTACGTAAAGCAGAAGGTTTTATCTCTCACATGAAAATGCAGGCGGTAAATGGTCCAGGGGGGTGGGCAGCTCTGCTTTGCTCTAAGTGGCATGTCCTCACCGGACCTTTACAACCCCTTCCCAGGCTGCCAGGAAGGGGAGAGAATGGTACAGAGTTCTGTCCAACTCCCTGTTAAGAGAAAGGTCTGGAGTTGCAGGTAGCACCGGTCAGAATCTTGTCACGGGACCAAGCAAAGCGCCGCAAAGGTAGCTGGGAAATGTGGTCTCCAGCTGAGTGACCAGCAAAACTTGGTGAAAGGCGAAGGGGAGAATAAATATACCTCCCCTCACCTTGCATTTGCATCTTGACTCGACCTGAGATAAACCTAGGTGTGTTTTGTGGCCTGTCTTGTGGCCCCTCCTTCCGTCCTGCCCTCCTCCACAGCCACCACCCAGACGATGGGGGAGAGACAGACCCCCGCGCCCATGCTGCCACCTCTCCCTGCACCGGCCCAGCCTTTGGTGGGTCCTGGGGACCCAGATGTGATGGACACACGTCCCTGATGTCCAGGAGCTCACTGTCTGGTCGGATTGCTGCCAGACAGCCTGAGAAGTGCTATAGCCCAGCCCTGTGGTGTGACGACTGTCCTACTCCCTGCAGGGACAGGGCCCAAAACGGGGCCTGCACCTGGGGACCCCTGAGTAGACTGAAGAGCCCGAGAGTCACAGAGGCTGCTCAAACCCATCTACACATTCTTATCATGCCAGTGAACATACCAGCGCTGTGATGTCCTTTTGTTTCTTTATGATGAGGGAAGATGTCAAAATTCAGACGGAGGCCTGAATGCTTGAGATGGTTAAGGTTACGCATCAACGTGGCTAGGTGTTCCTTCACCCTCCAGCCTAGATGTCGCTGTGAAGGTCTTTTTCAGATGAGATTCACACTTAAAGAGGGACGCAGATTCCCTTCCACAGTGTGGGTGGGCTGCATCCAATCAGTTGAAAGCCTTAAGAGCAAAGACTTAGGCTCCCCGAGGTAGAAGGAAGTCTCCTTGAGACTGTGTCCTAGAAACCCTGCCTGAGGTTCCGGCCCGCTATCCCACAGGATTTGGGCTCACACTGCAATATCCACTCCTGTCTGGATTCCCAGCCTCTGCCAGCTGCCCTACAGAGCCCAGAGTTGCCAACCCTCACATCACAGGAGCCAACTTCTTCAAATAAATCCTCTCTCTCTCTCTCTCTCTCCCCCTCTGTCTCCTATATATTTGTTTCTATGTATATGTCCTATATTTTTCTATATGTGCATTTTTTCTGTTGGTTTCATTTCTCTGGAGAGCCCTGACTAATACAATACCTAGAACAATATAAAGAAAAATATGTATCACTACCAAGTTAAAAAACATAGAGCTTCCCTGGTGGCGCAGCGGTTGAGAGTTCGCCTGCCGAAGCAGGGGACACGGGTTCGTGCCCCGGTCCGGGAGGATCCCACATGCCGCGGAGGGGCTGGGCCCGTGAGCCATGGCCGCTTAGCCTGCGCGTCCGGAGCCTGTGTTCCGCAATGGGAGGGGCCACAACAGTGAGAGGCCCGCGTACCGCAAAAAAAAAAAAACAAAAAAAAAAACACATAGAGTATAAGGAAACAAAAATAATTCCAACATGATCCAGTGAACTTCGAACTCTTTCTGTGATATAGCCACAGTAAGAAATGCATTTGACATCCTGAAATAAATGTACAAATATAGAGGTAAGGAAAACAATTTCAATCAACGGTGCTTATCCTAATAGGTTAGAAGCACTGGGTTCCTTTTTCACCTAGCGTCTCTATTATGCACAGGACACACATGTGCAGGGCGCAGGCACCCAGGTGACCACCCGCTGTGAAGGGCTGGACAGGGCCCAGGCCCCGCCCCCAGGCTCTCCCCGCTGCACCTGAGCGCCTTCACGCTGCGATCCGGTACAGATGTACTGGCCAGTCTCCCCTGGCTCATTGCAAACCTGCAGAACCCATATGATTAGATTTGCTTTACAGATTTGGATTCAGTCCCCAGCTAGCTGGCCACGCGGGCCTCGTCCACGTCACGTGGTTGATGTGAGGATTAAACCACAATCTCATTCACTATTTATCCAACAACTGTTGATTAAGCGCCCATCGGGGAGAGCCTCTGAGCTGTTTGCGCAGATGGCAGAGCCCCAGAGAGCTCACGGTCTCGTAAAGGGGTCACGTAAGAAACAGTAGTGACCGCAGAGACCGAGTGATGCTGCAGTGATGGGAGGGGTCACCTGGCCGAGAGGAGGGTGGGGATTTGGGGTGGGGGTGGGAGTAGAATGGGGTGAGGGGACCGGGATAGGCTCATTGCACAGTGAACCCCTGTTGAAGGGGTCCCAGTGGAGATAAGGAATGTTTGCCTTCCCTGGCACTGAGGGCCTGGCACCTTCATTAAACAAGGTTTCCCAGGGAAACCAGTAGCGAATTCACCTTCAGGGAACCAGCCCCAGCCAGGGGCCATATTTCCATAGGACCCTGCAAAATTCAGAGTCCGTGTTGGGCAAACCCATCTGCCCCTCGAAGGCTGTGAACCACAGTGGAACGCCTCCCAGACGTCACAGAGGCAGACTCAAAAGCCTTTGGGAATGTGCCCAGGGAAGGATGCATCCAGCCCCTCCCAAAACACTCCTGTGGTGGAGGGGGGGTCTGGAGAATGTGGGGGGCCAGGCGAGAGGAGCAGCTGATTGGCCTACAGAGCTGCAGAAAGCCTTAGGGATTGGTGGTCTCGGAAAGCGGGATCCAGGCAGAACTGGAAACAGGAGGGTCTTGTTTAGAAGCCCCAGCCTGCGTCCCACCTCCCCCAGCCTCCCCACCTGATGGGATGGGGTCTGTGGGTGTTTACGTCTTCCAGAGGGGACCCGACCTCTGGAAGGGAGTTTGGAGACAGATGAATGGCAGGTATAGAGAAAGCCAAGGGGAAAAACTAGTATAAAAGAAAAAAATGAATCCCAGCTCACGTCCAGCTGTGAAGGGCATTTGTGGGGTGGCAGCACTGTGAACCCGGGGTCCCCATTTCATCACAGTCGGCCAGGGGACAGCGTTCTGAGGAGGGGTGTAGGAAAGGGCTGTGAGTACTTGATTGACCCGTGAGCATGACTTGTGAACAAGTAACTCTCCGTCTTCCAGACAGGAGGCCAAGGCACTTGTTGGATTTCTTTTAAAAAATAAAGTCAAGAGCTAGGCTAAGGGCGCCATGGAGAGGCACAGGGCGCAGGTAGGAGAGGAACGGCTGGCAGGGTTGGCAGCTGTGTCTTCTGGCGGGGCTGGCATGCGGAGTCTCTTCCGCTTGAGGCTTTTTAATCTCTTTGCAGAACTAGAGGACGTTTCAAATTGTGTGCATGAGTAACTGTGGCAAATTGAAAGAAGAAAAAGAAGAAGGGTACCGTGGTTCTCTCAATTTAAATCTTCTAGACGTTTGCGTAAATTTTTTTCCTTTCTTCATAAAGAAAAGATTCGGATGATGGTACACGAGTGTGTACACTGGTTCCCAACTCATCGAATTGTACTCTTAAGATCTGTACTTTTCTCCGTAGGTAAATTTATCTTTATTTTTTAAAAAGGATGTGGGTTGGGGGCGGGGAGTCCTCCCACAGTATACCTTGTTATACGTTCGAATTTTGTGCCATGCCAATGTATTGCCTAGTCGAAAAAATAAATAAACAATGAGGAAAAAACCCAAACTATTGAAAACTCCAACTATCTCCGGGTAGTTAGTTGCACATGTGGTGCCTTATTTATTTTTTTTCTTGCCTATATTTTCTGAATTTTCTACAAGAAACGAACAAGAAACGAAGAGCTTTTCCTCGCGCAATCAGACGTGGTCCCGCCGGGAGGCGTCGGGGCCGATTGCGCTGGGCGCCCGGAGCGCAGGGCTTGGGCCGCGGGGCCTTGCGGGCTCCGGGCTTTGCCCCGGAAGGTCGGGCCGTCGGGCGGTCGGGCATCGGCCCCTCGTGCAGGACGGGACCCTCCGCAGGAACGAGGACGAGGAGGGAGCGCAGGGCGGAGGCGGTCCCCGGGACCTCCCCTTCACCGGGCCGAGCGCTTCCTCGGCTTTGCGCTCAGGCCCAGCTCCGTTCCCAAGTGACGGCCGACCTGGGGCCAGTCCCTGGGCCTCGGCCTCCGCGCGGGTAGAATGGGCAGCCGAGGCGCCGGAGGACCCTTCTGCGAGGGGGCGGGGCTTCTCAGTTTCAGGATCCTTCTAGAATCCTCGGTTCTGCCGAGGTCTGAGTCTGGAAGGTCGAGGATCTGACTTCATAGGTCTCCGGGTGTGCAAGGTCCCCGAGGGTCCCAAACTGCCGCAGCCCCTCCGCCCACCCAGCCCTCCCCCCTGTCCGCGGGGAGCGCGCTCCTCTAGTGGCGTCTACGCACGCAGGGTGGCGGACCCCGGTTGCCGGAGCCGCGTCTCTACCGGCCAAGAAAGCGCTGGGCGGGCGCGCCGCAGCGGGGCCGGCGGCCGGCAGAAGCGGACGCGGAGGAGGGGGTGAGGACCGAGGGGCGGCTTTTAACGAAAAAATTGAATCATCAGCGAAACCATTAGGACTAATGCGAGGCGCACAGCTGCGGAATCAATGCCGAGCCTCGGGGGTCGGGGCTGGGTGGTGGGGTGGGGACAGCCGGCCGACCGCCCCTTGACCACGCGAGGCTCAGTTCCCTCCCACGTGGGGAAATGGATTTTCGCGATTTAAGAAAACTCAAACCAAAGTGAGGTAGGCCCGGATGTGCTGACGCTGCGGTTCCGGCAGCAGGAGCCCCGAGAGCGGCTCCGGGAAGGCGGGCGGCGAGAGGCCTAGGCTGGGATGCAGAGACCGGGGCGTGGGGGACCGGAGCAGCTTGCAGTGAACTCGGGCAGAACGAACCGGGCCGTGCGGCTGAGGTTGCGCTCCTGGGCCAGAGTCGGCGGGACCCGGGCAATCCCTGGGCCCAGGTGTCCGGTGCCCGCTCGAGCCCCTGTGCGCGCTGGAGGGGCCGGCGCCTGCGCAAGACGGAGAGGCCCCGCTCCCGCCCTGGGCAGCCCCCTAGCGCGCGGCTGCAGGACTCACTCGGGGTCTCAGCATGCACGCACCCTGATTCCATCACCTCGGGCCCCGGGTCAAGCCTCCCCCCAGCGGCTGGGAGAGGTCTGCAGTGACACACACACACACACACACACACACACACACACACACACACACCAGTCAGCCTCTGATGATTGGCTGGGGTCCTGGGGCCCAGTACCTCCCTCCTCCAGGCTCTGCGGGAGAATCAGACTTCCAGTGGAGAGACCCTTGGGAAGCCCCCGAGGAAACACGGGAGATCAGAGAGGGCACCAGAGCAGGGTGGGCTTCCTCTAAGACCCATTTTCCACCGGGGCCTCCCAGTTCCCTCCTCTCCTCCACCCTGCGGGGGGGTGGGGGGTGGGGGCAATGGCCCCTCTGGCTCCTGAGGCACCTGGCTGGGGTGGGACCTCCCCCTGGTGCCAGAGGGAGGTGTGGCTTCGGGCTTCTGGGTAGCCTGTCTCTGCCTTTCTTGGGGCCACATTGGGTTTATCTGTGAAATGGGCACAGGAGGTGAGATTGAGGCTGGCAAGGGTCTCTTTCAAGAAGCTGGAGGCTTTCTGGGGAGGGGGCCCAGAGGCTGTCACCACCACCCACCCGCCCCGCCCCGCACACACAGGGAAATGGAATATTTTTAAGGGCCCCCTGTCTACATAAACAATTTGAATCATCGCGAATCAGTGTGTCGGCATCAGTCTGTAGACCTAATCTCTCTGATCCCGCAGCTGGCCAGGCTGCCCTTCAAAAATTCTCGCCCACACAGGTCTCTATTGGCTTGGGGCTTCCCTCTCACATCCCACCAAGGCTTGAAGGGTCTCAGCCATTCTAGAGGGACTTAGAGAATTCCAAGGAAGGCGCTCTGCAGTGCGGGGCCTCCTGAGGGGCAGCCTAGGGTACAGAGGTGCTGCCCCCAGACACCCACCCATGTAGGGGGGACTCAGGTAGGGAAAGTCCATCTGGAAGAGGGAGAGGAGGCCTGAGGAATGGTGAGGGGAAGGAACGGAACGGGAGGCACCTCCCTGCTGAGCTGGTGAGCTGCCGTCACCCACCCATCTTCCAGTAGCCCGTCCAGGAGGACCACCGCGTGCAGGGCTGAGCTCTCCACACGCGCTGGCTTGTGTCATTTCCTCACTGGAAAGAGAGCTGGACACAGCTCTGCCTTCCCGCACACATGTTCTGTGTGATCTGGGGTTGGGTGTGATCACACATACGAGCCGGAATCCTCACTCCTAAACTGGGGACAGCACTCCGCCCACCAGGTTATTGTGGGGATGTAGCGAGACAATTCGGGTAAAGGGCTTGATCAGCCCCAGCTCAAAGAAAGCCTCAGTGTGATGGGGATGAGGGTCAAGGGCCATCCACCATGAGCTCTTGAAAGAAACAGCAGAGCGAGGCTTGTTGGCCCAAGGCTCTGTCTGGGCCAGGGTCTCTGTGCACCTCCGGATGTCAAATTTCCGAGGCCAGCTGTGTGGTTAGCACGGAAGAGGCGCAGTTGCCCGTGGTGGGCGTGGGGGACACACGCGTGTGGACACGCTGGGTCTCCGCTGGGGATGAGGCAAAGGTCAGGATTTATGGGTCTGGGAGTGTGGGTGCTTGGGCCCTGGAGGGGCAGACGGAGATGTCGACGGTGCTGGCGGGGTTAGGGGTGCAGCTGTAGTTCTGGAGGGCTGTTGCGCATTCGTGCGCAGGCCTGCGGGGACAGGGTGCGTGGGCACCCTCAGGTGTCCTGGAGCCCCAGTGGGAGCCTGACTAGGCGCGCGAATGGGGGTGGGAGCGATTTGACTCTGCTCTCAGGACCAAGCCGTGGCAGGCGGCGGCCCCGGCACAGGCCGAAGTAAAGGGACCTGTGGGCTGAGGGTCTCGGCGGTAGGTGCCCCCGGGGGTAGTCAGCACTGAGCAGGGGCACAGATGGCTGTGCACCCAGCAGCAAGCCTTGAGCCCGCGCTCTCGTCAATAGGCCGCGCGACCTTCGCCACTACTACCTACCCACTCCACAGATGGAAAGGTGAGCTCAGAAAGGGAAAAGGACTTTCCCAGAGCCACGCAGACGGCCGGCGAAGGAAGCACACGGTCCGGCAGTCTTAACTCTGCGCCCCGTCTTTCCGGGAGGGAAGAGTGGAACGGGGAGCCAGACCCGAGGGCCAGACGGCGGAGAGTGGGGTCCAGCTGCTCCCACCAAGGGCCGAGACACAAGGCGAACCGCCGGGTCTCCACCTGCGCGCGTCCGGAGCTTCACTCCTCTCTAGCCTTCGGGTTTAATACCGCCTCCTCCCGGAGGCCTTCGGGGACCCGGGCGGGCACAGGCACCTCCCTTCTCCCCGGACCCAGCCCCGGCCCCCGGGCCAGAGCTCGGCGTCTTAGGTGGTGGCGCGGGGACCGCACGGATGGCGCGGAGCCGGAGGGGGAAGGGACGGGCTGTGGAGAAGGGAGCGGGAAGGGGCGAGGTGAGAACCGAGGGGCGGGGCCCGAAGGCCGAGCCAGACTCCGAGACGCCAAGGAGACGCCAGGTGAGCCGGGCTGGGGGCGGGGAGGGGGCTTGGGCTCCGGCGGGAAGGGTGGGGGCGGGGCCGGACGGACTACGGGGAGGGGGCGGGGCACCCCGGAGAGCCGCGGGCCCGGAGGGTCTAGAGCGGCGCTGGCCTTGCTCTCCGACGCCCCACGGCCTGGGAGGAGAAGGGGGCCGCTCCGCGCCGGCCGGCCGCCGGGTCCCGGGAGCCGCGGAGCTGGCGCCACTGCCAGTTTCTCTCCTTCAAGCTCGGGCAGCCCTGGGGGACACTCAGGCCGCGAGAGGGGACAGCCCGGCTCGAGGGCCGCAGAGGGGCAGGCGCGGGATCCGGACACGAAGCGGCGACGCCGACTCCCCGCAGCCGGATCGAGGCGACGTAGGGCCTCGGCGGGTCGGGAGCCGTGTGCCACTGCGTCCCGGAGTGCGCTCTTCCGCAAAGAAATAAAACCTTTAAAGGGGGCCCGGCCTCCCCGACTCCCATCTGGGCCGGTTCGAAGGGGGGAGGAATCTTGTCCCGGAGATGGGGGAACGGAGCCAAGGGGGGCACCGCGGCAGGGGGGACGGACGCACGGGCGGAATCCTGAGCTCCGGTGGAGGGAAGAGAGCAGAGAAGAATGGAGAGAAAGAGACGGAGAGGAGGAGACCGACTAAAGCAGAGAACCTGCGAGAAAGGAAACGCGCAGCCGGGTCCCCGGAGGCACCGCCGCGGTCGTGCGGGCTGGCCTTCACCAGGTCCCCCTCCAGGGGGTTGGCGAGACCCCAGGGAGACCCGCAATTCGGGGCTGGAGCGCCCGCACCCCAGAGCCCCCCAGCATGCACCTTGCCTGCTCTCGCGTCGGGTGGGGCCCTCACACCCCCGGGATCCAAGAGCTCACCCTCTCTCCAGGGGATGGGGAGCGCGCTTCGGACTGGTCTGCCTCTAGGGATGGAGCTCCAAGCACGTGAGCCCCTCCCCATCTGCCCTCCAGGGATGTCCGGCCCGGCCTTAGCCAACCCACCCCACTTCAGTCCGAGTCTTGGCGCTGCGGACCCAGGGACGCCGAGAGCGTCCAGGAGGTGCCGAGAAACCGAAGACACGAACCCAGGACCAGAGGCGCGGCCGCCGAGCTCAGTCTCCCAAACCCGCAGTGGGGTCGGACCTGGGCTGCACAAGCAGTGGGAGATCGCGGTCCGCGTGGGTGACGCCGGCCGCGAGAGCCGGGAGGCGGCGCCAACGATCCTGCAGCCCGGATCCGTCCTCCGCGGCTCTCAGAGGCCTCCCGAGCGGAGGTGATCGCGGGCGCTGGCGCTCAGGTCGGGGACCCAGAGGAGCGCCCGGACCAGTGGGGGAGGGATGGAGGCAGGGACAGATACGTGGAGAAAGAGGGAAGTTTAAGACTGAAACATGTCTGCAGAGACCGAATGGACGGGCTTTAATGCGCACTGCGAAGTAAGCAAGGAGGGGGGGTGGGAAGCAAGCAGGATGTAAACCGAACCGAGGTCAGACTGCGATCCGATGAAAATAAACCTGTAACGAAAACGGCCCCCGGCAGAGAATCAGCCGCTAGGGATACACACCTCTGACGTTTCTGAGCAGTCACTTTCTGAGGAAGCCTTAAAATGAAGCCCCATGTGCCCAGCCCCCACTCAACAATGATCAACTCCCGGCCAATCCAATTTCATCTGTGCTTCTCCCTTTCATTTTTACTATTTAATTAATTAGTTTGTTTATTTTTGTTGAGATACTTTCGAACAAACGCAGACATCACATCATTTCAGCGGTAAATACATAAGTGCATCTTTAACTTTTAAAAAGTAAAAGATAAGAACTCTTAAAAATTAACAATACAGCTATAAGTTGACTTCTCCCGTGGCGGAGCACAGGCTCCGGACGCACAGGCTCAGCGGTCATGGCTCACGGGCCCAGCCGCTCCGCGGCACGTGGGATCTTCCCGGACCGGGGCACGAACCCGCGTCCCCTGCATCGGCAGGCGGACTCTCAACCACTGTGCCACCAGGGAAGCCCAGAAGCAGTTGACTTTTGATGCTGGAAATGCAAAGTATTTCTGTTTTGACTTTACTGCAATTTCCAGATAAGCAATCATAAGCATTCTTACTTTTATAATAAAACAAACAAACAGACTAAAACCGAGGCCGACAGCTGCAGTAGCTGGCACAGGCCAGGCGGTCAGCTGTCGTTTGCTCTCCAGGTGGTGAAGCCGGAGGCTGCCCCGTGCTTCTTGATCTTTATCTTTGCACCTTTGTCCCAAGTGTCCATCCGAGTTCCAGATTCAGAGCTCGGTGCTATCAGAACAGGGTGGCCCCCTTCCCAGTCTACCCATGAGGGAGTGTCCCTCTCCACGAGAGGGCAGCGGGTTTTGTACCCAGTCGTGTGGTGAGCCGCCTTGGGGACCCACCTTGGATCACCGGGTTCAGGCTCTGCTCCTAGCTAACGGATGCAGGAGGCATGCGCACTGAGGGCGGCCAAAGGAAAAGATCCAGGTGATTCTGACGGGTGGGAAGGGAGGGCAAACACTGCCTGAGTGTGCAGGCTATCAGGGAGGGGTGACTCCACGATGGGGCCCTGACCTCCATAGCACCAGGTGGAGGAAGGGGGGAGTCACGGCCTCGGTGGCCGAGTGACTTCACGGAGTCCCTGCCCCAGAGTCTCTGCCCCTCGGTCCCCAGTTTACCTTGCTGAGAACTGCCAGGTGAAGCCAGAAGGCTTTGAAGGATGCTTGGGAGACGCCTACAGACAGGAGAAAGAGAGAGAAGCCGGCCCAGCCCCTCTGGCCTCCCTCTTGGTACCCACCTGACCCAGCTCTCAGCCCAGGTGGGTCGCCTTCTGGGTAGGCTCAGAGCCAAGGCTCTGAGAAACTGTCACCCCACGAAGCCAGGCCAAGCTTGTGGGGAGGAGGTTGGGGGCCACGGACAGCCCTTGACCTGTATCTGATGAGAAGGGGTCAGCCGGAGGGGAGGCCCTGGGTGGGCAGGAGTACAAAGGCGGGGGCTTCCCAGTGCAGGGTGCGGGTGGGGAACCGCCAGCTAGGAGAAGGGCACTTACCGGGATGCCCGTCAGTCCCTCGCCAGGGCTTTGAATGAGGTGGGCAGACGTGAGCTGGGGTGGGGCAGTGCCTGCTCTCTCGGCCAGGACCCCGGAGTGCCCAGATGGGGTGGGGCGGGCAGAGAACCACCCTGGGGGACATGAGACTGGCCTGTCCCTTTTAGCAGGTCTGGTTCTGCATGAACTTGGCTGGGAATCCTTGCAGGTCGGCCAGGGTGTCCGAAGCCTGGTGGACCCAACTGGGCTCAGGGACTCTGCAGCCTGAAACCCTAGGTGGCCCAGGGTGGCTGGAATCGGGTCTCACGTAAGAAGTTAGGGTTGGCGGGCTGGGGAGAGCCTCGGCACGTGCGGTAGAGACAGAGCAAAGCCATTCCTCTCCCGCCAGGAGCGGAGCCAGCCCGGTCCCGCGCGCCCTCTAGGGCTGCGTGTTCCCTACCGCGCTTCTCTCTGGTTTGTGCTGCCCCCGGTGCGACACTCCGGACGCTGGGTAATCATGGGGTAAAGCCAGCTTCCCTGAGCCCCCGCCCTAATCCAGGTTTGGATCCACTTTCTGTATTTCAGTGTTAGGCTTCTAGCTCCCGACCCTTCCTGCGCAGGGGAACAGCCTCTCCTTCCTCCTCCTGGCGCCTTCCTTCCCACCCGGCGGATCTCGGAGGAGCCGGCGGCAAGGAAGCCGCTCTCCAGCCCGTCTTTTCACTGCTTCATCGAAAGACGCAGCCCTTCTCCCCGAATCCGCCCCGCGTTTGCAGCCACGTAGACCCTTCCTCCCTCTGACTCCAGCGGCAGGCCGTCGGCTCCTCCCCTTCGCGCGCCTGTGGCCCCGGCGCCAGGTGGCTCCCGGGCGGACGCGGAGCTCTGGTTGGCGCAGACCGACCCGCCGCTGTGGGCGAGCCGCCTGGGGACCTCGGCGCCACACAGCGCTTCGCTGCGCCCTGCGGTCTGGTCGCCACCACCTCGAGACCGCACCCGCACAGGCCACAAACACTCGAATAAAACGGTTGCCTCGTGGTGATAACCCCTTTAACCTGGGTTGTAAGGATCCCAGTCGTGGTCCGAGAGCTCGGGACCACGGCCGTTGCCGAATCCCATCGCCGCGGTGCAACGCCGCGCGGGTGCGGCGCGGAGCACAGAGCGCCGGCACCGCCTGACGGCCCGCCTGGTGCGCGGAGGGAAAGCGGCAGAGAGCAGGTGGCCGCGGCCGGCGGGGGGACCTGCGCTGGCCCGGAGGCCTCCGCGGTGCGGCCAGCTCTGCCCAGGCCTTCTGGACGCGTCCTTCTGAGGACTGGCTGTGATTCGTCTGCTGACAGCATGAGGTCACCACCAAAGCGAGGGAGGGTCAGGGTCCCAGGGGAGGCTAAGCCAAGGGTGCCGATGCCTAGAGAGGGCCCAGTGGGGAAGAGAGTGGGAGGACGGAGACATGGGTCTGTGCTGCCCCTTGAGTGGCCTTCTTGGCACTTCACTTCCCCCTGTGGCTGCTGGTCAGGAGCGAAGGCCTTTGGAAATAGCTAGCGCAAGCTCGCTGTAGAGAAGCTACAGGAGAAGCAGTGGCATGGGGCAGGTCCCCCTCCCTCAGGGAGAGGAGAGCCAACCCTCCAAGGGAAGCAAATGCGGCAACAGGATGGGGGCTGGGTTGGAGGAGGTGCCCCACGCGTCTCTCAGGTTGCCCACCCCTGTTATGCCCTGGGCGCTGGGAGCCTGAAGGTGGGGACCTTAGAGCCCAGAGGAAGGACCACCTAGGCCACGGACTGCTGCCCCCTTCCCCAGGAGGGCTGCTGGGGCTTTCCGGGGCCCGGCCTCAGGGCACTGGGAACTGACTGGAGGGGCTGGGGCAGGGGATGATTCCGGGTCAGGGAGCTGGATGGCAGGGGCAGACAGATGGACCTCCTGCCTGGGGGTCACCCCCGTGGCGCCTTCTCCTGGGCTGTCTGGCGCCACCTCTGAGAACTCCAAGGACACCGGAGGGCGGCCCACTTGCTATGCAGTTCAGCCTGGGAGCGTCCGTTCCACCCAAAGTCCCAAAGCCGGGGGCAGGGACAGGTTCCCGAGGGGGCTCAGCTTTGTTACAGAAGTGGCCGTTTCAGGCACCGAATGACCTCTCTCTCAGGGCTCGAGAGGCACACCCAGTAAAGTGTCCTTCCCCCATGCAGGAGGGCCCTGTCTTCACCCTGCAACAGGCCGGCTGTAGAGATCCAGCCATTGGAATAAGCTTTCAATAAGCTTTCCTCAAGAGCCCATAAACTCGGGCCCTGACCCGGGACTTTGCCCACGGGTCCGAGTCCCCCAGCTCAAGAGAGACTGCAGATGGTCCAGTGGGTGAGGCCCAGGCCAGAGAGCCCTGTTCCCCACCTGACCTCGCTGGGCTGTCTGGCGCCGGTGTTTTGTTTTGGCCAAAAGAAAAAAACCCTTATGTTAGAGATGGCTCTCAACTCCAGTGAGGGAAGGGAAAGTGGATGCAGGGGGCCACACAGCTGGCAGCCCCTCGTGCCAGGTGAGTGGCCAGCGGGCTCTGCCTTCACCTGACTACTGGCTTTCAGTTGTCGCCAAGGCCCCGGAACTGAGTGACAGAGGATGAAGAATCCCCTCTTCCACCCTAGGCCCCCCTCCTCCCTGACCCTGACTTCCCCTAAGGTCTTGCTGGGTCTCCCTGTCTGGAGAAAGTGGGGGCTTGAGAGTACAGCTCGCAGACCCCAGCTCCTGCCTGCCCTGCCCACCTGCCCCTGGCCAGCATTGGAGGGTGCTCCAGGAGCGGGGAGACGGTGCCCACCATAGCCCATTACCAGAGGAGAGGCTCGGTCCCAGTGATCACAGAGCAGCGGCAACTGTCCAGAAAATGTCCCTTTTTATTCCATACGCAAATAAGTAGATTCATTAAAAAAAAAATGTCTTCGCCAGGATAACCAGGGGCTGCAGCCCGGGAGAGAAGCCCCAGTCTGGCCCCATCTCCAGAATGGACAATCTGAGAGCAGCGCCACCTGGAAGGATCTTCACCCCTTCCGCTCCACAGGGGCTCTCTTCCTGGGATTCTCTCTCTGCCGGCCCGAGGTTAAGGCCAGAAGGCTGATCACAGTGCCCCGGAGGCCTGCTGCCCTCCCTGCCCATGCATGGTCCCAGGCAGGGCTGTTCGGGTTGGAGAGTGGTCACCTCCATGAAGCACCTGGGACAGCCTGGATCTGCCGTGGACTGCGCCCAGCCGCTGGCTCCGGCAGGGCGGGGGCTGGATCTGCTCCGAAGTTGAGGCCTGTCCCCGGGGGTAGGGGGCTGGGGGAGGCTCTGGGCTGCATGGCCAACGGTCTCTGTGATGCTCTCTTCCCAGCGGGGATCCAGCCTTGCGACTGTCTGGGGAGCCACAGTCACCTGCGTCTCTGTTACATTCTGGACGATCTTCCGATCTTCGGACAGGGGTTCGGCTCGCCCGGGCGGCAGCCTGCACTCCCCGAGGTGCGGGAGGGCCAGGGGAGCGTCCCTGCCCTCCCTGACGGACGGCCCCCTGGCGCCACCGCTGCCGCCTCGGCCCGTGTGCGCGTCCGCAGAAGTCCCCACTGGCCACGGGGAGTGGGCCCGGCCGGCCGGGGGCTCACACCAGGCCGGGCATCTGCGCCCGCAGGAAGGGCACGGAGGCGGCGGCTGGGAAGGCGGCCAGCGGGTAGGCGAGGGCCCCGGAGAAGCCCAGCAGCGGCGGGGGCGGGGCGGGCGCGGCGGGCGCCAGCGGGAAGGGCAGCGCGGCGGGAGCTCCGGCGGCGGCGGCGGCGGCGGCCGGGGGGCTTTCGTGGTAGAGCACCGGCACGCGGACCAGGCGCTGCGCGCCCGGCGGAGACAGGCTGGCCGCCTCCAGCTCGGCCGCCAGCTGCCGCTTCCACTTGTTGCGGCGGTTCTGGAACCAGATCTTGACCTGCGTCTCGGTGAGCTGCAGGGAGGCGGCCAGGCCGGCGCGCTCGGCGCTGCTCAGGTAGCGCTTCAGGTCGAAGGTGGACTCGAGCTGGAAGACCTGGCTGCGCGAGAAGACCGTGCGCGTCTTCTTCTTGCGGCCACCGCCCCCACCGCCGCCGCGCGCCTCCCCCGCCGCCGCCGCCGCCGCCGCCGCCGCCCGGGCCTCGGCCAGATCCGCCGCCTCCTCCGCGCCGGCTGCCGGGCCCCTCGCCGCCAGCTCCGCCGCCTCCCGCTGCACCGCTCCCGGCCCGGGGCCCCGCGGCCAGGCGCCCTCTGCGCGGCCCATCTCCTCGCCCGTCTCCGGTGAGTCCCGGTCGCTGGCTGCAGGGGGGAGAGGAGGAACATGGGTTGGTTCTGGAGGCTGATCCCCCGGCCCTGTCGCTGAGGCCAGCTGCTTCCCCCGCGAGGTCACCCACAGCCACAGGCAGGGAAATTGTCCCCACACAGCCCCACCTACGGCAGATCTCACCCTGGGATCGGAGAAAGGCAGAGCATCTGGAGGTGAACTTGAAGACCTGAGCGATGCTCCACACCAACACGCGGGCCACACACTTACGCCCAGAACCGCGCATCCACACGGAGGGCAACAGAGGGAAGACGGCAGAAAAGGAACACAAACACACAAACGGAAACACGAAAAGAAGACTGACTCACTTAAACAGTGGCTTCGAATCAACACACACGAAAGCCCCGGAGGTACACCTCACGGAGGAAAGGATGGTCCTTCTGAGAAATGTACACACCAGAAACCAGCACAGAGAGGGCCTCACGCCTAGCCGAGTCCCCCAGACACAGAAATAAAGACTTGCCATGACCTCTCCCCACTCAAGCCCAGGAGCACATGCAGAATGCCCGCTTGCGTGGAAATACTCCCATTGATGGAGGATAAGTAAATGCAAACAATTCCCCAAACCAAACTCCAACCAGGTGACACTGGGAACCTATTCTCCCCCATTTCCTGCGCCCCTAATTCAAATGTCCATGGAGATGTGCCCTCTCTACCCAGAATGACACTCAGAGGGAGTGCAGACAAGGGCAGCTCTGGCTCCGTAGGAACAGGCGGCAGCCGCATCTCAGCCCAGACACGCTGGGCCCATGGTTGAGCCTGTGGGTTTGGGGCTACAAAAGCCCACAGAGGGTCCCTGAGCTCATGTTCCAAGTACCAAGCTGCACACAATCTCCCAGAGGAGACGCCTCCCCCTTCCCAGGGTTGGCAAGGGACGATGCCTCCAGGTGAAAGAGTCTGCCCGGGACCCAGGCGCTGGTCCAGATTCCAGGCCCAGCTTGAAAAGGGCAGCCTCCTGACTTCCGGGCTCAAGAGGCCAACTCAGGCCAGCTTCCCTTGTGCCTCAGGCTGAGGCTCCTGGACACAGGCCGCAGGTCAGCATTGCGGCCGTCGAGTAGAGCTTGGCCCGGCCAGCCCACAGAAGGCAGCCCGCAAGGTGTGCAAACACCGGCAGGCTTGTGTCTGTAGCTTGGTCCCTGCGCTCCGCGGCTCCCCCGGAGGTGTGCAGATTTGCGTGTGTCCCTGCCCAACCCTGGTGGCATGAGCCCTCATGGTGTCCAAAGAGGGGTCAGGTTCCAGGCTGGCATGTGTGTGACCAGATATGGGGGGGGGGGGGCCAGACTCACAGAGGCCCACGTGCGGCCACACGAAGACAAGACAGGCCTGCCTGCCAGCTCTGGTACAAAACAGGGACCCCTAACCCGCATTATACGAAAGAAGGACCGGCTCTTTGGCGGCCACCTGTGGGGCTGCAGCTGCAGAAGAACCCCAGGGACAAGCGGGGAACGCATTGCCCCCCCCCGGGGAGACCCTTTTCACAAACACCCCCAGAAGGGGACTACGTCTGATCACTCAATTTCGGGGCAAACACTGAGGCCTGCTCGAGCTTCCCCGAAGGCAAGGGGGTAGGGGCCCGGGACCTTCCGGGTGTAGGCTCTGAGATGTGGGTCCCTTTGCGAGGGGCTCAATCCCACACCAGAGAAGGGGTTATCCAAGAGGTGAGAGGGGTCTGGCCCACCTACGACCCCCCTCCTCGCCCGCCCCCCAGCACTTGCTAGCTTTCGCTTGGAAGCTGAAAGGATTTCAGAGCCTGAAAGAGTCTTCAGTAGGCCTCACAGTGTGCGTTTGCGGGGGCGCTGGCAAAGCCTGGGGCCTGAGGTTAGAATAGCTTCCTACTCCTCTTGCCCGGGGCGGGGGGCTTCCTCCAAACGGCAGGTCCCCAAGGGAGGCAGCGACCCCGGGGAGGGGAGTAGAACTCAGGGGCTGGGACGCCCAGTCAAGAGGGGCGATCGATCGGGTTCCAGGGCTGAAAAACCCCCCACCCCCAGACTCAGAGCCCTCAGCAGGGAACAAAGGCGGGGGAGGGGGAGGGGCAGAAAAGGGAGAGAGAGGGGTGGGACTGGGGGCTTCTGGCCTTGCACAGCCACAGCCAAGGGGCTTGGGAGGCCCAAGAGGGAGAGCCAGGCCCCTGCCCAGGCCCTGGCTGCAGCTTGTAGAGGAGATGGGACTTTGGGGACACGGCTGCTGGGGAAGACCGCTGTCCCCCCCGCCCAGGCCTCCACAGCAGTGGTTCCCTCTGCTCAGCGCCCCCTTTTTTTTGCTGAGTCTGACTGTGTCTCCCGACCCTCTCTCTTTCCTTCATCTTTTCTCTGTTCTCTCCATCACTTATGGGTTTCTTTTTGCTTTTTGTTTGTTTTTCATCTTCTCTTCCCCCCTCGCCCCTTTCTCCGCCCCCAACATCCCTCTCTTTCTTCTCTGTCCTTTTCTCTTCTTTTCTGCCCCTCCCCCCGTGCCCCCTCCCATGGCCTGCCTTCCCCTGTTGTATTCCCCACCCCCCTTCCTTTTCTCTTCTTAGCTGTCTGCTGTCCCCTGTCCCCAAGTTCCCCTCCAAGGGCACTCCAGAGCCTGGTGATGGGTGAAGCCCAGAGCCTGCGAAACCTTCTCCCTGCATGGGGACCCTGTCCTGGAGAGTGGGCCTCCAAACCTGCTCAACCAGGGGCTCTGCTGGGGCCCGACACGACCCAGAGCCTCCTACAGACGAGGAGGATGGCCCAGAAAGGGCGCCAACGAACCCAAAGTCCCCGAGCAAACGCTCGGGGAGGAAGCCCGCCCCCCCGCCCGCGGCCCTCCCTTCCCCGCGCCCTCACTCACTGTCAGGGCTGAGGCCGCCTCCGTAGCCTCCGTGCGACCGCGAGTACCAGCGCGTGGCGCCTCCGCAGCCCAGAGCGTAGGGCGGCCCGGGACCCGGGGGCGGCCGGGGACCGAGGCCCAGCGCGCCCGGCCCAAGCAGCGCCCGGGCCCGCGCGTCCCCGCTCGGCCCGGAGCCCGCGCGCAGCTGTCTCCGCCGCTGCAGCCGCCGCCGCCGCCGCGCCTGCTCCGCGTCCTCGTCCTCAGGGTCGTCGTCGTCCTCCTCCTCGTCCTCGCGGCCGCCGCCGCCCTGGGCCGCGCGCCCAGCGCCCTTGGCCTCGGCTGCCAGCAGGTTCTCTATGAGGAAGGAGGAGGCGCGGGCCGGCGTGGCGCGCCCGGGCTCCGTCAGCTCGTCCGGCATCGCGGCCGCCGGTCCGTCGGGCTCTGCCGGGCTCCTCGGGGTTCCGGGAGCCCGGGGTGCGGCCGGTCCCGGTCCCCGCTGGGGACGCTGGCGCGCGGCTCCCTGGCGCACGCGCGGGCCGGCCCTGGAGCCGCTGCCGGAGCGCTGGCGTCGGGCCCCGCGGGGCAGGCAGCGGCCTCCGCGCCGGACTGGGCTGGGCCGGGAGCGGGTGCGCGCTGACAGCTGGCCGGGCAGCAGCCTCGCTCGCCTTTCACGTCGCCGCTCTGGTCGCCGCCCGGGCCGGCCCCGCTGGGGGCGGGGAGGGCAGGGGAGGGGCCAGCAGGGGCGGGGCGGCGCGGGCCGGGCGGGCAGCCAGCTCGGCCCGAGGATGCCGCGCCGGCCCCGAGTGCGGCCACTGCTCGGAGACGCCGCCCGGATCCGGGCGCGCAGGCGGTCGCGCGTCCGAGGGCGGGCGGCCGGCGGCCCAGGCGGGGGGTCGCGGCCAGTTTGGCCCCGCGTGATTCATTCCCCCGGCCCGAGCCACCGGAGCCGGGGGTTGGAGAGGTGGGGCCTCGGTCGCGGGGCCGCCTATTGGCTGCGGGGCTCCGATGAGAAGCAGACTGGCCAATCAGTGTCCGGCAAGGGGAGTAATTACCTCGCCGAGGGGAGAGTGTTGGACCGAGAGTGAGGAATTGCGTGTGTGCGCGCGCACGAGTGTGGTGTGTGTGTGTGTGTGTGTGTGCGCGCGCGTGTGTGTGTGTACGTGTGTGTGTGTGTGTGCACGTGTGTGTGTGCTTGTATGTATTTGTGTGCGTGTGTATACCGTGGCAGGAAGACCCCGGGGCTTCCAAGAAACAGCAAGAGAATGGGTTAGTCATTTTTTTAGACTCCGGATGTCAAGGCTGCAAAATTGTGGCATATTTTTAATATTTGCACTTAATGAAATATGGATTTAATGCCAAAGGTAGTGCGACAGAACTCTCTAGGTCTCAGATTCAGGCTCAAAATGTAAGAAAATGCTAGCCCCCACCCCTATCCCCGTGGCCCTGCCGGCAGAACGCCCGATGTCACACACGCTGAGCGAGAGGGGGTCTCCACCGTCCAGCTCCGTAAGAGGCTCGGGCCTTAGTGGCGGGCGGGAGCCATTGCCCCGGCCGGCCGCGTAGGTCTTAGGGGCAGGCCCCGACTGTAAAGCGGTGGGGAGTCCCCTCCCACTTCTGCAGCAGGGGGTGCAGTGACCAAAGTGCATCCCGGCCCACGCCGTCGCCCTCGGAGCTGTGGCCACTCAAGAGTAACCTTCTGACCGGCTTCCTCTGGGAGCGGGTGACGGCCGAGTCACCGGACGGCAACGCGGATGCGCGGGCGCAGCAGGCTTCACCGGACGCGGGTTATCGCGGAGAGGTACACCCAGTCTCCCAGTGCCAGCCGGGGGGCCGCGACCAACCGAGTGCCGCCCGCCGCCTCGCTTTAATTTTCAGAACAACCACGGTGGAGGGAGCATCAACCCCATTTTCCAGAGGGAAAAACAGAGCCGAGGAGAGACCATTCCAGATGGTAAGTGGCTCTGGCAGGCCTGGACTTCCGACAATCAGGGCCCGGGGCCCTTCTGGCACCGACAGCCCCAGAGTCAGATGGGGATGGGAGCGAGAAGCAGCCGAGCAGCGGGTCTAGGAGGCCGGGAGGCCGGGTGGGGCTGAGGCCTAGTGGAGGGACCTTGCTGGCCCGCCTGTGGCCGCGGAGACAAAACGGTGAGCACTTCGGGTGCGTCTTCTGGCTGCAGAGGGAGCCGGTCACCGCCACCCCCGCCCCGCGCCACCCCCTTACCAGCTTACCACCCTGAGCCTACCTACCCGCGGCTGCCGGGAGGGACCTCTGGTGCCCAGTGTCCTGGAGACCTTGGGTGGGAGGCGGGCTTTTCTGCAGACTCGAGGACAAGATGCTCGACCCATCTCCTCGCCCTCGCATCCCGCCCCAGGAGCGACAAAGAAGATCAACGACAGGGACTCACCGGGTTGTTTAACTCCAGCCTGGAGGCAGACAGAGTTGGGGCTTTTCCCCCATTGCATGGGTGAGGACACTGGGCCAAAGTGGGTGAGCCGGGGTCTTAGGGAAGAGCTGTGGTCTCCCAAGTACTGCTCCCTGGGGGTGCCCACGGTCAGAGAGACTCCAAGGCAGAGGTAGCCCAGCCAGAGGAGGGCGGGTCAAGGGAAGAAATGACTGCCCCAGTCGGTGTGGGGGAGGAGCAGCAGCCCCTGGCTAATCGCAGCATCTAAGTCGAGGGTGCTTCTAAGACCAGAGAGGGACCCGGATGAAAAGACAAGTGGTGGAGAGGGTGCCTTCCAGATGCCCACCTACTACATGCAGGTTTCCCGGGGCCTGCCTGTGAGTGGCTCCTGAGCATGTCTCTGGAACCACAAGCCTGGTGTCACTCCCATGGTTTCTGAGCACTTTGAGTGGGGGCTTCCTCAGAGTCTGGGTTCTAATGCTTTCTACTCTGGGCTGTGTGGCCCTGGGCAGGGGGCCTCGCCTCTCTGATCCTCCGTTCCCTCTCCTGTAAACCGCCGGTCGTAAGCACCCCTGCCTGCACCAGGCTGTTGGGAGTGGAGACCGGCTGGGCATTGGGCACTGCTGGAACGTCTCCCACTGCCTCTGGGGAACATGGAGGGACGGGAGGCGAGGGCACAGGCCAGACCGGGCCGAAGGAGAGTAGACCTTCCTCCCAAGCACCGGTCTTTGGGGGCTTGGAGGGCGTGTCTCCTCCCAGGGGCTCCAGGGCTGGGTCCTGGCACTGCTGTCCCCAGGAGGCTCCCAGCAGCTGTGGCAGCAGAACTCCAGCGCATGGCGCGGGGCCCCGGCGAGCAGACAGAGGGTTGCTGGGTAAGATCAGGTGGGGAGGCGTGAAATAACCACCCTGGTGCTCGCCCAGGCGGCCACCTCTGTGCTCCGTGCGTCCCGGAGCCGGATCGCCACTCTGCTTGGAGGTGACAGGAGGCCGGGTTCGAGTTCGGAGGGGGGATTGTCGGCGGGGGCGTGTCACGCACGTTCAGACCCAGAAGCAACTCCAGGATAGTATCGGGCAGTCAGGGTGCTCTCTGGAGACTGACTGTGAAGCCTCATGGCCCTGAGAGGGCTTCTGATCCTCCCAGGGCCAGAGCCCAAGTTTCTGGTCACCTTCGGGCAGAAGGACTCCCCAGGCAGAAAAGTGGAGCCATGACGTCAGCCGCCCTTCCTCACTGCCGGTCCACTCTTGTCTGTCCTAATGTTTCGTCCACCGCCACCTCTCCCCTCTGCGGCGGGACCACCAGAGAATCCCCAGCGAACGGGCTCTTCACAACTGGACAGTGGGAACCTTGTCACCTCCTAGCTCAGTGCTGGTGTCCAAAGATGCCCCATGAACCAGGGGGAGCGGGTTAGTGGGAATAATCCCAAGAGCATAGATCGGGAGTCAGCAAACTGCAGTAGCCACTGCCTGTTGTGTTTTGTTTTAATCAACTTTTTTCTTTGGGAATAATTTTAGAGAATTTCCACTTTAAAATTTAAATTTGATCTTCCCTTCATCCTTCAACCCAATTCCATTTGTCCTAACCTCGCCCCCATGCCACCCCACATACCTGTTCTTCTGTATGAATTTACAGAAGCAGTATTCCATTATACACCTCTCCCATCTGGCACTTTTTTCACCTTAATGTAGGAATTTGATACTGATAAATGAAGCAATGATTTTCTAACCGCCGTGCACGAAACCAACAGTCACAGATGCCTTTGTTCCAGTTACTGTGGTCGAATCACACATTACCCCCAAACTCAGGGTGTCAAATAACCGTTTATCAGTATATGCTCATGCTGTGTATGGATTAGGGTGGCTTGTCTCCACTGCAAGGGGTCTGGCCCTCAGCTGGGGAGTGGGGCAGGACTTACCTGAGGCACTTTGGCTCCTGTATCCAGGGGCTGATGGTGATGTCAGCAGAGGGACCCCCGCCTGGGGCTTCTCTGTGTGACCTCGGCTTTCTCACAGCATAGGTTCCCCAGTACGAGTGGGTGTGTGGGGGGGTGTCGGAGGGGGGCATGGAACGTCGCCTGGGATTCGAGCCTTACTCTCCTCCGCTTTGTTGAGTACATGGAGCGGTCACAGCCCCCATGGGGTGCAAAGGGAGGAACTTGGACCCCATCGCTCAGTAGGGGGACCATCAGATGGTAGGATGAGAAATCCAGGAAAAGACACGTGCCCCAAGGGTAGCTGATCCCCTGTTAGGGGACTTTCAGGATGCTGCCAGCTCTCCACTACTGCAGTTCATGTCGGGATGAACAGACCTGCCGATCTTTCTCTGTGGGCCGGAGAGTCGTCTGGGGGTGCATGCCCCCCCCCGAATGGGAC
The DNA here is from genome assembly GCF_963924675.1 of Phocoena phocoena. Lineage (NCBI taxonomy): Eukaryota > Metazoa > Chordata > Mammalia > Artiodactyla > Phocoenidae > Phocoena > Phocoena phocoena. Next base: position 136,793,413 of record NC_089223.1, read on the forward strand.
TTCTGGGGGGCGGGGTCTATACAGACTCCACGTCACAAGTGCTTCAGAAAGTCTCCCCAGAACAGCTGCGTCAGTTTCCCTTTCGTCACATCTTCGCGGCCACCTGGTCTTATGGGACCTTGGTCTGTGGCACCGTGATACGCGTGAGAAGGAAATCGGGTGTTTTCGGTAGTGATCCTCCGGCGGTTAACAGGGTGAGGTAGCTACACTGTGTGGGCCGATGCGAGATGAAGGGGCGGGGTTAGTGCTCCTGAGCGGCAGCCCGTGAGGGGGTAGGCGGGGCTCGAGATCTGGATTCTGTTGGATTGTGGAGCCTTCAAGCTAAAGAATAGGGTTCTTAGTTGGCAAAGCAATGGGGAGCCCCTGAAGGTCTTTGAGCTGGGGAAGTGCCAGGACTAGAGCTGGGCCTTGGGAGGAGTAACCTGAAAGCACTAGTATGTGCAAGGTGAAGGGGCATGAGTAGGGTCCAAGGAGGGTCTCACCACCATCCTAGCGGTAAGCAGAAAAGCCCCAGGAGGATAGCGGCCATGCAAAGGGACCACATCTCAGGTGCCCACCTGGTGGCGCACAGGCCTGGGCAGGGGGTGGGGGGGCGGGTAGGCAGGGTGGGAGGGAGTCTCAGAACGTTCTTATTGGCTTGTCAGATGGTCCACTTCCCACATCACAGCCACGTGAAGTGTCCTTGCTGCTGTCCAGATGTGCAGTCAGGCACCAGGCTCCGTTCCCAGCCCAGCTGCTGCATCCACTGTGGTCATGAGAAAGTCACCACCCTCCGGGGACCTCAGTGTTCTCAGTGGTAAAGTGGGAATAACAATCCCACCCAGTGCACAGGGCTGGCCTGGGGTTGAGTGCACATAACCACGCAGGCAAGTCTTTGGCATAGATTTAAAATGTTGGCTTGAAAAAGACCAAATGTTTGGAATTATTTGGGCTGCCTTTTGAGGGTCTACCCACTTCCTTCCTTGTGGGTCTGCCTTTAAACCCTGAAAAGGGGAGGAAGATTTTCACAAAGTGTTCAGTGGATATTTCCCAGAGTTCCACTCCCTGGGACGTAGTGGGTGGAGGAGGCAGGGGATGGAGAAGGGGGGGAAAGGGGAGGAGGGGGGAGAGGGGGAGGGGAGGGGGGAGATGGGGAGGGCAGGAGGGGGAGGAGGGGAGGGGAGGGGGAGAGGGGAGGAGGGAGGAGGGGGAGGAGGGGGGAGGGGAGGGGAGGAGGGGGAGGGGAGGGGAGAGGGGGAGGTGAGAAGGGAGGAGAGGGGGAGGGGGAGAGGGGGAGGGGAGGGGGGGAGAGAGGAAGGGGGTTAGAGAGGAGGAGGAGGGAGAGCAAGGAAGGGAACGTGAGCCCTGGGGCGGGAGATGGATTCAAAGGAGAACAGGAGTGGGGAGGATGGGGGGAGGGGGGGAGGAGGGAGGGGGGAGAGGAGGAGGGGGCAGTGGGAGGAGGAAGATGAAGTGCTAGGCATCCCTGGCGCGCAGGAGGCAGGAGCGGAGCCCGCCCAGGGAAGCCCGGGTTCTCAAGGACCCGGGCCGGCACAGCGTGTGCGCATGGCCAGAACCACGTTCCCGAAGCGCAGGTGACCCCTCCCCAGCCAGTAAGGCCGGGCCAGGCAAGAAGCCCCCTTCCCCGCGGGCTCAGAGCCGCCGGGAGGCTGGGGCAGACAGGAAGACATGCCAACCTCTGTCCCCTGACCAAGCGTCCCCAGGAGCAGGAAGCTGGGTCAGGGAGGCTAATCCCCCTCCAACCCTCAGGGCCTTTGCCAGGAGCCCCTGCCCTGGGCCAGAGCCGATCTCTAGCCCTCTGCTCACCCCCACCCCAGGCTTGATGGGTGTATCGTGTCTTGTCCCTGCTTGGGGAAGGCGCCCACCGGACCCCTGTGCCCTCGTGCTCAGCAAACCTTGGACTTAGCCAGGGGCTCTCAGGTGGAGGGAACCTTTCTTTCTCTGCAGGTATATTCCCTGCTCCAACATTTTATTTTGAAAGGACTGGCCATTGAACACCCACGCACCCACCATCTAGATACTTCCTTGAGCATGTTGCTTTCCTTGCTTTATCACATCTGCCCATCCCTCCATTCCTCCATCCATCACAGCAATGTGTGAATTGGGGTCCCAGCCCTGCCACCTACCAGCAGTGAGACTCGGTGCTGTTGCCTGTCCCGAGGCACCACCTCCTCCTCTGGAAATGGGCGTCACAGGGCTTCTTGCGCTGGAGGCAGCGCCCAAGAAAACTGTGCCACAGATGGACGTTCTCAAGGTTAGTTTTTAATGTGACGATACAATCACACACTTGATTTCTTCGTGTGACATCTGTGCACTGACTCTGCATTCCGGATGCCGTGTTTTCCTGTCTCAGTAAAGATATGCGAAGTTGTGGTCGCTGAGGCTCGGGTGCAGGAATGTCTGCCTATAATGGGAAGGGCACCTCGAGGTGGGGGCAGCTTTTGGTTTCCACAATGGAGTGCAGATCTGTGCTTGGAGTTATCCAAACCACTGAGGACCTTCAGACAGCTCAGGCCGCCCCTGACCTTGATTGGAAGTGAATCGGGGTTGGAGAAATGAGGCTGGAACAAAGCGCTGGGGTGAGCACAGTGCAGGGAACCTCTTCCCAGGAGCCGGAGGGAAGTTTCTGGAAACCGAGTCTGGCTGTAATGGGAACCCTGCCAATCTGGCCGGCTCACCCCTCCAGGTTTTGGAATGGATGCCTGTGGCCTAGCGAGACGTGTTTGTGGAGGGCCCCCAGCTCAGGGTGCCAGCAGGAACGTTTGGCGTGGGAATGGTAGTTGCACTGCTGTTATCCCTGCCAGTGGCGGGGCACGTGGGGGCCGGGCGAGGAAGCCCCCTCCCCCAGGGGCTGAATCGGGACTCCAACAGGTTTTCCCGCACTTCCCGGCCTGGGGCTTGCCCACGTGAGTCCATCACACTCAGAAACCCTGAAGGGACTTGTGGAGAACGATGGCCCTAAACAGATTCACTGCAGCAGGACTCGCGACTGCAAAAACTGAACCACCCAAAAAAAAAAAAAAAAAACTGAACCACCCTCCCTGAAAGCACAGGGGAGCGGGTTATGTAAATAGTGACCTGTCATGCAGCTGGGGAAAGAATGGGGTGCTCTCGATAGGGGGCCCTCCAAAGGATGGACTGGTAAAAGCAAACAAACCAGGGCACAGGATGTGCGTCAGAGGTGTGCAAGGGGCGGGGGGTGCACACAAGCAAGCGTGTTTATGCACATACACGTTCTGCTAGTTCATTCATCTATGGTTGTGTGTGTCCATATCTGTGATGGACTCCCCCAAATTCATATGTTGAAGTCCTAACCCCCAGTGCCTCCAAATGTGACCTTATCTGGAGATAGGGTCACTGCAGATGTAATGAATTACTACGGTGAGATCACCCTGGAGTGAGTGGGCCCTGATCCAAAATGACTGGTGTCCTTATACAAGGAATGCCCTGCAAAGAGAGAGCATCGCGGGGGAGAACGCAGGGCAGGGCTGGGGAGGTGCTGCCACGTGACCGCACAAGACTGGAGCCGACCCCCGACGCTGGGGGAGAGCCTGGGACAGACCTACCCAGCACCTTCAGGGGAGTGTCGCCCTGCCCACGCCTTGGTCTTGGGTTTCTGGCCTCCGGACTGTGAGACACTTAGCTTCTGCTGTCTGAACCCCCTGGAATGCAGTGCAGCTTCTGTGTCTGTGGGAGGAGGCCTGGGGGCCTGGTGGGAGGCGCCCTCCCAGGAGACCCGGGCGCTGGGACAGCGGTGAGAGGACGTCTCAGGTCCACACTGTCTTCACTGTTCAGGTTTTGTACCAGATGCAAGCACTACTTAATTTTTTTAAACAAAGTGGACAAAGTTAAAAGCCCTCAGAGTGATGCCCTGAGAGAGCAGAACTTTAAGGGCGTTTGGCAGAGAAGCTGACTGAGGCTGGGGGACCCGAGGTAGCCAGGCTGTGGGATGAAAGCAGAGGATGTGGGGGAGAAGTTCGGGGATCCCGGGGGGCCCAGGGGTCCTCCCGGGCTCAGGTATGCGTGTGATCAAGGCGGGGATGGGGACAGCAGGTGGAGAGGGGCTGGCTGACCCTCTGAAAGTGGGGGATGGAGGGGAGATCCACGTGGGCGGGTGGTCCCCTGAGGCCGGCACGTTGTCCAGGGGTTGCCGCCTTCCTTACCCGAGGCTGCAGGGAGGCTGGGCTCTGCCTCAGGTCCACCCGCAGCCCCTGGACTACTCTCAGCCTCGACTTCCTCATCTGATGGAGGAATAAACGGCACCCAGGCCAGAGAAAGATGTTCAGGGACCGTGCTGGCGGCCGGTATCCTCCGAGGGCACCCCTGCCCAGCCCCCAGCCCAGGGCTCAGCTCAGAGTGGGGAGAGGCAGGCAGCACCCAGGGGAGCAATGTCTTGTGGGGACCATCACCTCCCTGCCACTGGAGCTGGTCGTCCCAAACCAGTGAGCCTTTCAGCGGGTCCTGGAGGGAATGAATTCTTTGCCCGTTGGAGGGCTGAATTTAAAGCAGCAGGTCATCTGCACAGAAACCTTCTCCAGAGCTGCTCAGCCGTGGAGGGTTGGCCTGGGGAAGACCCTACAGTCCAACGTGCCTGCACCCCAGGGCCCTCGCCCGCCAGGCCATTTTTCACCACAGGGCCTGCAGAAAACACCTACTCTAGCACTTGCAGGGTGAGTTTGATAACTGAAGTGGGAGAAAGATGTTGAGGGAGACTAGGCAAGGTGCAAATTTTGGCTTCCTCCCTGCCCCTTGTGCCAGTGTGCAGACCGGTGGGAGGGAAGCACTCCTGCAGGGGCCCCCAGATCCCAGCGGGAACTCAGCGGCATCCGACCAAAGGCCCTCCTGCTGGGTCCCCCGCAGCTGCAGCCTGGGCTCTGAGTGTCTCTAGGACACTGAGTTTTGTCTGTGAAACACCAGGGACCAATCCATGGATGCCTGGCCCTTGCACTAATAAATCAGCACACACTTGGGGGCTTAAAACCACAGAAATTTATTCTCTCACAGTTCTGGAGGCCAGAAGTCCTCAATCAGTATCACTGGGTTGGAGTCAAGTGTCTGCAGGGCCGGGCTCCCTCTGGAGGCTCTGGGGGAGGGTCCTTTCTGCCTCTTCCCGCCCCTCGTGGCCCCAGGCATTCCTGGGCTTGTGGCCTCTGTCTCTGTCTTCACGTGGCCTCCTCCTCTGTGTCTGTGTCAAATCTCCCTTGATCTCCAGCTTGTTGGCAGTTAGGGCCCCTTGGATAATCCAGGATCTTCTCAAGGTCCTTAACTAATCCCATCTACAAAGGTCACATATCAGGTCACATTTATAGGTTCCAGGGATTAGGACCCCTGTTATCCTTGGGGACATTATTCAGCCCATGACACCACTGAGTCCTCATCAGGCTCCAGTGCAGTAGCTCGGGCCCGGGTCCCTCTATACTTATTGGGGGCATCACTCGTGTGCTCTTTGGGCCTGGGTGAGGCAGCCCCAGTGTCTGCAGAAAGTGAGATTTTAAGCCACAACTAAAATGTTAGCTCACCTGGAAATCAATCTGGGAAATTAATTCAAAGGGAGGGTCCCAAACAATGACTCAGTGTAGAAACCTCCTAACAGGGGGTCATCTAGTTGCTGCTTGCACACCTCTCCTAACAGGGAACTCACTACCACACAAGGTAGCTCATCACATCTTTTTCCGCTCCTACCACCCCCTCCCTTTACTTACACGTGTAACGAGGTGCAGAAAGATTGCACTTCTGAACAGCTGCTAAGATTCCAGCTGTGGGAGAGGCTGGTCAGAGCCTCCTTTGTGAGGTCAGGGACAGGCAGGGGCCAGCAGGGTGGGAGACCTTAGTGGAGGAGGTGGCCAGACCGGACACATTTGTCACCCAACTCCACACACCCCCCAAACCTGTACCATTGAAGAGGGTGGGGTCAGGTGGTGGCAGCTCTTCTGAACGCTCCACCCCTGAGGGGCTGTGTGAGTGGTAGTCTCACTGCCAGATTCCGGGCCGCCTGAACCCCTCAGAGAGAGGCTTCTGTCTACATGTGTCCCTTTGCACGGACAACGAGCCAAGAAGCCCAGCCCCCCCCCCCCCCAACGCCACCCTCTGCTCCTTTGCCCACTGTAGAGGCCCTTAGGGAGCGGATCCTGCATCCTGGCCGGGACTCTGACTCCATTTGACCCCTTGCGGCCTGAGTGGCCACTGTGCTTGCGATTCCAGGCCACCGATGAGGTTTCTTTTTGCACTCACCAGCCTGCTCTAGGCACCCCGAAAGGAATCACCCCGCCAGAGTCACGGGGTAGGGGCACGATTGACTGTCCTGTGTTGTAATAAGGCAAAAATCGCTGGGAGCGGTTTGCAAGGTGCGGCTTAGCTCTCTCTGCACGTGCCCCCAGCCGACCCCCAGCACGGAGGTGGGGAATACAGATAGCAGCTTTATATCACTTTGAATAACACTCCAAAAACATTTAGTGTTCAAGGCATCCAACACTCCATTCTTGGGACCAGGGGAAGATGTGCTAAAACAAAACATCTTCTTGGACCTGAATCTATAAATAAGGCAGATTCTGCTGGAACGTGTTTGCCTCTTTAGCTGGGAGCACACTGGAAGTATTCATCTGAGGCTGATTCATTCTGAAGGTTTGAAAAAGCAAAAGCGATTCGGGTCCTGGAGGAAAGGTCCTGTCCCAAGAGCGCCACCGTGTGGAGACTTCGGAACTGACTTAAAGTAACAACCCGACACCCCTCTTGGGCAGAGAAGTGGAAGCGTGCGTTTTGCCCCTCGAAGCTCCCCTGCATCCTCACACCCTCACATTTTATATGACAAACGTGATATCCTAAAATGACATCTCCAGTGTGGTTTCAGGCTTACCGCGAGGCAGAACTGAAGTGAGGTTTAAAGAGGCCTCTTCCCCCTCCCCGGGATGCTTGTTAGACCGTCTCCAGGAGAATTTTACACTCACAGCCAGTCCCCCGGATGCCCAGATGTGCCACCGACGCCGGACAGTGGAAGCTCAGGAAGACCCTCACGTGGTGGGGGCAGTACTGGACCTGGCCCTCATCCCCACCCCCTGCCTGGTTAGCCTCTGCCCACAGACTGTGGACTCAGGCTCGGAGACAAGCAGGCGCTTCATTTATTCGCTCAGTCATTTGTTCAGCCACTACGAATGTGATGCAGTCGAGCATCCAGGCCCTGTTCTGGACAGGAGACAGCCCAGACAGAGCCAGACCCACCCTTGCCCGCAGGGAAGATAGACCAGACCCTGTCCCATAGCACTGTGTAACTGCATCCGAATGAAGGCTGAGATGGACAAGCTCAGGGCACGGGAAGGGACCCACCTCCACGTCTCCTCTGGTCCATGCTTTGTGGTCCCGCAGAGCCGGGGAGGAGGAGGGTGCCCTAGCCCCCGGGAGCTAAGGCAGCCTTGAGAATCCATCAAGAATGATAGTTATTACCACATCAGACCCAAGTTCAAGAGGCAATGCCCAGCCTGGCCTCTCACATGGACATCTAGGTGGAATTAGCTCACTTCCCTCCCCCCTCCTTTCTAGATCTGGAATATTTCGCTGATGCCCTCATGGGTGTGAGAATAAACTGGGCCCCAGCAGTCAGGGTCCATTGGAAGGAAGGTGGCAGGAGGTACAGACAAGAATACTCTTCCTAAAACAAGAAACACACGCAGAGGACTAAGATGTTTTCCCACCAGGGCCTAACTAGCCAGGAGTCATCTTCTGGGGCCCTGGAACACCAGTTTCCTGAACTCCACTCTCTCCCCTTTGTATGTAAGGGGAGCATTACTTAATGAAACGGCAATAGAGAAGGCAGGGGCTGGATGAGGCTGAGAATCGGCAAGGGTAGGAGATTGCAGGGGTCACTGAGACTTTAGTCCAACACAGTCCCTCTACGGGAGGGGAAAACGGGTCAGGGAGCAGCAGGGGATGACCTGCCAGTGCCCTGGAGGGCAGACTCCCTGTCGTGGCTGGGAAGCAGCCACTCACTCTACCTTGGATACGCGCGGGTCCACAACAGACAGCTGATGCCTTGACTGAATCCAACTTTAAAGTGTAATTCCCATCACAACGTTGTAAATTAACTATACTTCAACTATAAATAAATAAATGAATAAGTGTAATTCCCAGACCGGGGAGGTCATCAGATCCCCGTCTCCTGGGCGGTTCCTTTCGGTCTGCGTGCGGATGGGGTGGGGCTTCCAACTAGGGGCGGGGCTTCCACCTGGGGGACCAGCCTCTTCAGGGCCTTGGCCCGATTCTTCTTCATTTAATGCCCCAGGACTACACCAGGAGGTAGGTGTCCTGAGGGGTGTGCTGAGCTGCCAGTGGCTCACAGCCCCACAACGCATCACAAGGCCAACTCAAGGTCTCTGAAAGCAACTCAGGTCCCTGCCCCTGCCTGCAAGAAGTCTCTGTCCTTGACGGGAGATACGATGCCGTAAGCTACCAAACCACCATCCACTCGGCCCCGCCGCTGCCCGGACTGCATGTCAGTCTCTGGCTTCAGGATACCCCAGGTTGGTAAACCATATGCCCGATCGCCACTTTAAGCCTCAGTTTTCTTAATGGAAAAATGGACATGATAACAGAACCGACCCAGCCAAGTTGTGAGAGGGATACCGCGGGGTGCAGGAGGGAACCTGAGCCCCCATGAGGACCGGCGTCCGCCCCCTCCCTGGCAACCGACCCACCAGCAAGAACATCCCGGATCGCCCGCGCACTGCGGACTGCACACGTCCGCTCCCCGCCGCAGCTCACTGGAGGACCCCGCCAGATGACTCTACCGCTATTGAGACGTCTATGTGATCCGTATGGCTGAAAAGTCGTTTCCCAGAGAGAGCAGGGCACCTCTTCCCTAATCCCAAAGGGAGAGAGAACAACAGAAATCCCGGGGCGTCCGGCCCTCGGGCGCGGGGATGCGCGCTGCGCGGAGGAACCCAAGGCGCCAGGGAACGCGCTTTGCCTGGCGGGAGCCACCCGGTTTCCTGCCCGACCCCGCGGACACTGGGGAACCCGACTCCTTCCCGCGCCTTCTCCTGGCCGGGCTGACACAAAATGATCCAAGCCAATCGCCATCTCCAGGCAGCAGCTGGAGGGCTGGCTCGTCTGAGCGAAGGACTAGGGGCAGGGAACTTCCATCACCCAGCCCCGCCGCCTGGACCCTCAGTCCCAGGCACCCCTCCTCTCATAGCACCTCGGGGAAAGCTGAGCCCCTGAAAGGAGCTGGTGGCCCCGAGGTGGAGACAGAGCTGGGTTGACCTCATACCGCTGCAAAGTCACCTAGAGGAGGGACCACGGGTGCCTCAGGCCACAGTGGGGGTGTACCCTGCCTTTCCTCATGGGGTTTCATTTCGCATTTCAAGGGAGACAGCTCTGCAGAGCAGAGTGGAGAAGGTGGGGAAATAAACCAGAAAGGCAAGCCCAGCAGCGGGCCCTTGGCTGCGGACCGGCAGCATCCGCTTCCTTGGCTCCAAGACGCTTGTCTTGGGCCACTTACTCTGTCCCGCCCGAGGGAACAATGGCGTTTATTAAATTCCTAGGAACACTCCCTGCTTGTGAGGGATCCGGGAGCCCCTCCATCGCTTCTCAGATGCACTTTCCTCCTGCTGCTGTGGGGTCTGGACCCCCAGCAACTTGCCTCTATTCTGAGCCCTGTGGCACAAAGCTGGTGCAGGGAGTGGGGTGTGGACGCAGCCCCTGTCCGCAGGACCTAGAGCCCCCAGCATCCTGGTGAACACCTGGCTGCTGGTTGTACCAGCCGTGGGGCCCCTGTTGAGCTGCTTGAACTCTCTGTTGGGTCTAGTTGGGGGTAGGGTCCTCCCCACTCCTTCCCTCCCTCCCTCCCTCCCTCCCTTCCCAACTTGTCAGAGCCAGGCCAAGTGTGAGCTTTGGGGCTTTAGCTGTGTACAGGCAGGAGGGTCTGCAGATCTGAAACAGAAAAAGAAGTAAACACACAGGATCGGGATACCTGTGGCTGACACGCAGTCTCGGGCCAAGCCCGGGCTTTGCCAGGAGGAGGCAGAGGTCTGCGGGGTGGTGACACTCGCTCATCCAGGGCCACCTGCTGGAGGTGGCAGAGTTGAGATTTACCTCAGGGGACTCTGAGACCATCCTCCCGACAGCTTCCAGGACCAGACGGTTCATCCCCCTTAAAGGTAAAGATTGGGCTTCCCTGGTGGCGCAGTGGTTAAGAGTCCGCCTGCCGATGCAGGGGACACGGGTTTGTGCCCCGGTCCGGGAAGATCCCACATGCCGCGGAGCGGCTGGGCCCGTGAGCCATGGCCGCTGAGCCCGCGCGTCCGGAGCCTGTGCTCTGCAACGGGGGAGGCCACAACCGTGAGAGGCCCGCGTACTGCAAAAAAAAAAAAAGTAAAGGTTGACAGCCACCCCCTGGGGGAAAGGAGGCCATGTAGGCCAAGAGGACAGGGCCAGCCCCGCGCCAAATGTCCACCAAAACAGGAGGGGAACAGATGAGCAAACCCCAGCCAAGCAGCCCCTCTGCCTGTGCACTCCACACAGGACCTACCTGGTTAGATGGCCCAACAGAATTCCTCCCCACAAAAATGCTGTTGCCGCTCCCACTTTACAGGGCAGGGAGTCCAGGTGAGGGGCTCACAAAATGCCCAGACAGGGCTGGAGCCCAGAGAAGGGAGGGTTATCTGGAACTCCACACACTCCCACCATCTTAATTCAACAGGGTTTGCCAGACTCGCTAGGCCAATTTTGCATCTCACCACTTATACCTGTGGCTCCAGTTCTGATCCGGGGCCAATCTGAGGCTGCCCCAGCGTGGGCCAGGTACCCTGCCAAGTGCCCTGCAAGCTCCCCTCCCTGGACATGACTGTGAGCCCCGGCCAGTAGAGATGTGGGATCCTGGGCTTCCCCAGCCTCCCTAGTGCCGGGGCCATGCGCGGGGTTTTTTTCCGGGCCGTGCCCAGCAGCAGCGGTGGCCTATCGTCCTGCACCTCCCCTTCCCTTCCGCCCACACCGCCAGGCTGCACCAGGGCAGAGGCCAGTCTCAAGCTCGCTTTGGGCAAATGCTGGCCCCGGGCGGGGTTCAGTTTCCCCAATGTCAAGCTGTCCCTTGGATTAGGAGGCCTGTTCCCAGTGGCTCTGACTCTCTTGTCGACCCCAAGTTGGGTGCACCCCCTTCCGTTGCGTTTCAGGCTATCTTGCTGAGTGACTGGAGCCTCAGTTTCCTCACTGGGAAATGGGTACAACAATGATCCTTCCCAGGGCTGCTGTGGGGACCAAGTTACACACCCCCTGCCCGCACGGACCTAGGGGAGGTTGTGGTCAAGGGAAGGGCGAGGCCTGGCCACCGCAAAGCCACAGGCTCACTGGCACCTCCCTCTAGGTGGTGGTGGGGAGTCAGGACCTCAGCTTGGAGGGAAGATCCTGCAGCAGAAGCGTTCCAGAATCTGAGTCTCAACCTGCCCCTGAAGCCCGGCACCCACACATCCCTGCCACGGTGTCCACTGTCCCTTCCTAGGCACTGTGACCCCAAATCCCGCACCTCCCCAACTCCTCACATCCTACGGGGGCAGAAAGCGTCATGTCTCCCCTCCCTCCACTCCAAGCAAGAAGAGGATGGTTTTCTTGTCACTCAGGCCCAGCTTGAATACTTCCTCCTCCCAGCCGCCTTCCCTGACCTCAGAGCGCACAGTGCACATTCACTGAAGTGCCAACTGCCCACCCAGCCCACCCGGCCCACCCCCAAGCTCCCCGGTGGCCACTCTTTAGCTCACTGCCTATCCCCAGGGCCTAGAACCCTGCCTCGCCCAGAGAAGACACTCAAAAAATATTTGCTGACTGAAGGGAGTGAATCCCGGTTGGCGGCTGCACACGTTAACCCCGCAAAGCCGTTTCTCGTTGGGGGACCCCGGAGCCGGTGGATGGCAGGAGGAGACACTGTCAGCACCGCGATTAACCTTCACAGCGCAGTTTGTGTGCCACCTCCTCCGGGCAGCCCTCCGCCCTGCGCCCCAGCTCTAGCTCTTCCTTCCCAGTTTCCTTTGCCGCCGCGCACTGGCCTGCGCCCTCCTCCTGAGTCGGGTTCCCTCAGCGCCCGGCGCGGTAGAGCGCAGGCCTGTCTGGGTGAGCGAACCGGAAGTCTGCGGCCCGCGAAGCTCCGGGTCGGGGTGCGGGTTTGGGTCTCAGGCCCTCCTGGGGCTGCGGGCGGCTCGGTGAGAAGCCCAGCGAGGCCTCTGCGCCCCGCAGGCTACCCGGTTTATCGCCCGGGAAACTGAGGTTCGGCCGGTGCACCGGGGCCCGCGGTCACCCCGCAAGCGCAGGCGCCTTCGGAAGGCGCTGTCCCTTGCCCGGCAGAGCCTGCAGCGGGGCGATCGTGCGTCACTCGCCCTCCCCCGACACCAGCCCGCTCTCGGAGAAGGAAGGCGGGCGGTCGTCAGCCGGAGACTGGCGGTGCCCCGGGGCGGGAAGCCAGGCCTAGCAGGCCCACGCCGTTCTCCGGCCCGGGTCCCGCGCTGGGCGCCGCTGCCTGGGTGCCGAGGGCGGCGGTGGTCCCACCGCGCGGCATCTGCCGGGGCTTCCGTAGCCTCATCTTTCTACCCGTCCTGTCCGCAGCTTCTGCGCATTTTAAGCCAGATGAAGCGCCGCTTTCTGGGTGGTCTGAGTTTCTTCCCCGGTTTCCCTGGGCTTCGGTTTTCTCTCTCCCGTGGGGACACCTATGGCCGCGCGCCACTCCCGGACGCTGCGGGCACGGGCAGGCTGCTCCAACCCCGTAGGAAATGCTTCCTTCCGACCCTGAGCAGATCGTGTCAGCGAGGGGAACCGTCGTGCAATTTGCTGATGGGACGCATCCGCGGAGACGCAGGCCGGTGACCTCGCGCTGCGGACACGCATTTCCGTGGAAAGCTCCCGGGGGACACAGCGCCTGCTCCTAGACCGCCCGTCCCGGCGGGAATCAAGGTCCCTAGGCCCGAAGCCCCCGGCCTCACCTGCCGTCCTGTATGAGGCCGGGAAGAGAAGGCGCGAGACCGAGCGAGTAGCCCCCGCGGCGGGTGAGGGAGCGAGATGACTTTTAAGCGCGTGGAAGGAAACCACGCAGCCGCGTGCGGCCCCCGAGCCGGGTCCTCGGTTCCCGCCGCCGCCGCTCTTCGGGGCCGCTGGTTCGAGCTATCCACGGTCCGCGGGAGACCTCCTGCCCCTGGCGCCGCCCTCCCCGCCAGCACTGGAGGAGCCGGTGCCCCCAGTGACGCACCCGCTGCCCCACGCCTTGGCCCGCAGCCTATTCCTGTCCCAAGAATGGGTGCTCCCCTAGCATCTCGGGCCTTTAAAATTGGGGTGCGGGGCCAGAGCCGCTGCTGAAACTGGGCATTAGCGCTCTCGCCCTTCCCCACTACCTTCCCACCCCGCGGCCTCCGGGAGGCCTCGCAGCAGCTCTGCCAGGAGCCGCCTTGGGTCTCCATTTCCCCGACGGAGAAACTGAGTCTTAGCAGAGCGGAGGCTGAGCGGTGAGCACCGCAAGGCTTCAAGTGCCGGCCGACCGCCCGCCTCAGTTTCCCTCAAGGACCTCAGGTAATAATACCGTTTCTAAAACGGGCCCAGGGTACGTCGACCGCCGACCACAGCCTCCGATGCCCGGCATAGCGGGAGCGCGGTGGGCAAACCCGCAAAGGTGCCCTGAAGCCCAGGTGGCGGGGAGCCCGGGTCACCCCGACACGGACAGTCTGTGCGACGCGAGCCCCCATCGCCCAGCGTGGGCCGAATGCGTTACCAGCGAGAACAGAGTCCGACCTTAACCCCCTACCCCCTACTCGCGTCGCGGCTGTTGACTCAAGGCTCAGGGGCTTCCGCTTCTCGCCTTGGCTTTAAATCCCCCAAATGAAGCCGTCGTCTCCCACCCCGGCGGCCCCTCAGCTCCTCCGCGCCGCCTCGGCCCCGCCGGCCCTGGTCCCTTTCCGCCCGGCCCGCCTTCTGCGGCAGCCGCCTCCCCGCGCCCCCGGCCCGCCCCGGCCCGGGTGGTGCAGGTCTTACCGCTGCCGGCCCGGCCCTGCGCCCCTGCCGCTCCGCGCTCCCCGCTCTGGGCGCATCGCCCCGGGGCGCCGGGGGCAGGCGGCCAACCCGGACCTCCAGGCGCGCTTCTGCCCCGGCGGATTATCTCCCTTCCCCCACCAGGCCCCGGCGGGGGGCACCGACTCGCCCTGAAAGCTGGGAACGCTGGATGCTCCCCGCCCAGCGCCAGCCGCCTCCGCCACCGCGACTGCTTGTTTAACCTTCCCACCGAGCGGCGACCCCGCACCCCGCCAGGCGCTGCCAGCCGGGTCCGGCGGAGGCTGGGGCACCGCAGGCCGAGTCCCCGCGGTGAGTGACAGACCCTCCTGGCGTCCATCCGGCTCCAGCTCTGAAGCGCAGGGACCCGGTCGAGGCCTGCGGGTGCCCCAGGCTCGGGGCACCTGCAGCAGGGCGGCAGTCTCTCCCCTTTGACATCTCCCTCCCCAGGTCGCTGCCCACAGGGGTGCCCAGACCCTGGCAGCTCTGGCTACATAGTTCTGTGGCCCAGAGTGAAAATGTGGCCTCTTGTGCACAAATTAAGAAGCATTAAGACTTTCAAGGCGGCGAAAGCCAAGAGAAGCCTTCCTGAGCACAGGGCCCCGTGTGGCTGGACAAATCCCCATAAACGCATGAAGCCAGCCCTGCCTCCAGGACCCGGGCCCTCAGCAGAGCCCCACCAGGGGCCTCCCTCATCGCTTTTCCCTCTCCCTGCACCGAGAGCTCAGTCCTGGGGCCCTCTGCTCTGGCCAGGGGGCGCGCAGAAGGTGGGGTGGGAAGAGGCAGGGCAGGCGGGTGGACTGGACAGTCTCGGAGGCCAGGCCCAAGATGTGTCAGCAAGCTCTCTCATGCCGCTGGCATGCGGCCACCGCCAAGTCACCCCCAGATCTCCCCCAGCCAGAGCTGAGGAGGGTGGCAGCTTGGCTGAGCACAGACTGGGGAGTTCAGTCTTAAGGGAGAACCCACTACGCACATGGGGTGCTGCGCAGGGCTGGGGACCCAGGGGCTGTGGTCACGGCCAGCCCTAGAGCCCTGGGCAGCTCCGGGTCCAGCCTGCTTGATCTGAAACCCCAGTGATCTCAGAGCGCAGAGGGCTTGTCAGGCGGGGTCTGGCAACCTGAATTCAAGGGCAGATTCACTGTGGTCACCGAGGCCCTGGGGAGGTCCGAGCCGCGTGTTGACCAGGGCCTACAGTTTGTCAAAAGAAAGTGCTATATTCCTATATTTTTCAAACAAGAGCCCAATGATTGTATAAATTTTAGGACCACCAGAGTCCAGCCACTCCTGTGCATTTCTGGGTGTGTCTCTCCCACGGCTGGAGTTTCACCCTCTGGACGACGGGGACGATAACGTGGCCTCCAGGTGTGGAGTGACAGGCGGGGCTGGGGACACTGGGACCTCGCGTCCCCCGGAGCAGCCCACGCTCAACCGTGTATGGATGTTCCCATTTTAGCCTCACAGTCCTGTCATGTCCTTTCAGGAGACCAGGAAATGGAGGCCCAAAGGAGCTGCGTAACTCGCCCCAGATCACTCAGCTGACGCCGGGTCCTCGCTCCGTGGACCACATTAGGGAGTGGGTGGGCGCTGGGTTGCGTTCAGGCTGGACATCTTGGACCTGGGGACCCAGTGGGGCTTGAGAGGCCAGAGGGACCCAGGGCAGGGTCTGTGGAGACCCATGGCCAGACCCCTTTACCAGCCTGGGTGGAAGCACCCATTTCTTCTCTCTGCAGACAAGCCTGCCTCCAAGACAGAACCTTGGAGGCAGCTGAGGCCGCAGAGCTTGCGCTGCTCCAGCACCGGGAGATGCTTCTCTTCTCCTGACTGGAGATCGCACGCATCCCAGCTCTTCCGGGAAAACCTGGCGCAAGGGTTGGCCCCTCTGGGCCTCAGTTTCCCTCCCTGTGAAGGAGTGGGCGGGGCTGTCAGCTTCTCTGTAACTTGAGTTGGGGCAGCCACAGGATGAAGCAGATGTTTTCCCTGAGGTGTTTCCCAAACTCCTCCATCCCCAGGGAAAGGGCGTTTGTGTGCAGTGAACCTTCCACACCCCACACCCCGGTGTACAATGCTCCCCTGATGAATGTGGACGTGGAAAGAGTCTCCGGGTTCATGGCGGTTCCAGGAAGCACTAGGGGCCTTTGACAGGTGTGTGTCGGGGCTGACAGGGCCTGGGGGTCTTGGAGTCCACTAGCCCAGCCTGATACTCCATCCTTGCCTCCAGGAACCTCGGGAAAACCTGGGTCCCCACTGGCGGCCGGCCCCTGACCCACCCAGCTCTCCCAGCCCGCGGCTGGGCCACAGGAGGTTGACGGGACAGGAAGCTGGGGTCATGTGTGCACCTGGGCCTGGACCCCATCGGGGACACCAGTTACGGATGGCAAGTCCCAGCATGAGCCCCTGGGATAAGCCATCCTTTTCCCACTCCCCATGGGGCGGTGGAATGGGGTCGGGGGTGACAGGAGGGTGCTTCTGCAAATCTGGTAATTGAGTTTTCTCAACAACCTCGTGAGGTAACAGGCCACCCTCGGTCCACTGAGCAGGAAACAGAGGCGCAGAGAGGTTAGGGAACTCACTAAGGCCACACAGCATCGGGGAGACTGGATTTGAATCCAGGACAATGAACTGCTTTCAGCCACCAGCCTCTGTGCGGGTGTACAAACCCAGCGCGCTTGGAGGTGCAGGGCAGAAAGCCCACCCGGGAAGATGTGAATACAAACCCGTTTCCTTCGCGCGTTGATTGATTTCCCTTCAAGAGCTCCTGCGTTATGCAAGGCCTGGGCTCTGAAGGGCAGCCGATTTAAATGGAAATAAGTCCGGGAAAAACAGATCAACACAGCCCCAGCTTCAATTCCCCGGAAAAGCACATCCTAAGCTCTGATCCAGTCAGGGCATAATAGGAACGATTTAGAGACAACTTTGCAAAGCTGTTAACCCTCCTGTCAGGGGTCTCAGCTTCGGACGGTGTCTCCAGCGTCTCTGGGTCCTTCCTAAGATCACTTCCTGTTCTGGATGAAAGCGGGTGTTACCAGGGAAACTGGAGGGTTTTTACCTTTTCCCCCTAAGGAGTCTGGGTGTTTTCAAATGAGCACATTTAGGGATCGTTCACCCAGAAGTGGCTTTTGGAGGTTCGGAATCTCAGGGCGTGCCCCCCTCCATACATCCCTTCCATCCTTCCTTCCTTCCTTCCTTCCTTCCTTCCTCTTTCCCTTTCTTCCTTCCTTCCTCTTTCCCTTTCTTCCTTCCTTCCTCTTTCCCTTTCTTCCTTCCTCTTCCTTTCCCTTCTTCCTTCTCTCAAAGAATCTTTACTGGGTGCCTGGGATACGCCAATCATTAGTCCAGTTCCTGGACAGTGGGCAAGCAGCCGGGTTCCTGCCCCCGTGGGACTCATGGCCTTTAGATGACTAGCTCACCTCGGTGGCAGCTTGTTCACTGTTTACATTTTAGAAACACAGAAGCTGAGGCCCAGAGAGGTGAAGCGATCTGCCCAAGGTCGCCCAGCAAATGGGTAGGTTCCTTAACCTGACACCAAACTCTCCCCACCAGGTCGTCCTCTTCAGCTCCTCTTGCAAGGCTCCCCTCCCCCGACTCTGCGCTCCAGCAGTTCCACAGCCGGGCCAGGCTGCCTTTGCATGTGTGGCTCCCCTTCTCCCTCCTTCCTCGGAAGTCGACTCATTGTTAAAAATACCAGCGTCGCTGAGGGAGTGCGCATCCTCTGTGCGTGGAGATTCTCCAGTCTCGCCCCTGCTCTGTCCCATCGTGGTCTTGGTGTGTCCCCCCCTCCCTCCCACTCACCTGCCTACAGCCCGAGGGCTGACCCAACTCTGTGCGGGACCCCAGCCCCGAGCGAGCACTGCGCCAGGCCCATGGTGCCGTCTTCACTGTAGCCTGACCAGATGAACGACAAGCCTTTGAAGCAGAAAGGGACAGGTAAGGAAGAGGAGGCATGTCTGGTGTCCCGTGGGGACCAGGATGGCATTTAGGGGTCTCAGGAGAAGATGACCAGGGGAAGGTATTGGGGCCACCTGAGGAAGGCGGTCGACTGGCTGAGGTAGGAAGGGCAGTGGGAACCAAAGACAGAGTTTTAGCAGAATGACATTCCCCTCTGTCGACGTCATCACCCACCGTGGTTTTAATTAGATTCTGGCACTTCCCAGCGCCCCTTAGGAGCTAAAAGTACTTTGGTTTACATCTGCTGATCAAATGTGGGAGGAAACCCAGAAAAAATAGCGTCCGTATTGTTGTCAGAGCACGTTCTTGGCTCTCGATTTGAGATTAGCATAATACTTGTCTAACGCTAACAGCAGTCAATTTTTCCTGTCTGGAAATGTGTTAATGCTATTTAGGAGAAAGTATCTTTTGATGGAGGTGAAGCTGGTTCCTGAATTAAGGTTAGGTTTGCTCAGGGCGATTTTATTTTTCATGTGTTTTCTTGGAGGAATCACAGGAAGACATCTGGGTACTGTTCGTCATCATTTTTTTATATTTTAAAAATATGTGCTCCCCCATCTGCAGAGCCACTGAATTATGAGGATAGTATAGAGCCAGAACCTCAAAGGCTGGTCACATCCTTCCCCTCATGGGCCCTTAAAATCCAGTGTTCAATGACTTAGTTCTTTGCTTTCCCACAGGTGAGGAATTACTAAGCCCATTTTACAGCTGGGAAGATCGAGCCTGAGGCAGAGCGGCCGGTGGACCCAAGAACGGGACCCAGGTCCCTGCTCTGTCTTGACTTTACTTTCTAAACCAGTGTTGAGCATTTCCTGTCTTTGCTGGAAGGGGGCCCAGCTCTGCTGGGGCCGCTGGGCGGTCGTCCAGGCTGGCCGGACTAACAGACACCAGGTCTAGAGCTGGAGTTTTGTCTTTGTGAAATTAGCTGCCGTGAGTGTGTTGGTGTCCAGCTTTTCTGAACCTCACCATTTTCTCTTGGAAATCTTGCCCTGTTCACTCTTATTCAGAAAGAGGGGAAGGGGAGACCAGTCTGACCGTAGCTGACCTTGTCCTCCCCCTTGGCCCCAGAAGGAGCCCTGGGCTGGGGGTCAGTGTGGAGCCTGGTCCCTCCCTCCCTCCCTCTCCCCTTCCCTGTCGTGGGCCTCAGCTTCTATGGCCTCATCATCCGAGGGATGAACAGGCGCCCAAGATGAAGCTGGCCCCATGGGCATCCAGTCGACAAGCCCCAAGACAGCGCCAGGGTCCAGGCACCTCACAGGTGGACAGAGGTCTCAGAGAGAAGGAGCCCGAGAAGCCTCTCTCCTCACAGATGTGAGATGTCAGCTGGTCGAGTGACCCCTGCCGGACTCAAGGCTGAACCCTCAGAGCTGAGATTCTCATTGCTTCCTGACTCACCCCAAACTCAGAGTGGCCCCCTTGACACACCGAGTCTCGCTTTGTGGAGCCCCATCCTGCAGGGCTCCTCGGAAAATGGGTCTGCTAGGTGCGGGATGCTGGACGCGCCCCCCGCAGAGCATCTGTGTGACGCAGGCTAAGCCGGTGCTTCCTGAACTCCCCTCGCACGGAGACCCCTTGTCCTGAGCGGTCAGGATCCACTCAAGGGCAGAAACCACACAGGTTTTCTAACAGAGAAGTTCCTATAAAGGGCTGCTAAGCAGGTATCAGAGAACTGAAAGGGCAAAAAGAGACTCCAAGATGCCAGGAGGGGAAACCGCAGGCTGGCCTCAGGAGCAGCACGGGGAGGAACTTCGGGGCAGGGGTGTGGAGCACGGGGGCGACAAGGAGCAGTTTTCCTCTGCGTGACGTCTTCCCTGCCAATTCCACCTAGAAGCTTCCATCACACTGTGAGCTGCCCAGCACGCACCTGGCACAGACCCAGCATTTACCAGGTGCGTAGGGTTCCTGAGGCTGCGGTCGCAAGCAAATTACCCCAGACTCGGTGCCTGAAACAACAAAATGTTCTTCTCTAGCAGCTCTGGAGCCAGAAGTCTGAATCCGAGTGTGGGCAGGGCCGAGCTCCCTCTGGGAGTGCTGGGGGAGGAACCTTCCTGCTTCTTGCAGCGCGCCTGGCGACTCCAGGTGTGCCTGGGCTCATGGCCACATCACTCCAATCTCTCTCTGCTTCCGTCTCAGGCCTTCTCCCCTGTGTGTCTGTGTCCAAATCTCTTTTTCTTCTCTTAGAAGGCCACCAGCCACTGGGTTGAGGTCACACCGTACTCAAGGATGACCTCATCTCGAGATCCTTAATCACATCTGCAAAGACCGTTTTTCCAAGTAAGGTCTCATTCACAGGTTCTGGGGGTTAGGATGTGGACCTATCTCTTTTAGGGGCACCAGTGAACCCCCAAAGGAGTGCAAAGGGACCAATGTGTGACGGCTGCTGAACTTGAGACCCAACTTGGAAGTCATCTCCACCGTGAAGCCTCCCCTCGCTCCCACTAACCCCAGTCCCCTCTCCACACTTCTTCAGAGCACTGCACACACCTCTGTGACGATATTCATTCATCTGCCCATGCTTCCGTCCATCTATCCATCCACCCATCCTTCCATCCACCCTTCCTTCCATCCATGTACCCCTCCTTCCTTCCATCCATCCATCCATCTATCCATCCATCCAGCCAGCCATCCACCCATCCTTCCATCCACCCTTCCTTCCATCCATTTACCCCTCCTTCCTTCCATCCATCCATCTATCCATCCTTCCTTCCATCCCTCCTTCCATCCATCCAGCCAGCCAGCCAGCCAGCCATCCACCCATCCTTTCATTCATCCATCCATCCTTCCATCCATCCATCATCCATCCATCCATCCTTCCATCATCCATCCTTCCATCCATCCATCCATCCTTCCTTCCATCCCTCCTTCCATCCATCCTTCCATCCATCCATCCATCCATCCTTTCTTCCACCCCTCCTTCCATCCATCCATCCATCCATCTATCCATCCAGCCAGCCATCCACCCATCCTTTCATTCATCCATCCATCCTTCCATCCATGCATTCACTCGTGCAGTAGCCTCCATTCCACACTTACTAAGCTCAGTCTCTGCCGGGCACCCGAGCCGCTGCCGGCCCGAGCCGGGAGCCAAGGAGGCGGGGTGCCTTAGGAGTGCAGGGTCGGCTGCGCCACCAGACCTCTGGCTGTTGGCGATAGACTATTGCTCCCTCCCCATCTCCCAGCTGTAATTGCTCAGCTTCTCTGGGCTTCTTTCCTTTTCTGTGAAATGGGTTGATAATGCCACCCCTCCTGGTTGCTAGGGAGCCCCAGTGGCTGGTCCTAGGTGCTCAGCAGTAGGCCCCCGTGCTCAGCCTCACCCCCGCGCCCTGCTACTCCCTGCAGCGCACCCAGGGCTGGGGCTTGTGTGCGAGCGGGGCTTCCAGGATGCGCTTGGTGGGAGCTACGGCCAGAGAAGGTGGGGGGCAAGGAGGGCGATGCCGAGAGCGGCCGCTCTCCTCGGACCTAAGGGAAAATCTCAGACACCCCCAAGTTTCTCTCTGTCTCAATTTCGAAAGGCATCAAGGCTTCAGGCGTCTGCAGCCATTTCAGCCCTAACGGCCCCTCCCATCCCAGGGGCTGCTTGGAGAGAGGCCTCTCCTCTCTGCGGGTGAGCGGTCTGGGCTATTCAGAAACAAATGGCCCGGAGCGAGAATCCCTGCTGTCCAAGGGCTTTAGGATCAACCGGGAGCGGTGCCCAGTCACGGAGCCCGAGGGGCCAGGTGGGGGACACGGCTGCCGGCACAGAGGCTGGGCTGGCCGCGGGCCAGCACCCCACCCCGCCCAGTGACCTCAGGGGCTGAGCCAGGGACTGCTGGAGGGCTCTGGGGGAGGGGAGGGCTCCCCGCTGAACTCCACTCCAGCTTTCTTTCCCAAAGGCCCGGGCGGGGGCTGCTGATGGATGGCTACGTAATCTGTCCTGAATGGAGTGGAGGGGACCCAGTGGCCCGTGAAGAGTCCCTTTCCGCACCCCGTCCTCCCCGCCCTCCCCGGAGTTTTCTTTACAAATTAGAGAAGGGCATCGGGTCGCATCCGAGAAGCCAGCTCAGGGTCAGAGCAACCCATGCGAGCAGGACACAGGGCCCGGTCCCTGCTCGGATGACCTGGGCCGGCTAGGACCCAACCCCTGCAGAAGGATGGGAGCAAGAAAGGGAGAGAGTGCATGGGGGCGGGATTGGGGGTGCAGACCCAGGGTGGGGGTGGGTCTTCCCCGGGGTCCCCGGGGAAGGGGACTGGAGAGAGGGCTGGTCTGACCCCAAGGCCCCTGGGCTCCCCCACCCCGGGCAGCAGCTATCTAAAGACAGGAGGATCTAAATGCTAGAACTTTGACGCAGACTCCTGCGCTAGATTCCCTTGAATTTGGCCTAGTGACTTGCTTTGACCGACAGGCTACAGAGGATGTGATGATGTTCGGGTTCTGGCCCCCTCGGACGCTGAGGCCGCCACGTGCAGGAGCCTGGCCAGCCCCCATCGTGGAGGAGAAGCAAGGCTCTCGGACGCTCAGACCGCACCCGGGAAGACGGCCCCCCAAGACCACGGACCGTGAGTAACAGGGATCACAGCGTCCTGGCACCAGGTGTAGGTAGGTAAGGGTGGTCCTCCTGCAGCAGTAGTTGACCGATAGCTCTTACCTCTCCGTCCTGAAGAATGGGTACGTTTTCCTCCTGTTCCAGGGGCTCAAGGAGCCCTTTGGACCGGAATAGAAATGTCACAGGTGGAATTGTGTCTCCCCCAAATCCTTGTTGAGGTCCTGACCCCCAGGATCTCAGAAGTGACCTTATTTGGAAATAGCGTCGTTGCGAGGTAATCAGTTAACACAAGGTCATACTGGAGCAGGTGTCCTTATAAAAGGGGACATCGGGACACAGACACGACTACAGGGAGGAGGCCACGTGGAGATGAAGGTGGAGGCCTAGGGTGACACAGCCGAAGCCAAGGAAGCCAAAGACTGCCAGCAACCACAGACGCCCGGTGGGAGGCCTCGCAGGTTCTCCCTCACAGCCTCAGAAGGAAGCAGCCCCGCCAACTCCTTGATCTCTGACTTCCGGTCTCCAGAACTACATTTCTGCTGTTGAAGCCGCCCGGCTTGCGGTTCCTTGTTACAGCAGCTCTAGGAAACTGATACAAGAAAATTCAAGTGATTGAGGACACTCCCAGGCCCCGGCTTCCTGGCATACCTGTTGGCGTTCCCACCGTCTTAAAGGAACAGTCAGGAGAGGAATCCCTGTTCTGAGACACTGTCTCATGGCCAACCACAGGACACTAGGTGAATGTGAGTAGAGATGCCCTGAAACGCATTGCCGAATTTCTAGCAAAATTACAAACGTGTTTACACTTTCACCCTGCGAGGCCGCTTCCAGGGATCCACTCCAGAGACACACGGCAGTTACAGGAAGAGTCGTGCAAACGGCTGGTCTTTGCAGGATGCGTCTTGGTGTCCCAGCAGAGGACTGTTTAATGTTTCCTCCTGAGTGCTTACGTCTCTGGCAGGAAAATCACAGAAGTGATGCTTCTGTGTCGTCATCGCATCTGACCGCGTCCGTCACTGGGGGACACTAGCTTTGATCGCTTGATTAAGGTGGGGTCTGCCGGGGGTCTCCACTGTAGAGTGACTCCTTTTCCTTTGGAAATCAGGAAGTATTTTGTCGGAGGTACGTGGAGACTTTGTAAATAACCATTCTTGTCATGCTTGCAATTAACCATTCATTGCACTATAAAAGTACGGGCCTGCAGATTCCTGTTTTATTTGATAGGTTACAATCTGTCACTAACATAACTGATTTTGCTGCTCTGATCATCCCACATCTGGCTTCCTTACCCTCCTGGGCTGTGACTTCCCACACTGGGCCCCGGCACCGCTCCCGCCTCGAAGCTGGATCGTTCAGGGCGGACGGGAAGAAGGGCAGGCTTTACCGGCCGGTTCTGTAGACTTCCAGCCATCAAAGCTAGCCGGGGCCGGCCCAGCTTCAGCGGAGGGGAGTGGACTTGGACCCACCTCTCCGTTGGAGAAGCTGCAAGGTCCTGTGGCCACGTTGCCCCACCCTGTAGCCAGCAAAGCTAGAGAGTGAGGGGGGAATGAAACACTTTCAGGCAAATAACGACTGAGAAAATAGCCGCTGATGTCATGAATAACACCATCACCAGCCCCTCTCTCAGGGGGCTTCAAAAGGATACGGTCCAGGAAGAGGCAGTGCCCCCGGCTGGGGCTGGGAGGCTAAGATGCTGGGAGCTGGAGCAGCTGCTGGGTTTACGGAGGTGACATTCACATAACGTACAAGTGACCATTCCAGGGTGTACAGTTCAGTGGCATTTAGGACATTCACAATGCTGTTCCACCTCCACTTCTGTCTCGTTCCGGAACATTCTCATCGTCGCAAAGAAACCAGCACCTATTAGCTGTCACCTCCAACCCCCTCCCCCAGCCCCTGGCAACCACTAATCTACTTTCTGTCTCTTCGGATTTGTCTGTTCTGGACAGCTCACGGTGTAAATGGAATCGTACACCATGTGACCATTCACGATTGGCCCCTTTTACTTGGCAAAATGTTTTCGAGTTTCGTCCACCTGGTAGCATGAATCAGTACTTCGTTCCTTTTTAAGGCTGAATAACATTCCATAGATATGGTACATGGATAGACCACATTTTATTGGTCCATTCATCTGTCTCCTCCCCCCCAGATTTACTGAGGTTTAATTCGCAAATAACATTGTACGCACCTAAAGTGTACAAAGTGATGATCTGATATATGAATACATTGTGAAGTGATGCCCGCAATCAAGTTAATTAACACATAGGTCACCTCACACGGTTACCTTTAAAAATATTTTTCTTTTGGTGAGGACGTTTAAGACCTACCCTCCTAGCAAATTTCAAGTGTACGATACAATGTTAATAACTGAAGTCACCATACTGTACATTAGATCCCTGGAACTTATTCATCTTAGAACTGAAAGTCTGTACCCTTTGACCTGCATCTCCCCAACTGGTCCCACCCCCAGCCTCTGGCAACTATCGTTCTCCTCTCTGATGCTTCGAGTTTGACCGTTTTTTTTAGATTTCACATATAAGTGATACCATACACAGAAAAGTATTTGTCCTGTTCGGTCTGGCTTATTTCACTTAGCATAACGCCCTCCAAGTTTGTTCATGTCGCAAATGGCGAGAGTTCCTTCCTTTCTACGGCTGAGTAATATTCCACTATATACACAATATTTTATTTATCCATTCACCCTTTGACAGACACGTAGGTTGTTTCCACATCTTGACTATTCTGATAGGCTAATGCTACAACGAACACGAGGATGTAGACAACTCTGCGAGATACTGATTTTGTTTCCTTTGGATGCATACCCAGAAGTGGGATTGCTGGATCGTATGGTAGCTCTACTTTTAGTTTTTTGAGGAACCTCCACATTGTTTTCTATGGTAGCTGCACCAACTTACATTCCCACCGGCAGTGCGTAAGGGTTCCCTTTTCTCCGCATCCTTGCCAATACTTGCTTTTTAATATCTCTTGTCTTTTTAATAATAGCCATCCTTACAGGACTGAGGTGATATTTCCTTATAATTTTGATTTGCATTTCTCTGATGAATAGTAACATTGAGGACCTTTTCATGTACCTGTTGGCCATTTTATATCTTCTTTGGAAAAATGTTTATTCAGGTCCTTTACCCATTTAAAAATTGGATTATTTGGGTTTTTGATATTGAGTTATATGAGTTCCTTATATATTTTATATATTAACCCCGTATCAGATATATAGTTTGGAAATAATTTCTCCAATTCCATAGGGAGAATTGAAATGCCTTTTCGTTTCGTTGATGGTTCCCTTTGCTGGGCAGAAGCTTCTTAGTTTCATGAAATCCCACTTGTTTATTTTTGCTTTCGTTGCCAGTGCTTTTGGTGTCAGATTCAAAAATTCTTTGCCAAGACCAATGTAAAGGAGCTGTTTCCCTGTTTTCTTCTAGGAGTTTTACAGTTTCAGGTCTTATGTTTAAATCTTTAATCCGTTTCAAGTTAATTTTTGTAAGTGGTGTAGAAGAGGTGTCCAGTTTCACTCTTTCGCAAGGGGATGTACAGTTTTTCCAACACCATTTATTGAAGAGACTGTCTTTCCACACTGTGTGTTCTTGGAAGCCTTATCATAAATTAATTGACCATATATGTGTCAAATATGGGTTTATTTCTGGACTCTCTATTCTGTTCCACTGGTCTATGTGTCTGTTTCTAGGCCGATAGCATACTGTTTTGTAATATATTGTGATGTAGGGCAATGTGTCACTTTACCATAGGTTTGTAAAATACTTTGAAATCAGTAAGCATGGTGCCTCCAGTTTCATTCTTCTTTCTCCAGATTGCTTCAGCTGTTTAGCATCTTCTGTGGTTCCATACAAATTTTAGGATTTATTTTTCCTATTTCTGTGAAAGATGCCAGGAGAATTTTGATAAGAATTGTATTGAGTCTGTAGGTTGCTTTAGGTAGTGTGGGTATTTTAAGAATATTAATTCTTGCAATCCAGGAACACAGAATATCTTTCCATTTATTTGTGTCTCCTTCAACTTCTTTCATTACTGTCTTACAGTTTTCAGTGAACGGACCTCCTTGGTTAAATGTATTCCTAGGTGCTTTGTTCTGTTCAATATTATTGTAAATGGGATTGCTTTCTTAATTTCTCTTTCAGGTAATTTATTGTTAGTGTATAGAAATGCGCCTGATTTTGTATGTTGATTTTGCATCTTGCAACTTTACTGAATTTGTTTATTAGTTTTAACATTTTCTTGGTGGAGTCTTTAGGATTTTCTATATATAAAGTCATGTCATCTGCAGTTTTACTTCTTTTTTTTCCAGTTTGGGTGCCTTTTATTTCTTTTTCTTGCCTGACTGCTCTGTCTAGAATTTCCAGTACTATGTTGGATAAGAGTGGTTAGAGTGGGCATCCTTGTCTTGTTTCTTTTTTTTTTAATCTTTTTTTTTTGGCTGCGTTGGGTCTTCGTTGCCACGCGTGGGCTTTCTCTAGTTGTGGAGAGCGGGGGTTACTCTCCGTTGCAGTGCACCGGCTTCTCACTGTGGTGGCTTCTCTTCTTGTGGAGCATGGGCTCTAGGCACGCAGGCTTCAGTAATTGCAGCACGCAGGCTCAGCAGTTGTGGCGCACGGGATTAGTTGCTCTGCGGCATGTGGGATCTTCCTGGACCAGGGCTTGAACCCGTGTCCCCTGCATTGGCAGGCGGGTTCTTAACCACTGCACCACCAGGGAAGCCCCTCTTGTTTCTGATCTTAGAGAAAAAGCTTTCAGCCTTTCACCATTGCGTATGACGTTAGCTCGTGGCTTGTATATGTAGTAAAGGCCATATTATATGGCCTTTATTATGTTTAGGTACATTCTACACCTAATTTGTCAAGGGTTTTTTTTTTTTTTTATCATGAAAGGATGTTGAATTTTGTCAAATGCTTTTTCTGCAACTATTGAGCTGATATATGATTTTTATCCTTCATTCTGTTAACGTTGTGTATCACATAGACTGATTTGCATATGTTGAACCATCCTTGTAGCCCAAGGATAAATCCCACTTAACCATGGGGTATGGTCCTTCTAACGTGCTACTGGCTTTGGTTTGCTGGTATTTTGTTGAAGAATTTTGCATCTATGTTCATTGGGGATGCTGGCCTGTAATTTTCTTTTCTTGTGGTGATCTAGTCTGGATCTGGTTTCAAGGTAATGCTGGCCTCATAGAATGACTTTGGAAGTGTTTCCTTCTCTTTTTTTTTTAGAACAGTTTGAGAAAGATTGGCATCAATTCTTCTTTAAACGTTTGGTAGGATTCACCAATGAAGCCATCTGGTCCTGGGTTTCTCTTTGCTGGGGGATGTTTGATTACTGGTTCCATCTCCTTACTAGATATAGGTCTATTCAGATTTGTTTTTTCTTCATGGTTCAGTCTTATTAGTTGTATGTTTCTAGGAATTTATCCATTTGTTCTAGGTTGTTTAATTTGTTGGCATATCATTGTTTAGTAGTTTCTTAATGATCCTTTGTATTTCTGTGATATCAGTTGTAAGTTCTCCTCTTTCATTTCTGATTTCATGTAGGCATGTACATATATGTGTTTGAGTTCCTGCCACATAAACTTTTGAGCTTTAGTTTCTGCCCAAGTAATACAGAGGTGTTAATGCCACCGGCCGTCACAGGGCAACTGGGACAATAAAATCAAATGCAGAGTGCTTGACTTAGAGAAAGCAATTGGTAAAAGTTGCTATTCACAACTGATGGTACTTCCCACTAACATAAATTGGACACTTAAAATGTGCTCAATATTCTACATGTACTTGTCTGTTTAATGTTTTTTTAAAAAGCTTTTTTAAAAAATTAATTTATTTCATTTATTTTTGGCTGTGTTGGGTCTTCATTGCTATGCATGGGCTTTCTCTAGTTGCAGCGAGTGGGGGCCACTCTTCATTGCCGTGCGCAGGTTTCCCATTGTGGTGGTTTCCCTTGTTGCGGAGCATGGGCTCTAGGCCTGCGGGCTTCAGTAGTTGTGGCATGTGGGCTCAGTAGTTGTGGCGCACGGGCTTAGTGACTCCGTGGCATGTGGGATCTTCCCAGACCAAGGCTCGAACCCGTGACCCCTGCATCGGCAGACGGACGCTTAGCCACTGCGCCACCAGGGAGGCCCTGTTTGTTTAATCTTTATGGCAACCTCATGGGGGTGGGTGCTGTCAAGACTCACATTTTGAAGACAAGAAAACGGAGGCTCAGAGCGGGTAAGCGACTCGCTCGAGACCATACAGCCAGTGAGTGGCCAAGGCAGGACTCAAGGTAGGCAGTGTGGAGCCCACGCCGTGACCACCGTGCCTTTAACCAAAGTCTGAGCGGAAGATGCAGAAGTGAAGCTTCGCACAGCAGCTGCTGGACGAGGCAGCCGAGCCCTGCTGGTAATGCAGCTTTTGTTCATCGGCGCTGCTCACAGACGAGGCCTGGAACGCCTCAGTAGTTATAACAGCCACTTGCTTTTTCCACTTACGGCATCTCCAGGAGAGCCTGCCTTGCCGGGGCTTGTGGGGCTGGCACATCTCTGGGGCAGGTACATTGGGCCATGGTTCTGGGGAGCTGTATTGGCCCAGGAAGTGAAGTTCTGGCCAGTCCTAGGACCAGGTCCCTTCTCAGAGCTGCATCCCCACTCCACACCGTTTCGCTCTCGATCTCTCCCTCTTGGATCGCCACCATCTGCTCCCTCCCCAAGGCGCCAGGTGGGCTGGTGGTCCTCTTGGTGGGGGGGAGGGGGACGGGGGGAGGGGGACGCCTCAGAGGGGCTGGCGCTGGAGAGACAGCTAGACAGCCCCGCACCCACCGAGCTCGCCAGGCAGGAGGACCTGTCTTGCGCCCACAGACGGCCTGCGGACGCTACCCCAAATGTCTGAGGCCTCCGTCCTCAACGGGGTCACGGCCCAGGCTGGCGCTCTCTGAAGCCCACAGAGGTCTGCAGCGTGTCTCTGCTGGGCCGTGTTTGTTCTTCGTATCATGCTGAAAGGAGCTTGGCGTGAAGAGCCCAGGCCACCTGCCTCGCTCTGGACACCTGAGAGGCTGACGGTTAATAATTCCCACATTCCTCTTTTCCATGTCAGAGAGTCTGAAAGACCAGCCCACGCTGTTTGACAGGAACCTGCTGGAACTGGGCAGGTGCGCGCCCCGCCGAGACCTCTCCCCCTCCCCCTGGGCAGATGCTCCTGGGGCGTCCGCGGGCCCTCTGCGCCTCAGCCCCTGCGCCCCTGGGCTGCTCCTCCTTCCCAAGGGCGCCATGCCCCCGCAACCCTTTCTTCCATCCTCCTTCCCCCTTCGTTCCTTCCTTGTTTTGCTTTCAACGTGTAATGTGGCCTGCGTGAGGCTGAGCATCTGTTCTAAAGCCTCAGAAGGAGAAACAGAGCGTGTTTCCTGGGGTTTCCTTTAGTATTTAGTATTTTCATCCTTTCGACTCTCCTCTCACCTCCTATCCTACTCATCTTTCCTTCCAATCTCTGCTCAATGCTCACCGCCTCCAGGAAGTCTTCCTGACCCTTCTCACATCCTGAGGGCCCTACTTCCTGCTACGGTTCCACGTGCACTTAGGGGATTGTTTGGTCCGTGTCTGACTCCCGTCCTGGACACTGAACCTCAGAACGGGGGAGGGGGTGCCCGCTTGGTGCCCTTGTATCCTTAGCGCCTGGCCTGGGAGGGGCCCAAGAAAACATCTGTGATCGCTAGACACGGGGCAGCTTCCTTGCTGGCCCCGGCTGCCCACAGGGTCGCCGCCCTCTCTGTGGCCAGGGGAATTTGCTGAAATCCTTTCTTACTAGGCGATTTCTCTTTGTCGAACTCACCAACACTCCCCATGGCCCTGAGGCCGCGTTCAAACCCCTCTGTGCCCTGGGTCCGGCTCTCGGGGATCAGAGCAGGTGTCCAGCCTTGGTGGTGAGTGGGCACCACCTCCCCGAACACATTTTGTAACTGGATGTGGGCGGCACCGCTGTTTCCATTCCCTTGGGCCTTTTCTGGGGACCCTCATATGGGAATTTCTGCGCCCGCCCTGCTGGGGCCTGGAAGCAGCCTCTGGGTGCTGGGCCCTCCCGGGTCCTTGGTCGTGGCGAGATGGCCCTGGCCAGGACCCCTATAGACAGCAGGACGGGTCAGGGCAGCCGGGTCTGGCAGGGAAACCTCACTAGAGACTGTAAAGGGAGGGCTCTGCTGTACTGAATGAGAGACGGACAGATGGCAGGATGTGGGGAGAGAGGGGAGGAACACAGGGGAGGGCCTGGGCCCATCCTTCCTCCCCGGGAGGGTCTCTGGGTCCTGTGCCCTCAGCCCGGCCTCCTTGAAGGCCTTCCTGGCTCTGGACCTGGCTCAGTTCCTCCGACACGAAGGCCCCCGCCCCCCTGAGCTTGTGTGAGCCCCTCATCACTCTCATCTCCCCAACCCTATCCCAGCGTCTGTGTCCCCACCTGTGACGCAGGCTCTGCCCTGCAGGGTGGGCTGAGGACCACGTGTGCCCGGCCGGCGTTGGGCGCTCCGACACCACTGGTTCTTTCCCTTTTAAAGGACCCTCTGTGGGGTTAGTTGACTTTCCAGCAGAACAGATCTTGACCATCCAGCATGACCACAAGCTCCAAGGGCAAGGCTTGGGTCTCCCTGGGACCAGGGTGGAGGCAAAGGGAGGAGCGGTAAACATGTTGGTGGGTGTATTTGCTTTGTTCAGCTGCTGTAACAAATCACCACAAAGGTAGTGGCTTCAAGTAACACAAGCGTCATCTCGTACAGCCTGGAGGCCAGGAGTCCTGAAATGAAGGGGTGGGCAGGGCTGATCCCTCCTGGAGGCTCCAGGGGAGAATCGACTGTCTCCTTTTCATCTCTAGAGGGACCTGCATCCCTTGGTTCATGGCCCCTCCTCCGTCTTCAAAGCCAGCAGCTCAACGTCTTCTCTCCTCTGGCCCTCCTGCCTCCTTCTGCGAGGATCCCGTGATTACTCGGGACCCACCTGGGTCATCCGGATACTCTCCCCATCGCGAGATCCTTCCCTTGATCACACCTGCGAAGTCTCTTTTGCCCTGACAGGTAACAGGTCACAGGTTCCAGGGACTGGGGCGAGGACAGCACAGGGGTGGCATTGTTCAGCCTCCGCAACTGGACAAACACACGCTTTCCTGCAGGAACGAGTGATGGATGACGACACGGGGGCTGTTTTCTCCTCCTTCCCTTGCTTCGAGTGCCAGGAACCCGCCTCTGTGCGGGAGACAGCGAGGACCTCCACGGGGGGAGGAGGGGCAGAAGAGGCTGCTCTCTCCCTCTCTGGCTGCAGCCTCCCCCGACTCCCATTTGCAGCCAGTGGAGGCTGACGGTTCAGGCAACCTGCCTGCAGAGCCCTGCGCTGCTGGCTTCTCCCAGGGCCCGGGGCGGCAGGCCTGGTGGGTCCGGTCCTCCGTCCACGACGCGACACAACATGGTGGAGCTGTTCCCGCCAAGCGCCTGCCGTCCTCCTGTGCCCAGAGGCCGGCCAAGCCGAGGGAGGGCGACAGCTTGGGGCTGGGCTCTCCAAGCCGCTCCGAGGGGCTGAGCAGAGCTCCAGACTGCAGCATCCTCAAGCAATTACAGGCCAAGGGCTGGTGAGCAGCTGTCCCAGCCCTGCCGGGCTGCCAGGAGGCCGGCAGCTGCATGCGGCCCAGACTCGGGCCGGAGGTAGGCCCGCACCATCTGGCGGAACGTAGGGACAGGCGCTCGGTTATCTGCTCTCCGTGTGAGCGTTTAGGACGCAAACCAGTGGCCTCGGTTTGGCAGCCCCCTGGCCGGCCCCTTGGCGTGCTTTCTCACCGGGGCTCCGCCTTGCTGGACACATGCCCTCAGCTGCCCTTCCACACCAGAGGGCATCCGAGGATGGAGAGGTGATGCCACCTGCCTGGGGTCCCCCAGCTGAGAGTCACCCAGGGAGATTAGAATCCACACCTGTTTGTTCTCAAAGCCGTGCTCATACATCCTGCCGGGGCTGCTCCGTACTGTTTAGAGAAATCTGCTTCAGGCTGTGCACACCCCCGCCCCCACCCCAGTCCCCCACGGCAGAGACGCAACCTGCCCACTAGCACCCTGGTCCCCCTGCCCAGAGACGAGGGGTCCAGGCTCCCTGGCGTTCCTTCGTCCCCTGGGCCGCAGGAGAAGTGCCACGGCGTAGAGGGTGGCCCCTTCCCTTCCCGGGCAGACCTGGTCACTCTAGGTGGGCAGGGATGGGCAGTGACCGTGACGTGAGTCACGGGGGGAGGTCCCGTGAGGGTTCACGTTCTGCCAGGTGGCCCCAGCTGGCTTACTGAGCAGAGCGAAGTGGGTCCTGGCTGGGCCCGAGGTCAGTGGCTCATCCACTGCATGCGGTGGGGAAGGTCTCCTAGAAACGCCGGGGGCAGGGGTTTGGGGACGGGGGCCGGGGGGGTGGCCCAGGAGGCTCTACAGGGTCCAAAGCCTCCAGGACTCGAAGAGAAATGCTCAAACGCCTGGAAGAGGCGTGCACACAAACGAGACGGCAAAGCTTTCTCCAGAAAGTCGGTGAAGCTCCAACGGGTTGTTTAAACTATAATTTGCCAAGACAGCTTGGAACGATTCAATAAAACAAGTGAGAAATTGCAGATTCCCGTTTGGATTGACATCGAAAGGTGCCTTATTGTCAACTTGGAATTTATCTCTTAAGGAGCTGAGAAAAAAACTCAGCTAAAACGGCCGGAATGTAAACTAAGGGCCACGAAGGCCAGCGGTGAAGCCCATCGAAACTGCTCCAACGCTGAGAAGCGAATTAGACCCAAGAACGTGCTCAGACCAGGTCCAGAGCAGCGGTTCTGAAGGGGAGGTGCATGTTGAAAAGAAGAAGCAAACCGCTGTTGGGCTATTGAATAATCCAATTAGCAATGAGGAGTGAGTCCCGGGAATGCCCTGGAAGAAACTCAACCATTTTTTGTGGTTAGAAAAGTTTTCTAAACCAGCAATTATCAAAAGCAAATTTAAATCTCACTTGATGGTGGGAAGCTAGAGTTACCTTTCTGGCCTTTATGTAGAAAATGAAATTACAGGATGGTCACGTGAAGAGGTCGTAACGGCGCAGACGTAGAAAGGGTAAGTGAAAAAAGCATCATTCGCGCCGTCAGGCAGGTAATAAAAAAATCACGTTCTTTTTCTGGATTTCTTCGTACCCGTGTTGTTTGTCCATTTGAGAAAAAGGATAACTTCCTGTGATTCTTTCTATTTGTAACTTAATATTCACCTTTGTTCTTATTTTTTGCATTCATAATTTTGTGCCTTTCTCCTTAAAAAGGGCCTCCACGTTGTGTCTGGGCCAGGCCTGCGATTCGTGGTCCCACCTCGTCCCCACGGGTGTTTGCAGGGCTGAAAT
Organism: Phocoena phocoena; assembly: GCF_963924675.1. Taxonomy (NCBI): domain Eukaryota; kingdom Metazoa; phylum Chordata; class Mammalia; order Artiodactyla; family Phocoenidae; genus Phocoena; species Phocoena phocoena. The sequence goes on from NC_089223.1 coordinate 136,827,253, forward strand.
GGGATGCTTGGTGGGGAGCAGGACTCAGGCGTTCACCTTATTCACCTACTGCCGTCAATTGTTTTTTCTGGCGACTAGACCCACCCACCACTCCGTCCCCTGGGCTGGGGATCAGGGGCCACCCGGCCGCCGGTGTGCGGTGGTGTCACTCACCAGGGGACCCCGACGTCAGTGACGATGGCCCCAGCCCCCCAGCCGGTCCTGCCCAGGCCCTCCTCCAGCCTCACGTCACCTTACAGGGGAGAGAGGTGCAGGGAAGGAGGTGAGCTTGGGGCCACAGTGCGAGCTGGCGGTGGACAGCGGCCCCTGGCTGCTGGGCAGGCAGCAGTGCCGTGACCGTTTGGGGACAAGTGTCCACGACCGTCCGGCCTGCTGGGCCCTCCTGTGCCGGCCGGGTCACGCTCTCACTCACCAAGCACCTTCTGCTCGTCACAAGGGGGACCTGGCCCTGCCCCTGGTGCGTCATCTGAAGATGGCCCCGTTCAGAGGCATCCACGTTCTATCCCTGGACCCTGGAAATGTGGCCTTATTTATTATTTTTTTTAAAAAAAAGTTCTTTTAAGGATGTTGAGATGGGGAGGGTGTCCTGGATTATCAGCCCGTGGGCTCTGAGTGCAATCAGAGGGTCCTTATAAGGATGGCCGAGGGAGGTTACAGACAGGTGCAGAGAAGGCCGCGTGAAGACGGAGGTAGAGGCTGAAGCCCAGGATGCTGGCGGCCACCGGGAGCTGGAAGAGGCAGGCAACAGACCTCCCCGAACCTCCGAGGGCGCGAGGCCCCCCTAACAGCTTGGTTTTGACCTCTGGCCCCCAGGACTGTGACAGAATAAGTTTCTGTTGCTTTAAGCCCCCCGCGTGTGGCCATTTGTCACAACAGCCTCAGGACACCAAGACACCATCTAAACGTCTGGACAGGGCGAGAGCGCACGTTGCTGGGCTTGTCCTCAAACACATCAGGTGGCTCCTGCCTCGGGGCCTTTGCACTGGCCGTGCCCTGTGCTGAGGCTCTCGGCTTGCCCCTCGTGCCCCTAGGTCTTCGTGCAAACGTCCGTCTCCCCTGATCACCCCATTTAGAATGTCAGCTTCCCTCCCCACACCTCCATACTCCCTCCCATTTCACTTTCCTCCATAGCACTGGTCACCTGCCTCCATGCCACGCAATCTGCCCGTGTGTCATGGTCACTCGCTGCCTTGCACAACCCGCCCAGCCCCCTCCACTAGGGCAGGACCCAGCCTGGTCCAGGGATGGAGGCGCTAAGTCAACCGACCGTTCACTGAACTGAACTGGGAAAGTAGGGTCCCTCGCCCGCCCGGGAGAGCATGAGAGGGTCCCGCTGTGTTTCTGGGGCTGCAACCTCTGCGCTCAGTTCTAAGACAGGGGATGTTGCAGCCGGAGGGAGTGAAGGAAACAGGAAGCTGCCGCCTCCAGACTGACCAGGTACCTCTGTCCATCAGCCAGGATGGGACCCGCCCAGGTGATGCTGCATCACGGGACGGAGGGCGTGCGTCCTGGGGAGGGAAGTGGTGGGTGGCCACCTGGGGGACTTGCACAGGTCTTAGACCCCAGGACCCGAGTTCAGGTCTGCCCTGCCTCCCAGCGGCAGTGGCCCGACCGCTCCCGTTTCCCCTTCCACCGAAGGGACACGGCGTTCCCCTTGCTCAGCTGCGGTGGGGTCAGCAGCGATGAGCCCCGAGGGCCTAGCAGAGCGCCTGGCAGCACACGGAATTTTCTAGTAAGCGGCAGTATTTCTGTGCTTGCAGCTCCGTGTTCACTGACTGGATCCTGGAAGCCGTCGCCAGCCCCTGCAGGCAGCCCTCCCCGCTGGGGCCCCTCTGGGAGCATCTGTTCCCCATTATATTGCGGGGGGGGGGCGGGCTGACAGGACGTATGGACACAGCCCCATGATCTCACCGCTGGAGGGTGGAGGCTGGTACCTAATCAGGAGCCCAGACCCATCCTAGCTCCCCGCTGCTGAGAGGAGAGGGGAGAGGGGTGCTGGGCAGCTTCGGAACGCTGCCACCCCGCCCACAGGCTGAAGCAATCATCGTTCCTGGGATTTTTATAACACCTTGCCTCAGAGCAGCCTGCGTCCTCCCCCAGCTCCCCCTACTTGCTGGGCTGGCCCGCAGGCCTGACTGGGGGGCTATGGATTCCCACTGGGGATCTCTGACCCGGAGACAGAGTCCTGGAGAGTGAGGGCCAGGTTCCCCGATGGAGCTTCACCCTGTGCTCTCTCAGGAACTCCGCTTTCTCTTATGTGAAGTAGAAAAAGTGCTGCCTGCCACCTAGGAAGCGTGACTGTGAGTCTTCAGTGGGAAACGGTCATCAGGGCGGTGCCCCGCCGCGGGAGCCGAGAGTGGGACCCGCAGCGACCCTCCTCCGCAGCCTCCCACCATCTGGTTCTCGCTTTACCTGGCCCCCAGTCCAACTCTGTACCCATTGGTGCTTTTCACTATTTTCCCAGTGGACGGCTGATCAGATTCAGCTTGCACACCTCTGGGGATGGTGAGCTCACTACCTTCCGAAGACGCCCTTTCCACACTGGGTCGGTGCTGACTGTTATCTGCCTCCCTAGAGCCTCCACGTACCAGCTCTAGCTGTGTCCCTGAGACAGAGCGCACACGACATGCCTGGACCCCCTTGTCCCCGTGGCAGCCCTTCCGATGGGTGGCAGCAGTCACCCCGTCCCCCAGACCTCCTTTCCTTGGTCCCTCTGGTGACTGGGCGTGTTGGCCTCTACACCATCACCTCCCCCTGGCTGTGCTCTGGTTCCACAGAAGATGTTGCTGGAAAAAGCAGAATAAAATTGAATACCTCCTATAGCGAGTTAGTGCAAAGACACCGCGTTGCCCTGGGCCCTTCCCAGTGGAGTTGTCCGGTGCGTCAGAATATTCTGGAATACCAGGACTGAATTATGAGGCGACCAGCGCCGTCCCCGTGGGGTCTGGCTCTGGACCACACGCCTTCATGCATTCGTTCACTTATGCCTTGCTCGTACAGCAAACGTTACTGGGTCCCTCCTAAGTGCCAAGCAGTTACCTGTTGTGAGTGTAATTCCAGACCCGACAAAATACATGGGGGAACCCAAAGCTAATTGCATTCTTTGTGGGGCGTTGTTTTCTTAGCTGAGTGGGTAGGTCTCCACAGCAAATGCCATAAAAAAATCATTTTTCTATTTCTGAGCGCACTTGTCAGCTTAATGGGGGCTGTAAGTGGTTTGCAGCACTGGCACGGCCCAGAGGAGAGCAGAGCTTAAAGAGCCGTGCTCTCGTGCTACATTGATTCCCGGTCTCTCATTTTACCCCTCAAAGAAATCCATCATCCCCGGCACGGAACTGACCAAACCGCCTCGCCAAGACCTTTGCTCCTAACACACCGGGGATGCATCTGGGGGGCCTCCCTCTCCTGTCACGGTCAGCGGTCGCCACAGAAAATCCACGTTGTTTCATCATCCCAAGGAGAGGCGCGCCTGCCAAGAGGTCGGGTGTGTGGACCCGTCGGTGGCGGGCTGAACTGCGTCCCCCACATCTTAACCACAGGACCTCATCACGTGGCCTTACCTGGAAATAGGGATGTTGCAGACGTCCTGAGTTGGGTGAAGGGCACGTTTAACTGTCCCGTGGAGGGTCCACTGGGCAGAATGCTACTGTGTGTCAGCCCGTTACTCAGAGCACACCGGGACGCGTGGAATGCTTCTGCCGTCCTGCTCGGGTAGCAAGGCCTAAAGTCTCGCATGTGCAGTGTGAGTGAGGTTATTATAAAAAATCCAACCTCATGGATAGAATAATCAGACTATGGACAGGAACAGACAAAACATTGTTTCAGAACAAGGGAACCCAAGATGCGGCCCTCTTTCCAGCAGGGAGTGGAGCTCTTGCAGACGCTTCCTTCGGAAGACAGGTGCCCATCGGTCAGGTTCCAAACCTGGGCGCCCGGGGGTGGGAGGCCCTCTCGGTCTCCAGCTCTCCCAGGGCCCTCAAGATGCCCCAACTTCCCCTCCGCACAGACTCCCCGGCCCCAGGAAGATCTGTCTGTCTGCCTCTCGGCTTCCTATGTACTGGGGTGCCCGGGCCAGTGTCTGTGGGCTCTGCACGGTGGCCCCCGCCTGCCCTAAGCCCTCTGAGGTCGGCCCCGCCCTGTGCATCTCGATGACTGTGGTTCCCCTCGCCAGGGGATTCCAGGCCGTGTGGCCCCCTTCCCTGCTCTCACTCCTTTTCAGGGTCCCTGACTTTCTCAGGTGGAGCCTCAGAGGACCCTGGCCATGGGATGTGGGTGTGCCCTGGGCCAATGCAGAGCAGCCGTGGTTTGGTATTAAACAGCCTCCGTGTTTATGTCTCTGCGATGAATCGTTTTCAAGTGGAGTTTAATGGAAACCAGGACGCCCCTCATATGATATCCACTGAGGACCGTCCAGGGAAGGGAGCAGATCCTGAGTCCCAGGACAGCTCAGAAATGGGACACAGGATGGCTCCCTGGTCAGTGCAGTCTGGGACCAGACCAGAGCTCGAATCCCAGCTCTGCTGCTTCCTGGCCATGTGACGTGGGACGAGCCACCATGACTGTCTGGGCCTCTGTTTCTTCCTCTGTGAGATGAGGAAAGCACGCAGGCTTGGGTGGATGGTGAGAGGGTGGTGCTTGGGGCAGGACCGCACGGCCGCGGACCTGGGCAGGGGGCGGGGTACCCACCCGTGATGTCTCAGAGGCATCGGGCGGTGAGGATGGAGCACGGCGAGATGGGGCAGGGGTGTGGCTGGAGCCACGTCACCGCTGCGGAGGGTCTTCTTCTGAGTCCCACAGGACCTCAGAGCCACTGCCAAAGCCCGTGGGGAGACTGACCACAGTGGCCACATCCACGGTGGCCGCTTTCCATCCTCTGGCCCTGCTGTGTGCTGGGCCCTGCCTGGCCGTGTGGGGTGCTGCCGCGGGGACCCACAGGTGTGACAGGGATGCAGACCCTGGCAGAAACCCGGCCAAGGAAGTCGGTATAACCCCACAGCCTGGGGCTACCCAAGGAGAGGCTGACGCCCTGAGGAAGGAAGTTGGAGCTGGGGGGCTTCACAGCCTCCTGATCAGGGGGATTTCGACGTGCAAGATGGAGGAGCATCGAGGAAGGGGGTGGCGTGGCGTCAGGAAATGACCTGGAGACAGTGTGCAAAGCTGTTGGGGGCACAGAACTTTCCACGTAGGGCTCCAGTTTGGGGCGCACCTGGCTGCTGTTAGGGGCCCAGCTTGGATACATGCCTGGTGGCTGGACTCTGGACCCCGGAGACACTCAGGTCTGCTGGGGGTTGGCTGCACGCCCAGACAGTCAGTCCACGGAGAAGGCCACCGGCCACTGGGCCACGGGGATGCCTTTGAGCTTCTCGGGATGGAGGCTGGCCCCACCCCCTCCTGGATACACGCACAGGTCACTGGTCCCTCCAGCCCAGCCCCTCGGCAGTGGTGCTGTCCTGACCTCCTCCATGGCCCGCCCCGTCTTTCTTGGGGGGGTGAGCACCCTGCTCCTGGAAGACCCCAGCTCCAGCTCTGGGAGCCAGCGCTCTTCTCAAGCCGGTGCGGGTGCCCCCACCCTGTACCAGCCCGCCTCTCTGCCTCCGGGGCTGGGGACTTTCAGGGGAAGATGAAAAAAATCACAGCTTCATTTCCTGGTTGGGCGACAGGGAGCTCAGCCCTGCATTACTCACGCTGCTGCAAGGTCTCCCGAGTCTGACACTCCATTAAGGAAATGGGTGTTTAACGTGGCCATGTGTGCAGGTACTTTCAGCCACAGAGGCTCTGGCCCAGGCCGGAGGACTGGAGGGCATCCAGACCCCTGGACACAGGCGAGCCTCCTGGAGGTTCCTGCAGGCACGGGAACGGCGGGCCGGCAGAACCCTTGCATTTGGGCACTGTGATGGGAATTGGCCTTGACGGGAGCCTAGAGGGTGTCCTCTGGGCCCCCAGGCCCCTGCTATCTGGGCCTGGGCAGAGCTCAGGGGTCACATGCAGAGAGAAGGCCAAGGGTCCACCTCCAGGGCTTGCTGGGAAACGCTGCACGCATGCCCCGTTTACAGCACTTCACAGTGTACGGAGCCGGGAAACAGGCTCATCTCCCTGCAGCTGGGGAGCTGGGTCCTGGGGTCATTCGTCCAGATTGTGCCAATCGAGCTGGTCCTTTTCCCATGACCTCCGCGGTCAAAGTTGGCAGGGACCACACCAGTAGCTGGCATCTCCCTGGCCCATGCTGAGAAGTCCGGACAATACCGTTCGTTCATTCATTCACGCATGCATATGCATTCACTGGTTCCCAGGTCAGGGTCACTGACTCAGCTTCCGTGAGCCTCGTGCTCTATCCGGTGAAACAGAGCATGGTTCCAAGCACACGTTTGCCGTGAAGAGCAGCTGGGTCAGTGCCCAAAGGACCTGAAGCCTCCCCGGGACACAGCCGGTGCTCAGGGAGGGAAGGCCAGTGCGTTACGGGGGTCTCCCCCCCACCCCTGAGCCCCCAAGCCCCCGGGGTCCCAGCCCCTGCCAGACCCAGGCCCAATCGTACCAGTGAACCATCACAGGGAGGGGCGGGGTCTGGGAGGCTGTGTCCCTGCCCAAGTCACGGGGCTGGGGACCCACATCACACAGGAATGGAGGCTGGATGGAGGGAGAGACCCACAGACAGATGGAGAGACAGGTTGCTGTACCAGAGGAGCAGAGGCGAGAGAAGCGGGGAGAGAGGAGGGAGAGGCTTTCTTCAGGGCGGGGGGGGGGGGGGGAGTGTTGGGACCTGCTCTTCCCCTTCATCTAGCCCCTCAGCGCCTGGATCCCCGCACCCTGACCTGGTGTGTCAAGGAGACAAGGTCTGGCCCAGGAGGGCTCCACCTGCCCAGGTGAGGGGCTGTGCGTCAGGGGAGCCCAGGCAACCCTGTGGGAGCCTCGGAACGCACACCGCCACCTGTTGTGATGCCCATGGGGACCCGAGGCCCAGAGGGGGTGCCTGGCCCCAGACCTCAGAGAGGTGGTGGAGAGTTGGGGCTTGGTGGCAGGAAACACGGAGGACCCGCGTCTATGGCCCAATGGCGCCACCTGGTGGCCACTTCCCAAACCGCCTGTATCTGACACTCGGGGTCCCACGATGGGACCCCATCCCAACGCCACACTCCCAAGGTGGGCTTTGTGGGCTGGGGGTGGGGTCTGAACCTGTGAAGACCACCAAGCAGGGCTGACAGGCAATGAAAACACAGGACGCCCCGCTGAAGGTGAATTTCAGATGAACGAGGAATACTTTTCCTAGTATGATTACACCCGAAATATTAGGGGCACACTTATGCTAAAAATGATTCTCCGTTGTCCGAAATTCACAGGTAACTGGGCTTGGGCTTCCTGTAGCTTATCTGTCAACCCCAGTCCTGAGTGATTTCTACAACGACAAAGATTTCCTACTTTGGGGTAAATGCAGTTGGGGCTTTGGGGCTGGGGGTTCTAGAGTCTCCTGCCTAGCACCCCTCGGGCTTCAGAGCACAGAGAACAGCAATGCACCTCCCGGCCCTGAGAGCTTCCTGTGTGCCAGGTGCTCACGCATTCTTTCATTTAATCCTCATATGCAACTCTGTGTGGGGCAAGTACCATCATTGTTGTCACCTCTCAGACGGGGAAACTGAGGCTCGGACAGGCGAAACGACTTGTTCTCAGCTGGGAAGTGCTCCGGGGCCCCTGTCCCCTCCCTGGCACAGTAGATTGACATCTCGGGGCCAGAGAGGCGAGGGGACCAGCACCAGGTCACACAGCAGTCTCAGAGCCGAGACCGGGACACAGCATGGAAGGGACCCTTCCAGAGGACGGTGGGACACACCCGTCTTTCAATGAGAACAAGTCAGAGAGGTGTGGAGACTTGCTGAGGTCACACAGCTCATGGACAAGACACCAGACCCGGACTGGGCCTCGGCTTGGCTCCTTCAAAAGCCCCTGCACTTTCCACCCACATCGTCCCCGGGAGGCAGGCCCTGGAGTCCCCGGGAAACAAGAAGATGCCTGTGGGGAAGTTGGTCCTGGGTCCCAGTGTGCAGAGAGCTGGTTGCCCAGGGCAGGGCCTCAGCTCTGGGCTGGGCCCCCAGGACGTGGGGAGAGGTGATCTGGGGCATCAGCCCCCTTGCTGCTCCTCCCAGGATAGGGGGGCTTTCATTCTTTCTTCCATCCAGGGATGGCTTCATGAGCACCTGCTGTTCCAGGTGCTGGGGATAAGGGGGTCCAGGCAGGTGTGAGCCAGCCTTTGGTGAGTGGAACTGGCTGTAACTGTCTGTACTGGTCAGGAGTGGGTTCCAGGGCCTCTGAGGAGGGCAAGTGGTGTTAGTTGGTCACGGGAGACACAGATGACGTGACTCCGGGAGGGAGAAGAGCTCCCAGGCAGCGGGCGCAGCAAGTGCAAAGGCCCGGGGCTCGGAGAGCTTGGGGCATTCCCCGGGGCAGCCCAGCGGGCTTGGGCAGAGCCACAGTCGGGGAGAAATGAGTCGGAGGGGCCCAGGTGTCATCTCAGAGCCCAGCTGGGGTAGTGGGCAGGGAGACGACCCCACTTATTTGTGGGCAGAAACAGGGAGAACTCGTGAAGAAGCTGCTGGAAGAGTCTGTCTGGCATGGGAGGGTGGAGGTGGGGAGTTGATCAGGTCCAAGATCTGCCTCAAAGATCGCGGTCAGGTGTTTCTGATGGGTCGGCGTGGGGGCCGGAGGTGGTGAGGGGCTGAGGATGATGGGAGGGTTGGAGCTGCCTGTACAGAGTGTGTCTTTGCCAGCATCGAGTTTGAGAAGCTCCTTAGACCCCATGTGAAGGCATCGGGTGTCAGCTGGATACACCTGGCGGAGTGCAGGGGGGTGGGGGATGCGGCTAGAGCAGCACCCTTGGACTTGTCAGGAGAGGGGGCTGCACCCACTTAAAGGCCGATCGCCTTTCCCTGAGCTCCAGCCCCGGGTGAGGCCAGTGCTGCGGTCACCACTTCTTGCCAGGATCACCCCTCCCCCATCCCGGCCCAGCCAGGCCTGAAGATGGTTGTCACGGCAGCCAAGGCCGAACCCCGAGCCCAGAGAAATCTGCTACCCCTCACAGCTGTCCCTACGCTAGCTGGTGACTCCGAGGAAAGAGGAATGAGCCTCTAAATGGTACACAACTCTCTTCTTACAGATGGGACAACTGAGGCCCCAGGAGGTGAAGAGAGCTGCCCGAAGTCCACGGGAGTGCTTTCTGGTCCTCCAGAACAAGGTGCTAGTTTCCTGTGGCTGCTATAACCCATCACCAGAAACCTGGTGCCTTAAAGCAACACAAATGTATTATCTTGCCATTCTGGAGATCAGAAGTCCGACGGGGTTTCCCTGGGCTAAACTCAAGGTGTGGGCAGGCCCCTGCTCCCTCTGGAGGCGCCAAGGGAGAATCCATGTCCTGGCTTCTCCAGCTTCGAGAGGCGCCCACACTTCTCAGCGCGTGGTCTCTTCCTCCATCTCCAAAGCCAGCAGTGTCTGGTCACATTATTCTGGTCTTCTCCGCCGCACCCCGATTCTACTTTTAAGGAGACTCGGATGGCATTGGGCCCACCTGCTAATCCAGGATAATCTCCCTATTTTAAGGACAGATGAGTTGCCACTGTAATTGCGTGTACAACCTTTGCCATGTAACCGAGATATTTACCGGTTCTGGGCAGGCACCTGGGGGCTGCCTGAAGCAGTCGCTAAACCGTGTCCTGCCTCGTGGCCTCTGCACCGGCCGTTCCACTAGCCAGGAACGCTCTCCCCCTGGTACTCACCAGGGTTTCTCCTTGCTGTGCAGCCCTTTCCGCTCACATCACCTTTTCCCCAAGGCCACTGGCTAAACGCCTGCACCTCCTTTATCTACTTAGCTGCCTCACTTTCCTCCCCCGACCCATCACACCCTGGAATCATATATAAAGCTAACATATTTCATTGTATTTCTTTACCGCTGGCCTCCATCCAGGCTTAGGTACCATAAAGATGAGATTTTTGTTTTGTGCGCTGCTGTCTGTCGGGTGTCCCGAATGGAGCCAGTACATTCAGTGATTTACTGAATGGATGCGATGATATCAGTGAGAAGGTGTGATTCTCACACAAGAGAAGGAAATTCTTCATCTCAGAGAGGCATGAACTTCTGGTCTCCCACCGATGTCCCTACACTTCAGTATGAAGCGTGGAGGTGGAATCTGGAAGCAGACCCTGGCAGAGACGGCCCGGGGCTCAGGGGGTGTGCCTGGGATCCACATCTTGGGAAGTAGGGGCACAGCCAGAGCTGCAACGTGGGACAAAGTCCCTCGGACCCCACGGGAGCTTGAGCTGGTGGTCCTTCAGGTGGTGCAGGCTCGGGCCAAGCGGGGCCAGACCAGCGCTCTCCCACATTGACTAGTTGCTGGCCGCCCTGGGGAAGGAGTGACGGGGTGAGGCAGTGTCCTCGGACCCACAGAGAAGGCAGAGGGCCGAGGGCCGTGTGGACGGGGAATAAGTCCCTCATCCCTGGGGGCCCGGGTGGTGGACGGGGAGCCCCGGGGAGCCTGTGGAGTGGCGTGGAGGCCTTCTCCATCCGCCCCTCCTATGTGAGCCTGGCCTGCGGGGGAAGCCGAGGCAGCCCAGCTCCAGCGGCTCTCCAGCTGACCCAGGACAAGTTGTCATGCGTCTCTGGGTGTTGGTTTGATTACATCTGTTGTTTCCAAACATATGCTGTCCCCACCTGTTTGGGCGTCGGGGTTTTGAGATGTCCTTTTTGTCGCTTCACACTACGATTGCACGATTCCTACACAGTGAAGCCCCGGGCCTCCGGGGCATGCGCGGCCTGAGGGGATGAGCCAGCTGGGACTGCCCCACCCCCACCAGGAGCTCAGGTGTCCAGGGGACAGACAGATGGGTTCGCGGTGATGCAGCCCCCAAAGCAGGCTGGGCAGGTCCAGGGCTTGCAGCCCTCCTGGCCCTTTCCCTCGTGGCTGCTGCCGATGCCGGCCCCAGCTGGATCCCCTGCTTTTCAGCATCTCGAGTCTGTCTTGGGCCACCAAGCCAGAAGGCAGGTCCTGGCCGGGCACCTGGGGCCCGTCACCCTGCTCGGCTGCAGGATAGGGTTGGCGATGCCACTGTGGGCGTTCCGCCCTCACACACAGCCCTGTCCTCGGAAGTGGACTCCTCCAGGCAGGGCAGAATGGCTGCACCCTCCACCCACCCCCAGATCCCCCCAACACCTGCTGTGCCCGGGTACTCTCACCAGCCACACTTTTCCCTCCCTCCTGGCCCCTGAGGGCACTGCTGGTTCTTCTCAGCGCGCAGACCCCGGGTCCCCTGGTCCTGAAGCTCAGCTGGGAACAGGCCGGAGCAACTGGACATAACTTCTCAAGGGCACAGAAGTAACCCCGAGGGAAGAGAGCACAGTGGGGGGAAACCTGGGTCACAGAGTCAACTTCCCGCTCTTGGACCCCTGCCCGATGCCCACACCCCAAGGAGTGTGTCCCCTGTCGTTCTGGGCTGCGTCCTGGGACCCACCTTTCCCGGGGGCTTCCTGGGACCCTATCCCCTGCTCCACCCAGCCCCCTTCAGGGCAACCCTGGCCTCCGAGGGTAACACAGGGACATGAGGCAGCATCACTAGGCCTCCCCCATGAGGGCTTCAAAGGGCAAAGTGCGGGGACAGTAAATATGGACTGGTGAGGAGCGTCTACAGTGTTCTTGAGCAGTCCAGGGTCAGTGTCTAGGGCTGACCTAGCTAATTACGCACACCAGGGTGGGGTGGGGGGCTGGATGGGCAGGGCCGGCTTAAAAGCACAAGGTGGGCAGGGCTGCATCCCTCCAGAGGCCCCGGGGGAGGATCCTTCCCGCCTCTTCCAGCTCCAGGTGCCCCAGGTGTTCCTGGGCTGTGGCCGCATCCCCCAGTCTCCTCTGTCCTCACATGGCCTCCTTTGTTCTCTGTGTGTCTGTCTCCTCTCCTTCCCCTGTAAGGACACCAGTCACTGGACTTAGGGCCCCCGGATAAGCCAGGAGCATCTCTTCATCCCAAGATCGTTAACCTACATCGGCAGAGACCCTTTTCCCGATAAAGGCACAGTCCTCCGTTCTGGGGTTAGGATGCGGACATGCCTTCCGGGAGGCATCAGTCACCCCTCCGAAGCCCCTAACTCGTTTGCCCACTTCTTTCCTGCTCCAAGTCTCTCTCTCCCTCCTCCTTCCCAGACATTCTCTGAGTACCTAAGTCTGTACTCAGTGCAGGGGACACTCAGAGGAACCAGACCCCTCCCTCATGGAGGCATAAGGGCCTCCCGCTGCGTGGAGGGGGCACAGGCCACGGGCTTGACACATCCACACCCGGAGCTCCCTTCTGCCCCACCTGGGGAGCCACGGGGCCTCGGGCTCTGACCCCGCTGGTGCAGCAGGTACACAGCTCGGCCCCCGCCCCACCCCCACGCGGTCCCCGTTGACCAGGTTCCTCGGAGTCCTCAGTTTCCCCATCTGTGAAATGGACTTGGTCTCCAGTGACACTCTTGGAACTCTGGAGGGCAGAGTGACACGGTGGTCACTCTGTCTCCTATGCGACCGCTTTCCGTTATCCTGAAGGGAGTACGTCAGGCTGAGGAGCTGGCGAGCGCCAGGTCACCTCGTCCCTCAGAGGCCACTGTTTCTCACCGTGTCCCTCCCCCTTCCACGCTCGGGGCTGTAAGCCTGAAGCTTGACCTGTGCGCAGCTGGCTCTCCATCGGACCCACAGGGTCTTGGGTGAATTGCTCCATCCACTTTAAGGCCGGGAGTGAGAACCGGAAGACTTCTAGCCTCTAAGGGCAGCCTGCTTGGGATGGGCAGCCCCTCACTGCACGGCTCCCGGGCAGGGGCGCGGACATTGTGATACTCTGCGGTTGCTACCCTTCCGAGGTAAGCTTTGTCATCTTAGTTTTGTAGATAAAGGAAATGAGGCCCAGAGATGCTGAGCAACCTACTCGAGGTCACACAGCCAGAATCCAAGCCCAGGTCTCTCCAAGTCATGACCAGTCCTTTCCTTCAAGAATCCCTTCCCCACCTTCCCTCTCTTCCCCCCTCCTCCCTCCCCCTTCCCCTCCCCTTCCCTGCCCCCTTCCATCTCACGTCTCCTCCTTTCCTATCCTCTCCTCTACCTTCCACCTACCCGCTCCCATGCCCTCCCCTCCCCTTCCTGCCCCCCACCCCCAGGTTCTTAGGTGAAAGCAGGTCCCACCTCTTTGGCAAATGGCCGGCAGATGGCAGCGAAACACTTCCTTCCTGCGCAGGGAGCCAGCGCCGACTTACTAAATGGTAATAACTGAGCAGGAAGCCGGATTGGATAGGGCAGGGGTGGCGTGAGTCTGCAGATCTGTGGGAAGAGCCACCTGTGGGTGCCTTGGGGCGGGGGTCAGGGTGATGGGGAATGCAACAGGTCGGCTCCGCCTGTGCCCAGGCCCAGGGGGCGGGGTCTCCTGCAGGCCTGTGGTCCTCCAACCCAGCCCTGGATGGGAGGGACCCAGCTCGGTCCTGGTGGAACCTCAGCCCCACCTGGCTCTTCCCGCCACACGGCCGGAGTTTCTGGATTGGGAAAGATTCTGGGCTACACCCCATCTTTCTAAACAGTTTGCAAAGGCCCCCCTGCGTGCCCCAAAGGGGGAGAGGGAGCTTCTGGGGCTCTAGCCCTCCCCACAGACTCCATCATCACAGCATATCCCCTGCAGCCCAGGAGCCTGAGGTCTCAGCAGACCAGGGCCCTGGATGCCTCAGGTTCCCCATCTGTGAAATAGGACAATTGCTACCCCTGCTCTGCTGGGGCCCTGAAGCAGGGGCTGGGGACCCTGCGGTCGGGCTCCTGCCCGTGTATGTGAGTGGCCTGAGAGCGGCCTGCCCATGCCGGGATGCGGAGGGTGGGGAGTCTTCCTGACTGTCCTGGGCTCGCCTTACCTGGCTGTGTCCTGGAGGAAGGTAGGGGAGAGGGAACAAAGCATGGCCTGTGGGAGCAACGTCCCAGGTCCGGGGCCCAGGGACCCAGCCTGTGGGATGGAGGGTCTGCCCGTGGTTGGTGGTCTCGGCCTGCTTCTCAGCTGGATGGTTACGAACTCTTGGACATGGCTGACCGTGAGCTGGCAGTAAGATGCACTGCAACCGTAGAACAAGAGGGGCCTGCTGAGCGGCCCCCCCGCCCATCACGCTGCGACCCAGAGGCCCCAGACCCGCATCATGGTGCTGGCCCCTTGGTGTTTAACCTCAACTTCAAATCATAAGCCCACCCTCCAATTTCCACTGAAGTTTTGGTGGAACTTGAGGGACGGGCCCCTGACAAGGACCCTCTGCTCCCAGACCAAACTTCAGCCAGGCCCCTCAGGGCCTCTTCCTGACCCAGCCTCAACCTGGAAGGGTCCCTGGACCCTGGACATCTCCTCTTAGTATTTCCATCCGCCCCGTCCTTGGCTACAGATCCCCCCACCGCCCCCCGTCCTTGTCGAATTTGGCACCAGTCGTATCCCCCTCCCCCACTGCCACGTCCTGAATAACACCTCCCTACCATTCTAACAAGTGTCAGAATCCTCTTCCTTCAACCCCTCGGCACCACTTCCCCTCTCCTGGTCACACCCCAGTCTGTGTTTTCACCGTGAGTTTCAATCACCGGCCAGTGATTAAGACAAAATACTCTACCTAAAATAAATAAGCAAAAAGGACCTACCGTATAGCCCAGGGAACGGTATTCAATATCCTGTAATAACCTATAGTGGAAAATTATCTGAGAAAGATGTACATACAACTGAATCACTTTGCTGTACACCGGAAACTAACACGATATTGTAAATCAGCTATACTCCAATAAAAAACCAAAAGACCCCGGAAACGCCACGCATCGCTGAGCCAGGGTGTGAGTTCCGAGACCTCCCCAACTTCAGGGAACTTTCCTCTCTTTGACTCAAGCGTTACCTTGGAGTTTTACTTCCCCGGCCTATGGGCTGATTTGTGGTTATAAAATGGCATAGTTTATACTCTCATAATTCAGGATACTGGGCTACTTTACCAAACATCGGTATTTTTGTTGGTGTCGTGCCATTGTTTCAGTCCTCTAAGTTCCGAGGCCTGATTCCACTCTGTAAGCCCAGGAACAGGCAGAATCGCCCTGTGGTGTTGGAGGACCTCCTGGGTCAGCAGTCACGCTCTGTCTGCATCTTTTGTGTGTGTGGTATGTGGGCCTCTCACTGTTGTGGCCTCTCCCGTTGCGGAGCACAGGCTCCGGAGGCGCAGGCTCAGTGGCCGTGGCTCACGGGCCCAGCCGCTCCGCGGCATGTGGGATCCTCCCGGACTGGGGCACGAACCCGCGTCCCCTGCATCGGCAGGTGGACTCTCAACCACTGCACCACCAGGGAAGCCCTCTTTCCTATTTTTGATTGCTCTTTTTGTCTTATCTTCTAAGGGATCCCCTCACATTTTTCTTCCAACCCTTCCGCTAATTTAAATTTTGCTCATCATGTATATTTAAATATTTTTTAACAGCCCGCACATATTCTCTGGCTTTTTCGTTCCTTAGAGCAGCTGCTCTTGTTTTAAGGAAGCAATCTCTCTCTTTCTGAAGTTGCCCTTTCTCCCCGTGTTTATTTGTTCTGGTGTCTGTCCCCCACGGTGTAGAGTCGTCCCTCAAAAGTCCAACAGGCACCCAACGGCTGAGAGGAAGTCGGGTGGAGGAAGACACCTGAGCAGGTGCAAAGGCAGCTGGGTCAGGTGTGAGGCAGTGGGTCAACCAACAACCTGAGCGCAACCTGGGAGGCGGGCTGTGCTCCTCCATTCCGCAGACGTGAAGACTGAGGCTGAAAGCCCAGGAGCGACCCGCCCGATGTCCCGCCACACACGTCACAGGCTGTGTTCGTCCCACGGGTCCCCAGAGAGCCCTGGTCAGCCCTCACATCCCTGAGTCTCTGCCTGGAATTGAGGGACATTCCAGGTCTGCACGGTTCAGAGCTGCAGCCGGCTTGAGTCTTCTTATCTGTCACACTTTCTAGGGATCTGCTGTTTTCTCTGTCCTCAGGAGACCCGGCGGCCAGCACGGCTTTATCCGCTGTGGTTGAGACCCCACAAGGAAGGGCATCGCGGCAGCAAGTGCTCCCAGGATGCTACCACGTGTGCAGAGGTTTTCTGTTCGCGCCCTGCCCGCTCCTGCAGGCGCCTTTGTCACCAGAGCCTTGTTTCGTGGCTCTTCCCATTCCCGTCCCGCTCTCCATCCCGTGCACAGTCTGAGGCCTTCCTTCTGCCCCTGTGCCCCATGGCCCTCTCCATCTCTTTGCGGGCTGTCTTCCCAGCTTTCCTGCTTCTCCATCCTCTCCTGGCCAGCCCAGCCCCTCTACCGCCCCGCCCCCAACCGACCATCCCCAGAGGCGGTTCCCACCCTGAGCCGGGCACTGGAAGAAGCCTCGGTGCCTCACCACCAAGGGTGCCCTGGAGCCAGCCCTTCTTCCTCCGGGACCCATTCGCAGTCAGCGTGGGGAGCAGCCTCAGGACACACACTGACACGGGACACCGACTGGCCTCCACTGCAGTGTTTCCATCAAGTGCATTAACTGGGCAGTAACAGGACCCGGGGTGGAAGGCGGTTAGTTCTGCCTCTGGCTGGCCTGGCTCAGAGTACAAAGGGGAGGCCAGGGAGGGAGAGCAGAGGCTAAGGGACTCCCCGCCTGGCTCTTACAAGGGGGTGGCCACCTGTCATTTACAGGAAGGGTGGGACCTGGACTGGTTGGGGGACTGTCCCGGAGTGGACCCTTCCCCACACCGCTCAGCAGGGCTTCTCTGAGCCCTGGGGCAGCAGCAGCGCAGTGGGCAAGGGGACACAGTGTGCCCTCCCTGTCTGCTGCCCGGCAGGCCCCTACTTACCCTCTGATTCAGGGTTTGCGAGGCCTCCTCTGCGAAGCCCTCCCTGATAGCCCTGGGTTGGGCCACTGCCGCCTTGGAACTTCTGCAGTCTTTGGGGCCATCGTGCAAATTAGGGACAGGTGCCCCTTCCTCCAAACATGTCGCTGCTCTCTGTGTGGAGGCACGACACCCAGACCTGCCTGCGCCCTCGGACTGAGGGGCCAGCCCGCTGCCCCACAGAGAAGGAACAGCCCAGGCTCTGAAGCCCACTGCCAGGTGGGCTCCAAGCTCAGTGGGCCCACACTTAGAGGCCTGGGCGACTCGAACAAGGCGGTCTGGGCCTCTGTTTCTTCACTGGTAAACGGGCAGCATTGTTCCTCCCCGGCTGCCTTTTGTCCAGCTGTGTGGGAGCAGGCTTCCGTCCTCCCCAGACCTGCTGAGAGCCCCCTGCCCCCCAGCCCAGCCCATCGGCTGTGCAGGGGGGAGGCCCACAGTGGGTGCTTACTGAGTAAGCATGCCCTCGTGGCCATGCTTGTTCCAGGCCAGTGAGGAGGTGGGGGCCGTCCCCGGGGGCACCCACCACTGCGGTCTGTCCCCCCGACCCTGTGCCTCTCCCCCTGCGTCCCGCACCCCCAGCCTCCACCCTCCCAGTTCCTTAGGACCCTGACTTTGGAGAGCCTGTTAAGGTGCTCATCCAAGTGCCCGGGCTTCCTCGCAGGCTGGGCTCTCGGTCTCCATGGCAACCCAGGGCTCCACCCTCTCCCGGGGGTGGAGGGGCGACCTGGCCCCTCTCCAGCCGTCCCCACCCCACTCCGGCCACGCCTTCCCAGACTTCTCTGCAGAGGGCTTGGCTGGAGGTGGGCAGGGGACCCCCAGACCAGGCGCCCCCCACAGACTGTGGACAGCTACCCTGTGGAGCCCCCTACCCCCTCGGCTACCATACAGGGCAGGTGTGGGCCCAGGTGGAGCCTGGGGGCTGCTTTCCTGCCGAGGGCCCATGCAGAAGCCCGCTCTCCTACCCCGGAGCCCCGTTCTCTAAACCCCGGGGACAGCGCCTCCCAGGGGGTGAGGCTGGTCTCTCCCACCCCAGCCTACCTCCCAGAGGCCCGGGCCGTGAGGGGGCATGGGCGGGGCAGGCTGCTCCCACCCTGACGCCTCCATGGTCAAAGGCGTTTTCTGTCTCTGGCCCCAGCTCACCTCTGTCCGAATCTGATCCGAGTCTCTCTCGTCAGCTTCTCTGTGTCCTCACCGCTCTTGACCTCCTCGTTCTCTCCGTGTCTCTCCGTCTCTCTCTCGTGTGTCTCTCTCGGTCCCTATAACTCTCGCTGTCTCCCTGTCTCTCCCTCTGTGTATCTTTCGCTCTGTCCCTATAACTCTCGCTGTCTCCCTGTCTCTCCCTCTGTGTATCTTTCGCTCTGTCTCTGTCTGTCTCTCTGCATCTCTGGGTCTCTCTCTATCTCTGGGTCTTTCCTCTGTGTGTGTGAGTGTCTGTCTCTCGGCGTCTCTGCTTTCGTCCCCTCCCTCCCTCCCGCCCTTTGCTGATCTCGGTGTTAGGTTCGGTGGGAGCCTGGGTGCATGACGTGCCAGGGCTGGGGGTGCCGAGCTGGGTCACAGGAGAGACCCAGGAACCATAGGGCGGTGGGGTGTGGGGAGGGCACGGCGCCAGGTGGCCCGGAGACCAGAGCGAGCCCCCTGCTTTGGCCGTGGTTCAGGAGCACTTCTGACAGGCGGAGCTGGTGAGCGTAGGCTCAAAGTTGGGACCATGGGGGAGAATTCCAGGAGAGGGACGGCAGGCAGGCTTGAAGGCAGGGCGGCGGGGGCATTTGGGGGCCCATAAGTGCTTTGAAGGCGGTGGTGTTAGATGCAAGTGGGGAACATGGGGTCGGCCAGCGTGACTCCAATGCTGATGACGACCGTCCCCTGGCCGGTCACCTTCGTGGACCAGCCTCACCGACCCTCACCCAGTCCTGTGAGGTTGGAACTGCCGTTGGTCCCAATTTACAGGGGAAGAAACTGAGGCACAGGACAGCTGAGTAAGGGACACGGGGTCGCACAGCTCACAAGGGGCAGAGCTGTGCAGGGGGCTGGGAGTTCATCCAGAGCAAAGGGGAGCCACCGAAGGCTCTTGAGGGCAGCACGCGCGGCGAGGTCACACAGGGAAGGGAGACTGGCACCCCTCGCTCCCCCATGAGGGCAGGCGGGGTGGGTGCTGGGACGCTCCCCGTGATGGCACTCACAAGAGTGTTGGGTGTCAGTACTGCCCCTCCCTCACCCTCTCCAGGCTCGTCTGCCTCCGGACTGACGGCACCCCCGCTCTCCCCACCCTGGACCCCCTTCACCTGTTGCCGCCCCACTTCTGGAGCTTCAGAAAGCTCCCTGGGTTAGGATCCCCATAAGCACAGCCGCTATATTCAGAAGCGAAACTTGGTTCCATTGGAAAGTCTTGAGCCCTCAACTTTAATTAAAAAGTTAATGTCATTAAAATAGGCCAAGAAACTGCTGACGAAATCTGTGATATTTTCCCTCCGTCAATATCCTTAACGTTTTATGACCTTTCAAAATCTTGACGGTTGTACCGCGATGGTCTCCTAATCCGTGCATTCCCAGGGTGCGGGCGGGGGTCAAGGCTGCCGTTCCTGCAGGACACGGGGTGGCCCCAGGGGAGCCCTGGCCCGAACCCCCTGCCCTGGGGGTTCCTCGTCTCCCTCCACCTCTTGGAGGGAGGGCAAAGACCCTGAGGCCCCATCCCCAGGGGAGCGTGCGACCCGTGCCTGTCACCGCACTGAATCTTCAGCCACCTGGTGGGGTAGGTGGGCATCGAGGACCCCACAGGGCTCAGAGCCTTCGCACTCGTTGCTCCCTCTGCCTGGAAGGACGGCTCCTCCCCAGAGGTCCCCCGCCTCACAGGGGGCAACATCCCTTTAGTGATTAACTTGCGATAGAACGAAGGTTCTTCCCTATTACACTTTGACCAACATCTCCCCTTCTCCCCTCCCCCACCACTGACAACCTCCATTCTACTCTCTGCTTCTATGAGTTTGAGTATTTTTAGATTCCACGTAGACGTGAGTGTCTTTCGGTGTCTGGCTTATTTCACTTAGCATAATCTCCTCAAGGTCCATCTGTGGTGTTGCAAAAGCAAGGTTTCCTTCTTTTTCAAGGCTGACTAACATTCCATTCTACCTATATACCACGTTTTCTTTAGCCACTCGTCTGTCGATGGACGCTTTGGTTCTTTCTAGATACTGGCTATGGTGAAAATGCTGCAGTGAACGCGGGAGTGCAGATAACTCTTCGAGATGCTGAGTTCATTTCCTTTGGCTAAATACCCAGAAGTGGGATTGCTATGTTTACTCTCCTGAGGAACTGCCGTACTATTTTCTATAACGGCTGCACCAATTTACATTCCGACCAACAGTGCACAAGGTTTCCGATTTGTCCACATCCTCACCGATATTCCCTCCCCCCTCCCTCTCTCTCTGTCTCTCTCTCGTGTGCGTGCGTGCTGACAGGTGTGAGTGAAGTAAGTGGTAAGTCGTCGTGGTTTGTTTGTTTACATTTCCCTGATGATTACCGACGTCGAACGTCTTTTTCTATACCTGTTGGCCATTTGTGTGTCTTCTCTGGAGACACGTCTGTTCACGTCCTTGCATCTTATGTCGGGTTATTTGCTTCGTTGGTGGTGGTGTCTCGCTGTTGAATTGCAGGAGTTCCTTGCGTGTTTTAGGTATTGACTCCTGACCAGATAGGGTGGTTTGCAAATGTTTTCTCCCGTTCCATAGGTTGCTTTTTTATTCTGTTGATCATTCCTTTGCTGTGCAGAAGCTTATTAGTTTGACGTAGTCTCATTGTCTATTTTTGCTTTCATTGCCTGTGCTTTTGGTGTCAGATCCAAGAAATCATTGCCAAGTCAATTCCTTTCTCCTGTGGGTCTCGGTTTCCCCTTTTGTACATCGAGGGTAAAAATGCCTGCTCTGTTAAAGTGGGTTTGGTTGTGGTAACAGAAAGACCCCAAAACACATAATGTCTCAACCAGGATAGATGTTTATTTCTTGCTCATCAAACCTTCCCGGCCAGGTGGTAGGTGGGCAGTCTTCTTCTGCATAGATTCATGGATGCTTACTCTGTCCCCTTGTGACTCTGCCTTCCTTGGGTCCCATGGTCACCTGCATCCAGCTGGGGGAGGAAAAAGAGAGTGCAGAGCAGGTGCACCTGCTTCTTCAAAGCCTCGGCCTGGAGATGGCACCGTTCACTTCCCCTCGCCTCCCTTTGGTCAGAACTCAGTCACGTGGCTGCAAGTAACTGCAAGAGAGGCTGGGAAGTGTCACAGAGCTGTGTGCCAGGAGGACGAGGAGAGCGTGGACTTCGACAGGCGGCTCACCATCCCTGCCACATGCTTGGGATTGCAGTGGGAGATTAAGTAAATGAATGAATGGAATAAATTTTGTGGTGTGATGCACAGATCAGTACTACTACATGGATCTCAAACAAATGTTTGGTTTTTGTTTTGTTTTGCGGTACGCGGGCCTCTCACTGTTGTGGCCTCTCCCGTTGCGGAGCACAGGCTCCGGACGCGCAGGCTCAGCGGCCATGGCTCACGGGCCCAGCCGCTCCGCGGCACGTGGGATCTTCCCGGACCGGGGCACGAACCCGTGTCCCCTGCATCGGCAGGCGGACTCTCAACCACCGCGCCACCAGGGAAGCCCCAAATGTTTGTTTTTAAATGAATGCTGATATATATAAGATAGATAAACAATAAGGATTTACTGTACAGCACAGGGAACTATATTCAATATCTTGTAAAAGAATCTGAAAAAGAATATATATAAAACTGAATCACTTTGCTGTACATCTGACACTAATACAATGTTGCAAATCAACTATACTTCGATTTTAAAAATGAATGCTGAATAAAAGAAGCATTTTTATTGGATCGATGGATGAATGGGTGGATGGATAGTGGATGGGTGGGTGAGTGGGTGGATGGTGGGTGGGTGGATGGATATACGGAAGGACGAAAGGAGGAATGGATTAAAGGATGACCCAGCATCCAGAGACGGTAGCATGTGTTGGTTCCAGAAGAAGTGGCTCGACCTGAACAATCAGAAGACAGCAGAGTCCCTGGGAGAGGAGGCGACACTGCGGGGGTGAAATATCACCTTCGCCTGCGGGAGTCTGGATGGCCCAGGAGGTGGAAGTTTCCAGCGCACGTTGTTCTTGCCGCCCTCTGCGGGCTGGGCTGTGGCGTGCCCCTCCTCCATCTGCAATCCGTGGGTGGTGGGACCCAGACTCCTCAGAGGGCAGAACGCAGGGCCTCGGAGCCAATTATGTGGACAGCGGGGCAGCTCCCTCCCGTCGTGCCGTGCAGCTGGGGACCTACATGTTAAATATGAAAATGTTGAAATTAAGGCCCTGACACGATCTGACAGGAGCCCAGGAAACTGGAAGTTAAAGGTGACATGTTGATAAAGTCTTCTTTTCCTAGCTCTGGAGCAACACCAGGGCCGCCCTTTCTCCAGGGGAAATGGGCAAAGTAGGAGATTTGATGCTTTTCAAGGCAGAAAGTCCCAGAATGGATTGCGGGCACCTTGGACACGCTCTCTTTAAACCCAGTGCATCTGGGCTGGTAGCTGCCCACAGGGTGGATGGCGTCCCGGTACCTGGCCCTGGGCCTCACCTGGGGAGGCACGTCCTCACTGGGTCCCGGTGCACACGTCGCTCGCGAGGTTTTCCCGACTTCCTGGGGGGATGAGAGCACATCGCTGCCCCACACCGGCTCCTCTCACCCCCTCACCTTGCGTCACAGGCCAGCCACCCTGTCGCCTTTGTTTCTTCCTTCACTAACGTTTGTTGAGCCTGGCCCGGCAGGCCTGGGCTGCGTGCTCCAGGCTCAGACGTACCCCCGACAGAGCCCAGGCCTCTCTCTTGGCCTCAAGCCCCCGAGGCGTCATCCCCAGGTGTAGTGGTTGACTAGTGCCCACCCCTCAAACTCATGTCTTTCCTGGAAACTTAGAAGGTGACTTTATTTTGAACTCGGGTTTCTGCAGATGTCATAAGTTAAGATCTGGGGATGCTGGATTAGGGCAGGCCCTTAGAAGAAGAGAAAATGGAGACACACAGACAGACACACACAGAGAGGAGGCCAAGGGACGACAGAGGCAGAGATGGGAGGCATGGGTCTACGCGCCAAGGAACGCCAAGGATGGCCAGCCACCCCCGGAGCTGAAGGAGACAGAGGGAGGTGGCTCAGCTCCCACCTTGATCTGGACTTCTGTCCTCCTGAACCAGAGAGAAGGAATTTCTGTTGTTTTAAGCCTTCATGTGTGGTACCTGCAACGATGACCCCAGGACACTGGCACAGCCCCGGTCAATTGAAGTGGCTTCATCTGCACAGACAGTGGAGGCTCCAACACGACTGCCTGGGCTCTTGCCCGTGGCTCCATCTGCCCGTGTCTGCCTCTCCTCCCCACAGCCCCTCTGGACACTCGCCCCACCACGCTGGACCACTCCTCACTCTCCTCCACCACCTTGGCAGTGATGGAGGCATCTCTGCAGGTATAAGGTCTCCTCCACCCGGGCCTGCGCTCACCTGTCTCCACCTGGCCGCCTGCACGCCCTCCCGTCAGCTCAGGGGCCATCGCGAGAGGAATTCTTCCCATGGGGTTCTCAACCAGCCCCGCAGGCTGCATCGCTGGTGGGCGCTGGGCAGTGAGGGTGGCCATGGCGGCCTGTCGGGTTGGGGGTACGGCCAGAGTCGCCTGGGGGGACAGCAGACGGGCAGGGCTGTCAGCGCCCATTGGGGCCCAGGGTCCTTTAGGAGGGGGAGTCCAGGCAGGCCACCAGCTCTGGAACACCGTGCTGGTCCAGGGCTGCCCAGACTGGGGACAGTGCCCAGGATGGACTTTGTACCCCAGGGGACAGACAGGCTCAGGGGACACGCTCCCTTCCCTTCTTGGCTGGGCGTGGCCTGGCATGGCAGATACTATGGGTGGGGGAATTCCAGAGCTGGGACAGGCTGCGGGGGAGGGAAGAGGCTGTGTGCAGAGCTGTCCTGGCGGGCAGGGGGCTCTGGGACGTGGCGGGTGGGAGCTGAGAGCTCAAGTCCTTCCCCGCATCCATGTGGCAATCGCAGATCAAGGGAGCTCGACAGCCAGCCGCATCCCCACTGCCCACCTGCGTGAGATCACATGAACCCCAGACGTGGACGCAAGGAAAGGGGACCAAGACCCTGTCACCCGGCAGCCCCTCTGCGCACTGGGCCCCCTGCCCAGCCGCTCCCACCTCAGCTGGAGGAAGAGTCCTGAGACAGTCATGCTGTAAAACCCAGGCTGCTCCCATTCCGCGTATGAGGAAATAAAGGGCACTGTGCTGCAGCTGTATTCCCATTTTAGAGACTCCGAGTGGTGAGGAGATTGGGCAAGCGTCCCTGGGAGGGGTGGGGGGGACCCCGGCCGGCTGACTCGGGTCAGAAACAAGGTGGTGGGGACCTCTGGGCGGATGCAGCCTGGTCAGCCCTGAGGCGCGTCACTCATTCTGGGAGGCAGGGCAGGTTCTAGCTTCTTTCCAGGAGAAGCCATGGGGACACAGAAGGGCTGAGTGGCCTGCCCAGGGTCACACAGCAAGGAGGGTGGGACCTACAGTTCTCCTTCTCAGGCTGGTCCCCCGGGCCCTGCCTCGGTGCGGTGGGGGGCATCCCCTTTGCACATGGAGGCCGAGTGTGAACCGCTCTGCAGCCCTGCAAGGCTGGTGTGGACGCTGACCTTCTGGGGAAGCAGGAACCGGTCATTCCAGGCTGTGGATTAATCACAGAAATGAGAAATCGATATCCGGCTGCTCCGGCCCCATGACTCATGTTGGGCCAGCGCAGGAGAGACTTCCAGCCCCCCTGGAGCTGTGATGGCCACTGCCAGGATGGTGCCCGCCCGGGGGGGGTGGCGGTCCGCCACCAGGAAAGCTGAGTGTCAGGGGCCGAGGGACCCCAGGAGTCCAGGTGCACTGGATTTCAGACACCTGGCCTTGTGCAAACTGCTTCACACACCTGTAGTGGGGATATGATGACGGTCACCAGGTGGGGCAGACCACCCAGGATGATTAGGGTGGGTGTTAAAGGATGTATAGGAGTTCGGCAGGTATGGAGCCAGTAGACGTGGTTATGTTGGGCGGTAGTATCGCCAGACGTGTGTTCTATAAGACTGCTGTGTCTGTGGTGACAGGGGGACAGGGAGGTGGGGGAGGCTGGAGACCAGGGATGGGCCACTGCACTGGCCACGGGAAAGCCACGGGGGCCCAGCCGGGGTGGTGGCCACAGGGACAGCGGGAAGTAGGTGGGCTTCCAGGCTGCCAAGGAGGTGGAAGCAGGAGGCCAGGAAGATGGGTTGGACCGTGGGGGGAGGGAGGAGGAGACAGGGTGGCGACGCGAGGGTGTCCCCTGGTCTCCTCGGTGCTCACCTCCGATAGCACAGCGGGGCCCACAACGCTCCCGGAAGCTTCTGTGGCTGCTGGTCGTCCTTCATCAGCAGGGGTCCCCGGGGGCCGTGGTCACATCAAGGGATCAGGACTTCCTCTGGAGGAGGCTGAGGTGGGGGTGACACACTCCACCATGAACTGAGAAAGGTCCGTCTCTCTGCCACATCAGGGATGGACCTGGGCAAGGCAGCTGGAGGCAGAGAGGCTGGGTGGAGGCTCTCCCTGACCTCCCAGCCCCACTGGCAAAGTGAGGGCCTGGCAAGGCTCCCACTGGCCTGAACCTGCTCCACTGGGCCCCTGATTCCTGCTAATCACGTTAACTGCCACTCTCGGGGCCTGGGAGGCAGAGTCATCGGATTGCTGTCCTTTTGAAAAGGTCGGCAGGCCTGGCAAGTCCTGTGTCTTGTCCAATCCAGGGCCGATTGATGCAGCCTCTTCCGTGGATGTGACGGCCCTCCTCAGCCTGTGGTCAGACGGGTGTCACTGGGGGGTGAGTGGCGGGAGGGCAGGGCTGACCCACCGTGACCCCGGGGAGGTGAACTGGACACGGGCTCAGCCCTGGGAAGCTGTCGGGCTCCCCCCGGCCACGGCCCTGCCCCTTCGGTCCTCCGGGTGAATGTTCCAACTGCAAGCTTGCATCACGTGCAGAGAGAGCTGAGGGCCCGGGGGAGGAGGGGCCTGTCCGTGCAGGTAGCTCGGGGCAAGACAGGCGAGGCACCGAGCCCCCCACGCCCCTCTCTGGCCCACCCCCTTCTTCACGTTCACTGCCAGCCACAGCCCCACGCCTGCCCAGCTGCTGACTGCCAACACGGCCTCCGCTACCGCCAAGGCGTCTGCTTGCAGCTCATGGGACGTCTGGTGCAATGGCTAAGTGCGGATATTTTCATTTGAAAAGATTAGACCCCAATGTTTTCAAGACGTCAGGAGGTGGAGCTGTAATAAGGCGATGACAGGGCAGGGAGATCTGTAGGGCGTGATCCCTAGAATGTGCTTCCCGGACCTCCTTCAGGGCTGAGGGTGTCTCCCCTGCCAGCCAGCCCACCTCGGATGCTCGGGGGCCTGCGTAGCTCCAGGCCCTGGGGCCCGGCCAAGGCTGGCGGCCGTGAGGTCTCCCTCTGCGTAATCCTGCTTCCATCCTGGATTAGTAGTGTCCTGGGGCTGCCGTTATTACCGCAAACCAGTGCCTTCAATGGACAGGAATCCATTCTCGGAAGGTTCTGGAGGCTGGCAGTCCAAGGTCAAGGTGGGGGCAGGGCCCTGCCCCTCCTCGGGTGGCTCCAGGCGTCCCTGGGCTGTGGCTGCACTGCTGGGCTCTCCGCGTGCCCTTCCCACGGCCTCTCCTCTGTGTCTCCCCTTCTCTCTTGTCAGGACACTCGTCATTGAGTTTAGGGCCCACTCGGGTAACCCAGCATGAGTTCCTCATCTCAGGATCCTTCCCGCAATCACACCTGCAAGGCCCCTGTTTCCACACAAGGTCACGTTCATAGGTTCTGGGTTGAGGACCCGGATACACCTCATATGGGATCCTCATTCAGCTACACTTTCCCCCTCAGTCTAGACCCCAAGCTCATCACCTACTACAGCGGTCCTCAACCTTTTTGGCACCAGGGACCGGTTTCATGAAAGACAATTTTTCCACGGATGGGGGGTGAGATGGTTCAGGCGGAAATGCGAGCGATGGGAGGCGGCAGACGGAGCTTCTCTCACTTGCCTGCGGCTCACCTCCCGCTGTGCGGCCTGGCTCCTAACAGGGAAGCCGGGGGTTAGGGACCCCCCGCCCTAATAAACATCTGCTCCTCAAACCCCACCCCAGAATCTACACTCCAGGGGTCCCACCAGTGACAACGTGGGATGCCAGAAAGCCAGGGGACCCACTTGTCCCAGATCCTAGACCCCTGGCCACCGTGGGAAGAGGCCAGCGTGACTCAAATACCTCTGGCAAAGCCAAGTGAACGGCCAGGCAGGTGGGTACGGGGTGGCCCTGGGAAGTCCTCACGGGCCCCTCTTGAAGAGCTCGTCCCAGCTGGCTTTTCAGGTAAGGCGGGGATCTGGGGCCTGCTACCTGGGACACAGAGTGAGCCCAGCTAAAGACACAGAGATGTAGAAGGAGGCAAGGCAGCAAAGCAGGAAAGGAGAGGACCAAGAGGTGAGTGAGTGATGCAGAGGGATGATAGTGAGATAGATACACAGATACATGGATGATTGATACACAGATAGATGACAAATGGATGATAAACAGGTAATAGATGATAGATAGATAGATAGATAGACAGACAGCAGGGATGGAGATACATAGATACGTAGAAGATGGGTGATAGACAGACAGACCGATGGGTCTCCTGCCACTGCCAGTTTTGGGAAGTTCTGGGTTTTATTTTATTTGAGAAGGTGGATGATTGTCCCCTTTTACAGATGAGGGTCCTGAGAACACTGGAATCCTTCTGGCTGCAAATAGGAGAAAGCTTATCTCAAAATGGTATAAACGATAAGGACAAAGTCTTAACTCACTGAACAGGAAGTTCTTAGGGGGGCTGGCTCCAGAGCTGGAGAATTGAGAGGTGCAGAAAGAGCTCAGAAACCCAGGTTCTTCCCACCTCTCTGCTCTGGCCTCAGCTGTGTCCTCCTCATGGCTACAGAGTGGCTGCTGCTGCTCCAGAGGTCACACAGACGTGGCCATGTTTAGTGGAAGAAGAAATCGTCTTCTCCTGAGCCTTTCTGAGAGGAAGAGAACATTTCCCTGAAGCCCCCAGTAGCCTCCACTCCCATCTCGGTGCCCAGAACTCAGTGCCCAGAACAGGGGACAGTACCAGTGTTTCCACCATGGGGGATTAACCCCTGTAGCTGGGATAGGGTCATCCACCCTTCCCAAAGTCATTGGCAGCGGGTTGGGGAACACCCAACAAAATCTGGCCCTGTATTCAAGCAAGAAGAGCGGATGTGGACGCTGGGGAGATGATGTCCTGTGCCCAGAACTTCCCAGCTTTGGTGGAGAAGCCAGCATTCAGACCCAGTGGGCCGACTCTACTCTGCAGTGTGGGCTGGGGTGCACTTGTGCCTGGCTCACCGAGCAGGGTGGGGTAGCCCCAGGGCCTGGGAACGCTGGTCTCCCGCCCTGCCCCTGTCACCTGGGGCTCACGGAGAGCCGTGGTCTGGGCTGCTCTCTGATGCTGGACTCATTGAAGGAAATGTTCTCACTGGCGTATTTCCAGCCCAGACGGTGGCAGCTTTAATATCCAGAGCCACAGCGAGGGGAAATGGGTGGCCCGCCCCCGCAGGCTGGCCAAGGGCGTTCGTCCTCCTACAATGGAGAGGAAATGAAACACAAAGATGTTTTCGTTTCCTGAACAATGCTGATGGGCCTTCGGATCAGGACAGGGGCACAACTGGGCCACAACGCTGGCAAGAGGCGGGGAGCAGGGAGCGGACGGCTGCACCGCAGACCACACTCCCTCCCTCGACGTGGGCAGGCTGCCCCAGCCTCATTTTCCTATTCTGTGAAATGGGGACAAAAATAGCAAGGGAGCGGTGATGCCCATCAGTGTCTGGTTGTGAACATACCCCCGGAAAGGGCACGAGGGTCGTGGGATGGCCCATTCCCCAGGCCTGGGTGGGTGAGGGGACTTCTCCTGGAACACAGCCCGGCCTCTATCCCATCCCCACCATAGGTGAAGTAGGGGTGTAGCTGGAGTGGGTTCCTGTCCTTGACCAGCTGAGGTTTTGAGTTTCAACTTCACGTCCTGAGTGGGGGTGGGAGTTGGATCTATTTTTTCTGTGGTTTCTGCCCGAAAGGGCACAGATAGCAATTCAGGCAAGTGGGCCGGCTCTGACCCGAGACCTAGGCAGGAGGGGGCAGGGCCAGCTGTCCAGATGGTCGGTTCCGAACCGTAGGTTCCAATCAACCTGGTTAGAAATAAGGCTTCGGGTCCTGCACTCACGTCTGATTTCTCAGCTGGTCCCCATCCTCCGAGAGGGAGGTGGGGGGTGTTTATGGTCCCCTAAGTTCAACAGCCCAGGTCCTGCCCACGTGGCTCCAGTCCACCTGGGTGGGCGCCAGCTTGCCGCCCACCTTCATCCAGACCCCAGCAGAGAGCGACCGGGCTGAGCGGGGGCCGTCCTGCTGCCATTGCCGGGACGTGGCTGTGGACAGCGTATCAGACGGGACAGGCCCATCTCGGGAGGGACAGGGGTTACAGGACCTGGAGGAGCAGAGCCCAAGTACAGCCCAGACGGTGCCTCCTCGGCTGCTCTCTTCCCAGCCCTCCCGTCAAGCCCCGCAGCCAACACCCCTCCTTCCTGCCGCCCCTCCCCGTGTCCTCTCTCTTTCCCAACCTTTCCATCCCAAGGGAACCTTCTATAGGACAGCACTGCTTCCCTGGGTCCCTCCCATCCTCACATACATGTCATAGCCCGTGTTTAAAAGCAAACCAGGACTTCCCTGGTGGCGCAGTGGTTGAGAGTCCGCCTGCCGATGCCAGGGACATGGGTTCGTGCCCCGGTCCGGGAAGATCCCACATGCCGTGGAGCGGCTGGGCCCGTGAGCAGTGGCCGCTGAGCCTGCGCGTCCAGAGCCTGTGCTCCGCAACGGGAGAGGCCACAACAGTGAGAGGCCTGCGTACCGCAAAAAAAAAAAAAAAGCCACCTACCGGACCCCTCCTCCTGATTTCTACTCTCTTAGTCCATGCTGGGCACAGGGGGTCCTCCTTACCAAAACCCACCTGGCGACCCCCGCTCTGCACAGCCTCCCAGCCCGTCCTGCGGGCGTGTCTCTCCCGGGATCCTCCCTCCCTTTGGCTTCCAGGTCCTCTTTTGCTTTCTGCCACCCTTGTCACTACTTCTTCTCCTCTCCTTCCATTCTCTGACCTCTTACCTTTGACCTCTGGAGGCCCAGGGCCCCTCTCTCCACAGCCTCTGCCACTCATCCCCTCTTTTTCTCGCACCCTGAAGCCAAGCCATGGTCTAATCCTGTTCGCTTTGCCCCCAGAATTCAGCCAGAGTCTGGGCCCCTCCCCTCTGCTGCGTCCACCTGGCCCAGGCCCCCTCAGCTCTCACCTGGACCTGCAGACTGCCTCTCGGCCTCTGCGCATCTGTTCTCAGACACAGCCAGAGCCTTGGGAAGCAAGTCACACCAGGGCCTCCGTTGCACAAGACCCAGTGCAGCCTGGAGTAAGCGGAAGCCGAGAGGCCCCGCGTGGCTCCTCCCGGCCGGCGGTCAACCGTCGGGCCTCCTGCTTCTCGGGGCCCCCCTCCCGCCCTGGCCCTTCACTCCATCCCCCTGGCACCTACAGACCCGGCCCTCTCCTCTGTCTGGAGCCCCCCGCTGACATCCACATCACTCACCTCCTTTAAGTCTCTGCTCAGATGTCACTTCCCGGCCGGCCCACCTCTCCAGCTCGGCGGACGCCTCGCACCGCCGGCCTCCAGGGGAGGCCCAATAGCCATCAGCCCGGGGGCCCCGCCTCAGACCCTGAAGGGGGCGCAGAGGGCAGGACTGTCGCCCTCCACCAGAACCTGGAGGAATCGGGTTCCAGCAACATAAAAAGGCAGAGGGCAGGGTTAGAACCAGGGAAGAGTGTGCACCCAGCTGCCGATTCCTTTCGGGAGCGGATCTGCCCTTAGGCCCTTGGTAGCCAGGGTGCCTGGGTGCAAATCCTCACTCACGTGATATCTGCATGCTTCCTCATCTGTGCAATGGGCGCGTGACAGCTCCTGTTTCAGGGCCACCACGAGGCCTGGACCAGGTCCACACACGTGAAGCGCTCAGAGCCACGAGGGCGCGGGCCACCATCATTCCTCGCCACGAGACCGGGGCATCCAGAGGCCGGGAGGAGGGTCCGGCCCTCGCTTGGCTCTGGGGAGCTGGCTGGACCCTCCGTCTCCCCTAAGCAGTCAGCCTCGGGCCAGAGCACAGGGCAAAGCCTCCCTTCCGAAGCCAGCTCCTGGTCCCCGCAACGTTCCTCCCCAGCCCCTTGACCGCCTGGAGCCCCCGCTCGTGGAAAGCCCGCCGCGTCCCCACTGCAGCTACCAGCAGCCAAACGAGGCCCCATCTTCAAGGTCAGTCCTGCTGGACCCCCAGAGAGGCACATGGGGCGGTGGAGGGGGAGCTCCACGGCTCTCCAGGGGGGCAGCTCCGAGGCGAGCCTCTGCTGGGGCTTCCCTTGGAGGTCAGCTGGCCACCAAGCGGGTGCAGAGCCCAGAGAGGCCACTGGCCAGGCTGTGACAGCAGCGTGACATCTGTCTGAGTCATTCTGTCAAGTTGGGCCCAAGTTTCCCCAAACGGAGGAGGGATCAAGGGACCCTGCCTAAGTAAGTGCCCACGGGGGCTTCCAGGGGCCACATACAGACAGACTGCAGTGGGGCTGCGGGGTCGGAGGCTCTGGGCTGCCAGCCCCCCAGCGCCCCAGCCCTCCACCCACGTTGTCTCTTTCTGCTGAGCTGCCCGGGTGGGCGACAGATCCTAAGCCCCTTCCAGTGCTCGGGCTGTAACGTCACCTCTCTGAACCCAGCTCCCCGCTGTGGAAAGGGTGGCGATGGAGCCCAGCTCTCAGGGCTTCAGAATTGCCTGTGATTGTAATCAGGTACTGATTCAGTCACTGGCAGAATTAATTTGTCAAATCAGCACAAGCTCAGTGTAGCCAAAAACAAATGTTTTTAAAGGATTGGGTGGTGGACTGAGCAACGCTGCCTAGTGTTCATGGCACAGACTGGGGGCATGAACCAGGGAGCAGGGAGGATTCCCCCGCTTAGGGCGCTGCAGGCCCCAGACCCTGTACAGCTCTAGTGCCTCCTCTTCTGTGTCTCTGCTCAAGTGACAGTCATGTTCTCTGTGATCTGGTGTCTGCGCCAGCCATCCCCGTGGCTCTCTGGGCCCCAAGACTCCCCCTACCTCGTCCCAGTGTTCCTGATTTCATGCCTGTGCATGTGCTGTTCCCTCTGCTATTCGAGCCCTTCGCCTCCAGCCCAAAGAGTGCCACCTCCAGGAAGCCCTCTGGGTTGCTGCTTTCCTCCATCACAGCCTTTTCTGAGTGTGTCTCTTTGTCGCATGTGTGGTCACCTCTCCTTCCACATGCGGGGGCAGGACCGGCCAGGGATGCGTGTGGACTGGCCTGGATTTGGTCAGGGCTGGGGAGAGGCCCTGTCCCCCGTAAGGGAGGATGGAGAGGCCCTGGCACCTACAAACAGCCCAGTCTGTCGCCCACCTGATCCTCTTGGGGGCTGAGCCGGGCAGGGTTGGGCTCCGAGGGGATCCGGGGAGCATCCCAGTGACTGACCAACACAATTAGTGCCTCTGCAGGCGGTGGGGAGGGAGGTGGGGAAAGGGGAAGAGTCAGAGAGAGAGAGCCACAGAGGAAGAGAAAAGCTGGGCAGAGGCAGGAAAGCGCTGGCTCAGCCTGGGTCCCTCGGTGCCTCAGGGTCCCCTCCTTGAAGCCTCCAAGCCACTCCTTCCTGCCTTGCACTGGGGATCCTTGCCGGGGGCCACCCTCATGTGTCCCATCCCAGCCTCCAGGCAGCCCTGGGAGGCTCCTGTCAAGAGACCCGTTTCACAGCGGTGGCTCTGGCTGTTGCTGGACCGATGTGCTCACCTGCAGGGGAATTTCCGCAGCAGAAAGACGTAGGATCTGGTCCCCCTGCAGGCTGTGGGGTGGCACCTGCCTATGGCTTCCACAAAGCCCAGCACTCAGACCATTGGTTACTCAGGCCTCAGGGCCAGTCAGGCGGGGCTCGGCCAGAGGCTCAGGACCTGAGGCTCCTTGACCCGGGAAACAGGAGGAAGAAGCCGTGAGTACCCACAGGGCAGGGCTGGGGGTCATCATGACCCTTCACCACCTGGACTCGGAGAGGTTAAGTGGCTAGGTCAAGGTCACACTGCTGGGACAGGCTGATTCCCGCACCTGCTCTTCCCCAACCCGTCCGCTGTCCAGGGAGGAGTCCGCCGGCTCCCGGCCTCAGTTTCCCCATCTGTAACAGGAGGTTGGGCCAGATGCTTGCTGACGGCTCTTCCCCTCTGACAGCAAGAGCCGGTAATCGCGTAGTTGGAGGCAAGAAAAGAATAAAAGCTGGGGATTCAGTTTCTCCTGCCACCAGTGCCGGGGGTACAGCCCGCCCGCCTATAATTGCACACGATTACGATGTGAAGCTGCAGGTACGGTTCGGAGGCCTCGCAGCCTGCAAGGTTCTGCAGGGAGCCTCGCGCCTGCGAGGGGACCCGTTCTCTCCAACCTCCCACTGGGCGCACATTTCTATTTTGGTTTTAATTTACTTATTTCATTAACTCAGCTCCAGCTCTGGGAAGCGTGGCGCTGTAGTGTCTCAGCTGTGAGCACCAGGCCTCAGCAAGGCTGACAGAAGGACTGGGGACCAGCTTCGCTCCCACGGCCGGGTGCCCGCAGGTGCAGCAAGACGGTCACACTCCTAGCGGCCCTGCTTGGACACTAAGATCACAGGGGTCGGGGCTGGATCGAGCTGCTCCTGGAGTGAGGTCCCACATCCAGCATCTCTGTGGGTCATCTCGTCCCCTGGTGGGCAAGAGGCCGGATGACCCCCTCATTTCATGCCCAGGGCATCTGAGGCTGAAGGTCAGCTGGCACCCGCCCAGGTCACCTGTCTCAGCTAGATGGAGCCAGCACTGAGCCCTCCACCTTCCGGCCTCTCCACAGCTTTTTCTCCCCCTAAACTTGGATGCTGTGTCCAGAAGCCTGACTCAAGGACAGACTGGCCTTGGTGCTGACCTCGTCTGACCACGCCCACCAGCCCCTCATCCGCTCCGCAAAACCACGGTTTTGTTTCTGATTTTACAAGCCGTGTGCACACGGGAGAGCATATTGGCAACCTGCAAAAATATGAGGAAGAAAATTAAAATCCCCTGGAACTCCCTCTGAGATGCCTTCTGTTACATTTTAGCTTGTACCTTCCGAGCTTTCCAGGGGCTCACCTGCCTAAGGAGAGACATCCGTGCACCTGTGAGCTCAGGAGACGGGGGGCGGGGTGTGTATGAGCCACGAGGATGCTTCACACCTGAGGGTCCTCCCCTGGATGGTGCTGAGTGACCTTGGGCGGGACGCTCATCCCAAGCACAGTCCCCCGTCAGCGCCTGACATCATCAACACCTGACCCCGTCGGTACCTGCCGGGCTGGGGTGGCTCGGAGGCCGAGATGAGGAGAAAAGGCGAGAAGGCTGCCCTGATCCCACGGATCCCATCATCACTGTCGTGAACATCCAAGTCGGGAGGAAGGGCAACGTTCTGGCCGTGACCCTCCACTTGTTCACTGTGTCACGGGGAGGATCAGCCCTCCCGCCCAGGACTGTTGGGCCGCGGAGAGCAAAGTGTCGGCACAGCACCCACATGGTACAGAGAAGGGCTCAGGAAATACGGGAGGGTGGAGAGTGGGCGGCATTGACATGGCATCCCTGCCCCCGCGGTGGGCAGGCGTGGCTCTGCCTGTGTCTCCATCCCGGGGTGGCAGAGGGGACCCTGCATCAGCTAGCAATGGGCATAACACCGCTGCGTTACAAATGGCCCCAAGCCCTTAGGGCACAATTACATGTTAGCTTGTGTCTGCAGGGTCCAGCTGACCTGGGCTGGAGCAGGTTCCCAGGGGCCCTTTCTGCCTGTGTGTCCCTGAGCCAGGCCGACTCCCCGACACAGGGTGGCCTCCAGTTCACGTCCCTGCAGCAGCTTCCCCTCTGAGCTGCCCCCAGGGAGAAAGTGGTCCAGGGGCTCCATCTCACACACACAGGTCCTGGGGCCGATAGGATTAACCAATTCAAGATCTGTATCTAATGTAGAGCCTTATTTCTTTTCATCCAATTTTCTATTTTTGAAAACTTGCAAACCTACAAAATACTGGAAAGAAGAGTGTGAAAAACACGCACCGTATAACCTTTCCCCCAATTCCCTAACATGAGCAATGTGTCCCATTTGCACTCCCTCTCTCTCGCTCTGTATGTACATATATAAATACAGGAAGTTACTGGTGAACACAGCATTGAGTGTCCCCTAAAACCCAGCACATTCTCCTACCCTGAAAAATTCCACATCTGAAAATTTAACGTTGATGCTCTGCGTTTATTATGGACTGAATGTTTGTGTCCCCAGGATTCATACATCAAAGCCTTAACCCCCAAGTGATGGTGTCAGGAGGTGGGGCTTTCGGAAGGTGATAAGACGAGGTCATGGGCTTAGTGCCCCAAGAAGAAGCGGAAGAGGCAACCGGAGAGAGCGCTCTCTCTGCACGTAAGCGCACAGTGGAGGGTCAGCGCCTGTGAGCCAGGAAGGTCCCTCACCAGAACACCAGCCCAGCCACACCCGATCTCGGACTTCCAGCCTCCAGACTGTAAGGGAGTAAATTCCTGTTGCTTAAGCCCCCAGGCTGTGGGTTTTGTTATGGCAGCTTGAGCTCAGACGGCAAGAATCCATATTGGCCCCAATTCTAATTTCCCTAATTGTCCCAAATTATATATTTTTACCTGTTTTTTTTAAATTGAAGATTTAACTGAGAATCATACCTTACATTTACCTGCCATTTCTCTTTCGTCCCCCTTATTCTAGAACATTCCCCACCACTTTCTAGTCTTCCACGACCTGTCCATTTTTGAAGCGGCCAGGCCAGCGGGGTGCACTCCTGCCCCTGAAGACAAAGCAGAAGGAGCCAGAGGGTGGGTTCCCCTCCGCAACCCTTCCCGCCCAGCGAGGAGGTGGCCCAGCCCCTGGAAGGGCCATCTGCAGGAAAGTGGGCTCCTGAGAAAGGAAGAGCAAAGACGGCAGTCAATTAGGGGGAGATGCAGGCACGTGTCATCCCCTTTCTCTCCAACGTGCTCAGGGCAATATTACAGCCAGTTCCTCCTCTGCTCCCTCCAAACCCAGACACACAGACAACCAGGGGATGAGACCAGGGACCAGGGTGGCAGGCTTCTGGCACCGGCCTCTCTGCAGCCACCAGCACCTGGGATGGATTTTAA
Source organism: Phocoena phocoena (assembly GCF_963924675.1). Lineage (NCBI taxonomy): Eukaryota > Metazoa > Chordata > Mammalia > Artiodactyla > Phocoenidae > Phocoena > Phocoena phocoena. The sequence goes on from NC_089223.1 coordinate 136,863,486, forward strand.
CTGCCTGTGAGGCTCTTTATGCAAGTGAGCCATTACTGCTCTCACCTCTCACAGATGCCCAGTGACAGCCTGGGGTCCCTGATGTGCTTTGGTCTCCATCCCTTTGAGAATTGGGGGGGGTTTGCACCCCCATTTTGTAGATGAGGGGAGACTGAGCCTCAGAGAGGGGCTGTGACCTGCACAAGGTCACCGGCTGGTAGGCGCTCAGTGTGTGACCTCAGGGTCAAGTCCTCAGAAGGGAGGGACAACCTTGGCCCAGGGCTGGGTGATACCCGAGGGGAGCAGAGACCTCGAGGAGGGGTCTCTCTGGAGGAGGGGAGTCTCTCCCAGAAAGAGGAGAGTGGTCAGGCCTTCAGAGGGGGCACCTTGGGAGAGGAGGGGAGGTCTGGACACCACAGGACTGGGGTGCAGAGGCATGGACTGAGTCAGACTGAGCTGTATTGGGTTAAAAGAAACGAGGCTAACTCTACCTTCCGTGTGGCGGCGGCTCTCCCGGGATCACGGCCGATGGTGACATTTCCCACCTGGCCACGAAGCTCCCCTTCCTTGTCTCTGGAGACCAAGGGCTTTCAGGCACAAACACGGTTTCCCCATATTTGGGGAGCCCTGTTGCGATGGGCTTTACGGCGGTAACCGCTGTCCTGGGCCCTCCTGCTTGGCTGGCATGGGGGGTGGGCTGCCCCCCACAGTGAGATGGTGGGTGAGGTATCAGACAAAAACAGTGCTTAAAGCAGTAAAGACAGATTTTATTCAGGGCTATTGCAATAGAGGAAAAGAGACGTCTATACAGAACCAGGCTTAACTCGGATACAGGGTGGACAGGTGGGGCTTCTGGCCCAGGAGCAGGTGGGCTCAGTGGATGGAAAAGCACTGAGAGGGAACATCACGGCTGAGGGGCGTTCTGGCTCAACGCCGCTGCCGGGATCCTCGCTGGAGGCATCCGCTGGGGTGTGATGGGATGAGGATGTTCATCTGATATCTAGGTGGGAGATTCTGGCCAAGCTGACCTGGCAGGGTCCTTGCCGAAAGGGGATTTTAGCAGGCGGTACACAGGTGGGCTCAGGGGCAGGATCAGACACCTCCTCTCGGGGCTTCTGTCTCCCGTCTGTAGCACTGAGCGGTGCAGGATACCCTCGAGGACCCCGGGGCTGAGGGACATCTAGGCCACAAAGGCTGCGGGATCCCAGGCTCAGTGTTCAGCCTGGCCCTGCTGCCGCTTCGGGACGAATCCGGGGTTTCTTGTGGATTTCCCAATGTGGTTCCTCCCGCCAAGGTCAATACAAAAGGTACTCGGCATGTTTTCTTAACAGCATCGGGATCTGCCCCCGCAGAGGGGGAAGCGACCCCCCAGAGCTGCTGGGAGTGGATGGGACGCGGTCCACAGGCCCCACGGGTGGCTGTGCCACATCCGTGTGTCTGTAGGACCAGCCTTGGCTCTGGGCCAGTGCCGAGAAGGCCAGTTTGGCAAGAACCTGTCGGCGAGTCCGTCCAGGCTCTCCCGAGGGGCCGTAATCCCGGCTTTGCTCAGAGGGAGCTCAGACAGGAAACCAGGACCCACAGAGCTTGGGGTGGGGGGGCACACCCATCTTTAGCCGCCTTCCTGGTTTGGACGTGGAGGCAGCTTGGGGTTCCCAAGGGCATCCCGGGTCATAAGGCTAGATAGCCTCCCTTGTGGAGAAAGGCTGGGACGTGCGGGGACAAGGTGACCCGTGAGCCTGTCACACGGGGCTTTCAATGAGAATTTGAAAGGAGTGACTGGGTGGCACTGGGGAGGGTTGCTGCTGTCACATTTAGGTGCCTGTTGCCCCCCCCAGTCGTTAGTAAGGCTTTTTGGGGGTCTCCCCGCTCCCACGCCCAGCCTGGGCTCTCCTGGCTGTCGGAAGGGTCAGAGGGGCGTCGTGTCCTCCCTAGGTCCCAGCACCAACAGGGACCTGGTGTGACAGCAGGTGTGATCCGGATGCCCAAGCAGGCGCCCCAGGGGGGGCGGGGATGCGGGGCTTCTCCTCTCCCCGCACCCCACCCTCGAGGGAGGCTGCTGGGGTTGGGGGTGGGACCCCGGGGATATGCTCCACGAACCACGCCGTACCCTTCATTCATTCTTGTGTTCACTCACTCATTTACTCATCCACCGGCTCCGGAAGGTACCACCTCCACATACCACCCCCCTGGGGGTTAGGGCTTCCACGTGTGACTCTGGGGACATGAACATCCAGTCCACAGCAGCCAGCTGAGACAGCAATCCCACCATCCCTCCTCCAGGCCATAGCACCTTATTCTCGGGGCCACGTCATCACCTCCAGTGACAATCGCAGGGCTCGGCCTACCAAAGACGTTTGTCACTGTTGGCGGGTTGATGAGAGGCTGACCCTTCCTGCCACCCCACCACGCACCAGGGCCCCTCCCCTCCGGAAAGCCTCACTCAGCAGGGAGTACAGAATTCCTGGCGGGCTGCAGGGCTGCAGGCGTTGATGTCCTGAAGCCACACGGAGGCTCATGAAGCAGCCAGCGTTTTTGCCCTCATCCTGCAGCAGGGCCCCTCCCACCTGCTTGAAATCTTCTTCCTTTGAATTCAGAGAATATGCCTTTTGCAGTACCCCAAAGAGAGACCCGGGGGTGCCCACTGCTTTGGGAATTCTCCAATCGATTTTAGGAAAATCTGATCTATGTTTAGGACCAATAAAGCCTCTACTTCTCCCTCTTAAGTTACGCAAACCTTATCCCAGCTGCCTGTGTGCCTGGTTCTCCCCCAAAGTGTGGAAAGCACTTTTCTGCACCACATTTTCTTTCCAAGATAACCCATTTGGGGAGGGCTGTGTGCATCCTATTAGGGCCAAGGGGCTCTGAAGGATGTTTTCTTCTTTAGTCACTAAGTTACAGGTATCCCATCGGGTTTGCTCTGCAGACTTCAAGTTGATTTAGGAGTTTCATGGAGTTGGCTGAGCACGGGTCCTGCGAATCGGGCCAATTTCTGACCGTCACTGGAGTAACTTGCTCCCTAAGAAAGAAAGTCAGAGCAGAGAAGCCAGAAGCCTGCTTCCACGTGGGCACGTGGGACCCAGCGCTTCCCGGGGGCTCTTCTGACGGCAATCTCCTCACCTCCGAGTCTGCTTGTCATTGGGAGGTGAGAGCACGTCCCTCTCAGGGTCTCTTCCTCCTCCTGTGACCACCCCGACGGTCAGCAGGTCTGAGCAGCAGGCAGCCACGCACAGGCAGAGAGATGAACAGATTCCGGCACGTTCCAGCCACGGAGGGATTGCAGAGAGCGCGTGAACCACCATTTACAACATCCCCAGCTCACCGCCAGGCACGTATGAGGACCCCTGGACGCTAGTCCCCTTGTCCCCCGCTGGTGGGACTGGCGGAGGGAAGAAAGTACACTCCTGGGGGTGAGGGGAGATGGCCTGATTCGCTTTTGCAGCATCGGTGCCAGCGCAGGGCCTGGCACACAGCAAGTGCTCAGTCAGTACTGATTCCTGTGTGACCTCAGACTGGGAGCTTAGCCTCTCTGAGCCTCAGTTTCTTTTTTTTGTAGAGTGAGGTTGATGGTCCACCTGCTGTCGTGCTCCATCTTCCATGGGAGGCAGTTGACAACGGCTCCTGTCACGCGGTGCCCACCAGGTGCCCAGCGTTGCCCTGAATGCTTCCGCTATAAGAACCCGCTTCACGCTCACAGAGAATGAAGTGGCATCAGCCCCTCCCCAACCCAGGAGGCGCGGGGAAGGGGAGCGACTTGGCCAACGCGGTCCGTGGTGCAGGTGTGAGTGGAACCCAGGCACCTCCCTCCACGAAACCACACACTGTCTTGGGGCGAGAATCCCCAGGTCAGTGCTCGTGCCCTTTGCTCAGTGACTAGTCACTGGACACCTGCCCCATGCCAGGTACTGCTGGGGAAACAGCCCTGAGCAGTCGGAGCCCTGCCCCCATGGCTGAGTCATGCTCCCTGAGGCTCCTTCTTCCCGGTTCTAGTTTTGTCGGCTTCTCCCCATCCAAGCATCCATGCAGCCAGTCCTTCACTGAGCATTTGTTGAGCACCTCTTGTGTGCTGGGGCCTGGATTCAGTCAGGGTTTTCTCTGCTCTCCTCTCCCTGCTCAGAGGCTGGTAGAGGGATGACACAGGTACAGCGGAAGCCAAACAGGCAGACGTGCTGGGATGGAGCGGCCCAGGTAGTGGAGCCCTTCCCTAGCCAGGCTGCCTGCCCTAAGGCACTCCTGTCTGCCTGTCACTCTTCGGAACCCACACGGCTCCCACAGCTAAATGTGGAGCCCCAACTGGGCCAGAGGGCTGTCCAGGTTGTAGGACTGTCCCCTGCCTCACGCCCGGCACCGTGTGTCTCTCAGCCTCCAGGATAAAAGGTAGTGAGGGGCTTCTGCTAGTCCTGGTGGATCCTGCCTGTTGTGTACGGCCTGAGGACAGAGAGCAGGGAGGTGGCACTGTGGGGAAGGGCACAGGCCCAGGGTCAGACAAAGACATAAACCTACAGATTTAAGATGACTGAACCCCAAACAGGATCAACCCAAATAAATCCATGCCAAGACACATCATAATCAAACTTTAAAATTAAAGACAAAGAAAAAGATCCTGAAAGCAGTCAGAGAAAAGTGATACCTACCAGGGGAAACAATTTGAATGCAAAGGAGATTTCTCATCACAAACCGCGCTGGGAAAAAAGAATCGTCAACCCAGAGTTCCAAACTCAGAGAAAATGTTCTTTAGGAATTAAGGGGTAATCAAGGTATTCTGAGATGATGAAAAACTATGGGTGTTTGTCATCAACAGACCTATCCTTACAGACTGGTTAAAGGAAATTCTCTAAACAGAAAGAAAATGGTAAAATAAGGGGCCTTGGAACATCGGGAAGGAAGAAAGAACGTGACAAGCAAACATATGTGTAAATGAAACAGGCCTCCCTTCTCCTGGATTTTCTAAATCACATTTGACAGTTGATGCAAAAATTATAACACCGTCTGATGTGACTCTCAATGTATGTGCAGGAGATAGTGAAGGCGTTTATATTATAAATGTGGGGCAGCAAAAGGACCTAAAGGGAGGAGATGTTTTTTTACGTCATTAAAACTGGAAAATAATGACTGTACTGGCCTGTGATAAGTTATGTATATAATGTCATAGCTGGAGCAACCGTTTCAAAACCTGTACCAAGAAACACAGTCCACAAGAAGAGATAAATCAAAATGGAATTCTAAACAACGCTCAAGTAACCCAAAGGAAAGTAGGGGGGAAAAGCAGAGGAGGAGAAAACTGAGAAAACAACGAACAAAAAATAAAATGACAGGGCTTCCCTGGTGGCGCAGTGGTTGAGAGTCCGCCTGCCGATGCAGGGGACACGGGTTCGTGCCCCGGTCTGGGAGGATCCCACATGCCGCGGAGCGACTGGGCCCGTGAGCCATGGCCGCTGGGCCTGTGCGTCCGGAGCCTGTCCTCCGCAGCGGGAGAGGCCACAGCAGTGAGAGGCCCGTGTACCGCAAAAAAAAATAAAATAAAATAAAATGACAACTGAAGCCTTAACTTAATTACAACTGTAGTAATGCAAGTGGTCTAAATACACCGAATTAATACAGATTGGCAGAGTGGACAATAAAAACATGACCCCAAAAATGCTGTGTACAAGAAGCTCCCTTCATATATAATAAAAAGTATGTTGAAAACAAACGCATGGAGAAAGATAAATCATGGAAATATTAATCAGAAGAAAGTGTGAGTGGTCGTGTTAATATCACACAATACTGTGTAGACAGTATCAGTATCAGAGAAGGTGGACTTCAGAACAAAGAAAAGCACCAGGGACAGGGACAGAGATACAAAATGATGTAGTGATGAAAAGAGCACTGTCAAGAGGACAGCGATGTTAAACGTGCATGCACCAACCAGCAGCCCTGCAAAATACGTGAGGCCACAACGGATAGACCGAAAGAACCGGGTGCTGGCTCGGGTGATTGCTTTCTCACGGACGTCTCCAAGGACGCTTTTGACAATTCCCCATCACAGAGGTGGTTTCGTACGTGCCCTTTCCTTACAGACTAAGATAATCTGTTTTTACAAGACAAATACTGTTTGAGGGAAAATAGCAAAGCGTGGCTACAATTCATTCCAGGATGATTCATTATCCCTGAATTCTTTCCATTAGCTTCTATTGTCAGCTGTTCCCCAATGATTTTATTAGATGACATAATAAATATGTGATAGAGAAAAGAAGAAAATGATGCGAGGACTCTTGTGGAAAACAACGTTTGTCTCAAAGAGCTGGGTTGGTCACCACGGGCTGGCAGAGGGCCTCCTACGGGCACTGCTCAGTCTGCAGAAGGGGCTAGCGGGGCTGGCACACGTAATACCCATAGCTGCTTGGGAAGGCTGTAGTGGGAGAGAGTCAGAGCGCATTTAGTCTGGCTGGAAAGGTCGGTGGAGCCATTGGAGAGAGGAAATCCAGCCAGGGAACTTTATCATCAAGGGCTGCGAGGTCTCCAGGCCCAGGCGAGTCTCGGTGGTAGAACTTCCTGCGGGAAGATGTGTTGCTCCTTCTGTTTCAGCGTTAAGCTCTTCGTCAGGCCTTCTCACTCCACGAAGCAAGCAGGGTGTCAGGGAGGGATGTTGCCAGCTCAGGACAGTCCTAATGAAACTGTCCTCGGCCTGGTTTCTGCCCTGGGTAGATATATCTTCAGCTGTTACATCACACGTGAGCGTGTTTGGAAGGTCAGTCCTGTGGGACTCCCCTGCTTCAACTGCGTACCGTGTTTTCTCTCTGCGAGTCTCCATTTTCTCTTTTGTAAACAGGGATGCTGAGCCTTCTATCTGCAGGGATTTACAAGGCTGGAGGCAGTGCGGGTGCCTACCACCTGCCACCATCCTTGGCACACAGTAGATACTCAGTAAATGGTACTTGATTGGATGTTATAATTATTGATTTAAAAATTTTTTCATACATTGTCTTCCATATTAGATTGTGATCCTAAAATGAAATAAATGGTTTAACCTATAACACAAATAAATTTTAAAGAGCGATATAATGCCCTACCTATAGTGCACAGAAGAGATCAAAGGAAAAAGAGTTATCATTTTTAACAATCTGTGTGCCAGGGTGTGGGTGCTGGTGGGGCCACAGTGCAACTGGGACTTGGGTGCCAGTAGCAGCGTGGACGCTGGTGACATATTTCCATTTTGGGTGAAATCAGGCTCAACTCCTTATAAAGTACCAAAATAAGCAAGTTCTATCTGTCCCCAATTTACATAATAGGTGCTTTCCTGGAAAATACAGCTTGTATTAAAAGTATTTTAAAAACTACCTCAGTGTTTGTTTGTAAAATCGCTAGTTTCTAGGTTCAGACATCCATCAACAGGATTTTCACCCACAAGAGGTGCCCCGTGGTATCTGAGGAGTTTTGGGGAATGAAGCCCACTGCTTTGGTATGGGGCTTGTCCCACATGTTACGGAACCCCCAGCTTCCCTGGACCCTGACCTCCACTTGCCAGTTGAAATCCCATCTTCGGGACCCCCAAGAACACCCCGAAATTCCCCCTGGGGGCAGCTGGCCTGCTGACTCAGGGGACCACCCCTGTGGCCCAGAGCCCAGGGGCGCTCACTGAAGGTCTGCTGTTGTAAACTGGCCGCGTGTCCCCTGAACTGCTCCTCTGGGTGCTGGCAGCCTGAGGGATGCGTTTGGGAAACGGTCCTCCGTCACCAGGAAGAGACCCGCACCTGCACAGAGGCTCAACTTCGTTCCTTCTTTTTTGCCCACGCCATAATCTGGTAGAGTCTGTGCCACAGCTGCTCTTCCTTAACAGAAAGTAAGGCAGAGGCCACCACAGCAGCAACCTGAGAACCAGCCCGAGCCAGAAAGGCCCCAGGGGGCAACAGTCAGCTGCCCTGAGCTGGGTGCAGCCTGATCACGAGGGTGGCACCCGCGCACAGGGGACCCAAACGTCCACAAGTTGCCTCTGCCTCCTTGCCACCCCGGGATCCCCGCCCCAAGCGGGTACTTGCACTTTGCTTTACCACAGTGAGGCCCAAAGGACCGCGCCGGCTCCGGCTGTTTCTGGAAATCGCCACTCCTTTCCCCGAGCTCAGGTAGCACAACCACCTCTGAGCCCTTAAACGTTTCCTCCCCTGGGGAGAAGGGGTCTTCACAGTGTGAGCTCTCCGCCCCCCAGTCATGGATCAACGGGTAAAGTTTCTGCTCTCCTTTGCTGAACCCGGGCTCCTTCAATTGGCTCGAGCGGCACCAGAACAGGGAAGGACCTGGCTGGGGTCCACCCAGTCCGAGAGGGCTGGTAACACCTCTGTTCCCGGAGTCCTGCTAACTCGGCGAGGGTGAAACCCACTGGACTCCCCGGATGCTGGAAACGGCTGTTCCAGGAGCAGAACCCCCCTCACAGGTTTTCAGCCAGTGTCTCCAGAAGCAAAGGATGGAAAACCACCGGTGGGCAGCCTGTAAAAATACCGAGTAACATCCATACGCTTCTTATGTATAACATAGATAACGAATGAGAACCTACTGCACGGTACAGGGAACTCTACTCAATGCTCTGTAGTACCTAAGCGGGAAGGAAATCCAAAAAAGAGGGAAGGTATGTATACGTAGACCTGATTCACTTTGCTGTACGGCAGAAACTAGCACAATATTGTAAAGCCATTATACTCCAATAAAAATGATTTTTAAAAAGAAAAGGAAGCAAATATACTCATCCCCTCACTATAATGTCTACAATAAACTGTTATTTTATTTTATGTTATTTTGCGGTACGCGGGCCTCTCACTGTTGTGGCCTCTCCCGTTGCGGAGCACAGGCTCCGGACGCGCAGGCTCAGCGGCCATGGCTCACGGGCCCAGCCGCCCCGCGGCATGTGGGATCTTCCCGGACCGGGGCACGAACCCGCGTCCCCTGCATCGGCAGGCGGACTCTCAACCACTGCGCCACCAGGGAAGCCCTAAACTGTTATTTTAATATAAAAAAATACTGAGTCACTGTGCTGTACACATCAAACCAATATGATATTACAAATCAACTAAACCTCCATAAAAATATAAATAAGTCATTTATGAAGTCATATAACACAAGTCCTGGGTGGGAGGCTTCAGGGAGGCCGTCAAGAACAGGGTCCTTCCCCTCTCCACTCCGCTCTGTCCCTGGAGGCCCTTGTGGGTGCAAGGGGCTCTCCCAGGCCGGCGGCCGGTGCACAGATGGCTACATGTGGGGAAGGACGATTGTGACTCCAGTGAACCTCTTTGCAAAGCCCGAAGAGCTCTCCTCACGCACTGTGGGCCGGAGGGAAGGCTTCCTGGGGACTGTCGCTCCCAGGGCCACCCCTGGGTTGGCATCGTGGACAATGCCCAGCCGAGGGGCTGCACGTCTTACCCGCTGCAAGCCCGGTGGCAGGACCAGGAATGGGGAAGGTGACGAGGCTCTGGCCTCAGGTTCAGAATTTCAGAGGACACCGAAAACCTCCGCGATGGAGGTGAACACTTTTAATGCAGTGCTGTGAAAGGCCACAATGAAGGCAAAAAATCTGCCATGAAGAAAATACCAATATTTTAAAGACAAGATCTGACCTGCACTCATGAGACTCACCCCACTTGCCTCGCCCTAATCCCTGCCTGGTCCAGCCCTATGTTCGCTTCAAATCTTGATGTTTTATTCCTTGTGGATTTTTTTTTTTTTTGCATTCATTTTGGTCTTTAAAATATTGCATTAACATATGATTTGTCTTGAGGACTGAGTTTTTTGAGGTGCCCTGAAATTTTGCCCGTGATGGGGGTACCTCACCCGCCCCACCCTGGTCTGGCTCCTTCCGGCCCCTGACTTGCAGGAAGGGGGAAGCATCTCAGGTCAAGCTCAGGCTTCCTTTGCCAGCCCAGTTTCTGGACCATCTTCGCAGGCTGCCAGTCTGTATGTGCAGTCGATGTCACGGGATCACGGCCTCAGTCAAAGCTCTTGGCTGGACCTCACCTTGGATCCCAAGCCCTGAAGCCTCCTCGGCAGGGTCTGCCGAGGTCCCCTCTCACCTCCACACTCGGATTTGCACCAACTGGATTTCCCCTGTGCTCACAGAGGACGCCCCGAAGAGACTCCTGGTGGGGGCTTGGGAAAGCAGGCCTACTTTCTCCCCCAGTCTTACCCGCGGTTGCTCTGAGCCTCTGTTGTCCCCTTAGCGCCCAGGGGGCTGTTCCCAGCTCCTTTCTCAGGAGCCCTTAGGGGAGCCCTTAGGAGTAGCCAATCCACACCACCTTGAAACTCCCTACACTTTCCCCCAGAGCCATAACCTCGGGGCGCATGCCGTGCGCACCCCACATTTAAACAGGCAACAGACGGTTTCATCGAATGGAAGATCCCTTTCCCCATCTTCCGCCAAGTCTATGTTTTAGGGTTCACTCCTTTTCCTCCTGGAGCCCCACTTCTGGTGCCAAATTCTGTAAGTAGTCATAGTTTTCGCCTGAAAGCAACAGAAACCAACTAGGGCCATTTGAGCTGAAGAGGAATTCTTGACGGGGCTGTTGAGAGTTCAGAAATTCTCCAGAAGGGCTGGGACCCCTGGTTCAGAGCTGCACTCACCTCCCACCCCAGAAAGTTGCAGTGGGCTCCGGGCGATGCCTTCCTGCGGCTGCGGCTCAGGCCCCTTTCTGCCTGCCTCCTGGCTCACCGGGGACCCAGCGTGTTTAGTCACTGCTCCCACTGCCAGAACTCTCCTCTGGGCTTCTTTCTTCCCCTTTGTTTCCTGCTCCTGATTTAAAGTCTGATGGTGGAGGCTACCTGGCGCACCTACGATGACAAAGACAGGCTCGTACCCCCACCAGCGCCGCCTGCGGTGGAGGGACTCCGGTACCAAAGCAGGTTGGAGGCCAGTGCCCCGCCCAGAGGAAGGTCAAGCATCCAGGCCTGTCCCAAGCTTGTCCCAAGATGGGCCCAGCCCCTTCCCAGCCTCCCCGAAGCCGTGGCACCACCGTCCCCAGGTTTCTCTTCCTGCGGCTGCAGGGGCCTGCCCCTCCTGGGGCCCGTCCTCCTCCCTGCAGGCTCCCGCAGGGCTCTCATCCTCTCTCGCTGCACACACGCCCCCTGGGGGCTCGCACCGCCCTGACCTCCATGTCCCGCCCTGACCCTCACTCAAGCCCGAGATCCCCACCGCCAGCGCCTGCTGGGCGTTCTGCTTGCTGACCCTTGGATACCCCCTAAACTTGAACCTGAGCGCGGTTCGTCCTGCAGCAAGGCCTCCCCACACCCACTCACAAGCCCACAACCTGGGCCCCCCCCCACTTCTTTCCTGCTCACGTGACCTGCACCTGGTCAGTTTCTAAGGGCTGTACTCTCGTCCCCACTAATTTCTTCCTGCCGGACGGGGCAAGCCCCTGTTATCCTGGGAGCACCCGGACCCAGCCGGGAGGGCCTTGGCTCAGTGCCTGCACGCGGCTTGCCTCAGCCACGTTTGGGGTTGCTTTTGTTACGGACCAAGCCACTCCTGGCCTGAAGCACCCCGTTCTCCTTCCTTCCTGTAAAGTCCCGACACTCTTGTAGCCCTATCTCAAGCCCCGTGTCCTTGGCCTTTGGAGGACTCCAGCTGGAAGCTTCATCCACAGACTGAACTCGACCCTCAGGGCTCTGCCCCGGGTGCTGGGGGCCAAGCTCATCCTTGCCTCAAAGATCTGAGGAGGAAGTTGTAGGTGAGAGCCGGCGTCTGCCAGCCCTGGCGCTTTGAGAATTTTAGGTGAGAGTTAAAGGCTACGGTGCCTCAACGCCTGTAAAGTGATTAACCCCAAGGAGAGCAGATGCCGGGAGGGTCCCCTGCCACCCCTCCCCCTCCCCCCACCCACCATCCCTCTGTCTCATTCCCAGGTCTAAACACCCCACTGCACAAACCACTGGGTGTGTGGTGAATGCCCTTCTGCTCCCCCCAACCCAAAGAGCTTTATTGCTTCTGCAATTATACAAATAGCACTTGCCCGTTGTGGTTTTTTAATAAGAAAAAAGTATAAGGAGAAAATTGAAAGTCACCTGAAATTCCACCATCCTGTGAAGAGCACCTTTGTCATTGGTGACCACGCTTCCAAGTCTCTCTTAGGTGGAATAAAAGCGACCCAAGGGCTTCCCTGGTGGCGCAGTGGTTGAGAGTCCGCCTGCCGATGCAGGGGATGCGGGTTCGTGACCCAGTCTGGGAAGATCCCATATGCCACGGAGCGGCTGGGCCCGTGAGCCATGGCCGCTGGGCCTGCGCGTCCGGAGCCTGCGCTCCGCAACGGGAGAGGCCACAAGAGTGAGAGGCCCGCGTACAGCAAAAAAAAAAGGACAAAGGAGACAAGGGCAGGCAGAGGCTGTGCCTGCTGGCCTCTGGGCAGCTCCTCCACGGTGCCCTGAGCAGGGCCTGGAGTGGAGCTGGCAGGCAGCGCCCACCTGCCAAATCAGCTGAGATGAGCGATTTGCTTTGTCTTTGCAGACCCTGCCCAGGTACTAGGAGAAAACGTGATGGAGGGTCACGTATCAGCACAGAGCAGGCGGATGGTTGACAGGACACGCTGCGTGTCCCATGCAGGAGCGCAAATGCCCCTGGGGGTGTGCTGTGCACGCCTGCGCCAGTGCCCTGGGCGCACAGGTGTGCCGCGATGTGCGTGCGGGCCACATGTGTGCACATGTGCACGTCCCTGTGGGCTGCAGCCACACTGCACTTGCCTATGTGGGCATGCAGGTTTCACAGTGGCACGAGTGGTCACAGCTCTGCCCACAAATTTCCCTCAGTGGGCAGAGGGCCGGGTGGCGGAAGGGCCCACTGAAGCTAATACTCTACCCCTGGAAGGTTCTGGGAGTCCCAGTTTTCTCAGAGTGTGGTGCTCCCGGTTCCTGCTTCTAAGTTCCCTGGACCCTGGTTAAAACGCAGCTTGTGGGAGCAGGGCCCTGGGGTCTGCATTTTAGCAAGTGGCCCTGGGTGACTCTGAACTTCGCAGAGTCTGAAATTTTCCCGGCTCTTCTGCCCTCCAGTGCCGGTCACTCCCGCGGCGTCCCCGCTGACCGCGTCAGATGGGAGTGACACATCGTCTCAGGGATGCCAGAGACCCGCCCCGGCTGCGTGCTTTGACTGGTGGGTTCCGCGATGTCCCCAAAGCCCGAGTGTCCTCACGAAGGGGTGGCGGGGGGAGCTCTGTCGTCTCCTGGCACCGGTGAGGAAACTGAGTCCGGGAGAGGCGGAGCGCAGGCTGGGAAGGAGCAGGTCCAAACGGCAAGGGCAGCCCCTGCAGGCGCCACGCAGAAACAACTCCAGCTGCTGGCGCTGCTGACCCGCCCTGGGGATGCCCGTGCAGCAGGTCCACGGGACACGCGGGGGCTGGAGTGGGGCAGCAGAGCCCTGGGAGGCCTCCTCTGGGGTCTTCTGAGAGCATTCTGGAATTCTCCCCTTTAGCATCCCCTCACCTCAGGTAGAATGCGGATCCGCAGGCCAGGGGTGCAGGGGCTCCACGCCGCGGGGAGTGCCTAAGGGGTGGGGCCAAGTGACCCTGAACCCCTCCCTCTCCCTCGTGTTCCCTGAGCTGCCTTTGGGGGTTCTGCGGCGTCCAGCCCCCGGGGCAGTGCTCAGTCCTCCTGCGAAAACCCCGTTGCGGTTTGCTACAAGACCAGCACGTATGATCTCTGAAAAGGAGGTGCCAGAGCCTGGCGCCCGGCCTGACCACCTTCCAGAACAGACCCTCGGGCCAGCGGGGCAGCATCCCCGTGGAGCAAGGGCTGGGCCTGCGGCCAGTTCCCTGAGCCGTCCTGCACTCGGCGTCCCTTCCTGGTGGCACGTTGCCACCCAGGGCACTGCCGCCTCGACCTCGGCCCTGCGGCTGAGCCAGGTTGAGGCAGCCTTGGCCAGCCCCTCTCTGGGTCCCTGGCTGGTCGGGTACTGGCCCAGTCGGTCCTGGACGCGCACCCTGAGCCTGTGCCAAGGCTCTCATGTCACAGTGGAACATTTCCTTGAGTGCTGCCAGGCCAGGGAGCAGGGGTGAGGGGAGGTGGAGGCCAGCAGCTTGGCACACCCGTGGCCAGACCACACAGGGTGGAGCGCAACGGACCAACTTTCCTGGGAGTTAGTTTATCGCACGCAGGCAGGTTGTGTAACAGTGAGGAAAGATGCCCGCCACCCCGGCTCCCAGCGAGCACCTGCCGGCTCCCACGGTCTGGGGTGGATGGGATGCAGACGGGCAGGAGGGGGCTGGGAGGAGATCGCAGGCAATCCCTTTGGACCCTCCCCCGACCAAGAAAGGGGGCCCCACTAGCCTCGCTGGACAGGTGAGGGACTGGGGGCCCCAGAGGGGTGTACTGGGGTGAACCTCCACTTTCCATCCTGAAATTCACATCCACTTGGAAGCTCAGAATGGGGCCTTATCTGGAAATAGGGTCTTTGCAGATGGAATCAGTTAAGATGAGGTCAGCCTGGATTTAGGGCGGGCCCTAATCCCATCTGACTGATGTACCTGTAAGAAGGGGAGAGACACACAAGGAGGAGGCCGTGTAAAGACAGATGCAGAGACTGGAGCAACGCGGCTGCAGCCAAGGATTTCTGCAGCCACCAGAACCTGGGAAAGACAAGGAGGGATTCTCCTTTAGAGCCTCCAGGTGCAGCCCCACCCCGGGGGACACCTGAGTTTCAGACTTATGGCCTCCAGAGCCGTGAGAGAATCCATTTCTGCTGTTGTAAGCCCCCAGTTTGTAGTACCTTGTCACAACAGTCAAGGAAACTATACAGAGGGAATGTGATTGATCCAAGACACCCGGTCAGGAGTCCCGTGGCTTTTACGTTACATCAAACCAAACCCTTTGCACTTTGGTTAGGTTTTCCCAAGACCCGTTGGTCAGACAGGGAGGAGGGAGAAATGTGGTCTCCACCTTCAGACGTCAGTGTGGCTGCAAAGAGCTCCCAAGGGGCCAGGGCAGAGGGCCCGGAACAGGGCAGGAGGGAGGTGAATCTGGATCCTGGCTGGGCCTTTCCTGGCCCTGGGAGGGCGCAGGGGGCTTGGCCTCTCCGGGTGTCAGGTTCCACACCTGTAAAATGGGGCCATAATGACAGAGGCTGACAGTAAAGTGTTTCGCACGAGGCCACCACTCCATCAATGTCATTATTTTTTCTATTTTCAAACAAGGAAGTGTTTGTAAAGCACTTAAGCCAGTATCTGGCCAAGAGTCATCACGTGATAGCACCGTCATTATTACTGCCCTCAATGCTGGCGCTATACCCAGATGTTGAATGCAGCTTTCTGTCCTCTCACCACTTCAGCCAAATTCACACCTCCGAGACAGGTAGGGACCACCTGTGCAGGTCTTGTAGGGGCGCGGCCTGAAGCTGGTTCTGCAGCGTCAGCCCATGAGCCGCACCCCAGTTCCCTGTTGCTGAGATCTGGTTGTGCAAAACGACAGTCATTTAATTCTAGCTCACGGCTCCGTGGGTCAGGGACGCAGACGGGGCCCTGCCAGTGGCCTTACTGAGGTCACTCAGTGCCACTCCGCTGATGGGGGGTCTGGGATGTCTGGCTCCTTGGCCGAGGTGACTGCCAAGCTGGGCTCCACCGCAGGGCTGGTGGCCGGAGCACCTAGTCCTGGCCCGGCCGGCATGACACACTCAGGAAGTCGGACTCCTGCTGGGAGGGTGAGGGCACATTCATTAATTCATCTGCTCATTCAATCATCCAATAGGTTTTGATTGGCCACCTGCCCTTTGCCAGGCCCTGTACGGGGCGGGGCTGGGATACCTCAGTGACTGACACAAATTCCTGTCCGCACGGTGCTTTCATTCCATGAGTGAAACAGAATCAAACGAGATTGATGACATAGATGGCTAATGAGACAGCGGTAAGCGCTGGAGAAAAAGCAAGGAAGAGAGACTGAAACGTAGTGTGGAGTGGCTGTCAAACTTTCTAGATTCCACGTCTTGAAAGTGGCTTTTGGGTAAAAAGCCGGAGTAAGTGAGGCACTTACTCTGTTTGGATCTGTGGGAGCTTTGGAGGGCTTGGGTGGAGATGTGACGGGACCAACCTAGGGTTGGCCAGGATCCTTCCAGAGGCTCTGTTGGATGGAACTTCAGGGCCAAGGTGGTGGCAGAGAGAGCAGCAAGGGGGCCGATCCAGCCATCCAGGCGGGACGATGGCAGCTGCCACGGGTGGGACCACTGTGGAGGGAGCGACAGCCCAGCAGGTTTGCTCTGTCCAGACGTGGGAGGGGGGAGGAGACAGAGCCGACCCCCACCCAGGGTTGGCAGGACGGAGCCCCTCCATGTGACAGGAAGACGGCGGAGCAGCAGGTGGGGAGGGAAGATGGGGCCCCAGGGGGCATGTCAGCTTCGGAGCCCCCGATGGAGATGCAGCTGAGGTGGCTGGTTATAGGCCTTGGGGGTCCAGGAGGGGGACCCAGGATGGAGATACGGTTCAAGACAGACTGCGTAGCCCTGAGCCTGAGTGAGGCCACCGTGGGAGAGAGGGTACCAAGGCGAGAGCTCAGGGCACCGCGGCACTGAGAGGACAGGAGGGGACGGGCAAGGCACCCGGAAGCAGCCCAGTGAGGTTGTTGCACTCCCACCCACTCTCTCCTGTGGCCTCCAGGGCGGGACCAGACCTGCCCCCACCAGCTCCGAGCTCCTACGCTCCCTGTGGCCTCTCCCATCGTGCTCCTCCTGCCACGCCAGCTCTCGGCAGCCCCGTCCACCTGTCAGGCCCACTCCTGCCTCGGGGCCTTTGCTCCTGCTGTGCCTTCTGCCTTCAATGCTGGCTCGTGCCTGGCCCCTCACTTACTCAGGGGAGACGGGGAGGCAGGTCATCCCCGGAAGCCAGATGGGAAAGTACATCAAGGAGGAGGGCGAAATCAGCCCTGAGAAGAGCTGATGGGGGCTTCCCTGGCCGTCCGGTGGTAAAGAATCCACCTGCCAATGCAGGGGATGTGCATTCGATCCCTGGTCAGGGAGCTAAGATCCCACAGGCCACAGGGCAACTAAGCCCACGTGCCACAACTACTGAGCTCGCATGCCGCAACTACAGAGCCCACACGCTCTGGAGCCTGCGCCACAACGTGAGAGAAGCCCGTGTGCCACAACAAAGATCACAAGTGCCGCAATGCGTGCTCCCGGGCCACAAGTGGACCCTGCAGAAGGGGCCAGACGGGGGTCCTCTTAAAAGGGTCCCCTCTGAGGAAGCACCTGGAAGGGCAAGGCAACCTGCACCAAGGGTGGACGGCCAGAAACGGGTGCTGAAGGGAGTGAGGGACCCCACACGTGCTGGTGAGGGGCCGGCTCTGGGTGTCACCCCCAGGACCTCACTGCCCAGGCCGGGCCCGGGCCCTCACCCTCCCACCACCTGCACCGAGCTCCCTGGGCAGGTGTGGGCCTAAGGAGTCGTCTCAGATGCAAGTGGGGGGAACAAAGGAGAGAGCTGCTGACTTACCCCTCCCCGGTGCATCTGGGGGACACTTCGGGCCCAGGCTGGGGGCAGGGAGGTATTTCACACAGGGCCAAGGTCTGCAGTTACCACCTTAGACCCACCTGGACTCCCTTACCTGAGCATCGTGGGAGGAGCCAGCATCACCTGAGATGTGCCAGAGAGTTCATCAGCTTGGGAAGGACGGGTTCCAGGGAGTGACCGTGTGCTCGTGTGGTGTGTGCTCGCGTATGTATGTGTCTACGTGTGTGCGTATGTGTATACACGTGTATGTGTACAGTTTCAGGGCTGCTGAGAGAATAGGTGTTTCTCACCTGCCTCTGACCTGTTCAGCTTTTCCATAAGCCGTGACAGCCTCAGAGGAGGCAGTGTGACGCTGACCCAAGGAGTGGGATGGCGGGGCTCAGTGGGGAGGGGGCTTCTTGGCAAATGGGCGTTAGAGGTGAGCCTCGGACCACAGCCGGGGTTTGCAGAGATGGGGAGGGCAAGCCGGCAGCCCGCGGGGGTCAGGGCACAGGGCGCGGGCTGCGGGTAGAGGCCCGGGCAGCACTTTTCGCCTCGGCCCGTGAGGCTGACGAGGTGGGCGGAGTCAGATCCTGGGCGCTGGCCGGGAGGCGGGAACTCTCGGAGTGTCTCCTGGGGTGATGGGGGGCGAGAAGGGCACGGGCTCCCTTCCCTGACTCTCAGGCTTCAGAGGGCATTGCTGTCCCCCAGGCACGAGGGTCTGCCCCTTTGCCTGCAGAGCTGCCGGGGGTGACGGGGCTCGGCACCTGCCGGAACCCCGCGGGCCTGCTCCGTGTGAGGGCGGTAATTACGGTTGCTGTCAGGCGGCTTCCTCACCAGCCGTCAAGTCACTTAAAAACAACTTGCACAGAATGAGTCACCTGACCTGCCTCGCCGAGAAGCAGCCTGGTCTGACGGTGTCCCTGCACCCCGAGGCTGGTGGGGTCTCCACGAACGGAGCGCACCACGGCCCGATGCAGGCGCTCCGGAGCCAGCGCCAGGACCCTGCTTCTGTCCACACCCTGCCCTTCTCCCAGGACCGGAGGGGGATGCGAGTGGCCCCCGCTGCCCACATAGGACACCTCCCACGGTCAGCCGACCGGCAGCATCCCCGGGTTCCAACCTGCAGCCGGGTGGGATCACTGTCTCCGTTTTGCAGACGAGGTTAACTTGTGATTCAGAGCCAGAGGCGGCGGATTCAAGTCTGATTCCAGAGCAGGACACTTGGTGACAAAGTCAGCGGGGTCAGCTGGGCAGAGTAATCCACATGACGGACACAAAGTACCCTTTCCACCCACATGACATCAAAGGGACACAATACAACACTCCATGCTAGGGTCTGACTGTGTCTCCCCAGAAATCATTTGTTGAACTCCTACCCCCCAGTGATGGTGTTAGGAGGGGACCTTTGGGTCATGAGGGTGGTGTCCCTGTGAATGGAATTCATGCTCTTATAAAAGAGGCCCCAGGCATGTAAATCAATGAAGTTAGAACACTACCTCTCACCATACACAAAAATAAACTCAAAATGGCTTGAGGACTTAAATATAAGACATGACACTGTAAAGCTCCTGGAAGAGAACCTAGCCAAAGCATTCTCTGACAAAAGTTCTACCGATGTTTTCTTAGGTCAGTCTCCCGCAAGGCAAAAGAAATAAAAGCAAAGTATAAACAAATAGGACCTAATCAAGCTCATAAGCAGAGGAAACCATAAACAACACGAAAAGACCACCTGTGGACTGGGAGAAAATATTTGCAAATGAGGTAACCAACAAGGGCTTAATTTCCGATATATAAAATAGTTCATACAGCTCAATATCAAAAAACAAACAACCTGATCAAAAAATGGACAGAAGACCTAAATAGACATTTCTTCAAAGAAGACATACAGACGGCCAACAGACACATGAAAAGATGCTCAACATTGCTAATTATTAGAGAAATACAAATCAAAACTACGATGAGGTATCACCTCACACAGATCAGAATGGCCATCATTAAACAAGTCTACAGGGGGCTTCCCTGGTGGCGCAGTGGTTGAGGGTCCGCCTGCCGATGCAGGGGACACGGGTTCGTGCCCCGGTCCGGGAGGATCCCACATGCCGCGGAGCGGCTGGGCCCGTGAGCCATGGCCGCTGAGCCTGCGCGTCCGGAGCCTGTGCTCTCAACGGGAGAGGCCACAGCAGTGAGAGGCCCGCGTACCGCAAAAAAAAAAAAGTCTACAGGGACTTCCTTGGTGATCCAGTGGCTAGAACTTCACCTTCCAATGCAGCGGGTGTGGGTTTGATCCCTGGTTGGGGAGCTAAGATCCCACATGCCTCGTGGCCAAAACACCAAAACATAAAACAGAAGCGATATTGTAACAAATTCAATAAAGACTTTAAAAACGGTCCCCAGCAAAAAAATCTTTTTAAAAAAACGTCTACAAATAATAAATGCTGGAGAGGGTGTAGAGAAAAGGGAACCCTCCTACACTGTGGGTGGGAATGTAAGTTGGTGCAGCCACTGTGGAGAACAGGATGGAGGTTCCTTAAAAAACTAAAAATAGTGTTACCATATGATCCAGCAATCCCACCTCTGGGTATAAATCTGGAAAAGTTGAAAACTCTAATTTGAAAAGATACCTGCACCCCAATGTTCACTGCAGCGCTATTGACAATAGCCAGGACATGGAAGCAGCCGAAGTGTCCATCGACAGATGAATGGATAAAGACGTGGTAAATATACACAGTGGAATATTACTCGGTCACGAAAAGGAATGAAATATGCCATTTGCAGCAACATGGATGGACCTAGAGATGATCCTACTAAATGAAGTAAGTCAGACAGAGACATATTATATGATATCACTTATGTACAGCATCTAAAAAAGAAATGATACAAATGAACTTATTTACAAAACAGAAAGAGACTCACAGACTTAGGGACCAAATTTATGGTTACCGGGGGAAAGGGTGGTGGGGAGGGATAGACTGGGAGTTTGGGATTAACATATACACACTACTATATGTAAAATAGATAAACAACAAGGACCTACTGTACAGCACAGGGAACTGTACTTAATATCTTGTAATAACCTGTGACGGAAAAGAATCTGAAAGACTATGTATATCTGTATCTCTGAATCACTGTGCTGCATACCTGAAACTAACACAGCATTGTAAATCAACTATACCTCAACTGAAATAAAATAAAATAGAAGAGGCCCTAGGGAGCTCCCAGGCCCCTTCCACCAGGACCCAGGGAGCCACAGCCACCAGCAGTCTGCCCCCAGGAGGTGGCCCTCACCAGAACCGGACCACGCTAGCACCCTCATCTTGGACGTCCAGCCTACAGAAACGTACGCAATAAACATCTGTTGCTGCTAAGCCGCCCTGTCGGTGGTGTTTTGTTACAGGAGCCTGGATGGACTCAGACCCCGGTCCATCCCAAGTGTAGTGAGAGCAAAGGAAGTGCCACTCAGACACCGGTTCGTCCCAAGGGCAGTGAGAGCAAAGGAAGTACCAGCTTCGCAGCCTTTGAGGAAAGAAATTGGCAAAATGTATTTTCAAACCTTAGAATTTTCTATTCCTTTTAACCCAGAACTTCCACATGTAAGGTGGAAGCCATCCTGGGCGGACGTCAAATTAGCCACAGGCTCGTTTTCTCACTAAAGCCTTCTTGGCGAGGGTGAGAGGTTGGAACCCCCCTGACTGTCCAACAACACAGATTAGCTAAACGACCTGCAGCACTTGTGGTGGGATGAATACGGTCCCCGTAAGTGACCACGCCCCAGTCCTCAGATCCTGTGAACGTGTTACCTTACACGGTTAAGAAGGACTTCGCAGATGTGATGGAGGTGAGGTCCTGGAGATGGGGAGATAGTTCTGAATTATCCAGGTGTGCCCAGTGTCATCGCTAGGACCCAGGGTCCTTGTAAGAGGGAGGGAGGAGGCTGAGAGAGAGAAGATACAATTTGACAATGTGGTATTGCTGGCTTTGAAGACAGAGGAGGGGCCACAAGCCAGGGAAGGCGGGCGCCCTCTAGAAGCGGGAAGAGGCAGGAAACGGATTCTCCCCTAGAGGGAGAGAGAGAAGGAACCGGAAGACACCAGCCCTGCTGACCCTTGATTTCAGGACTCCCGGCCTCCAGGCTGTAAGAGATTACGCTTGTGCTGCTTTAAGCCTCTAGGTGTGCAGTGATTTATTACAACGGCCGTGGGAAGCTCAGAGGACGCTCACGTGTGGCGGGTATGGGCCATACCGGCGGGTCCATGGCATGGTCACTGGAAGTGGAAAAGGGGGGATGCAGTCCAGGGCACACGATGACAACGTTTCTGGTTGTTCGTTCGGTATCAGCCGGGGGTTACTCCAAGAGGGACTGGTGGGGAGGGAGGGCCTGAGCAAGGCCCTGATGTCTGGTGGGCAGGGTGCTGGCAGGGACATCTGAGGGCAGCCCCTGCCAGGCGCGGAGCCTGGGGGGTGAGAGTACACGTTGGAGAAGGGGGCGTGGGCGGCATGGGAGAGGCTGCAGCAGCTTCCCGAGGGACCAAGGACCAACGGGACACGGGATAGCCAGGCCCCGAGAGGTCACGTCCAGGCTGAGGGCGGCAGGCTTCAGGGCAAATCAGGTTTGCCTTTTAACTTAATCGCTTCACTCTGCCTAGTCCTGTAGCCCCTGAAAGACCAGGGGGCTCTGCACAGCGGCCGGGGGCCTGACTTGCTAAGTCTCCCTTGCACGACACAGATCCAGGCTTGCAGGAGTCAGAGAAAGGAGAGTGGCTTTGTGGCGTGGATTTGGGGGAGAGGTGATGAGATGGGGCAAAAGGCCCTTTATACTCCAGCACCCCAAAGCCCAGCCCGTTGGCTGTGTCCTACCTTCACCCTCCCCAGAGAGCCTGGGCCACCAGGCGGGACTCCACCGGGTCCCCACCGCAGCCTGCCAGCCGGCCCTGCTGGGGTCAGGCCCGCAGACTTCGGCCGTGCCCACCTGCCCCGGTGATGGGATCAGTGCCTTTGTAAGAAGAGATGCCAGAGTTTTCCCCCTCACTCACTCTCTCCCTTCCTGAGGGCACACAGCGCGTGTCACACGACCACACGGCGAGACGGCTGCTGCCTACAAGCCAGGAAGAGGCTAGAACCCAACCATTCTGGCGTCTCTGGGCCTCCGTTTCCCTGCCTGTGATGGGACTGGGCTGGATTGGGTACACCTTGATTTTGAACTTGCAGCATCTAGGACTGTGGGAGATAAATACACGTTGTTTATACGCCTTCTCTCCTCCGGAGCTGCACGTAGCCGAGGTCTGCTCTTCGTCTCTCAGCGGGTCAGGGCGTTCTGTCTCACCACCCAAGAACCTTCGAATCTTGTAAAACAGACCTCACGTGGCCTGAGCAAGTCCAAGGACGGCCATCAACTGGGTGGGACAAGCAGGGCACACGGGCTGGGGCTCTGAGATGCCCCCGGGGCATCCGTGGGCGCGAGTCTGGAGCTGGGGCAGCAGCCCACGTGGACACGCGCACTGGGGAGTCCTTGACCACAGGTATTAAAACTCTGAGGCCGGGAGTGCAGACAGCTCGAAGGAGGGGTGTGATCCGAGGTGAGGACCGAGGAGGAAGCAGCTGGAGGGAGAGGGGAGAGCCAGGGAGCTGGGGGAGGGACCGCAGCTGGGGGTCCTGGGAACCAAGAGAAAAGGGCTTCGGGGGTGATGAGCTGCGTTCTTCGATGCTGAAAAGTCAGGTGCTCAGTGGACAGAGAGCTGACCCGGCTCCTTGCCCAGAGCGGTGTAGCAGTGAGGAGACAGGAGGACACACGGGCGACCCCGGCCCCTGCACCTCTCGGCGTGTTGAACTGGGTGTTTCCCAACAAGCGTGTCCTTTCGGCCTCGACATCATGTCACATTCTAATAGTGATTATTACCAGAACGTAATGAACACTCGCTAGGCACCCTCCGTGGGGCTCCGACATCTCCGTGGCTTGAATATCTTTTTGATGAGCATTGAGGATCTCCCCGAGCTGGTGTGAGCACGTGGCAATGATCAGGAATCCCACGTGGGGCTTTGGGCTGCGGCCTGGCCGCATGCCGTGTGTTGAGCGGCCAAGAGAGTGGTGAAGCTCAGGGGACCTGCCAGTGTGAGACCGCACCCCACACCCCGCCACGGGGATCCCTGGCGTTCAGGGCAGGTCCCACACTCCTTACACCCCACAGAGGCCGAGCCCAGGGCAGGCAGAACCATTACGGTGGATTACGTGGTCCAGGGGCAGAGGTAGATGGAGCAGGGCACTGGGTTTCTATTTCGAATACCTCTGGTGGCTTTGAGAAAAGTTTCTCATTTCCACTAAAAACGCCGGTGCCCAGGACGCATGGTTACCCCGCCCCGTGCTACCCAGCCTGACTTCCCACTTCCTCTGTGTGTGAGCTTCCTACGGCTCTTCTAACAAATCACCTCCTGGGTAGTGTATTGAAACAACACAGATTTAATCTCTAACAGTTCTGGGCGTCACAAGTCTGAAAGCCAGGTGTCTGGGGCTCTGGGCAAGCATCCATTTCCTGGCCTCTTCCAGCTTCTAGAGGCCGCCTGCTTTCCCGGGCTGCCGGCCAGCGGCTCCCCAGCCTCTTGCTTCCGTGGTCACTCCCCCGCCTCTGGCACGTGTCCACTCCTCACCCACCTGGGTGGTCCCCATCTCAAGGTCCTTAATCACACCGGCAGAGTCTTGCCCTGTAAGGTGACACGTTCACAGGTTTTAGGCACTAGGACCTGGGCGTCTGTGGGGCCCTTATTCAGCCCACCTCACTCCTCTGCCAGGACCCACGCGTCTGAAGGGCCGCTGTCCTGCCAGCTGCCCACAAGCAAGTTCTGGATCCATGAAAACACGAGAGCTGGCCGCCAGGCCTCAGCTTTCCCAGCCTTCAAATGGGACTGACCAAAGCAGTGTGTCTTGGGGTTACCACGGGGTTCAGAGGCGGGGGAGACTTGAAAATGGGGAATACAGGTCTCACCCACAGACGCCAGCTGCTGAGGGCGATGACACCAGGTCTGTGCAGGTGTCCCTGGGGTATGGGGCTCAGGCATGGGCAGAGGGTGACCGCTGAGCCCCAGCAGAGCCTCAGGAAGGTGCGTGCCTTGCGGGGAGCGGGGCTGTGGCTCGTCTGATGCTGCGTGCCGTGAGAGACCCTTTCTCTGAAATTCTGGATCTAAGGAGGCCCCTAACTGTCAGCCCCTTGATCAGAAAGCCCATTGAAGCATCAAATCAGCTGGGCACCTGAGAACGCTGAGCGGCCCTTCCAGCCTGACCCTCTGCTCGTCCCAGGGCTCCTGCCCCGATGGGGAAGCCATCCAGGGGAGGCTGGTTCCTCATGGGATCCAGGCGCAGCCATGGACGAGGTGACCTCGGAGCATATCCGCGTGGCCAGTGCGGCCAACCCCATGTTCTCACCAGAGACGGATTGGGCTCAAACTCAAAGCAAATTAGTCAGACGTTTATTTCAGAACAAATCAGGGGGTGGGGGGGGCACATCTCCCCTTAAACTTCCAAATGCTCCTTGTCACTCCCAGAAAAAATTCCCAAACCCCTTGACGGGAACCCAGTGTTCCCCTACCGCATGTCCCACCTGTGCCCTGAGCGCATGCCCGGGTGACCATCACTGCTGGGCCACCAGCTTTCGGAGATGCTCTCCCTTTGGCCTGGACTGACCGGCTCTGGCCCCCGGCCGCTCCTCATACATCCTCCAGAGGCCATGTCTGACGTGAGAAACCCTGTGAGAAGACCCCTGCTGGGCTCCCCCAGCCCTGGGTGCACCTCAAGGGAGGCTGGGCTGTGAGAGCTTGAGGTCACCCACCTGTCCATCTTCCCGAATACGCCATGAGCCCCTGCGACGTCCACCCCGTGCTGGCACGTGGCCGGTGTCCCTGGAATGCTCCTTAAACACCACCCGCATTGCAGAACTGAGACCCTGTGCTCCCAGCCCTGGGCTCCGCGTGGTAGGCGCACCACTTGTTCTATCCTCTCAACGGCCCCTTAGGGTACTAACATCCCCCTGTTCCACAGACGGGGAAGCAGAGGCTCATGGGAGCCTTGCCTGGGCCACGGCCAGGAAACCGCAAGCCAGGGTGTGGCCTGTGTCTCGGGAATTGGGCCGTGCCCTGTGCCAGCCGTGTGTCGGGTCGATGGGCCTCGCCAGGTTCCAGTGGTGCTGAGCACAGTCTGTAGATGCGGGCAGAGCAGGGAGCAAGCTCGGAGGCTGCTCCATCCACAGGGAGGCAGGGAGGACCGCACGGGCTGGGGTCCCTTGACTTGGTGGCATCCCTGCACCAGCCCTGTTCACTCATCAGTTGTCCCTGGAGTGAGGAACTCCTGGGCTCCTGGCCCCCTTTGGGGTACGGGGGACACAGAGGGGGCAGGCGAGCATCCCTTGCAGTAGGGCCCGGAGAAAGCGAGACAGGCTGGGGCCGATTGGGGCAATCAGGGAGGCCTGCTGGAGGAGGTGCTGGAGGACGGTGGGAGGGAGGAGGGGGCAGCGCACCAGTGGAGCAAGCGGTGAGCAGAGGCTTGGGATGCACACCCGAGGCCCGGGACCCTTGTCGTCGCTACAGAACCGGGGCGCACAGGCGGGCGGGTCAGCACAGGGCAGGAGAACCCTGCCGGCCCGGCCCAGGCGCTATGGTAGGATTGGCCGCCCTCCACAGGTACCTGGAAGGATCCGCACTGCCCCCAACCCCGCATACCAGCGAGGAGGGCAGACCTGCCCAGGACCACCTCGCCGGCGCGAGCCGTCGGCTCTCGGGCAGGCGTTCCCACCAGGACCCACGCTGCCTCCCAGGGGTCCTGCAGTCTGGGACGGATTGGGTGGGCTTCCCAGATGCAGCAGGAGCCTGGTAGGTCCCAGGGGCCCTGGGTTCCAGGGCACCTGGACAGGCCCCACCCCCAGACTCTGTTTCCTTGCCCATGATTGGGAGTCAGCGTGCCCACAGGCAGAATGACGTGTGAAGTCATCTGTCTGTGACTCCCACCAGGCTGGGCACACAGTAGGTGCTTAATGGCCCGGGACATTCCAGGGTGGGCTCCTCACAGGCCCTGGGTTCCATCCTGGGAGATGCTGACCTGCGTTCATATACTGTTGCTATATTTGTTCACTGTGTGACCTTGGGAAAGTTACTTAACCTCTCTGAGCCTCTATTCCAAGATCTGTTCAGATCTGTTCAATATCTCATCTCTGCTTCACAACCCTCAATGTGAGGGTCACATGAGATGATGATGCCCCCAAATCCCTCGTGAATGGTCACAAGAGAACCACGTGAGAGATGATGGCTGAGACTGGGACGGGGTGGGCAGGATCAAGCCTCAAGGGCCATCAGAGCGATGAACCCACTACCCTGACTCGGCCATCAAGTTGGCAGCAGGCACTGGGCACTCAGCACATGCCAGGTTTGAAGAACGAGATCCAGCTGGCCTTGTCGCTCCCGCACTGGACACCTAAGCCCCAGAGGCACACGGTCTGGCGGTCAACTTGGCCTCTGCCCAGTCCTGCTGGCCCCCATCACACCCCGGGCCTCTGTCCTCAGACCCTCTGATTTGCCTCGCTGGCCCCGGACGTGCTCTGACTGCAGGGTGCCTTGTGCCTTCCCTTCCTTCCAAGCTGCTTGTGAGACCCCTGCCCACTTCCACGAAGTTTCCAGACCCTCCCAGCAGGGAGAACTGGAGTGCGTCAGCCAGGGATGACAAAGAGCGCTCCCTGCGTGCAGGTCACTACGCCCCCTCGCCCTCACGCACAGTGAGGCACATGCTACCCCACTGTACCCCGTTTCAAGCTGGGGAAGCAGAGGCTGAGAGAGGCCGAGTCCCAGGCCTCTATTATTCCTTAGCCGCACCAGCTTCTGCCCCAGGGCCTTTGCACTTCCCAGGTAGGAGGTGGCAAAACTCAGGCAAACCCAGGCTCACGGATTCCAGCGTCTGAGCTCTTAACCCCTTCACTCCATCCTGGCTTGTCTACATGGGCTCGTGTCCCACGCACCCAGCTGCCCTTGGCCAGGCTCCTGGGTGTATGCATTCCATCCACCCTGAATTGCCCCTCCAGCCTGGACCTCACCCAGAAACACCAGGCCTGCATATCCAGCTATCTCCCCTTGGTGGTCTAAGAAGCATCACTTAATAGTCAAACCTTTTAATTCCCAGCTCAACCCTGACCCAGTCTGCCTCACCTGAGCCTGTGTCACCTCTGTTCTTCTACGTCCTGAAGCCATCCTTGATTCTCTCTCTCTCACCCCACTTTCAAGCTGCTGGTAAATCCAACTGGCTCTGCCTTCAATACACATCTAGGGTCGACCGTCTCTGCTTCCCCCAGCCAGGTCCAAGCCACCTCCATCATGTCCCCGTGGTCTCCTCACCTGTGCCCTGATCAGCTCTTCTCCATGCTGCACCACAGGGAGACAGAAAGCAGAAACGTGCCACTCCTCTGCTCAGAACCTCCCGGTGAGCTCCCCTCCCACTCAGAGCCAGGTCCAAAGTCCCTACCACGGCCCCGAGGTCCCGCAGGACATGACCATGACCCTGTTCCTTTCTCTCCTCCCCTGTTCACGCCTGCTATTTCTTGACCACACAGCTTCTGCCCCAGGGCCTTTGCACCTGCTCTTCCCTCTGTCTGGACCTCTCCTGTGATGTCACCATAGCTCACCATCACTTCCTTTAATTCTCTGCTCGAGTGACCCTCCACAGGGAAGGGACTGCCCCTGACCCCACTTTGCCCGGCACTGGTTACTCCCTTAGCACACAGCTCCTCCTGGCACACGCATTGCCGGCTTCTGGTCAGTCTCTCTTCCATTCCTCTCTCCAGCTGGAATGGAAGCTCCAGGGTGCAGGTATATGGCCCTTTGTTTCCTGCTGTACAGGACGTACAGACATAGTACCTGCTCAAAACACATCTGTGGCACGAACCCTCCTGTCCATCCTTCTCTTGCTAGAGACTCATGAACTTAATGACAATTCATTTCACGTTTGAAATTTGCATCGAGGATAAATCTCCAGGGTTACAAAAAGATCAGTAAAATTCATTCTCAAGGACCCAGATTAAATTTAAATAGAAAAGCACTATTTAACCAACCCAGGAAAACATTTATATAAACGTGCTTATATAATGCATTAAAACGTGCAGAAAAGCCGCCTGTGTGGTCACATTCACATTTCTCACACAAATAGCGGCATATGCTAAAACCACTTAAATCTGCTCTGCATCTCCTCTCTTAAAGCTCTGAGATTAAACCGACATGCTTTTGCCCTTAAAAACATGTCCTTTCTTTGTCTTACTAAGTGGCTGGAGGTTTTGCAATTCCAAAATGAAGCCGTCACAGGAGGTGGTGAGCCTAGATCTTTAGATAAACATCCTTCTTTCATTTCTCTCAAACTTGTGAAGACTCGGGCTCCACAGGGCTGGGGACACGGGGTCCCCAGAGGTCAATCCAATTAGTCGGGTAGTCCCTGTGCCAGGAGGCGTGCGCAGGGGGACTCCCACAAGCCCGCGGGCTGTGCTGCTTCCACAGGGCGAGGTTCTGTCCCTGGCGACAGCGCTCAGAGCTTCCTCAGCATCTTCCATAGGAGCTTCTGTTCTCGAAATAGCATGTGACTGACAATTTCTTCCTCCAGGATGAAAAATAGTTAAATGAATGAGACATTCTCAGAAAACCCACATTTGAGTTGGGGAGTGGTGATTCAAACCCTGGAAGAGAAAGTAGTTTGATTTTTAAATGATGAAATCTGTATATTCTTTCTTTTTCTCTGGATTCTTTAAGATGGGTGACAGAATATCAGTGAATTTTTTTAAAAACTGAAATTGTTTTAAAAATGTACATCACTCGGGGGCTTCCCTGGTGGCGTGGTGGTTAAGAATCTGCCTGCCGATGCAGGGGACACGGGTTCGAGCCCTGTGATGGGAAGATCCCTCATGCCACGGAGCAACTAAGCCTGTGCGCCACAACTACTGAGCCTGAGCTCTAGAGCCCGCAAGCCACAACTACTGAGCCCGCGTGCCAGAGCTACTGAAGCCCGCATGCCTAGAGCCCATGCTCCACAGCAAGAGAAGCCACCGCAGTGAGAAGCCCGCACACAGCAGCAAAGAGTAGACCCCGCTCACCGCAACTAGAGAAAGCCCGCATGCAGCAACGAAGACCCAACGCAGTCAAAAATAAATTAATTAATTAATTTTTTAAAATGTACATCACTCTGTGTGACAAACTGCTTTGTCTCTGGTTGTGTCAGGTTTTATTTGGGGGGGCGGTTTTGGAAGCATAAATCCCGAGTCTTCCTACTCACTCTTTAGTGCCTCTCTGCTGGCAGAGGGAACTCTTCTGCCCTGGATCTTCCAGGGACCCACTTACCTTGGGCTCCTGGAACTCTTTGTTTGTGACTCTCTGTGAGGGGTCAGCTGTCTTCCTGGTGCTCCTGGGAAAAGTGTGGCAACTGCCTTGGAGTCTGCTTGGTTAAAAAGGATCCAGAGGGTGTAAATGACAGAAGGTTCATTTAAGCAGGTGGGGTTGATTAGAAAGGAATTTTAATCTTCGATTATAATAATAGGACCAGAGTGTCTGGAATAGAGGAGGTGATCGTTCTGTTGCATCCTGGGTGGCTCATACATTCTTGGCAGTGTTGTAGTTGATTGTGGGTCCCTTTGGGTAATCTGGGCCTTGGCATGTTGAGCAGGTAGGAAAGGGGACCTGAGGCTGGGTCCTTGGAGGAAGGCATCCAGGAATCAGGGCTGCTTCACCAGGGCTCTGGGGACCTGGCCACTGTCTGTGATTTCTGAAGGGCTGTCGGGGCCACAGGGATTGGTTTTGTGTGGCCCCAAAGGCGGAGCCAGGACCACTTGGGGGTACTTTGGTCATCTACTGCTGCGCACCAAGCACCCCAAAAATCATTGGCTTAAAACACCAATTTAGGGACTTCCCTGGTGGTGCAGTGGTGAAGAATCCGCCTGCCAATGCTGGGGACAGGGGTTCGAGCCCTGGTCCAGGAAGATCCCACGTGCTACGGAGCAACTAAGCCCTTGAGCCACAACTACTGAAGCCCGTGCACCTAGAGCCCGTGCTCTGCAACAAGAGAAGCCACCAAAGTGAGAAGCCTGCTCACTGCAACAAAGAGTAGCCCCCGCTCGCCGCAACTAGAGAAAGCCTGCATGCAGCAATGGAGACCCAACGCAGCCAAAAATACATAAACAAATTTATTTTTAAAAAACGCAGAACACTAATTTATCCCTATCTCCCAGTGTTCTGTAGGCTGAGTGGGGTCGGCTACGAGGCTGTCCCTCGTGGCACCGTGGGAGGTTGGCTGGGCGGCAGTGTCTGAAGCCTCGGCTGCCCTGGACGCCCAGGTTAGTCCCCTGCGTGGCTGGCAGCTGGTGTCAGGGCTGCTGACCACAGAGCCTCCACGTGGCCTCTCCGCGTGGCTTGGGCTTCCCTCGGATGGCGCCTGGGTTCTGAGAGCACGTGCTCCAAGACATCGGGCGGGAGGTGCACGGCTTCTCATGACCCGGCTTGGGGGTCCCAGGAAGTCACCACCACCTCATACCACCGGGCGGGCTTGGATGGAAGGGAGGCAGACGCTGCGATGGGACAGTGGCGTGCGCGTGCCAACGCCAGCTTTCACAACGACGTTCCCCAAGGGGAACCCCGGAGGAGTCCTCCCCCAGGCCCCAGGCCCAGCTGCCAACTGTACCAGCCTGTGGGCCACACAACAGAACACCGGACCAGCGGCTTCAACAGCAAAAACTGTTGGGCCCAGCGTAAGTGAAAGTACAGGTCCTTCTCTCCAAAGTCAGGAAGATGGGGGGCCTCGAGGGCATCACGCTAAGTGGAATGTAGTAAGTCAGATGGAGAAAGACAAACGCTGTAGGATTTCACTCACGTGTGGAAGCTAAAATAATAAAGAGTCAAATCAACGAAAACAAAATAAATGAACAAACCAAAGCAAACAGACACAAACACATAGATCGAGAACAGAGCAGTGGTTGCCAGAGGGCTCAGGGGAGGGAGAAATGGGTACGGGGGCCAGCTATACACATGGTATGCATGGAAACTATCTTTGGTGGTGAGCACTCTTGTGTGTACAGAAGTAGAAATATAACGATGTACACGTGAACATATAACGTTATAAATCAGTGTTACTTCAATTAAAAAAGAAATAGGCAGGAGAAAACCTGTCTGCTTTCCCTGACTGTCTCTTGACCTGTCTAGAGGTTTCCTATGCACTGTTCAACAAGATCCCTGGGGCAGGGGCCTCTGAGGGGTGCGTGCGGACCCCAGAGCCCCACCCCAATACTGGGGACAACCAGGCCCTGCCCAGGGGGGATGGGGGAGGGGGGAGGGGGGAGGGGGGAGGGGTCACTGGGCGGGGCAGAGGGCGGGCCTCCAGAACCCATCCCTGTGAGGCCCAATCCAGGGGTGATGGGAGATAGGACCTCCGTGAACTGGCCCCATGCATGCTGCAGGTGCCAGGGGACTCCATTCACAAAAGCACAGCACTCTGTAATGGCATATATGGGAAAAGAATCTAAAAAAGAGTGGATATACGTATACGTACGACAGATTCACTTTGCTGTACACAACATTGTATGTCAGCTATACCCCCGAAAAAATTATATATTAGAAAAAAGATAAAACTGTTAGGACCGCAGAGCGCGGACCCCACGAGCTCGGGGACTGCACCGCCGCCCGGAGCTTCCCCCCAGGGCGTCCAAAGCCGAGAAGATGGAGGACTTATTCTGCACCCACCAGTCCTGGATGTCGGCCGCCTGGTGGGTGGGCTGGGGGAGCTTGCGGGCCCTCCCGGGCACTGCACAGACCAAGAAGGCCTCAGCTGCCTGAGGGTCACCCTCCAACCAGGACACTGGGCAGCTGGCTCTTGAGAGGGACAGCGGGTGCCGTCTGACTGCGCCCAGCGGTTCAGGATGCCGGGGTGTGGGTGGAGCTGAGGCGTGTCAGTCGAGGGGGAGGTGCAACAGAGCTGGCGGAAGGGCCAGGCTGCAGCTCGGGGAGGGCCCCTGCCTTTCTGCCCAGTCCGTGCACGAGGAGGGCTGTGGCCCAGGGGAGCCGCTATTCTTCCATTACTGCCCGTGGGCGTCTGTTTTGTAGAATTAAGCGCTGGAAAGCCTCCCTTGCTGCTCTGTTCGCCCGCCTCTCTCTCTGGCTGTGGAGTGTGCAGCCTTCCCCCGTCAGACCCAACCCTCCCCGGCCACGGCGCCCATCCCCAAGGCCTGGGCTGCGGGTGGGGCACAGCTGGGCGCCCCCTCCCTGCTGTGGGGTGTCGGGTGAGCCACATCCTCCCTCGCTGAGCTCCGGAGTCCTGTCTGTAAAAGGAGAATGCGAATAACACTGACAATGAAAACTGTCCCCCCTGGGTCATCCTGGGCTGAAAGAGGTGGCGTGGAAACAAGGACATTCCGGCATATCCGTGGAGGGAGGGGCTCTTCATCCCATCCCCATCCTGTAGGCGGGGTGGGACCAGCAGCGTGGAGCCGGACACAGCGCCGCGGGGACAAAGCGTGTCTTAATATGCAGCCCTCCAGCTGCCCGGAGGATTTCGTGCCGCCCTGAAAGCAGCCCCTGCATAGATGCTCACGCCGGCCTCTCTCCTAACAGGGCCGTCAGATAAAAAGGGACTCCCAGTTAAATTTTAATTTCAGATAAACAAGGAAGACATTTTTAGTGTATTTCCTAATATTGCATGGAATATACTTAAGATTTAGTCATCGTTCATTTGAAATTGGAATTTGACCGGGTGTCCTGTATCTTCATCTGGTAAACCTGGCTTATTCCATTGTCCTGCTGGAAACTCAGGGTATCGGCAGGCTCAATCTCTGGTTCCCAGGGTGCCAGTGCTGAGCAGGGTCTCCATCTGGTGGGCAGCAGGGAGGTAGTGTTGTCCTGGACCACCTTCTCTTGTTTGGACTAAATTCAAAGGCTGAGCGCAGGTTTGGGGGTGACAAAGTCTTAGGGTTGCATCCTGGGTTGGCCATTTTTGCTGTGGGTCTTTGGGCAGGTGACTCAACCTCTCTGGCCCCCAGTTTCCTCATCTCTAAAAAGGAGCACTGTTGGCATGAGCAGTGATGCAAGGATTGTTGGTGGGACCCAGCACTTGGCACTTGACACATCTGAGGGCCCCTCAGGTGGCCCTTCCCACCCTGGTCTCGACTTTTCCTTGTCCCTCCGAAAATCTGACATGATGATGTGAGCTATCTGTGGGACCCTTCTAAGGATGAATTAAAGACATGTGGGTAATTACGAAGTCACAGTTTTGAATTGTCACCTCCAGAAAAAGAATGACATTTATTACGCATCATTCACGCCCGGTTCCAGGTGGCAAGCATCTTCCCCTCCTGGTCTTTTTTTTTTTAATTGGTTCCTCTTCTGGCGACTCGTTCCCGGTTTTTCCCTGTGAGAGTAACTTCCTGCCTCTCTTGTCTCTGCCGTCCCCACCTGCACCCTCGCAGCCCCCGATGGGCTGGGTCTTCTCAGCCCAGGGGCGGTTCTCCCCCAGGGGGAACCCCCCCAGCTCCTGAGTCTGCAGTTCAGCTCAGACAGCTCTGCAATGATGCTTTCCGTCCCTTCTGTGGAAACACACACACACACACACACCCCACCCCGCTGCTGTGTCCCTCGTTGGTGGGAGAAGACGCTGGGGCTGGGGAGGAGGTGAGAGAGAAGGTGCCTGTGGTCTCACCACCCCAGCTCGGCTTTTAGAAACATCACTTTCTAGTTTTTTCTGTGTGCCATAGGCATTTCTATGAGTTTCTCCTCTTATGGACTCAAATTCCGTTCTTCTGTTCGGTCGTCTCGGGTGCTTCTCCGTGGCTGTGGTTCCTGACACCCCGATTCCTCTGCGTGGCAGCCCTGTTACTTCCTAAGCTGCCCTGCTGGAGCCGAGGGGACCGGGAGCTCCTGCGGTTGAGGGACCAGGCTCTGCGCCCAGCACAGGCAGCGTGGCCGGAACGAAGGAATGAATGAGCGAGTGATCTCAAGCCATTCTCTCATTCCTGGATACGCCCCACTTGGTCATGGTGTGTGATCCTTTGAATGTGCTGCTGGATTCTGTTCGCTAGTATTTTGTGGAGGATTTTCGCATCTATATTCATCAGTGATATTGGCCTGTAGTTTTCTTTCTTTGTGACATCTTGTCTGGTTTTGGTATCAGGGTGATGGTGGCCTCGTAGAATGAGTTTGGGAGTGTTCCTCCCTCTCCTATATATATATATATATATATATATATATTTTTTTTTTTTTTTTTTTTTTTTTGCGGTACGCGGGCCTCTCACTGCTGCGGCCTCTCCCGTTGCGGAGCACAGGCTCCGGACGCGCAGGCTCAGCGGCCATGGCTCACGGGCCCAGCCACTCCGCGGCATGTGGGATCTTCCCGGACCGGGGCACGAACCCGTGTCCCCTGCATCGGCAGGCGGACTCTCAACCACTGCGCCACCAGGGAAGCCCCCTCTGCTATATTGTGGAAGAGTCTGAGAAGGATGGGTGTTAGCTCTTCTCTAAATGTTTGATAGAATTCTCCTGTGAAGCCACCTGGTCCTGGGCTTTTGTTTGTTGGAAGATTTTTAGTTACAGTTTCAATTTCATTACCTGTGATTGGTCTGTTTATATTTTCTAATTCTTCCTGGCTCAGTCTCGGAAGGTTGTGCTTTTCTAAGAATTTGCCCATTTCTTCCAGGTTGTCCGTTTTTTTTTTTTTTTCTTTTTTTTTTTTTTTTTTTTATTTGCGGTACACGGGCCTCTCACTGTTGTGGCCTCTCCCATTGCGGAGCACAGGCTCCGGACACGCAGGCCCAGCGGCCATGGCCCACGGGCCCAGCCGCTCCGCAGCACGTGGGATCCTCCCGGACCGGGGCACGAACCCGCATCCCCTGCACCGGCAGGCGGACTCCCAACCACCGCGCCACCAGGGAAGCCCCCAGGTTGTCCGTTTTATTGGCATAGAGTTGCTTGTAGTAATCTCTCATGATCCTTTGTATTTCTGTGGTGTCTGTTGTTACTTCTCCTTTTTCATTTCTAACTCTATTGATTTGAGTCTTCTCCCTTTTTTTCTTGATGAGTCTGGCTAATGGTTTATCAATTTTGTTTATCTTCTCCAAGAACCAGCTTTTAGCTTTGTTGATCTTTACTCTTGTTTCTTTCATTTCTTTTTCATTTATTTCTGACCTGACATGTATGATTTCTTTCCTTCTGCTGACTTTGGGGGTTTTTTGTTCTTCTTTCTCTGATTGTTCTAAGTGTAAGGTTAGGTTGTTTATTCGAAGTCTTTCTTGTTTCTTGAGGTAGGATTGTATTGCTATAAACTTCCCTCTTAGAACTGCTTTTGCTGCATCCCATAGGTTTGGGGTCGTTGTGTCTCCATCGTCATTTGTTTGTCGGTACTTTTTGTTTTCCTCTTTGATTTCTTCAGTGATCTCTTGGTTATGTAGTAGTGTATGTAAGGTCCGTTGGCCTGGGTGAAAGGAGGCCTGGGGGGGTAAGAGAAAACATCGACCAGTATGAGGTAGGAGAGGCATTGGGACATAATGACCTCACCTGTTCTGGGAATCAACAAGAGACTCTAACTTCCTGCCCAGAAAACAATGGGGCTGACGGGAAAGGAAAATGGGCTTACGCCCCACAACAAACCAACCAACACCTGGCCCTGCTGTATCCTCACCAAATAAGGAATTACCCTGTATAGCAAACCACCCCCTCCCCTTGCAAGCCGCCTTCTGCTTTTACCCCAATAAAAATTCCCCTCATCCAGTACTGGACGCGACTTCTCTGGCCCCTTTCTCTCGGACCAGTGAACCTCGCCCGGGAGCGCTCCCTAATAAAACTCACTTGAAGCTTTCCTTTGTTCTGCGGTGCCATTTTGTTAAGATCCGACCTTACAGTGTATTGTTTAGCCTCCATGTGTTTGTATTTTTTACAGATTTTTTCCTGTAATTGATATCTAGTCTCATAGCATTGTGGTTGGAAAAGATACTTGATACGATTTCAGTTTTCTTAAATTTACCAAGGCTTGATTTGTGACCCAAGATATGATCTATCCTGGAGAATGTTCCATGAGCACTTGAGAAGAATGTGTATTCTGTTGTTTTGGGATGGAATGTCCTATAAATATCAATTAAGTCCATCTTTTTTAATGTATCATTTAAAGCTTGTGTTTCCTTATTTATTTTCATTTTGGATGATCTGTCCATTGGTGAAAGGATTCTTCAATATACGCAAATCAATCAATGTGAAAAACCATACTAACAAATTGAAGGAGAAAAACCATGTAATCATCTCAATAGATGCAGAAAAAGCTTTCAACAAAATTCAACACCCATTTATGATAAAAAACCCTCCAGAAAGTAGGCATAGAGTGAACTTACCTCAACATAATAAAGACCACATATGACAAACCCACAGTCAACATTGTTCTCAATGGTGAAAAACTGAAAGCATTTCCATTAAGATCAGGAACAAGACAAGGATGTCCACTCTCACCACTATTATTCAACAGAGTTTTGGAAGTTTTAGCCACGGCAATCAGAGAAGAAAAAGAAATGAAAGGAATCCAAATCGGAAAAGAAGAAGTAAAGCTGTCACTGTTTGTAGATGACATGATACTATACATAGGGAATCCTAAAGATGCTACCAGAAAACTACTAGAGCTAATCAATGAATTTGGTAAAGTAGCAGGATACAAAATTAATGCACAGAAATCTCTTGCATTCCTATACATTAATGATGAAAAATCTGAAATGGAAATTAAGAAAACTCTCCCACTTACCATGGCAACAAAAATAACAAAATACCTAGGAATAAACCTACCTAAGGAGACAGAAGACCTGTATGCAGAAAACTATGATGAAAGAAATGCAGAAAACTGTGATGAAAGAAATTAAAGATGATACAAACAGATGGAGAGATATACCAGGTTCTTGAATTGGAAGAATCAACATTGTGAAAATGACTATACTACCCAAAGCAATCTACAGATTCAATGCAATCCCTATCAAACTACCAATGGCATTTTTCACAGGACTAGAACAAAAAATTTCACAATTTGTATGGAAACACAAAACACCCTGAATAGCCAAAGCAATCTTGAGAAAGAAAAACGGAGCTGGAGGAATCAGGCTCCCGGACTTCAGACTATACCACAAAGCTACAGTAATCAAGACAGTATGGTACTGGCACAAAAAACAGAAATATAGATCAATGGAACAGGATAGAAAGCCCAGAGATAAACCCACGCACATATGGTCACCTTATCTTTGATAAAGGAGGCAAGAATATACAATGGAGAAAAGACAGCCCCTTCAATAAGTGGTGCTGGGAAAACTGGACAGCTATATGTAAAAGAATGAAATTAGAACACTCCCTAACACCATATGCAAAAATAAACTCAAAATGGATTAAAGACCTAAATGTAAGGCCAGACACTATAAAACTCTTAGAGAAAAACATAGGCAGAACACTCCATGACATAAATCACAGCAAGATCCTTTTTGACCCGCCTCCTAGAGAAATGGAAATAAAAATAAACAAATGGAGGGCTTCCCTGGTGGCGCAGTGGTTGAGAGTCTGCCTGCCGATGCGGGGGACGCGGGTTCATGCCCCGGTCTGGGAAGATCCCACGTGCCGTGGAGCGGCTGGGCCTGTGAGCCATGGCCACTGAGCCTGCGCGTCCGGAGCCTGTGTTCTGCAACGGGAGAGGCCACAACAGTGAGAGGCCCGCGTCCCGCAAAAAAAAATAAAAATAACAATAAATAAATAAATAAACAAATGGAACCTAATGAAACTTAAAAGCTTTTGCACAGCAAAGGAAACCATAAACAAGATGAAAAGACAACCCTCAGAATGGGAGAAAATATTTGCAAATGAAGCAAATGACAAAGGATTAATCTCCAAAATGTACAAGCAGCTCATGCAGCTCAATATCAAAAAAATAAACAACCCAGTCCCAAAATGGGCAGAAGACCTAAATAGACATTTCTCCAAAAAAGATATACAGATGGCCAACAAACACATGAAAGGATGCTCAACATCATTAATCACTAGAGAAATGCAAATCAAACCTACAATGAGGTATCACCTCACACCAGCCAGAATGGCCATCATCAAACAATCTACAAACAATAAATGCTGGAGAGGGTGTGGAGAAAAGTGAACCCTCTTGCACTGTTGGTGGGAATGTAAATTGATACAACCACTATGGAGAACAGTATGGAGGTTCCTTAAAAAACTAAAAATAGAACTACCATATGACACAGCAATCCTACTACTGGGCATATACCCTGAGAAAACCATAATTCAAAGAGAGTCATGTACCACAATGTTCATTGCAGGTCTATTTACAATAGCCAGGACATTGAAGCAACCTAAGTGTCCATCAACAGATGAATGGATAAAGAAGATGTGGCACATATATACAATGGAATATTACTCAGCCATAAAAAGAAACGAAATTGAGTTATTTGTGGTGAGGTGGATGGACCTAGAGTCTGTCATAAAGAGTGAAGTAAGTCAGAAAGAGAAAAACAAATACCGTATGCTAAGACATGTATATGGAATCAAAAAAAAAAATGGTTCTGAAGAACCTAGGGGCAGGACAGGAATAAAGACGCAGATGTAGAGAATGGACTTGAAGACACGGGGAGGGGGAAAGGTAAGCTGGGACGAAGTGAGAGAGTGGCATGGACATATATACACTACCAAATGTAAAATAGATAGCTAGTGGGAAGCAGCCGCATAGCACAGGGAGATCAGCTCCGTGCTTTGTGACCACCTAGAGGGGTGGGATAAGGAGGGTGGGAGGGAGGGAAACACAAGAGGGAGGGGATTTGGGGATATAGGTATATGTACAGCTGATTCACTTTGTTATAAAGCAGAAACCAACACACCACTGTAAAGCATTTATACTCCAAAAAAGATGTTAAAAATAGATAAATAAATAAAAATAAAGCCATTCTCTCCACAGAGCCCGTCTTGCCGACACAACCGGTAGGGGAGAGACTGCGGGCACGCTGAACAGTGGTGGTTCCCACGGATCCTAGACGTCATCTGCATTCCTCTCTCCTCGCAGCTGAACCCGAGCCTGGCAGTTAAGCAGGCACATTCTCCGGTGCCCCAAACTTCATCCCCTGTAACAACAGGAGACCCTTGAGGGCTGCCAGGGACGCCCTCTGCTCCTGGCTTCCGGCCGAGCCCTCGGCAAACAGTAGGTACGCAGCAGATGGCGGCCTTGATGGGGACACGCAAAGGCCCGCCCTTCACGTTCCTGGCCTGCCTGGTTTCCGACGTCTTAGGATGTTTGTTGCTGTCGCCAGCCTTGTGGGGAACGCTCTGAAGCTTGGTCTGCAGAGAAGTCAGGGAGGTAAAGCGACTTGTCCCCAGATTCGATTATTTGAGGCTCTGCCCACAGAGTAAAGCTAATCATATTCATAGAGTCGTTGCACGTTTGCATAATTCCAGCTGCCGCGCAATGCCCTTGCACTGTGCGTGTGTGTGTAAACGGCTGCATCTGAGCATGTCCCGGGGATGAGCCCAGGCAGGCCTTTGGGTCTGGTCCCCACCATGACCCTGTCCCCTGAGCCACGTCACTGTCCACTCACTGTTTGCACCTGGGAGCTGGGGCTGCAGGGCCCTCTGCAGAAAGGTGCCTTGTGGATGGAGCAGGGGCAGGCCCAGTGGGAGCATAGCCGGCTGGGGGCGGGGTATCTGGGAGGCCCCTGGGGCAGGGAGCTGCCGCTGGTCCATGGCCTTGGCCAAAGCTCCTCCTTCCTGGGCCTCAGTTTCCTCTCTTTCCAAACGGAGTCATAGAACATACTTCGCTGTAACTTTCTCACAGAAGCTGGGAGAGTGTGGCCAGGCCTGCTCCTCCAGGCAGGCAGTGGAGTCCTGCTCTTCCCCTTCTCTTTCTTTTCCCCATCCATTCAAGCACGTATTCTCCCTGGAGAACCCCTCTCTGCCTCTCTTGGATCAAGGAGGGTTTCCAGAGAGATAGAGGGGTCTCCACCCGGGAAGATGGTCCCAATGACCCTCGGGAGACTCTCATACTTGAGATGAGAAAGGCATCCCCGGGGCAGCCTGCGTCTGAGTCAGTGAGTGGCCCAATGGGGACAGGTCAGAGAAGAGAGAAAACTCATGGAGGGCTTCCTGAAGGAGGCGGCCTCTCAGCTTGCAATGGAAAGAACAGGACAGGCACACGATCACAGTCCAAGAGTCTCACATGGAGTTCAGATGGTCTCCAAAACTTCAGCTGGCACATTTAAAGCGTCTTTGCCAAGACTAACTGCCCAGGGACCTCTATGTGTTTCTGTGAAGAAACCATCCTTCCTCCAAGGGTCCCATCTGGCAGCTCAGTCCACAGAGGTCTGCCTCATGGGGTCTCCCAGACCCATACGTACAACCCAAGTCTAGAGTTCATATTGGGGAAAATTCATATGGGGGATAATTGTCTGATGACCGCCAGATTTGGACCAGCCTGGAGCCCAGTGGCTAATGTAAACAAAATGGATTTGTTTAGAGATGAGAGATGCTGGACAGCCCAAGCCCCTGGCATCGACCTGGCCTGAACTGGGTGTTAAATGGATGCATAATTTATCATCTGTCCCGGACGGAGGCTGCTGCCCACCCCACCCCCCCAGCCCCCCCCACGCAGGCAGGATGGGAGGCCAGAATCAGAGAGCATCTTTAAGCCAGGAACCTGAAATCCAATTTCCACCCTGTTCTGGGGACTAAAAGCTTTCTGTAAACAGCCGCACCAAATTCACAGATCCAATTATCTACTGCCTGAGCCACTTGCCAAGAGCAAGGGAAGAAGCCAGACTTTGCGCGTCCACGGCCTCAGGCTCTGGGAAGCAGAAGCTGGGCCACCACTCAGAGGCGGGAACCAGCGCTGCACGGCTCCCTGCAGCCGCCCGGCCTGGCGAGCATCCGGCAGGTCCAAACCCCAAGCCCCCATGCCATCCTGTCTTCCAGACACATGCCCACCCGGTGCCCAAGGTGCCCCCCAAGCCGTACCTTGGCACTCCTGGTTGCCCTCAATCGTCCCCTCCTTCTTTAAAGACAAAGGCTCAGGTCTCCCAGCCCTGGGGCATTCTCTGCTCGGATACTCCCTGCCACTCCCTCAAGCACCCCCTTCCTCCCTCCTCCCCCCACCTCTGTCTTCTCCTCCCTCTTTCCTCCCTTGGGTCAGAATTTGAGGCTCCCTCCCACCCCCGAGGGCTCGCCCACACCCCCAGCCCCGGGCACCCCTGGTTGGTGCCAGACTCCTTGGAGGGCACTGGGCACCAAGACGTACCAATAGGGCCCCTGTGAAGCAGAGGTGTAGGGCAGACACAGTGGAGACAGAGCAGTAAGGGTCCAGGGGCCTGGTGTCTTCCGGGGACGGGATGGTTGAGGCGGTGGCAGGTGGAAGGACCCACTTGAGCTGTACAGTGAAGGATGAGTGAGGTCACAGGGTGAGGGACAGCACTCCAGGTGGAGGGAGCAGCAAGTGCAAAGGCACTGAGACACAGGCTGCTGGCAGTGCTCTAGTAATACTCTAGAGAACTGGGGTGTCACCAGGAACCAGGGCTGCCCTCACTCCTCATAGCCACACCCATAATGCCCAACTCAGTCTTGCCCAGCACGTAGCACCTCTGCCCCCACTTCCTACCCCTGCCCTCGGCAGACATCACTAGTCGATTACGATCACGTTTCCCCACAGACCCCAGATGCAGCCTCAGATTCCTCGGCGTGGAATTGGAAACCTACTGAACAACCCGGCCTAACTCCTCTTCCATCACAGCAGCCCATGACATTACTGTTATTATTTTTAATCTTCTGGCCATGCCGCACGGCATGTGGGATCTTAGTTCCCCGACCAGGGATCAAACGTGCGCCCCCTGTGTTGGAAGCGTGAACTCAACCACTGGACCGCCAGGGAAGTCCCCGTGACATTATTTTTCAGCTGACTGTACAGCCATGAGAAGTCAGGTACAAAGGGAATGGTTTTCTTTGGATCTTCTCACCCCGCAGAGGTGGCGCTGGCCCCGCTGGTTTCAGGAGAGGGGTTGATCTGACACTGCTTCTCTGTAAACCAAAGAAGCAAAGAATTCATCCATACACAGGGAAAGGAGAGGGATGAGGAAGGTGGGAGAGCACCACGGGGTGCCTGTGCACGCAGATGCCAGACACTCGGGAAAAATCCGAAAAATCGGGAGAGCGCACATTCGCCGGCAAAGGGCAGTTGGCTCTACTGCGCTGGGAAGTTAGTGAGGTCCCCCTCGCGGTCGGGCTCCGTTTTGGCAATGCAAGCACCCTGCAGTTGGTTGGCAGAGGACAGAAGTGTTTGTTTTGGTCGTTTTGAGAAAAGAGAAACTTGAAATGCTGCCTGCATCTTACCTCTGGATACATAACCTAAGGAGAGGCTTCATTTATATGAACGTATCAAAAGGCATGTCTGCACCCACACGCACGCCCACCGGGACACCATGCACACGCACGTGAGAGGCCCGCGTGCCTGCACAGGTTCTCCAGCACACGCGGGCACGTGCATTCAGGCTTCATCTGAGCTGAAACCCACAGCTACCATCCTGTATGTCCTGTAACAGTCTCATTTCCTGTTGAAATTGGAGAAGCGGGATGTCCTAGAAAGAGCCGCCCCCACCCCCCCACCGCCCCGCAAACCACCATCGACGCCTGACCCGGGGCTGGATGCTCTTCAGAAAGGCTTGTTCTGCAACTTTGAGGCCTAGAGGGGCCGGCGGCTCGGCTGCGGTGGATGGCCCAGCCGCCCTGCTGCCCCCTCACACCTATTTTTGGGGGGCTTCTCCTTTCATCCTAGTTCATTGGTCCACATGTTTGGGGTCCCCTCCATGCACAGGCAGCTCCTGTAAAGGGCGATGGGAAGTCCCGGGGTCTGGGAGCCTTCCCTCGGTGACCGTGAGCAAGCACGTCCCATCCCCTGGCCCCAGTGTCCACACTGGTCAACAGTGCTGGCCTCACAGGCTCGTGTGGTCACGGATGTACAGACCCTCCAGGTCACCGTCTGGCTGAGCCCCGAGGTGCGGCACCTGTGCTGCCCTGTCTGCCACAGGGACCCGGCTGCCGGGACCCCCGCTGCCCGCCGTGCCTGCGGCTCCCACAGGTGCCTGCAGCCCACCCCTTCCTCGCATTAACCTTGCACGCCTGGCGGCCACCTCCTCCCTGGCATGCCACACGAGTCTGCCCGCGTCCCACTGGCCAGCCTGCACTCCGCGAGACCCCTCCACACTGCCCTCAGACCCACGTCCGACCCATCGGCAAAGCCCTGTGCTGTCCCCCCACATCGCTGTTAGAACTGAGGACTGGACACGAGGGCCGTGAGAGGAAGGGGACACACCGCGTGCTGGGGCTGCAGCTGCTGGGAGTGGGGGACACCAAGAGCTCCGTCTAGGACCTAACCCGTCGGGGGGCTGGCTTGACACCCAGGAGGGGTGCCCAGAAGGCGGGGGCGGGGAGTGGGCGGGGCCCCCGCTGTCGGGAGGCTCTCGGAGGGGCAGGACCCATCGCGGGAGAGCCAGCACTGCAGGCAGGGGGCCTCGTCAGACACCACTGGGGAGGGCAGGAGCCCAGCCTGGGAGGGGCGCGGGGCGCGGGGTTAGTGCTGCGCTGCCTCTGCCTCCTCCCTGCTCCCAGGACGGACCCAGCCTGTCCGGCGCAGCACATCCACCACGGACGTGTCCGCCACGGAGGCTGCAGGGTGCTGAGCGGCCTGCCCTCTGGGACTCCCCGGACGTCCTTCCCGGGAGACCCAGCAGCCTGCACACTAGTGCTTTCCAGAGACGTTCAGGCCAAACGCCACCATTTCTAGGAAGGCTCAGCAGACCCCCCGACCAATCTCCGGGCCCCCGGGCCTCCACGGTGGCTGTGCGGTCCAGGGGTAGGCCCCGCAGGCCTAGAGATGGTGGTTTCGGCCCCAGCGGGGCTGCCCGCCGCCGGCTCTGACACCCGTTGGTGTGTCTGCTTCCCGCGGCCTCTGAGAGCTCCCTGGCGTGGTGGGGACCATGGTGACCCGAGGGCCAGCAGGGGAGCCTAGCAAGAAGCAGAGGCCCCTCCCAGCGCCTGGGCCTCGGGGTGGGGTGGGGGGCCAGCCCACCGACCTTTGGGGCAGGGAGGGAGCTGAGGATTCGCCAAAGCCTCGAGGCCGTAGCACAGCCCCCAGGGAGCGGCTCGTCTACACAGCCTGCTGGGATCCGCCCTCAGCGGGCCTGGCCCAAGTGGGTCTCCTCTTGACCCCTTGCCTCTGCCGAAGCCCGGAGTGGGACCCTGTGCATGGGGGGGGGCGCTTCCCAGCACTTCCAGACTTGCCCCCAGCCCTGAACCGGAGCCCAGACCAAACTTTGAAGTTGTGCTAGAAATCTCAGAGGTCAGCTGTTCTCTTGTGTTTCC
Organism: Phocoena phocoena; assembly: GCF_963924675.1. Taxonomy (NCBI): domain Eukaryota; kingdom Metazoa; phylum Chordata; class Mammalia; order Artiodactyla; family Phocoenidae; genus Phocoena; species Phocoena phocoena. The sequence goes on from NC_089223.1 coordinate 136,908,266, forward strand.
AGAATTTATTGATTCTGTCTGGGCTGGAAAGGCAACAAAAATGCTTTTATTGTTCACTTCTGAGCTGTCTCAGGGGAGCTGCGAGTGCGGTGCTGCCCCCCGCCCCCCCAGGCGCATCCCAGGGGCTGCGGACCAACATGGGGCCAGCGCCTGCCCCAGACTGTCCCTCCTCCTCCCAACACGCTGCCCTGTGAGGCCTGTGTCCCCACGTGTCTGCTCCCCTCTGTGTCCGTGAGCCGAAGACAGGCCCCCCCAGGCTTTACCCAGCGGGGCTGTGCACGCTCTCTGCCCCGCTCCTGCCCCGGGCGAGTGCACAGCAAGCCAGACAGAACCCGGCTTGCCTCTCCACGCTCCCTTGGGCCGCATCTCCCTGCAGTGAGGGGGGCTCAGGACACCCCGGGCCCCTGGGAAGAGGTAGAAATGAGGGAAGGGGGCAGAGGGAGGGCAAGCAGGGAGTTCAGCCGGAGGCCGGCACATCTCTAACCACAGGCCCTGAAGTGTCACTCATTCATTTGCTCACTCGCTCGTTCTTTCACACGTTTACCTTTTATTCCTTGGTCTATCCCCGGCCGCACGGAACTCCCATCCGCCCCCAGCCCTGGGCTGGCCCTGTGCACCCTGAGAACCATCTGACCAGGGCAGCCCTCTTCGAGCCTCTGGTCTATCAGGTTGGTTCCTCGGGCCCCGTCCTTCCGGGAGCCGGGCAGGGAGGTGCCGAGTTGCTGCACCAGAGCCATATATGCTCCTCGTGTTTGTTTAATGGGGCCTTTTCTCATTAAACCCAGAGCTGGGTGGTCCTGGCAGGGTGCAGGAGGCGCACGCTCAGTGGGCCCGGCGCTCTGTGCCACCGTGGACGTGCGTGGCGTTGAGGGAGGTTCCCAGCCCCGTGTCTGTGTCCCAGCTGGAGCAGGCCCTGCCTCCTGATTCCCACTCTTCTGTAAAGTGGGACTTTGGTCCCGCTCTCGTGCAGGGTTCCCCCGGGTCCCTGAGATCCTGATTCCTTTGAGCCACCGCATCTGAAGCCCTGATCCCGACCTGGGTGTCGTGCTGGTGGTTCCAGAGCCAGTCTGCCCAGTGCGTGTCCCCTGTCCGCAGTCTTCGCTCAAGCCACCCATCAGCTACTCCCTCCCCTCCATCAGCGATTCCCTCGATCCCACACATGGAATGCTCCCTCCCATGTGCTTCTCGGAGGACCAGAAGTGACCCAGCACTCCTGAGAAATGACCAGAATCGACAAGTGGGCCGTGGAATGGTGCCCACAGTGGGCAAGTCAGAGTCCAGCAGCCCGGGCTCCTGAGTGGGTGCTGCTTGCTCGCTGCCGCGGGCCAGACCCCTCCCCGAAAGCAGCTGCCTTGAGCTCATGTGTCCCAGCCCTGGCGCAGGGCCTGGCGCGTCATAGGAGCTCAGCAAACGCTTGCTGGATCCGTGAAGAGACGGAGGGGAGCCCGTCGTCTTGACCCCCACTGTTTCCTCTCCTTTAGTCTCAGCGATGGGCCGCGCCAGGACGGAGTGAGCACCCTGTCATTAGAGGTATGCAAGAGCACCTGGAAGCCTTCTGGTGGGGACATTGCTAGAACAGCTGTGACATATGGATCCGCACACATTTTGGCTTCTTGGAACTCTCCTCCTTGGCTCGAAACAACAACAACAAAATCTTAGCCTTGCTTAGAATAGTCAAAATCATAAAGACAGAAGTTATCAGGTGGTTGCCAGGGATGGCGGGCGGGGCAGTCAGAGTTGGAGGGGGGCAGAGTTTCAGTTTTACAAGGTGAAAAGAGTTCTGGGGACGGCTGGTGGTGATGGCCACACAACGATGTGAATGCCACTGAGCTATCACTTAAAAATGATAGCGACAGGACTTCCCTGGCGGTCCAGTGGTTAAGACTTCGCCTTCCAATGCAGGGGGTGTGGGTTCGATCCCTGGTCGGGGAGCTAAGATCCCACACTCCTCGCGGCCAAAAAACCAACACATAAAAAACAAACAAACAACAACAAAAAAAAACCCAGAAGCAATATTGTAACACCTTCAATAAAGACTTTAGAAATGGTCCGTGTCAAAAAAGTCTTTAAAAGAATGCTGAAGACGGTAAATTTTATGTTGTGTGTATCTTACCACAATTAACAAAAATAGTTGAAAAAGTGCTCTGCTGGGCGCACAGGGCTCCAGGGAACACGGATGCTCGGCACGGGGGGGCAGCAGGGCACGGACTCTGGCGCCTGTTCAGGGTTTAAGTGAAAGCTGTTCATTAGGGACGAACGCGAACCGTTGGCCAGTGGTTGTGGCCCCACCAGGAAGCCGCCGCTCAGAGCCGTGCATCGTCCGGGGACCTGGGCTCGGCAGCCCAGCGGGGGCTCGTTCAGGGTGGTCTGGATTTTCCCAGACCGGGGACTGGGGACAGCGTGGGCCTCCGACAGGCTTAGTGGCCGGGAGCCCAGCCTCCAGCAGCCTCAGTCCCGTCCCAGGGCCAAGCAAAGCCTCGGCCCCCGTGCGGAGAGAGATCAGAGTGGGGCTGAGGCGCGGGCCCAGCGCTGGGGAGGGGTCACTCCAGGAGGGGCCTCGGGGGGGGCGGGTCTTGGGCGGAGGACAGCCCTGCCACCAGGCACCCACCAGTGTGGTCTAAGGAAGGACTTTCTCCAGGTAAAGACGCAAAGTGGACCAGAGGCTGGCTTACCTTTCATCACACCAGAAACAGCTCAATACTCCTAGGGGCACAGATGCCTGCCCTTGAGGGGTGCACCAGCTGGCGGAGCAGGAAGGGGGCTCTCTGCAGGACAAGGACATCTAAGGCCCAGCCAGTGACCAGCCTCTTGCTGTCCAGAGGCCAGAGGGGCTTCAGGGAGAAAGTGGCAAAGCAGGGGCCCCCGTGGGGCTGCCTTACATCCACACACTGCCTGTTGCCCTCCCGGCCAGAACACCTGGCTTTTTTGGGCAGAATCATCTCCATTCCCACCTTGGGTCCAGGTTGTCAAGTGGAGCTGATCCCCTTCTGGGCTTCTGGGCTAGGCATGGGACCTGATCCAGAGCCCACCGTCCCGGGGCTGCTGAGCTGGGAGGACATCCCGTCACCCAGGGGGGCTCTCAGGAGGAGGCAGGCAAGCAGAGAGGGGGATGGCAAGGGACAGAGCTGGTGACAAGCACACCTGATGCGGGTACAGCCCTCCGCTAGAGCTTTCTTCTCTCAAGCTGATGTGAATGGGTTTCATCCTGGCTGCTGGCGGGGGCGGGGGCTGTTTCGTCTGGTAGTGTCCTCAGATCCCCCCACCACTCACCCTCCAATGCTCTCCCCTCCCCCAGCCTGATGCACAGCAGAGGCCTGAGGAAACGTTTGCTGAGCCGTGGCTCACACTGAAATGTGTTTCCCAGCTGGCGGTCGGCCATGTGTTCACCGGGCCCCCGTGCAGGCCCAGAGCACCGGGAGTATGTGCCCCCGGAAGGAACTGTGTCCCCAGCTCTTCATCCCTGTGCTCTGAAGAGGCCCCAACTCTGAGCCGCAGGTGGTGTGCGACTCAGGGAAGCGGATCTGTGGGACAGAAATCCCTGCGGCATCTGCCTGGGGCCCCCCAAAGCCGGTAGCTCCGCTGGGAGCTGGGAGACAGAGGGAGCCAGGGGAAGGGGCTTCTCCTGCTTCTCGAGCAGATCACCCCGAGCGGCAGGGAGCCTGGTGCACCTTACACAGGAGCACGGGCCCTGGGATGGGGGCTCAAACTCCAGCTTCAGAGTCGAGCAGCCCTGGGTGGGCCCCTCATTTGCTCAAGTCTCAGCCTCCCTGGCACCTGGGGGAGTTGTTGGTCTCTGTGCCACTGGCAGGTGGGAGGTGCTGAAGAAACACCCTAGTTGGAGAGCTTCATTTGGAGAGGTGAAGGAAGGTACCAACGTCACACAGCGGGGAGGTGACAGCCAGGACTTGAGCCCCATCCCTGAGGACAGGCCATCCCATGCTCCAGGCTCCTGGCCTCTGCCTGCAGCCCAGCTGGGTGGGGACCTGGCAAGAGTCTAGCCCTTACGGATGGTGGCAGCCGCCAGGGGTCATGTGCAGCAACGCTGCCCTGGCTCTCCAGGAGCAGAAAGGGCCCCATCTTGTAGCCAGCTCTCCTGGCCTCACCGTTGCTGATGGGAGATAAGAGCCTGGCTCCTGCTGGAGCCTTGAGGACAAGCTGGTAGTTTTCCATCATTATAACAAATGATAAACTTCACAGGAGGCCAAGTAGGGCTGAAGGATCCCTCCTCCTCGGCTCTGAGCAGCCTGGCTTGGGGCACCTTTCCAGAACCCTCGGGAGCCTGCCTCTTCCACCATCTATAAGCCCTGGGGGCCGGCCAGCCAGCCGCCTCCACGAAGTGTTTATTGAGCCTCTGAGAACTACCCTGGCCCTGGGCGTGGCACTTGTAAGTTTCCAAAGACTACCTGGTGGAATTCCCACTCTCCCTGCTGGATCCACGTCTGTGTCTCCTTTTACAGATGGAGAACCTACCTTGGAGAAGTTAGCGGGTGCTCAAGGGGTGTCTGGGAACTCACTGTGCGTTCTACTCCACCATGTTATGAACCTAAAACTGCTCTAGAATATAAAGTCTATTTTAAAAAATCGTGTGAATGGAACCCTCGAGTGCCGCCTTTTCAGTCTGCCTTCCTTCTCTTACCTAAGGCGTTAGAGAGCCACCTCGTTTTGCGCACGTCCGGAGCTTGTCCCTTCGTACTGATGCTTGGATACATCGCAGTTTATTTATCCACTTACCAGCGGATGGATTTTGGAATAGTTTCCGGTTTGGGGCTATTATGAATAAAGCTGCTATAAACATTTTTTTTAACCGCCTGGGGGTCACAGAGGTGGTGGGCTACAGAGCACAGCTCCACACACAACGAGCCTCTTTGGCTTGGTGGCCATTTCCGAGGCCCGCTGGTTTCTACCAACCCAGGACTGTGAACACGGGATTTCCCGGCCCTGACTCCATCCAGCTGCGAGTCCTTGGGGGGTTGCCTGAAGTGCTCCAAGGGACCCCACCCATTCAGGGTTGGTGTGCAGACTGAGAGCAACCGCCCTGGGAGCCTGACCTCCCCTGAGGGCAGGCCAAGCCCCGGGCACTCTTCCAGTGCTTTCTGGGACCCCCATGGGACGGGGGGTAAACAGTCCTTGGGCTACAGGAGGGGAAACTAAGGCAGGAGAGCACGAGAACTTGCCCACGTCACATGCCACGTGTCCAGCCCGGAAATGGACTCAGGAGCTGTGTCCCCTCGAATTCATTTGTTGAAGCCCGAGCCCCCAGAACCTCGGAATGTGACTGTATTTGGAGAGAAGGCCTTTACAGAGCTAATGAAGGTAAAATGAGGGCTTCAGGGTGAGCCCTGATGCAATTTGACTGGTGCCCTTATAAGAAGAGGAGATTAGGACCCAAAGGGATGACCACGTGAGGACACAGGGAGAAGACGGCCGTATACACGCCAAGGAGTGAGGCCTCAGGAGGAGTCCATCATGCGAACACCTTGATCCCAGCCTCCCAGCCTCCAGGACTGTGAGGAAATACATTTCTGCTGTTTAAGCCCCCGTCTGGGGTGCCGAGTTGTGGCGGCCCCAGGACACTGATACAGGCCCAACCCCAGAGCACGTGCTCCAGCTGTTCCATCTACAGGTAAGACTGTGTCCCACGCAGACATGCCAGGAGGAGGCTGCTCACCGTCAGCTGGCGCCCCGGCCCCACCGCTCACCCCAGCGTCCGGTCACCGGCACACCGCACAACACGCTTTGTAATGTTATATTTGCTTGGGTGGTCCTGTGGCCACTGTCCTCCCAGAGACCGCACACTCCACGGCGGCAGGGGCGTATCTTTATTTTGCTAACCTGGTTCCAGGTGGGCTGTGGGCTCCTCAGCAGAGGTTTTTAAAGGAATGATGGTCAGTGTGCGTTGTTTTTGCCATACGGACGGATCATCGTTACAGGAGGGCATTGAGTTCTTATAGGATCGCACTGGCGTTTCCCCCACATGCCCACGTGCAGCTGGGGTCGCATAAATGCTTCTTGAATGAGTGAAGTGGGCGACTGGATGGACCAACAAATGAATGAATGAATGAATGAATGAATGCCCCTCCACCCCCAGTGACCTGAGCCAGAGCGCCAGAGGCGGGGTGACTGCGGGCGCCTCACAGATCTGCGTCATTTGAGACAAAGTCCTGCCGGAATTAGCGTCAGATCTGGATTCTCTGCCGCCTTCAGAGAGAAGCCCTGTTATGCTCCTGCCGTGTGACCAGCATGTCCCACTGGGCCTGAGCTTGGAGGGCCCCAAAGGGCCCAGCTGGGGGGTCAATGCTCTGTGGCCTCCGTCTTGAACTTTTCAACCTTCTCCACAACTGTCTTTGACGTTGCATTTGTCTGAGGTCCTCTGGGATGACGGGGGCTCCGTGCCTGTGTGTGCCCCCCTCCCTCCATCTCCCCAGGATGGGTTCCTGCTGCCCACTCCCCTCTCCCACCCTGTCACCCTCCACCCCTGGAGGGGCTCTGGGTGAGGGCACAGGGAGGGCGGTGGCTGGTGGGTGTCCTGCAGCATCTCAGGGCAGGCAGGGAGAGGTCACCCTGTCCCGGCTGGCAAAGGTGCCTTGGTGAGGGCCCCTGCCCGGCCCCATAAGGAGCATACCAAGCTTTGAGGTCACAATTCCTTAAGGGGTGGCCTCCCCATCCCCCAGTTGGGACCCCACATTGGCTTCTTACGCCGAGCCCACAAATTATATAATCGGCCCTGCCTCCGGTAAATCCATCTCTGACACCCAGGGGATCCCACCACTGATGTTCAGGAGACCCCATCTCTGATGCCCAGGGGAACCCACCTGTGACACCCAGATGACCCCCAGCACAGGGCTTCCTCAGGCCTCCCGGCCGCCTGTCCATCCCGGCTGCTCAGCTGCCTGGCATTGAGCCCATTGACAGGCAAGCCAGCTCGTCCCCAGGGTCCCGACCCCGGGTGTCCCGCAGGCGGTGCTCCCTGGTGGCTTAGTGGGGGATAGCCCAGTGAGCTGTCTTCCTACCTCCCAGGCCTGCTCTGGCCGCAGCATGGGCACAAAAACAGGTTTAAAGAAAACAGGGGAGAGGGGGAAAGACATATATGCAAGGTTGGCTGGAGTTCTTCTGACGCCCAGATTTCCTTGGAATTTTATCCTAAGGTCTAGGGTTGAAAGTTCAGGGTGGTAGTTTCCCCCTTCATGAAATGGAGAACTCGAAAAAGTCAGGGAGTGCTTATAAGGACTGGATTGTCTCGGGAAAGTAGTGAGCTCTCCATCCGTGGAGGTATGTAGGAGGGAGGCGATGAGCAACCCCAGGGTGAGGAGACCGTCTGGGGGCAGGGAGGCGGGACCTATGGGTGTCCTCCATCCCCAAGCCTGTGCTGTTCCACCCACGTCTTCCTGCTGTGGCCTCACGGCCCCAAACACAGAGGGGACAGAGTGAAGTCAGACAGGTTGTCCCTCCAAGCCCCCGCTGTCCTCCCCTCTGCGGCTTTGTGGTTATTTAGGGAGCCAGCAGGGGGAGCTGGGAGGAGGACGACCCCATGGCCTGGACTCTGCCCCTGAGAGGATGAGTGGCCTTAGAACAGGGCTTGATCCTCTCCGAGCCTCAGTTTCCCCATCAGTAAAATGAGTCTAGGTGGTCTCTGAGTGCTTTGAGCTCCAATTGCCCCCAAGCCCTGGAGGAGGCCAGTGGCCCGGCCTGAGCACCCGCTTCTGTCCTGCGAAAGGGCCAGAGCCCTTGCCATCCAAGGACCCCTCCCCGCCACTCAGGGGCTAGTCCCACCACTGGAGAGGAGGGCCCGTGAACCTGCCACCCCCCGCCCCGTGCCCAGGGCTTCGGAAGCCACTCACCTCCTCCGATGGCCAGTCCCCAGAACCCATAAGGAAAAGCTTATGGGGCTAAAGCCGGGCTAGGTCTGCCCAAGGGAAATGCCCGGCCGAGCAGGCTCTCACCACCTGAGTGGTTCAGTTGTCACCGGGGTCTCCAGGTTCCCACTGGCTTTCCACAGAAGGGGGGGGGACACTGTGGCTTGCGCCCACTTTCCAGAGGAGGAAACTGAGGCTCAGGGATCACACAGCTCAGTTGGGTCCCAAGCCCAACCGGGGCCTCAGGAAGCCTGGCATCACACTGCACGCCCAGCCTTAGCCACCCGGGGACACCTACCCCTCACCAGGCACGGGACCAGACTCCAGGCACGTTTGCGGTGACCCAGGGCCGTGATGGGCAAATCCCACCCCGGCTGCGAGGGCCCGGGCTCGGGGCCGCTGGGCCTGTCGATTACAGAGCAATGCCCAAAGTGAGAGGATCACTCCACTGTTTTGCTTCTACTTGAGTCCTTGCAGAAAGGAACAACGGCAATCCAATCTTGAATAACAGTTTCATTTGAACCAATTAAAAGAGGACTGATTTTGCTTTCAATTCGATCTGCGATGGTGGCACGCTCTAGGAAACGGGTAACTGAAGTATTCTTCACCACAAACATTTTGGCATTTTATATCCTGGGTGGGGTGATCTTGAAAAGCGGGTTCATTATTCAGAATGATTTCTGAGCCGGCAGAATAAAAACAAAGCCAGCCCCTTATTCACATCATGAAGGGTTAGGGATGTGGTGGGTTTTATGCAGTAGCTGAGGTTTCAGAGGGTGGATTACATCAAAAATAAGGAAGCGACACCAGAGATGTGTAATTCCTGGGCCCTGTCAGATCTTATCGGTGTAACATTTAACCTAAGGGTTGTTCCGTGTGGAAAAGGATGGGGAAATAACTCAAAGGCCGATTCTGTGCACAGAACGCCCAACACTTGGTTTTCTCTTCTGTGAAATGAGATTAATTAACATCTACTTGGAGGGCTTGGGGAGGCTTCAACAAGTTGGGGGGAGTAATGCGAACAGCCCAGCGTCTGGCTTCGAGGCAGCATCTCATCACGGCATACCCTCTCCGGAGCTCAATTTTCTTGTCTGTAAGATGGGACCATCCACGCCCACCTGGCAGAATCCTGAGAAGCAAACACTCAGAGCCCCGGCCAAAGTCGGCAAGCAGAAGCCACATGGCAAACTGGCTGCCAGGCTCACACTCATTCTCCGTAACGACTCCCCTCTCTGGGCCCCTCTGTAAAATGGGGAGGGGCTACTGAACCGGAACACCCGTCGGGTAACTTCTACCCAGAGCTCTCCGAGGAGCCCAGCCCCACCCCCAAAGGCTGCATGAAGATTCTTCTGTTTTCAAAGCTGCCGCACAGTTAAGAGCTAATTGAAGCGGGGGGAAAACCCGCCCACCAATATTTGAACAGACGGCTGCAGCAGCCGGGCCGTGAGCCGAGGCCCGAGCTGTCGCCAGTTCTCCTGCCTTTGCTCCTCGAAATTTCTCCCCAACGGCCTGAGAGCGGACGTAGGGTGTCCACTTCAGCGCCCCCTGTACGGCCTGCGAGACAGTGTCCTGGCATGGTGGACATGCCCTGGGTGGCTCTCCGGTTTGGCGTCCAGGGATGATCCTTGGGGGTTTCGTCATGGGAGAGGAAGGACAGCCCTGCATCCCCGAGGGAGGCCTGCTTGGCCGTTCCCCTGGCCAGAATGACACACTGTCCCCGCGTTCAGAGTCTCTCTGCCCCCATCCCATCCCCAACCCATGCTGGGCTCCCTGCGCTAAGGGGAGGGGGTCGTGCCCAGCCAGGCTTGAGGACCTGCAGCTGGGGAGGGTGGGGGGGTTGGAGGAAGCTCCCAAAGGTTTCCTGGGGATGAAGCCCGATCTGAGTCTCGCAGAGCCTATGAGAGGAGCTCGGGAAAAGATGGGAAAGGCACTCCTGGCAGAAGCAGAGAATAAACAAAGCGGGGGCCTGGGACGGGTGAGCGCCAGCCTGAAAGCCGGTAGAGCGTGGGCTTGACTGGTACCAGGTCGGCTTTGCGGCCCCGAAGGCTCACTCTGCCACTGGGGTGAGAAGGCCACAGTCCCGGACCCCAGGCAGGCCCCTCCCCCGTGACTGTGCTGCCCCTCAGCCCTCGCAGCTCCGAGCCAGGGCCCGGCCCAGGGAGGAAGTGGCCTTTTCTGGTGCATCTGGTGATGGAGGCTGGATCCAGGGGGCTGGGAACTGGCCATTCCCCCACCCCAACAGGGACGATGGTGTGACTGCCCCCCTAGGGTTCTGCGTGGTCCCCAAAGTCCCCACCCTTACAGGCACACACCCCCAAGCACAGTGGCCTGCAGGATGGCACCCAGCACAGGCAGTCTTACAGGTGGTCTTCCGGAGGCCGGCCCACTTGTCCCCGCTTCTCCTATCAACCTGGCAGCAGACAGCAGGTGTGCATCCTGTTTCCTTCCTCTCTGTCACTGCCAGGCAGCTCAGGGCACATTTTGTGCTCAGCCAGGAGAGCAGATGCCCTTAAACGGGGCTTTCTGGGCCAGCGCTCCCTCTCCACCCTACATGGCAATCCCTTATCTTGACACAAGGATCCCATTGCGCCCGAGGCTTTTGCTGGGAGCAGCCATAAATCCTTCTGACAGGAAGAAATGCATTTGGTCCCCAGGGCTTTCCTTTGGCTCACGGTTGGCAGTCGACTCTGCTCCCTGGGCAGATTTCAGAGGCACTGTGCCCCGCCTGGGGGTCCCGGACCCTCTCACATGCGTGCCTCCACCCAGCCGGGAGAGGATGTACACCCTGTTTACAGGTGGCGGGAGATGCAGTGGGGCTCATGCAGGGGGCAGACCTAGGGTGCCTGCCGGGTCCCTCTCAGGCAGACTGGATGCTTCTACCATCCAAACCCCTCACCCTCACCCCCAACCCAGCTGCATTGGATGATCTCAACAGTCCAGCTGGTCAAATGGGAGGCTGACCTTCTGTTTGGCATGCGGGGCGGGGCGCATGCTGAGGTCCCCTGGCCGTGCTCATGGCAGACCCAGAGCAGGGACTCGGGGTCCCCGGTGAGGGTCTCGCCATTCTCCTCTACTCCCCAGCTCCAACGAGCTGGGCTTCTACTAACGCAGAACTCGTACCCTCCTAGCCTGGCAGGGTGCAGGGCGTCTTCAGCCGGGATGCCTTCTGCCTCCCCATTGCGTGTCGAGGGCTGCGGGGGGCTGCAGGGGACTGGGGGCCGGGGTTCGGCCCAGCAACGCACCGCAGCTGCCCACCCAGACTCAACATGGGCCTGCAGGCGCCGAGTGTTTTGATCCGAGGCTGCGCTGGAATATCTGAGCCCTGCCAATGGATGCGATATAAAAATATAGCCGGCTGCCAGCACAGCCGAGAAGGACCGCTTCCTCGCCAGCAAGTGCCTCGGCAACGAGTTTTCTCCCATCCCTCAGCCCCCACCCCCAGAGCTGGGGGTAGGATTCAAAGACTGGAGCTGCTCTTCTAAAGTGTTAACAATTCTATTTTGCCTGCTCCAAGTGTTTTTCTTTTTCTTTTTTTTTCTGAACTCCATACCGAGCTGTAACAGAATACTTGGATTATTCTTTCCCCCTTTTCTACAAACTCAGCAACTGAATTTAAAAAAGACAGGAATTTATAAGAATGTGTATCTACACATGTCTGTGGAAACTACATCAGCGGTGGCCTCCGGCCAGCTGGGGGCAGCGCTGATCCCCTGCTTGGGGCCCTGCCCTCCTTAATCTCGTCGTGGGTGTTTTTTTATTTTGCTGGAAATCTCCTGAGAGAGCCGAGGGGAAGCCTGAGGCAGGAAGGCGGCTGTGTACAACGCTTCTCCATCAGCGAGGTCCAGAGATCGCCGGTGCTCATAGGACTGGAGCCGGGGTGCTCGGGGCACAGCTCTCCTGACCTGGGCGTTTCTGGGCTCGTGGCTGGCTCTGCCCCTTCAAGCCTGTGGGTCCTGGCCCAGGTGGTCAGCTCTGGGCCTCCGTTTCCTCAGCCACAGACGGGGGTTGACAGTGATGGCACCGTGGCGTAGACACGAAGACGCGCCTAAGAGAGGAGAGCACTGCGCGAGTGATGGTGTGCGGTGGACGGACCCGCTGGACGAGGATGGGCAGAGGTCCGGGCCCCTCCTCTGTACCCCAGAGAAATCCCCCTGCACGACGGCTCCCGGACCGCGCTGGGAGCAGTCAGCGCCCACGGGCACCCCCAGAGGTGTCAGCGCTCCCGCTTCGTCGATGGAGCCAGAGACTCAGAGCAAGGCGACTGGCCCATTACCCTGCGGCAGGTGGGGTGAGAAGCCAGGTTCTGTCTCTGTTTATCCAGCTGAAAAGAGAGTCTCCCCAGGCAGCAATTACGATGAAGTGGTGAATATCTGTTGGCTGAATGGGGTATTAAGCACCGGGCGTCTGCAGTCCCAGTCACAGCCCTGGAAGGTGCCAATTCTCGGGATTAGGAAAGGGAAAGGTGGTTTGCTGACATTCTTCCGTGGGCCGTGTTCCAGGCTACGTGATCCTGCTGGAGTCCCGGTGTTCATCCCCCCAAGAGCCGGGGGGAGGGTATGGCATTACCCCATTGCACCAGGGAGGCAATACCAGTGTTAGCCAGGCTCTCCCTGAAGGAAAGTTCCCCCTCTTTGCTTCCCCCCATTCAGCTGGCCAGTTGGACCACAGACGACAGGCCAGGCAGGGCCTGAGGTTTCAGCCCCTGCCCCACTTCACCGGAAGGGTGCTGAGGCCCAGAGAGGGCAGGGGTTTATCTGAGCTAGCTCAGTAATCCTGCAACAGAGCCGGGCCTACGACACGGACACCGTGTCCAGGCCCCTGCCCATTGGTGGGAGGTCAGGGATGTTCCCATCGGCCCTGGCCAGCTGCTCCCTCCACTGCTTTCCCCACCATTGCTCGAGTCTGGGAGAGCTCTTCCCAGTTGGGGTGTCCTGAGGACCCATAACTTGGGGTGATAAGGCCAGGCAGCTGCAGGGGAGGACTTCTCCAAGGGACAGCCCTGAGAAGTCAGACCAGGAGAGGGGCCTGCTGATTCAGGGCACGGGGCCTTGAAATGCAGGACCCAGGGCTGACCTCTCCTCGAGAGAGAGACCCATGGCCACCCCAGGCCAAAGACAGGTGGGTGGTGATCCAGGAGAGAGCTGGGCTGGCAGGCAGGGGTTACATACAGGCAGGCCAAGACGGGCACAGAGAGGGACAGGAGGGTTGGATGGTCACAGCAGGGATCCCTGGCATGAGCCTCTCCAGCCCACTAAGCCTGTGTATGTATGTGTGTGTCTCAGGGGTCCTGTTCCTACCCCTCCACCCAGCTATCCCAGGTGCTTCTGGGCTCTGTGATGAGGGCTGGAAGAGCCAGGAAGGGACCCTCTCTGATACTTGACTCTCCCTCCTTCTCTCCTCAAGCCTTAGTGCAGGGTGAGCACGGACTCCCTGGGGGTGGTGAGGGCTGAGCAAGGGGGCCAGGCTGGGCTGCAGTGGGGGAAGCCTAGACTCAGATCTGGGCGGGGGGGAGGGTTATGAAGGGAGGACAGCCCTCCAGCATCTAAATTTGGAGTTAATTTACAGCCCTTTAATTTCCTTGGTCTCTCGTCCGGTTACAGCACAAGAATTCTGAGTATATATTTTGTAAGTCTGCAAAACAGTCCCCCTTAAGCAAAGACCCCCTCCTTCTCGTGCAAAAGGGGAGGATGGAATCTGGCGACCTGGAGCGCCCTCCTGCCACCTTTGGTGGGAGGTCGGGCCGGGTGAGGGTCTGAAGGACTGACTATTGCACCCATCACTTAGATTACAAAGGTTTATTTAGAAAAGAGTTTGGTTGTTTTCGCTGTCAGTCATTGTTGGCAAACATTTAGATACTTTCGTAACCAAAGATGGTCAGTGCCCTCCTTCCTCCCCGAGAAGAGCCACCCCGCGAGGTCTTGGGAGGTCAGCCCTTGCTCAAAGGGGGATGGGGTGGTGGCCTCTGGTGGGGGCAGGACAGGCTCCTTCTTCACCAACTTGGGAGGATCCGTGTGCTACCTCACAGACACACCATGGTGCGGCCCCCAGAGTTGGACCCGGGCCTGCAGCCCCAGAAGCAGCCCCTTGCTGAGACAGGAAGGCAGAGGGGTCTCCCCTCTCTCCTTCCCCCTCCCCGGGGGCCCTGCAGTCTCTCAGCCCTCCCTCCGGCCGTGCAGCACCCTCCCCTGCGCCCTGAAGGCCCATCCATCTCTGGGTCCCTGGGAAAGTTGCTCCCACTTTCTCCTGGGAGGCCACGCCTGCCCGCCTCCTCCGCTGGGAGCTGTCCAGGGTCTCTGAGCCAGGTAGAGTGAGTGGATCACTGCCTGAAGCCCTTTCTCCTCCGTCGGAAGAGGATGTGCTTGAAAGAGCGCCGGAAGTCCTGATTGAAAACGGTGTAGATGACCGGGTTGAGCGAGCTGTTGCAGTAGCCGATCCAGAAGAAGAACTTGAAGAGCGGGCCGGGCACCTGGCAGGCCTCGCGGCAGATGCCGTACAGGCTGTAGCTGAAGAAGAAGGGGAACCAGCAGAGCACAAACACGCCCATGACCACCGCCAGTACGAAGGTGAAGCGCTTCTCGCGCGCCTGGGCCACCTTGCGGCGGCACACGCTGCTGCGCGCCCGGCGCCGGCGCGACAGGAAGAACTCGACGGAACGCGAGCTGGCGCGGGACAGGCGCCAGCTGGGGACCGGGGACCTCGCGGCGGCCATCGCGCCCGGCTCGGCCGTCCCCGTCCCGGGCCCCGACTCCTCGCCGTCTGTGGCCCCCTCGCCGCTCGCGCGCCGCCGCCCGCCCCGCCGCAGCGCGCCTCGGCGCCGCCTCCTCTCGGCCGCCACGCTGATGTCCTCCGGCTTCACATCGGCGCGCGGGCGGCGCGGGGTCGCGCAGTGCCCGTTCTCGCCCGCGCCAAGCCCGTTCTCCGTGGTCGGGGACGCGCCGTCGGGGCCCGCGGGCTCGCGCTTCTCGCTAAGCGTGCGCGTGCGCAGCTTGGCCACCCGGTAGATGCGCGCGTAGACCAGGCCCATGATGAGGCAGGGCGCGAAGAAGGACCCGATGCAGGAGGACAAGATGTACCAGGTCTCGTCATTGAGGCCACACTGCGGGTAGGCGGCGCCGTCGGGCTGGCGGTAGAGCGAGACAAGCGGCGGGAAGGAGATGACGGCCGAGATGAGCCACACGGCCACGATGGTGGCCTTGACGCGGCGCGGCGTGCGCTTCAGGTTGTACTCGACAGCCTGCGTCACGGACCAGTAGCGGTCCAGGCTGATGGCGCACAGGTGCACAATGGACGAGGTGCAGAAGAGCACGTCGAGCGCCAGATACACGCCGCACCACACCTGCCCGAAGTACCAGTAGGCCATGAGCTCGTTGGCCAGCGAGAAGGGCATGACCAGCGTGGCCACCAGGATGTCGGCCGAGGCCAGTGAAACCAGGAAGAGGTTCTGCGGCGCACGCAGCGCGCGGCTGGTCAGCACAGCGATCACCACCAGCACGTTGCCCACCACAGTGAAGACGATGAGGAAGCCCACCACGGCCGCTAGCCCCGCCACGGCGCCCGCCGAGTACTGGCCCGGGGGCGGCCCCCAGGCAGCCCCCGAGGCGTTGGCGGCCCCGCCGCTGCCCCCCTCGCCGGCGCCGCTCACGTTGGGGCCAGCCGCCGCCGCCGCCAGCGCCGCCGCCAGCGCCGGGGACGCCATGGTCCTCCCGCAAGCTACGCGGTCCCGCCTGGAGCCGGGACGCAGTCGCGGCAGCTCGGGCGCCCCCCAGCCCGGGTCGGCGCCCGCATCGCCGCCTGCTCCTCGGGCGCGTCCGCCGGGGACCGCGGCACCCCGCAGCCGGCCCTCGGCCGTGGCGGCTCAGCGGGCGAGCGGCGCGCCCGAGAGCGTGGCTGCCGGGCTCCCCGCCGCTGCCGCACGCGTAAGTGCAGAGCAGGAGGCGCCCGGAGAGAGCGGCGACGCGGCGGCGGCGGCGGCGGCGGCGGCGGCGGGGGAGGGGAGGGGACAGGTCCCGGGGTACTCGCGCGGCCCCGCCCTTGGCCCCGCTCACGGGGAGCGCCCCGGCCGCGAGCCCACGGCGACTCGGCTCCCGAGCGGGCGTGCCCGGGCGACCCGGCGGCCCCAGCGCGCGGCCGGGGCGCAGGCTGCGGACAGCGGCAGCGGCGGCGCGGGCGCTCCGCCTCCCATCCGGCCGGCTAGGGCTCGGCGCGCCGGGGCGCAGGCCGCCGCTCCTTGGGGCCCCCGCGCCCGCGCGCCGCCTCAGGCTCCAACTTTACTTTCCCGGGCAGGGCGCCGGCGCCGCCGTGCGTCCTCCTCCGGCTCCTCCTCCCGCTGCTCCCGGCGCGGGCGCCCCCCGCGGTCCGCGCTCGGCCCTGCTGGCGCCGCCTCGCCTGCCTGGGCTCGCCGGAGCTGCGCCGCCGCCGTGCGCTCGGCGCGAGTGTCGCCGCTCGGGCTCGGCTTCCAACTTGGGTAGAGTTGCGCAGCGGGGCGGGGCGCGGACGGGCGGGGGCGGCCTGGCGGGCAGGCCAGCGCCGCCGGCCCGGGGGGAGCGGGCCCGGGAGCCGGCGCCCGCGGCCGCCTCGGCGAACCTGCCCGCGCGGCGCCGGGGAGGAGCCCGGGGCGGTGGCGTGGGTCGCGCGCGCTCGACGAGGGCGCCCCCTCCAGGGCCGTCCGCAGCCTGTGGGACTGGACCGAGTGCCAGCTGGCCTGGGCGGTGAGTTCCAGAAGCCTGCTCTTTCTAAGACGCGAGCCTCCTCACCTCCCCCGGACCCACGAACACGCGGGAGCGCACACTCGCGTGCCGGACGGGCGGCTCGGGGTCCGCGGCTTGATTGGAGAGCCAGCCACTTGCAGCCTGGCGGAGAACGCGTCGCTGCTTGGATGCGCGGCGGAGCTGCCGAGGGCGGGTCCGGCTCCAGCTCCCATCTCTGGTGGATGCTTCGGTGCAGAGCCACCACCCCACCCCCGGCCTCAGTTCCAAGCGCTGCTGGAGCGTGAATCATGACGGCAGTGCCTGTGGAAGCCCTGGGCAGGCTCCCAGGCTCTGCACCCATGTTGACAATTATTGAAGTTCAATTCTTATGCTCTGTGGCCCTGCTTTTAAAGGCTGGGGGATGTTCAGCGTCACCGCCTCTGACAAACGCCCCAAACTGAATTGCCGGATGAGGGGCGGTTTGGCGTGGGAGCCTGATTCCTGCTTAGGGGCAAGGTATTGGGGTAACCCCCGCTTACCCCTGTCCCACGTCCCAGTGCATTCGTTCCGCAGACGTGCACTGTTGCTTCCAGCCGTGTCAGGTGCTGGTCCCCTCCTCCAGACACCCTGAGGTCTGTGGGAGACAGACCCTGGAGAGGAGGTTGGAGTTCCCAGGCCTGGCATCTCTCACTGAGACCAGCCGGAGGACCTTTCCTCCCAGCAAAGCAGAACCGCACCCAGGCTGGCCCTCAGCTCTCCCTGCATCGTCAGGTTGGGGCGGGGGGGGGGGAGCTGTGGTTGTGGGATGCCTCTGGGTACTAAGAGGGTGACTCAGGGAGGGAATGGAGCCACACACCCCCAGTGATGCCTAGAAACGTGCGTGGCTTGGGGGCCACTTCTCTCTTCTCTGAGCTCTGGAAGGGCTCAGAGGCCTTACCAGGAAAGCATGCTCTCCTAGCAGAGATGCCCATGTAGAGCTCTGACATCCTTGTTAACAACGTTATACCAAGGAGCAGGCCAGGACCAGGTTGGAAATCAAAGACTCCAGATGGCAGACCTGCCCAACAAGGGCCAGTCCTTGGCATTTATGCCATTTTGGGAGCAAAGCCACAACCGCGTGTAACCCAGGAAAAGGTAGAGGCACCATACTTACGAAAGGTCCTCTGGTCCTGGAGGTGTAAAAGGTGCCACCAGTCAGGGTACTCAGGGGTGCATTTTGCAGGGAAGACCCCTACACACCTGATCCTCCATCTTTGGCACGCACCGGCCCTGTCTGTATCAGGCCTTCTGCCTTGGGTGCTCACCGTCTGGGGTGGATGGTGCCACACACTGAGATGGGTGCAGTAAATGCCATCGATGCCCCGGGGCTCCTCTTCCAGCCTGAGAGTGGGGTTACCAAGGAAGGCTTCCTGGAGGAGGTGGCCTCTGGGCTGTGTTTGGAGAGTGAGAGGAGTTATTAAAAAGTGAGAGGCCCCTGTTGGTTGTGCTCCCTGGGGTGGGGGCGGGCTTTGTCCTGGTGGGCGTGTCCAAACAAGGAACATGGCCGTGGTCAGAGGTAGGTTTTGGAGAGATCTGTCCTTCTCCCAGCATCTGGACAGCCATGTGGACCTCCTCCTGACCTTGAGGGGTTCTTAACTTGCAAAAAGCACTTCGGGGGATGCATTCAAGGGTCCTGATGCCTCACAAGTTCGCAAGCCAGGCGAGTCTAGCATGAGGGATTTGAAGGAAAAGGACCTAGAGCTCCAGGGGGCCCAAAGCAGACAGGACGTCCCACTGCCCGGGCAGTGACTCTCTGACCAGCCCAGGCTGGGGACATTTGGAGTGCCTGGCCAGCCAAGTGACGCAGGCCCCTGGGGACGCCTGCCCCCGCTGGCCTGGCCCAGGAGGAAGCAGAAAGAAGCACCTCTCCTGTGGGTCCAGGACCCAGAGCTGAGGGGCGGCAGAGGGCTGGGCCCCTGAGGAGTCCTTGGGTAGAGAGCCCTTGCCTGGGCTTCAGGGAAGCACTAAATGCAGGCCTGCTCGCATGCACCAGAGGTCCCAGGGACCAAGCTGTTCACAGAGGAGCCGGAGAGGCCTCTTACCCCGACGCTGGAGGTTAGGCTTGACAAACTGCTCCCAACTGCCCTGGAACAGACAAAACAGCACATGCCCGGGAAGACTGCCCGTGCTGAGGAGTCGCTGCCGGCCAGGCCCGGGCTTGGCAGGACCAGGAGGATGATGGGAGGGCACTACTGGGGAGTCAGGCTGCACTGGTAGGGGGTGGGGTCGTTGCGGAGGGGGTGTGGGCCGTCTCGGCAGGAAATCATGTGGAAGCGGAGCATCCTTGGGCTACCAGGGTGTACTCGCCTTCATCCCACCATGACCCACAGCCTTGGGACACTGGGACCTGGGCCCACCGCTGAGAGGAGGAATTTGGATGCACGCCCGCTGGGTGCGGTGCCCTGTGCTCCACGAGTGGCCTCAGCTCACATAGAGAGGGGCTTGTCTCCTTGAACCACCTCCCGGTGTGCACAGTTACGCGTGCGCGCACACACACACACACGCACACGTAGCCACGCACACCTATGATCGCATCCTCACACACACGCAGCCAGGGATACGAACCACGAGACGCAGAGCCATGTGCATGAAAGTGCGTTAACACGAGTATCCACGTGTACGCACGTTGCACGCACTCACGTGTACGTGCACGTGTAAGCAGCATGCATGCACACCCACCCGCGTGTGCACACGTCACACACCCTGTGCTCGTGCATGTGTCCAGGCCCACGCATATCCACACACACACAGTCACACGCATGCATGAGTTTGTGTGCACGCCTCACTTGTGCGTATACAAGCATCCAGCACACAGGCGTGCATGTCCACACGTGCATACACGCACACACCCACCCATGTGCCAGCACACGTGCACACACCCACACGTGCACGTGTGCCTGTGGCCTCGCTCACCCTCTCAGGCTGCAGGGAGGGTGTATTTCTGCTACCCCAGTGCAAGCAGCTCTTCCCAGATTTCAGGCTGGGTTCTGCTTCACCTCGGCCTGCTCCCTCCTGGCTGGGAGCCCATTTGTCACCGCCTGCCATGGACTCCGGGCCGGGCACAGAGGCTGGCAACTCTGCCCTGTCCATCCCTAGGGCTCTCCTCTTCCTTGAAAACATGTGGCGTGAGATTCCTCCCTGGGAGGCCTCACTGCTCTCCCAGCCTGAGGTAGAGCCCCCTCCACTGGCCTCCTGTATGCCCCTCGAGGGCGAGCCATCATCAGACCACGTCTCTGCTGTGGGCTCTTGCGGACAGGCCATATCTCTGTCCCACAGTCTGGTGTGGGGACCAGTTCACGGCTCACAGTAGGGGCTCAATCAAAGCGTGGGGGAGGGATGGGTGGTACGAAGGGCCTGGTATCCTCCATCCTCCCCAGCCACACTGGATGCCTGCGGTGTAGCCGGTACAGGTGGGGCCCAGCAGAGCACAGTGGTACCTCACCCAGAGCCAGACCCGGCACTCCCCCACCAGGCCCTTTCTGCATCCGTTCGGCGGAGGTTCTGGACTTAAGCTCCCACTTATCCCCTTATGTTCTGCCAGGCAGCCTGAGAACCTCCTGCCTCCAGGGGCCTCAGTTTTCCCATCCATAATGTAGGGAGATTGACTGGATGGTTCTAAGGTCGGTGCCGGCTCCGCCCCCACTTGGCTTCGAGCTCCTGGGGCTGGCGATGTGTCTGCCTGCTGTCTTTGCCCTCGGTGGGTACCTGCGGGGAAGGGGAAGAGCCCTTCCACTCCGCTGGCTGGTGCGGAACAGAGAACCGGCGCCCAGTCTCGGACCCAGGGACTTGTTTTCTCCTTAACTGGGCTGAGGGTATCTTTTGCCCCACTTTATTTGAAATTTCATTTTTAAAGCTGAGGCAGGAAAAAATGAAGCTTGCTTCTCTCCCTGTCCTTCCCTGAAGAATTCCAGAACCGCTTGGTCTTGTCAGAAAATGGCTGGGATCCGCCAGTGGAGCCTGGCTCTCCGTGTGCTAACTCCACTGCGATATCGATCACACTAATGCACTTGGCACTGCTGAGTTCTTCCCGAGCTGGAGGAGCTCTGGGGAAAGAATTGCTTTGGGGACCGTCTTTGACTTGCAATGGGCGTAATGGATTGAAGCAGCAGGTCAGTCTGTCTTTCTGAGCACCAGCTGTGTACCTCGCTCAGCCCGGGGCCTGTTGGGGTTCAAGCTAGCACCCACCCATCACCCGTCCTGGCTGCCACGTGGCCTCCTCAGGGCTCCCCTCTGCCGGCCGCTCCAAGCCGGACCCGTCCTCCTTTGGGGGCCTTGCTGGTGCCCAGATGCCTGAGCCTGGCATTCGAGGCCCTCCTAAGCCTGGCCTCGACCCTGGACTCCGGGCTCGGGCCAATCAGGTGTCCCTACATGACCTTCCCTATCCGAGCCCGTGAATGGGGATGACGGAGCGCCTCCCGTACGGCAGATGTGCAGGTTCTCCGGAATGATGTGTGCAGAGCTTTCAGCCCTGTGTGCGCAGGCATTCTCCCACCTCTGGGCCTAGAACACCTGCTCCTGCCTCTGCCTGTCACCCACCTGAGCAGGTGGGAGACACAGCTCCGTGCCCCTCGGCACCGGGCTCCTCCTAGGAATGCCCCACAGGGTTCCGTGGTCTGCAGCAGCCACGAGAGCCCTTAGCGTCTCCTGAAGTCACTTCCCCGGGAAGCGTCACGATGCAGCTTCCATTCCGGCCACCCTCCTGTCCCTTGGCCCCCGCCCATCAGCAGTGCTCATGGGAGCCACCCTTAGGCCGTGTCCTGTCCTGAGCAGTCCGTGGGAGGTGGGCCCACCTCGCCCTCTTGGCGTCCCTTCAGGGTGTGTGCTGTGTGCATCCCGTCCTGCAGGTGAGGGTGGAGGCCCAGGTTCTCGAGAGCACGTGTGGGAGTGAGCCTGGGCCAGTGCGGTCCCCATCCCGCTGTCGCCACGCTGCCTGCCACCCTCTCGCCCTTGCCTCCCGTCTCCCCAGCCTCTGGCTTCAGTCAGTGGGGGGTCTTGGAAGGGCTCTTGGGAGTGACTGTTAAGCAGAGGCCCAAAGGGGGAGCGTTGGAGGCCCTGATGGCCCCGTCCACCCCTCTGGAGGACCTTCCCTGCCCTCCTGGACCCAGAATTCTAAGCCTGCCCCCCATCGCTTTTCCAAGCCTTAGGGTTCTCCCAGTAACACGAAGACTCCACGTCCATCCGGCGGGCATCTACTGAGCACCTGCTCTGTCAGGTGTGGACAGTGCCCGTTGTCTGTGGAGAGTATGGCACCCCTCAGGCCCAGGCCCTGACCTCCAGGGAGGGGCCGGGAGACCAAGAAACACCTGGTGGGGCCCGAGGGGGGCTGCCGGGGGGTTCGGGAGGACTTTCTGGAAGGAGCAGGGGCTCAGCTCAGACGGCACGGTGAGTAGGCAGTCACTCCCTCCTCGCCCCTGAGGTGCGCAGCCTTCTCAGATGGCCCCCAGGGAGCCAGGCCTGCGAATTGGGAGGGGCATCGCTGCCCTGACTAAGCCCCTAACCGGTTGACTTTGAGTTAATCAAAGCAGATTCTCCTGGCTGGGCCTGACCTGATCAGGTGAAGCCTTTACAAGGTGATGAAGCATCAAAGGTGCTCTCCTGCTGGCCACAAAGATGAAGCAATGATGTGAGAGGCAGCCCCGGGGCGAGGACACGAATGTGGCCTTTAGGGGCCAAGTGGTCCCTGGCAAACGGCAAGAAAACGCACCTCAGCCACTCGACCTCAGGGAACGGAATTCTCCCGACAGCCGTGTGAGCCTGGAGGGGGTCCCTGGGCCTCAGCTGGGAACATGGCCTTAGCTGACACCTTAATTTCAGCTTCCAGACCATGATCAGGAGAGTCAGCTAGCCTACATCAGGACTCCTGGCCCATGGAAACTGAGGTAGTAAATGTGTTGTTTTAAGCTGGTAAATTTGTGGTACTTTTGTTTCGCAGCCTAGATAACTAATACACCTGCATACCTAGTTTGTTCTGGGGGAGGAACAGTGATTGCCCAGGAAAGGGGGACCCCCCTTCCCATTTCTGGGGGAAAATGGTGATGCCACTAAGGCTGTTTTGACAGACCCATTTCCATTTCCCCTGTGGCTGGAGGAGAGAGGTCACATGACCCAGTCTCAGCCAATAAGACCTCCCTGATGTCAAGTGAGAAATGTACAAGAAGACTCACTGCCTGCCTTCCTGTTCGGTCATACAAGTGTGAGGATGTGATGCCCGGAGCTGCAGCAGCTCTCTTGGGACCAGGAGGAGCTGATGATGAAGATGACAGTCACAGCAGGAAAGAGTCTGTGTCCCTAATGCTGTTGTCCTTGAGCCTCCACATGAACCCACCATGGAGCCAGCCTTTGGACAGATTTCCTGCCGAGGGAGACACTAAGTGGCCCTTTGGGAGGAGGATTCTATAACTTGCAACTGAACGCATCCTAGCTGATTTGCTGTCCACAGCCCTATCCTGCCTCCTTTGAGAATCACCGTGTGAGTCTGCAGTAGGTAAAGTAAGACACCCAAAGGCATCCACGCCCTAATCTCCAGGACCTGTGGCTAAGTGACCTTACATGGCAGAAGGGATTTTGCTGATGAGATTAAGCTAAGGACTTTGAGATGGGGGATTATCCTAGATTATCTGAGTGAACCCTACATGTAATCACGTAATCACGAGGGTCCTTCTAAGTGAAAGAGAGAGGCAAGGGGGTCAAAGTTAGAGGATAGGTGATAGTAGAAGCAGAGAGCGGAGTGATGTGAGAAGGGGCCACAAGCTTAGGAATGCGGGCGCCTCTGGAAGCTGGAAAAGACAAGGAAAGAGATTCTCCCCAGAGACTCCAAAGGGAACCAGCCCTGCCAGGCCATTTTACCCTTGTGGACTCCAGAACTGGAAGATAACAAATTTGTTGTTATAAGCTCTTAAGTTCGCGATCATTTGTTAGAGCAACAACGGGAAATGAATACAGACCCCATGGGTGTTTGGGGATGAATGAATGAGTGAATGAATGCAATAGATAAAATGGAACTTCGTAAATTATCAAGTTAAACAAGGGATTGCCATCACCGCAGCCCCGTCTCAACCATCGAGTCCTCGTGTGATGTTACGAGTCCCCCGCCCTTCCTGAGCCTCAGTGGCCCCGCCTGTGAGTTGAGGGACAGGACTCAGTGGTCTCACGGGGCCCTCGCAGGCACCCTGAATCTCGGAGGGCCCTTCTGGAGCCAGGGAGTCCAATAGAAGGAGATCAAAACGCCAGCCCTGCCAAAGCCAAGTTGGAAGGTGGGGGCTGGTCTGTGGGCACATGGGCTGGTCAGCTGTGGCTTGGCTGGGCTGGTCCAGGAGTCTCAGGGCATCTTGGGGGGCGGGTCTGTGTCTCCTGCAGGTCGGCAGGTGCCACCAGGAGAGGAGAGGAGAGCCAGGCTGAGCTGGGGACCTCAGGGCTCCTAGGAGAGCTTGGAGATGCAACTTAAACCTGCTTGGCCTGCAACCTCTAAGCAGCTGGGGGCTTTGGGCAAATGGCTTCCCCTCTCTGAGCCTCCTAATAGCATCTGAAGAATTAAGTGGGATTCTCTACGTCGGGTGCCTAGAAAGATAAAACCTTCGCCTGTCAGCCTGGGGTACCTGGCTTGTGGGAGGGAAGGAGGCCTCGGAGGAGGGCTGATGTTAATTTTTCTTTATATATCTCTGTATTGTTTAACTTGTTCTAAGAGCTTGAGTTACTTTGGCAAATAAAAAAAATCTAACAAAAGAGAACGAAGATCTTCCCATTGCTGGCGCTTAGCAAGCTCTCAGTACATTATAATTGATATAATCACCGTGATAATTACTCTTAACTTGTATCTCAGCTGAATGAGTCCGCTTTGCGATGTCCCTTCAGGCCCGCCCCCAGCCTCTGCTTGCACACCCCGACAACGGGGAACTCACTACTGAACATCCAGTTCACCTAGGGTAGCTCTGATTCTTTTCAACGTTGAGCACGTGGTCCTAGTGCCCCTCCATGATGGCCTTGGGGATGTAGGGAAACCAGCCTCGTGCCTGCTGTTGAGGGAGGTGGTTGGTCACTGGAGGGGCTGAGCAGTGAGGGGGGCTCCCTGAAGAGGGGGCATCTGCACCTGCCCTTGACAGGAGAGGGGAGACTTCCTCCAACAAGCAAATTGCTTCCGGGCAGCTCTCCCCACTGCCCCACCTCAGCCAGGATGCTCCCAGCTCCCAGCATGACCCCGGAGTTGGCACTGGGTCTCCTGCAGCGACCAGGCCACCACCAGTTCCCCCCGTCCAGGGCTCTCGTCTCTGGAGGCCTCCAAGGAGATGTCAGGATATTCAGCAGATTTAAAGCCTCACATTTTACCTTACTCTCCACGGGGCCTCAAAGAGTTGGGCGCCATCAACACCCCCACTTTACAGATAGATGAGAAAACGGAGGCTTCTAGGGGCAGACGTGGCAGCCCAGGTCCCCAAGGAGCGTCCCGGAAGATTGGGGCTCGGCCTCAGGCCCCTACCCCATCCGGCCTCACTGCCCACTGTGGATGCCTCCGTGGTGACCACCCACTCCAATAGAGACCCCCCGGGGGCCTGGCTCCATTGGGGGGCTTCTCTCCCCAAAGTAGTATTTCTGGGGACTCCCAGTTAACCACTTCTGTCCCACTGCTGGAGGCTGCTGTCTCCCTGTCGCCTGTTTAGGACCGGCACCCCGGTGCTAATCAACCCTTAATCCCAGCACCTGGAACAGTGATGAATGCCTGCATGAATGAATGGGACTTCTGCAGACCCCTGTGCAAGGAGGGCTCTTTTGTTCCTGCTTCATGGTTGAGACGCTCCAGGCCCAGAGACTGCGAGCCTCACTTCTCAATTAAAGCCACGTCCTTTCCCCTCTGCTTTGCTGCTTCCTGTTTGCCGAGCACCAAATACATGCAGGATTCAGAGGGGGCGAGAGAATGACACAAATCCTGTCCTTAACGGTAACGAGAGGTGACGGGGGCCTGGGATGCTGCCCGCTCTCCTGCGTGAGGGGAAAGCGCAGGCCAGGCTGCCCAGGAGCATCCGGGTACCGTGTCCAGCATCCCTGTATTCACTAAGGGGCTGCCCTCACCGTCCTGAGGCCTGACACCTCCTAACGCAGTGCCCCCTCTTAGAACCTGGGGAACATGCCTGGTGGGAAAGATTAGACAAATGAAAGCAATCTCATGCCCACGATTTGTGAATCTGACCGTGGATACATGCCCCAGAGCTGGAGGGGGTTCAGAGAGTTTTTCGTTTTGTTTGGCTTTGATTTTTCTCAGATAGGAAACTGTAGAAGAGCCCTTGACATGTTTGGGAAAATAAACTAAGAAATGCTCACATCCACCCTGACCCTGTGAAGCTGCTCCAGCCTCCTGTGTTGACCCTGATTCCCAAGTATTTCTAGAAGGAGGGGGCAGGCCCAGCAATCCTTACCACTGCCCGGAGTACTGGAATGTTTGTGCTGGAGCCTGGACTGTGGGCTCAAACTCAGCAAGATCAGCTATGTTTTCTTCTCAAGTTTTTCCTTCCCAGAAAGGCTCTGATTGAAACCAGAAATTTGTCACGGGAGGGAACGGACCTGGCCTGGGATTTAGGACTGTGAGTACGTCAGGGTACAGGTGATGCTGCTGTAACAAGGTGACCCCAAAACACAGTGCCTTGAACAAGAGAGGGGCTGGTTTCTCTCCACACAGAGGTCTGGGCAGGGCCAGCAGGCAGCCTGACAGGGTCCAGGATCCTGGTGCCTTACACCTTTCCTTGGCCATCCCAAGGAGGCAGCTCCCACCTCGAGGTCTCATTTGGCTGCTCTAGCTCCGGCCATTGCCATCACATCCATGATTCGCTCAGTGGGGTGGGAGGGCACATGGTCTGCCAATCACAAGGCATCCTCAACTGGATTTTGCACGTAGCCCTTACGCTGACATCCCATTGTTTAGGACGTGGTCACATGGCCTTACCTACAGCAAGGGAGGCTGGGAAATGTAGTCTTTAACAGGGCAGCCATGAGCCAAGATGAACGTATTGAGGGTTTTCCAACCTGGGCATCACTGACGTTTGGGGCTGGTTACTTCTTTGTCATGGGGGCCGTCCTGTGAATTGCAGGATGTTTAGTGGCATCCCTGGCCTCTACCCACCAATGACAGTAGCGTCCCCCAGTTGCAACAACCAAAAATGTCCTCAGACATTGTCAGATGTCCCCAGGGGTAAAATCACTCCTAGTTGAGAACCACCGGGCCAGATCAAGGGTTCCAGTCTCTGGTGTTCACAGCACGCAGGCAGGAGGAGGGCTGGGTTGGACTGGGGAGAGCCCGCTCAGGAGGGGACGGCTACCTCTGGGTTCCACTCTGCCAGTGTGGTGCTGGAAAAGGCCAGTTTTTCATGTGAAATATCCTAATTGCTTACTGATGACACCTAATTAAAAACTGAAAGAAGCTGTATGGTCATGATGAATCAAATTGTGTCCCCGCCCCCAAAAAAGAAAACAGACATGTTCAAGTCCTAACAACCCCTGGAACCTGTGAAGGTGACCTTATTTGGAAATAGGGTCTTTGCAGAGGCAATCAAGTTCAGTGACGTCGTACTGGACCAGGATGGGCCCTGATTCGACAGGGCTGGTGTCCTTACAAGAAGAGACACATGAAGAGGCCACCTAAGACAGAGGCAGAGATTGGGGTGATGCGGCCACAAGCCAAGGAATGCCGGGAGGCCCCAGAAGTTGGAAGAGGCTGGAAGGACCTTCGCCTAAAGCCTCCAGAGGGAGGCAGCCCTGCCAGCACCTTGATCTGACCTCCAGCCTCCAGAACTGCGAGATTAAATTTCTCTTGCTTTGAGCCGCCCAGCTTGTGGTACTTCCTGCTGCAGCTGCGGGGACCTAATGCAGGGGCCCAACGCCTGTCTGCATCTCTGGGCTGGAGGGCTTCCTGGAGCCCCCTGCCCACGCCCCCAGCCTGATGGGCTGGTCTGTGGGTCTGACGTCAGCGTGTCACTTGATCCCGGCTGCACGAAGTGGATGCAAAGCTGTCAGACCCTTGCACCTGGGGTCACTGAGACAGCGAGACAGGCCAGACAGACGAGTCCAGTCACAAAGCACCGCAGTCCAAGCCTGTCACCCCCCAGAACCTGGCCGGGGGCAGGATTGGTGTTGAGAACGTATAGTCGGAGGTCCCAGCTGCTTTGCTGCAGCCTCTGTGCGGTGCTGCTGGGTCCTCTCAGACCCTCAGTTTCCTCGTCTAGCAAAAGGGGAGAATCAGTTTTCCTGGGGATAGGACAAGGCCTGCCCGCATGGGTGCCGCTGAGCGGGTGTGCGCGTCACGTGGCCGTCGATGTCATGCTGGTTCACTCGGGTGACCGGCAAATACCAGTGCAGGGATCACGGTGCGTCTGGCCCCATCTGGGACCAGGGGACACAGAAAACTATGAAGGACCTGAGAACACTCGGAAAAACGCAAAGCTCTGCAGCGATGGTGAGCCTTCCTCTGCTTTGAAGGTGGTTGGGCTGGGGTCAGGGCTAGGCTTAGGGTTGGAATGATGGCTGGAGCTAAGATTCAGTTAGGGTTTAAAGTGAGTATAAAGTTAAGCATTTAGATTGGAGTTTAGCTGGGATTTGGTTGGGGGTAAGTTTGTAAATAGAATTTGTGTTGGGGTGGGTTAGGGTGAATTTTGAGGTTAGATCCAGTATTTATGGTGCGGTTTAGACCAAGAGTAGGATGCGGTTCGGGTGGGGGTCAGGGATGGCGTGGGCTGAGGTGGGGTTAAGGCAGGCGTAGCTGGGATTTGAACCCACGCCCATCGCTGTGGCTTCCCCGACTCACAGAGACCAGCCTGTGTCTCTCCACAGCCTCCTTGGTCCGACCACTGAGCACCCGGGTCTTACCTTGATCGAATGCTCTGTAACCTTTGGTATCTCACCACACCCTGCGGCTCAGTTTACCCTTCTGAATGAGTGGCTAAGCTCTGATTTCCTCAAGGCCCTCCCAGCTCTAAAAATTCTAATTAGGCAGGATCCTCTCCAGGCTCGAATTGTGAGCTATTGCTATCCAGGAACACATGAGTACAAAGATACTTTTAAAAATGGAGCAGAATAAGAGATGCATTTTGGACATTTAAAGCATCGTCACTTGGTGTGGCTGCAAGGCAGGCTGGTGTCCAGGAGGGGGCGACATTCAAGGCCCCGCTCCTCCGGACCTGTCCCAGCGCTTGAAGCTTTGGGAGGACAGAAGGAGAATTAGTGGGTCTCAAGCCTTAAACTGGGATGTCATCCTCAGCCCCCAGGGATGGCCTGGCCATCGATTCTCACCCTACCCTCCATCAACCGTCCATGGGAGCTGCCCTGAGCCCAGACCAGATTTGCAGCCTGGCCTCCAGCCTCCCCGCTGCCCCAGAGGGAGCCTTCCAGATGGAACTCTGAGCACACCCTCCCTGCTGCCTCGAGGGCAGGAGGAAGACTGAGCTGGTACCCAGAACTCACCTGGCAGTGTGGTTGGGCCCTGGCGCCTCCATCATCCATCCTGGCCTCACACGCTTTGCTCCAGGAATGCCGACTGCTCTGCTCTTCCCTGAAGGCTCCCGTGCTTCCCCACCTCCACACCTTCATGAGTGGGACCCCCCCACCCACCCAGAGAAACTTTCCCAACATGGCCTTTACAGCTCTCTCTTCCTCATCCATCAAAATTAGCTCAGCCACCTCCTCCAGGAAGCCCTCCCAGGGCTCCTAAGGACACCTAAGGGCTGCCAAGGTCCCATCATAAGAGCTCGTTATCTCACTCTCCTGGCTGCCCTTCGTACACTCAGGGCTCCTGGGGGCAGGAACCCGGGCGCTTCACCTGCAGCATCCCGGGTCCTCTATAGGGTGGAATCCTTCAGAACGACATTGCATGGATATGTGAGTGAGCGAGCTAGTGAGAAACACAGGAAGAGCCCACCCACGTGTGTGTCTCCAGAGCTGGCCCTCCCGGCCCAGGCTGGGTGCCGCCCCACCATCGCCGACCCTCCCTCTGCACAATCGCCCTGTCCCTGTGAACCATCCCCCCGCCCCTGCCCCCGAGTGTGCTGTCTGCTTGCTGACCCACGCTGGCCTGGGCTAGGAATGTCCATTTAGCTAAATCCACCCCTAACGTGTATGATGTGGCCGATAGGGCCTTCCATGCTTCCTGGAGACGCAAGAGCACCGGCTCTCACGCCCGTGGGGCTTGCACTTGACCTGTGAACTTGAGTCTCTGATGCCTGTTTTGCAGGCTCCTGTGAGGATTAGACAAGGTCCACGAGGTAGACCCCCGGCCGCCTGAACGTCCTGCTCGGATTCGGAGGCTGCACCGACCTCTCTCCATCGTCGCTTTAGTTTAACATAAATTCTGCTGTGGAAGCTTCCCTGGTGGAGGACGCTTTCCGGACGACTGGCCTGCTCACCGGCCATCCTGGCTCGAGCCCCACGCTGTTTAAGTGAAAACAGTAAATGCACTTGAATGTGTATGAGGGAGCCAGCGCTGCCAGGGGCCGGCCTGTGGGGAGACGTCAAGGATTGGGGTGCCATCTCCCCACATCTGCACTTGCCGACTCAGTGACACCTGCCCGGCCCGCTACCTGCACGCAGGCCTCACCGGCAGCCGAGCTAGGCTCCTGGCCAGTGCAACCCACCAGCTCCAGACAGACAAAGAGACCCACTCGGCCCAGGGGCCGTCCACGCTGGCAGGACCCTCAATCTCCCACCCCTTATCTCCTGAGGGGCAAACGGAGGTCCAGGGCAGTCCTGGGTCAAGAGTGAGAAGGTCTGTGGGCACCTCAGCACAAAATTCTTTCTTCTCTCCCCTCCACTCCCCAGACGTACACCCTTCCCAGCTGGTCTCTGATCGGCTCCTGCCGAGGGCAAGTACTCAGGTGAGGTCTGGAGGGAGGGGGCGTGGCTCAGGTGTGCTCCCTGGGCAGAGGTGGGCAGGCTTTCAGGTTTGTTTGGACCGGACACGTCCTTGGTTCCACCTTCCTGGTGATGCCAGTGGCGGCCAGCACCCGGGGTTTCCTGCAGCCCCTGACACTGACCATCAAATTCACGCTACTCGTTCTGGTGTCAGCTGGGAGACAGACAGAGAGAATCCAAGACCGGCCAGCATGAGAAGCCAGGGTGGGCCAAGGATGCAGGTCAGAACAGGACTGGACGGTGTGGGGCGATGACCCGTCAGATACCGCCCAGAGGCCTGGAGGGGGCAGGTCCTACCCAGCCCCCGCAAACACCGTGGCTCTGGGGGAGGCTGGGGCACTGGCAGCAGGAGGCCTGGGTTCTGGACCCCCCGCTCCCAGCATGTGACATGCTGGGCTCATGGTGGAAACCAACCGCAGGGGGAAGGGAGGCAGGACAGACAGCGTCCAGGAAGGCACAGGTGCTGGGTCCCAGTGACTCAGGGCGCTGCGGTCGGGTTCAACGGAAACATTACCAAGGCCACGTATGGTGGGGACCGATTTCTCTGTGTTTCATCTCCGCTCCAGGACTTGCAGACTCCCCCGCCTCCCCTCTCTGATGTTTCTAGACAGAAGTCGGCAGGGACCGCCCCGTGGGATGGGGACGCTCGCATCAGCGCTGGTGTTCGTGCAGGCCTTGAAAACCCAGTGCCCTTGTCTAATTAAGCCATTATGAGCGGGTCTCCATGGAAACCACTGTACTTGGGTACTCGACACAGATGAATATTTATTCAATTAGCGGGGTGCAGGGTGCTAGGGAGACCTTGGCTTCCTGCCATGACCAGCCTGGGGGCTCCTGGGGGACTGAGTCACTTTGGGGAGGACACATCTAGGCCTGGGCCTTTCATCCACACGATCTAGTCACCGTCACCCCCGTTTTATGGAACAAACGAAGGTTCAGAGGAGTGGGGCCTCCTCCACAAGCCCAGAGGCTGAACATGAACCCCAGATGATCCCATAGCGGGCAGGGAAACCCACTCGCACAGCCTGGACACGATGGCCGAGTGGCCTTGAGCAGTTGAGTGACCTGCGCATGGCCTGTGGGTCATCCTTGATTGGGCCTATTCACAGTACCTGTCTTGGTCTGTCCAGGCAGCTGAAACAAGATGCCACAGACCCGGTGGCTTAGGCTGGAAGCCCGGGACCAGGTGTCAGCATATAAGGTCACGTCCTGGTGACGACCCTCTTCCTGGGTCATAGCCGGCGTCTTCTCACTGAGTCGTCGAGAGATGGAAGGAGTGAGGGGGGCTTTGTGGGCCTCTTCTACAAGGATACTAATCCCATCCACAAGTAGTGAATTAGAGCACCTCCCAGGCCCCGCCACAAATACCATCACACTGGGGGCTAGGATTTCAACCTGTGAATTCTGGGGGACAAGCATTAAGACCATGGCCGGACCTCCTCAAGCTGCTGGTGGCAGGGGCAATGGGGCGGAGCGTGTCCAGGGCCTGGCACAGGCTGGCACATGAAGGAGTTCTGCCGGTGCTAGATGAGGACCCAGGGGAGCCCGGCTGCGGCCCCGGGACATGCTCCTCCCAGCGGCACGTGAAGGCCAGGGGTGCGTGTCACCCCGTCCGCACTTTCCAGACTTTATGTCCGCATGCAATTCTGCATTTGTGGCTGCATTTTTGAACGGGATGTCCTGTGGGATCCCAGCCTGGGGCCCAGGTGGAGGTCAGGGGGCTGGGACCGGTCGTCAGAAACTTCTCTGAAAATTCCATCTTTTACCAGAGTGCGAGGCCCCCTGGAGGCCTGAGCTGTGCCCAGTGCCAGGCTGTGCTCCCAGGGGAACTCGCTGCTTCCCAGGTGCTGTTCAGATGCTGCTGGAGTGGGCGTGTGCACGTGCACGCCTGTGTGTCTGTGGGTGCACTGTCCATGGGGGTGCGTGCGTGTGTGCGTCTGTGTATATCTGTATGTGTGCACCTGTGCCCCCCGAGGGCTGGCTCTCAGTCGCCCGCCCTGGTGCAGGAGCTGTTCTCCTTCATAGGAAGCAGGTAGTCTACCAGTCGTTTGGCTTCTGGTTTCCCCCTGGGTACACCTTGTGTGACAGGCGAGGGGTGCCCCCTTTCCAGCTATGCCCCATTTCCGGCGACCACGGGCTCTCTGCACTGGACCTTGGTCCGAGGTTACATTTTGTAAAACTTTCGTTTTAACTGTTGCTACTTACCACCTGGCAAGTGGTGTTTGGTGCGTAAAATCCTCCAGAATTGGGGGTCTCTTGTGGGAAGCCATCTTTGGCGGTAAAGGTGCAAGGTCCTGGGCATGTTCCCTTCGTTTATTTGAAGGCGGTCTTGGCGGCCCTCCGAGCAGAATTTGGGGTCACTGGGCAGAGTCTGGGTCCTGGCTCTGCTGCCTCAGCGCCCAAAGCGCCGATGTCCTCACTGTACGGGGGTGTGCGGACACCCCCAGCACAGTGCAGGCAGGCACACCTCATTTCATACAAACGCATGAGCAGGGGTCCCTCCCGTGTGCACGTGCGTGAACGTGTGCGTGGTTTGCGGGGAGCTATGCCCGCAGCACCAGAGGCGGGTGGCCCCTAGCTAGACCCCAAGCTTCTTCCTGGCCGGGTCCCCACCCAGCAGCAGCTGCTCTGAGCCTCCGTGAAGGGCTGGCTGCTCAGCTTGGGAACAAAACCACTTGTGTCTCATTATTCACTCACCTCCAGGTCTTTCACCACCGGCGTTGTTGTTTGGGACAAAAGTGAATCACGGGGACAGACACATAGTTAGAGAGACGGGTGCAAACACTCCTGTGTGTACGGCCAGGGCCTTCTCTCCCTGCCTCTGGGGTCTGTGCAACGTCTGTGCACCCCAGTTCTGAGCTGCCCTTTCGACGGTTGGTTCAAAAGCCGCCAGTTTGAGGAAGGACAAATCAGGTCAGAAAAGGGTAGAATCGGGGTGACCCCAAAGGAAAAGCAGAGAAATACGGAGGCTCCAACGTTTCCCAGAGGCGGGCACGCGTCCACTTGCCTTCGGCCCATCCCTCTGGCCTGGGAGGAGCCGCCAGGACACGGAGCCCAACCTCCTACCCAACCGTGAACGCCCCACTCCCGGTGAGGTCCAGGCTGTGTTCACCTGCCTTCAATGATGGGGCACAATGAGGGCACAGGAGACGTGCTCGTCAAGGTGAAGAAAGCTGAATCGAATCGGGCAGTGAAGAAACGAAGTTACGTCCATGGGGGGTGGCTGGGAAGAGGGACGGGACAGGCCAGGGCTCTCCCCAAACCAGTCCCCCGAGGCCATGCAGACTAGACCATGTATTGGGGCTCAGATGGCACCCCTGTCGTGCTATGAGACCCAGGTTCAAATCCTGACTCTTCCCTGTGGTAACATGCTCTCCCCGCTCAGTGTCATGGTGGGCCAAGTAGGAATAAAAATAATGACCTCTAAGGACTGCTGCGTGGACATCTGTTTTGTGGGGTTTTGTTTTGTTTTGTTTTGTTTTGTTTTCGGTACGCGGGCCTCTCACTGTTGTGGCCTCTCCCGTTGTGGAGCACAGGCTCCGGGACGCACAGGCTCAGCGGCCATGGCTCACGGGCCCAGCCGCTCCGCGGCATGTGGGATCTTCCCGGACCGGGGCACAAACCCATGTCCCCTGCATCGGCAGACGGACTCTCAACCACTGCGCCACCAGGGAAGTCCTGTGGGGTTTTTTAAACTAAGAAAGCCAGATCTGGAACAGGATGACCCACACAAAGGTACTTCTACCCTGACTCCATCCGTTTGGCATCCAGGGACTTCTGTTTCGAGATGCCGGCTGCATACACCCCACTACCTCCTGCTCCAAATCCCACAGACAATGGCAAAGCTGTATCAGCCAGGTGAACACATTCCATGCTTGGCAGCAAGGACCAGATGCTCCGAGAGGGGAAGGTGACGGGATTGGATTGGAGAGGGAGCCCCATCACACAGCACTTCTGGGGGTTTTGCCACAAAGGACAAAGGAAGTCCTTGTCCTGCCAGGTGTGGGAAGCCAGGAGCCAGGTGCTTGGCCTCGTGGGACATTTCAGGAACAGCCGGGCACCCTGACAGGCTGTCTCCCCTCCTCCTCGCCGGGGCCACACAGCAGTGAGGGCAGGTCGCGCTTCCAGGTGGGCGGCATGAGTCCGGAGCCCGAGGCCAAGAGGGGCTCGGAGGAGAGACAGGGAACCCTCGTGTTCAGAAGACCAGCCTCTGCCCAGGAGCCCCGGGCACCGGGGTACCCAGTCTGTTCCTCAGTCTCACTAAAACTCTGAGATGTGCAGCCGTGGCCCCGGCTCTCAGCCCTCCGTGGAGCAGGCAGTGAAGACAGAGCTAGACGTCACCGTGGGAATTAGAACGGCAAGGGCAGAGGGCAGCAGGGCCAAGGATCAGGAGGCTTTTGAAGGAAGGCGAGACCATGAAGTAGAGCTGACAAACTCCCCCTGAGAGCGGAGCTATGGAACAGTCAGCATAGACCTCCCAAGTTAGACAGACGCTGCCGGAGGGCTGAGAGGAGGCACTGCAGCCATGGAACGAGAACGGGTTGTGATATGTATACGTGTAACTGAATCACCCGGCTGTACACTTAGAACTAACGCAACATTGTAAATCAGCTGTACTTCGATTTTAAAGTAACTCCATCAATGCCGAGCAGAAGAGCTGAAGGATGAGGTGGGACGGGGGACACAGTGGACACGCACGCCCACCGGTCCGGGTCCGTGATTTTGGCATAAGGAGGACGCAGAAGAATTCGGGACCGAGGAAGAGTTTTCTCTCCGAAAGGTCGGGTCCGCTCTCTCTAACGAGGCACCGATGACTCTGTACTCTTGTCTCTGTTCCGTCCCAGCCACCAGATCTCACAGGCACCATTTCTCTGGTGTGGCTGGTGTTTCTCCGATGGCGCACAAGCCCTGCCTGGTCACACCCTCCCTCCCGCCTGCCTCCCGTCTTTCTCCCCTGCCTCTCTCACTCCCCAACCACACCGCTGGCTTGGTGACCCCGCGCTTCCTCGTCTGTGCGGAGGGACCCCGCTGCCTATAAGACTACGTCAGCTTGCTGGGGCCGCCAAAACAAACCCCCAAACACTGGGAAGAGGGCAAAGTTCTGGAGATGATGCAAAACAAGGCGACCCTTACACTTAAAAATGGGCTTAAATGGTCCATTTTATGTTATGTGTATTTTACCGCAATCAAAAATTTAAAATAAAATACGAGGGAAAGGGGGGCTTCCCTGGTGGCGCAGTGGTTGAGAGTCCGCCTGCCGATGCGGGGGACACGGGTTCGTGCCCCGGTCCGGGAAGATCCCACATGCCGCGGAGCGGCTGGGCCTGTGAGCCATGGCCGCTGAGCCTGCGCGTCCGGAGCCTGTGCTCTGCAACGGGAGAGGCCGCAACAGTGAGAGGCCCGCGTACCGCAAAAAAAAAAAAAAAAATACAAGGGAAAGGCCCCCTGCGTCTCTCAGGTAAGAAGTGGCATGAACGCCCTCTCTGATAGCCGGCCTCCACCAGGGCTGCCAGGGGTCCTAGGCTCTGGGGGTGGCCCCTGCAGCTGGGCCCCGCTGAGCTGGCAGACAGGTGTGCGGGGCCCCAGCTGGCCGACTGCACCTTCTCAGTGGAGAAATCTGGTAATAACAGAAGGAAGCAGCACCCGGCCCCTCGCAGGAGTGGAATGCAGGGTGTGTAGCCCTGCTCCTGGGCTGTGCTCCGAGCTCCAGCCCAGACAACCAGGGGACTGGTCAGGCTCCAGTTGGGGGAAGCAGGGGCACCCGGTCGCTGTCTTTCCCACAACTCTGCTCTGAACCAGCTTTCTCTGGGAAGCCTGCAAACGTGGAGACCCCAGTCCCCAGTCCTGAGATCCAAGGATGGCACCCGGGAATCTGCATTTCACAAGTTCCCTGGCTGATCGCAAGTGGACTGGGTCCACAGCTGGAGAAACTGCTTTAGAATTCCCAAGGCTTCCAGTTGTGTGATTCCACTTCACCTTTACCACAGCCCAGCAAAATAAATGTTATGAACCCTCCCTTTTAAAAATTGTTCTACAACAACTTTTTTGAAGCGTAATTTATATAACACAAATCTTAGCTATTGTAAGTGTATCTCAGAACTGCTGTGAAGATCATACAGGGTCTGGCAAGTGCCTTATAAACTGTTAAGTGCTGTACGCACAGAGGGGTTTCTTATTAGAGTAGATTATTACTGTTTTCACTAGCTACGTTGTACTATTATTATGGCGGGGCGTTCTGGTATCGTTTATCTGAAGGGTTCCTGGAAGGGGCTGCTGGGTGGGAGCGTGGTCGGCTGCAAACAGCAGAGATTTACACGTAAGCAGTATCTCGACACCTCACTTAGATACTGGTAGAGAGCAGTTTGTTGTTTTTTTAAAACTATTATTTCATTTGGAAATAATCTCAAAGTGCAGAAAAGTTATGAGACTAAAAGTAGCACAAAGCCCCACCTACCACTGACCTGGGTTCCATTATTGCTAATGTGTTACCCATTGATTTCATCTGTTGTTTCCTCCTCCCTCCTCCTCCTTTTTCCTCCCCCCCACTTCTCGCTCCCCATGAGAATGTGTGATTTTTCTCTGTTTGAGACCTAGCTGCAGGCATCACAGCCCTTCACCCTTCGAGAGCAGATGTTCTCTTGTATAACGTCAGTGAAATTATCAACACTGCTCTGATACCTTTATCTAATCTGCCACTCAAATTCCCAGTTTGCCAATTGACCCAATAAAGTCCTTTCTCGCCCTCTATCCCTAGCCCGGGATCTCTCAAGGATCAGGAATTGCATTTATTTGTCTGTCTCTTTAGTTCCCTTTCATCTGGTACATTTCCATAATCCTTCTTTGTCTTTTATGTCACTGACATTTTTGAAGACTCCAGTTCTGTTTTAAATAGAACGGCGCTCCTTGGGGTTTGTCTGATGTTTCCTCATGCTTAGATTCTCGCCGCAGTACCACATAGATGATGTGTCTTCCCAGATTCCTGCCTCTCACTGGTGGTGTTTTGATGCGCTGGTCAAGGAATTGTCTGATTTACCTGCCGTATAGATACTCTTTATCTCCTTGCAACTAATAGACAGTCTGGGAAGGAGACACTTTAAGACCGTGGAAGTAATCTGCTTCTCATCAAAGCCTCCCCCTAGATTTAGCAGGGCGTCTAGACCAGCACTGGGTTCAAAAGTCACCTGGATTTGTTTTTATTTCCTTTTTGGGCTTCAGGGTGCCTCTGTTCTTTATGTGAAATACAATGGAGTTTGGTTTTTACCAGTTTGCTTTCAATTTTATCTTCCCCTTTCTCCTCCTCGTTAACTGAATTGAGTTGAGTCAAACACGAACCTGCTTCCAAAGGCATACTGCACAGAAGGTGTCGTCAGAAGAGTGGCCCCGACCCCCTCCCCTGGCAGGGGACAAATCCCATCGTTGCCTTGTTCGTTTGCCCTGAGTGTCTTCTTGTAAAGACAGGCAGTCTGCGTACATTTATCCTGTTCCCTTTCTTTATGACACACAAAGTGCTTGGAGGAGACCACTTTCACTGGTGTCCTAGCCCCGCCCCGCTATGAGTGTGTGACGCTGGTCCCCTGTCCCCGCCTTGCGCCTGCAGCTTTCACTGTTTTGCAGTGACAAATAATGCTGTAATAAATACCTCATGCCTCTGTATTTTGTGTTGTCAGAGGCATGTCTTCAGGGTGAACTCCTAGAAGTGGGGTTGCCGGGTCAAAGAGTAAAAGCACACGTAGATTTGTGAGATCTTGTCCACCCACAAAGGGGACACCAGTTTGCTTGTCACCAACAAGTGTCTGAACCTGCCTGTCTCCCAGCAGCTTCACCAGCAGGGCGTGTTGTCAAACTTCTGTGTTCTTGCCAACTGGATGGATGAGAAATGGCACCTCGGCCTGGCTTCAGTCTGTATCTCTCTTATATGGAGAAGTTGAATGCCTTTTTGTTTCTCCGAGGGCCATTTTTTTAATCCCTTTTGGGGGAACTGTTTTTCTTGTCATTTGCTCTTTTTTCTGCATGATTTTTGTGCTTCTGTCTCTCAACTTTTAAAAGTTCTTTGTATATTAGAGCCATTCACCTTTTATCTATGAAGTTCCAGGTGTTTTCTCCTAGTTTGTCTTTTAATTTGCTTATTTTTTCATGCAAAAGGGGTTTTTCTGGCAGACAAATTTATCACTAGTTTCTTTGTTGGAGCTGGGTTTTCACGCACAGCTAGAAAGCCTTTCTCTCCACTTTACTCGCAGAAGGATTCACCTGTGTTTGCTTCTGGTATTTGTATATCGAAGCTTCGTACATCTAGAGCTCTGATCTTGTGAGTTTATTTTTCTGCCTGGTGTGAGAAAAGGATCTAAGGTTATCTTTTTCCAAACAAGGATCTTCTCGTCCTGGTACCATTTTACTTGACAGA
Organism: Phocoena phocoena; assembly: GCF_963924675.1. Taxonomy (NCBI): domain Eukaryota; kingdom Metazoa; phylum Chordata; class Mammalia; order Artiodactyla; family Phocoenidae; genus Phocoena; species Phocoena phocoena. Next base: position 136,947,130 of record NC_089223.1, read on the forward strand.
TTATGATTGCTGTGGGGAATTGAAAGACATCCTTCATCACATGCCAGACTCCCCTGCCGCCGTTGGCCTCCGTGGCTCCGTGGCTCGTGGGTCTGCGCCTGTGTCATCACCGCACTGCCTTCGGGAGAGGTCTGCCCAGCGTGTCGTAACGCCCGCCCCTCACTCCTTCCTCTTCGCCGCTCCCTTAGCTATTCTTGCCTGTTTATTTTTCCAGACGAATGTTAATATCAACCTCAGCTTCGTGAAAAAATGCTCCTTGGAATTTTTATTAGGAGTCCATTAAATTTATGCCCTAAATTAGGGAGAACTGACATCTTGATGATGTCGGGATGTCCTAACCTTTTTACGCTGGGTCTTCTTCGTGTCTCACAAGAGTGTTTTATGGGTTCTTTCACACGGGCTGTGCACATTTCTTGTTGAGCTGATTGCTGTGGGCCAAGGAACAGGGCTTCAGCTGCGAGCTGCTGGCTCCCCGCCTGGACCCCCTTCCCCCTCCCGCCCCTGCCCTCTGACTGGTGTGGCCACTTCAAGAGGCCCCTTGCCTCCAGCTTCTCTCTGTGTTTGGCCAGTAGGAAGCCCACGGAGAGAACAGGATGGGACGAGAGAGACTGGGGTTTACTCCCTGGCTCACTGCCTGCCTGCCAGGCCGCATAGCCAAGGCTGCAGCTTTTCCGCATCAGTTCTGTCTCTCAGCCACAGCCCTCCCTCTGGGGTCTGGCCACACTCCTTCCTGGGCTCTTCAGGCCTGGATGATCCTGGCTCCCCTGCTGCCAGCCCCAGGGGCTTCTCTGTCCACGGCTAGTTTGCTTTGACTTCACCTGCTGCTGTGGGCCCCCTACCCTGCCCCCGGCTCTCACCTTCTTTTCTGCAGAGGGTCCACCTGGAGCCACGACCTGGGGACCCCTTACCCCCCTCTTCCTTCACGTCTTTGCCTGCCTGTGCCCAGCCTCGCCTCAGACACGGGGAAAGAGGGGATGATCAGCCTCGGTCCATCCTTAGTACCCGACATGTTGAGATCCCCTCTCAAGCCCATGGTCAGCTTCACCCTCGTGCCCCTGGACACTTGGTAGCCCCCCTGCCCTCCTCCCACTGCATGTCCCCTTATCCAGACCATTCTCTCAGGGTCACCAAGGGCCTTTGCTCCCCCCTAAAATGCGAACTTCATCACGCCCTCCCCTGCTTGTCAAACCCCAGGAGACATCCCGCTCCAGATGGCAGACCAGGGCTTGTGCTTGCCTCCCATCTCCCCCTGAGACCCCACAGAACTACAGTGACAATAACAAGCCCTCAGGAGGAAAGAGCTTAGGAGGGATGTAGGTCGCCAGCCATGGGAAGTTTCAATAAACATCTGGACCATGAAGAGGATGCGAGTAGGCTGATGGATGGTACAGAAGGGAGATCTAGAGCCTAAAGTCTCCAGGAGGAGGCGGAAGCCCACCTGCCCAACAGGAGTGCGCGACGGCCCTGGGCTCAGAGTCCCCAGCAGGGAGAGGTGGGAGAGGACCACTGCCCCCAGCTCCAGCCATTTCCTCCCTTAGAGGGCATCAGGCTGCGTGCACGCCCAGATGATAAAATACCACCTGGGGGAGATGATCTATCAACAAAAATGAGCCTTCAGTAGACACTAGTGGTCCCCCAAAAGCCTTTCACACTCCGGCTCTTGGGACCACCAGTCCTGAAAGTGGTTTCTTGTCATTCTGCTAAAGCCAGGCTTCCAGAGGACTTGGCTCGTCTGACCCAGAGGAGAAACAGCTACTGAGACAACGGCAGAGGAACCTGACGGCAACCCCTCAGGTGCTCACTCCTAAACAGGAAGGCGTTGCCGGGATCCGCAGGCAGGTGGACCAGCTGCCTACAAAGGACAAACAGACCCCAGGGAAACAGACTATCGAAGGAGCCCAAAACATTTTCAGAATTGCAAGAGCACACTGCCTAGTTTTCATGCATCTGGTGTGAGGACGTTTCTCAAAGACGTACTCCAGCAAAAGCAGGGAGTAAGACCAAGATGGAGGGAGATGGGGAAACTGAGAATCAGCAAGCCCGGCTCTGTGCGGAGGTGAGGGACGGCCCAGGGCAGCACCGGGGACGGGCCTGGCCAGCCACTGGTCCACACTGGAGCAGAGATGGAAGTCTCCGGAAAAGGCGACTTGCAGAATGGATGTTATAATGCAGAAGCAACCATTTTGAGGGAGGAAATGATGATATAATAAAGCACATATCTAGGGCTTCCCTGGTGGCGCAGTGGTTGAGAGTCTGCCTGCCGATGCAGGGGACGCAGGTTCATGCCCCGGTCCGGGAAGATCCCACATGCCATGGAGCGGCTGGGCCCGTGAGCCATGGCCGCTGAGCCAGTGCATCCGGAGCCTGTGCTCCGCAACGGGAGAGGCCGCGGCAGTGAGAGGCCCGCGTACCGCAAAAAATAAAAAAATAAAATAAAGCACATATCTAAAACTAAATGCCATTGAAAACTCCAGGAAAACAAGAAAGCTGTACTAGAGGGTTGGGGAACAATTAAGAGACATGACCTTGAGCAATTGTGGATTATGAATAGAAAGAATGCATTTGGCCTGGGATCACGGGAAGTCTTGGAAATTCAGGGCCTGTGACAAGGGACCTGTGGAAAGGGGACGTCATCTCAGCACTGGCCCAGGCCAGCTCCAAAGAGTGTTTTCACCATCAGAACAATCTAAAAGTTCTTCACTGATTTTCACATTTCCAAGCCAACCTAGGGTCAGGTGTGGTCACAGGTTGGGTGTGAATGTCAACTGCTTTGACAACATAAAAATAAATAATGCTGCTGACAGAAGGGGTACAGGGAGCAGGGACACTAGTTTAGTGATTTTGTTCATCTTGTCCACTTGTCTTTGGGCTTCTGTCTGTCTCTCCACTGGAACACAAGCCCCACTGAGGAGCCCTGGTTCCCTCTTGCCTGGGCCCTCATACAGAGTCTGCGGCCAGATGGGTGCTTGGCCGCGATTCGTGGGTGACAGGACAGGACAAGCACAACGGCCACCGGGTCACCTGGGGGGAGCTGGTCACAACCACAAGGCCAGATGCCAAGTCAAACCCAAGGCCAAAGCCCACTGCTGGGCTCCCTGCTTCAGGTGCACCTCACACCTCCCCTCGTGAGCCTCCCCTGATCCCCCTCCCAACTGCCTCACCTTTGCCGTCTGCCCATGGCTGGACCTTCTCCTCTAGGGGGACTGGGGGCTCCACAAGGGCACCAGACCGGACTCATGGCTTCTAAGAGCTCAGGGCAGCACTCAAAAGCCATCGGCCAACTCGTTAGTTTCTAGTAAGTTGGGTTTGTCCACCAAGAATCTGGTGAAATCGTCTTTCCAAGCCCTTTGCCTTAATTGAGGGGAATTGGGGTCCAGTTTTCAAGCCAAGTTTTATGAAGACAACTGGGTGAAATCCCCACACCTCTAGTCTAGAACGGGGTGAAGTTTTGCATCCGCCAACATGGCTGAGCCTCCAGGAGTGGCCCCCGTTGCCACTTGGGGAGCCTTGAGTGGACACCTTGTTTGTGGTCTTTACTCTCTTTTCTGGTCATCCACCTCTGTTTTCCTAGTTTGGGAGATGGCTGGTCCCCACGGCCCCAAGGTCTCTGGGTGGTCACGTGGCCTGGATTTTACTCCCCGCCCCCCCAAGTTGATTGCCCTGAGTGTAGTCAGCCGAGTCTTCCCAGGGCATCTTTCCAGAGCCACGGTGCTCTGAGCTGGGGTGACGTGGTGACCCAAGTGGACAGCAGCTGCTGTGCCCGCGTCTGTCCTGTCCCCAGATCCTCAGGGACACAGGCCCGTAAAACCTCAGGCTGTGTTTGGCCTCAGCGTTCGTAGCCGAGAGGTACTGGTGGGTACGCCCTGGGGGACACCCCTCCCTGGGGGGAACACACCTCATCCCCACCTTTCACGAGAGCCCCTTGCACTCCAGCTGTGATGATACAGGTCTTCGGGTCCCTGTCTGTGGTGGGTACCAAGCAGAGCCTGACACACGACGGATAAATGACGGGCGTGGTCACCCCATGGTCCCCCACTGCCACTCGGAAGTCTGCACCGGGAGAACTGCAGCACTGCCCACGAGAGATCTTGGCTGTGGCTACAGGCCAGGATGGCGGTCACCTCGTGGGGACCTGCTCTGTGGCCCAGCCAGAAACACCTCATCTTATCTAATTCCTAAAGCCCCTCAGGATGGGCACAGCCCCTCCCCCCTTGGCCTCAGGCAGGTGAGGAACTCGTCTTACAGGCTCAGCCAGATTTGAACCCGGATCGCTTTGCTCCAGCTGCGTCTCTACCAGTGGGCTTGTCTCTGACATCCACCTGCGAGGCCGCAAACTGGACTGATGTTCCACTGGATATTGGGTCAGTGAGGCGTCCTGAAGGCCCCGCTGGCTCTGGTTAGAGCTGCGTCTGGATCGATGGCTTTTGAACCACTCCGGTCACTCGCAGCCCTGCCGCTTCTGTCCCAGCCACAGTCCTCTGCTGCAGGCCCCTAACTGCTTTTCATTACTTGGCCAGATCTCTCCAGAGGCAAATGAAATGCTTGAACTACCAAATTTCCTCCCCAGAGTTATACCTTTGGACCTTTTAGAAGGAGCAAACATCTTCCTTTTTTAAAATGTGAATGCCTTTAATATCCTTTCGTGAAGAAGTTGGGGATGCAGGGCTGTCTGGGGAGGATGTGGCAGCCCTTCTCTCGGGCCTGGGGGCTCCCCCGCGGAAAGGCGCCCACCCAGAGGTCCTGAGACACGTGTCAGTGCTGAGTCTGAAGTAGGTTTTGGGGGGTGGGGCGGGAGACGGGGCGGAGGCGGGAGGGGCGTTTGGGTGGCCCTTGACCTGCCCCACTGCTAACCCCAGGACAGGCCTGGCCCTGGCTCTGGTTTCTGAAGCATCTCTGTGGTCCCCCTCCGGTGCCGAGCCAGTCCTGAGCCTGCTGTATACGTACCGAGAGCCCCGCCCCCTGGCAGGTGGGTGAGGGCTGCAGGTGTCAGGCTGCCCTGGCCCCAGCTTCAGCCTCTCCTTCCCCAGGACAGGGCCCACTAGCCAGCCCTGCTCAGACAAGTCCTCACCCGAGGTGGGGCCCTGCTCCCTTGAACTCCATTCCAGACTACTCGGGAGGCCCGTCCCGCCATCCCCGGGGTTCAAAACCACCTCTGCCCAGACATCCTGCCAAGAGACCCTCCCAGGGGGGCAGGTGTCAGCCAGGAGGGCAGGGGAACACCTACTATGCACGTGCACCAGGGAGGTTCTTTGTAAGCCTCCCCACGTTTAACCCTCCCCAGGGGCGGTAACCGTCTCATTCAGCACCTGGTTAATCTCTATTGAGAATTTATTCTAAACCAGGGGATGTCGAGTACATCCATTAACTCATTTGGCCTTCAAACTGACCCTCTGGGGTAGACACTGTGATCGTCCCGATTTCACAGATGAGGAACAGAGGCCCAGAGAGGTTCAGAAACTTGCCCAGAGACACACAGCGAGGAAGTAGCAGAGCCGACCTTTATACATTTTACCCACAGTCTGCCTCCTGGCTCACAGGCTCGACTGTGCTGGCGCAACTGGGAATTGCACTCTCAGCCCGGGCCATGTGCCCTTCGGGGGGGACCCAGGCTCCCACAGTGTCCAAGCCTCCCTGTTCCCTTGGACCAGGGGTGGCCCCCCACCAGGCACACAGCCCACCCAGCCCTGAGACCGCGGCGACCGACTTGCTGAGCTGGTGAGCAGTCCAGCGTCCGGAAACACACTCTTCTTGATTTTCCGTTTTGCTGCCTCTCTGTCCTCAGCGAGCCCAGGCAGGAGACATGACGGTGAACAGCCAGTGCTGTCTGGGGAAGTGCCCGCCAAGTTTCCTTGGAAATGACAGAAGCTCTTCTCCCGTCCTGGAGGCGCACAGCCTCCATCGGGACCTCCACGGCTCCCGGTGCCCAGGCCTGCCCGCCCCAGGGGCTGCGCACGAGGTGTTGGGTTTGAGCCCCTGCATGAGGCTGGTCACGGCTCAGCAAGGAGCAGGACACAAGGCCATTTGCAGGAGCCCACAGCCTCCCCTCGGTCTGTAAAACAAGAAACTAATCCTGAGCGCTGCTCCCAGAAAATTACGCAGGATCGCGTAATTGACGGGATGTTGGCGGGATCCAGGGCCCGTTTCTGGCAGGGAGATGACCACCCAGCAGAGACTCACAGAGAGGGGATGAGGGAACGTGAGCCCCAGAACACGGCTCATTGCCGACTGCCCGAAGGAACCAGAGTCAGCTCGTGGGCTGGGGACCGCGGCCATCCCTGCCTGAGTTCTCCTGAGACAATCAAGCCTGGGCTCCCGGCAGGGCTGAGCCTGCAAGGGAGGTGGCGCCCGGCTAGGTCACCCTCCTAGCGGAGAACTCGCTTCTCGCGGGGGCTGCTCTGCTGACCCCCTGCTTCTCCGAGAGCCCCTGTCCCCAGCCCTGTCAATGCTGGGCGGTCACAGGGGTAGGACGGGCACCACGAAAGCAATTCCGCACGAGGAGCTGATTTCTTAATTGTAATTGCCTTTTTCCCCCAAAGTGGAAGGTCGAAACCTGGCTGAGTGAGCCGGCTAGTTAATCAGACCTTGTTACGCAGGGCACAGTGGAGGGGTAAGGAGAAAGCGCGGGCAGCCCCCAGACGGGGCTGGCAACCTCGTGAGTTCTAGCTTCTCGCTGGGCACTAGGACCATGGTGCAGCTGCCCAGGAGGCTCAGTGCAGGGAGAGCCGGGCTCCACCCTGCTCCTGAGACGCCCATGGGCGCCCCGCCAGCCACTTGCCCCCAAGGCTCACTTTCTTCCAGCTGAAGGGACTGTGCACCCTCAGCCCTTCCCCCTCCCCCCGCCCTGCACCCCTGCCCCAGAGGCTGCTCTGTGGATGCCCTCGGTGTGGGCAGATGCAGGGGCGGCCCCGGGGGTTCTGCTCTAGGTGGGTGTGGCCCAAAGCGTGTGACACCCTCTCTGCTGCATGGCTATGGAGGAAAACCACGGTGAAGGGGACAGAGGTGGAAACCCAGCTGCCGCAGGGCTGAGGCTGGGGCGCGCCGCCCACTGGTGTGTATGCACACACATCTTTGCCTAGAGCAGTTTTAGGCTCACAGCAAAATGAGCACAGACATTTCCCATAAACCACCTCCCCCAAGCTCAACATCCACGCCAGGGGGTACATTTTGTAAACGCCCTGACCTAGGTCTCCGCGTCACTGTGGATAGAAATGGAGAATCGACTGACTTCCTCCTGAACCCCAAGAAGCCGAGACAGAGGACCAACGGACGGGGGGTCTCGGGTTCGTCATGGTGCCGTCAAGCCCCAGCCGCCCCGAAGGATCTGGGCTGAGGATGTACAGGGGTAGCGTGTCCTGTGAGACCCCCCTCGGGAATGCAGGAGAGCGGGACCAGCCCCCACGACCACCCCAGAGCCAGGGAGCGGAAGTGGCCCAAGACCCACGAGAACCAGGACCCCCCACCACCTGCATTTGTTTCTCGGCGGGAGGAGGGTCTGTCTGCCTGCTGGTCTTTGGGGACCACAACAGCGGGAGGGTGGGGTCACAGCACGTCGTGACTTGGAGGTGGGGAAAGAGCTCCAATGTTAGGAGTAGCAGCGTGAAAGGAAGTGGGAGGTGGGAGGAGAGGGAAAGCGCGTGGCCCTGGGGGCTGAGATGAGGCCCGATGGATCCCTCCGAGGCCCTCCCAGCTTCCAGGGGGCCGGGACCAGTGTGAGCTGTGCTTTCGGGGCATCAGTGCCTGAGCTTTTTGCTTTACGAGGAGGCATTCAGCAAGAGGCGTGTTGGCTCGGCCACGCTGGGAACGAAAGGCGGCGCACATGGGAATCCCAGAGCTTCAAATATTCACGGGCCTGCTCCATCCTCCCCGACATCCTGTCCTCGGCAGCCCATAGCAGCTGTTAGCTGGGGATGGGCACTAAAACTCGAGCAACAAAGACGGGAATTCAGTCCAAAACACCGTTGGCACCTTCACCTCTGAGATCTCGCAGAAATTCGATGATCGATTTATCAGTGACTTTAATGGAATATTATTTCCTTCTCTTTTGAAATCAATTTCACCAAAGCCAAAGCTTTAGATAAGGTTAAATAGCTACTGAAATGCCAGGGATGGGGGTCAACCAACAAACAACAGGCTTTGTCTGGAATTGACTGAGGGAGAAGGGGGAGGAGTCACAGAACTGGGAACCCTAGACGGTTCTGTGGCCTCAGGAGAGAGCAGGACCCAGGTTTACTCATCAACCCCTGACACAGGGGAATGGCAGTAAATGCTAGTGAGTGGCTGTGAGCACACGTGAGTGAAGGGATGAATGAGTGGGTGTGCAAGAAGCGAGCCTGGGGCTTCCCTGGTGGTTGAGGGTCCGCCTGCCGATGCAGGGGACACGGGTTCGTGCCCCGGTCCGGGAAGATCCCACATGCCGCGGAGCGGCTGGGCCCGTGAGCCGTGGCCGCTGAGCCTGCGCGTCCGGAGCCTGTGCTCCGCAACGGGAGAGGCCACAACAGTGAGAGGCCCGCGTACCGGAAAAAAAAAAAAGTGAGCCTGTTAACCTCCATCACTGGCGTGATAACACTTGCTTTGCCTGCCTCAGAGGCATGAACTCAAGAGCCAGTGATGCCAAAGCTCTTCCAGGTGGGCCACTGTGACCATCTGGATCATCTCCGGGGGTGCAAGACCTGCTGGGGAGAAGCACGCCCCACTTCTACGATCTGACTCCTACCCTGGCCCAGGCACCCGGGGGATGACAAGGGTTAAGAACATCTCGGCTCTGTCTACGTGGAGGAGAGACAGGCACATGGTCCTGCCCTCGAGAAGCTCAGCCTATAGGGGTGGGAAGCTGGCACAAAACGAAAGGCAGAGGAGCCAGTCAAATTCTCGAGCAGTGGAGAGAGGAGTCTGCCCAGAGGGGTCCTTTTCGGGGGAATCACAAAACTTTTCCCCTGTTTTCATGAATTCCCACTCTCTGCCTACGGGCAGGAATACCAGGTGAGGCGCGAACCAGGTGCCAATGCTGGGGCGGAGGCAGGCAGAGTGAGGGAAACGACTTCCAAGGTCACCGCCGACTCTGGCCTTGAAGTCTGACTGTTGTGAGGCCCCCGTGAGCTGCAGGGCCCTCCTCTAGGGAGCGAGGGGACACCTGCAAGAGGCTGAACACCACACCTGGGCTAATTCAGAGGTAGGATGCTGTGGTCCACTGCGCGGGGCAGGCAGGGCCCCAGGAGGAGAGCGAGGCTTGGGGGCGGTGTGGCAAGGCCGGCATGCACCGCGTGCACCCCGGGCATCACGGCGGTACTAGGAGGACGACTAGGCTTGTACCATAAACCCGTCGGAGGAAAGGGGAGAGCTCGGCATTCTGGCTGCAGGGCCATCCCCCACTCCCTGACTTGTCGGGGAGCTGGAGCTGGGCCGGGAGGAGTGGCCCCCATGGGTGGGAGGAGAGGAGAGGCTGCTCCGCCTGGGCTGGGGGTCATCCCCCCACAGGGGCTAGGCCCTGAGATCACGGCCAGCGAGATGAGCCCTGGGCCACTGGTAACCAGCTCCAGGCTGCAGGAAATGTGCATGGATCTCTGTCAGCCTCCGCAGGGCTGGGGGCAAGCAGGATGCTGCATCTGGCTTGTCCCTTTTCTGATTACAAAAACAAGCCGGTCCTACTGCAGTGATCTGGGGAAACATAAGAAAAGGCAATGAACGTCAAAACCACCTGCACTCCACCCACCTGTGCAGCTACGGCCGTGGATGCGGCAGAGGCGGGGTCTCTCCTGGGGCACGAGCTGGGTAGGATGGCACGAGGCTCCTGCAATTGGCATCAGGTCATCCTGCCCCAGATCAACGTCCTCAGGCCACGAGTGGACTGAAAAGCCACGTCTGGGCTTGAATTACGTGGCGAAAAGTGTAAATGCGGGCGAGGTGAGGTCCCTGAGACCAGCCGAGAGACTGCCTGCCTGGCGCCCCGCCATCTTCGGGGACGATGGGACACCCTCCAGTTGTCCTGAGGGGGCTGGAGGGGCATGTACCCAACACGCGGGCCAGTGGCTGACCCTGCTGCCAGGGCCCCAGGATCCCTTACTGGGTGAGTCTGGAGAGCAGGCAGAGGTGACCTCACGGGGGACAAGCCACAAGCATCCCGGCACAAGGCTCCCTTGCAGATCTGAGAGCATACTCCACGCCCCAGAGACCCTCCTTCTGGGTTGACAGGGAGAAGATGGGAGTCTGAGGCCCAGGGAGGGGCAGTCTTGCCCAAGGTCACAGGCTGGCTGGGGACGGCACAGCTCTGAGTGGACAAAAGCCTGTGCGTGGGTGGTCAGGTGCAGGAGAAACCCACCGAGGTCACATGGCCGTGGGGAACGATGCTTTCTGGTGTTACTATGACTTTTTTGTTCCCTAGAAAACAAGAGATGAACGTCGCATCAGCTGGGTTTAGGGCTGAGGTTTACATGTTTTGATTTAAGCTGTACTTAACCGGGGAGGAGTTTGCACCAGTTGACACAGCCTGCCTGGAGGCTGGTTTTTATGTCGACTGGACTCTCTGCCCTCCGAGGGAGGGTCAAGTAAATGAGCCCATGGTAACTAATTCGAGGCCGTGAGCAGGGACTAATTCCACCCTCTCTCTCGTCTTTTTTGCGGCCCGGGGTCAAGGGGCTAAGAAAGGCACACTTTCGCTTCTCGGGGGTGAGGGGCTGCCCCAGGGCTGTGGGCTGCTCAGATGCAGCCCTGAGACCCAACCCACCCCAGCCTTCCCCGACGGCTGCCCTCCTGAGTGCACATCCGTGTGCATGTCCAGGGAGAGTTCCGGCCTGGGGGCGGGGACTGGATGGGGGGCAGGGAAGGAGGACGACTGACGGGTAGACTGTGGGCCTGGCACTCGTCGGGCCCAGCCTGAGGCCTGTCCGTGCTGCTTACTACCAGTGGAGCACCCTCGGTGGAAAGTTGCTCAGCTGTTCCATGCCTCCGTTTACCCTCCGTAAAACAGGAGTGGGGACCATGTTTATCTCTGAGCTTGGCATGTGCTAGCGTTAGGGCCCCCTCCCCGACCCTGTTCGTCTCCCTTTGTCACTGTTGTCCTTATTGAGGGCCTGGAGGGTGGAGAGAGAAGATGGGGAGGTTGGGGGCGTCTGGCAGGGGCCGCCCTGGATGTGCCCACCTGGTGCACAGCTCTGCCTTCCAGGCCCCCGGCAGAACCATCAGCCGGGGCGCGGTTACTACAGAGCCCAGTCACACAGCCCCAGGCAGATGGCTGGACCCAGAGCAGTCATTTTCCTTCAAAACGCCTTTCCCAGCAAGATGTCCAAATGTGAGGACGCCAGCCTGCGCTGACACGTTGTGGTTGTGACACATTTTAAATAACTTTCACTAATTGTGCTCCTTGCTCATCTCTTCCTACCATTTCATAAATTGCGTTTTATTGTTTTGGGGCTGACTGTTTAAAAATAAATTGTTACCTAGAATCCTTCTCCAGGCGTCTGCCCACACGCGCGTCGGGTGACGCATCCCGAGGTGGCCGGGCCAGCCTCGCTTCTGTCTGTTTGCCTCGATAGCACCTCGCTGGATGCGGGCAGTTCCAACAGAAGCCTGAAGCTGGTGTTGCCAACATCGTCCCCAAGCCAGAAGATGAACCCAGCCGAGCTGGCGAGCGCCGGCGAGCATCCACGCGGGAGGTGCCGGTTCCCACGCCAGGCATCTCGCGTGCATTCTTTTATTTCATCCTTGCAAGAACCCACAAGAAAGGTTCTTTCCCATAAGGAAGTGGGGGCTCAGAAAGGTGCCCGACGTGAAAACCTCCGCCGTTCCCTCCCTCCTCTTCCTCATTTCCGTGCCCTGCACCACCGACCAGCTCTGCGCCCTCAACCAGCTCTGCACCCTCATCCCATCCCATCCTCGCCAGGAGGGGCCCAGCTTCCTCAGAGTACAAACGAGGCCGTTTCCTTGGCAATGAGGTCTTTCCGCCTCTCTGGGCAGGGCTGGCTTCACTGCCAGAAGCCCCTCCTGAGACCCCCTCTCTCTGTGCACCCCTCAGGGTCCCACCCTCGGGGGCCGTGGGTGGAATTTTAAGCTCAAGAGGTATTCTTAAAAAGCACCCATGTGCCTTCCTTAAACCTCCTAAAATAATCGCAGTGAAGCAATTACTCCCTTTAAGGCGTTTGGAGGTGTTGACATCCAGGCTCCCGTTTTCCGTGATGAAACCTAGTCACTGTGTACTGCAGAGCCCGCTTGGGGGCAGCTCGGCCTTCAAGGCCACTCCTTCCACAGGTGCTCGCGCCCGTGGGTGCGCCCGCCCGTGGGTGCGCCCGGGGTGCCCCTCCCCTCTTCTCTCGCCTCCACCCACACCTCGCAGGCTTGTCAGGGAGCCTGAGGATAAGAGGAACCGCAAAGGGAGGGGAGGTCAGCACTTCCAGGTCCCAGCAGATGTGGAGGACTTCACGGAGCAGGCGTGTCCCGACGTGGCCGCTTCCCAAAGCCACTCTGGTCAGTGGTCAGCGGGGGCAGGTCCTCTGGTCTCTGTGTCCCCCCTGCCCCGTCCCTCTCCCTTCTTCCTCACTCCTCACGGAGCACCTCCTCCGTGCATCAAGGCAGCCGCTGCCCTCGGGAGCTCCAGCACGTAGACAGACAGCCACCACGGCACCGTGCACGGCTGCGGCGGGGTGGGGTGCAGGATCACAGTGGGGGGCTTGTCACAATCTTGGGGAGCCAGGGAGCCTTTCTAGATGAGGCAGGTAAACACAGACAACCGTGTGGCAAGGCCCCTCCCTCAACGGCCTGGCCAGTGGAGGGCGGTGGAGAGGACAGAGTGTGCGCCCTGACCTTGACCCTCGAGAGGCCAGGCCGCCGCACTTCTGTGCATCACCCGTGGGGAGCTTCTGACCCCACTCCACTCCCGCCCCGTGAGGAGAGCATGCTGGGGTGGATGGGGACACATGCGGCAGAGCCGGCCTGAACCCACGGGCTGGAGCCCCGGCCACGCTCCGCTCGGAGCAGCCAAGCCCTAGCCAAATGCAGGCTCGTGAGCGAGAAGCAAACTCTGTCTGCGGCAGGTAAGCCGCTGCGTTACAGTGGTTTATAGGCAGCAGCGGTAAGTGACCGGAGCTAACCCACGCAAGGTGACACTTGCTCTGGACCCTTAAATCCAGCAGGGCGTGGCCGGGTGGGGAAGGGCACCCAGGCAAAGGGAATGATGCAAACAGGGAAGGAGGGTGCTGGACCACCCGGGCCCCACCCACGCCGCACACCCCTCTCACTCTGCAGGCTGCTCCTCAGCCCGTGAGCACCCTCAGGGTCGGGCCAGCAAGGGTGGGAGGTGCACCAAACAAGAGAGTCCCGCCACCCGCCCCAGCCCCACCCACTGAGCTCTGAGAGCCTCCTCCCTCGGAGGCCATCCCTTATCTAAGGACTCCTCTTTAGGACACCTGAGCTCCTGTACTCTCCCCACAAGGAGTGTGGGCTGCAGCCCAAACAGATGAGCCTTGATTCTCCACCCAGCACCACGCCCGATTCCCCATCCCATCTCCTCACCTGACTCTCCACTCAGCATCCCCCAACCTCCATCCCATCTCCTCACCTGGCTCTCCACCCAACCCCCCCATTCTCCATCCCATCTCCTCACCTGGCTCTCCACCCAGCGCCCCCATCCTCCATCCCATCTCCTCACCTGGCTCTCCACCCAGCTCCCCCATCCTCCATCCAATCTCTTCACCTGGCTCTCCACCCAGCGCCCCCATCCTCCATCCCATCTCCTCACCTGGCTCTCCACCCCGCCCCATTCTCCATCCCATCTCCTCACCTGGCTCTCCACCCAGCGCCCCCATCCTCCATCCCATCTCCTCACCTGGCTCTCCACCCCGCCCCATTCTCCATCCCATCTCCTCACCTGGCTCTCCACCCAGCCCCCCCAACCTCCATCCCATCTCCTCACCTGACTCTCCACCCAGCGCTCATCTCTGGGCCTTCGCCTATACTATTCCCTCCACCTGGAACGACAGACCTCTCTTTGCCCCTCCTTCCCACTGCCCCCTCTGCCTGTGTTGCTCCCCGTCCGTCAGAACCTTGTTCCCATGCCACCCCGTGTAGGCTGGGTCTCTGACTGGGCAGCAGTGGCCTCGCCCATCTGGTCAGCAGCCCTCTACCACCACCCAAAGGCCGCAAGCTCTTTTTGCCTCGTGACAAAATCAGGCATTGGTCAGGGGAGTGACACTGCAGGCCAGGTGCTTAAATGTGGTGTCACCTGGACTGCCAGGGCCCAGGCAGGATGCAGATTCCCAGTCACGCCTGCAGAGAACCAAGGGTGGGCCCCAGGGTCTGTACTTCTTCCTCTGCACACTTGGAGAAGCGCCCCAGGCGACCAGAAGGGCCTCTGTCTGCCTCACCCTTGCACCCCCTCCCACACCCAGTGGGGTCCGCAGCGGCCTGTTTGTCCAATGACACCGGCCCCCTCCAGCATCCGAGCCCTGTGGCCAGAGCACACTCCAAGCGCTCAGACTTAGAGATGAAGAAAAATGAGCTGTTTCGCCCTGGAGGGGAAGGACTCCATTCTGGCTCCATTACTTGGCTAACTGACTCCACTGTGTCCTGGAGCCCTGCCTGGGACCCAGGAGGATGGGGGGACACAGAGCAAACAGGCACAGGTGCGCAAGACCTCCTCGTGGGATCTGTCCGACCTTCCCCGCCCGCCCGCTGCCCCCTAACCTGTCAGGCCCACCCCTGCCCCCACCCTGGGATCCCGGGATTCATCCCCGGAGGTGGGCCCTGATGGACCAGGCCGCCTCAGAGGCCTAAGGGCCCCTCCGCTCTCGTGCAAACCAGGAGACCTCCCCCAGTTTCCGCTCCCCCAGGCTTGCAGGTCCCAGCAGCCTGCGCTTCCTTCTCCAGGCCATCATTCAGGAGCCCGCAGGCCAAGCTCACTCCCTGCACAGTCTCCACCTCGAGCACAAACTTTACCCAGCTACACGGCGCCCTGGGCACCTCTGTCAACGTTACCCCAAGCAGAGCCCGGGAGTCCACAGGCCCCGTGCAGCTGTCATGCAGCTGTGCCCCCACCCAAACCAGGACCCGGGGCCCAGCCTCAGGGTGCACCAGCCACGGGGCTGCTCCACGGGGAGCTGGGTTGTGGGGGACGGTTATGGCTGCACGGACAGCCCAAGTTTTCTTCTCCCGGCTTTTAGATGCCTGGAGCAGACACACGTACTTAAATCTGAAGAACGAAAGTCGGTAAACTCCGATTCCTAATAGCATTTGTTACTGAACCATCCTGCTGTTCTCGGCACGGAGAGTGGAAATTTTACGCCTTGCGAGAGAGACCTCTTACTTCTCCCAGGCCTCGAACAGAAAAGCCTGAATCATTCCGCAACAAATTAACTCCCAATTAACCAGCTTATCTCAAAAGGGGCAAAAAGAGGAAAGTAAACACTAAATTGATTCCTTCCATGGATTTAAACATCACTTTAAACGACGGAGCGGATACTGACACACACCCAGGCATGAAAACCCGAGGGCTGGTAATTAGCCCTGCCTTGCGAAGCAACCGCTTAGTGACTTGTTAAGTAAAGCACCAATTTCTCAGATAAATAAACCATTCTTAACTCGGCTATAAACTGATTTTTTATGTTTACTTAAATTGGAGCACGGCTATTCCAGCACATTCTTATTTTATCTCTTCCAAATGACAGAATCAAAAATTCTAGCTTACGTATTTGCTTTCCCTGCCCCCGCCTTCAAATTTACTCTGTCCTCGTTCACTGATTCTGAAATATCTCCCAGGTCTGCTCTGTCCTGGGCACGGTGCTGGGCCCCAGGGGGTGAACATTAGTGGATAAATCACCTAAGATCTCTCTACACTTATTGTCCTGCCTCCAGCCCATAGAAAAGACCAGAGAAATCTAAGATACGCCCGAAATCCTTTAGCAGTGCTGGAGAGCAGGGATGAGTGCCCTCTGAAGTCCCCAAACTGTACAGCTAATGTGGACTGACCCGAGGAAGGCCCAGGGCAGTGCCGGACTCGACACTGGCAAAGCCAGGAAGGAGGGGGGACGGCCACCACGAGGACACAGAGGTTGGAAAGGCCCGGTGGATGTAGGGACGAGCAGGTGCAGGGTGAGGGTGGGTGGTGACGGGAAAGGAAGCACAGAGCAGCTCAGGAAGACTTGGGCACCTCATCAGGGTGCTCGGAGATACTTTTGTGAGCCGTGGGGGACATCAGCACAGGCTTTTAAGCAGTTAGCGAGCTATTCCAGTGAATGATTTTCATTCTCCCAGATGAAAATGACTATAAAGGCAGTCCATGATTGCAGCAAGAATTTCAGATAATATGGAAAAACATAAGAAAATGGAAATCACTCCAAATCTCACCACCCGGAAATAAGAATCTCGCTAACTTTCTGATAAACGTCCTTCCAGACATTGACCTCCGAATGTGCATATAGGTCCCTCTGTATCAACGAACTTGCACTCTACCTGATGTTCTGTAAGCTGCCGTTATGTCTTGGATGACTTTCCGTGGCATTGGACACAGACCTGCCCATCACTGGAAACAGCCACATGTGACGGATGCCCTGGAGAAGCACATGTAGGTTTGTCCAGCTTTTCGGTGTCACAAACAACACTGCAACCAGCGTCCCCCGGCACAGAACCCTGCCAGCGGGAGGACAGCAGGGTCAGGGAACAAACAAACTTCAGGGACTTCCCTGGTGGCGCAGTGGTTAAGAATCCGCCTGCCAGTGCAGGGCACGCGGGTTCGAGCCCTGGTCCGGGAAGATCTCACATGCCGCGAAGCCACTAAGCCCGTGCGCCCCAACTACTGAGCCTGCGCTCTAGAGCCCGTGAGCCACAACTACTGAAGTCCACACACCTAGAGCCCATGCTCTGCAACAAGAGAAGCCACCGCAGTGAGAAGTCCTGCTCACCGCAACTAGAGAAAGCCACATGCAGCAACAAAGATGCAACACAGCCAAATAAATAAATACATACATAAATAAATCTTTTTTTTTTTTAAAAAAAAAAAAGAAGACACCTTCAGGATGGTCGCCTTCAGGACGGACGTCTCCAGGGAGAAAACTGGGCTGGACCAGCCACCTGCCACATGAAACACAGAGGATAATGAGTTCTCGCGTGATTTTGTGAAAAGTTCAGGGGAAGCATTAGTGATGGAAACATAAGAAGATGTAAAATGTAGCCCCCAAAGACCTCACTTCCGGGAGAGAGGGAAAAATACTGACAGAGACACAACATTTGACTAGAGAATTGAGGTACCGATGAGCCTCATTTAAAAGATTTAATCCATATGTTGACGGGTTGATTAATACTGAATAGTAATTGAACCCTAAAGGCGCTTCCCCTCTATGGGTGGGGGGGCTCTGAGAGAATTCAACGTGCATCTGTCACCGTGGAAGAGGCGGTATCTACAAAGAAAAATCGACACACGGCAGGAAAACATGTCATTTGGAAATAGGGAGGGAAGTGTCAGACCAATAAAACCAAAACAGACGAAAAGTCGAAAGACTTTGCTTTCAGGGAGGGGGGATCAGCGTGGGGAAGGCCGAGAGACAGATGGTTTCTATGATAAACCTGGAAGAATGGTCTGGCTTTTGGAATGAGGTACTTAACACTGTTTCAAGGAAATGAAGGTAAGACAGCATTCAAGGGGCACTTGCTGACTTAGCTGGTCAGGAGTGTCTGGTCCCTGGTCACGTGGCTTCTGTCTGGAAATGGCGTCCAAGAGCAGGGTCCTCCTGGGACTCCCCTGAGCTCGGGCCTAGCTCACCATTGGAGGCCAGCGCCCCAGACTCCGACTTCAGTGGTGCCGACCAGACCACGCCCAGCGAGAGCCTCAGGAAGGAGGCCCCGGGGCCCTTCCTGGACCAGGGGCTGGTCTGAGGGAGGATTTGGCAAGTGTAGGCACACGGATCAGAGATGCCATCCAGGTGGGGAGACGGAGACCAGAGGGGCCCTGTAGACGGGAAGGAGGCCGTGGTGTTGGCGGGACGTCAGAGGCCACCTGACGGGAATGGAGGGACCAGGGTTGCAGATAATTTGTTTAACTGACTCCTGAGACGAGACTGCAGCCTCGCTCACTCTGGTGGAATCCTTCCCAAATTTGGGACTAGAAAGCAATTGTGTAAAGTGCTTTAAAAACAGATGCTCAGAAACACCTCCTGGTCCCTGCCCCAAGGAGGGAAAAACCCCGACTCCACGGTCTTCAGACGCCTGTCCGCTGGTCAGAGGGCGGAGGCCACCTCCTATTCAGGGTGCAGAACATGGAAACAGCTCTTCCCGAAAGCCCTCAGCCAGCATCCACTCAGCATGCCCCAGCCCCCTGCCAGGGCTCACCCAAGGTCTGAGATCCTGCTGGGGCCTGGGCCCGCAGCTACAGTGCCTTGGTCACCTCTGCTCTGCCCCCAGTCCTGTGCATGGTTCAGGGGCATCTGAAGGCCCAGCCCGGCCAGCACGACCCCTTGCTAGCACAGGTGCTCCTCCTGGGGTGGGGAACAGGCGGCCTATGTCACATGACCTCCCCAGGGCCCCAGAGATCCCCTGCTTGAGTCGGGAGTCACCATGGAGCACCGGGCAATGAGATGTCCCAAGGATGTTCAGGGTCCCTAGACAGTGAGTCTAAGGTCCGACGGGGGCGGGGTGGGGGGGAACACGGCAGGGTCTCTGGGAATGTGGCCAGCACCTGGCCAGATGCCTCCACTCTGCCGGCTGCATCCCCACATCTTCTGAGAAGGTACCCAGAGGGAGAGGGTGGTGCCCTGACAAAGGTCAGGGGTGGGGCCTGACCCCAGTCTGAGAAGACTCCCAAAGCGGAGGGTGGGTCTGCCTGAGGGGCAGAGGCTGGCACCTGAGGACGCGGCCACTCAGCGCATCACCTGTCACAGAGCACACGACTCTGAGACTCCACGTCCAGCCGGGGGTCCTGGGCACACGGCCGGGGTCATAGAGAACCGGGCTGGTGGGTCACCTTGGGGCACGTGGGCCCCTCCCTTGGGGATGCTGCATGTGACACAGAGGAAGAGGGGCACCAGATGACGTGCCAGGCCCCCACCCCAGGCCTCCACCCTCAGCACTTCAGAGCCCCCAGGCCAGGGGAGGCCAGCGAGAAGCGGGCAGAGATGGACAGCTCCCTGGGAGCCCGGACGCTCGAGAACATTGAGGTGGGACCCCTGGCAGCCGCTCAGGAGGTGAGGGTGGCCGCCTGGGACATTCAAGCTATTGGTGTCCCTTCAACGAGAACCTGCAGAGTTTACTAAAAATGCAGATATCCAGGCCCAGCTCCAGCAATTCTGATCCAGGGGCCCCAGAGTGGGTCCAGGGATCTGCGTTTCATTTGATCTGTTTGCAGTGTTTCCGTGGATCATGGAAGTCTTTAAGCCGCCGCTCACGCTGTTTCCCGCCTGTAACATCCTTCCTGCCCCTCTCCTCCCCTCCCCTCCCCCTCCTCCTCCTTCAGATGTCAAATGTCCACTTTGCCTTCAAGACCCAGTTTCAATGTGACCTCGGGGAGACCAAGTGTCTCCACAAGTTCCCCAGGCTAGGGGCCCCCTTGTGCCGAGCACTGACCACACAGTGTGGTAACCCCGTGGGGGTGCCCCGCACACAGTAGGCCCTCAGTAGAGGTGATGGTTGGGCAAATCTATTCCCACAGGTTCTAGAAGCAGCAGTGGTAACGGCCACACAGCCACCCTGGGTGCAAAGTCCCAAGGCCCAGGGTGGGGGGGGGCACAGCGGGTGCTTCTCTGGGGTTGGAGACACTCCTCTGGAAAGTTCCCTCCCGTCGGCCCCCCAGTCATGGCTCTGCAGCTCGCTTGGCCTAGCCCAGCAGAGGCAGTCAAACTTGGCTGGGATCAGAGCTCGGCGGGCCCAGTCCATCCCCACCACCCGCTGCCCCCCGGGACCAGACCCCCTTCCCCGGGATGGGAGCGCAGGACAGTCCCTGGGGCTGCTGCCGGGAGAAAGGAAGGAACAGTAAACATGCCTGATGCAGCCTGAAGACGGGCCAGACTCCACGGAGACGCTGGAAAACTCCCCCTATGCTCAGAGCCAAATGGCAGGGAATTAAACCCAGTTTGGACATAGAGCCAGGATGCCCACGCCTCGGGGGCCATGGAGATGCTCTGTCCCGCCCCAGAGGGGCGTGGCGGCTCAGTGCCCAGAGAAGGAAGCGCAGGACTTGGGCCCTTGCTCTGCGCCCCGTGCACGTGGGCAAACCCAGGCAGGCAGCGTGACCCTAACCGCAGCCCTCGTGCGGCCCTCACTCTGCACGCGGCCTGTGTTCACACGCTGACCCCTCGTGGGCCCCCTCGAGGCGGTCATCACCCCCCTCGTTAGGTGGGGGGCCCGCCCTCAGGCTGGTACGTCCAGTCATGGGCGCCGGCGCCCACCTGGCTCTCCCTGGAGGTTCAGGCTGGGCTCGGGCTCTCCGGCCCCCACCGACGTGCACATTTCCTCGGGCTCTCCGGCCTTTTGGAAGTTGACCCAGCGCGTGCAGGCCACCAGCGGAGGACTGGGGAGAGATCCAGGAGGGAGCTGTCTGCCGATGGAACAGACTCGGTCCCTGCAAAGACACGCTCACCCCGCCTGGAGCGCCCGGGAGGGTGCCCGGGGCCCCTGGGGTCAGCTAGCCGTGGGCCGGCTCTCCTCCACGGCGCTCAGGACAATGCCAGCCCAGGGCAGGGCCTGGGCGTCGTGCCCTCGGGCGCCCGGCTGGAAGTTGCAAGACAGTGGAGTGTGGAAGTCCCTCCCTGGGTCAGCCCCTTGGGCCCCCCCGGGGCTGTGTGTGTGTGGGGCGAGGGGATCGGGGTGAAGCCTGGAGTGCAGGATCTCAGATCTGTTACCAGAGGCCTGCGATGGATTTTGGTCCCTGTAATTTCCTGATTTAAACCCATTCGTTTTGTTGACACTGTATGTGTAAGGCTGAGGCCAGGCTGCCTGCAAGGGCCCCAGGTTAGGGCCTCTGGGTCAGAGGGGCGTTTACTCATTCATTCAACCACACCCATCTGCCCTGTCCCCAGCTCAAGGGCTGAAGGGAGGTCCCCACGGGCATGAGGACTGTGGGCCTCGAGGGGCCTCGGTCCCTCTCCACGGACGAGAGAGGGAGCCTCAGAGACTGCGCTACCTGGTACCTCCATGGGCCTCACCTCACCTTCCCAGCCACCCTGCCAGGGAGGGACCCACACACATCTTATAGGAAAGGAAGCTTCCCTCAACTCTAGCCTCGAATTTTTAAAGTAATAATAAACAATCATCTACTCGATAATCACGTCAATAACTTCCATCTCTGTTTGCGTGGCTCCTGGCACCTCTACTAAATGAGTAAATAAATAAATGAGACTTACGTTCTTCTCCATTTTGCCTGGGAGCTACCAGGGCTGCCAGGGGATGGTGATGTGCGTCCACGTCCAGAGGGCAGCTGGGGAAGTTCTGTCTTCCAGCAGTGACCGCCACAGAGGGGCAACCATGCCGCGTGCGCACAGCCGTGGACTCGCTCAGGCTGCCTGGCCTGAAGGGGTGAGCAGTGGGTGTTGGCTTCTTCTTCCTGGGCCGTGTGAGCGTCACCAGCCAGCTGGCTCCAAACAGCCGAGATCTACTGTCTCACGGTCTGGAGGCTGCAAAATCAAAACCACGGTGTCGGCAGGGCTGGTTCCCTCCAAGGCTCTGACTTCCTTGTCTCTTCCAGCTTCCGGGGGCTGCTGGCGTCCTGTGTTCCCGGGCTCGTGGCCGCATCGCTCTGAGCTGCCCTCCACGGTAACGTGGCCGCCTCCCTGTGTGTCCCCTCCTCTTCTTACAGGGACACTGGCCATTGGGTATAGGGCCCGCCCTAGTCCAGGGTGACCCCATGTAAACCGATTACATCCACTAAGACCCCATTCCACATTCTGAGGTTCCGGGTGGATATGAATTTGGGGGGGCTGTTTAGCCCAGCCCAGGAGGAGACTGTCAGCTGTCCCCGCTTGACGGGAGATGTGAGCTGGACCCGCGTGGGCCACGGTCCACCTCCTCGCCACATGGAACCACTTCACACACGTTGGGGAGCAGAGCCCCCAGGGCCCCCGTGGGCTCCTAATCTCGAGGGCAGCTCAGAGGCCGAGTCAGTGGGCGACGACCTGCAGGCCTGTCTGCACTTGGTCTGGGGCCTCCTAAGGTCATCCCCAGCCGAGTCCAGTGTCTCTGTTTCCCTTTTTTCCCATCCCTTCAGAAGACCCACCAGAGCCTCCAGCTGGCACTGACAAGGTCGTTTCAGCCACCACGATGCCCCCAACCCACTGCCTGTTGTTCAGAACCAGTGACCGAGCGCACAGCGCCGGGCAGCTGCGTGGGGGCCGGGATGAAAGGAGACGGTCCCTCTCCTGAGAGACCAGGGCTGTGGCCAGAGGGTTGCGGGGGCTGTGTCCTCTCAGGCACTACTGCTCACTTTCCAGGCTCGGGGAGGGACAGGGATTTCTTCCTGCTTGTAGCCTGGACAGAAACCAGCGAGTCCCTCTGCCCAGCCCCGCAGACGCAGCGCTGAGACGCTTTCTCCGCCCAGTGTCTGCGCGTGTGCGTGTGCCCCCACGTGACGCAGGTGCGCGGGTGGGATGGGAGCTCGCCCCACGCCTTCAGCCCTGGACCAGAGGGGTTGTGTCTTATCCCAGATCAGCGAGGAGGGGTGTAAACCCTCCGAGCAGGGGGAGCAACGTGCCCCGAGCTGTATCTCGAGCTCGGGCTGAGGCCCAGTCGTCCATTCACTTAATTCAGAGTTTGCATCTTCTCACCAACAGCAGGGAGCACGGAACCTTCGCGGCCCTCTCAGAGCTCCAGGTAGGGCAGGGCAGGGGCCGGGACGGAGCTGATCATCCCGCTGGGCATGAGGGTCAGTTCCCAAGAGTCGAGAGCCTTTGCACGGGGCCGAGCTTGGTTCCGGGAAAGCCAGCCCTCGCCAGGTGAGCTGGCCTTGGGGGCTCCGGCCAGCAGGGGTTTGAGGCTGAACAACGGTAGCCTGTAGGGGACGTCCCCGTCCCCTGGACCCTCGGCCACTCTTCTCCCCCTTTGCTCCTGCCACTGCCGACCTGTGACCACATGGCCTGGGGCCGATCTGTCTCACACCCTGGAAGCCCCAGAAGCTTCCACGACTTCCAGTCTCGGGCAAGGGGCCGCCGCACCCACACCTGTGGAAGGCGCGGCTGGTACACCTTAGGTTAACCCCCCACACGGCGATCGCTGACCCTGGTGACAGGAGGTGGGAGGGAGCCAGCATCGAAGCCCCCCACCCCCGCCTCCCTGGATCCTTCCAAGGACTCCGGCAGGTGAGGGGCCTGGTGGACCTGTCTGGAGACGCCCCACGTGGCTCCGGCATCTGCTCAGCAGTGACGCTAGGGCGGTGAGGCGTTGCCTGGCACTGCTCCCTGTTCTCTCCAGCCTCCCTCCCCTCCTCCCGCCCTCTTGCTGCCCTGAGACCACCCCTCCTATTTAAACCTTGGGCCCTAATCCGTGCCTCAGGCTCTGCCTTCCAGGGAGCTCAGCTGAGACAAGGAGGTCGGGAAGGGAACAGGCTGTGCAAAGGCTCCATGCACGAGGGGCAGGACTTGGGGGCATCCAGTGGGGCCAGAGCAGTGGGGGGCAGCCAAGGCAGGGCCTCGTGGGATACGGGAACGGGCCCGGGCGTGGGGTCGGCCATCCTAGGTCGAATCCCAGCTCTGTCATTTCCAGGCTCCCTGTGGCGGCTGCTTCAGCCTCCGAGTGGCAGCCACTGCGTATAGAGGAAGGCCAAGACCCCACCTCTCAGGGCTGCTGCAGGGTGGGAGAGGTGAGTCTGCTTCTAGGGAGGGCTGGCTTCCTGTCTCTGGCTTCTCCACGCGGCCCAGGACCCTAGATCTGCAGCCAAGACGCCATCAGCCCTGAGGCAGGGCAACCCCAAAGGCAGAAGGCAGGTGCACCACGCGGCTCGCCTCCCGGACCTGCTTCCAGCTCTCTATCTGCACCCCTTGTACAAGTCGGGATACTTGTACATCTGCTTCTGATCTGCCAGTGGCCGTGCACCGGCCAAGGCTGCCCTGAGCCTTTCCTCCGTTCTTTCACGTTTGTTTGTTGGCTTTGGTTTACTCAGGAAACATTTTTTTTAAAACCAAGGCTAGTGAACCACGGTGTGGAGTTCAGATATGGAGTTCAAGTTTGGGTCAAAATAACCATCTATGGATTCATGATGGCTCAGGGCTCAAAGGAGTAATTCCATCTCTGCCCCGATCACACAGGTGTGCATACACACCCTGCAGACAGACATACACATGCACATAGGTGGCTTGAACGGGGATTCCCTGACCCCCTTCCTCCCCCCGGACACAGGAAAGGGGGAAGAGGCTGAGTAGGGGCCCAGGGGACAGAAAATATGACTGAATTGTGACTCCACTGGGGCCAGGCCTATACCCATGGGTTGCTGGAACCCTGGATGAATCTCTCCCACCCTGTGCACCTCAGTCTCCACATCTGTGAAATGGGATCATCCCTGCCTCCCAGGATGCTGGGAGAAGCAGTTGAGAAGATGAAAGAAAATGCCTTTCCAGGTGCTAAATGCAGTGCTGCCGAGGTCAAAAAGCAGTGGCCGCCCACCCCCGCCCCGTGATGACAATGCAGCCACCCTATGCTGGGGCCCCAGGGACCAGGAGGCAGGCTGTGGATCAGCCACAGTCCCAGCACCTGTGTGAATCCAGCACAATTGGGACGTGCTGTGTGATCTTGGGGAAGCGCCTGCCCTCTCTGGGCCTCAGGATCCCTTCACCTTAGAGCAGCCACTGCCGTCTTCCAAGAGAGAGCTCAGGGGAGCCAGGGCCTGTGCTGGGGCCACCCAGCGCTTCCTCTCTGTGCAGCGAGACAAAGAAACTGGGGACAGGACTGGAGAATGAGGCCCAAAACCAGGGCGACGGCTCTCAATCTGTGCTTATACGTGCAGTCGTTCATCGTATGTGTCAACCTGATGGGTGGCTGGATGTTTGGTCAAAACGATTCTGTGTGTGTCTGCGAGGGGGTTCCTGGATGAACTTAGCTTTTAGATCACTTGACAGAGTAAAGCAGACAGCCCTCCCCAGCGTGGGTGGGCCTCGTCCGATCACTTGAAGGTTGTAGAAGTGACTGCATTTACAAAATACCTTGACAGCAACACCTAGATGAGTGTTTGAATCACTGGGGACTGTGGCCTGGCCGAGCTGACCCCTAAAACTGACCATCACAGTGGGGCAGAGACCACAGCTGGCTCGGGATCAGCAGGCCCAATTCCAGGACCAGCTGTCAAGGCTTGTGCCACCTGGGGCCTGGTGCTCTTGGCATGGCCTCAGTTTCCTCACCAGTAAGCGGGAGACCCTGTCCCTGGGTGAGTCATCCCAGAGGGTCTCCCCTGTGTGGGGACAGCAGGGGAGAAAAGACCTAGTCCCCACTCTGGGTCAGGAAGGGTCTTCTGGGTTTTGATGTCTGTGTAGGAGTCTGCTGGGCAGCCCAGGTTGGGAGTGTGTGCCAGGTGGCCAGGTAGGGGACGAGCACAGGGAATGAGGGAGGGTCACCCCCACATCAGCCTTCCTTCTGTTCAGGGGTATGGGCTGACTCTTGTCCCCTCCCCCTGACGCCTGCCCAGGTTTGGGGGAGGGGAGGGAAGGGCTCATTCTCAACTGCTAATTTGACAGTGAAATTTCCTCTCAGGGGCTGCCCAAAGCTCACAGCATGATTTCCAGCCCTGAACCGTGAAGACTCCAGCCCGAAGCTGGCCAGGAACTGGAACCCCGCCCAGGAAGGAGGGAGGATGTGCCAGTGAGTTAGTCCTGGCTGAGGCCACAGAAACTAGCCAGAGGCCTGCCCTCAACATCAGCACCCTCATGGTGACCCCAGGACCCCGTGGTGAGCGGACACGTTCTGGGACGTCCCCCAAGGCAGCAGCCTCCCTGCTCAGAGCAAGTGCGGGGTCAACTGTGCAATACTTCTCATCATATGCACGTGTGAAGTGGATGCTCAAACAAAGCCACCACCTCCAACAGCCGGGTGAGATACTGAGAAGGAACGGTCCGAAAACACCAACGTCGGGGCCTGGCACTTTGGAGGTGCAAAAGATACCCATCCATCCACCCATCCACCTGCTTTTCCATTGACCCATCTACCCATTAATCCATCCATCCACCCATTCATCCACTTGCCTATTCATCCATCATCCACCCCTCTCTCTAGCCATCTACCCATCTATGCAACCATCCACTCACCCATTCATTACCCATCCACCCACCCACCCACCACCCACCCATCCATCCATCCATCATCCGTTCACCCACCACCCACCCACCTACCCATCCACCCATCCTGCCAGCCAGCCAGTCAGCTAGCCATCATCCATCATTCATCAATCTGTCCATCCACTCATGCATCCATCATCCATCTATCATCAACCTATCCATCCACCCACCCACCCACACATCCATTATCCATCCATCCACCCATCTACGCATCCATCCATCCATCCATCCACCCATCCACCCATCCATCCATCCAGCCATCCACCCACCCATCCATCCATCCATCCATCCATCTACCCACCCACCCACACATCCATCCATCCATCCACCCATCCACCCATCCATCCATCCACCCATCCATCCAGCCAGCCAGCCATCCACCCACCCACCCACACATCCATTATCCATCCATCCATCCATCTACCTACCCACCCACACATCCATTATCCATCCATCCATCCATCTATCCATCCATCCATCCATCCATCCACCCATCCATCCATCTACCCATCCATCCACCCATCCATCCATCTACCCATCCATCCATCCATCCATCTACCCATCCACCCATCCATCCATCTACCCATCCATCCATCCATCCATCCATCCATCCATCCATCCATCTACCCATCCATCCATCCATCCATCTACCCATCCATCCATCCATCCATCTAACCATTCATCCATCCATCCACCCATTCATCCATCCATCCACCCATCCATCCATCTACCCATCCATCCATCCATGCATCCACCCATCCATCCATCCATCCATCCATCCACCCACCCACACATCCATTATCCATCCATCCATCCATCTACCCATCCATCCATCCATCCATCCACCCATCCACCCATCCATCCATCCACCCATCCACCCATCCACCCATCCAGCCAGCCAGCCAGCCATCCACCCACCCACCCACACATCCATTATCCATCCATCCATCCATCTACCCACCCACCCACACATCCATTATCCATCCATCCATCCATCCACCCATCCACCCATCCATCCATCCACCCATCCACCCATCCACCCATCCAGCCAGCCAGCCAGCCATCCACCCACCCACCCACACATCCATTATCCATCCATCCATCCATCTACCCACCCACCCACACATCCATTATCCATCCATCCATCCATCTACCCATCCATCCATCCATCCATCCACCCATCCATCCATCCATCCACCCATCCATCCATCTACCCATCCATCCATCCATCCATCTACCCATCCATCCATCCATCCATCTACCCATCCATCCATCCATCCATCCATCCACCCATTCATCCATCTACCCATCCATCCATCTACCCATCCATCCATCCATCCATCTACCCATCCATCCATCTATCCATCTAACCATTCATCCATCCATCCATCCATCTACCCATCCATCCATCCATCCATCTACCCATCCATCCATCTATCCATCTAACCATTCATCCATCCATCCACCCATTCATCCATCCATCCACACATCCATCTACCCATCCATCCATCCATCCATCCACCCATCCATCCACCCATCCATCCATCCACCCATCCATCCATCCACCCATCCATCCACCCAACCATCTATCCATCCATTTACTGAACAAATCTTGAGCTTCTGCTGTGGGCCAGGCCCTGTCCAGGTTCTGGGGAACTGGGAACAAGCTGGTCTGACAGGTCCCTGCCCCATGGAGCTGACCTGCGGAGGTGGGGAGGGAGCAAACAATGACCTGCTAAATCAATTTATTACCAAGAAGAACAGCAGGTGGCGAGGACAGCTGCTCCCCTTCGCCTGGCGGGTGTGTCTGGTCCTGTCCGCTTTCTCACCATCACAGACGGTGTCTGGTCCGGATGGGCTCATGCTCATGCCTGACTCCAGGGGAGGGCCTGGCCCTCTGCAGAGCCCTGAAACCTGCACAGGGAAGCAGCACCCTGCGGGCCAGTTACGCCCTTCGAGCTCCACACGACTGCACTTGTGGGAAGACAGCGATGATTTCCACGGCCAAGTGCTCCGCCGACATTCATTTTCTTAACTCTTCTCTCAAAATGTCCAGTCACTCTGAAGCAGGCTCTCCGTCGGACACATGACGGGGCTGCTGGAGAAGCATTTCGGCAGAGCTAACAGCTGAGGCAGGAGCCACCCTCTGGAGGACCCCGATGGGACCCCCAGGGATGCAGAGGAGTGCCACACAGACAGGGGTGCTGGGAAGATCTGGAAGCTTCCTTGGCCACCCCAGGAGGGCTGCAGCTGAGGAGCCTGCACTGGGGGGACCCAGGCAAGGGCAGGCTGGGCAGACCCTGTGTGCGACCCTGGACACAGCCCTCTCCAAGCCTCAGGTCCCCAAGGGTAAAATTGGGCATGGGGCCGCTGTCATCGTCCTCTCCATGAATCAGCTAACAGCACCTCATTCACCCTAGTATCTCAGCTGCCGGCTCTAGCCTGAAGTCCCACCAACAAGGAAGACCGGAACCTCGGGCTCCTGCTTACATTTTGCCAGTGAGGGCTCAGCTGGCAGGGGACCCCATGCCCACGTGATCTCCCTCCACCCGCCTCAGCGTGGCAGGAAACTGAGACTGCACCCAGTCCACTCCACTGTGTGTTGACCAAGGAATAAGCAGATCCTTGGGAGAGGAGAGGCTGGTGACCATGGAAACCTGAGACTCCACGAGCTTAGACTTCCCAAGGATGGTGCAGGCACTGAGGCAAGGGCGGGGCCGGGCTGAGCATCGGGGGGCCAGGGCAGGCTCATGGGAGGGGCGTCAGGATGACAGGAGCCTCCCTGGAACACAGAAGGTCCCAGAGTCAGGGCGGGCTCCCTCCGTGGCCTGTGCTTCCTGACGTTATGGCGCTGGTCCGTGAATTGGCTTTCTGTCCCCTGGGTGCCCGCTCTGGACTGGGGATGGGTCTGTTGCTTGTGGGTGCCCCTAAGGCCGGGCACACAGTTGGTTCATATTGATGGGCAGTGATGGACAGGACATTCAGAGCTTCCTTAAGAGGCCACCCGCACAGGGGTACCAGCCACGGCACCTGCAGGATTTGCTTCATTCCTGAGCCAAGGCCGCGCACAGTGGCCCAGGCATGGCCGGTAACAGGGCTCACCATCTCTGACCCACACAGGCTCCTCTGCAGCAGCCTTGCCCCGGGAGCAGCTGTGGGCCGGTTAAGACCCTCCCAGAACCACCCTACAGTCCAAGGCCTTTAGGCCCTTCCCCATCCTCTGCATCCCCTTCGGAGGTGCCAGACCAGCATCACCATCTGCTGGCCCTCCCTGACCACACCTGCCCTGCCCCTTTGTCTTTCACAAGCGTCACTCAATAAATCTCTGGCACTTCTAACTCCTTCCCTGAACCCCCAAACCAGCATAGTTTGATGAAGAAATAAATGAATACCTGAAAGGGTCCTTGACCACTGTGGTCTGACTCAGAGAAAGGACTCCCTTGGCCTGTTTCTCTCCCATCTTCAGATTGCAAGGGGCAAATTTTGGTAGAAGGACGATGAGGCTGGTGATGAGTGAGGAAACACACGGGAGGCCCATTGACAGGCAGAGGAACTCAGGGTGTGAGGCTGCCTATCTCAGCCAGGTCCCTGAGAAAGCAGAGCCTGAGGCAAGTGTTAAGTTGCTGCCTCTCCACATGCGGAGCACAAGGCGAGGACAGCGAGGGTCAGGGGACAGGAAGCAGACAAGCAAGGATGCTAGCGGCTGATGTGCCCGTGCTCTGGCCGCCACTTGACAATGAGCAGGAACAGGCAGGCAGGTGTGCTCGGTCAGCACAGGTGGCAGTGAGGGGACATCTCAGGATGGGCTGTACAGAGGAATCACGTACGGGATTGTCTATGGAGGGGAAGCTGCCCACCCTCCTCTGTCTCCCAACCATTCCCCACCAGCCCCCAACGCCTGCTCTCTCTGCTTGTAACACCCGGCCACACAGGAAGCCAGCCCCTGGGGTCTGCAGTGGGGGGTTGCATCCACGTGGATGGTGGGGGTCGTCTGGCACAGGCAGGGTGCCAGCCAAGAGAGAGAAGGAGGCTCTCGGGGGGCTGAGAAAGTGCACAGGACTGTGTCCCCTCGCGCTGCCCAAACCCTGCCTCGGGACACCCTGGGGGGAAGGGGAGGCTCAGCCACATTGGAGTCCAGCGTCCTCGGAAAGTGACATCATTTCTCTGATCTGCAAAGTGGGTGCAGTAGAGCCCCCTCGTGGGGTACGTGAGTGTCCTCCTAGCTGCCGTACAAATTACCACAAATTGGGTGGCTTATAGCAACAAAAATTTATTTTCCCACATTTCTGGCCCTGAAAGTCCAAAATCAAGGCGTTGGCACTCCTTCCAGGAGCTGTAGGGGGGGTCTCCCAACTCTCCCAGCTCCTGGGGGCCGGGTGTTCCTGGGCTTGCGGTAGCATCGCCCCAACCTCTGCACCATCACCACGAGGCCCCCTCCCCTGTGTCTTCTCCTCTGTGTGTCTCTCATAAGGACAATTGTTGTTGGATTTGGGGGGTACCCAGGAGATCCAGGACGATCTCATCTCTAGATCCATAACGAATTACATCTCAGCAAGGACGCTTTTTTCAAATAAGATCACGTTCCAAGGTTCCAGGGGTCAGGACGTGGATCCCCCTTTGGGGGTCCCCATTCGATCCACTGAAACAGGTGAGCCATCACAGATACGATAGACCTCAGACCCCAGAAGGAGAGCACATGGGTCCCACGGGGTGATAACTAGATCATGTCTCTAGATAAAAGCTCGGGAGCAGCGGAGGAAAGGGGGCTGGGACCCCTTCACTGGACAGTGCAGATCAGCAGGGGTGGGGTGGCTGACCCTGGACACGGAGGGGAGCTGGGCCAGCAGGGACCTCCCCCTCCTTCCCACTCGCACCAGCCTGGCCTGTGGTGGACAGATTCCCGGAGATGCTGCAGGAAGCATTGTCCTCCTGGCTCGGGGAGCCCCACACTCCTATCCCTCTCACGACCGAGGGGGCCTCGCTTTCCACACTCCGGGCTCATCATCTGTAAGATGGGGGGGGCGGGTCATCGTGGTCCCACCGGTACAGCTTTCCTGAGGAGTGAGTGAGCTAATATACATGGAAAGTTCTAGAGCAGCATCCGGCACGTGGTGGGTCCCACGGGCCAGTCAGCAGGCGTCGTCACGAAGGGTTTGGAATCTTGCTTGGTACCCTGACATTGAGCGAGTCCCGCATGGCCCCTGGGGGCCGAGTGGTGACCTGCCAAAGCCCACGGAAGACACAGACAGTGCAGGGCAGACCCGCAGCCTGCTCCACAGCAAGGCTTTCGAGGAGGCTGCCTTCTCCCGGCGAGGCCGTAGGGGCCCAGCTGGCTCCCACAGAAGAGGCGAGGGGGCCCGTCGGGGGGCCTGAAGGGGTTGGGCTGTGAGCCCCCCAGGACACCATGGGCCGACTGGGGCCAGGGGAGAGGTGAGCAGGAAGGTGACAGGGCAACCGGAGTCCCGAGGGCTGCACCTCCTCTGACCCCCCGCCCAGCCCCTAGGGGAACCTGCGGGCACCCAGAGTGGCCCCTCACCCCAGCACCCCCTTCTTCCTATGCACCGCGGCTGCTGCCCTACAGGGCTTCCTGGGTGCAGAGGTTTGCTCTGTAAATAAGAGAATAAATCATGGTGATGTTGTTTTGTTTCCTCAGGGAAACAGGTCCCTGGGGGGCCCCTCGCTCTCTTTGCCTGCTCCGCCACCAGGCTGATGTCTCCAAACTCATCCGCAGGATTACCCGAATTATCTTAGCCTAGATTGAAGACTTGCATACAAAACCATACCGTGGAAGGTTCCAGGGTTTGGGTCCCGGAGCCTCTGGACATCCTCCCCCCACATGATGAGTGAGGAAAAGGATGGGGCAGGTCATGGGGCCTCAGCGGAGCCTCCAGGGAATGTCTGGGAGGCAGGTGGACACGTGGCTCTGAGGCTCCAGGCCGTGCTCAGTGCTGGGGACAGAGAGGCAGGTCCTCAGCATGTCCAGGGGAGATGGTGCAGGGACGCCGGAGCCCCGGGGACACATGGTTGACAACCCCAGGTAAGGGATGGGCGGAGGGGCCGCAAAAGAGACAGAAGAGGAGAAGGGGCAGGGACAGAAGACCCCACCTCAGCAAGGAGGCCGCCTGTGCCCCTCAACCCCGGGATGAACCCCGCTCAGGAGGAGGGCAGGATGCCTCCAGGAGAAAGGCAAGAAGGGTGAGCTCGAGGTCACCACGAATTCTGGGTGCCGTGCCCTAGTGCAGAGATAGGGGCGCCGCCCGGGCTGGAATATGTCACAGCCTCCCTCCCACTCACACCCTGGTCCCTGGACCATCTTAGCCCCGTCCCAGGTAGGCGGGAGCCTCCATTCGCCCAGCAAGGAAGCTGAGGCTCCGGCAGGCAGGACCTGGAGAGCCTGGGTGCGCTGCGTCGGGAGACAGACGGATGTGAGGACGAGACCCAGCGACACCCTCCTCGGGATGGGGGGATGCGTCTCTGCGGCACACTCCCCCGCGCCCGGTGCCCACCGTCTTCCCCAGCCAGCCCTTCCCAAGGACCGCTCCAACGGTGACCCACTTTCTCTCCCAAACAGCCTGCAATCTGCCTCTAGGTATTTTCCGTGGCCTGGCCTGGACCTCTTCCTAACACTGGGTGGTTCAATTTAAGCCTCCTGCTGGGTCAGCAGATTTGCAAACGACAGGTTTCTTCAATTTCTTTGAAAATAAAAAGAAGAAAGAAAAGGAAAGAAAATCATTTTCCAAAGCCTTGTCTTCCTTCCCGCCGCAGGGCCTGGCTACAGCCCGGGGCCCATGGGACAGCGAATCTGGTGAGTCGGCCCCTGGATGGGGCTCAGCTATCCTGCGTGGGGAGCAGACCCCACCTGGGGTCATCTGCTGTTTCTCCACTAGGACCCAGCAGCGTCGCCAGAAGCAGCCCAGAGTGGGTGTGGCGAAGCTGGTGGACCAAGAAGTGAATCTCCACCCTCCCCCCACCCCTGACTCGGAGGGTTACCCTGGACAGCGGAGTATGTGCTCAAGGAGCTGTAAGGGACACCAATTCAAGGGGTGGAGTCGGGGGTCCAGAGACCTCTGCAAACTAGCTAAGCTCCCACCATCAAACCCCTTCCTTTTCACCAGAGTTCCAGAGCCCATCAGGAGACAAGGGTGCTGGACTGGCCGTCCTGACACAGTCTAACGGGGTCACCAGATCTGGACCAAAGCATCGCCCTTTTGTGCACCTGCCTTTTCCTCCTGGCCGCGTGGCCCCGACCATTCCCTGGGCTCCTTCACCCCTCTGTGCCGGGGTGGAAGGTCGGACCTCGCGGGCCTTTGAGCAAAGAGAGGGATGGGGGAAACGTCCTTCTGAGTTCACGGGACCGTGAGGCTTCCCAGCCCAGCTCGGGGCACACACTGCACCCTGGGGGGTGGGCATTTTCTGAGGACCAGATGGGAGCCTCTGACAGCAGCTGGGGGTGATGTCGCTGATGGGGACCCAGACGCGGCCATTGGGTGGAGCGATGGGGGTCCCTGGGGATATGGCCAGGGTGGCTGGGAAGCAGCAGAGGGAGGAGACCCTGCCTGGAGCCGGTGGGGGAGGAGAGGCTGCGGAATGGAGTCGAGAAAAAGCCCTCGGGAGCACAGGAAGTGGATGGGACAGCGGCCACCGGGGCACGGGGAGGAGACTCGCTTATTGCTTTATTGAGGTCATCAGTCCAGTGGCATTTAGTCCATCCGCAAGGTGGTGCAGCCGCCACCTCTAGTTCCAGAACGTGCTCGTCACCCCAAAGCAGGTATGCCCACTCCCGCCCCTCCCCCTGCCCGCCAGTCCACGCTCTGTCTGTTTGCCTGTCCTGGGCGCCCCACATAAACGGAATCGCACAGTGTGTGGCCTTTCGTGTCTGGCCTGTTTCGCTGAGCATTGTGTTTTTGAGGTTCACCCACGTGGTAGCGTGTGTCAGTACACTGCTCCTCTTTATGGCTAAATCACACTCCATCGTACGGATGGACCACACTTTGTTCCTCCATCCATCCCTGGATGCCTATGTGGGTTGTTTCACTTGTGGGCTGTCGTGAGTACTGTTACTGCAACACGGGTGTATGGCTACCTGCTTCAGTTCTGTTGAATTCGTTGGCTGGGGCTGCCTTAACAAAGACCACAGACCAGGTGACTCGGTAGAACTTTATTCTCTCCCAGTCCTGGAGGCTGGACATCCGAGTTCAAGGTGTGGGCGGGTTGGTTTCTCCTGAGGCCTCTCTCCTTCGTGTATAGACGGCGTCTTCTCCCTGTGTCCTCACATGACTTTCCCTCCATGCATGTCTGTGTCCTTATCTCCTTTTTATACCAGGACACCAGTCAGATTGGATCAGGGCCCACCTTGATGGGCCCTGACCTCATTTTACCTTAATTACCTCTTTAAAGGCCCCCCTCTCCAAAGGCAGTCACTCTCTGAGGTGCTGGCGGCTCGGTCTTCAACACATGAGCTTTGGGGGAGACCTGTCTTTAGTTCTTTTGCCCCCGGGAAAGTACAGGGCAAGGTCTGGTCTCTGGTCTGCCGGTCTCTGGTCACAACATTTCCATCGGCCAATCAACGGGGGACCTGGTTTTGTGTGTGATGCTTAAAGACGGCTTCTTCCGTATGTATCGCCGACTCAGTACATTGGGTTCAGAGCAGCGCCGTGATTCAGCCTGAATGAAACTCACCTCCACACATGACTCCCTGCCCACACACCCCAGCCTCACACGCTCAGAACACCGGGCATCACCCCATCACCAGGCCTGCGGGCCATTTTAAACAGAAGTCACCAACCAGACACAAAAAGGCAAAACCCAGGGCACTGACAGACAGTGAAAAGGACGCTTGTTTCCAGCACCAGCTGACACAGAGGCAGGAGTGCCCTCGGTCCCCATCAGGCAGGGGTGTGCCCGCCGGGCCACGCTGCACTGTCCACCAGTGACCGCTAAAGAACCACGAGTATCGACTTGGGGGTTATAAACGCACTTTAGTGAGTAGGCGAATTCACTAGTACGGAATCCAAGAACCACGAGGATGGCTGTGGAGAGCCGGAGTGGGGGGGATGCGTTCATACTCCCCCCAGCCTTCCCCATCCGGCTTCCTGACCCAGGGGGCTCCCCGCCTCGGGCCTCCGACTGGACATGGCCATTCTCACTGGCCTCCCCCCCTGCAGAGTTATGACAACCAAAAATGTCCACAGACACAGCCAAACGTCCCCACGGGGAAGGGGAAGGGAAACCCACCCCAGCTGGAAACCCTGTTAAAACACTAAAAACTCTTATTCCAAAGGCATGCGAGGAGGAACAGTGGCCCGGGTTGGGGGCCCCAACAGGCCACCGCAGAGCAGGGGAAGAGGTTTAAGCGCTCCGCTGGGGGCATCTCCTCTGGGAGCAGAAATAATGACCAATTAGTGAGCCAGCAGCAAATCTCACCACCTCCACTAATTCAGAGTCTAGGCAGGAAAATGGGAAAATAATTCATATTTCCCCCAAAGCAGAGTTCCTTATTTCAGAATTAAATAACACAGAGATGGCTCCGCTGTAAACAAATTCTCTCTGGATGCGCTGCCTGTTTCTTTCATCAGCACAGCCAGGAGATGTTTCTGAGAGTTGAAATGAGGGGTTGTGCTGGGTTTTTAATTTGCCCCAAACGGCGATCCAGGATGACACCGTGCCCCCACCCGCAGGAGGGCAGCGGGTGGAGAAGGGCGGTCGGCCTTGCGGTCCATGCCGGGCTGGTGAACGCTGCCTTGGGCCCTGATCAGCCAGGTCTTTCCAGCAAGTTCCTTCATTTCTCTGAGCGTAGGGCTGCTGTCTGTAAAATGCAAATTCTGGTAAGCGGCTATGGGAATTCAGTGACATTTAGGTGCCCAGCCAAATACTCTCGGTGGGTACTTGTGGATAATTTGGTGGCGCACAAGCGCTGGGTCTAAGACCCTTACATTTATTCACTGATGTGCTCCTTGCCATACCCACGAGTAGTCATTACCATTCCCGCTTTACAGAAGGGGAAACTGAGGCAGAGAGCATAACTCACCTCTGTCCAGCAGCCTCTTTGGACATCAGTTGGAAACTGGAGTCTGGAGACATTCATAGAGCTGGGGGGTGGATCTAGATGGGTTTCCCGAGGGAGGGGATGGAGGAGGGGCCCAAGGCCTGGGGTGAAGACAGGAGGGAAAGAGGGTCCCAGGGGGTTGGGGTGGGGTGGGGTCCCAGGAGGAGCCGACCTCGGGCGGGCGGTCCCGGGAAGCCCAGAGACCCTCAGGAGCTTGTGCAAAGGATGTCCAACCGCCCCATTCGCCCGGGACTGGGGGGCTCCTGGGACACGGGACTTTCTGGGCTAAAACAGGGACAGTCGTAGGCAAACCAGGACAAGCAGTGCCCTGCAGTTGCCCACGAGCCCCGGAGGTGACAGGGGGCTGGGAGGGCTGAAGCCGCCTGGCCCTCCACCCGAGGCTCCGACACCAGGCCTCCTCTGGGAAGCTGTCTGCTTGCCAAGGTTGATTTCCACCCAGCGACGGGATAATTACAGGGAAGAGCGAAAAAACTGAAGTTGAAAGAGCTGCAGATTTCCAGTGCTAGCGACCCGTTAACTGCTCTGGCCGCTGGCTGCTTTCCTTCGCCTGATCCCAAGGAGGCAGGAGATTCCAGAAGCTTCGATGGATGAGGTACCCTCCGGGGTCCTGACTGCTAGCCTAGGGCACCTGGCCCGTCTCCCTGGGGGCTAGCACGGAGGCCTCCTCCCCGGGGTCTCAGCTGATGTTACACTGACAGTGAGGAAGTGGCTGGCACCCTGAGAACTGGGCCGGGTCCCTGACGTCCCCCGAGCCCCCAACCCCTCACGGCTGCAGAAGCCCCCCCATCCGGGCCAGCTGAACCCTCCCAGCCCGCCCCTCTCCTGATTGGTGGGGCCAGATGGGGCCTCTGGAGGCCTGTGGGTCCAAGTTCTGCCCAGAATGTTTCAGAAGGCAGCCGGCCACCGGCCACGGTGCTGCCCTCAGATGACCCGGACACAAGCCACAGGGGGGCCTCGGGGGCGGGACAGCTTCCAGGACCAGCCCCTCCCTGCACAACCACCACCTCCCTCTCTCCATCCTGGTCCCCCACCCTTTTGTTTTTTCCCCTTTTTAACTGATGGACTTTATAGTTCAGAGGAGCTTTAGGTTTACAGAAAAGCTGGGCAGAAAAAGGCCAGAGTTCCCATGTACCCCTCCCCCCAACTCCCCTGACCGTCCCTGCCTCGCAGCGGTGCAGTGTGTCTGTGACCATTGACGAGCTGCCGTGGATACCTTGTCATCAGCCACGGCCCATGGTTTACAGCAGCTTCCCTCCCTGTGGTTTGGATTCTGTGGTTTTGACAAATGTCCTATTTTTTACCATTACAGTTTCATACTGAATGGCTTCACCACCCTTAGCATCCTCTGTGCCCACCTCTGCAAATGCATCCCTCCTCCCTCTTTGGGGGGCCCTTGCTGCCAAGCACAGGCTGAGGGGGACCTTGCCCCAGACTCAGGCCTGGGGAGGGATGGGTTAGAGGGGCGGGAACAGGGGGACACATTTTGTGAATGGGGAGAGTGAGGTCCGGATTGGGGAAGCCTCTCAGAATCACACAGCCAGGGGGTGAGGTCTCCCGCTCGCACATACATTTTCTCCCAAGCACCCTGGGACTTCGTGCAGTAGGGACGCACCAACCCCTGGGAGGCCCCTGATTCATGACCTTGGGACACCCAGGCCGGCCTGTAGAGTCAGCTCTGGAACTAGACATGTCGCTGCCCTTTGGGAGCTGTGTGGCATTGAGCAGGCTGCTTTCCCTCTCTGGGCCTGCTTCTTCATCTGTAAGTGGGCTTTCTGGCAGTGTTGGGGGTTCTCTAGTGGTGTTACTTGAAAGGAGGTAAAATTGCCTGGTGCCATGTTACTTCCTCCCCCCGCAGGGGGCGGTACCCACCTGGAACTTGGCAGGGAGAGGAGGAGCCCGCATCACCAAGGCTGCAAACCTCAGAGGCTTTCTGTTTCTATGGCAACCTGGAGCTGCACTCAGCACAGGTTTCGTAGAGGACTGTGAGGCTCCAGGCAGTCCTGGGGCGAGGGCCGGGCTGCAGGAGGGGAGAGGGCCGGGACCCAGGGCTGGCTGAGCCGTGATCCACCTGGGCCCCGGGCCTCTGAAGATCAGGCCCTGGGCCTGCGGCAGCTGGCTCTGTGTGGAGGCTGGGCCTCCCTTGCCATCTGAGGGAGGGGTCGGGGCCCGAGTCTGTGAGGCCGGAAGGGGGGACCCCCCGGCAACGTCAGGGAGCCTTAGTTTACCCAGGCTCTCCTGCCTGCCTGGTCTGATTCCTCCCCCCGAGACTCCTGGGAGGTGAGCGTTATCATGGCCCACCCCCATTTTTCAAGGAGGAATTGGGCTGGATGAGAAGCCAGGTGAGACCCAGCTGGGGGCGGGGAAGCCAGGACCACTGCCCTGAGCGGCTGCTAGGGCCAAGGACACTGCCCTGGAGAGAGCTGGCAGGGCTGGCGTCTCCGGAGCCCCCACTTCTCCCTCCCCCGGGGTCAGAGCCGCAGGCAGACGGCCGGAGAATTCTGTGGATGCCTAGAAGCTGAACTCAAACCAGTGACAGAATCAGATTTTGCTCCGAGAAGTAGTGAGCTCCCCATCCATGGGGGCATCCAAGCAGAGGCCAACTGTGGGGAGGTTCCCACAGCACACGGTGGTGGACTCAGTTGGGCCCCTTCAGGGGTTCATCTAGGGAGGAGCCCTGATGATACTTCTAGGGAATCAACCCTTTGAAAGGGTTTTGCTGAAGGAGCCCCAGCCCCGGGTAAACAGGGGGCGACAGACAGGCTCCAAAATGCAGAGTCCCTGATGCCCGCAGCCCCTCCTGAGGAGAAGGGGGTCCCAGCCCCTGTCTGCATGCAAATGTCTCCCCGGGCAGAATGCAAACTGGGAAGACAAGGCTGGGGTCTTGCTCACTGCTGCCCCGTCATCATCTCCTCCCGGTCCTTCCCCTCATCACCATCATCACATCGTCACCACCATCCTCACCACCATCATCACGTCACCGTTACCTTCACCACCATCTTCATCCTCCTCCCTACCACCATCATCACCATCTGCTTCACCACCATCATCGCCATCTACATCACTGTCTTCATCAGGTTCTATCATCATTGCCATCTCCTTTTACTTCTTCCTTGCCTC
This sequence comes from Phocoena phocoena, assembly GCF_963924675.1. Classification (NCBI taxonomy): domain Eukaryota; kingdom Metazoa; phylum Chordata; class Mammalia; order Artiodactyla; family Phocoenidae; genus Phocoena; species Phocoena phocoena. The sequence goes on from NC_089223.1 coordinate 136,986,532, forward strand.
GCCCCCTTCATCACTGTTCCATCTTCATCCTCTCCATCAGCATCATTTTGCCATGGTCTTTTCCACTGCCATCTTCGTCTTTGTTGAGCCCTGATGGTTGGCCCTCCATATCCACAGGTTCCACATCCGTGGATTCAACCAACCACAGATCAAAAATATTTTTTAAAAAATTCCAGAAAGTTCTAGAAAAGCACAACTTGAATTTGCCAAGCACTGGCAACTATTTACAAAACATTTACATTGTATCGGGTATTGTAAGTAGTCTAGAGATGATTTACAGTATATGGGAGGATGTGCTAGGCTACATGCAAATACCACGCCATTTTGCATAAGGGACCTAAGCATCCAGGGATTTTGGTATCGGCAGGGGTCCTGGAACCATCCCCATGGATGCTGTGGGGGAGAGCCCTATCTGCAGCAGCGTTGCAAGCACTTTCCAAACATGGCTCTTTCATCCTCACAACAGAGATGGGCATCTTCAGCCTCATTTCACAGAAGGGAAAACTGAGGTGCTGCGGGAGATTCAGGTTGCCCCCAGACATGCACTAGCTAGTAGCTATCATCGCATCTGGGAGGGAGATACAGGCTGGCCGACTCCAGGCCTGTCCCAAACCACCGAACGCCCCTGCCAGGCCCTGGAAGGGAGCGCCTGCTGCACGCGGCGCGGGCTGCTATCTGAAGCCTTCTGTTGGGCCGCAGCTCCCTGGACTCAAGCCCAGTGCCACTTGGCTGTCCCCAGGCTTCTCCCCTTTCTCCCTCCGTGCCTGGAGCAGCCCCTCCCCCTGCCTCCCTGCAGGAGGAAAGAGCTCACCAGATTGTGTTTGCTGAGCTCCCAGCTCCTTGTTTGGCCTGAACCTCCCTCCTTGATTAAGGAGCCCTGGTCCCCTGGTCTACTCATCATCCTCCTGGCATGGTGACGGACTTTGGATTGGTTTTTACCAAAATCATTTAGAATTTCAAACATCTAAAGAGGTCTGTTTCTCCAGCCTCTGAGGCAGTGGTTTGAATCCACTGTGACACGCTGAGATTTGCCACAGGGTTGGGTGTCATCACCTGGGGGCAGTGCAGCCCCCTGCCAGGGCTGTGGGCCTCCTGGGGCAGAGGCGCATTTATTGTCTGGCAGGGACCCGCCCATGCAGTGGGAGGGACAGGACTCCAGAAAGGCCTGTTTGTCAAAGACATATATGAACAGATGGGTGGAGGAGTGGCTTGATTTGTCCAAATAAAATTATTTTATGGTTATACAAATATTCTATGCTCAGGGTGGGAATTCTGGAAAACACAGAAAAATTAAAAGTTAAAAAGAACTCAGTGAGCCTCCACGCTGCCCAGAGTAAACTGCCTTGAACATTTTGGAGTCATTTCTCCTGTACAGGCTTCTATTACATGTCTAGGTTTGTATATTATCCTTTGTGCTTAACATTTTCTAGTTTATTAAATATTCATCGAAAGCATGATGTTTTTTTAAACAGCTTTACTGGAGTATAATTGCTTTACAATGGTGTGTTAGTTTCTGCTGTATAACAAAGTGAATCAGCTATATGTAACCATATATCCCCATATGCCCTCCCTCTTGCGTCTCCCTCCCACCCTCCCTATCTCACCCCTCTAGGTGATCACAGAGCACCGAGCTGATCTCCCTGTGCTATGCGGCTGCTTCCCACTAGCTATCTATTTTACGTTTGGTAGTGTATGTATGTCCATGCCACTCTCTCACTTCGCCCCAGCTTACCCTTCCCCCTCCCATGTCCTCAAGTCCATTCTCTATGTCTGTATCTTTATTCCTGTCCTGCCCCTAGGTTCATCAGAACCATTTTTTTTTTTAGATTCCATACATATGTGTTAGCATACGGTATTTGTTTTTCTTTTTCTGACTTACTTCACTCTGTATGACAGACTCTAGGTCCATCCACCTCACTACAAATAACTCAACTTTGTTTCTTTTTATGGCTGAGTAATATTCCATTGTATCTATGTGCCACATCTTCTTTATCCATTCATCTGTCGATGGACACTTAGGTTGCTTCCATGTCCTGGCTATTGTAAATAGTACTGCAATGAACATCGTGGTACATGACTCTTTTTGAATTATGGTTTTCTCAGGGTATATGCCCAGTAGTGGGATTGCTGGGTCGTATAGTAGTTCTGTTTTTAGTTTTTTAAGGAACCTCCATACTGTTCTCCATAGTGGCTGTATCAATTTACATTCCCACCAACAGTGCATGAGTGTTCCCTTTTCTCCACACCCTCTCCAGCATTTATTGTTTGTAGACTTATTTTTCTTTGCGGTTCGCGGACCTCTCACCGTTGTGGCCTCTCCCGTTGTGGAGCACAGGCTCCGGACGCGCAGGCTCAGCGGCCATGGCTCACGGGCCCAGCCGCTCCGCAGCATGTGGGATCTTCCCGGACCGGGGCACAAACCCGTGTCCTCTGCCTCGGCAGGCGGACTCTCAACCACCGCGCCACCAGGGAAGCCCTGTTTGTAGACTTTTTGATGCTGGCCATTCTGACTGGTGAGAGGTGACACCTCGTTGTAGTTTTGATTTGCACTTCTCTCATGATTAGTGATGTTGAGCATCCTTTCATGTGTTTGTTGGCAATCTGTATATCTTGAAAGCATGATTTTTTTAAAAAATCTTCTTATTATGGAATTTTCCAAACATATACAAAACCAAAGCGACTTGTGTAATGAACCCCCAGGTAGCCACCCTCTGCTTCGACAATTATCAAATTTTTGCCAATATTATGTCATCTATTTCCACCTTTCTTATATTTTATTGTTATTTTTGGTGGAATACTGTTATGAGTTGTATTGTCCCCCCCCCAAAAAAATATACATCCGGGTCCTAACCCCTGGTCCCTGTGAATGTGACCTTATTTGGAAATAGGGTCATTGCAGATGTAACGAGTTCAGTTCAGATGAGGTCAGATTGGTGTAGAGCAGACCCCCAACCCACACGACTTGTTTCCTTATAAGAAGAGGAGATTAGGACAGACAGAGAGACAGAGACACGGGGAGCAGGCCACGTGAAGACGGAGGCAGAGCCTGGAGGGATGCAGCTGCAGGCCAAGGAGCACCGTGGACTGATGGCCATCGGCCACGAGAAGTTAGAAGAGGCAAGAAAAGACCCTACCCAGAGCCTCAGCGGGAACCCGGCCCTGCTGACACTTGGATTTCGGACTTCTGGCCTCCAGAATGGTGAGAGAATCAACCTCTGCTATTCTAGCTGTCCAGGTGATGGTACTTGGTTATGGGAGCCACAAAAAAACTGCTACAGACACTTTAATGCAAACGCCAATCCTCAAAAAGCATGAGCCTGAATGACTGCCTAGGATTTGATCTGAGCCATGCTGAGAACGTAACAAAGAAGGTGGGAAGGATGTTGTAAACTCATGTACACAGTACTGGTTTAGCCATGTATCTGTTAGGAATGCTTTCTTGATAGGCATAAAAAGAAGAGAGAAAGGAAGTACATCAAAACAATTTTTAAATTATTGTTAATGGGGGATTCCGATTTGTCGAGTTCTTACTTTGTGCCAGGCACCACATAAGATATTCTACCTCATTTAATATGACCAACAACACTTTGCAGTGGATATTATCCCAATTTAAAATAAAGAAGCTGAAGCTCAGATAAATTAAGGGCCTTGTACAAGGTCACCCTGCTGGTAAGTGGCAAGTGAAGACCCAAACCATGCCAGACCCCGCAATTTCCACATCCCCACGGAAACAGGGGGCTGACCTGTGTGTCTCTGTGGATGGAGCTCAGAGCAGGGATACCAGCTCAGGTCCAGCCAGACCCGTGGTTCCTTGACCTCCTCTTCTCCTGATACGGCCATCCATCCCTCCAGTGGATCTTCCATGGACGTATCCTGGACTTTGCATTGTCATTAAATTCACGTCCTCCAGAGTCTCACATTCAAGCATGGCCCTCATCATCCCTCAAAGGCTCCTGTCTTTCCATCTCACACAGGCTAGTGACCCCATGACCACCCTGGGACTCACAATCCATCATCCCCATCACCCTTTCATGGGCCCTCACCCCCTTTATGCCCTCAATTCCCTCATTACTCAGCTAGTTTCCACTGTAATCTCTCCTTTACAAGTGTGCACGTACACACAAACGTACACACACCTTCACCCCTCTTATCCCTCTCTGCTTTTATGATACTCAGTTGCCATAACCCCACCCCTGGTGAAATCTAGCTCTCCACCTAATCTGTACTTGTACCTGATGAAGAAGAAAAGAGAAGATACAAATTATGAATCAAAGAGGAGGCTTACTACAGACCCTACAGACATTAAGAGCATAAGGGAACGTTAGGAGCAACTTTATACCAGTGAATTCAACAGCTTCAACGAAATGGATAAAAATTGAAAGACGCAGGTTACCAAAACTGACCAAAGCGTGTTTACTGGAATTGAAGAGCTGGTGGGTGGTGGCAGCCAGGTTTCTCTCTGTGTGGAAAGTTAGATATAAGCAAGAGAAGGAGGCTAGAATGAGCCATGTGATAACGGATCAGAGTTAGAGAGTATGAACTCATATTCAGCTTAATATAGATACACATGGTTACATATAGACACCTTTATAGATATGTGCATATGTATACATGGGTAACTATAAAACAGGTGTATCTCCTTGCTCTGTGACCTGAAGGGGCCCAGAGGCAATGATTCCCCAGGATCAACAAGCACCTACTGCCCCATTCTTGGTTTCCAGTACCATCTCCATAAAAGGAACCAGGGCTCCTCAGAGAAATGGCTGGTTCTAGCACTGCTCCCGGATATTATAGTGCCAGAAAGTAAGAACGTGCTCAGTAAAAGACTACAGATGAGCACACAATGAAGGCGTTATTTCAGAGGGACTCAGGAGCCAACTGAATGAGCTCCCAATGGCCGAATCTGGAAAAATTTGAGCAAAAACAAAGTGGTACTGGATTAGAACCCAATATCCATGGATCCATGCTGATACAAATAACACTTCCCAATGTGTTTTATGACGCCCGGTACCAAAACCAGGCAAAGATATTACAAGAATAGAAAACGACTAGTATCCCTCTTGAATATAGATACAAAAATGTATAACAGAATATTGGTAAATGGAATCCAGGATAAATGGGGAAGCATATATGGTTAAACTTCATGACTAAGTGGATTTATTCAAGAATGTTAAGTTAGTCCAACATTTGAAACCCATTCAATGTAATGCACCACTTCAATGGACTAAAAATGAAAATTGATAAGATCCTTTCAATAGATCCAGACAAGTAAGTGAATATACAAAGATTCAACCTCTATTCATCAAAAACACTCTTATCAGACTAAGAATAGACGGGAAATTTCCTCAACCTGACAAGAGGCACCTATGAAAAATATACAAATCATGCCACCCTTCATGGTGAAGGAATGTTATAATATTTTAAAAGAAGGTGGTTTTGAGCAGGGATGGGCAAAATGGCCAATGGAAGGGGGTGGAGCCCCCATAAGCGATCCAGCCACATGTAGAAATGTCTGTGGCAGTGGTGGGTTGCCAGTCTGCGTGGGGAAGGTGGACCCCCTTCATAAATGGTGCTGAGAAAATGGCCATCTGTGTGGGAAATAATGAATTGGTTTCCTTCTTCACAACAGACACCAAAAAAATCAAATCTAGGCAGTTTAAAGATTTCAACAGGAAAGGCAAAACTTTAAAACTTAACGAGAATAAATGAAAACCATTTTCATAACCTCAGAGTGGGTAGAGATTTCATATAAGCCACTAGCCACAGCAAAGTGGTTCGTGAATTTAGCTCCATTAGGTAATGAATTCTGTTTATTAAAATCCAGCATATATTCTCCGTGTATTAAAAAAAAAACCACATACTGAAATATTTACAAGTAAAGGAAGAGGAATCGACATTTTGATACAAAATGGATTCAAGCCACTACGGTGAAAACAAAACAAGACACCAGAAAAGAAAGTGACAAGAAAAGCCACTCACTCACAGCAGTCCACAGGACTCAGTGCAGGATTCATAGCCAGAACATATAAAGAGCTCTCACAAACCAACAAGAAAAGAACAGTGACAGGATGGAAACGTGGATAAAGGCAGGAAGAGGGATTGCACGGAAGAGGAAATGTCTATCTATCCACCTTATCTATGTATCTATCAGCTATGTATCTATCCATCGAATCTATCTACTATCTTTCATGGCACTTTCCCACATGGTGTCCTTTTAGTTGCTGTATGTTTGTATAGGAAATATTAACTGAAGCCCTAAAGGTACTTTCTTCTTGAAGCTATTTGAAACCACTGCTGGGAATAACCTTTGTGCCAAAAAAGAAAACTACAAAAATGCTTCACCAACATGCACAGAACTCGTAATTCCATTGATTTACTAAACACGTGCCTTTATACAACTCCAAATCTATTAACAATAAAATATCTGATGGCTCCACAAAAAAAAATAAGAGGAAACACAAATGACAAATAAACGTTTACCTATTATGCGTACACCCCTTACACAAATTAGGAAATGCAAAATAGCACAGGGAAGTACCACCTCCACCTGAGACTTGCCAGGTAGCAGAAGAAGGTAAGACACGGGCAATTGGGAGGGCCGAGGCCTCAGACTCCACTGGAGGGAGTGTACATCACACATCACCAGCTCCCGGGGATGACCGTTTGCACCCCATCGTCCGACACACCTTGAGCAGGTTCTAGTCTCCCCAAAAGCCTTGGTTTAGCACCTACTTTGTGCTGATGCTTTCAACACAGCCTTTTACGTTATCATCCCAGAGTTTATAAACGGATCATCGTTTTGGGGGCGAGGCCACGGAGAAGCAAAATGGTCTGCCCCAGCTCATCCAGAGAGAAAGGGAGCTTGTGACCGAGCAAACCCAGGCGGGGGCTCAGGAACGCCCCTGCCCATCAGCGGGGTAGATGCTGATATGCACTGGGCACCGGGGCCCTGGAGATTAAGGCAAACAGGTTACTCACGCCAGAGGCGGTGTGCAAATACCCACGTCACTCAAATACTCACATTATTTTTCAAGTGGGTTGGAAACACCTGTTCCTTTATTATCTCGAGGAATAACCAACTTAAGTGCAAGCCTTGAAGCCAAACCTTGAAAGAAGCGCAGGGCCTCCAACTGGCAACTCTTGGTTAATCGCCTTGCCTATGGGAGCTCTGTCTCCACCCACAGTGAAGTCGGAAAAGCCCTTACAATTATTGAACAGTCGATGCGGAAGCGTAGACTCCTGCCATGGGCACTGGAGATCCGAAGGATGAAGAGACTCACCCAAGGCCCCTGGAGCCTGGCCACACAGGCCGGTGGCAGGTGGGCCTGGATTCCCTGGGCAGTGTGGTCCACTCCCACCCTAGCCGCCCACTGGGACAACACAGGCAGGCGGCGCTGGGGACCACCCTCTGCACCGGTCTCGTGTCGGACGCGGCGTAGTTCCAGGCAAGGACCCCGACGTCAATCCCGCACCACAACTGAGGAGCTGGGGACCTCGGCGGTCTCGCTCACCGTGCCTCAGGTTCCTCACCCGAGGACGCAAAGTTAACACAGTAAGTCTCCTACCTACGAACAAGTTCCGTCCCGAGAGCACATTCATAAGTTCAATGTGTTCGTTAAGTCCAACAGAGTTAGCCTGGGTACCCAATCAGCTCTATAGTACTGTAATAGGTTTAGAATACTTTTCACCAAATAGTAGATTAAAAACAAACACAAAAAATAAAGAAAACATTTTTAATCTTACCGTACAGTCCCCCGAAAAGTCCAGTGGACCAGCACAACAGCTGGCATCCAGGGGCTGCCGTCGAGTGAACAGGCCAGGAGAGTTCCTGACTGGAGGAGGGAGAGGAGGTGGGAGATGGTAGAGCTGAAGGATTGTCAGCAACAGAAGACGGAGGGCAAGCTGCAGTTTCACTCACGCCTGACATTGATGGAACGCACGTTCACATCTCTGAAAGTTCTCAACCTAAATGTTCGTATGTAGGGGACTTGCTGTATGTGTAAAACCCTTAGAAAAGAGCCGGACATACGAGCCATGGGCTTGTGTCAGCCAGTGTGACTACTATGGCTTGAAATAGCTTCTACACGCAGGGAACCCGTGTCCTGGACCTCTCCCCAAGTCCCAGCCCTGACGCCAGCTGTCCCCTGACATCAACGGACCTCCAGATCTCGCCCACCGCCCCCGCCCAGACCTGCGCCCCCTACACCCATCTTAGCTTTTTCAGTCACTGGTGACCTCATCCTGCCCTGGCTCAGACCAGAAACCTTGGAGCCTGCGTCAGCCGGGCTCCAAGGCTGTTGCGTCCCAAGCTGCCGGGATGCTTGCGGGGCTAACAAACCAGGAGCATCACAACAGCTTAAAATAAGAGCTCAGCTCGTGTTCCCGACTGTTTGTTGCATCACGAGAGAACCTGGGCCGACAGGCTTCACCATGAGCTGGCTCGTGAAGCTGCTGCCCAGAGGGACGTGGGTGTGTCCCTGGCCACAGATCCTATGACCTTGTCCAACTTCCACAGTGGGAAGTATGACCCGCCCTTAGGGAGGTACCGTGTGTATCCGGGGCATCAGTTTTGCGGCCACAGTCATCTGGGACTCCCACCTCACACCCACCTCTGCCACACGGTCAGCAAATCCTCTTGGCTCTGCTTCAAAGCACGTTTGGAATCCCATCCCTCCTCACCACCACCTGCTGTCCTGACCCTCGTCCCGGCCCAGGTACAGCCTCTCTGGCCAGGGTGCTGCAGCCACCTCCTAGCTGGTCCCACTGCTTCCATTCTGCCCAAAGCCTGGTCCAGCTCAGCAGCCAGGGGGATCCTTTAAAAGGCAGATCAGGCCATGTCACCCCTTGCTTAAAATCCCCCAAATATTTGCATTCACGAGCAGTAAATGGTCCCCACAGACACCTTCTGCACCTGTGGAGAAGCGCATCACAGGCTCGGAAAGACGCCCACCCGGCAGGGCCACTGCTGGGAGCTGACCCTAAAGAGGTCCTTAAGGGTGCGGGAAAGGTGTAGCTGTAGGGATGGGCAGCGCGGCTTTGAAAGGTTAGTGACAATGGGGCCGGTGAAAAAATGACAGCAAGGCCTGCAATGGACCCCGGTTACCACCACGTTCCATCATCACACAGCGTGTGATGGAAAACAGAGCAGAATGTTCTCCAGGACGTAGACACGCACATCCTTCTATGTGACTGTACGTAAGGCCCAGGAGGAAATGCAAGATGCTAAGAAGAGTGGATGCTGAGCGTCCCCTGCCTGCACCTCCCTCTTGCTCCAGCCTTGGAGCAATGAGGGCCGGCTGAGTCACACCCACCGGGGGCGCAAGAGAAGGGACGGCAATTGTCTCGGGGGTCCTAGGGTCCCCTTGACTTACTGACGAATCCTATGGCTCCTTCCCCAGAACACACAGCCCACAGACACCAGCATCCTCTGTGGTTCCAAAGGCCCAGGACCCCCCACCATGCAGGGACAGGCCCCTTGGGGTCCCTAGGCTCAGGGCCGAGACTTGCCATCCCCAGACCTGGGCAGAGCCGGTGCAAAGTGATGCTTCCTGGGTGTTTGCTACAGACTGGGGTGCGGGGCCCCCGCGCGTTCTTCACGTCTCTGTCTACCCAGCCCAGCTGCCCTGCGCTCCAGGGCCAGGCAGGATCCCCGGGTAGGGAAGGATCTCCACTCTGACCCCGAATCCGAATCGCTGTGCCTTTGCCAGGAGCCCCCAAAACAGGCTGCCGGGCAGCTCCTGACCCATCTTCCCTGAGCAGGGCAGAGTCGTCATCCCTGCATCTAAATCTCCGGAGTCCACTTCCCCGAACCAGTTCTTCCCTCCCACTCAGTTCCCACGTGACAGAAGACGGGATAGGCTTTAGGGCATAAATTCACCAACCCAGTCCCTGGTGAATCCGCCGCGGTCTCTCCAAAGAGAGAAGTACAGCCAGATTTCACACCACGTCTTGGAGGTTTGTCGAGTTTGGGGGTTTAAAATAACCTCTTCAAATTAATAATTTCACATGATTAACACATGAAGTACACGGTCACATAGACAATCACATGAAATACTGCTGGAGAGCATCTTCCGCACAGCATCCATCCTTAGAAGTGTGACTTTGAATTGCTCCTTAGAATTCCGAGCTATGGATGGTGCTGAGTTTTTCTGAATTATTCCCCAGTGTTAGACATGCAGGTCGTTTCTCATTCTTTTCCGCCAACGATAAAGCTCTGATGGTCACACATCTGTTGTATAGTTTTTATTAACCAGGACTCCAGGATCTCCGAATGTCGGCAACATTTTTTCACAATATTCAATATTCCTTAAAGTGATGCTTGTAATCTATGGTTACATAGACTCCTACCCTGTGGGTGAACTTCTGTGAGGCTGATACCCTGTTACGGGGCCATCTGTGAAGGGTGCGTGGTCCTCAGCAGAAGGAAGCAGCGGGAGAAGGACCCCCCCGCGGGGGGCTCTCATCCCAGCTCCTTCCACCTGAGAGCCGCCATGGGGGTGGTCCTCCATCCTCCAGGTGTGCGTGGGGGCCACGGGGCACGTGACACAACCGTGGCGGCACAGGAAGTCAGCTACGCAGTCCCAGCTGTCCCCCAGTGGTGTGGACATCAGACCGTTCCCATTACCCGGATCACACAGAACAGAACAATCAATGAGCACTTGGGTCCAGTGGTCACAGTCTCATCAATCCCATGACCAAGCAGAGAGAGCTAAGCTGGCCGCAGCCGAGCAGCGGGACCCCTCCCACACCTCAGCCTTAGCCCCTCATGTGGTTTTGTTTTTTGGTTGATATAAGCTGTGTGTTATTTGTTTTTGGTTTTGGTTTTCAGTTTGTGACTTCCATTTTTTTTTATTGGAGTATAATTGCTTTACAATGTTGTGTTAGTTTCTGCTATCCAATGAAATAAATCAGCTATATGTATACATATATCCCCTCCCTCTCGGACCTCCCTCCCCCCTCCATCCCACCCATCTAGATTGTCACAGAGCACCGAGCTGAACTTTATAGCATGTTCCCACTAGCTATCTATTTTACACACGGTAGTGCATATATGTCAATCCTAATCTCCCAATTCGTCCGACCCTCCCCTTCCCCCCAGTGTCCACACGTCCGTTCTCTACGTCTGCGTCTCTATTCCTGCCCTGCAGACAGGTTCACCTGTACCACTTTTCTAGATTCCACATAGATGTGTTAATATACCATATTTGTTTTTCTGGTTTACCTCACTCTGTATGACAGACTCTTGGCTTAGTAATCAATATTTTAAAACCAGGACACTTTCCCAACCTTCCAAGTTTCTGCCTTCTCTTGAAAAGTCTGGAGCTCGGCCTCACTGGGCCTGCAGTCCACCTGGCAGGGTTGGCTGGGAAACAGCACGGGAGCCAAGGGTGAGGGGGTGTGCGGGGGGCAGCGATGTGGGAGGCTGTGCCGGGGCCCAACGACCCGGGCCCCCCTCGCCACGGCCAGTCTGGCCACAGCACTGCTGTAGGTTCTGTCTGCCAACAACCTGTCAGAGGCCAACCCTGACTCTCGAACGCAGCACCATCCCTGGGGCCCCATGGTGGTAGGGAGATTCCATGAGATCCTTCCAAAATGAGGGGTTGGGGAAAGATGACGGTGAAGCTGCACCTGTAACTCTGCACCCTGCACCAGTGGGTTCGAGGCCCTGTCCTCAGCCACCAACGTCCTCATGGGGACAGACAAGTACTCAGGATGGGGGTGGGCTCCCCAAACTCAATGCTTTTGCCAGTGCCGTTCTCCATGGTCCTGGAGAAAGCCCTGTTTACTGCCATGGTTTCCCGTTTGACCGAGGAACTCGATCTAATCTCTGAAAGAGATGCAGCTACGGGCTTATGTCCATGGATTTCACTGGTCCAACACACACACCATCGCCTGGACACGGCTGGCCTGACAGAAGAGCAGAAAGGTAGACTCACTCCCGGAGCCATTAGTACACGGCCCTGAGGATGCGGCCTGTGTTTTAAACCAGTGGCCAATAGCTGGTGTCATTTCCTGCAGTTCCTCACACACAACTGGAAGCCAAAGTTTGCAGATGAGAGCGGCCTCTCGCTGTTACTCCAGATAACCCACTTAAAGAGCGCTACTGCCTATCCCCAGGGCTTTGGGCTTGGGGGACCTGACAATTCCAATATCCTGGGGAAGGATGCTTCGTGCAGGGAGCATAGCATGGTTCCCTTAACCTGGAAGCTGACGTCTCCCTCTGGCCTCTCCTGCTGTAACATGAGGCCAGCAGACAGGGAAAGCATTCCCCTACTGCCTGGGGTGCCGACCACGGTTATCAAGGAGATGCTGGCCAGGAGACCAAGATCACTGTAGCTGGAACCCAGGGGATTCACTGGGGCCCCTGAGGGCACCTCCACTCAGGAATAAAAGACAAAAGAAAACTCAGCACCCAGTGTAGACAGGTCCACAAAGGCCACGGAACAGAGGCAATGGAGCGTTGGTGACCCAACTGGGCCAGCTGTGGTGCTGGCGGAGGGTGAGGGGAACGTGGACAGGTGCAGAAGGACCTTAGAGCAGCTGACACAGGCCCCTGGCCAGCCTCGGAGGGGAGGGTTGGAGCAGCTACCGGTGCCCCGTGTAAAGTGATCATCTCCCTCTTTCCCTACACGTGCAAGACGTCACTGTCATGGCCAATGCCACGATTTAGTTCCAGTAGGAATGTGACTGAGGTGACAACACTGCCAATAGGAATCCATGCTCCGCTGTATCAGAGACGAGGGTTCCTTCCTCTGGACGAAGGGCAAGGATGGGCTTAGTGAGAACAGGGTGGGCTGTGCTAATGATTCTTTTCTGCCTTAATCTGATGCAAGAAATTCAACTTTACGGACTGTAAATGTCTTTTTAAAAAAACTCTGCAAGAAGGAAAGCGTAGCCCAAGAATTGCTTCATAGGCTGGGACAGCAAGCAACTAGTGTCACACATGGAAGAACTCACCTAACGTAACACCCGTAAGCTCTTCTTGTGGTTAAAAATAGTCAAATACTTTCACAAAAATCCAGCCAATCGAAAGAATACTCAAAGAAAAATCTGGAATAGAAGTGGTGAGAGTTATATTTTTTTAAACATAGAGACAAATAGAGCATTATAGTTACAGAACAAAATAATCTTGACAAAGTAAAAAAAAAGAACATGACTGAAAAACATTAAAGTATGGTGAGTGGGAAGATGAGTGCAAATATAAAAATGGGAATTCCTCCTCTTTTATAAGAAGGAGGTGATCTGTACTGTCCAAAATTTAAATATATAGTTAAAATGAAATGGCTCCAACTTCTCCAAGTTTTCGCTGAACTGTTTTTTTCAAGTCTTTTCATTGTGCTAAGATACACGCATAACATAACACCCACCATCTTAACCACTTTAAACGGACAGTCAGTGGCTTTAAGTGGGTTCACATCGTCGTACAGCCATCACCGCCGTCATCTCCAGAACCTGTCTTCTTGTAAAACTGAAACTCTATCCCCATGAAACACTGACCCCTCCCCCACCCCCTGCCCCTGCTCCCGGCACCCACCATTACGTCTCTGTGATTTTTACTGCTATAAATACCTCATATAAGTGCAATCACACAGTTCTGTCTCTTAGTGATTGACTTATTTCACTGAGAATAATGTCCTCGAGGTTCATCCATATCGTATCATGTGTTAGAATGTCCTTCCTTTTTAAGTCTGAACAATGTTCCACTGTCTGTATAGATCACATTTTGGTTATCCATTTCTTGGTCGAGGGACTCAGCTGGCTTCCACATTTTAGGTATTGTGAATAATGCTGTTACCCACACGAGTGCACAAATATCTCTTCGAGATTCTGCCTTTAATTCTTTTGAGTGTAAGTCTTACGTTAATTCTGTTTTTAATTTTTTGAGGAACCTCCATACTGTTTTCCACAGCGGCTGCACCATTTTACATTCCCGCCAACAGTGCCCGAGTGTTCCAATTTCTCCACATCCCTGCCTCTTTTTAGGAGCGATTTCCCAGGAGCGGAGCAGGTTAAAGAGGTGGGGCAACGGCTGGCACCAAGCAGCATGCAGGCTAGTGTTGGGGGAACTCAGTACAGAGCCAGAAGCCGTGCTTCTCGTGAGAAAAGAGAACCCAGTGGCCAATTCTCAGAGGATGATGGAGTTTTCCAGAAGCGTGAAACACAGGAGTCCTCAGATTAAAAAGAGAAGGCATATGGTGGGCCGAGCAGGTAAAAGCATGGGCAAGGACATTCTGAAACCCCCAAACAGAGACGCTGGAGAGAACGCAGTTCCCGTGTGGAGGACAGATGACCGCGGCATCCCGCACACGGAACTCTGAGGAAGTGCCGTCAGAGCCACGCACTACCCCGCCACCACTTGTGCCCCCTTGTTGAGAAACCACCAGCCTGGGGTGAGGAGACCCCGGCCCCAGAGGGAGGAGCAGCCCCCCACCTTCAGTCCCTCCATCCCCTTCGGCACCTCAGCATCTCCCAGGATTTCTTCCGGGAGGCACAGGACATCATCGTCCCCCGTCTCAGAGGGGAGGGCTCAATAAACAACGCCCCAGGCCTGACCAGCTCTCACAGCCCAGACAAGTGCTTCTGCCGCAGGACAGAAACGTGGTCCCCGAACCGCAAGCCAACTGCACAGAAGTCTACTGAGCAAACAGCTCGGCCGGAACCACAGTCAGATCCTTAGTTATAAGGAGAAGAACCAAGAGTCACTTTAACTTTCGTCAGGTCGGGGCTGGGTTGCTCTGATTTCGCGGCGGCCCGAGGGGAACCAGCTCCACTCATACGTTACGCATCTCCCCTGAATCAGATGGCTCGTGGCCACCTCCTGCTCTCTGGTTTTGATTAAAAGAGCACTGGGCAGCCATCGTGACAGGGATGTGTGTTTGTCTAAATTATTTAGGGAAAGGGACGTGGGCTCGGGGCCGTAGGTGATGACGTCTTCTGGGGCATCTCACTTCCATCAGGGCTGTGGCTGCAGGTAAGAGCGGCCTCGAGGGGCTGTGCGTGCTGCATAGATACACTTGACGGCTGAGCCCCAGCCGGCCCGCGGAGACCAGGGCCCTCAGAGGGTCCGCTGGCTGGGCCGGGAGCAGACCCCACACCCTCCCCAGGGCGCAGGGGGCAGAGCTGGGGCCCAGGGAGAGCCCGGGGCTGAGTCTGGCCTCACCGGTCCAGTGAACCTGAAAGAGCTGGTACCCAAGAAATCCAGTGGGACTGTGCCGTTCTTGCTGTTTTTGTCTGGAATTCTAACACAGGACAGGACGACACAGAGATGCCACGGCGGGGCATGATCCCGAGACCCCTGGCTTTAGGCATCCCCCTGCCCACCCTCATCCACCCCAGACTTCGGGGAGCTCTTAGGGCCTGAACACAGGCCTGATTCTCCGCAAGGTCCCTTATGGATGGGGGCACTGAGGCCGGGGGGAGAGCCTGGAGCCACTGATCAGAGCTCCCGCCCTCCTCAGGGCTCGGGGACCAGTGAGGGATCCACCCTGAGCCATGTGTCCTGCTCCTTTCTGCTCCTCCCCCACTGCCTCCTGGGACCCCCAGACCTCCCCACACCCATAGCTGACCTCAGGCCTGGCTGGGAAAATGGGACCAGGGAGCCCAGGAAGGCTGTGTCTCAGGGACCCCACCCTGGGAAGGACTTCCAGGTCATCCAGGTCCCAGCGTCTGACCTCGGCCCCAGGTGACAGGCCGGACTCGGAGGACATTCCAGTTTGCAGTCCAGAGGCCAGTGGGACAAGTTGCAGGCTCAGGGACTGCATGGTCCACGGGGCCCTAGGGGTGAGAGGGAGAAATGTCGTGGGAACCAGAGGAGGCATCTAGTGGGACGGGGACACAGAAGCATCCCTCCTCACCCCCTCACCTAACCAACTACACACCCTGCACCCCCTCACCTTGAACCTCTGCTTCCTGGGGAGCCCAGGCTTCTCTTCATGGGATGTGACTTGCCTTCTCAGTCAAACCGGGGACCCCAGGTCAGCTGGGGTGTCCTCAAGGGTGAGGTGAGAATCAGATCAGGTGGGACACAGGGCCCCCATTCCAGGCTGGTGTCACTGAGAAGGGAACAGAGAGCTGCCGGCTTGCCTCACCCCCGGGTACCGACCTGACGCTGAGTCCACATGGGCCCCAGTCCCAGGGCTGCGGAAAGCAGCAGCCCCGCGTAGCACGCACGCAGGATTCTCTGTCTCTCTCCTCCAGGCTGCTCACCCTCCCACGTCATGTCCTGGCCTCCTGCCCGGGCTCCTCCTCCTTGCTCCCGGCCCAGCCCGGCCAGGGCGTGTGGGTCCTTGCTCTCAAGACACTCAGGGCCGCTTGGTGCGCTGGAACGTTCCAGCAGGGCCTTGTGTGGGCGCCCATCCCAGGGTGGCCGGGCATCAAGTCCACGGGACAATCTGTAGAGGAGCCAGGGCTGACCTCCCAGGCACCAGGGATCCCTCCCTCCCTCCTCATGGCCTGGGCTCTGTCCTGCCCGCCTGGAGCTGGGGGATCGTCCACCGGCCGTGTGATTAACCCGGAGACTCGAGGCCCCAATGCCAGAGGATCCCAGGCCCTGGGCCACGTGCACTCGGAAGTCCGCTGTCCTCCCAGGAGGCCTGGGGGCGCAACACGGCAAGTCGGGGCAGAGTCCGGACGGGACCCCTCAGGACTTCCTCAGTGTCCCCTCCAGGGCCCCGTGGCCCCGCTGCCCAGCCCCTGGAAGTGGCCTCATCCTTCTTCTCAGCCCCGGCCCCACTCCACTCGCCCCAGTTTCCTGTTGCCCTGGGCACATGCCACAAACTCCACAGCCTCAGTTTCCTCACCTGTAAAATGGGGATGACAAGGATCATGGGCACAGCCCAGGGCACACCTGACCCCCAAGAAGCGCTCAGTAAATATTAGCTTAAAACAGAGCCAGAAACAGTAAAAACAGAACCAGCGCCCAGAGCAGGGTCTGCTCCTGGTGGGGGCGTTTGCTTGTCAGGTGGCTTCTGACAGAGCCCATCTCCATGGCAACGCTGAGGGGCACCGGCTCCATAGAAGGAGCATCTAGTTAGGAGCATCTGCAGACCCCTCCCCCCACTAATCCCATATCCCTCACCTCTGGAGCCCCCTCCTCAAGCAGGGATTCCTGCACCCCAGGCCGCTGCCTGAACTCCTTCCTGTAAACGCGAACTGAGCACCTACTACATGCAGACACGTGGTACCTTTTCTGACCTCGGCCCTGCAGCCCAGCTGCCATCGTTAACCCATTTTACAGTTGGGGAAATAGAGGTCCAGGGAGGCTAGGAGCAGCTCCAGAGAGGCGGAGCCCCGATTCCCGCCCAGGCCAGTCTGATTTCACAGCCCAGGCTCTGTGCAGGGCCCCAGACTGCCTTCCCAGGGAGGGGGACCCAGGCGAGCAGCTGCACCGGGAGGTCCAGGAGGGACCAGCCCCGGTGGAAAGCCTGGAGTCACTCACCAACACCAAAGGGTTGACTCAGAGTGGTTAATTGGGTTTAGTCTCACAGCCGGATTCCAGCCCTGGCTAGCTGATGCCAGAGCTCAGGACGTTTCTGGCCCTCTGGGTGCCCTCCCAGAAAACCATGCACACCCACGTGCACACACACAGACACAGACACACACTGCTCAACGGGCTGTTGGAGGCATCTACCTAGTCTGAACCCCAGGGGACTGTGCATGGGCCAGAGCAGGCTCCCCACTTCCCACAGGTAGACCCAGCCTCTACCAGGCAGACGTGATCCTGGATGGACCTGGGTCCCTGAATGGGATCCTAGCAACTTCTTTGTAGAAATTAATAAACTTTGTAAAATTAATGAATCTTAGAAATTCTAAAATTCACCCGGAAATGCAAGGGGCGCAGAATAGCCAAGACAACCTGGAGAAAGAAGAACAAAGTGGGAGGAGTAACTCCAAAGTGACGGTGCCCAGAGGACATTAGACCAGTGGGACGGATGCGAGTCCAGGATAAGCCTGTGATCTCTGGGCGGCTGCCTTCCCGCAAGGTTGCGAGACCATCCAACGCGGAAAGAATCATCTCCTCCAAGAGTAGCCGGGACCAGCGTGGGTGCATTGGGGCAGATGAGAGGTCTGAGGCCCACTCCACAGCTGCCCCCCCAGGCCTCTGGGCTACGGGTCGGAAGGGGAAGCAGCCCTGCCCCCAGGAAGCCTCCGTCTAGAGCTGTAGGCAGAGCTGGGGCAGAAGAGGCCACCCAGGTTGGAGTGGGCGACAATGAAAGCGCGTCCAAGACAGGAGGAGGAGAGGGGTGGGGGAGCAAGGCTTCCGCGCAGGGCGCTCAAGGACCAGTGGGCGCCCTCCAGGCTGGAGGGTGCCGGGAGGGCTTCCAGGCCCCACGTAAAAGTGAAGCAGTGCCACCAAGTGTGGCGGCCACAGGAATCTGGGGTCACGGGTGCTTCCAGGCTAGATGGGAAGTTGCTAGAGACGTGAGCTGGCCAGTCCCAGGTGCTCTGGACACCTGCTAGGGAGCTGGACCTCTGCCAGGTCCTGGGGGGGGGTTTTGGAGGGTCAGTGGGGACGGGGTCAGGGCTGCGTGTTTCAAAGGTGGCCTGGGTCACAGGGTGACACAGGCGAGTGACCCTGCTGGTGAGTTGACAAGACCTCCTCTCCCCACATCTTCCCTTTGCTGCTCCCACTTCCAGAGAACACACCTGGGGGGCTCTAACCTCCCCATGCCTGGGCTCCACTGAGGGTCCCCTTCCTGGCAGACACGGAGGCCGCCCACGGGCAAAGCCCGGCAGTGTCACTTACCAGATGAGTGACGGGCGAGCCCCGCACCCCTCTCTGCCTCAGCGTCCTCCCCTGTGGAGTGGGGTCACAGTAACCTCTGTCTTAACGCTGGTGCCTGGTAAATATTAAACACCCCATAAATGGCAGCAGTTTTCATTATGTAAAATCTCTGTGTTAATGAGACTCCTGTATAATTTGAAAGACTGTTTCCAGCTAAATTTTAATATTGAGTTGGAAAACCAGGCTTTTTATTTTTATTGGGGAAGAGATTTAATTCTCAGTCTTTTGGAAATGCTCAAGAAAGCAGAGAATGTCTCTTTTCAAGAGAATATTGTACCCTGAATCAAAAGGGAGCCGCAAATTATCTTAATGGTTGTTATATAAAGCTCACGCTTAGTCATTTTCTCTTGCTTAAACTTGGTCTGAAATGGGGAATTTCTCTAGCTCACGGACAGGACTGAAGTGAGCTCGAATGCGTTTGCACGCCAAGAAAATCAATGGTAAGCGTCCGGCAGCTGGGAGCCCTAAAACCCCCGTCATTGCAGGGAAAATATCAATCAAGGCGCCTGGGGCCCCGTTAAAAGTTGTCCCCACTCGACTTGATCGAGTTTGCGGGGGGTGACCATCCAAAGCGGGCAGGTGAGCCGCACCAAGGAGAGAAACACCCCCGGCCTAATTAACCAGGCACCATCCCCGAGGCCCCGAGCCCTGACTGGGGAGGACCCTCCGGATCCGGAGCCCCCGCTGGCCCGGGCGTCTCCTCCACAGCCGGCAGCTTCGCTTTGAAGACGGAAAATTTCACAGTGGGCCCGGTTTCGCACGTTTCGCTTTTGAATTCAGTCCACGGAGACGGACTTGCGGGCATGCGTGTTCTGCGTGTAATGCCCGCGGCGGAGGCGTGGCTTAACTGGGATTTGGGCCACAGAATGAACCGCCAATTTGGTCCCCACAGCTGCAGCAGCTGCCAGGAAGTCGGACGGTAAGGTATCCCCCCTCCTCCCCGAGATGGATGGAGCGCAGACAGCAGCACACAGTGGCCTCGCGGAGACCCTGGAGGTCAAGTGCACGCGCGCTTCTCAGCACCGGGTCTCCCAGCCGGGAAGGTGGCCTCTCTCTACCCCCGTCCGTTCGTCACACAGATGTCGATCAAATGCCCTCCGCGTGATGAGTCTGAGGAGGTGGCTGGTGGTCAACAGCTCAGAGAGGTCAAGGCTCCGTCCCAGGCCCACCTCTTTCCGCTAAGCCCCTGAGGCTCCATCCCTGGATGTGAGCCGCCCGTGGTGCCTGGCGCGGGGGATGGAGCCAGAGAGCTCTCTGAGCAGGAAACCACGCACAGTGGACAGGCACCCAGGAGGTGCTCAGTGGACACAGTCACTGTCGACGCACGGCCTCCCAGGTCTCATGGGCTGGCAGGGCGGACGGGCAGGGACAAGGACAGGGAGGTGTCAGGGGGACTGGGGTAGACTTAGTGCAAGGCCAGGTGAGGCCCCGACAGGGCACGGTCGGCTGCACGAGGTGGGGGTCAGGCCGAGGGGCAGCCTCCAAGGAGAGGGGTCCCTCCGTGAGCTCTGGAGGAGCAGAGCCTTCTTGTCAGGGGGGCAGTGGGGAGATGGGCATTCCAGTTGCGGGGCTCTGTCTGGGGCCTGCGGTAGAGGGCGTGCCAGGGACAGAACACGTGCTACCTTGCTGTCTGGCTGGGCCTCGGTGGGGGGGCCATGGGGAGCCCTGGAGGAGGTGTGAGCAGGGGTGTAACTGGTCAGAAGAGCGTCTGGGGAGACCAGCCCAGGTGTGTCTTCGGCTGCAGGGTCGGGGCAGTGCGGACCATCCCACCTAGAGTGACCGATGGAGTAGATGGAAGGTCAAGTCTGAGTGAAGAAAACAAGCCGTAGTGGCTGTTAACACTCTTCCTGAGGTGACCGGCGTCACCACTACTGTCATTATTATCGGACTGACGCATCCTAACAGGTGTGCTACAACTTTGTGTTTTTCAAAGTGCTCGCACGGACTGTCTCTCTTGGTTCCGGGGCATCTTCCACCCTTGCGTGAGCTGGTCTCTTGTTTCAGGTTAAGCGTCTGTGGGAGTCGAGCCGGGATGAACCCTCGTTCGAGGGCCCAGGGATCCAGGGATCCACTCGCCCATACGAGGGGTGAAACCGGGGCAGTATTTATTTACAGGGTTTCCACTTCAAAGGCCCAAGTGTGAGCTGCGGACTAGCGACCCCCTCCGCATCCTGGCTGCGACCCCGCCCCCCGGAAAGCCACGCACTCACGCCACGGGCTCCTTCCCGGCTGCCTCGTTTCTAAACTTCGCACCACACAGCAGTTTTCTCACTTCCAGCTCAGAACAGATCGGGTCGAATGGAAAGAAATAAGGGGCTCTGATCAAAGAACCCGAGGGCCAGGGCCTGGCCAGCGCCCGCGTGGTCCTTCCTCACCAGAAGCGAGGCTCATCCCCTGCGCCCCACCTGGCGTCCCACTCTGGACACGGTCAGCTGCCCAAGTCCCCCGGCCGCACCCACGGCCAGGGCCCCCTCGGCGGCACCTGCCTCCCCACGCTGACCTGTGCTGCTGAGTGAGGGGACAGCCCAGAGCCCAGGAGGACCCGCTGACCAGCCGGAACCCTGCGCTGACCAGCCAGCCGCCCCTTCCCACCGTCGGGCAGTCACCTGCGGGTCCACCAGTGCGCCTTGCTTTTTCCTCCCACAAGCTGCGGTCACGCACATCTACCTGCAAGAGGCTTTGGTCTCAAGGCCCTGTCTGCACCTCCCTGCAGGAGGCCTGGACAGAAGCATCTCCCCGGGGAGCTCCGAGGCCTTCTATTCGGGCCCTCATCTGCCCCGTACGCCCGGGAGCTTGGGGGTTTGTGTGGGTTTCCCCTGCAGGGCGGAGCCAACCCTGGGGCTCTTGAGTCAGACATGTTTTCGTTTATTCTACCGCAGACTCCGGCACACGAGGACCAGAGGACAAATCCAGCCGATGCCCGAGTCTCTCAGTAAAGCCGCAGGGTTCCCGGCACCCGTCCAGCCCGCGGTGTCCTTCCCACAGGGCGTAGATGAGAAAACCAAAGGGGCCAATGCCCTACCTGTGCCGAAAGGTTTGCTGACCTCTGTCTGTACACCTGCACATCTCTGGCGTGACCCCCAGCCCAGCGTGTGCCAATCACCAGCACAGGCTGTGCATTCAGAGTCCTCCTGTGGTCCGTGGATGGATGGACGATGGATGGATGAGGTAGGGGGAGGGGTAGCTGGACGGACGTGGGTGGGGGGATGAGTGAGCGCACACCCGGACACCTGGTTGTCCTGAAACCTAAGATTGTCTCAACCCTACAACCTCCTCTGCTGTCCCAGCTCTGCCCCCACCAGCAATGCCATTGTCGTCAATCACAAATTTTCTTTTTTTTCCCCCAAATGTTCAGGAGTAACCCATGCCCACTGGGGGTTTGCCAGACCGGTTTCATCCGCTCCAAAGCCAGTCTGCAGGAGGAGGCCTTGGCGGTTGTTTACCGTCTTCCATCTCCCCGGCAGATGTGTTTGGCAGACAGCAGATTTTTGTCGTTTTCCTTCACTTGGGCTTTGATTCCCGGGTAATAACGCATGCTTACAGGAAAGTGAGACATCTAGATAATGATATTGAAATCAGATTTCAGGGTACTGGCCGTGCAGAGAGCCGCGAGGGCCCTGGCATGCCAACGAGGCACGTCTGCCTGCATCTCCAAGGGGCTCTCTGTCTGAGGAGGAACTGACTACCAGAAAGTGTCCTCCTGGGCATGACCTGGGGGTCCCCAGGGCCTGGGCTGGGCCTCAGCTCCCTCCCAATCTGCCTCCACCAGGGGGAAACCACAGTGAGCGTCTCCCCCTCCAGGACCTCGATCCCCCTGCCTTCACACACGCCCCATCTGGCATCTCTGATCATCCCCTCCAGACGATCCAGGGCATGACCCAGGAGGGGTGGGACCTGCCCCTGCCCCGGGAGCTGCTGTCCACCGAGCAGCCTCACCCAGAGAAAAGGGAGGTACCTGCTGGGGGTGGGAGTTAGGGTTAGTTGGCGGCCACCCCTTCCAGGATGCCCTGCACAGGGACACCCACGACAAGGACAGGACCCCCGCCCGCCCACCTTCCACATCAGAGAAGCCCTGTGCCTTGGCCAATCTGTGAATGAGGAAGAAGCCACCGCATCGCACTGGGCCAGTGAAGAATGAAAATGAAGGGCTCTTGCCTGAAAATCACTAACAGTTCAAGGTGGGGAGAGCAGACCATCAAATCCATTCCGGGCCCTCCTGAGAGCAGACAGTCAGCGATGGACACTCAAGCGAGGATCTCCTGAGCTCAGAGCCCTGACCACAGCCCTCCTGGTGGGGCCTCATTGACTGCACAGATCACACCGCATAGAATTCATCAGAACCCCGTCACCTGCCTTCACCTCCTTGGCATCCCGACCCTGCACTCAGTGGTTAAGGGGTGTCGCCTGGGGTCTCAGCTACAGGGCCCTCTAGCGCCTCCCAATTCAGAGCCAGTCAGGGCCATCGTGCAGGTGGCCCATGTTGGGCGGCGGCAGAGACCCTCCACCACCACACCAGCCCCTCCTGGTGGGCCGGCCTCAGGGGACCTGCTGGCAAAGCTTCCCATGCTCCCGTGACCTGGGGTTGTCGATCTGACCCGAACCACCTGCTGGGGGTGATAATGTCCCCGGTGAGGTGTGGACGCACTTTGCCAGGACGGTCGTCCCTCGTGGTTCCCTGGCGCCGCCGTCCTCTTCCCGCTGGTCCGTCTACTTTTATTCTCTGCTCAGACCCGGATCTCCCCCGTGAATCTCGGTGCTCATCTGCGGGCAGCGTCCCTGCCTCCGTCTCCAGTGGAAGAAGAGGTGAGGATGATGTGTAAGGGGACCTTGGCGTGAGGACAGGTCCTCCCGCCGTCTGGTCCAGTGCACCCTCGACCCCAGCCGTCTCGGCCTGTCTCGGGGGAAGGAGGGCGGCTGGCTGTTCCTGATCGTGTTTGCAAGAGGCTTGTTCATTTTACGGAATGTTTTCAAAGAGCCAGCTTGGGGTTCAATCATTACCTCCTCGTAGCTTTTCTTTTTGAACTTGTTTATTTCGGTTTTATCCCAATTGTTTCCCTCCTCTGCTAAGAGTGAGCAGAGTTGGGGTCTCACGGCTCCTGGTGGGGCTGGGGGTTTCCCCAGGGCCCCCCGCTGCTGTGCTCACCGGCAACGCAGCTGCTGTTCCCCGGGTCCCCCGATCCACTCCCTGCTTGGCTGACTTACTCGCAGGTTTTAGACGCCTCCCCGCCCACCAATTATTAGACGCCTCCCCGCCCACTTCATCGTTAGTTTAAAAATTAGGCATCTTTTTTCAATAACCACCTTTTCATTTTAATCCTGCGTTAGTCCACCAGTCACCATCACCTCAGTTGGGTTTACCCGGTTTTGCTACATTTTCACCCAACCTCCTCTTGTGTTCTTTAATTGGACCCAGTTTCCATCTATGGGAAGGCGGGTTAGGAAACACTTCCCGGTGTGACTCCGTTCACACACCTGAGCCAAAGTGTCCCCGTGGCCTTTGCAGCACCTGTCAAACCTGGCGACATGCAGAGGGGACAGCCCTGCCCCAAGCACAAGCCCTTGTGGCAGCCCAGCTCTTTCCTGGGGCTACTCCTGGGTCCTGATCAGTGGCGAGTCCTGTGAGCTCTGGTCTCTCCCTCAGAGACCCCCCGTCCTGGGCTGGATGTAGCCCACAGCCACATCCCTTTGCCTTTATTCTCTGCAGTGTGCGCTCTGTTCTTTACCCAGGGCGCACAGGGCTTCACCTGCAGCTATGTGTTCGGGGGTCCTCTGACCTCCAGTCATGAGCCACACGTGCACGCACACGCATGCACAAACCTCGTGCACATCTATAGAGGCTCACACACACGCACACACAGGCACTGTAGCCTCGTCTCTCCTGCTGCCTCAGGAGGGGAGGCCTCCGCAGAAAGACAACTAGAAAAGAGAGATTCATTCTCGGTGTTGAGCTCCAACAGCCCAAGTGTGGGCCCTGTAAAGGCAACTAGAAGGCTACCCGAGGGTAGTTTTGTCTTGACGTGACTTTTACCCACGGTCACTGACTTCAGGGCCAGCGCTTCCCCGGGGTGCACCTCCAAGGTATGCGAAAGGGAAGAGGCAACACTGATGCAGCACTGCAGTGACCGAGGCAGGTAAAACGTGCTTTCTTGTTGTCACCTCGACAAGGACCTGGGATTTTTCACTCTGCTTGGGCTGGTACCAGAGCCCAGCCCATGGCCATCCCCCTGCATCATCCATCAGCCCAGGGTGAGTGCATGAGAGACACCTCCATCTCCAGAGAGCGCCCTGGAAATCAGAGACCACATCTCAGCGGATGGTGGCAAATGTGCTTGACTGGGATTCTATCCCTGATGTAAGACCAAAGCTACAGAAACAAATTTACTTTCTCTTATACGCAACAAGCTTGAGGTCACCAGAGCAATTAAGCACTACTTCTCAAAATGGACAAGAGTCGGGAGGGGTGGTTTGGGGACTGTGATCTCTCAGGTAAAGCTGTGGGACAGTGGGGGCGTTAGATTTCTCTGTAGTTCTGTGATTTGACTTTCCAGGCACGATCGTCAAGATCACCATCTGCAAACATAAGAAAGGTTTTGTCTGTGGCCCAAGGACCTCCCTTCATCTGCCAGGGCTGCCCTCGGCCTCCTTGAAGCATCACTCTTGGCATACTCTTCTCAGGCTTCCCGCTATGGATGACCACGGCCTGTGGCGCCTGCATGAGGACCAAGCCCCTGTGCCCGCAGCCTGAAGCAGAGCCACCCGAAAACATGGGAGGAGCCTCACTTCCCTCCCTATGCCTCAGAGGCTGCGTGATGGTCCTTACACAGCAGCAGCTGACTGATACACACACCCTCATGAGCCCCTCGTGTGTGATTTGGGACCGTCTCCAGCATCACTCTCATTCATCCAAGAAATCCTGGCGTTTTTTCACAATGTTTGCAAATTCCCTTTGGAGTCTCAGTTTGTACAGAATCTTCCCTTAGAGTAGGGTGTACAAAACCACAAGGATCCAGGCACTGCTAGTGAGGACAAGGCCAGTGGTAGGCGGGGAGGGGTGTTCTCTAAGTGGCCCCAGACCCAGTGAATATTTCTATTTGATTATCTGCTCGGCTCTGATGAGCACCCAGAGGAGGTGCCCTGCTTCTCCCACCCTCTGTCCAGTCCCATGGGGTGGTAAATTCTTAAAAGCTCCCGGCTGGGCATCAGAGCATCTGGTTTACCCTCGCTCTGTGTGTGACCCCGAGACAGCCCCCCACCCTGGTTCTCACAGATCCTGTTTATGCAAAGGGACTATTGGGTGGTCCCGGGGTGTTCAGGGCTGGCTTGGTCTTTGACGCCCACTACTTTCTCCTACGTCAGCTGCATGGAATTCTTCCTGCTTTCCCTTGGCCCTCAGGGATGGGATCCTGACCAGCCTCCAGCCTGCTGACCACCCCTGCTGCCCCTGGGAGGCCTGGGCCGGGAGAGCAGCCATGGTGGAGAGGTCACTGTCGGGGGCTGGGGGGGTGTTCTGTGGCTGCTTCTGACGTGTCCAGGAAAGTTCTTTCTCCCCATCTATTCTTTCTCCCCAAACCATTTCAAAACTCCCTGATTCTGTAATCCCATTCTTTGGCCCCAGGTCCCCCAGGCTGTCCCAGCCACCAACCCTCACCCCCCACCTCCCTGCTGTCCCTGTGGGAAAAAGCTGGGGCACAGGTGGAGGCCAAATTCCCTACAGAGGCCCCAGCCTAGCACAGGGGCCGAAGGCTGAGGTCATCCTGGCTGGTCTCCTGCCTGAAGTGGGGCCTCCTCAGGGGACCCCCAGGCCTCCCTTGATCACAGTTTCCATGGGAACAGAGCAAAGGATGGTCCCCTTCCCCGCTGGCCCCAGTGTAGCCCTAATGACAGTCATTGCAGGGAATGACAGGTAGCCAGCACTGGAGTGGAGAAAATGGGAGTGAAAATGGAGAGAAAGCAGCTCCTTTCACTCAACCAGAAAACAGGGCCATTTTGTCAGTGAGGTGGAAACAGCTTCCTGCTCCCCCAGGCCCTCTCTACCCATGCGTGTCCTCCCAGGGCAGTGAGGCAGGACCCCTCATTCTCTCCCTCCCCCCTTCCCACCAGCATCCTTGGGCACCCTGCCCATCTTCTCTGTCGACCACCAACTCCCAGACCTGTGCAGAGCCCTGGATACAGAGTCAGGTCCCGCACACTGTCCCCAGCCTCCAGGGACAGAGGCCACCCAGAGACAGATGATGGCACCCCAGCGATGCTGGGCCAGGAGCATGGGAGGAGCCCTGCCCAGCCAGGGAGACCAGGGCAGACTTCCTGGAAGAGGTGGCACCTGGGAGGTAACATGGCACGTGGGAAAAACTCCTCCCACTGATGTGCCACCCTCCACGCTGTGTCCAAGGGCTCTCCAACCACACAAAGTGGACAGTACCATCGCCTGCCTAAGTAGAACCACATACCTAGGCCAGCACCCGCCTCTCCAGAACCCTTCACACGGGGATCCACCTGCCAGCCAGCGCCTCGGCCACACGGTGTGCAGCACCTCGGGGTGCAGCCTGGCGGCCCCGCCCACCCGGGCAGGTGTCTCCACTCCCCTCTCCATTACCTGTCCAGTTCAGGACGGGGCTCTCTCCCGGGAGGGTCCCAGCTCGCCCCTCACCGCTCACTGTGAGTCCTCAACAGTCAGCAGCCTGCTCTTTCCTGGGACGTGGGCCGGTGACAACACCTCACGGAGCCTGAGAGGCCTTGTGGGCAGATGGACAGTCGGGAGCTTCGTGGGCAATGACGACGGCTCTAATACATGCATGGGGCACAACGCAGAGACTGGGAGTCAGCACCCAGGACCCACACCCCAAAGAGACACGCCACACACACACACACACACACACACACACGTCTATACAGAGCCACGTACACACATACACTCGCACTACTCCTAGTCTGAGACCCCCCCGGGGGCCCCAGCGGCTGCCCCTGCCCACAGTGAACCAGCCCAGGGCCAAGGGGTCTGGCAGGTGCGTCTGCATCTGGCTGGGGGAGCCTGGTGTGACCCCACCCCCGGTCCGGCCAGCTCTCCGTCTGCTGGGGCTTGAGGGAAGGGGACTCGCCAATGCGGTGGGCGGGCTCTGCAGCTCCAGGACACAGAGGCGTTTCCACAGCAGGGGGTCCCCTCTGCCCCAATCCCTTCCTGAGATGCACCTTGAGTGCCTTTGGGTGATATGCCACAGGGGCCTGTGGTGGGCTACACAACGCCCCAGAGATGTCACGTCCAGATCCCTGGAACCTGTCACCTCACGTGGCCGATGGGCCGTGATGGAGTGAAGGGTCCCGAGATGGTAGGTCACCCTGGATTCACTGGGGACGGGGGGGCGGGGTGGGGGCCATGATCAGAGGGTCCTGGCAGAGGGAGGCAGGAGGGGGATTCAGAGAGCAGAGCGACAGGCCTGGAAGGGGGGGAAGGGGCCTCCCCGGGGGCCTCCAGGAGGAACCAGCCCTGCCCGCACCCGGTCTCCGCCCGCGACACTGATTCTGGACTCCTGGCCCCAGACTGTAAGGGCGTAAATCTGAGTTGTTTCAAGCCACTGAGTTTGTAGTCACTTCTTTCAGCAGCAATTAGAAACTAACAGGCAGGAACTTCCCCAGTGGCGCAATGGTTAAGAATCCGCCTGCCAGTGCAGGGGACACGGGTTCGAGCCCTGGTCCGGGAAGATCCCACATGCCGCAGAGCAACTAAGCCCGTGTGCCACAACTACTGGCCTGCGCTCTAGAGCCCGTGAGCCACAACTTCTGAGCCTGTGAACCATAACTACTGAAGCCTGCGTGCCTAGAGCCCGTGCTCCACAACATGAGAAGCCACCGCAGTGAGAAGCCCGCGCACCACAGCAAAGAGTAGCCCCCGCTCTCAGCAACGAAGACCCAACGCAGCCAAATAAGTAAATAAATTTATTTAAAAAAAAAAAAAAGAAACTAACAAAAGAGTCCATGGAAGAGATAAAAGGGAGGGAGGGAGGCAGGAGCCTGAGGGGCAGGGCTGGCCAGTGCCCACGCGCCTCCCTTCCTTCCCCAGTCGACCCACGGGCACTTCCATGCTGCCCACTCAACAGGGGAAAGGTCCTCAACGTTCCAAGGTGAAGGCAGCTTGCGTGGGAGGGGACTTGCTCCCCACTTCCGGCCTCCGTGCCGGCCTTGGGTGCTGGAGGCTGGTGCGGTCCTCAGCAAGAGCATCTCCCCTCTGCCCAGTCAAGGCTCAGTCGGCGGTTTCGCTGGTGGTGGGCACAGGGGCTCATGCCCACAAGCCCTGCTGGCTGCTACAGGCTGAGTCAGAGCTCTTTTACACGGTGGAGCCAGGGCCCACTGGCACCTCGTGTTCCCCTCTCTGAAAGGGGGTCGTGACCTCACGTCCTGGGAAGATTCCAGGGGCACTGGATTGCACGAGAAGACAGACACCAGCTCCTGAGAGGAACACGGCCCACAGGACCACAGGGGCTGTGAACCTTATCCCCACAGGCAGACCACACTCAGCGCTCCCTCTGTGACTCCGTCCGTCCGTGCTGTGGGCCCTGCAGCATCCCCAGGTCCGCAGCCGTCGTCAGCCCGAGCAACAGGAGGGTCCTGGGCTGTTCCGCACTTTCCTCCCTCAGCTGCTCTGCCCACGACAGGCCTGCGGTTCATCTGGGATGGACGTGGCTTACAGCCCAGAAGAGCAAACACCCCAACGCTGGGATATGCGAGCCTAAGAGAAATCAGAGTTGGAACGAGGGCAGAAAATGAAAGAAAAACATGCAGGAAAAGGGGACCATATATGGAGAGAATGCTACTTAACCATCGAGAAATCTCCAAAACCTGAAATGCCCACAGTGACAAGAACGTGCCTTCGTTACGAGGCGATGCTGGGCTCCGCAGCGTCAGCTGTGGCTACCGGGCTGAGCTGCAGGTAAGAGAGGTGGGATGGTCCTCCCAGGGAAGTCCCTGCACGCACGCAACTGTATGTGTGCGTACGGGTGTGAGTGGTCGTGCATGCACACAGCTCAGTCGTGCAACATTCATGCGTGTGTAGGCATACACGCACACGCACAGACAGACGCGCACACACACAGACAGACGCGCACACACAGACAGACGCAAACACACAGACAGACGCAAACACACAGACAGACAGACGCAAACACACACACAGACGCAAACACACACAGACAGACGCGCACACACACAGACAGACGCGCGCGCACACAGACGCGCGCGCACACACACAGCGAGGCTGGACGCCCAGCCTGGCTCTGATTTCCTAGCAAATGCAGAAACAGAAGATCGACTGGTCACCTGGCTGCAGGCCGGAGGTCCAGGCTGGAGAGGAGGGAACAGCTGAGGGGAAGGACAGGACTGAGGGGCAGAGGGCCAAGGGCTGGAGGAGAGGTGGGTACTCGGGGGGCTCGCTGTCAGGGGCCGTGGACGGAGGGTGGGAGGAACAGGAGGGTCCTGGGTCCCTCCCTGGGTCAGGGAGGCTGAGACAGGTGCAGGAATGGGTATAGGCCCTGGAGAGGCTGGCGTGGCTGACAGCAGGGCCCTGGGGCTCGAGGCAGGCACCCTGAACTTGAGGTGGGACTGAGCACACTGGAGGGTGTGCCAGGGCAGAGGGAGGGCGGTGCTGGGATGGGGGCTGAGGACCAGCAGAGATGGGGTCCCTGGGAGTGTGTGTGTGTGCGTGTGTGCTTACACACGTGCGTGCAAGCGTGATCGTGCACGTGTGAGCATTTGTGCATATGCATGCATGCACGTGGGCGGTTCAATGGGCAAAGTGCCCCCGGGTCGTAGGGGTTATTATTCTCCATCTGCAGGGCCGGCAGCCTGGGGTGCAGGGCCTGACACAGGCCTCTTCTGAGCCCAGGCAGCTCATCACCAGTTGGGAATTTGTGACGCACGGCCCCTCGTGCAGTGCCAGTGTGTGCATACTTGGTGGTGAAATTGAATCAAAACTATGTTATTTTTAACAATTTTGGAAAAACACTTGGAGAAGCCCAAGGCGAATCACATGGCAACGTCCAAGATCCCTGCTTGAGGGGCAGTCCCCTCCCGCCTCGGGGCCTCAGTTCTCCTCAGCAACACAGAGGATGGTGACTTTGACTCAAGGATTCATTCCTGGTGTCTCCTTTGAGGAAGAAAAGTGAACTTACTAAAGTGTTCAGGGCTTCGTTTGTCGCCAGCTTGGGTGTGTTGTGTTTTAAAGACACCAGAGAAAGCGCGTCAATGGTGAAAGCGCAGCGAGCAGAGGAAGGGGGGCCCGTCGCTCAGATCCCACCGCCTGGGTTTGGAGCTGGCTCGCTGCCTCCTGGGGGTGTGCTGCTCCCCCGGGGCCTCACCTTGCTAATCTGTAAGATGGGGCAGCAGTGGTAACGTCCTCCTGGGCCTTCGTACGGGTGCCGGACCCTCAGCTGTTCCCCGTGCACGTGTGTACCCCCGCCCACACCCAGACATCCCGCCCCGCAGCAGGAGAGAGAAGGGGTCAGGCTTCTGACCGCTGCATCCTCTCCTCTTCAAGTGAGCTCGACTTAAGTGTTTCCGTGAACAACACAGCAGCCCAGGATATTCCAGACTGGCCACTCCATGGGCTGGGCCTTGTGTATGTGCAGCCCTTAGTGCCTTTGGCCTGTTTCTTCTCACCTCTGGGCGATGGGAAGCGGGGGTGTAGACTGATGGCTCAGTGGGTTTGTATTTTTCCCATTTTTTGCAGTGAAGGGAGATGCTCATTAGACAGGAAGATGTTGGCTGGCCCGCCTACCGGGCTGAGGTTTGGACTCGCGGCTCCAGGGGCCGACCAGGCTCAGGCCTGGGCCGGGAATTGGGGGCCAGTGACAGAAGGACAGACAGACGGGGCCCCTCCCTGCAGGGTCCCGCCAGGAGCGCTCAGCGGGGCGGCGGCACAGCCCCGAGCGCATTCCCCCCGGTGCCTGGTGAGAGACGGCACCAGGGGCACCAGGGGTCGAGCACGTGGAGAAGACTTGGGAAAAGCCTGTATGGACTGCCCTGACGGCCTCTCGGGGATCTCACCTCAGATGCTCATCTGGAAACCATAGGCAAAAAGCAGGGAAGAGACCATGTCCCTGGAGGAGTTTCTGAGACACAGGAAAGCATCGGGCACTGAGCTCTCCCTCATCGGGAGGAAACTGCAGACGACAGGGTGTCTTTTAAAGTAAGGTTTCTGGGGCTTCCCTGGTGGTGCAGTGGTTGAGAGTCCGCCTGCCAATGCAGTGGACACGGGTTCGTGCCCCGGTCCGGGAGGATCCCACATGCTGCAGAGTGGCTGGGCCCGTGAGCCATGGCCGCTGAGCCAGCGCGTCCGGGGCCTGTGCTCCGCAAAGGGAAAGGCCACAACCGTGAGAGGCCCGCGTATTGCAAAAAAACAGAAAAAAAAACAAATAAACAAATAAAGTAAGGTTTCTGGAGAGGATAGGATGAGAGATGACAGGCAGCAGGAAGAGTGACGGGGAGGAGTGGGGAGAGGAAAGGAAAGAAAGCTAAAAGCGCTTGGGAGCTGAAGCCACACTGGGAGCTGCCAAACATGATGAGACAAGAAGGAAATCACATCTGAGCCCTGGTGGCCGCCGAGGCTCACGGGAGGCCATGTGCACACAGGCAGGCCTGCGGCCACAGGAAAGCCGGCACCCGAGCCATCAGCGCTTCCAGGAAGGAACAGAAACAGAGGGCCAGAAACGCTCCCGGACCTAATGAAAGAAAACTTGTCTGAATTGAGAGACTTGCAATTGCAGGACGCGCGGCAGTCTCCGGTCTTCAAATGGCAAACATGGCTCTTCCTGCGGGGTGGGATTTGGGTGCCGTTATTTCTTTACTGCAATTTTTCTAATTGCTTGGGGTTTTAGGATGAATAAGTTCTGTTCTTATGAACTAAAAAGTAAAGAGACAGGGCCCGTGGGGGCCGCCCCTGGTTCAAGGGTTCCCAGGTCCATGGACTCAGGACCTGCCTCTCCCAGCCTGGTGGTGCTGATGGTCACGCGGGAGGCGTCTCCCTGCGCAGGCATCACTCCTGGTACGAGCCCTGACTCGTGGCCACCTGTTGAGCTCTGCCCCACGGAGGTGACCAGAGGGGCCAATGT
Source organism: Phocoena phocoena (assembly GCF_963924675.1). Lineage (NCBI taxonomy): Eukaryota > Metazoa > Chordata > Mammalia > Artiodactyla > Phocoenidae > Phocoena > Phocoena phocoena. The sequence goes on from NC_089223.1 coordinate 137,019,412, forward strand.
GACACGGGCCTCAGAGACACTGGCCTCTCACATGATTCTGGAGCAGGTCAGTGTCACAGACAGCTAAGGTCGTACTGCATCAAGCAGGTGGGGCCCTGAGAGGGTCCTGTAAGGACCTCGGAGGGGTCTGGACCCCCTACTGGTCTTGGCCCGAGGTGCTCACACGGTAACACTTAGGGACACTTCTGAGGAGCCCATATTTGCCCAAACACTCAGACCCAAAATTCATATGTCAAAATCCTAATCCCCAGAGACGATAGTATTAGGAGGTGGGCCTTTGAAAAGTGCTTGGGTGATGGGGCTGGAGCCCCCATGAATGGGATTAGCACCTTATGAAAGCAGTTCCAGGGACTTCCCTGGCAGTCCAGTGGTTGGGACTTTGCCTTCCAATGCACGGGGTGCAGGTTCAATCCCTGGCCGGGGAGCTAAGATCCCACACACCTCACCACCTGAAGCATAAAACAGAAGCAGGGCTTCCCTGGTGGCACGGTGGTTGAGAGTCCGCCTGCCGATGCAGGGGACACGGGTTCGTGCCCCGGTCCGGGAAGATCCCACATGCCACGGAGCGGCTGGGCCCGTGGGCCATGGCCGCTGAGCCTGCGCGCCACGACGGGAGAGGCCACAACAACGAGAGGCCCGTGTACCGCAAAAAACAAAAAAAACTGAAGCAATATTGTAACAAATTCAATAAAGACTTTAAAACTTGTCCACGTTAAGAAAAAAAAATCTATCCTTAAAAAACTAAAAGCAGCTGCAGAGACCTCCCTGGCCCCTCTGTCCTGTGAGGACACAGTGAGAAGGCGCTGGCTAGGAAACCAGGAAGAGGGTCCTCACCAGGCGGCGAGGGCGCCCGTGCCTTGAGCTCAGACGTCCAGCCTCCAAACCACGCACGGTAACTTTCCGTGGTTTATAAGCCACCGGTCGGTGGCATTTTGTCCCCGCGGCCCTGCTGCACTAAGACACCCCTCTCACTGTGACGCGGGTCTGCATGCACGTGTCCGGCCCGCCACCCGGGTTTGCAGCTGCAGTTTTATGCCTATTCTCTGCTGGGCTGTCCAAGGCCGCATTCACAGCACAAGGGCAGAGTTACAGCAGAGACCAAGCCGTCCACAAAGCCTACAATATTTATTGTCTGGTCCTTTACTGAAGGTGTTTGCAGACCCCTGGGCTGGGGGCATCCCCGTGTTTCCACACAGGTGACAGAGGCAGGCATTGCGAACTAGGGCCCACCAGCCACGCCTGCACCGCGGGTGTCTGGGACCCGCCCCATTAGAGATGCTTCTCTGGGGTGAGTACAGCCCCGGCCTCCAGCTTCCCCCCACCCCAGGCTGCTGCGTGTAAGACCCCGGCCCCGTGCATGTAGAGGGCGAGACACAACACGGGACCGGATTGGAAGGCCCAGTACCCAGCCCCGCCCACCACCGGGAGCGAGGGGCGGGAGATGGCAGGCCGGTTGCGGAGAGCTCAGCCTCAGTCCCTCCTTCTTTAGGGGTTGGACAAGGCTCACAACCGCTGCCACTCCCCTCCACACAGACATCTGAGGACCCCGTGGCACACGTGACAACAGCAAGGACGCGTTCGTTCCTTGGACGGCTGACCAGTGATGGGTTCAGCGGGGCACATGATTTGGGTCACGTCTGTCTTTCGTCTGCTGTAACCACGCCGCCCCCGGCCCGGGACCTGTGCTCACTCGGGGCAAAGCCAGGGGCCTTTCGGGGTGACCGGGCCTTAGTGGAACTGGGCCCCGCTGGCCCCACGTCCTAACGCTGCCCCGCTCTCCTGCTGCAGACGCCATCCTCCCTGCCGTCCTCAAACACAACACGCAGGCGCCCACGCACGGTCCTCCCACCTCCTTGAATCTCCTCAGTCATCATTTCCTCAGGGGGCCCTCCTCGGCTGCCAGGTTTCAAATCTTAAACGCCCCTCAGGCTGTCACTATGGCTCTTGTCTGTTATTATAACACCTACCGCCATCTAATGCAATAACGCCCATCTTGTTTACTGCCCATCTCTTCCGCTGGGGCAGGGGGGCTTGGATCAAGTTTGCTTCCCACCATATCACCAGCTCCTAAAACTGTGCCTGGTGTGTAGTGGGTGCACATAGGATGGTGATTGATGGACTAATTGACTGACTGATTGACGGAAGGAGACGCATCCCCTGGCCCCTCACTGTGTTGGTCCCAGTGCTGTCCTCTGCTCTGGCCCACCTTTCCTTTGGGGAACGCTGGCAGGCTGCTGCCTCCATTAAGCTGTCACTTGGCTCCCTGGCCCTGCTCTCTACTGAGAAGAGAGAAGTGCGGGTTAAAGGGATGGATGGATGGATGTGGGGTGAGTAGATGGATGGACAGAGGTTGGATGGATGAGTGGATAGATGATGGATGGGGGCTGGCCGGATAATGGATAGATGGGTGGATGGCTGAATGGATGTATAGATGGATGATGGCTGGGGAAGGATAGAGAAAACAGGACTTGGGCTTGGGTGTGGCAAGAGAGGCTCCAGGGCACAAAATGAAAGGAGGCCCCACTCTGAGGACGATGCAGGTACAGGGTTGGTGCCTCTTTGCACCGTCGTCCAAGCGCAGCCCTGATAGAAAGGGAAACCTTTCCTGCAAAGAAAAGCCACCAGCCACAGAGATGCCTACAGCTCCTGGGGCCAGGGTACATCCATGGGCGGGGGTCAGCGAGGTGAGCACGGGTCTCAGCGCAGAGCCGACCCCAGGACGTGCCCTGCAGAGGCTGGAGAGCCTGCTGCAAGTACACCTCTATTCACACGGGCATATCTCAAATCAAGCAACAAAAATAAGAAATACATCTGGGACGAGACAAACCGGCAGCAGAGGCCCGGGTACCTCCAAACCTCCTCGGGGGCAGGCCTGAGTCACCCTGGGCTGTCTCAGAGTTTCAGAAGTGGCTTTCTCCTCCCTCAGCCAGGGACAGAAGGCCTGTGGCTGCCCCCAGGGAGTTGAGCCTTCCCACGGACATCTTCTCTTTGTCCCAGCCTGCACTTTCGCCAGGAGACCCTGGTGTCAGTTCAAAACTGCAGCCTTGAGTCCTGGGTCCAGCCGCCCACCAGAACAGTCACCCCTACAGGTGAAGAGGGGCCCTCGGCCAGCGAGGCGGCTGCTCCCATGTCTGAGGGATCTGCGGCCCCCCACCCCCGGGCCAATTGCATTCCATGTTCACGTAAGGGGCACTAGGGGCTGTGCCGACACCGAGAGACCGCCAGCACCTGTGAGCGATTGGACCCCACTTGGCCTGCCCCAGGGGGCCTGCCAGTGCCTCTCCCCAGCCTGAGGAGGGGAGGACGGTGAGTGAAGGGCGGGCCGGGCTCTGATTACCAATAGCCGGTCGAATCTCACTTAAAGGCAACATGTGAGTGGAGGCTTGTCAAAGAGCACAGGGGAGAGCACATGCCAAGGTCCTGGGGCAGGGGCTTCATCGGCGCCAGCACAGGGGTCGGGGTGGGAAACGGGGTCAGAGGGGGCATGGGAGCTCTTGTGGGCCGTGTAAGCACCATGGCTTTTCCTCTGAGTGACAGGAGGAGCCTTGGACGGTCCTAACAGAGGAGGGACAAAATCTATTCATATTTGAAAGGACCCCTGAGGCTACTGAGCGAAGAGTAGGTGGGGGGAGGGCAGCACAGGAAGAAGATCCAGGCGGTCGTCAGATCAGAGCCGACGGAGCCTGGGCCGGGGTTCTGGGGAGGTGGGCGGTGAGGTCCTTTCAGATTTGGGATCCGCTCATAGAGACAGGGGGTTTGCTGAGGAGGGGTGGGGGGAGGGGGAGAGAAAGGGGGGATCGGAGGAGCCCCCACCCTGGGGTCTGCCCCCTAATGGGAAGCACACACTAGCAAAGAGGGAAGCGGAACCATTCCAGGACCGACTAAGACCTGCAAATGCTGCAAAACAGGCTCATGAGGTGGCTGGGGTGGCCCCACGTGGAGCGACGCAGGAGGGGCCACAGAGGAGGACCACATGAGCGGTGCCCAGGCGGGAGTGGGGGGGTGGGGGAGGGGAGGCCGCAAGAGGGCCTGCGGCTGAGTGGGTGGAGACCAGCCGGGGACCAGAGGGTTAGAGAGGATTTCCTCAGGGGAGGTATGAACGTGACCTGGTTTACACCTTGGAAAGGTCGCTCTGTGGGGAAGAGGGCCCTGGGAGGTCCGTGCAAAGGGCCTGGGGCCACCGGGGGAGCCTGTCTAGGACTGTGGGAGGGTTCTGTTTGGGATGTGCAGGGGAAGTAGAATGGACGTGACTCAGGGACAGACTAGGTGGAGGTAGGTGGGTGCAGAGAGGACAAGAAGGGCCCAGTGACTGCACGGCAGCCAGACCCCAGGGGGCCGAGGTCTTCAACTGAAAGGGACTCCCTGTGAGTCCACGGGGACAGCGGGGAGGTCAGGATCGACAGGAGGAGCCCTTGCCCTGGACCCCTCGCAGAGAAGGGCAGAGGGCACTGCTGGACGGCTGTGTCGGTCTCTGCCCCTGGAGGGTCACATTGGACCTGAGGAAGTGGGCTGGGACCCGTTAGGGGGTGACTCAAGGGGTCCCTAGGGGAGGGCAGGGTGGGGCTGGCCTCACTCCCAGGGCTGGGTGCACAGACTCATTTCGTCCCCACAGATGACAAGACTGAGGTTGGACACAGTGAGGGACCGCCAGCTTCAAGCAACACTCTTCTCAGGGGCCAGGGGTCCCCAGAGGAGGAGCAGGTCCTGGGAGACAACCGGGCTCCCCAGGCAGCAGCAAGGCCCCCTCACGACACCTACAGCCACGTGGGAAGAGGCCCCCTCCACTGGGACCCATCAGCTCAGCCAGAGGGTCCTGTCGGGGGCCCGAGTTGTGCTTGTCCCTGGACAGGAGTTTCGGGAGAACTGCCCAGAGCAGCAGCCGTGACACAGGGGGTCAGATGCTCCAGAACCAAAGATGATGAGGACCCAGACCGTGGCAGCTTCTGCACAGGTGGGCAGCCTCCTCGGGACAGGCAGGTGGACAAGGGGGGGGGGGCTCCTCAGAACCTACCGGAACCTGCCGGAACCTCTCGCCATTCCTCCTGGAGGCTGATCTGGCCATGTCAGCACCTCCCAAGTACCTGGAATCGTCCTGGCCGAACTGCCGAGCAGTGTGGGCAGCAGAAAGAGCTGGGGCTTCCCTGGTGGCGCAGTGGTTGAGAGTCCGCCTGCCGATGCAGGGAACGCGGGTTCGTGCCCCGGTCCGGGAAGATCCCACATGCCGCGGAGAGGCTGGGCCCGTGAGCCATGGCCACTGAGCCTGCACGTCTGGAGCCTGTGCTCCGCAACGGGAGAGGCCACAACAGTGAGAGGCCCGCATATCGCAAGAAAAAGAAGAAAGAGCCGGGTCTTTAGAGGGGCCAGAGGGACGGCCAAGGAGTCGACCGCATCACATGGGCCTGTTTCTCCCTCGGAAAATGGAAATAATAATCCCTGTTCCCACTTGGTGGGGAGGACCCAGGAGGACGCTGGTGGGAGACCCAGGGGAAGTCACTCACATTTCTTTCCACCTCCTCCCTCACCCACCCTTCCTAAACCGTGGGGCCCGGGCTAGACCACCCGCCAGGGGCTCCTCCTGCGGGACCTTTCACTCCTCCAAGCACACATCCCACTCATCCGACAAGTATTTATGAAGACCTTGGTTGGTGAAGACACTGCAGCCAGCAGGAGGCACGCTCCCGGGTCTCGGGCAACGGAGCGCAGCAGTAAACAAAGCAGCAGCTTGGCCCAAGGGGGCAGGGGGAGGGGAAGCATGTGCTGGGGGGCGAGCAGTGGCGGGAGGGAGAGCATGAACTGATGGGAGGCGGGCAGCTTAGCATCAAGCACGGTGTCCCTGCAGAGGGACAGAAGGTTGTGTGAAATCGGGGAGGAACAGCAGGTGCAAAGGCCCGGAGGCCCTCCATGGAGTCACCGATGCTCCTTTCTCTGATGAAGGCCTAGGGCCGTGGCCAGAGCTGTAGGCCGAGGCCTAAGGGTCACAGCACAGCGTCGGGGATTTGTCCCCTGTGGATGGCAGCAGGGGCCAGGCCACAGGAATGGTCCAGGTAGAAAGGAAGGTAGCTGGGACCAAGCTGATGGGTCAAGGCGGTGAGAAGCGGAGGCATCTGAAGGTGACGTCTACCCGCACACCGCTGATGGCCGGGTGTGGGGCTAGGGGGCGGGAGGGATCACGGTGCATCTGGGCTGAGTCCCTGGGCGGGCAGAGTGCAGAGAGACCACTGCCCTCTGGCCATGAACTGGGCTACCTGTCAGATGCCCGGTGGAGAAACGAGGGGTCCCGAGGGGATGGGGGTTTCTGCAGGGCTTTTCACCAGCCAGCAGGAAACAGAAGGATAGGGCCCCAGGCCGGCAATCTGTAAGTTGTTTCATGGGCCTGGGGAGCCCCCAGGGTGGGCGGGGGCAGGCAGGTGTCAGGGCTGAGGCCCAAGGTCTCTGCTCGGACAGGAGGTGGAAGAGAGCCCTGCTAGAGGTCACAGAGCCCCCTCCCAAGCCACCTGCCTCTGCCCAGCTCAGCATCGTTGCCAGGAGCCCCGGCCCCACCCCCAGGTGGTAGCCAGTGTCTGACGCCTCCCGCAGGCCATCGGACCCGTCAGTACACATGACACGCCGGAGACGACAGTCTGTGGGCCAGGAATGAGCTTAGGAGTGTTTGGATTTTTTTTTTTTTTCCGCCACACTGCGAGGCTTGGGATATCTTAGCTCCCCAACCAGGGATCGAATCCGGACCACAGCAGTGAAAGCACCAAGTCCTAACCACTGGACGGACTGCCAGGGAAGTCCCCGGATTTTCCCGTTTGCTCCCTCTGAGCCACCAGACGGCTTCGTTGACTGGCGGTCATTTCTTCAGCTGCCCTAACTGGCCCGGCCCAGCAGCAGTCCTTGGCACCGTGGTGCTGATGACAAGTCCAGAGACAGGCCCTCTGGTCAAGCCTGGGGAGGAGGGGCCGCTGCCCGAGGTCACGGAGCCCCAAGCCCCGCCCTCTCTCCCGGCTCACTCTAATCTCCCTTGGCCTTTGTGGCGGGGCGGCATCTCCTGGTATCTATAATGGATTTCCCACATCATTGGATGCCTTGCAAAACATGATATCACGCAGTCATTTTCCGAAAGAGGCTAAAGTTTGCTGCTGGGGCAAAATCCTTTCTTCTCCCGAGTAACCGTCAGGAAGGGGCTAACGCAGAAAGGCTGGGGGGCCAGCCAGCTGCCCTCTGACTGGCCCACAGCAGCGTGGCCGTGAGCCTGGCTCCAGCCTGCCTAGGGATGGCAAATCACCACCTTCAGGACTGTTCTGGAACTACAGTGCCCATGAGGCTCCCTGCTGGGAGCAGCACAGGGGGAGACCGCTTTGGAGGCCTCCCCCCACCTCCACCCCCGGATGAAAGGAGTCTGGGGACCCTGGTCTAGGGAGGCTTCCCAGGACCTCCCTGATGAGAATTCTGCGGGGACCATAACAGAGGACCGCACGCTGCAGGGCGTGAAACAACTGAAATTCATTCTCTCACAGCTCTGGAGGCCACCAGTCCAAAATCAGCCGGGCTGCGGTCCTGCCACGGGCTCCAGGGGAGGCTCCTTCCTGCCTCTTCCGGCTCCCGGGGGCTCCAGGCATCCCTGAGCTCAGGGCCGCATCACCCCAATCCCTGCCTTTGTCATCACGGGGCTCCTCCCCTGTGTCTGTGGCCTCTCCTCTCCATTCTCTTATAAGGACAATTGTCATTGGATTTAGGGCCACCCCAGGAATCCAGGGTGATCTCCTCACATCAGGATCCTTAAATCTGCAAAGACTTTTTTTCCAAATAAGGTTCAGGGGCTGGAATGTGGAGGCATTTTGCAGGAGACCACGATTCAACCCATGACACCACCCTCGCTGATCACCACCCGAAGGCAGGAACCACCTTGCAGCCAGGTTTCTCTTGAATGCTCCCAGAGATGGGGCTCTCACTATCTAACTTTCGAGGAACCATGCCCCTCCCTCTCAGTCGCCCCCATGGGCCTTGGGCTCCCGGGTTCCACGGCACCTGGACAGTCCTCCCCCAGCTCTGGCCCGCCAGTCACCCCAGCATGCAGGCTCCCCTCAGGGCTCACCCCCCAGGTTCAGGGGCCCTGCTGACCCCTCACACTTCCAATGGAGTTGGGTGGTGATTCCCCACAGTCTGAGAATATTCTGAGCTCTTATGTTTTCTCTGCAGTGTGCACCAGCCCAGGCAGCCCCGCTGCGGGTTCTTTCCTGCCCGGAGGGGTCCTCGTGCTGGTGGGCTGCCATCGGGCACCATCTGGTGGCGGAGCCTTGCCAAGGGGAACTAAGAGTTGCTGAGGGTCGGCCCCGTGAAGGGCCTCCCGCAGACATCTTTCTTAATCCTCACACACACCCACAAATTGGGCCCATTTTACAGGTGAGGAAACTGAGGCTCGAAGCAGTGGTCACACAGCCCCACCTGGTGGGAAGAGGAGTCAAATCCCAGCCTGCCTGCATCCTCTCCTCTGAGACCAGCTGGAGCAACAGAAACGATACAATTAACTCTCAGGGTACCACAGCCTGGCTTCCCAGGGGCCAGAGTGCCGTCCCTTGGGGCCCCAGGCCCTGCCCAGGCGCTCACAGGCCTCTACTGTCCGCTGGGATGGACTGTGGTGGGCAGCCTGGCCTCTGGATGCCAGTGGACGATGCTGCCGCCAAAGCCCCCAACCCTGGAGGGGCGGGGCAGGAAAAACACGGCGTTTCCTGGAATCAGGGTCCGCTTTCAGGCTGGGAGGGTCAGGGAGAGCCAGAGCTTCAGTCCCCGGAGGGATGGACCCCCTGCCAGGCAGGAGGCTCCGCACCGACATCAGTAACGGAGGGCCATGGAGCTGGACACTGGCTTCTACTTTAGTACGCAGCAGCTAATAACAAAAAGGGACGATTACAAATAGTGGTGATTAATTCACTAGTTTAAAGGCCACAGTAATGGGATCTTACTTGACTGGTCAGAAAGAGCAAAGGTTCGGGCTTCCCTGGTGGCGCAGTGGTTGAGAGTCCGCCTGCCGATGCAGGAGACGCGGGTTCGTGCCCCGGTCCGGGAAGATCCCACGTGCCACGGAGCGGCTGGACCTGTGAGCCATGGCCACTGAGCCTGCACGTCCAGAGGCTGTGCTCCGCAACAGGAGACGCCACGACAGTGAGAGGCCCGCGTGCCACAAAAAAAAAAAAAGAGCAAAGGTTTGAGGGAATATGGCCTTTCCAGCTCATCCGGGAGGAGAAGGAAATGAAACAGATCCACTAAGTGCCGCGCGGGGCCGGCCTCACATGACGGCCGCAGTGGCGGAGGACGGGGGAAGCTGGACACAGGCCACAGGATTGCCCGGGTCACGTAGCCCAGAGTTCACGTTCTTTTTCAGACCTGGAAAGACAGACGGCAGGAAAGCAATGCAAAACTCTGCTGTGTTAAATGCAGGGGGAGGAGGGCAAGGGCGTGACGGAGTGTAGGGAAAACCCGGGAGCTGGGCAGGCTTCTGGGGAGAGCTGAGCTCCAGCCTGAGGCCCCAGGAAGGCGCTGGGCCGGGAAAACCACGTGCGGGGCAGAGCTCGGAGCAGAGCAGAGCCTGGCACACTAGGAGAGCTGAACCCACCAGATGGTGAGACTGGGTGGGCAGCGGGGAGGGGTCGCATCCCCTGGTGGCCAGGAACCAGGTGGGCTGTCGCCTCCAGGCAGGAAGAGGTGAGCGACCAGACCCCACCCCTGGTGCCAGGCCGGGCGCCCCAAGCACTGTCTGACTCAGGCTTCCTGCTCACCATAAAAATGTCCATGCAAAGGATAGCATCACCCCCATTTTGCAGATGAGAAAACTGAGGCTCAGTGGAGGCAAATTTCACCATGACCGAGAGACCCACAAGAACACATCATCACACGGACACGAGCGATGGCCCTAACACGGATGCGTGGGCTTATCTCACCGCACAGATCCATCCAACGACTCCAAACCCGGGAGCTTCCGAGCCCTCAGCCCAACAGCCACTCAGCCAAGCATCAGCTCTGCACCCAGCGCAATTTCAGACCCGAAGTGGATGCAGAGAAAACGTGAGGCGTCCCCTCTGTTCTACAAAGAAACACTCGCCTTTTAAGGAGGGGAGCAGAGCCCCCGACCTGGAAAAAATTATAACAATCCTGGGGCTGCTGGTTCAAAATGGACCTGACCCAGCCTCCCCTGCTTCGGGCTCATGGAAGGACAAGCCCTCAGAACACTGAGAACTGGAGGCGGCCCCGCAGCCAGTGCTGAAGCCTCCGCCCTGCCCGGTGGACGTGGGGAAGATGTTTCATCTCTTCTGTTTTCCCAACATCAGAAGCAAGTTTCTCCCTTCCACGCATGGCGCTGCTTTCTCCTCCCGCTTATAAATCCTCAAAATCCGATGGAGCAGGCGGTGGGGACAGGTGGTGCCTGCGGGGCGGCAGGCAGGCAGGGGGAGCCCCTATTACCTGCGGCCACAGCAGCCATCCCATCCGTGTGCTCCGTCCATCCAGCCGGCGGGACCGGGCTCCCAGCAGAGCCGAACCAGAATGTTCCTCCAGGAGCTCGCAGCCGAGCCCGAGGAGGGGAGTAGACTGTCCTCCCCGGGCTTGGCCATCCAGACCAAGGGCCATCCGTTCACCTGAGTGTGGACAAACTGGCTGGGCGGCTTCTTTGTCACCCAAGGACCAAGAAGAAAAAAAGCATCAGCGCGGGGCCTTTGAAAAATGGCGCAGATCAAGTCGGACAGCACTTCCTCTTAGAGACTCGGCGGGGAGACTACGCCCTGAAAATGGCTTATCTTCGGAGCCAGGAGCGCATTTGGAAACCTTCAGAGGGGTGCGGGAAGACCAGGTGAAGACACCAACAAAGAGAGAGGGTGACATGAGGACGAAACGGGCTGTGGAAGCAGAAGGATGCAGAACTGACACAGGAGGGATTTCCCTGGTGGCGCCGTGGATAAAACTGTGCTCCCAATGCAGGGGGCCCAGGTTCCATCCCTGGTCAGGGAACTAAATCCCACATGCATGCCACAACTAAGAGTTTCCATGCCACAACTAAGGAGCCCTGGAGCCATAACTAAGGAGCCCTGGAGCTGCAACTAAGACCTGGCTCAACCAAATAAATTACATAAATAAATAAATATTTAAAAAAAAAAAAAAAAAAAAAAAAAAGAACTGACACAGGAGAAAAGAGATGGACGGGAGGGGAAGACGCGAGACCTTGACCGGTGGGGGGCGGGGGCGGGGGCGGGTGCTGAGATCCGGAAAAACGTGGGTGGGAGAACAAACAATGACCCGCAGCCCACGCTCTGAAGCTCCGGCTGGTGGCGCAGGCAGGCGTTGAGGACAAACAAATTAAACAAACCTAGTCCAAGGGAGCCCAGACCTGCACGGCTCCTGGCAAACTTTGGGAGCGACGACGGTAAAGCAGCCCCCTGGCCTGGAATCCCTGTGCTGTGTGAAGCAGGCAGAAAAACACATGCCATCGAGTGATGGGGGGAAAAGGGTCCAGGAACCCCATTCCCGGCCCGGTTGCCTTGCTGCTGCTGAAGGTCAGAGGCTTCTCGGATTAATGGCAGGCACATTCTGTTTTTCTCGTCAATGGCCTTCTGGAAAGACTCATTTGAAGATGAGCCCCAACCCACTGAGGGGTGATTCAAAGCTAAAAATTCAATCCTCGAGACGCCAGGCTGGGGGTCCAGGGGGGCACGTGGTTGGTGCAGCCGGTGCTGCCACGCCGTCCACCTCCCTGCCCGCCTCTGGGCACATCCTACCAAAGGTGCTTCTGACCAGCTGCTGAAACCACATGAAACGGTCCTCTTTTAGGTCAAAATTCCATATGGTTCACCCTGACCCTTGACCTTGCACTTCAGAGAGGCTCTCCTTCCATGTCTGACGCTGCCTTATTTCCGTACCTGGTGCCACCGCGCCAGGAGCAATGACTGAATGGAATATTTTGTTTATCCTCTTTTAAAAAGAAGTTACACTGAGTCACATAATGGCCATTTTTATTGCCGCGGTACTTGAGTTACGACTTCCTGCACGGTTCTGTTCTAACTTATATTTAATGACACAAGTCATAGGGCTGTTTTTGCATCAAAAGGCCAATAATTCTCCCAGGGACAGATCATACCTGCACTCACCATTTATCAGACTTCCTCACGGCATCTCACTGTCTTCTCAATTATGCCCTAAAATCACCACATGCAGGGTGTTCTCAGTGATATATCACTGGACATAGGATACGTTAAAAGAATAAAAGGCTATACAAATACGTAGCACCAAAAGCAAAAATAAACAAGTGGGACTACATCAAACTAAAAAGCTTCTGCACAGCAAAAAACCGTCAACAAAGTAAGAAGGCAACCTACCAACTGGGAGAAATATTTGCAAAGCATATATCTGATAAAGGGCTAATACTCGAAATACATAAAGAACTCATTACAATCAATAGCAAGAAGGAACAGTCCAATTAAAAAATGGGCAGAGGAACTGAATAGACACATTCCCAGAGAAGGTGCACAGATGGCCAACAGGTACATGAAAATGCTCAACGTCACTAATTATTAGAGAAATGCAAATCAAAACCACAGTGAATTGGAGCTTCCCTGGTGGCGCAGTGGTTGAGAATCCGCCTGTCAATGCAGGGGACACGGGTTCGAGCCCTGGTCCGGGAGGACCCCACATGCCGCGGAGCAACTAATCCCATGAGCCACAACTACTGAGCCCACGTGCCACAACTACTGAGCCTGCACTCTAGAGCCTGTGTGCCACAACTACTGAGCCCGCGTGCCACAACTACTGAGCCTGCGCTCTAGAGCCTGCAAGCCACAACTACTGAAGCCCACATGCCTAGAGCCCGTGCTCCGCAGCAAGAGAAGCCACTGCAGTGAGAAGCCTGCGCACCGCGAGGACGAGTAGCCCCCACTCGCCATAACTGGAGGAAGCCCGCGCACAGCAACAAAGACCCAACACAGCCAAAAATAAATAAATAAATTTATATATTAAGAAAAACACCCGCAGTGAGCTACCATCTCACACCTGTCAGAAAAGCTACTATCAAAAGACAAGAAACAGCAAGTGTTGGTGAGGTTGTGGAGAGAAGGGAACCCTCGTGCACTGTTGGTGGGAATGTAAATTGGTGCATCCTCTGTGGAAAACAGTACGGAGTTTCCTCAAAAAATTAAGAATAGAACTACCGTATGATCCAGCAATTCCACTTCTGGGTATTTATTCTAAGAAAATGGAAACACTAACTCGAAAAGATACATGCCCCTCTGTGTTCATTGCAGCGTTATTTACAATAGCCAAGGTATAGAATAGACCTGAGAGCCCACTGATGGATGAATGGATAAAGAAGATGTGGTGTGTATATACACAGTGGAATATTACTCAGCCATAAAAAAGAATGAAATCTTGCCATTTGTGACGACATGGATGGACTTCGAGGGTATTACACCAAGTGAAGTAAGTCAGACAGAGAAGGACAAATACTATATGATCTCACTTATATGTGGAACCTAAAAAAAACAAAAACAAAAAGCCAAGCTCATAGATCCAGAGATCTGATTGGTGGTTGCTAGAGCAGAGGGGAGGAGGGAAGAAATGAGTGAAGGGGGTCAAAATGTGAAAGAAAGATTCCAGTTTAATTTTTAAAGAAATAGTAAAAGGCTCTACTAAACTATACCACAAAATCGATAGTGGTTATTCCTACGTGAAGAAATTCTACAACATTTCACCTTTCTTTCTTTCTTCCTCCCTCCCTCCCTTCCTTCCCTCTTTCTTTCTCTCTCTCTTTCATTCTCTCTTTCTTTCTTATAATTTTCTATACATCCCAAATTTTCAAGAGTACGTATATATTTTACAGTGGAAGTGTACGTCTCTCATGTGAATTCAGATGTGTGCATAGACCGTGGAGTAGACAGCGGGGTGCCCCCAGTCCCCTTAGCTGCTGCACTGCCTCTCCTGGGGTTGTCCGCTGACAACTCACAGCCGCTCCGTTCCCCAAGCCTTGTCTTCCCACAAAAGGGGGACTGCTGCACCAGGAGGCCGCCCTCCCGGCCACGAGCAGGCCTCGGCCATGACTGAGCCCACACCCAGCTCCCCGAGGGATGGGGCTACAGCGGCCCAGCCGAGACCCCTTTCTAGCTCATCTGCTCCCCCTGCCCCATCCTGCTCTCCTTCCCCTTGCCCTGAGATCACCCCCGATAAATCACACTACACGAGGATGGCCGCAGCCACAGGCGGCCACGAGAATCAGGAAATAAAAAGGCCAGTGTCCAGCGCACGGTGGCGGGTGGCGCTCACCAAACACAAGTGCCTTGGGCGTCCTGAGGCTCCAGGACAGCCAAGTTCACGGCAGAGTGCCGGCATCAGTGTGGGACGTGTTCCACAAAGGCCACCGCACGTGCGGTGTCCAAGGCCTCTGCACCCCAGGCCCTGCTGGCCCGCGGCCAAGAGTGATGACCCCTCCGCAGAGGCTCGGCTCTCCAGCCCCAGCTCCTGTGCGACCAGGGATACAGTCGTTCCTCACAGGCTGGACCCAGGCCCAAGGGAAAGCACGGGGTGGGGGACTCAGGACGCTGCCCCCAGCTGTGCCCAGGACCATCTGCTGTGTCGTCCGATGTGACGACCGAGGCCCAGGGGCCCTCCCGGAGAGTAAGCGGCTGTCCCGGGTGTGTCAAAGCCACTTTCTGGAAAGCCCCCTCCCCGTGTTAATGGGGGGAGTCAGGCCATGACGTGCATTCGTCAGAATTAGGTCTCTTCAGGGAAACAGAGAAGCCCCTCTGGGCAGGGCAGGGGTCCGTGGATGGGGCCCGACCCCACGCACACAGCCCGGGGGACCGGTGAGGGGGGCCGCGTGGGTGTCGTGATGCCTAGGCCACCCACGTGCAGTCTGTACAGTGCCTGGAATTAGTCTGGAGTTTTACAAACATTTTAAGCCCATCACCTTCAATGACTGTAAAATTCGTAAAAGAGCTGAAAGTTCTAGTGAAACGAAAGGGCATGGTTTTTAAAATAGAAACTGGTGAGATAAACGACAAATGTTGCGTGTTTGTTGGGGTGAATCATTTGACGGCAGCAATGATTCCCAGGACGGGTGAGTCAGGCCTCATGGGAGGGGTTGCTGTCCTCAGGAGGCTGAGGGACCGCCCCCAGGACGGGCGTCTGTGTGCCTGAGGCCTGTGCCGGCTCCCGACCCAAAATCGGGAGGAAGCTAGGGTTTTGCCAGAGCTCAAAGGCCAGGCAGGGCCACGGTGCTGCCAGGAATCTTCTTGGGGCTCCCCGGGCCCCCGGCCGATCAGATTCACAGCCCGGACGTTAGACCTCATCCAAGCTCCGGTGCACACCTCATTCACTCGTTCATTCATTCCCCCTCTGCGCCAGGCACCATTCTGGGCTCTGGGACCCCACGGGGAGCGACATCCTCGGGGAACGTGGGTCCTAAGTTCTGGGACCCAACTAACCTCCTGGTCAGTGGAGGAGCCTCAGAAGCATCTGGATGCTTCCAGGGCTTCAGGAAAACCTGCTCTCCAGCCCTCGAGACTTAGCCTCAGAGGGAGGCGTCCCCCGGCACCACCAAGGGAAAGGTCTGCCCTGGGGGAGCTCTGAGCACCCTCCCCTATCCCTCAGGGAGGCTCACAGCATCCCCTGCTCCCCAGCTTGGGTTGGGTCCCTCCTGAGGATGAGAGAGGATGACGGGAACAGACTCAGGAGGAACAGTCCCAAGTGGCACAGATGAGGCATCTGGCCAATCCCGCAGGACACAGGTGACCCACCGGCTCTACCCGGGCCCCAGCACCATACCCTCCACACACTGCCAGACAGAACCCAGGTGCTGCCTGGCCATCCCTGGATGAGCACCCTGGGGCTGCTGTAACCAAGTCCCACAAACTGGGGACTTAAGGCAAGAGAAATTTGTTCTCTCACAGCTCTGGAGGCTGGAAGTCCAAAATCAAGGAGCTGGCAGGGCCGGGCTCCCCCTTCAGGCTCCCAGAGAGGGTCCTTCCCTCCTCCCCCCAGCTCACGCGGCTCCTGGGCTTTGTGGCTGCATCACCCCAACCTCTGCCTCTGTCTCCACAAGGCCCCCTCCCCTGGGTCTCTGCACCTCCTTTTCTTTTTTTTTTAAATTTCTGGCTGCGTTGGGTCTTCGTTTCTGTGCGAGGGCTTTCTCTAGTTGCAGAGACCGGGAGCCACTCTTCATCGCGGTGCACGGGCCTCTCACTGTTGCGGCCTCTCTTGTTGCGGAGCACAGGCTCCAGACGCGCAGGCTCAGCAGTTGTGGCTCACGGGCCTAGTTGCTCTGCGGCATGTGGGATCTTTCCAGACCAGGGCTCGAACCTGTGTCCCCTGCCTTGACAGGCGGATTCTTAACCGCTGCGCCACCAGGGAAGCCCTCCTTTTCTATCTTATAAGGACCCGTGTCATTGGACGTAGGGCCCATCCAGGGTGATCTCATCTCAAAACCGTTAACTTAATCACATCTGCAAAAACCCTTTTTTCAGATAAGGTCACGTTCACAGGCTCTGGGGTGTGGCCGTGAATGTATCTTTTGGGAGTCCCCATTCAACTGTGACCTTCCCAGCCCCTAGGCCTTCTCCCCTGATTTCGGACTTAGCTAGATCCCACAAAGCCAGTTCTTTGGGGAAAAAAAAATCTCTTTATATACATATTAATATATATTAATCTCTTTATATACATGTATACACACACACATACATATGGTTCTTTTCACTGGAGAACCCTGACAGGTTTACATACATAGAAAATAAACAAGTAAAAAGTGGGTAATTGGGCTTCCCTGGTGGCACAGTGGTTGAGAGTCCGCCTGCCGATGCAGGGGACGCGGGTTCGTGCCCCGGTCCGGGAAGATCCCACATGCCGCGGAGCGGCTGGGCCCGTGAGCCATGGCCGCTGAGCCTGTGCGTCCGGAGCCTGTGCTCTGCAACGGGAGAGGCCACAACAGTGAGGGGCCCGCCTACCGCAAAAATAAATAAATAAATAAACAAAAATGGGTAATTAACTCCAAGAAAAAGAAAACTTAGGACAGAATGGAACTGAGCACAGCACAGCAGTGACAACTAACACCGATGGGTCTCTCTGTGCCAGGTAATTCTAAGCACTTTATGTGTGCAACACTTTATTCCTCACGATAACCCTGCGTGGTAAACACAACCACCACTCACACACTCTCCAGATGGGGAAACAGAGGCACAGAGAGGCTTAGTAACTTGCCCCCGGCCACACAGCCGCCAGTGGCAGAGGCAGGGTTCAAACCCAGACAGGCTGGCCTTGGGGCCCCGATCCTGACCACAGTCGGGACATGGGACCCCAACTTGTGACACGACAGCTTAAAAGCATGAGGAGAAGTACGTCTGGGAAAGCTGCAGCCTCAACCATCGCAGCAGGTGTCAAGGGTAATGAGCCCCAGAGCCCAGAAGACTAGGGCACGAGCACATTACGTCGTGACCGTGTGAGCACTCAGAGAAGGGCATGCAGATGAGCGGAAGTGGTCGTTCTGGGGGTGCGTGCGACCCAGCTGGGGGGGAGGGCGTCGGCCTTTCAGGGTTTTTTACCTTTTTGACTACGTGCAGGTTTTTCTGTAACAAAAGCAGAATTATTTGGAACGGGGTCCCTGCCTGTCACCAGCCCCCGGGAGGCATGGGACCTCCCAGGGCAGGTGTTGCAGGGTAGGGGAGGCCGTGACCACTGGGCTGTGACCCCTGGGGCGCGTGGCCAGCCCCCGCGTCCCTGGAGAAGCCACTCTTGGGAAGAGCAGGTAAGTCACGGTCCCCAGGGCTGTCTCGAGCCGCCCACCGTCCCCTCCTGTCTGCGATCTCCGGGCTCTCGTCATTTTTCTTCCTTCACGCGGTGTTCCCATCGCCGGCGGCACGGGAGTCACCCTGGCAGCTTCAAAACCTGCCCCACGGCCACACGATTTGGCCTCCGCTTCCGTCTCTGCCTCCTGCGCCTTCTCCCCGCGTCCTCTCCCTGGATCGGGACGTGCCAGGTGGCCCCTCACCCCCAACCCTCTGCTCCCAAATCTCAGCCTCCCTGAACCACCCCCAGACCCATGCCCCCCTGGACCCCCGGCCCAGCCAGCCTCCCGCCCCCGAAACTCTGAGCCACGTCTTATGGGCCTGGTCCCTTCTGCCCACGTGATCCATCACAGCCCAGGTGTCCTCCTAGATCAGCTCTCCCACTTTTTCCCTACTCTTGCCTGGGCACTGCAACGCGGGTACAGCTCTGAGCTTCCCCCCCGCCCCGCCTGTTCCCCCGGCCTGCACCCCCCGGCCCTCCTCCTGGGGCTTTGTCGTCACCCACACCACATACCTGCTCTAGAACCTCACTGGGCTCCCCACGACCTGCCACCCCCTCTTCAAGGCCCACAGGATGAAGCCCCATTTGCCGCCAAAACCTTCACCCTTTGCACCAGGTGGGCTGTGTACTCACGGCACCCTGAAAGCATCCCTAGTTTTCCTACCTCTGACCTGTCCACCCGCCACCCGCCGACTCCCGTGTGCTGTCAATCTTAGACCAATGCCATCCCTCCCGCCAGCTTCGCTGGGAACCCCACATCTCCTCAGCTCACCCCACAGCCTTCCCTGTCAGGAAGCAGTACTGTCGCAGCTTCACAAGCCTGGGCGGGACCCACGCCAACGACCAAGTCACCACACTACCTGAAACTCAGTGTCCTCGTCTTTAAAATCAGGAAAGTAATTCACAGCACCATGGGGGGCTGTGAAAAGCCAGTGAAGTAACATGTACACCACACTTGCGGGGGCCGAGATTGGGCAGAGCTAATGAAATGACGTTTCCCCGACCTGACGACTTGGCACTAAGCGCGGACGTCCCTGCCAGGTGCAAACACTTGGGGGTGGAGAGTATCCACCCTTAGGTCTCAGCACCCTCTGACACCCAGAAACACAGGAAACCTGGTAAGTGAACAGCGGCAAGGGCTCCTTCCTGTTCAATTTTCTAGAAGAGAACGCGCACACCGCTTTCATTTCTTCCTTAGGGGTTTGGTAGAATCCACCAGTGGAAGCCTCTGGGCCTGGAGTTTGCTTTACGGAAGGGTTTTAACCGCGAATTCAATCTCCTCAAGGCGGGTGCAGCTGCTCAGATGCTGTTCCTTCCGGGCTGAGCTTTGAGAGTTTGTGTCTTTCAAGGAACTTGTCCATTTCATCCAAGTCGTCCATTTACTGGCCTGAAGTTCTTGTTAATAGTCCCTTGTGAATAGTCCTTGTTAAATATCGTAGCATTTGTGCTGAAATCACCTCTCTCCATCCTGATGTTGGTAATACACCTCTTCTTTTTTTTTTTTTCCTGATCACTCTGGCTAGAGGTTATCAACTGTATCGGTCTTCCAAAGAAGCATCTTTTGGTTTCATTCTTTTTCTCTATTTTTTTTTCTGTTTTCTATTCCACTGATTTCTGCTCTCATCTTTATGTTTTCCTCTCTTCTGATTATACTGGATTCAGTTTTCTCTTCTTCCTGTTTCTTAAGGTGGGAGCTGAGTTCATCAATTTCAGACCTGTTGTCTTTTCTAATACAAGCATTCCCTCAAAATACTACTTCGGTTGCATCCCATAAACTCTGATATGTCATCCAGTTCAAAATATGTTCTACTTTTCCTTCCAATTTCTTCTTGGACTCAAGAGTTATGTGGAAGTGTGCTGGTTGGTCTCCAAATATTTGGGGTTTTGTAGACGGCATTCTGCTGCCGCTATTGATTTTTTCTTCCATCTTTATTTTTATTTATTTTTTTAACATCTTTATTGGAGTATAATTGCTTTACAATGTTGTGTTAGTTTCTGCTATATAACAAAGTGAATCAACTATACATATATATATCCCCATATCCCCTCCCTCTTGCGTCTCCCTCCCACCCTCCCTATCCCACCCCCTAGGTGGTCACAAAGCACCGAGCTGATCTCCCTGTGCTATGCGGCTGCTTCCCACTAGCTATCTATTTTACGTCCTGTAGTGTTTACATGTCCGTGCCACTCTGTCGCTTTGTCACAGTTTACCCCTCCCCCTCCCCATATCCTCAAGTCCATTCTCTACGTCTGTGTCTTTACTCCTGTCCTGCCCCTAGGTTCTTCAGAACCTTTTTTTTTTTTTTTTTAGATTCCATACATATGTGTTAGCATACGGTATTTGTTTTTCTCTTTCTGACTTACTTCACTCTGTAGGACAGACTCTAGGTCCATCCACCTCACTACAAATAACTCAATTTCGTTCCTTTTTATGGCTGAGTAATATTCCATTGTCTATATGTGCCACATCTTCTTTATCCATTCATCTGTCGATGGACACTTAGGTTGCTTCCCCCATTGTAGCCAGAGAACATACTTTAGATCACTGGAATCCTTTTAGTCTATTGAGACTTGTTGTAGGACTCAGATTTGGTCTGTCTTGGTGAATGTCTTCTGTGAACGTTTCCACTGCTGTTGGGAAGAGTGTCTACAAATGTCAGTTAGGTCAGTTGGTTGATTGAGTTGCATAAGGCTCTGCCTTGATGACTTTCTGTCTCCTTGTATCGGTTTTTGAGAGACAAGCTTTATCTCCACTTATAATTGAGAACTCATCTATTTCATCTTGTAGCATTTTCAGTTTTTCCTTCACATATGTTGAAGTTCTGTTATAAGGTGCATAAACTTTCTGGATTGTAATACCCTCTTGATGAACTGATTGACTCCCATATCCACATGAAATAACCCTCCTGAACGCTCTAATACTCTCTGCTCTGGAATCCACTTTGTCTGACTTAATATACCCACTCCATCTTTCTTTGGATGAATGTTTGCATGTATATTTTCTCTGTTCTTCTATTTTTATCCTATTTGTGTCCATGTATTTAAACTTCCTTGTATCACCTCATACCGGTCAGAATGGCTATTATCAAAAAGTCTACAAATAATAAATGCTAGAGAGGGTGTGGAGAAAAAGGGAACCTCCTACACTATTGGTGGGAATGTAAGTTGGTGCAGCCACTGTGGAAAACAGTACGGAGGTTCCTTAAAAAACTAAAAATAGAGCTACCATATGATCCAGCAATCCCACTCCTGGGCATATACCTGGAAAAGAAGAGAGCTCCGATTTGAAAAGATACATGCGCCCTAATGTTCACTGCAGCACTATTCACAATAGCCCAGACATGGAAGCAACCTAAATGCCCATCGACAGACAATTGGTTTAAGAAGATGTGAGATTATATATATATATGTATATATATGAATATTACTCAGCCATAAAAAAGAATGAAATATTGCCATTTGCAGCAACATGGATGGACCTAGACATTATAATACTAAGTGAAGTAAGACAAAGACAAATATTATATGGTATCACTTTTATATGTGGAGTCTAAAAAATAATACAAATGAATCTATATACAAAACAGAAAAAGACTCACAGACATAGAACACAAACCAAAGGGGGAATGGGGGAGGGATGAATTGGGAGTATGGGATTAACAGATACACACTACTATATATAAAATTGATAAACTGCAAGGACCTACTGTATGATACAGGAGAATATATACAGTATCTTGCAATAACCTATAATGGAAAATAATCTAATATATATATATATATATATATATATATATATATATATATATATATATATGAATAACTTTGCTGTATACCTGAAACTAATATAACATTGTAAATCAACTATACTTCAATTAAAAAAGTAAATTTTAATTTAATTTAATTTAAAAATAAATAATAAAGTTCCTTATAAGCAGCATATTATTGGGTCTTATTTTTTTCTTCATCCAACTGACCACCTCTGCCTTTATATTTGAGTGTTTAGAACACTTACAGTTACTGTAATTTTTCTTTTTTTTTTGCGGTACGCGGGACTCTCACTGCTGCGGCCTCCCCCGTTGCGGAGCACAGGCTCCGGACGCGCAGGCTCAGCGGCCATGGCTCACGGGCCCAGCCGCTCCGCGGCATGTGGGATCCTCCCGGACCGGGGCACGAACCCGTGTCTCCTGCATCGGCAGGCGGACTCTCAACCACTGCGCCACCAGGGAAGCCCCAGTTACTGTAATTTTTAATGATTGAATTTAAATCTACTATCTTGCTATTTCTTTTCCCATTTTTTCTTTGTTCCTTTCCCTCTCCTTCTGCCTTCTTGTGGATTAACTGAGAATTTGTTATGTTTCCATCTTATCTCCTTTGTTGGCTGAAGAACGGTAACTTCCTGGGTTAGCGTCTGGGGATTCTCTCCACCTGGGCTCCCCTCCTGTTTCCTGGTGGTCATGCTCCTTAGCTGAATGCTACCTGATGTCCTAAACCCCACTGTTTCATACCTTTTGTCTGGGTTTTTTTTTTGCTTTTCATTGTTTCCCACGGCACCATTTTGGATAGAAGTCGAAATCCCTATTAATCCCTTTTTTTTTGTATTTTTTTTTTAATTGAAGTATAGTTGATTTACAATGTTGTGATAATTTCTGCTGTACAGCAAAATGACTCAGTTATATATATATACACATTCTTTTTCATATTCTTTTCCATTACGGTTTATCACAGGATATTGAATAGAGATCCCTGTGCTGTACAGTAGGTCCTGGGTGTTTACCCATTCTATATATAATAGTTTGCACTTGCTAATCCCAAATTCCCACTCCATCTCTCCCCCAACGCCCACCCCCCCTTGGCAACCACAAGTCTGTTCTCTATGTCTGTGAGTCTGTTTCTGTTTTGTAGCTAAGTTTGGCTGTGTCGTAGTCTAGATTCCACATATAAGCGATATCATATGGTATTTGTCTTTTTCTTTCTGACTTACTTCACTTAGTACGATAATCTCTAGTTGCATCTTCATGAGGGAGTTGCATCTCTCTCTCTCCCTATTAATCCCTTTTTGTCGCAGTCACCTCTCTTACTTACACCCAAAGGCTCCTAAGCGGACGTCTCATCCCGCACCCGGCCAGCCCCGCTCTCTGTTTAGTCTCCGTTTAGACATCAGCCCCTCCCAGGGCCCCCCCTGCCCCTGTGTCTGTCTCAGGTGACCGTTTTTGTGCCCCCCAGCCCGTCCCCTTGCTCCACCGCAGCCCTCTTCCCACTGCCACCATCGTCCGTCCCCCACCAGACCATGGGCTCCTTGAGAGCGGGATGGTCCCCGTCGCCTGGCACTGTGCCTGACACACCGTGAGCCCTCCGGAGATAAGGGGCTTTGTCTTACTGGCCAATGGATCTCACCTCTGCCATCCAGAAGATTCCAGGCCCTACCTGCCTGGGGAAGAACAAAGCACGTCAGGAAAGGCTTGTCTTGTAGGTGAATCCCGACTGGCCAAGTTACCAGCTCCAGGGCAAAAGCACGTGCTGGGTGGTACCCAATGTGGAGCTGTGCTGGTTCCAAGCCTGACGCGAGGCCTCGGGCCAGCTCCTCCCCTCTCTCGGGTCTTCTTCCTTCTGGGGCTGCAGCAGTGCCCGCCCCGCTGGGTCCTTCCACAGACCCCATGAGTCGGGCCCGGAAATGGTCAACCTCCGGGCTGCTCACGGGTCCAAACTGTCGTGGTTACTCCGTACATCACCAAGCTCCTTGGACAAGCATCGCAGAGCGTCTGCTCAGCGCATCAGGAACTGAAACACACGGGAATCTAACCAAACGACCACCCAGAGGATTGGAGTGACGAGTGCTGGGCGGGGGCTGGGCGGGGGCCGGGCGGGGGCCGGGCGGGGGCGGCAGACAGCGGCACAGCCTGGTGACCGGCCCAGAGCGCGGGGAGGGGTGCACAATCGTGATTTCAAACACGGTGCTGGGAGGCCGCCCTGAGAAGGGACCCTGAGCTCAGACCGGAAGGAAAGGCCCCCAACCTGCCCAGCTGCGTGTGAGAGCGGCAGCCCCGCTGCCGTGGGAAGGGGGTGGCAGGACCACCACCCCGTCACGGGAACCCATCCCTTGGCTGCGATGCCAGGACAGAGGTGTCCACCACCAGGACCTCCCGGGCCTCACCGTCAGATGGGCTGTTTCCACTGCCCTCCACTCCCCCATCCCTGCCTCAGTCCGTGCTGTCTTGGCCTCTGTCTCTGTTATGATTTTAGGACTCTGGGCCTCGAGTTTGTTTCGTTTTTGCCCGGGGTAAACAACGTCTGTTCAAACTGAGGGACGAACATTTGCAGAGCAGAGTTTTATGGCTTGTTCTTTGAAAAGATCGCCCTATTTGAAGTAAAAAGTGCGGTCAGATATTCAGGTGCGAGGAAGTAGAGCGCCCGCACTTTTCCAAGCACAGTTTGCCTCTGCCCCCCAGGCCTTTGTTCACGCCGCCCCCTCCCTGACCCGGACACCGCCCACCCCAACCTGGGCCCCCTACCCACCTGGACCCTCCCCCACCTGGATGCCCCAAGGCTCCTGGACAACCCCAGCCTGGATAACTCATGGTCACCTTTAAGCGGCCTCCTTGCAGTGCAGCCTGAGAAGGCCCTGGGAAGTCTTCAGGAAGAACTTAGGGGTTGGCGCCCAGGATCCTGGGACCCTGAGACCCCAGGAGCTGGGAGGAGGCGAGTACACCCTCAGTGGCGTCGTGCATTCAGCTCCACTGAGCGCCTACTGTATGCTGGCTCAAAGGGGCGGGAACCAGACAGAGCAGCCCTGAGGGGTTTCTGGTCCTGTGTGTGTCGGGGGGTGCATCCTAGTGCAGTTGTGGGGAGGGATCCTAGTCCTCCTCCCCCTCCCCCTCCCCTGCCCTCCCTCCCCTCCCCCTCCCCTCCCCCTTTCCCTCCCTCCCCTCCCCTCCCCTCCCCTCCCCCTTTCCCTCCCTCCCCTCCCCTCCTCTCCCCCTCCCCCTCCCCTCCCCTCCTCTCCCCCCTCCCCTCCCCTTTCCCTCCCCTCCCCCTCCCCTCTCCTCCCCTCCCCCTTTCCCTCCCTCCCCTCCCCTCCCCCTTTCCCTCCCTCCCCTCCCCCTTTCCCTCCCTCCCCTCCCCTCCCCCCTTTCCCTCCCTCCCCTCCCTTCCTCTCCCTCCCCTCCCCTCCCCTCTCCTCCTCCCCCTTTCCCTCCCTCCCCTCCCCCTTTCCTCCCTCCCTCCCCTCCTCTCCCCCTCCCTTCCTCTCCCCTCCCCTCCTCTCCCCTCCCCTCCTCTCCCCTCCCCTCCCCTCCTCTCCCCTCCCCCTTCCCTCCCTCCCTCTCCCCCTCCCCTCCCCTCCCCTCCACCTCCCCTCCCCCTCCCCTCCCCCTCCCCCCTTCCAGTGGAAAGTTCCGATGATGTCAGCATGACTTTTCAGAAGGAGTGGTCTCCCTGGGGAAGTCCTCCTGAGAGGAGGAGGGAGCAGGAGGCGAGGGTGGAGAGGGAGCTGAGCATCTGGAAGCAGGAGAGCTTCTCTCCAAGAGGAAACGTCTCCAAACCACTCAGAGCCCTCTAAGGACCAAATCATCAGACAAAGTGTTTTCTCTGGGTGTCTGGTAGGCTGGCCTTGAAGGCGGGCACTGGGGGGCCTGGTGATGCCGCCCTCTCAACAGGCAGTGAACTTGGCGTTCAGGGTGCAGGAGGACGCCCGGGCTCAGAAGCTCGGCCGTGGTAGGCTGGTTCTGACCCAGGGAGGCCATCTCACTGTGCGGGCCTCAGCCCCCCACCTGCCAAGGCCAGCATCACAGGCTCTGTGAAAATTGAGCAATTCTTCATCTTGCCAGGCTCTGCCCTGGATAAACGATGACCTTCACCAGCACAGCTCTAAGTCAGGCCTTGAACCAGGCTCCAGGACTGCCGTCTCCCCCTTGGTCGCTGCTCCCCACGGTGGACCCGCCTCCCCACGAGGTCACCCCCAGACCATCCCAGGAGCCCCACGCAGACCCCCGGCTCTGTCGCCACTTCCCCCGCCGTATGCAGCTCCCTCGACAGGCCAGCCTCTGTGGTCAGAGCGGGGCGTCAGCGTATGGCTGAGGACCCAGGCCCTGCTACTCGGGGCTCACCTGGGGCTCCCAGGCTCCCTCCCCCCGTTGTCAGGCAGCCTCTGTGTCCTGGGGGGGAGTCGAGTCCCTCCTAGGAGGCCCGGGCGTGTCCAGGAGGGGAGAGGGGTGCTTGCCTGAGCACGCTGCAGGGTGGGGATGGGGGGTGCACACCGACAGGCAAAGCCAAGAGGGGCAGCCCAGCCCACCTCCTGGCTCACGGTGGTCCCAGGCCTGTAGCCCCAAGCCAGCAGGAGAGCAACGGGGTTGAGTCCGGTCCATCGGGGGTCAAGGCCAGCAGCTGGCCCCTGTCTCCCTCTCTGTCTGCCTGAAGGGTTCTGCGTCCTCTCCAGCATGGTGAGTCTCTCTTGGTCTACCAAGGTCCAGCCCAGGCTCCCAGGCTGGCAGGTCTGGGGTCTATGGGGGCATGTCCATCCTTTCCATGCCTAAGAAGGCCACCCCTGACGCCAGCCAGGACCAACCCAGGGCAGCACAGGGCCCACTCCGCCCTCAGCATGCCCCGGGTGGGCGTGGGAGAGACTGTCAACAGCACCCCTGTCCTCACGGTTCCCCTCCCAGGCGATCCCTAAAGGCACAGCAGAGGGACGGGGGAAGGGACACAACCACCTCCCTGCAGGGCCTGTGCCTCTTCTCAAACTCAGGGCATGCCTCGCCCAGCCTCTCTGCCCCCACCAGGCACGTCTCTCGGGACTAAAATAAACTCAGGACCCTGGGGTTACATAACCCTGCCCACAGACACTTTCCCTCCTGGGCCCGGGAGGGCAGTCGGAGGCCTCCGGGAGGGAGCAGGCTGTCCCCTGTCACCAGCCACCCAGGCCCTGGGAGACCCTGGGATTCATCCAAGGCCAAACTTTGAGGCCAGCCCTGTGCATCCCCACCCAGCAGGGAAAAACCAACTCCACAGGGCCAGCGACTTCCACGCTGGACTTCCCAGAGCAGAAGGCTGGGACCTGGGCTTTAGTCCTGCCAACTGCCCGCATGGCCCTGGGGATCACACAGCCTCTCTAGGCCTTGGGCACTGGCCACCTCTGTCCCGCCCAACTCAGGGTTTGTGAACCGTAAAGCCTTCGTGTGAAAAGCACAGCTGGTGCTAAAGTCCTGCCAAGGACCCACTGGCTCAGCCAACCTGACAGAAAAGCTGCAGCCTTGAGGCCTTCCTCCCAGACTGGTGGGAAAGGGCCTGACATCTTCTGGTCAGTTGTAACTAACAGAGGCCTACTCAAACCAGCTCAAGCAAAACTAAATTTAAAATAAAAATGTGCAATAACTTTTAATTAATTATTTATTCATTTTTTAATTTAAAATTTTAATTAATTTCCTGCCTCTTGTAACTGAGGAATTGTGCACCTTCAGGCACGGCTGGATCCAGGGGCTCAGTGGCGTCACCTCTTGCCGTCCCTCACTGCTTTCTTCTGCATCAGACTCACCCTCAGACAACTTCTCCCCAGGTGGTGGCCAGACGGCCCCAGAAGCAGAGCAAGACCAGCAGTGGCAGCCAAAGTCCCACTCTCGACACTTGTGATTGACACAGCTTGTGATTGGTTGACACAGTTTCGGTCCATCACCAGGGCTAGAGGGACATAGGGCCCTTCCTATTGACCATTCCTTGATCCTATGTCCCTGCTGGAGTAGAGAGGGGTGTTGCCACAACCCAGGCCACAGGGACTGAGAGTCGAGGGAATGGCTGAGCTGAGGGATGAAGAAAGAGAAGGCTTTTTCAGGCCGAGGGACAGCATGTGCAAAGGTCCGGAGGCCCAGGGTGCTGGGGTCGGCACACAGCATCAAGGCAGAGCACTCCCTGCCTGGAGGAGCCAAGTGGCCTGGAGGAGAAGGTAGGAGGTGAGGGATGTATGACGCTGTTACCTGCAAGCAAGCTGAGCAGTTCGGCCATCGTCTGCTGGCAGTCGGGATGCTGAAGAGTTGATGTGGGCCTGGTGAGTGTCCAGTGGTAGCTGGAGGACATTGGTGAACCAGGACTGCCCGCAAATGGGAGGCTCCAGGTTCCAGAGTCAGGGGCCGGATACTGCCCTGGCTGTCCCGGGACCCACAGTGAGACCTCGACCCAGCACCCTCCTTCTGGCAACTTCAGTGTCCCCATCTGTAAAACCAGGACGTCTGTCCAAGGGGCCGGCCAGGTCTCCAGACATTCTGGGGTTTATAAGGTGAGGGTCGCCCTCTGGACAGCCTGAAAGGAAATGGTCCTGAGCCCCTGGGGCCCCGACATCCTCCCTGCTGGATGCTGGAGCCGCTCCTGCAGAAGGAGCCATGATACCCACTCCCGCCGCCCCCGTGTTGCTGCCCAGTGGAAGGCGGGGTGGGATGGCCAACGTCGCTGTGGCAGGGGCAGGGAAGGAGGGGCACCGAGGCAGCCACATCCCTGGAGACGTGGCAGGGGAGCCACAGAATCTTCTAACAGAGCCCATCGGAATCCAGCCACTTAAGCTTACATTAGTCTAGGGGGAGTTCTAGGTCCCAGCAAGGCCATGCTAAAATCGCTCCCGGGACTTCCCTGTGGTCCAGCGGTAAAGAATCCACCTTACAATGCAGGGGATGCAGGTTCGACCCCTGGTCGGGGAACTAAGACCCCACATGCCGTGGGGCAACTAAGCCCACGTGCCACAGCTACTGAGGTCGCGTGCCTCAACTACAGAGCCAACGTGCTCTGGAACCTGCGCGCCGCAAAGAAAGATCCTGCGTGCCACAACCAAGACCCAATGCATCCAAAAATGAATTAAATAAATAGTTAATTAATAAATCTTTTAAAAATAAAAAATAAAGTAAAATCGCTCCTCTTTTTGCAATTGGATTCTCCTGGCAGCAGTGGGTTTGGGCTCCCTGACTTTTAATCAGGAACCAGCAGCAGGAGACACAGGCTTTTTCTGCCTGGTCAGCATCTCCTGCCAGATCCCTCGAGCAGCCCCACCCTCTGGTCTGGGACAGCTGCCCTCACGCCCTGCTTCCCATGAAATTCCTAGAGCAGGAGCTCTGACCAACCCCATGGCCAAGGTTCTGGCTCAAGGAGACCCAAGAAGGGTCTGCGTTGACCTAGGGCCCCGAAGAATAGACGCTCAGATCCTCAAGTCTGTGGAGATCAAGAGAGCCTCACCTGTCGGGGTGTCAGGAAGGAGACTGGGGACAAAACGCCCCTGCCCTGCAGAACCGAGTCCTGCGAGCCCTGGGGTACAAGGTGGGTGGCAGGGTAGGCTGGTGTGGACCCGCCCCATGGCCAGGCCAGCCAGCCTCCATGCACACACTCATCGGGCCATCAACCCATCCCACCCCTAACATCACCAACCCAGCTCCCCAACCACCCGTCCGCATACCCAGCTAAAACCCAGCTCCCACCATTCCGCCTTGACAAGCCCAACCTAACACACTCCTTCCACCCACCACTCATTCAGGGCATCCTTTTATCCCACCATCCACCCACCGTCCACCTACCTGCACACCCATCCATCCACCCACACGTCCAGCCGGGCGCTGACCTGCCCCCATCCATGTGCCATTCATCTACCCAACATACACCTAGCAGCGGATTCTCTAGTCACTCGCCCATAGCCGTCCAACTGGCAATGAATACATCCACCCAATCATCCATCTGACCGTCAGCAATTCATCGATCCATCCATCCATCCAACCAGGAATCCATCCCCCACGCCCTCGTCCTAGCCACCCATACAACCACCTGTTCAATAATCCAATCATTTATCAATTAATCCACCTCCCACCTAGCAGTCCAGTCACTACTCCATCCTCCCATCTACATATCCATCTAATCAATCAACAACCACTCATTTAACTAACCCACCACCCATCCACCCATCAGTCTACCATCCATCCACCTGCTGCCATCCATCTATCCACTCATTCCTCTTGCCTCTAACCCCCCCGGGCAATTATGCGCAATGACCTGCTCATCCATCTACCTGCCTATTCATCCATTATCCACCCTATCTCTCCTAACCATTCGTTCATCCTCCAAACTCCCCTTCCATCCATCCATCCACACATCCACCCACTAATCCATGTATCCATTCATTCATCCAACAAATACTCATCTGTTAAATATTTATCAAGCATCCTCCAACATCAGGCATTGTTCTAGGGAGTAGACATACCACAGGGAACAAATTAGGCATAGTCCTCGCCTACGTGGAACACACATTCTCGTGGGGTGAGACAGACAACACAGCAACGAAGAGACATGATATATCACATTATGATCAGGGCTAAAATGAGTAAAGGTCCTGGAGCGTGACGGGGTCCGTCTCAGGTGAGGTGGTGGGAAGGCGTATGGGGAGTGACACATGGGGAGACGTGGAGTTTGGGAGGGAGACGTGACTCATAGGTGAGCATTCCAGGCAGAAGGGACAGCAAGTGCAGAAATCCTGGGGCTGGAGCGTGCCCGGATGTTCGAGGACACAGAAGGCTCCCTCGGCCTTTCTCACAGCGAGACATGAAGCCACTGAGGGCTTCAGGCATCAAGGGACCTGATCCTTCTAAGCTCTGCCATTGACGTCGCAGGGCTGCGGCCGGGTGACATCCAGGGACTCTGAATTACAAAGGAAATACGCACCCGACACTGTGAGGCTGGCCTCGGCTGCCCCCCTCGTCCACACGCAGAGCTGGGAGCTGCCCCTGCAGACCTCACTGCTCGGGGAAGGGCGGTGACAGCCAAGCTTCTGCCACATCGCCCCCCCACCGCAAAACCTCACGACGGGGGCAGCCAAGGCATCCTACCCAAACTGTAAAGGAGAGAGAGAGGGGCCTCCTTTGCCCCAAAGGTGGGGATCACAGGCGGCCATCTCTCGGAGAGAGAAGAGACAGCACAGAGAGTGACAAGAAGGACAGAGGGCAGCCTGATGCCACGTGAGCAGCGGCCATGTGAGCCGACCACGTGTGCCCAGGAGCCTTCCTCGTGCCCCGCTCCCCCCACCCCTAGACGGTGGGTCCAATCCCCAGTGCTGGCAGCCCGCGGGAGTGCTGAGGACATCAGAGGCAGAGGCAGGCCGGGGCTGTACTTGGAACCCCCGGGGGCCACCAGGCAGACAGCCATGCCCAGGACACTGTGCTAAGGGAGCTGTATCTCCCTGGAGGAATCACCCCTTGAACCTGGCTTCTGTTCCTGGTTTCCAAAGAAATCTGAGCCCCAGAAAGGCTTCTAGAAGCCTCAGGGTGACAGTCTCCTAGCCGGTTCCACACTGAAAGTTTGTCCAGTTTTGTTCCGTCCATCCCTTGGACCATCCTGGGAGGGTTGGACCGGGACAGATGTCCCAAAGGAGAAATCAGCCGGTCCCAGGCAACAGCCTGCACTATGCATGCAGCAGACACAGTCATCTGCTCTGCCATTCCAAGCAGGGGGTTCAGCCCCCCCGCTCACTGGGACAGAAGAGGAAACGAGAGCCCCCTGTGTAGGGAGCTATCATCCTCGAGGGAGGGTGAGTGATGGACAAAATGAATACCAGCACTGAGCCTGTAAAAAGTACCAACAGCAACAGCGTGGGAAGCCAAACTCAGGATCAAGGGCTTAGAGGAAAATCCTTTTTCTCAAATAGGTTTGCTCCATGAAACAGTAAAAAGGATTTTTAAAGATTCACTGTGCTGTCAATAAGCTACAAGGGATGCAGCCTCTATAAATCAAAATCAGGCTCACGTCTCGATAGCTGAAACACGAAAGCAGCCCAGGTGTCCATCGACAGACGGATGGAGAAACAAAATGTGGTCCATCCATACAGTGGAATGTGAGTCAGCCTTAAAAAGGAAGGGAATTCTGACACAGGCTACAATGTGGATGAACCTCGAGGACGTTATGCCCAGTGACGTAAGCCCGTCACATAAGGTCAAATACTGTGTGTCTCCACTTATATGAGGTCCCTAGAGGAGTCAAATCCATAGAGACTGAAAGCGGATGGTGGGTGCAAGGGGCTGGGGGGAGGGGAGGATGGGGAGGGAGTTTGAATGGGGACAGTTTCAACGTTACAAATGAAAAGGATCCTGGAGACGGACGGTGGTGATGGTTGCACATCATGGATGTATTTAATATCACTGTACACTTAAAATGGTTAAGGTGGCAACTTTTATGTTATATGATTTTACCACAATAAAAAAAAAATCGGGGGAGAAAAGCTTAGAGAGACTAGGGCGCTATGATCCACATGAGGAAGGCAACAGTGCAGTGCAGTGTGGGGACAGGTGGAGGGGATCATCCCTCAATAAATAGCGCCAGGGCTTCTTCCCTGGTGGTGCGGTGGCTGAGAGTCCGCCTGCCGATGCAGGGGACACGGGTTCGTGCCCCGGTCCGGGAAGATCCCACATGCCGCGGAGCGGCTGGGCCCGTGAGCCACGGCCGCTGAGCCTGCGCGTCCGGAGCCTGGGCTCTGCAACGGGAGAGGCCGCAACAGTGAGAGGCCCGCGTACTGCAAAAAAATAAATAAATAAGTAGCGCTGGGTCGATTGGAAATGGAAAACAGAAGATCTTGACCCCTACCTCACACCATACAGAAAAATAAATCCCAGGTTGGCTGAGACCTACAAGCAAAACGTGAAACAATAAAGCTTCTGGAGGAAAACACAAGTAAACACCTTCCTGACCTCAGCCTTAACGAAGATTTCTTAAACAAACACGAAAAACGCTCACCACAAAATATTTGATAAGTTAGACTACATTGAAAAAAAACTTCTTGTCATCAAAAGACACCATTAGGAGTACTGCAATTCAATACATTATCTGAAAAAGGACTCGTAACAAAAACAGATAAAGAGCTCACGTAAATCAATAAGGAGAGGTTGACAACACCACAGAAGAGTGGGCAGAAGACGTGAAGGGCACTTCACAAGAGAGGAAATTCAAATGGGTGATAAACATATAAAAAGAGGTTCAACATCATTGATCATCGACCATAATGTGACATACTTCCAGCCCACCAGCAAAACTAAAATGAAAGGACAGAAAACAGCAAGTGGGCCAGGTGGGCTCTCACACCGCTGCTGGTGGGGTGCGGTCACCTTGGAAACACGTTTGTGCCCACCCCACCATCCCACGGTTCCACCCAGGACACACAGGGGAAATGCACCCGTGAGTTCCCCATCGACTGGTGCTGGAACATTCACAGCAGCGGCTATGATAATAGACCCAGGCTGGAAGCTTCCCTGATCCCCACAGTGGACACACCAGCCCTTGTGAGGACAAGGACCCACGGCACCACCTGGACTCCCGGGGATGGGGGAAGCGGGCCTGTGTTCCACCGAGGGCAGAAAACCCAGCCCTGCCACCTGGGGACTGGAAGAGTGTGCTGGGCGCCGGGTGCCCTCTTTCTTCTGACCTGGGCACTGCACTAGCTACAGAGTGTGTCCAGCTAGTTAAAAACCCACTTACTATGTGAGATTTATAGAAGTGTGTGTATTAGAGTCCTGGAGCTGCCGTAACAAAGCACCACAGGCTGACGGTCCTAAACAACAGAAACTGTCTCAGCTCTGGAGGCCGGAAGTCTGAGATCAAGGTGTCGGCAGGGCTGGTTCCTCCTGAGGCCTCTCTCCCAGCTTCTGGCGGTTGCCAGCATCTTCCGTGTCCCTCGACTTGTAGAAGCATCACTCCCGTCCCTGTCTCCATCTTCACATGGCCTTCTCCCCGTGTGTGTCTGTGTCCAAATGTCCCCTTTTTACAAGGACACTAGTCAGATTGGGTAAGAGCCCACCCTAATGACCTCATCTTAACTAATTACATCTGCATCGACACTGTTTCCAAATAAGTCCACATTCTGGGGTCCTTGGGGGTTAATACTTCAATATATAAATTTTGGAGGAACACAGTTCAATCCACAGCATGTGTGCATGTCTATAAAGTACATTATACCACAACAAAAGGGTTTCGGTGGGTTTTTTTGAGTTAACAATAAAAGTAGCTGAGGTGTATGAAACATATGCTAAGCTGGGCACTGCTCCATGCATATTCCAGGCATTACCTCACCCTCACAATTGCTCCAGATCCTTGGGAAAGAGGTCTAGATTTGGGGTGCAGTGGAGAGAAAAGGAGGGGACCTATCTGAGGCAGGTGGTCCTCCCATCCTGGGCATCCACCCTCCAGAGGACGTACCAGGCTCCTGTGTTGTGTCCACGCCAGGCTGCATCTCGGGGCGAGACCCTCACAGAAGGTTGGGCTCAGGTGCCCGTGGCCTGCTCCTCTCTGATGCCCCCCAGGGGGCGTCTTTATCAGCCGCTCCCAAAATCCACTGAGAAAAGAGGGAGAGTCGTGGCCCCAGATGCTTCGTCTTTAGACGGATGTAACGCTGAGCTGGACCAGGATGAAAATCAGGCCAAGAGGCTGGGAGTTGCTGACCCGAGTCAGACGCTATTGTGCTATCCTTATCATCACACTTTCGGGGCTCACACTTGCTTTTCTTTCATCATAGCTCAGGGCAACCTAATCCCAAACAGGATTCCAAATAATCTCCTCTCTAGACCTGAAGAAACGCGACACAACGGCCGTAATAAAATCTTCAGGGCAAGAAGAAATGGCAGACTTGAAACTGGAGAAAAACAAAACAGTGGCACAAAGGAAGAGCTTGAGAAACATTTTTCAATGCAAGTGAAAAGAAAACAACACAAAAGCGAGAAGCCAGGGAGAATGGTGGTCTCGCATAGCCTGACCCCAAATACTAGGAGACCCAGAAGGAGGCAGGGAAGGAAGGGGCAGAAGCATCCAGAAACTGAGATTGCAGGGGGAAAGTAAAAAGGCGGAGAGAGCACTACCAAGGGACGTTGTGGTAAAATGATCCATTTTCAGGAAAATCAAGGCATCTGAAAAGCTCCCAAGAGGAAAAGCCAACAGATGATCTTGAAAGTCGCTACAAGCAAGTTGTGCTCGTGTTTCCCACCAAAATGAAGGATGCCAGAGGACCACAGAATAACCAACATCGGCATGTGTGTGTAGGAAGCATCAGGACATGAGATGGTCTGGCCCTTTGGCGAAAGCCCCAGAAAGATGGCCCCCAAACGTGATTCTTCAAAGACCCACGCGATCCGTTTTAAATAAAACGACAAGGGGGTGTCATGCTAGAAAGCATGTGTCTGAGATATGAGAGTCAGATAAAAACAAGAGAATGAAAGCACTAACCACTGTGGAGAAGGTCGCTGCTGACACGAATTTAAAATAAAGTTATAACAATGCCAACTAAACGGAATGCATTTAAAACCTCAGGGCGATTTAAATGTTACAGCAGGAAGAGTGAGATTTCCAGGCTCTGAGGACTTAGATGCCCTGAGAGAAGGGGTGAAAAGGAAGATGAAAGCCTTCCTCTGTCTCCCGTAAAAGCGAGTCAGAAGTTACTGTTCAGATTTTGATTATTAGAGAAACACACATTTAGGACTCTTAGTTTAAAAAGGAAAGTTAAGTGGTAGAATCAAAAACACCATGTCTGCCTTCTAAACCATTATAGAAGATTAAGAAAGGAGAAAAGATGAGAACAAAAAAAGACCAAATAGAAACCACAACCTGTAAGGGAAAAGGATCTGAAAAAGAATGTATATATATGCAACTGGACCACTGCACTGTACGCTTGAAACTAATGCAACATTGTAAATCAACTACACTTCAATTTTTTAAAAAA
This sequence comes from Phocoena phocoena, assembly GCF_963924675.1. Taxonomy (NCBI): domain Eukaryota; kingdom Metazoa; phylum Chordata; class Mammalia; order Artiodactyla; family Phocoenidae; genus Phocoena; species Phocoena phocoena. Next base: position 137,054,915 of record NC_089223.1, read on the forward strand.
GGAGAAGAAGAAAAAAAACAACAATAACCCAGCAAGGAAAGAGGGAAGAAGTAAAGGATAAAAACTGCATCAAAACTCATTCCAAACCTATCAGGATTTCTGATTGTTTTTTTAAAAGCACTCCAACGTCTTACTACTTATGAGAGATATCATAAAACAAAATAACACAGGAGAGTATTAAGTGAAAAGATGATGAAGGGCACAGAGTGAAGTAAAAATACAGAAAGCGGCAGCTTTAATGTTGAAAAATTGAATTTACAGCAAAAAAATACTCAATGTGGACATTAGGGGTCGTATTATGTTGTTCAAATGTGTGAATAAAGATGGAGAATAATAAGAAACATTTGCGAGCTGAACAAGACAACAAGAAAACACCAAAAAAAAAGAAAGAAAATTATTATCAATACAGGGAGACGGGACTAGGTCTGCCTTACGGGCCAAAATAAACAAGCCTGGCAGGACGGAGACAGAGCAAGCAGATGGGTGAGGCAGGGGCCCTGCAGCGGACGCTTCAGGCGCTGTGGGACGTGCACACATATTCCCTTAGACACAACATAATTTCAATCAATATGTAAAATGCGAAGTTTATACAGTTCTTGTTTTCTTACCATAGTGTGATGAAGCTACAAATAACAAAAGTTTAAGTAAAAAAGTCAACCATTGGGCTTCCCTGGTGGCACAGTGGTTGAGAGTCCGCCTGCCGATGCAGGGGACACGGGTTCGTGCCCCGGTCCGGGAAGATCCCACATGCCGCGGAGCGGCTGGGCCCGTGAGCCATGGCCGCTGAGCCTGCGCGTCCGGAGCCTGTGCTCCGCAACGGGAGAGGCCACAACAGTGAGAGGCCCGCGTACCGCAAAAAAAAAAAGTCAACCACTTAGAAATGGAAAAGTTTTGGAGCAAGAAGGATATAAAATAATGTATTGTTTGTCATAAAATAAATATAGGGATACTCAGGATCCGCATATATGAGGTAGATCCAAAGCTATCATCAAGCATAAATCCGTAGCTGCAACAACTAACGCCATTTTTTAAAGTACGAGTAAAGAAATATGCTTGGTGTTCAACTTGGGAGTTTGAAAAATACTCCTGGTTTGAAAGGATGTTTGGCCAGCGGCCCTTGACAGACGCCTCAACCCCCGCTAGAGAGATGGCCGTCCACAGACAAAGCCGCCCTTACGACTCTGCCAGCTCCTACAGGTGGACGAGTGACCCACAGTGAGGAAACCGGGCTGAGACACATCACTGGACACCCCCTCACATGCACCTTCCCCCATGACAGGGGACCCTGTGCCTGGACTCCAGGGTCTCCCTGTGCCACACCGTCTTTTGGGGTGACAGTCACACTACCCCTTCCAGGCCACCTCATCCCATCACCATCTTTTACTGTGGCCTAAGAACCTTGTACCCAGCTGTGATCGGCTGAATTGTGTCCCCCCAAATCCATATGTTGATGCCCTAACCACCCCACCCCCGGGCCTCGGAATGTGACTATACTCGGGGAGAGGGCTTTTAAAGAGGTAAAGTAAAATGAGGTCATTAGGGTGGGTCCTAACCCAATATGATTGGTGTCCTTATGAGAAGAGATTAGGACAGAGACATGCACAGACAGACACAGGGAGACAACAGCAGTCTACAAGCCAAGGAGAGAGGCCCCAGAAGAAACCAACCTGTCCACACCTTGATCTCAGATCCCCAGCCTCCAAGACAGTGAGAAGATAAATTTCTGCTACAGAAATTTATCTTCTCCCAGTCTGCAGTACTTTGTTACACAGCCTGAGCTGACTGGTACAACAGCCAAGAAAGCAACAGCAGACATCCCCAGAGACAAAGGACCACCTCCCATGTACCCATCTTGAAAACTTTGTTTGAAGATGAACCCAGCCAATTAAGACACGGATGGAAATGATGTTCAAAACATCAGGAGGAAGACGGTGGAATGATGAGAAGAAACAGTGGGGCCAGCCTGGAGCCAACAGCACTGTGACTGTGATGGGTGGAAAGACAGACACGGCAGAAATACTTCTTGAAAGGGATATGACACGAGCTAACATCGAGAACACAAACTAAGTAATCAAATACTACACAGCGTACAGACGGCTAAGAGGCTCTGGCCTCCTCCTTCACCGGAACCCTGGGGTCCTTGCCGTTAGCAGATCCCTCCATGAGACCCAGACGGTCCACTGGGAAAGCCCTCAGGTGTGCAGGGGGTCATCCTGAGGGTGAACCTGACCCAGACGAGCTCCGGGTGTGCAGGACGACCCCAGCGTCATCCGGAGGTAGGAACTGACCCAGGTGAGCTCTGCCTGCTCCGGCCTCAGCAGCCCGTCTGGACTTTGCCGCCCTTGGGCCCGCTCTCCGGGGGGCGCTGACTGCCCTCAAACAGAGCACCTTGGCACTTCTCCACTTGCAGCCCAATTACAGAAAATCTGAGGGAAAACTACTCAGAATGAAGACTGAAAAAGACACTGGGATGCGTGGCAGAGGCTCTGACGAAGCAAAAAAAGAGAATCCAGGAGATTACTTGACCGTTTTCCAGCCCTGCGGCTACACCGTGTAAGCAGGTCCCCGCCTTTCCGCCTCACGCTCTTCCCCAGCACATTGCAGCTCACCCAGCCCTCGGGGACCTGTTTATAAGTGCTTCCCCGTCTCCTCCCCAGCAGGAGGCCAGGCACAAGAGAGAGAAAGCAAGGAGCAACTTTGCTCATCACGTGTCACCAGACACTCGTGCGGGTCCTAGGATCCATCATCGAGCCAGACAGACCATGAGCACCTGCCTTCAAATACTTAGTGTGTGTGGGGAGATAGAAAATGATACACGTGGTATCACTAAATACGTCATATTGTTAGCAGGCCATGAGCACCGTGGCAAACCCGGCGTGAATGCCATGCCCGAGGGCAGCGCTCGAGCTGAGTCTCGAAACCTGAGCAGAAAGGCCAGGGACGGCTGACAGCAGTCATGCCTGGGAGGTGGCATCCCAGGCAGAAAAAGGAGCTAGTGCAGGTCATCCGCCGCGGGCAGATAGCGACTCTGTCAGCGTAGCCATGATCCCCGATTTCTCCACCCACTCCCGCAGGCCCTCCAGGACTTGCCGGCCGTCACCTCGATGGGTGACGGACGGGGTGCTAGGCTGACCGCATCAGGGGCCGCAGTTCCCCACCCTCCCTGCGTCCACCCTGCACCCTGCCTGCGACCTGCAGGCCTCCCGCTGAAGCAGGGGGAGCCTAACCCCTACCGCAGCCCACTCCCTCCTGCCTTGGCTCTCCCGCAGCTCTGCTGGGATGTACCAGGTGTGATTTTCTTTTTTGTTTGTAGTCACTGCGCTTCTTGAATCTGCAGGTTCATGCATTTCATTAGTTTGAAAACACTGGCAGCCGATATCTCCATAAATACGGTTTCTGCTGCATTCTCTCTCCCCGTCTGCTGGGGGCCAGTCCCACACACACCAGCCCACTCACCTCCCTGCCCTTTCATCCTTTGTGTTCTGTGTGCTTGGAGTCCCGGCTGCCCCAGTGGTCACTCAGCGCCTTCTAACAAGTGGTGCTTTGTTTTGCTGTTGTCTTCATCTGGCTTTTCTCGTTCTCAGCAGGAGGCAGAGATCCAAGCACATTTTTAATCAAGGCCCCGAACCTGGCCCAGCCAGAAACAAAGCAAGGTGCAAAGCAGCAGGGATGGTGAACCCAGCAACACGGTCCACATTCGCCGAGTCCCCACGGGCGCCTGGACCCACACTGGCCAGCACTTCATTCTCACCTGGACGCTCAGCCCGGAGCCCACCCTTCCCTCTAAGCAGACAGCTTCCAGGATAGGAACAACAGGAGGGACTGGTGGGCCGTCAGGAGACGGGGGCCGTCAGGAGACAGGGGACGTGCGGGGCCTTGGGTTGAACGGGGCCGGGGGGGAGGGGCCCGCTGAGTGTCCACCTTGCCGAGACCTGGCAACAAGATGGGGGTGGGGGGGGCGGGGGTAAGATACAAGCTAACCCTCAAAACTCAGGGAAAAAACCCCTGCTTCCTCCCATCTTTCACCCGTATCAGTGCAACCAGCGACCGTGCATTTAGTCTTGTTTAAAGTGAGAACCGCACGTCAATACCTTCAGACGCTTTTCCTCCAATGTTCCAATTTTCTCATCCCCTTGCTTAAGTCTGTGAAAGGAAGCGCATCTCATTTCAGTCCAGCTCAGGCCAAGCACCTGACTGTGCCCTCCCTCCCCCTCCCCCAAGCTGGGGTTGGAGACACAGAGATGGGTCAGACCGACCCCAAGCCGAGGGAGGGAGACCATGGACACAGGACAACCCAGAATGCTGCTTCAGAGGGGAGTGTTAGGGCTGCAGGGGAGCAAGGGGCATCCACGGGGGCTTCCTGGAGGAGGCGGCATTTGAGCTGAGTCTGAAGGCTGAGCAAGGAGAGGTGTGCTGGATGAGAAGGGAGAAAAGGGAATTGCAGTGGAAAGATGAGCATGGACAAAGGCCCCGGGACAGGAGCACAGAGGCCACGTTCAGGGCTGCCGTGGAGACACAGGCCTGGACGGAAGTGGGGCTGCAGACAGGTCAGCTCAGTGAAGGCCTGCAAAGCGGACTTGACTTCAGGCTGCGGCCAGTGGGAGCCTTTGAAGGATGTTTGGCGGTGACGGGGCATGAGCAGATCTGAAGGTGTTTGAACTGGGCCGGCCTGGAGGCAGGAAGGCCAGGGGAAGGTGGGCGCAAGGACAGGGGTGGCGGCCGTCCTGGGCCCGGGCCAAGGAGAGCAGGGGGCAACCTTGGGTTCAGTCTGAGAGCCAGGTGTAGTGAGAGGCTACCCAGGTGACCATCAGGTTCCACGGCGCCTTCCTGTGACTGCCTCACCTGTTTATTCTCTCCAGGAGGGAGGGTGGTACGAGGAGGGCGCACCATGTAGGGGGCAGCAGGTTCCCAGGGGAGGGGCAAGGGGTTTTCTCAGGAGGGGCTGCTTTTCTGAGCTGAGCCTCTGGAGAGATGCAGGCCTTGATTCCAGAGAGAAGCATCCAGTGTGGAAACTTCTGTCCATCCCAGGTGGGCGGGGCAGAAAGCCTGCGTGTTGGCGCTCCTCGGGCATAAGGTCGGCCCTGCAGCACCTGCGGCCCTCCACGTGCCCCCCACACCTAGAGCCTCGGCCGTGTGGAAAGAATGTCTCAGTGAGACCAGCCGGGTCCTGCTCTAGCTCTGCCCCTTCCAGCCGCACCAGTCACGCGATGTCTCTGAGCCTCAGTTTGCCCATCTGTGCAGTGGGCAGAATCCGCCCAGCCTGGGGATGCTGAGAGGACCGCAGGGGGTGAGGAGCTCATGTGGGGCCAGTACGTGGTCCGAGTCCACTCAGGGATGAGCCCCAGGGAGGGGGAGAGGCACACCCCGACATGACGCCAACCCGAGGGTGAGGTTCAGACTCAACCTGGATCATGTACGACTGCCAGCCCCGTGGGCACTGGAGCCCACAGCTGTTTCTTAGGGTGAAGCTGAGACCGAGCCCCTCCCCTCTCCCCAAAGGACCGAAAAGGACCCATACGAAGTGTAATCTGTCTGTGTTGTTCCAGTTGAGGGGATGTCTGTGCCCAATGACAACAGACACTGGGGTCCTCTCCATCGGACAGAACCACAGCACAGGGGCTTGAGACCAGAGGGGAGGTCACAGGCCGGGGTGGCCTGGTTGGAGGTACAGCTGGACCTCAGCCAGCCCGGCCCCCTGCCAGGGGCCCTTCAGACCCTGCAAACCGCGTTCTCTGGGCTTTTGCCAAGCCATCTGCCAAAGAAAACAGAGAGAACCTCTGCCTGGTCTGTGCCTCGGGACCACCAAGGACGTGGATGGAATACGCACACGTAACCTGTAAAGTGCAATGCACCCTGTAACATGAAACATCTATGAATGAAAAGGCTGGAAGTGATGCGGTCCAGGCAGCCTTTGGGGGAAGAACGCTCCAAGCAGAAGAGAAGCAGTGAGGAGGGGAGGACTGCAGAGCAGAGAGTGACGGGGAACAAGTGGGTGGGCAGGGGCGGCCACCAGGGCCCTGCGTGTGCTGCCAGGATCAGCTGGGGGACAGGCGGGCGGGCGGACCACGAGAGGAGCAGACACTGACCAAGACGGACCCAGACAAATAAGGGCTAGTCCCTGCCCAGCAAGGATGGGCACAAGTGCCAGGAAGAGGGTGGTCTGGAGACATCCCAGCCCTGTGTCCCCATCCAGCTGTCCGATGGGAGCCCCAGCCCTCTGTGCACGGCCCTCAGGTCCTCATCTGGGAACCCGGGGGTCAGAGTGCCTCTTGTCCAAGTTCCCTCTGGCACAGATGTTCTGCCCGGCAGCCACCAGCTTGGGGGACACTCCAGCCTGCAGCAAGGAGCCGGGAAGGGCGTGCGTGCCTAGGCTGCAGCCTCCCCGCGTGTGCCCGCTGCACGAGCCCTTGCTTACCGCTTGAGGTCAGGCGGGGTCAAGTGGAGAAAACTCTGAACCCAGCCCCTGCCTTCATGCCAGGACCACGGCCCCCGGGTGCCAGAGAGATGGACCGTCCCTGCCCTCATCCATTCACGGTGACCGAGGTTTGAGCTCCCAGTGTCTCCGTGACGGCTGCACGTCGGGTCAGGCTGGCCACAGTCACTGCCCTTGGCAATGATTCCAAAACAGCTGGTCATTTGCAGTTCAGCACAAAAACCCTATTTCAAAGGAAGCTATCATGAGAAGTGTGACCCCGAGAGGGAAGAGCTAGCATTTACTTACAGCCATCTGTGTGCAGGGACCACAGGAACATTGCTTCCTATTTCTCTAATTTGTAACAGCGTCCGTTTCCATGAGAAAGTCGGGACCTTGTGTGATGCCAGCGCACTCTGCCCTGGGAGCTCTGCTAAGACCCAGCCGTCCCCTTGAGGACCGTTCCCGACTGAAGAAGCAGACAGCAACAGGGACCACTAGGCCCAGACCCAGTGGGAAGGTCCAGGAATTCACAGCCCCGAAGCAGCTTCAGGGCCCTGGGGCACTTTGCCTTCTCTGGGGGAATTACTCAGCTTTCCTCCTGACTCCTGGCAATAAGTCCCTGATTTTTCTGCTGCCAACGCCAAGGGACACGGGTTCAAGCCCTGGTCCGGGAAGATCCCACCTGCTGCGGAGCAACTAAGCCCGTGAGCCACAACTACTGAGCCCGCGTGCCACAACTACTGAAGCCCGTGCGCCTAGAGCCCGTGCTCCACAACAAGAGAAGCCGCCACAATGAGAAGCCTGGGCACCGCAACAAAGAGTAGCCCCTGCTCACCGTGACTAGAGAAAGCCTGCATGCAGCAACAAAGACCAAGCGCAGCCAAACATAAATAAATTAATTAAAAAATAAAAATAGGACTTCCCTGGTGGCGCAGTGGTTAAGAATCCGCCTGCCAATGCAGAGGACAGGGGTTCAAGCCCTGGTCTGGGAAGATCCCACACACCACGGAGTAACTAAGCCCGTGCACCACAACTACTGAGCCCGCATGCCACAAGTACTGAAGCCAGCATGTCTAGAGTCCGTGCTCCGCAACAAGAGAAGCCACCGCAATGAGAAGCCCGCTCACCACAACGAAGAGGAGCCCCTGCTCGCCACAGCCAGAGAAAAGCCCACACGCAGCAACGAAGACCCAACCCAGCTATAAATAAATAAATAAATATATATAATTTTTAAAAATAAAATTATATGTATATAATTTTTAAAAATAAAATTATATATATAATTTTTAAAAATTAAATTAAATTAAAATTTTTTTAAAAAATTTAAATAATAAAATAACTTTTAAAAAATCCCTGATTCTTCAAAGAACACAGAGCCCGGTGCCCCTCCCCTCCCCCTCCCCCTCCCCCACTGAAAAACTGGAGCAAAAGGAGGTTTGTTTCAAATATTCCAGACGACTGGCACTCTGACGGTATTGCGGGGGCGGGGTCCCCACCCTGGACATGCGGAAGGGGCAGGGACATACGGAGGGCGGAAGTGCACGTTGAACATTTCTGGACAATGGTGGTGGCCGAAGTGCAGGCTGCTGGGGAAGAGGAAGTTTGGGGTGGGGCCTCGTAGCAGTCAGCTGGTGCTGCGTAACGACTATTTCCCTGATGTACAAACTCAGCCTTTCTGTTGTCTGGTCAAGGCTGGGCTCAGCTGGGAGGCCAGCTCTGAGCGGCCACTTGGGTCTGGGTCTGCTCCATGTGCTTCTCATCCCCCGTGGTCCAGCAGCCTGACTGGGACCGTCTCCCAGGCTGAAGGCAGAGGCACAGGGCGGAGAGCAGGAAACTCTCTTAAAGCCCAGGCCCAAAACCCGCACACTCTCTCTTCTGTTGATCACATGGTCCAGCCCCATCCAGGGTCCCAGACGCGCATTCCTCTTTCAGCTGGAGAAACAGTCTGGTGGCAAAGGGCTTGGATGCAGGACAGAGTGAAGGATGGTGGCCAAGGATGCCACCTGCCACCCAAGCCTAAGAAACTTTGACTTGGTCCTAGGGCGATAAGAGGCCGTCAGCAAGTGACACATGACAAGGGCTGCGGGGGTGGGAGGGTGAGGTAGGGCTGCTACAGTTCATCGCCCAGGGGACGGAGGGAGGAAGTGCACTGCCTGTCAGTGGCCTAGAGAGATGGCACACAGCCAGAGCACCCGGCTGGTCCAGTGGCCGCGTGGACCTGGGAGGCGTCTGGACCCCTGTGCCACCTTCTCCCTGAGCCCCACTACAAAGGTTCCACTGCCCCTCTCTCCGGAGCCCGGGGGGTCCCTCCCCCGAGCCCCTCTTGTCCTCGCCAGATCACGCAGGCCCTGGGCTCCAAAGGGTCCTTCCTCAGCAGGAGGTCTCCCCGTCTTTGAGGGGAGGGTGCGCACGAGGACCCCTCTACCCAGCCTCAGTCTCCCCATACCCACTTATCCAGCCCCTCCCAGGGAGCATTCCCCCCACAGAAGGGAAGACTCTCCCGCTCCTGTCTTGTCTCCACGGCCCAAGTGCTTTAGGGTTTGGCTGTGCTGGAGGCCAGCGTGCGCCTTCCCTGCCCAGGGCGCCCCGGTACAGTAGCAGGGGTCCTCACGGCACCTAGAAGGGGGGCCACAGGACAAGGCCCTGCACCTGTGCAGGCAGTGGGGCAGCAGGAAGCCAAGTGGAGGTGGCAGGGGCTTTCCAGACATCAGAAGCCCCCAGAACTACCCCCATCTTCCTTGAGAAGTAAGGAGCAAGGGAGGAGTGAGGTGGAGGCAGGAGGGGAGCTTACATGCCTCCCTGGGCAGTGAGCTCACTCCTTGCCTGGTCTAGGGGGCAGAGCCGACATGGGCGACACCATTCTTCCTACTCCTTCCCCCTGCCCCCCGGCCTCCTGTCTCCCACACTCACACACACACACACACGCACACACACGCACGCCAGGCAGCGCAGGGGAGCAGCACACGGAGCTCTCAGCCCCCTCTGCCCAGGACTGCCCCGCAGAGATGGGGAAACAGGGCCCGCGGCCCTTGGCAGGCAGGGAGGGGGAGCGGGCCGTCGGCAGATGATGGCCTGGGCGGGGGGCCGCCCTGGTGTCTGCACAGATGGAGGCTCCCCTGTGTCCAGCGCGTTCACGTGGCCTCTGCCACGGCCTCCCCACCCGCTGAGCATCTTGCCATCTGTGCACACACTTAACTCCAGCTCCACCCCCTGGCTATGCTGGGCCTGCCCCGTCCCTGCCCCTTTGGCCCGCCTACCCCCAGCAGCCACCTTCTGCGGTGAGGGTTCGACCCCATCACGGCGCTGTCTACAGTCCTCCATGGCTCCCACTGCCCTTGGGACCAAGCCTGGGCCTGACGCTGCCGGCCTGGAAAGTCTCTTCCGCTGGGCCTGGTTCTGCCCTCCCCGCCCCAGACCCTCATTCCCTCGTGGCCCAGCTCTGGAGAACCCCACAGTTGCCCCCTTTCCTCTAGACGTGCCACCTGCTGTCTGGGACCTTCCCCCAAGGCCTTGGAGATGAAAGACCCCGTCTGTGTCTCAGCTCGGCTCCCCTACCCCCTCACCAGTCACGCCACCTCGGTTCACGCTGGATAACGCATTTTACAGATACCCCCTCACCAGTCACGCCACCTCGGTTCACGCTGGATAACGCATTTTACAGAAGAGGGTGGCCAGCGGGCGGAGACCGCAGGGTGAGGGAGTGAGCCGCATGGACGCGGGGAGCCGTGCCCCGGGCAGCACGTGCAAAGGCCCTGAGGCAGGAGCATCCTGGGGAGGCGGAAGGATGTGCAGAGAGGTCACGAGGCTGGGTGGGCTGAGAGTGGTGAGGGGGTGACGGGCTGTCGAGAGCGTTCAGTGCAGGAAGCGCAAGAAGCAGCCCGCTGGTGCCCGGCCCGGAACAGTAATTACTACCCCGTGTGGACCTCCCTCCTGCCAGCCACTGTCCTGTGCACACATTCGTGCCAACACAGTGTTTAACCCTCACAGCAATCCCCGCATTGTGCCCTCTTGCAGATCAATGAGTAGGCAGAGAGGGGAAGTGACCTACCCAGGGCCACAGAGCAGATAAAGAGCTACAGGCTGGGCCACACGTGTGCCCCCCGCCCCCCCCGAGGCAAGGCCCCATCTGGCCTGGGTCATGGGGTGACAGCGCGGGACTCGGCATCAGCGGCCCTCCCAGGAGCCAGCTAAGTGGAGGAGATGCGTGCTCCCAAGTCCCTCGATTGCCTGAACTGAAACATTAAACCATTCATCCATTCACTCACTCACACATACATTCACTCACTCACTCATTTACTCAACAAATCCCACTAAGCCCCACCCACCCCTCAAGCCCAAGCTGAGGACACTGCAAAGCACAGCCCCATCCCCAGCTGGAGGGGTCCTTGGACAAGGACAAGAGCCATGGTGAGGAATGCACAGGGATGGCTGAGTGTGAGAGCTCTCTCCTGGCCATCAGCCGAAAGACATTCCGTCTCGTGGGCACGGCCACGCTCTCCCAGCTTTTAGGGCCACACTGTCCGTTCCTGTTAGGACTCTCAGGGACACAAGAGACCCTGAGGTCTCCTGCCAGGCCTGCCACCACACCCGCCCTGTGTCCCTGGCTGGGAAGGGAAGATGTCACCTGCCAGTGGCCTAGAGAGATGGCACGCAGCCGGCCTACGTGCCCAGACTGGTCCAGATGCTCTGCGGACCACTGAGCTTCGAGACGCCGGCAGATGGGCATGGGGAGAGGACCGCCTGAGTCTGCCAGGCCCTTTGGCAGATGGAGGTCAGCAGGGCTGCTCAGGCCAGACCTCAGGCAGGGGACTTGGGGTCTGGGGTCCCAAGAATCAAGGCAGATTGGGCGTGGGGCGTGGAGAGACATGTCCTGGCCTCGGCCCAACTGGGCTGGAGGCGTGAGACCAGACACCAGACACAGCAGACGCTTAAGTGAGAAGGAGTTCCCTCCCCTGCAAAGGGGCTGCTCCGGGCTGAATTGTGTCCCCAGAATTCACACGTTGAAGCATTAACCCTCAGTTCTTCAGCATGTGTCCATGTTTGGAGATACGGTCTGTAAGGAGGTGATCGGAGTGGCCCTAACCCAACATGACCAATGTCCTCATAAGAAGAGCAGATTAGGACATAGACACACGTAGAAGGAAAACGACAGGAGAAGACGGCCGTCTACACACCAAGGAGAGAGGCTTCAGGAGGACCCATCACTGCCCACACCCTCACCTTGGACATCCAGCCTCCAGGACCTTGAAGAATAAATGTCTGTTTTTTAAGCCACCCCGTCTGCAGTACTTGGTCATGGCAGCCAGAGCAGACTAACAGGGCCGCCCAGAGAGGGCAGCACATGTCAGAGTTTGGTCCTGCCTGGCCGCATCCTCCCAGCTGCATGGGCCCCGGCAGAACTGGGAGTGGTTGCCATAGTCACCGAGCGCCAGGCTAAGGCCAGCACTTCATCATTTGGCTCCGGAGCTTTGTAACGATGGGTGAAGTCTGCGGTTCCCGCACAGTGACTGAGGCTCAGGGTGGCCTGCAGTGAGGGGTGGGGAAGCCACGAGCCCCTGAACTCCTGTGCACCACCAAGCCCTCCTGGGGGGACAGGTAAGCGTTCAGCAAGGACGACGGAGAGCAGGAGGTCCAAGACCTACGACTTCACCCTGGGGAGCCTGGCCCCTGGCCTCTGGCTGGCCCAGGGAGCCCTCCACCCAAAGCTCAATACGCCCAGGAAGCCAGCCCTGCGGTGCCCTCCCAGCCCCCAGCCTCACAGAAGGATGGGGTACCCGGAGAGCCCTGCTAGGGATGGGGACCAATGACCGATGAAGCTCAGGGGCTCCCCGCAGAGCTCGGGGAGCTCTGAACCCTGTTCGCCAGTTGATCTTCCTCCTGGGAGTGATGAGTGGGGTGTCTGGGTCGGAGCCTGGGCTACCCCCACAGATGTGACTTAGGGACCCAACGTGCCACTGGTCTTGGGGCAGGCCTGGAGCCTCCCCTGTGCTACGGCTTGGCCTCCAGTTTGTTTTCACTGCTCTTGTTTTGTAAGTGAGAAGGCTGGGCCCAGAAAGATTGCAGTTTGCCTGGGGACACACCTCCTAAGGGATTGAGCAGAATTTGAACCCAGGGTTCCTTGGCTTGTGAGCCCCCCTCAGGTAGGTCCCACACACACACCCCACTGGCTCCTTCCCCAAGGTGTTCCCTCTACTTGGAATGCCCTTCAAAATTCAGTGCAGACAGGTCACCTCCTCCAGGAAGACTTCCCTGACTCCCCACCCCACCCAGCCAGCTAGTGTAGATGCCCTTCTCCAATGTAGACAAGCTGTCGTTAGCTCATTCAACACATTCTGGGCAGAAGCCTGTCCCTATCTGCATCTTCGCTCCAACCCCTGGTGCACAGCAAGGTGCCAGCCCTGCTAGACCCACCCCAGTCTGAACAATTGCCATCCTCTGGGCAGCTGTGAGCAAACCTTCCGTGCCTTCAGCTAAGCTCTTTTCACTAGCTCTGTGTTTGTTTTGCTTGTTTTTGCCCTTTTAAAGTAGAAATCGTTTATTTTTAGCATATAGATGCTGTTGCTTTCTTTTAAAGAAGGTGCAAAAAAATGCTGTTTCTTTGCTCGGCCCAGCATGTCTGTGAGCAGCCCTTCTCCTCAGACACCCCTGAGACTCTGTCTGGGCCCCGGCATCCGTGGCTCCCCTGGATTCTCAGAGGGGAGGCGCTCGGGGTCGAGAGGGAAGGGAACGTGGTGATTCACTTCTGGGGGACAAACCAAAGACGCAGAGGAAGGCCCCCTCCCCACTGCGAGCAAGGCATCTTTGGGCTTCAGGGAGGCAGGGCTAGAACGCGAGCATCAGTGCTTCCTGCCACTCCCGGGAGCCCACTGGCCATCCCTCCTGGCTGGGCGCTGGAGCCTGGGGATGCAGCCAGTCCCTGCCCTTGAGAATCTCAAAGAGCAGAGTCGGAGACAGAATAAGAGGCGTGAGGGCTGCGGCCGAGTAAGGGAAAGGGAATGGGGCCGCAAAGAGGGTTCCAGAAGGCCTCCTGGAGGAGGTGGCTCCTGAGCTGAGCCCTGAAGGACGGGCAGGAGTTCAACAGTTGAACAGGCACAGAAGGGATGTGGCAGGAGCCCCTGGCAGCACAGGAGACGGTCCTGGTCAATAACGCCCGCCGGGCAGGGCTGTGGTAAGGGCTCTCCAGGCTCGTCCACCCACTTATTCACTTTTCCCTTCTTCTGCCAGCGGTGTCCCCCCTCCGGGAAGGTCCTATCCTCTGGCCAGGCCTCCTCCTTCAGTTTTTACTCACCTTCCTGCTTCCCCACGTTCCAGCCAAGGAGAAAGAAGCAATCAGGCCAGGCAGCCCCAGCCTGCCAAGAGGGAATGAGCCACGTGGGCATCCGCCTGGGTCCCCCATTTACACACGGGTTTGGGAGAGCTGTGCCCACACCCCCACGCGACAGCACACACTCCTGCACACGTGCACGCACGGGGCACTCACACGCAGGCGCCTACCCGTGCAGGCACACACACACCGAGGCCCCTGACGCCCACATCACAGGCTGGTGGAAAGTGGCAGGAGTCACCGTCACCGGTTGCATCTCCGCGGTTTCCACGGCAACTTCCCTCGCAGACACCCTGGGTTTGGTCCGGCTCTCTTCCCGCCTTCTGCAGCCTTTCAGAGCAGACCTCTCTGGTGCCGGACGGCTCAGCACTCGGTCATTGGCCTCTGTCCTCGTGGCAGCAAACTGTCAGGACTGCACCTGCCCTGCCCTTAAGATGCTGCCTGACCTCCTGGAAGCTGCGACCTCGCTGAGCCTCAGCTTCTCTGGGCCCATGGAGCAGAAGCCACCGTCCGAGGGCTGGGCGTGCGACTGGCCCGGCACGCGTAGCTGTCTCCTAGCGGCTGTCCCTTGACTCGGTCTGGGGGTCTGGGGTGGGGGCCCCAGAAAGGGGGCTGCTCTGTATGTCGACCTGGCTGGGGTGCCAGGGCAGAGCTGGCAGAGGGCCTGTCTCTGCCTGGCAGTCCCCTCAGGAAGGGCACAGATGTGGCCCTTCCGGTCACAGCTCTGTGATCCCACGAGGCAGAAAGCCACCTGGGCAGCGCCGGCCACCCAGGGTCCCTGGGGCCAAGAGCTCTGTGAACGGCAGTCATTTTCTCAGCCAAGGGTGGCCTGGGGCCATCCTGGGTCCCCCTCCAGCTGGATCCACGGGCCACTCTCCACTCAGCAGCAGGTGACCTTTCAGGGCTCCTGCCTCTCTCCCTAATTCTCTGTCCCGGCGACACACGCTCCCTCGGGGCCTCTGCACCGGCCTCCCGCCTGCTCTGCCTTCTCACACCAGCACACGTGGGGCTCGATCCCGGCATATCCGCTCACAGACTGCCAGGGGCAACCAGCGTGCCCCCAAACCCCCAGCACGCTGCACCCCAAGCCAAGGCCCAGGCCTGTCCCTCCATCGAATGACCAGACCCGGAAGCGTGGGATGGGGGCATGGCCTCTGTCCCTGGGTGGGGACCGGCACGGCCTGCCTGCCCCCCAGCCTCCCTCACTCCCTGGGAGAGGCCACGCAGCATCTTACCAGCCTTGTCTTCTGTCTTGATAAGGAACGGACCGCATTCCCCCCTGCTGCGGGTCACACAGGCTGACAGCGGCTGCCGTTCCTACTGTCCCAGAGCTGCGTGCACGGACTCCCGGCTACCCCTCACTGCCCACCCCCTGAGCCCACAGCGTCCCTGCTCCACGGTCCTGTCACAGGTCCACCTGTGCCATGCACCCCTGGGCATTCTCCAGGCACGGCAGTGGTCACCAGGCACAGTGTCCCCACATGGCCCACGTCCCACATGCCCATACAGGCCTATCCAGGGACCACGTGGCCTTCCCCTTCCCTGTATGCACAGGTACAATCTGTAGTGGGCGCGGGTTTGATCCCTGGTCAGGGAACTAAGATCCCTCAAGCCACACAGTACAACAAAAAGAAAGAAAGAAAGAAAGAAATTGAAATGTGACAGAGGAAACTCTACAATTGCCCCAGGAATTTATGAGTGGATTCCTTTAAAATCTAAGAGCAGGAAAAGCCTTTCTAATCATAACTCAAAGCCAGAAGCAATGAAGGGAGATACTGGTGATGCCGAGATACAGATTGTATGTGTACATGTGAAACACTGAGCCCATCAACAAGGTCAAACACATGAGGTCAAAACGTGGAAGAAATACGACAATTCATGTCAGGGTCAAAGGGCTCATCCCCCTACTGTATAAAGAGATTTCGATATGACAGGGAAGGGGAGGACCAAATCTGATGAAAAAAAGAGGGGAGGACAGAAGACGTGAGCAGACAGGTCACAGAAGGAGAAACGCAGAAATGCAGAGGTCCCTCAATCACAGGAAAATGGGCTGAACCTCACTTATCATGAGAGAAATGCAAATAAACCACCAGAGATTCCCCCCCCCCCCCCGCTTCCCAAGCAGAGCTCCACGGATCTCTGGGCAGGTGGGCGCAGAGTCAAGCACCCCCATCCGCCGCTGGAGGGGGAACAACGCAGTGCAACGCTGGAGGGAAATTCAGCGACAAACGACAATTTCCCTTTAGACCCAGGAATCTCCAATCCATCCGGAAGACACGCCTCCTAGAATGTGGAATAGTGCCTACAAAGGGTGCTCGTCAGGGCGGGGTCAACGTTGCCACACCACGGGGCACTCGCCAGTGCCCTGGCTTCAGTCAGAAGGGCCAGGCGCTAAGAGCAGGCTTCCCAGCCCCAGAGCAAGGGCTACACAGGATCCACCCCCACAAAGCTTAAAAACCAGCTTCAGCTCACCCTTCCCCCCCCCATATCCTCAAGTCCATGCTCTAGTAGGTCTGTGACAAAGTGAGAGAGAGGCATGGACATATATACAATACCACACATAAAATAGATAGCTAGTGGGAAGCAGCCGCATAGCACAGGGAGATCAGCTCGGTGCTTTGTGACCACCTAGAGGGGTAGGATAGGGAGGGTGGGAGGGAGGGAGACGCAAGAGGGAGGGGATATGGGAACATATGTATATGCATAACTGATTCACTTTGTTATAAAGCAGAAAGTAACACACCATTGTAAAGCAATTGTACTCCAATAAAGATGTTAAAAAAAAAAAAAAAAAAAAAAAACACCTTCCTAAGGACCACGCCGACCCACCAGCAAAATAATTGCTGGCCGGGGCACAGTTCAACAGTCCGGACACAACCATGTTGATCATTTAAAAACGTATATTGTGAACCTTGGGGAAACCTCTAAAAAGGTTTTTAAAGAGGTGTAAATAAGTCAATAGAAGAGATTAATTGAATCATTTTTAAATGATCTATCGAAACAGAGATGGCAGGAAAAGAAGGGGAAAGATACAAAAAGCAAACGTGGTAAACGTACTCACGTATGTGCTTCTGAAGAATAACGGTAGAACGCAGCTCACTCATGGAAAATAAAAGAAAACCTTCACTTATGAAGGACTCATACCTAACTTCCCATTTACAGAAAAGAACAGCACACAGGACACCTTGCACAGTACTGGGGGAACAGACAAAGGCAGGACCTCGGGGCCATCCACACCTGGCCCAGCCCTTCAGGATGAATGTCATGAAAAATGTGTCGAGGAATTACAGTTCTAACCCAAAACTTTAAATCTAGAAAGAACTCATCTGGATTAAAAGAAACCAAAGAGGCAAACAAGTGATGCAGTGCATAAAACTTGGCTGGGTCTTGGTTCAAACTCACAGCTACAAAACAAGTTTGAGGGACATTCTGGCCACTTTCAGTCTGGACAGGATATTAGCTGGTATTTGAGAACTAATTTCTAATTTTCTTAGGTATGACAGTGGCATTATGGTTCTGTGTTTAGGGTTAAGTGTCACTGTGTCTGCAACTTATATTGAAATGTTCAGATAAAAAAGAAGGAAGGAGAGAAAGAACACACATGGCAAGATGTTGATAACAGGGCTTCCCTGGTGGCGCAGTGGTTGAGAGTCCGCCTGCCAATGCAGGGGACACGGGTTCGTGTCCCGGTCCGGGAAGATCCCACATGCCGCGGAGCGGCTGGGCCCGCGAGCCATGGCTACTGAGCCTGCACGTCCCGGAGCCTGTGCTCCGCAACGGGAGAGGCCACAACAGTGAGAGGCCCGCGAACCGAAAAAAAAAAAAAAAAAGATGTTGATAACAGCTGAACCTGGGTGGGAGAGATACACGTGCTGATCTTCCATATTATTCTTCCATTATGAAAGCATTCGTAAGTAAGAAAAAATCCCGCAGTTACGCGCAGATCAGATTTCCAGGAGGGGCGACCATCTGGCGCACAGGCACGTGCCCAGAAGTGAGCGAGAAGGGCTGCTCAGCGGCCACCATGGCCAGCACCAGCCACACCAGGCCGTGTCTGCCGTGTACAAGTTGACTGGTCCAGCCCTGGCATCCAACCCACCCTCACCCCCCCCCCCCACCCTCTGCCCATCTGCTCTGATTCCCATCTGGGGATCCACGTGGTTTTCAGGAAGCTGACTCCACCCTAATCTGAGTGTTCTATCCTCCAACCTCAGAGGTTGGTTCAAGGATGCTCAGGTGATCTAAGTCAGTCCAGTCAGCTCAGAGTGGGTGTGGATAAAGAGCCATAGCCTCAGGACCTGTTGGCAAACAACTTGAGAACAGATGGGGAGGCAGCCCTGGGACAAACCAACCCTGCAGAAGCAGCATGCAGAGGCTAAGGACTGGGTCCTTGGTGGCACCCTGGAGCTGCTGGAGCACACCTCACCTGAAGCTGTCACTACCGCTGGGTTGGTCTGTTGTAGAAGCTGATAGATTCACTAAGGCTGCATTTCTGTTGCTCACGACCTAGCGCATCCTTTAATGCTATACAGTTCTATAGGGGAGTCCCTCAGGCCCTCAATTACAGCCTTAAATCAGTAAACAATTCTGTACCTTGTTTCCCAGAACTCAGGAGTGTAGACCCTAAAATTTAGGAGAGGGAAGGGCAGCTGCAGGCAGGGCATGTCAAAAACATGGAACAGTGAGAGCTGACAGCACACAAGCAGATGGGCTCAGCACAAAAGAGGAAGCCCCGATGCCCACCCTCGTGCACAAGCAGGGAAATGCGTATTAAAGCCACAGTGAGATAGAGCTTCACACCCACCAGGCTGGCAAAAGTTCAAAACCAGGGTAAAATCAAGTGTCAATTCATGGAGCTTCACTTTAGGAAGCAATTTAGCACCTGAAGCTAACACAACATTGTAAACCAACGGTACTCCAATAGAAAATTTTTAAAAATTTTAATTAAAAATTTATTTAAATTTTTTTAATTGCTTAAAGGAAACCAATTTAGCACATACATACACATGCATATACATATATACGTGTGTGTGCATATGGTATTATATGTATGCATATATGTGTAGGTGTGTGTGTATATAAACGTATACATTTATGTGGCAAAATGGTAATAACTGGTGAATCTAATTGGAGGGCAGGCAAGTGGTCGTTGCCTTATTCTTTCAACTTTTCTGTTTGCTTGAAAGTTCTCTAAAATAAGCTCAGGGAAGTTGGGAGATTGGGATTGACATGTATACACTGATGTGTATAAAATGGATAACTAATAAGAACCTGCTGTATAAAAAAATAAATTAAATAAAATTCAGGAAAGAAAAGCTCAGGGAAAATAAACTCAAAGAAGGCAAGAAAGGGAAGAAAATATACACGGAATCAGTGGGCAAACAGAAGGCACAAGACAGAAGAGAAGCTTTGAACTTCAGCGTATCAGAAATGCATTAAGTATAAATGGAGTCAGAACTTAAAATTCAGCATTGTAGACCGAATACATTGCCTGGAGGGCTCAGGAAGAGGTGAGCCAACACCCAGAAAGCTCTGCGTCTGCTGTATCTTGGGAGGGTTTTCTCCAAAATGACTAAAACAACAAAGCCAGAGCCCTCCCACACGGGCCAGAGCGGCCGAGGCCTGGCCAGATGGGGCCGCTGGGTGGCACTGCATGGCATCCCCACCACCGGGTCCTATCAGCCTGCCTGCCACACCCAGAAACTCCACCACGGGGTGGGGGGGTCCTGGGTCTGCTTCCAGGAGAGGGGGCCACTGAGTCACACTGACAACTCCGAGAGGTGTAATGCCAGGCCGGACGCCCTGTATTAACTGAGTGATGGGCCGTCCGGCAGGTCAGATGCTCCCCCCCGGGCTGGGCCAGGGCTCCCCCCACTGTGGACAAGCCACGTGGGAGGGTTAGGGTCAGAAGGTAGCCAGGGCCCGGAGTCAGGCTGGAAGCTGACACACGGGGAAGGGCAGGCCGTGGCAGCCAGGGGCCCACCTCCAAACTCAGGGAGGGCAGCTGGGGTGGAGGGGTGGAAACCATCAGCCCTCCCTTGTCCTGGCTCCCAGCCATCCTCAGCCTGGGAAGCCTACTTCATAATAAAGCGTTGACGGTCTCGTGGAATTTACTGAATACTGGACGGAAAGTGAAAAACAGACCTGTTTTCTGGGCCCAGAAGGGTTGTGAGTGTATCGGTTGTCAACCCTGTGATCTCAGGCTGACCGGGCGCTGCAGCCACTGCCCAGTGTCACGAGACGGGATGGGACCAAATATAGAAAAGCCATAAGTCACACCATCATTAGTCAGGCGCCACCTGTGTACAGAGGGAAAGATTTATTTCAAGGATTGGCTCGTGCAATGGTGGAGGTTTGTGGGTCCAGGATCGCAGGGTGGGAAGGAAGCTGGAAACCGAGGGAAGAGTTGTGTTCAGGTCCACAGGTGGGTCAGGAGCCCTCTCCCTGGGGGAGGGCAGTGTTTGTTCTATTAAGGCCTAACGGACTGGATGAGGCTCCCCCCCATTACGGAGGGTAATCTGCTTTACCCCAAATCCACCAATGTATTCAATAGCTGTTAACCTCATCCCAGAATGCACCATCACAGAAACATCCTGACCAGGTATCTGGGCACGTGGCCCAGCCAAGCTGACACGTAAGACTACCCACCACAGATACCATTTCTGATAATATTGATCACATGAAATCCCTGGGAATAAACCTAACAAAATATGCGTAAGACAGACAGAAAAAACAAAAGCGAACTTTTTTTGCATGTCGTTAAAGAAACATTAATGGAGAGAGAAAACAGGTACGTTTAAAAATTAAACATGTACATGAATTAAAGGTCCCCAAAATGTTGTGACGATATCAATTTCCCCCAGAACGACTTGTAGAGTCAACACAATGCCAATCACAATCTCGTGTCTGTGTGTGTGCATACGTGTGTGTATAGAACTTGACAATCTGATTCCAAAATTTCCACGGAATTACAAATCACCAAGATTAGCCAAGATACTCTTGAAGAATAACAAGGTAGGGGGGCCTGCCTGCTCTACCAGACCCCAAGATTTCCTTTAAAGCTACCATAAGCCACCGGTGAGGAACCGGTGGGCACCACGTACACCAGGGAAGCATGACCTCCCCCTGTTTGCTGGAGAAGCCCGGAGATCAGTGGACAAAGGGCAGACCCTTCCTTACTACCAGTTTGGAGACCTGATTATCTAGAGAGAAAAAAATATTTACGAGACTCCTGTTTCACACTGTCCACAAAAATCAATGCCGGGAAAAAAATTAATAAATTAAAAGCAATACAGGTGGATTAAAGACCAAAATACGAACGATAAATCCACAGATCTTTTGGCAAGGCATAAAGGAGAAAATCTGATGATTTCAGGTTAGGGAGAAATTTCTTAAGCAGGACACAAAGGGCACAAATTATAAAGAGAAGGACAAATTAATTGGGCGACGTTAAAATTTAGACCTTCGTTCTGTCACCAGTCACCACACAGAAAATGCAAAAATAAGCCACGCTGGGAGAAGATGTTTGCAGCACAGACGACCAGCAAAGACCCGTTAGGAAATATAGAGAGAACTCTTAACTATTCTCTAAGGAAAAGACAAAAAATATATATATAAACTTTTTTGCGGTACGCGGGCCTCTCACCGTTGTGGCCTCTCCCGTTGCGGAGCACAGGCTCTGGACGCGCAGGCTCAGCGGCCATGGCTCACGGGCCCAGCCGCTCCGCGGCATGTGGGATCTTCCCGGACCGGGGCACGAACCCGTGTCCTCTGTATTGGCAGGCGGACTCTCAACCACTGCGCCACCAGGGAAGCCCCAAAACACTTGAACGGGTGCTTCAGAAAAAAAGAAATTCAAATGGCAAAGGAACACAAGCAAAGATGCAGCCCTGGTGAATACTTAAGAAAATGCAAATTAAACCACAGGGACTCCTCTTTGACATTCACTCCGTTGTCAAACATGTTGAAATCCAACAGAACCAAGGGTTGGTGGGACGCAGAGTGAGGGTCCGGCTCACAGGACACTGCCGGTCCTGGCCACGGCTGCAGCCCCTCGGTCACCAGCCAGCGGTTCCAGGGAAGGGGTGAAAACCGTGGACAAAGCAGGTCCCTTCTGGGTGTTTCAGTAAATGAGTAATACGGTGCTTTCAGTGCCCGAAGCAGCAACGTGTTAAGTGTGGCGCAGGTGTCCACAGGACACACACAGCAGCGAGAGTGAGCAGCAGCCCGGCACCAGCCTGACTGAAGCAAGTCACTAAAGGATTCCTATCACGTGGCCCCATTTATAACAGATTCAAACGCAGAGGAACAACCAAACGGTATGGGTCTGAGGCTGCACACACGGTGGGGAAACTGTAGCGGAGAGCCGAAACAAGCTGTCACAGAAGTAGGGTTTGGGGCTCCAAAGCGGAAGGGGGCTCCAAGGGGGCGGGCGTCACTGTTCTTGTGTGTCTGTGACGCACTTAATGGTAATAAAGCAAAATCAATGTGCACAGCGACTCCCCTCTCTGCCAGTGGACTGGGGAGGGACCGGACGGCCTCCGACCTGACCGTCCAGGTGCACGGGGGCAGTGGATCAGCAGGGCAACCCGGTGCCCAGAAGCACAGGCGCCAAGAGGCACCTCAGCGGCACCTCAGCCAACCTGGAGTCACGCCCGCAGGGCAGCGCCCAGTCAGCCAGAGAGGCCCTGGCCAGACTCCTGTCCGGACAGGAAAGGACCCCGCCGGTCTCTGGTCAGGCCCCTCTCTGGCACCTTGTCTTAAGGGGAACGAGGGAGAAGGACCCAGGCAGGGCATCCCTCCTCCTCCAAGGTGTGGCCATAGCTATGGTCCCAGGCGGGCGTGGGAGAGACCCCGCTTTGATGGACCTTTTGTCCTAGAGTTCCCTTCCCAGCCACAGGCACCCGGGAGAGGGAGGGGACACCACTGTCTGCTGGAGGCCTCCCCTGGCAGGCTTGACCCCATGAAACATGTGGCAGCTCCATCATCGCTTGGGGAGCAGCAGGGAGGCTCCTCCAAGGTCACGCCGAGGTCACCTCGGGAAGGTGTGAGCCAGAACTGAAACCCAGAAGTGACAGCCTCCAAGTGCTGTGGGCACCCCCCGCCCGGTGCCGCAAGTGCTCACACACACTCACACACCCATTCACACTCACATTCACACACCCCGGCCCACTGACTCACAGAGGACTCACTCCTGGGCACAGCCAGTTGGGTCAGAACACAAGGTCAGCAGGACACCGTCCTTGGTCAGGCGGGTTAGACCGCAACCTGAGAACGGGGGCCCGGGCTCTGTCAGCGCCCGGACAGCCCAGGGGCTTTGGGGACACAGAGACTCGGATAGGAGGAAGAAAGAGAACTGGAGAACGAAGCCACTGTTTGCCCCCCTCCCCGCTTCCCCTCCTCTCCCCGCCTCCTCGCCCCTCCCCACCCTACTGACCTCCCAGTCTCCACACCCTGACCCCGAGCTCCAGCCTAAGCCCCGTCGTCGTACCAGTGACGACCTGTCCTCCCCAGAGCACAGGCAGACATCCCATGTGCATCAGAGCACGTGGATGCCTCACCCAACACCCTGTAACGCAGGTGTGTGGGAACCCCATCACCACCACCCACCTAAATAAGATGGTGGGAAGAGAAAAGGACAGATGGGGGAGACGTGTGAACCGCAGCTGAGGTTGGTCCTTGACCAGTATACACACGAATATGCACATAAGTTCCCCACCTGAGGAACTGCAGCCAGAGAGATGGTCCCAGCACCAGCCCACCTCCACGGAGGGCCTGGGGGCTGCAGTGGCTGGAGTGAGCACCCCTTCTCCTTTCCCGTGTCCCCCCAATTAACCTCCAGGTCACCTGGAGAAGCGGCCTCCTTCAGTGTCCTGGCTGGACCCCAGAGGTCTGTAGGGTCGGAGCGCCCGGGATTGAGCTCCCTGTGCCGGAGGGGGAGTGGGTCCTCTGCGCCCTTTGGTCCTGCGGCCCAGAGCAGCTCCCGACCCCTCACAGCCTCAGTTTCCCCAGGAGGTGGCAGAGAGAGCCTAGAAAATCTGCTGGATGAATGAGTGAGTGAATGATTAACCCCCCCGCCCCCCTCCCCGTCCCTTTGTCCTGTCATCTCCGGCTCCTGCCCAGCAGCACTTACGTGGGCTCCTCTGGTCCTTCTTAAACAGGAAGAAGGACCACTGAACCCTCACCATCTCACCTCCCCTTTGCAGCCAAAGTCCAGGAATCCTTGCTGCCTCGGGCTCGTGCTGCCCCTCCCTCCCTGGAAACCCTTCTCCCGGTCACCCACCCAGGGACACTGTCCTCCTCACGCCCCCAGGGACCTCGGGCTGCAGGACTTTCTGTCCTTCCGTCACTTCTTATCCTTGCTTCACTCAACCGGGGAATCTCTCCCTCCCTCTACCCCCACCCCCTTCCTCTCTCCCTCCCTCTCTCTCTCTCCCTCTCTCTCTCCTGAAAACCCACCTCCCATGCACCCTACCCACACACAGGCTGGAGCCTGGTATACAGTAGAAGCTCAAGCAGTGCCCTCTCCCTCCAGCCAGTGCATCTGCTCTGCACACACCCACAAAGCACCCACCAAGTGCAGGCTCTAAGGACCCAGGGGCCACCCCGGGACCGTGGTCCTAAGCAGGAGGGTGGGCAGCAGGGCCAGGTGTTGCCATGCACAGGACCGTCTGTGGGCCCCGAGGACGGTGGTGGACCGGGACAGCTGGAGCTCCTGAGGCTGCAGTGCCCGGTGGGATCTGGTAGGGGCGGGCTGGACAGAGGATTTCAGGCAAACATGGCGCAGACAGCATTCAAGGTGATGCCAGGGGTCACAGGGCCCTCGGAACCCACGCAGCCAGGCCAGACACGCTGGGGAAGGTGCTCACTTCCTGGGACTGGGCACAGCCATCACTGTGTCACCAGACAGAGCAAACGGACCCATGTCCCAGACGTGAGGGCCGGGCTGCTTCTGCTCTGCGTGCTGTGCTCCAGGGGAGGGCTCTGCTGGCTGGCATGGGTTCCCAGGCCAGCTCGTTACCCCTGGGCGGCCCCTGCAGTCCAGGCCTGGCCGTGGCGTGTCAGGCAGGGTGTCGCCCTGGAGGGTGCTGCCCTGGAGGGGGCTGTGAGGAAGCTCGGCGGGCTTCCCTTTGATGCCACAGGGACTGTCCCCCACGGAGAGCTGTCTCCTGTTCTTCCTTTCACAGTCCCCAAGTTCACGTCCTCAGCTCTAACGATGGTAGCAATTGTCCATTTGTCTGCGTCTATCCCCCCACAGGCCACCCAGCCCATAAGTGCGCGCACACACGTAGGGCAGGCGGTATCCAGGAGGGCGCCTGGCAACAGTCCCAACGGGGGCAACTGGGACCGAGGGCTGGCCGGGAGCCCCGAGCTCATGGACCCCAGAAGCCCTCATTGTGAGCCCTCAATGTGCTCCTTTCATAAACTCCTTTGACAACATCCCACAGAAGGAGGAGCTGGGGTTTGAATCGGGGCCACTGGCACCAGGACCCACACACCTACCTCTGCACCCATGATCCCAGACATTGTGGGACAAATGAAGCAAAAAGGGCAGAGGGAGGGCAGGGCCAGGGTCTCCCAATGCTGAGATGCCACGCGTGTTCTGTGGGTCCAGAAGCAGCCTCTCTTTAGCTGTAGGTATTTATCTAGGGTCTGCCACCTTCTAGGTCCTTTAGTAAATATTTATTGGGTGAATGGATGGATGACTGGGTAGGTGAATGAATGGGTGGATGGGTGGATAGAAGGGTGGGTGGATGGACAGATGGACAGATGGATGGATGGGTAGTTGAATAAGTGAATGAGAAGGTGGGAGGATTGGAGGATAGCTGGACAGGATGAAGGGTGAGCGAGTAGATGGCTGGATGGGAGGATGAGTGGGTGTGTGGTGTTAATGTGAGATTGTTTTTATGTCCTCAAGCTGGCTTTCTATACTTAGGAAAGATTATTCAGAAATCTGTTTTTTTTTCATTAAGTTTTCATTTATTAATGTTAAAGAAACCTAGATTTGTCCCCCTTAAACGATGAATTTGATCTACAAATCTTATCATACTTTTAAGTCTAACAAATTTCAAAGTTCTTTTTAAAGGTTCTTTGATTAACATGAGGTCCCGCTTTCAAACTTACTTAACAAAAAAAACACCTTCAGAAATTCAATTACATTCACACACTTGATGTACTGTATTTTATCTGATAAACCTTCCCACTATGTTAAGGAATTCTTGTAAACCTAAAAAGATAACTTCCTAATACGATTGTTTTGTTTTTTGGGGTTTTTTTGGCCGCACCGTGTAGCATGCGGGATCTTAGTTCCCCGACCAGGGATCGAACCCGCGCCCCCTGCAGTGGAAGCGCAGACTCTTGACCCCTGAACGGCCAGGGCGGTCCCCCTAATATGAAGAATCTTAGATTCTGTTAGATGTTCCAACACTGTGTAGTAGACACTTCATGGGATCTCAACGTAAAATCCTAAGTCTAACTCGAGTAATTAAGTGTATATTTTAAATTTGAATTGAAAGGTCGACTTATTCTTCTGATGGCCCAAATTCTCTTAAACAAATGCTTAAAATATCAAAGACACTCAGATTCCTTCACGTAAAAATATCAATGCTGTGGATTTGATGCCATTAAATATTCCTGTACTTAATCCTAAATATGCTTCGGGGTTTTCAAACGTGCTTTTTCACTAAGCAAACAACCAAGAGATTTGGGGCCATTATCTTGCATATCTGAGGTTGCAGACTACTAGGCCTTCACATCTCTTGGTTGTTTCACTGCATTGATGGTATTTCCATCCACACAGATGGGGCTCCCAGAGACCTGTTTGTGTTTTATTACGAGAACTTCAGAACTTAGAGTTTGGTCTTCAACCCTTGACCCCGTACAGACCCACCCCGGTCCTCTCATACACATCTGCAAACCCCACCCCGGAGGCTCTATTGGATTTTGCATTTATCAAACCCTCCATGATGGGCACAGTCTTCCCGGTAAGACCACACATTCCGGGTGCTAAGGTGATGCCAATCGGATGCTGCAAATCTCAGAGCACTTGAGTTGGAGTCTGTGGACAAGCCTTCTAAGATCCCACCACCACTGTGTGGGGTTCGGATGAATGCGTGGATGAAGGGTGAACCGTGATCTGGTGAATAGACGGGTTGGTGAGTGGATGTAAGAGCAGGTGTATAAGTGGGTGGATAGAAGTTTTATGCGTGTGTGGGTGAGTGGGCAGTAGGGCGGGTGGGTGTGTAGGAGGATGACGCATGGGTGAGTGGATGGGTGATGGGGAGGGGGGCTATGGATGGAGGAGAGGCAGCTAGGTGTATGGACTGATAGGGAGTTCGTTGCACAGGTGGGTAGACTGAGGAATGCGTGGGTGAATGAGGCAGTGGGTAGGTGGATGGACGGGTGGGTCGATGAATATGGGGAAATATGGGAGGAAACTTTCAGTGGGTTTGTGAGTGAACGGATGAGTGAATAGGAGGATGAGTGGGTGATGGACAGGTGAGTGGGTGAACAGACAGAAGAAGATGGATGGGTGGGTGGGTGGTGAATGGTGAAGGAGGAAACGCAGAAGTCTCTAGTTTAGAAGACTAGTCGGGAATTCCGTGGCAGTCCAGCGCTCAGGACCTGGTGCTTTCACTGCCGGCTCTTCTCCCATCTGCTCCGTGAGCGTCTTGGAGCAGACGGACATAATGAGTTGTGCCCGTTCAGTCCTCCAGCCCAGGCCCGGGTGCCTGGGAGTCACACCCCAGGACACGGCCCTTGCCACTGGGGCCAGGGTCAGCGCCCGTCCTCTTGGGACCAGCTGCAACTGGAAGAGGACTCTGCCCACTGGTGGTTGCTACGGGAAACCCCTGGCTGCTTGTTTTTTCTCCTCGACTGATCAAGGAAAGAGACTCATAAAGTGACAGGGCATCACCGGGCCTCGCCTCTGGCCAGCTCTGACTTGCCCCCAGACATTTCCCAAGAGCCGGCTAACCTTTTCTGCTGCTAATAGACTGATGGGGCTCTCTCGAGGCGGTCTGGCCTGCACAGGGTCCAGCCTTAGGAGAGTTGGGGACCCAGGGGACATTAAAGGGAGCCAGATAACGATAATAACCAGGAAAGAAGGCAGACATTTCTGTGGGACCAGAGAGCGCGGGGGGCTGGAGGGGGCATGCCAGCGGGGGGTAAGGCTGCAGGAAGACAGACACCCAGCGGAGTGGGTGGCCACTGGGACCCCCTGCCCCATGAGATGGTGAGCTCCCCGTCCCTGGAAGGGTGCAAGTTGAGGTCACTGGAACACCTGGCAGGAAGGTTGGAGAGCCCAGGGAATAGTGAGGTCTATAAATTCTCAGCCAGCTCTGAGTTGCTGTGAGTCTGATGCCCTCACAGGATTCTGGATCTTTCTGATGGGGAATCAGAGAGCTAGGCAGCCACTGTCTTGTCAAGGGGTAAGGCCCCTTCCACTGCAGTAGTCAGGGAGGGCCACCTGGAGGAGGTGCCCGTCAAGCAAAGAGCTGGGGGAAAAGCATCACAGTCAGAGGGAACAGCATTTGCAAAGGCCTTGGGGCTACAGGGTTGGTACATTTGAGGAAGGGCCACTGGGGCACAGAGAGCACGAGGGGCCCAAGAGGGACTGGCAGTGCCCTGAGCTCTGAGCACGGGGTTGGGGGGCTCCTGGGCAGGCCCCAGGGGAATGACAGCTCCTTCTCACTGCCTGGTGTCGCTGCTGCCTTCCCTGAGCCCCAGGGGTGAGATGGGGGCCCCCTCCCCAAGGTCTCTGTCCCTTGATCTCTGACCATGAGTTTCGGTAGGGGGCAGCTGAGCAGCTGGCGGCCCCCCTTGGAGATCTGACGGCCCCAGAGGTGGGCTCTGGCCGCCCCACTCCGCATGCACGGCTGAGCAGGGCTCTGCCAGTGGCTGGTGGGTGAACAGAGCTCCGGTGTTGTGGGAGGGGCTTCTCATCAAAGCCAAATCCTCGACCCAGATTTCTCAGCCACCCTCCCCCTCTGCCCGTCCCCGTGACTATACCTCAATGAGGGGAAGGCTGAGTGCGCATCTTACGGGCCCCCAAGACCCCAAAAGGTAGTGTGTGCAGCCCGAAGCAGAGAGTCGCAGAGGCACAGAACCCCCCGCCCAGCGTCTGGGGTGCAGCCCTCATGGCCGAGTCCCCCTGGCTCCCAGTGGCTGGGCGCCCACGTTGTAGGAGACGCAAGGCCTCCGGCGGCACAGCCCGATGCGGCCACAGGGCTCGGCCTGCCCAAGGTACCAGTCAGACAACAGACAGCTTGGGGCAACCCTGGTGGGGGGGCTCCACGGTGACCTCGGGGCCTCAGGACCAGGGCCAGGGCGGTCACTGGACGCCGGGCCCACGAGTCAGCCCCTTGGCACCCAGAGGAGGGCAGACGGGGCAGCATCCCACCCGTCTGCCCCTGCGGGGAGCTAGCTCCACCCTGGGACAGACGCTCGCTGACCCTGCAGCCCGACCATGGAGCTGTCGGCGGGCGCCTGCCCCGGCCTTGCTGGAGGGACCTGCAGACCCGGGAGGTGGCCCGAGGCGGCTGTTTACGCACGTCTGTGCCCCCGTCTGCCCTTTCGGCTGTAAATCAAGAATTAGTCACAGGAGCTGCTGCTGAGATGGAGGAGTTTGTCCACAGGACTGGAGCCCGGTCTGGGGCCCAGGACAGCAGGCCTCTCACGTTGGCAGGCCAGGCGGGAGGTCAGGCAAGAGTGTGAGTCGGCATCGTGCGTCCTGGGCGGCCAGAGGCCCGGTTACAGACCAGGAGACCGAGTGTGAGGCCCGCCCAGGTGCCACGGCCAGGACGGGGCAGGGCTGAGACCAGAAGTCGGGCCCGCCCGAGGCCTCGCACGCAGCCTCTGTCAGGCGGCGCCCACCTGCGTCCTGTCCACGCCGTCCCCCAGCAGATGCGGGCGAAGCTCACTCTCCTGCCGTGGTGAGGGGCTAGGGAGGGGCTGGGAAGGGCTTCCTGGGTGAACGAGTGAGTGGACGTGTGAACAGAGGGAACGAAGGGGAGCGAGGCCACGGCCAACCCCGCCTTGGGGGGCCCAGCCCAGCGACACCCTGTCTGCGTCTACTTCCCCCAGACACAGCACAGCTGAATGCACAGCCTTGACCTGGAAGGGTGCCTGGGCCACCTGCCCCAGTCCCCTGGTTTTACTGATGGGGAAACTGAGTCCCAGAACCACACACTCCCTCTTGGTGTTTCCAGCGACCCTGGCTCCCTCCAGGGTCCCTCCCTCCAGAGCCCCTCCCCCATCTGGGGGCCTAGCACCCCACCCAAGTAGTCAATCTGATCAACGCCCCCAATACTGGCCACCGTGCTCACATGGGGCCACTGGTCTTCTGGAGCAGACGGCATTGAACCAGGGATGTGTCTGGTGGTGACAGGACGGTGCTTTGGAGCAGGTGTGTCCACCCCCCCAGACCAGGCTGACCCCCCCAGGGTAGAGAAGTCCTGGATGGCCCCTCCCAACCCCCATCTCTGCACATCTTAACGCCCCCCTCCCCTGCTGGGCGGGGCGGGGGGCTGGGACCATGCGTCGTCAGGGCCCATCAAAGCCCCTCAAGATAAGGGGTCCCCCGGGCCCGGAGATCTCGGGCACACACTGCTCTGTCCTTCCTGGTGGCCGTCCTCACCAGGCACCACCTGTGTCACTCCTGCCACCGTGTTGAGACACCTCCCAGACCACTCTCTCCACGGGGACAAACTCCCCCTCCCCCCCTGCCCCACCCTTGCCAAACCCCCCACTTGCCCCTCTGCTTTGGAAAGAACAGCCCCTGCCCCGGGGCCTGGTTAGCATGGAAGGAGTGACTCTGTCCCCAAAGAGGCGGCTTCCCAAAGCCAGGTGCTCCCGTGCCCCGGGCGTTCGGAAGTCCCGCACAGCCATACACGGCCCATCCCCGCGCCGGCCGGCTGATTGTCAAGCAGACTGTGACGAGAGGTCCCTGGGGACATCTCAGGCGGCAATGCCCATCCTCACCTCCTGCCGTGGCACGAACAGCCCCTTCCCTCCCACGGCATGCTCCGACACGGACCAGCTGGGCACCCGGGACGGCCAGGGCAGGGTGTGAGCGGGAAGGCCAATGCCGTCCTCAGAGGACAACCAGGGACACGCGCGCCTTCAGGTGAAGGGGCAGCGGGCAGCAGAGGGGGGCAGTGCTACACTTGGGCCCAGGAATGCAGGCCAGGCCCAGCCCGGCCACCCTGGGGAAGCCGCCACGCCTCTCTGAGCCCAGCTCTCCCCTGAGGTCGACCCCCGTGTCTCTTCTTCCAGGGAGCCTTGGGCTGGTCAGCCAGGCCGTGCACATGGAAGAGCTTTGTGAGTTGTAATGCGCCACCCCTGCGAGGCAGGGCCCCTCATCAAGGAGTCAGACTCCTGGTGATGGAGGACGCCCGCCGTTCAAACAGGCAGACATGGGGATCCCCGTCCAGTAAGCCCTGCGTTCCCGTGATTTTCACGATAAAATCAGAGATGCAGTTTCACAGAAGCATAGAGAAGACCCAAGTGGCCGATGCTGACGATGCTTGGCGGGGAGGGCCCTGGGCCGGCGGCTGTGGTGGACCCGCGGGCAGCACCCACCAGGAGCGGACAGAGCAGGGGCGCGGGGACCGGCTTCCAGCCCTGGATCCCCACTTGCCATCCTTCCAGAACGTTCGTGAGCATCTTGTTCCCTGCACTGGATCCGTCTCTGCCGGAGATTCCTAGAGCTGTTCCCACGTCCTGCTCTGAGCCCAGACCTACACCACAGCTGCCCGGAGCCCGGAGGCTTCCGTACCATCCCCGCCACCTGCCCAGCTCCCGCGGGCTGGGAGGAGATTCTCCACGAGGCTGGCATTTCTGCACGGCCTCCAGCACAGGCCACCTCGAGGATATTTGCCCGAGAGACAGACTTGCAAGCTAGAGAGCGTGGGCCTAGAGACTCCAGGCGCTCTTCCATGAAAGCGAAATCTCCCCCTCCCCCGGGAGGAGAGCTGCTAACCCTCCAGGGTGAAGAGATAACATCCCCCTTGCCGGCCACGCTGAGCAGAATTGCCAGCACCTCCTTCACAGCATCAAGGGCTTCCTAACTCGGGACTCCTAGGCCGACATAGTCCTGCCCCCTTTTGCTCCCATGGGACGTGGGGGCAGGAGGGCTGACTTGGGCCTTCTGTGCCTTGTCCCCTAACTGGTCCAATTGAGGGCAGTGCGGCAGGCAGATGTGACCACTGCCTGGCCACTTGACCCCCAGCCTCTCTCGGGCACCTACAACCACCAAGGGTTCCCCCCCACCTCCAGCCAGGGCTTCACAGGTCCTGCCTCCTGGGCCTTCTCCCATTTCACACCCACACTTGGCCTTGACAGCCCAGCCGCTCTGTCCCTGCCTCAGGGCCTTTGCATGTGCTTATCCCTCTGCCTTCCCCAGGTCATCACATGACTAGCTCATTCTCATGATTCAAGGAGTCTCAGCCCTAATCTGCCCCCCACTCGGCCCCGGCCCCACCCCCTGCCTCACAGAGGCCTGTACTGGCCACTTTCCAAAAATGGTCGTTCTCTCTCCCTGCCGCAGTCACTGTGGCACTTTCGCTCTTGGCTGCATTCACTCACTCACCAGATTGAGCCCTACTGCGCGCAGGCACTGGCTGGGCTCAGGACGCAGCTGAGAGCAGACACAGGAAGCCCCTGCAGTCATGGAGCTGACGTTCTAACAGGGAGACAGAAAAGGAATTGAATACACAAATGTAGGCTCAGTGCTGTGTGCTAAGTGGCAGGAAGGAAGGGGCAGCAGGGGTTTGAGCGGGGGATGCGCTGCCCTGTTCCGTTATCCCATGGCCTTTCTCCTTTTCATGTCACGTTAGTCCTGGGGTTAGACGTGCAGGGACTTTATTGAGGGAAACGCCCAGGAGAGGTGATGGGGAGGTTGGGCGGGGGGGCGGCGGGGGGCATCAGCGGCAACACTGTGACCTCACTCCAGAGGGTAGGAAGAGTGGCTGCATCCCAGGAAGGTTCCGAAGGCTGATGGGGAGTCCTCGAGTCGAGCTTGCCGTCAGAAGGGTCTGGGCGCCCCAGGGATGGGCCTGCCTCAGCGTCCCTGCTGCACTGGGAGCTGCGGTGGGAAGCATGACATCGGCATGAACGTGGCAATGCGTATCAGCCGGACCCTGGGCCGATTACGCTGCCTGTAGCTGGAGCCCACGAGGTGTGTCCGTGACCTACCTGTGTTTGCACGTAGATTGTCTCCACACCAAAATAAACCCTTCTGAGAACGGGCACCCTCCCCATGCCTGGCGCCCAGCGCTGAGCCGGCACGCAGATACTTAAGCAGTGAGAGAACGGGGTTAGTGAGTAGCAAACATGACCCCCGCGCTTCACCCTGTGCGCACCCCCCACAGCTCAGCTCTGCTCCCCCGTCAGGAAACAGAGCTGCGTTCTCTGCCCCATAGAAGTGAGGCCACGTGGCCCTCTTAATCAAAGGGCATCGGCAAATGTGATGCCAGCAGAGGCTTGAAAAGCACTAGTGCCTGGGGGTCGTGCTCTCACACCTCCGCGTGCCGGCTGACCCGCAGCCTGGCACCAGACGCGAAGGGAGGTCACGTACCTGACGCAGCTCCAGCCGCGCCACCAACTGACCGCAGAGCCCAGCCAAGCCAGCTGGGACCAAAGAAGCTGCCCACTCGGTCAGGGAATCTTGAGCTGGGTGAGGTCACTGGCGTTTTAAGCCACTAAGTTTTGAGGGGTTTTATGCAGCCAAAGCTCCCCGGCACAGTCCCTTCTTCCTCGGGGTCTCTATTTGCCCTGGAGGGTGAGCTTAAACGCGAGACCCTGGTCCATCAGGAGAGGTGGACACTACACCCCTCCCCACCTTCCGGGCAGAGCGCTGGGCTCCAAGCTCCTTCATCCAGTGCCTGAGTTCAGTGGGTCGATTTTGCTCGGGATAAGGAATTCCACATTGTAACAATAAATACTCTGCCGTTTGTCACCTAGATTTCTGAACTGGAAAACAGGTGGTGCAGTAATCCTCAGTGAAGGTGCTGGGGAGAAATCACCCTGACCATGGGAACGGCAGGTCCTAAGAGAGGACCCTGCGGCTCAGCCATGCTGGCAGTGCGGCTCCCGAGGACTCGGGCCGGGGGTGACGGACGTGGATGTCCCCGCACGCCCAGCGCTAACAGTATCCGCGGTCCTGGCAGGGAGGCATGGCTCCCCCATCCCCACCCCGTCACACAGGGCCCACCTCTGACCCCTTCCTGCCTCGACCCCGACCCTCTGTCCCGTGCATGTCCTGGCCCCTCAGGGAACACGTACACAGTCACGCTGTAAACTGGAATCAAAAGGCCCCTGGCAGGAGAGGACTGAAGGGAGAAACAGCTGGGTTCAATGCGCTGAATTGTCCTGAGAATCAAGGAGGTTTCCCAGAGGAAAAGCTGGTCCAAAGGGGCCAGCAGCCCTGGAGCAGCATCCCCTCCCCCGGGTCAGCACCAGATCCTGGGCCTAGAGCTGGGGGAGGGGTTGCCCAGCATCTTAATTTTTGAACATTTAAACAATTACAACCTAGAAAAAAGTTACAAATCTCACTACTGGGCATATACCCAGAGAAAACCATAATTCAAAAAGACACATGCAGGGCTTCCCTGGTGGTGCAGTGGTTGGGAGTCCGCCTGCTGATGCAAGGGACGTGGGTTCGTGCCCCGGTCTGGGAGGATCCCGCATGCCGTGGAGCGGCTGGGCCCGTGAGCCATGGCCGCTGGGCCTGCGCGTCTGGAGCCTGTGCTCTGCAACGGGAGAGGCCACGACAGTGAGAGGCCCGCGTACCGCAAAAAAAAAAAAAAGAAGACACACGCACCCCAACGTTCATTGCAGCACCATTTATAATAGCCAGGTCAGGAAAGCAACCTATATGCCCACCAACAAACAAATGGATAAAGAAGATGTGGCACATATACACAAAGGAATATTATTCAGCCATAAAAAGGAAAGATACTGGGTGATTTATAGAGACGTGGATGGACCTAGAGAGTGAGGTAAGTCAGAAAGAGAAAAACAAATATCGTATATTAACACATATATGCGGAATCTAGAAAAATGGTACAGATGAACTGGTTTGCAAGGCAGAAATAGAGACGCAGATGTAGAGAACAAACGTATGGACACCAAGGGGGGAAAGCGGAGCGGGAAGGGGTGGGATGAATTGGGAGATTGGGATTGACATGTATACACTAATTTGTATAAAATAGATAACTAATAAGAACCTGCTGTATAAAAAAAATAAAAAGATAAAATTTTTAAAAAAAAGAAAAGAAAACTTATGGCAGAGATTGAAACTCAGTAAACAACTAGACGTGTCTTGTTATTATAAATCTGGGTAATTAAATTTTAATACTTCTCCCCCCCCCAAGAAAAGAAAAAAGTTGCAAGAATAGTACGGTGAATACCCGTATACGCACGTAATTCCTTCCCCAGTAATGTTGTCTAATACATAATCAACACTCAACATTACCCCAATGTCTTTTCTAGCCATATATTCTGATCTGGGATCCAACAACGAACACCCGTGGTGTTTGGGTGCTGGGGCTCGTGTGTCTGATTTTTCCTTTAATGACCCTGACAGCCTTGAAGGGATCAGGCTGGTTTCTGTAGAATGTGCCACCACCCAGACCGGCCACGGTCAAATTCAGTTGGGGCACCAACACCCTAAGGGATGCTGTGTCCTTCTCGGCACAGCACGTGGGGACACATGACATCCATCTGTCCCTTTTCAGGCGACGCTAAGTTGGATCATTTGGGTAAGGGGCGCCCCCTGACACCTCCACCCTAAAGTTCCCATTTTCCTTTGTAATTAGTGAGTCAACCATCAGGTGTTTCTTTGAGTGTGAATTTCCTGTTCCCCAACAGCCTTTAACTCAATGGTCTCAGCACCCGAATTAGTTTCCTCCTGTTGCTGAAACAAATTACCACAAGCTCAGTGGCCCTGAACGACAAGAAATTATTCTCTCACAGTCTGTAGATCAGGAGCCTGAAGGAACCTCACTAGGCTAAAGTGAAGGCGTTTCCTCTCTCTTTTTTTTTTTTTTGCCTCCCTGCACAGCTTGCAGGATCTTAGTTCCCCAACCAGGGATTGAACCCAGGCCCTGACAGCGAAAGCCCGAGTTCCAACCACTGTCCTTCCCTTTTTAAGCTTCTAGAGGTGCCTGGCTCACGCGTGGCCCTCACTCCACCTTCAGCCTCTGTCTCCATCACTGCATCACCTGTTCCTCTGACTGATCTCCTGCTCCCTCTTCTAAGGACACTTGTGATTGCGTTTTGATAACCCAGAATAATTCCACATGTTAAAATCCTTCATTTAACCACCTCTGCAAAGTTCCTTTTACCATAGAAGGCAACATTCACAGGCTCTGGGGATGTAGGCAGCTTTGGGGATTTAGGGACATATTTAGGGGCATTTTTCAACTGACCAGAGCATCCCTTCACTACCCTCACCTAAAAGAATAAATATTGCCTGGGGGTTGCAAAAATGGGGATTTTTCTAAACCTATAGTCTCTCCAGCATTGATTAGCTGGCATTGTTCTGTATAGAAATCCTTCCTTCTTTTTAGTATCTCTGTGGACTCATGGATGCTTTGATGTTTGATGTTCATCATAATATCGCCCAACTTTGGCCATTGGGCCCAAAGGCAGCCTGGCCCTCATGTCCTTTGACCTTTGACCTGCCTCCATTGGTCTTTGAGGGCTTCTGAATTTTCTGGCTGACGTGATGCTCAAGGCTCGCCTTGGCCCACATCTGGAGTTAGTCTCTTGCGAGACCCTCAGCCCCATTAGTAGGTTGGCTTCAGAAACCATTGGCGTGTTGCCTGCTATTGGGGTATCATTGCTTTCAGCTCCTTTCCGTGCTCAGAGCTAGGAAATGGATTTTTAAAACTTTTTGATCATGAATTATTCTGCGACTTTCAGTTCAAGCAAAAGCCCCAGTGTTCTTCATCACCTTCCCCCACTCTCTTTTCTTCTTTTTTTTAAAAATAAATTTATTTATTTTATTATTTTATTTTATTTATTTATTGTTTCTGGCTGCGTTTGGGTTTTCGTTGCTACGTGCGGGCTTTTCTCTGGTTGCGGCGCGTCGGGGCCGCTCCTCGCTGCGGTGTGTGGGCCTCTCACCTCGGTGGCCTCTCCCGCTGCAGAGCACGGGCTCTAGGCGTGTGGGCCCCAGCAGCTGTGGCACGTGGGCTCAGCCGTTGTGGCGCACGGGCTCTAGGTGCACAGGCTTCAGTAGTTGTGGCACGTGGGCTCAGTAGTTGTGGCTCGCAGGCTCAGTTGTTGTGGCGCACGGGCTTATTTGTTCTGCGGCATGTGGGATCTTTCCGGACCAGGGCTCGAACCCGTGTCCCCTGCACCGGCAGGTGGACTCTCAACCACTGCGCCACAAGGGAAGCCCCTCTCTTTTCTTCTTCCCTTACCTCCCACTGCCCACAGAGAGGACCCCGGCTCCCAGGAATATCTCTCTTGTGTGACCAACCTTCAATACATACACAATATTTTCAAAATTATTACACAAGTACTGCTACTCCCTGCAACAACAAACCTATGAAGGGAAGCTCAAGGTTTCACCACAATTAGAAAACCACGTGCACCGCATCTGGGTTTTCCTTCCTTTCTTCGTGCAACATCAAACTCTTTCTCTCCCTCCTTCTCTTTTGCAGTAGATTGATAGAGAGATGACAGATAGACACTTAGGTTGTTTCCAGTACTTTGCTGTGATGCATAAGGGTACGATGCACCACCATACACGTGCATTGTCTCCTATTTGCAGACAAGTAGCCGCCACGGAGAAATTCCCAGAAATGGCGAGGCTGGGCCAAAGGGTAAACGTCTATGTAGTTTTCTTAAGCGTCCACGTTCTGCTCCGCTCCTGGGGGTGTACAGTTTCCCTCCCCCAACCTCGTGTGACAGCGCCTGGCTCCCAGGCTCCGCAACAGAGCACTGGGCCACTTTTGAATCACCGCCTATCTGATACGAGAGACGTTGTATCTGAGTGCAGCTTTTATATGCTTTTTTTTTTTTTTTTAATTTATGTCCGCGTTGGGTCTTCGTTGCTGCGTGCGGACTTTCTCTAGTTGCGGTGAGTGGGGGCTACTATTCATTGCAGTGTGCGGGCTTCTCATGGCGGTGGCTTCTCTTGTCGCGGAGCGCGGGCCCTAGGCGCACGGGCTTCAGTAGTTGCAGCGCACAGGCTCAGTGGTTGTGGCTCGTGGGCTCTAGAGCACAGGCTCAGTAGCTGTGGCGCACGGACTTAGCTGCTACACGGCATGTGGGATCTTCCCGGACCAGGGCTCGAACCCGTGTCCCCTGCATCGGCAGGCGGATTCCCAACCTCTGCACCACCAGGGAAGTCCCTTTATATGCATTTAGTATAAGCATCTTTTCATGTGTTTGTTTAAGAGCCACTGATTTCTCTTTTTCTTTGAACTGACTGTCCATGTCTTTTACCCACTTTTCTATGGAATCCTTGGTTTTGTATTCAGTTGGTTTTAATGGGTCACAGAAAAGGAACAGGAGGCAAAGGGGCATGGGGATCAGAAATGCCCACCAAGGAGGGTGACACCTCCACAGAAGGACTAGGGGAGACCCTCCCCAGAGGGGGAGGTGGTAGCGCATGTCCCCTGGGCTAAGGAGGAGCAGGGTGAGGACTCCAGCCTCAAGCCCAACTCAGGCCAGAGCTCCCACTTGCTGGGTGAACAGAAGGACCCCAAGCCAGACATTCAGTCTGAAACAGTTTTGGCCACACAAGCTCTGGCAGAAGCAAAGGCAACTCCTCTCCAGAGAAAAACGTTTTAAACTCAGACCTAAAAGAACTCCCACAAAGAGAGGCCCAAGGTTCAGGGCTTGCCACAAAAAGCTACCCAACACACAAGCAAACAGCTACCCTGAGTGTGTCAGCCAAAACAACAGACTGCAGAATCAGAACCACGGAGACAGAAGATTTGGAATTATCAGGTAGGAATATGTAGAGTTTTTTCAATGTCTCTTCAATGTGTTTAAAAGAATACAGCATATTAAAAGGGTGATGAAGAAGAGAGGCTGGGACTTCCCTGGTGGTCCAGTGCTTAAGACTCCAAGCTTCCACTGCAGGGGACATGGGTTCGATCCCTGGTTAGGGAACTAGATTCTGCATGCTGTTCAGCGTGGCCAAAAAAGAAAAGAAAAAGAAAGAGAGGTTATCAAAATTGCCAAGGCAGATTTTAAAAGAGAGTAGATGTTAAAATGAGATCCAAATTAGAAACCCAGGTGGGTTAAATAGAAGATGGAACCCAGCTGAAGAGAGAATTCAAGAACTGGAAGCTGGATCTGAAGGCGTCACCCAGAACGCAGCACAGAGAGGCAAAGATGGGGAAACAGGAGAAGCTAAGAGACCCAGAAGGGACACATGCAACAGGATCTAATTAAAGTTTGGACAGAGCTGGTCTTCAGCCAGGGCCCCAGCAGCACAACCTGTGCTGAGCAGGGGTCAGGCAGGCACCTGCTCCCAGGGGACCCTGGTCAGGGATTGGGGAGACAGGACAGCAAAGCTACACAGTGGTGGGATTCCGGGCAGTGCCGGCCTCATTCGGATCCCACGGGGGGCTCTGGGGCATGAAATCCACCTCTGAGTTTGTCCTGCCTTAAGACAAGGGGGCCAGCTCTCACACCTGCCACCCTTGCCCCTGGGAACTTGGACTCCACGGGAGCCCCAGGTGCCCCTGCAGCTGGCGGAGGAGCTCACAGGAGACGGGAGGGGGGCTCAGGGGACCCGAGAAGAGGGCCCACAGTGGGGGGTAGGCGATAATCAGTGATTATTAAGCTGAGATTTCCCCAGAATATTTTAAAGACATGGCTTCTGAGGAAGGAAGATCAGTGAGGGTAAGTAAAGATAAACCCTCATCTACAAACATCACAGTGGGACTGCAGGCTCTCAAAGGCAAAGGGAAGATTTTTTTAAAAAACAGCCGGAAAACAGGTCAGACTGTCCACCTGGACCGACAGACTCCATCGACTTCTCATCCGCCAACGGAAGCCAGAGACGCTGGAATCACAGCTTCAGGGTGCCTGGGATCCAAGACCCAGGGAAGCAAACTTTCCTTCTAAACCCCAGGACTGAGAGAGTTAAAGGTCAGCAGACCCTCAAGAAAGGAGCGTGAACTTCCAGCAGCAGGAGACCTTCCCCCGGCCGGCAGCAACCCCGTGCAGGTGTCCAGCCAGCACTGCGTGTCCAGCCAGAGGCCCTGGCCTCGCCCCACCGGGCCCGACTCCCTCCGAGACCTCAGCGAGCCCAGGTCAGAGCCAGGCGGCCAGGGAACTGTGGGCTGGTGGTCACTGCGTCCCTGCCCAGAGGTCAGGGGGGAGTGGAGTGGGAGGTAGGCCCGCCCGGCCCCTGCCTCGAGGCTCTCTCAGTCCTGGGGAGGGGACAGGGCGGTGGCACAGGCCGAGGGAGCAGAAGAGGGGCGCCCAGAGGCGCGGGGGGTGACAGGTTCCCATTTCATGTCTGCCCCGCCCCCAGGCCTCTCTCCCCACCATCAGGGAAACAAACTGGGAGCTACAAAGCCACGTGCGAAAGAGGGGAACGGCTGGGGTCCTCAGGCACCGCCAGCCTCGAGCAGCGCTGGGTGCCACGGACACGAGGCCCCAGGGCCACCAACGCATCTGCACCCGTGGCCCCAGCCTCTTAGTAAAAGGAAGAGGGTCCAGCAGGCGCGGTCAGGGAGAGCTTGAAGACAAGCAGCTACATGTGTGCGTCCCGGGCGCGATCCTGGGCAGGGAAAGGACGTTAGGGAAAAACAAAGGAAACCTGAATAAAACGTGGACTTCTGTTCGTAATCCCGCATCCCTATTGGTCCATGATGTGACAAATGTACGGTCTTCATGTAAGATATCGATAATAGGGGAAACTGGGCGCAGAGGCTGTGGGAACTCGGCGCCATCTTCCCAATTTTTATGTTAATCTAAAGCTCTTCTAAAACACAAAGTTTCTTTTTCTTGAGTGTAGTTTAAAATAATTATCGTCAAAAGTAGATGACTCTGCAAACTGTCTCTTTCTGGATTACCGGGAATAAAATCTACACCCTGACCGGCCGCAGCTGACCTCTGCCGCCACGGATCCCCACTCTGCGGTGACCTTGCTCCTGCAAAGGTGGACTCAGCACCCACTGCAGACACCCGTGGGTCCAACCTCTGCACCACGCGTCTGCTGGCAGCTGGACGCGGCAGGGAGAGGACCCCCGCCTCCTGCCCACTGCAAAACCTCAGCCGGTACCTCTGAACCCCAGCTGCCAGGGCATCTGGGAGATGCCGGGAAGGCCACTGGTAGGAGGAAGGAGGGTGGCCCGGGTGCAGAGTGGCCGAGCCCTCGCCCAGCTACCTGGGACCCCAGGCACCGCCCCAAGAGAGAAGCCGCTCGCTTCCCTAAGACACCTGGTGCAGCGACCAGAGCAGCCCAGCTCTCCCAGCCGCTGAGGACCTCTTGGCTGTGACAGAGGTCGGGGCGGGGGAGAATAAAAGAAGTTGGAGAAGATAATCCGGGGACTTAGAGCTTTTGGACTTTGGCTCGTGAAGCTGCCGCAGATCCCTCCCAGCTCAGCTGACAGCAGGGTGGATGCAGTGGGGTCGGCCAGGAGAGGGTGACTTGTCAGCTTTGGTACAAAGGGGCCTTGGGGTCAGCTTCCTCGGTCCTGGGGTGAACACAAACTGCCCCCAACACTGGGAGTGGCCTCATGAAGGGGAGACAGGGCTGTCCCACCCCTCAGGGGCAGCTCCCCCTCCCAGCAGACCACAGGCGTGGTGGCAAAGCCCTCGGCCAGGGGACAAAGTGTGGGAAGGTGGGCGCGCTTCTCCCCAACCCCTGAGGCTCTTTCCCCAGGGAGAAAGCCAATGGTTCCACCTCCTGCCTCTCTCTCACCTTTCTTCACCGACCCCCATGCACGGAGGAGGTTGGCAAACGGGGGGGTGGGGGTTCCACTGGGCATGCTCAGCCCACTGCCCCCCATCCCTGCCCCCATGCCTGCAGGGGCTGTGCTGTGCAGGCTGGGGGCTCCCCCTGGGGTCTCTGGGCCCGGCAGTTGGTCTCACGATGGGGGTCGGGTGGGAGACCCAGCTGGCCTTCACGCTGAGGTGTGTCCTCTGGCCAGCCCGTCAGGAAGAAAGGGCAGACCTGCACGGTGGCCTCGTGGGGTCCCGGCTCTGCACACAAATATTGGAAATGATAGTTTACAACCGTGTTGGTATGAAGATAATCCAAGTTGGGTTATGTTTTCTTCCAGTTTTAAAAGAAGTTCAGGGACTTCCCTGGTGGTCCAGTGGTTAAGACTTCCCCTTCCAATGCAGGGGGTGTGGGTTCAATTCCTGGTCTGGGAGCTAAGATCCCCACGGGTCTCGGGGCCAAAGTCTCAGGGCCAAAAAACTGAAACATAAAGCAAAAACAATACTGTAACAAATTCAATAAAGACTTTGTTTTTAATTCTTTAAAAAATAAAAAGAAATGAAAGGAGTTCAAACATTTTTCATGGCCCCTAAAAGTCTAAGGGCCCTGGCACTGAGCCCGTTGTGCCCGTTGGAGAAGACGGCCCTGGTGAAGAAGGTTTGGGGGCCCGGCTACTGCCTTCATGCCTCATTTCTCCACGGGTTCAGGACTCAGAATGGAAGAGTCGGCTATTTCTTGGTCCCCTTGGAGACTCTGGCAGCTCTCTACCCCATCTCTGTGTTTTATTTCTTTCACAGCACTGATCACCATCTGAAACCAGCCCGTTAAGTGTCTGCCCCATCAGGAAGCCCAGCCCAGAGCAGGGCGGTGGCTGACCCCCAGCACCTCGGCACTGCAGGTGTTCTGTAAACAGATGATGGATGGGTAGATAGGTGGATGGATGGGTGGGACAGGAGGGAGTGGAAGGAAGGAAGATGGCTAGATGGGAGGGTGGGTACATGGATGGGAGATGGATAGATGGGCAGATGGATGAATGATAAATGGGTGGGATGAGGGATGGGGGATGGATGGAAAAATGGATGTGGGATGGAGGTGGACGAAAGAAAAGAAGGAAGGAAGGAAGGGAGATGTCTAGGTGGTAGATGGATAGATGGGTGGACGAATGGGAGGATGCATGTACTGATTTTTGATTTAATAAGTAGGTGGATGCTGAATGGATGGGCAGATGGATGGATAGAGGGATGTTTGAGTGAATGGGTGAGTGGATGGGTGGGTGATCACAGAGCGGCCTCAGCGCCATGCTTTGCAGGAAGCTCTATCATTCCCTGCATCACCAGCACTGGGCCGGGCACAGAGGGAGGGGGCTGGGTAGTATTAGGCAGCCAGCCAAAGCACCGTCAGAGGGACTGAGATGACCCCCAGGCCTACCCCCCAGGCCGGACCCCTCCTCAGGCCCACCGTCTCCACCTCCAGCCACTCTGATGGCTACGACCCCAGCCCGGGCCTTGGGGCTGCTTCCAGGTTCCTCCTGCACAGCCTTCACCGGTTCTCTCTCCTGCTGGCTTTCATCTGCGACCGTGAGGACCAAAGCACAGCTCCCAGTGGTCCTGAACAGACTCTCACTTCTGTGCAGCCATTAAAGAGCTGCCTGTTGAGCTGCTCCCCTGGGAAGCTGGAGGGGGGTCTCGTGCCGCTGCCACCCCCCGGAGGAGAGTTCTCCTCCATTGCTCTCAGCCCCTCACTCGTGTCCCTCGCCAAACTGTCAGACTGTGCAGGAGCCCAGCCGCTGTCCCCCCGGCCTCCTCCTGGAGCCCAGCTCGGGGTCTGGCACAAGGTGAGCGTTCAACACACGTGAATGAGTGAATTATCTAAGAAACCGGGGACTTCGCGCAGTGACAAATTCCTGGGGCAGGGCTGCGGTCCAGGAGGATCTGGGAAGAAGCAGGCTCTCCAGGGCAGGACCGGTCCACACACACCCACACCCGCCCTGGTGTGTGCAGGACGCACAGGCAGGGCGAGTCTCCTTCCCTTCAGAGTGACGATGCAGATAGAGTGACAGCGGTGACAGAGCAGGTGCCCCTAAACGCGCGCTCTCCCCCTCCCAGTTGAGGC
The DNA here is from genome assembly GCF_963924675.1 of Phocoena phocoena. Lineage (NCBI taxonomy): Eukaryota > Metazoa > Chordata > Mammalia > Artiodactyla > Phocoenidae > Phocoena > Phocoena phocoena. The sequence continues at coordinate 137,098,688 of NC_089223.1, forward strand.
CACAAAGTGACACTACAGTTATCTTACCTCCAGTAACCCTCCCTCCCCGCAACATTCCAGAAGTAGCAAGTGCCCGCGGAGCTACAGGAACCCGCATGGCTCTGCTCCCACGCACGTCGCCCCGTGTGAAGCACCGCAGGCTGCCGCGTCAGGGTCACGAGTCACAAGTCCCTTTGATGCAGGGGAATGCAGACGCTGCTGGCAGGGAGGAGGGGCGCGTCTGGAATCTGCACCCGCCTGTCTTCTGTGAAGCTGTCCTCGGGTGAGTGCCCTCTCTGCATTCAGGGCTTACCTGCTACTTCCAGCTGTGTGACCCTGAGCAAGTGCCTTGACCTCTCTGGGCCTCCATTTGTCCCTCTGTAGGAGAGCGGTTAAGGTTACGCTGAATATCAGCAATAATATATCCATTATGGGGCTTCCCTGGTGGCGCAGTGGTTGGGAGTCCGCCTGCCGATGCAGGGGACACGGGTTCGTGCCCCGGTCCGGGAAGATCCCACATGCCGCGGAGCGGCTGGGCCCGTGAGCCATGGCCGCTGAGCCTGCGCGTCCGGAGCCTGTGCTCCGCAACAGGAGAGGCCGCGGCAGTGAGAGGACCACGTACCGAAAAAAAATAAAATAAAATAAGGGACATTTGAAAATGAAAATGAAAACGAAAACAAAACCTATCAACATTTGTGGAATGCAACTGAAGCAGTGCTTAAAGGAAATTGTATAGTCTTAAACACTTACATTAGAAAAGACTAAAGGTCCGAAATCTAATAATGTAAGTTTTATTCACTTTTCTTTTCCTAGTTTCTTAAAGTGGAAGAAAGCTTACTTTCTTCCAGTTTAAGAAACTACAAAAAGCAAAGCAAAGTAAATTCAAAGCAAATAGAAGGAAGGAAATTATACTGATAGGAGAAGAAATCAATGAAATTTAAAACAGTAGGAAAAATCAAAACCAAAAACCAAGTTATTTTTAAAGATCCATGAATCAATAAACCTCTAGCATAGATGCCCAAGAAATGAAAAGAGAAGGCAAAAATTATCAATATTAGCAAGAAAAGAGTGGCTATTACTGTAGGGCACACAGACTTCGAAAGGTTGACAAGGGATCACTAACAACACCTCTATGACCATAAATCCCACTATTTAGATGAAATGACAAACTATGAGAACCCACCCAAGAGAAATAGATAATATAAAGAATACCATGTCTATTGAAGAAAACAAATGTGATGTTTAAAAACTTACAAAAAAAAAGAGGCTTCCTTGGTGGCGCAGTGGTTGAGAGTCCGCCTGCCGATGCAGGGGACACGGGTTCGCGCCCCGGTCCGGGAAGATCCCACATGCCGCGGAGCGGCTGGGCCCGTGAGCCATGGCCGCTGAGCCTGCGCGTCCGGAGCCTGTGCTCCGCAACGGGAGAGGCCACAACAGTGAGAGGCCTGCGTACCGCAAAAAAAAAAACTATCAAAAATGGAAATGAGACTAGCCTAAGAAGCTGAACGCACACGTGGCATGGTCCAACCGCGCAGCGAGGATAAACCAACACACTGTGGGGAGGTGAGGGGAAAACACAGCGGGCTCCGGGGCTCTGCCTTGTCAGGGCTGGAAGGCACAGGACAGCGAACCTGACCGTTAGCCACATTCAGCAGCACAGAGGTAAACACAGAGGGAGAGAGAATTCCTGACCAGGTGGGGAGTGAAGGAGGATGGAGGGGGATTTGGGAGACACAAGCTGGGCCTCCTCTGCTCCCCGTGCCCCCAGCACAGACAGACAGCAGCCCCAAGCACAGCTCACGGACAGACTCGCCCAAGAGTTTCCCATGAGGTGCCGTGACCACGCAGAGACCCAGCAGGACAAGACCAGCTGTGGACATCAGTCCTGAAGCTACAAGTTCAGATCCCGTGTGAACCCTTCTTTTCGGGCCCGAGACGTCCCCCCATTTTAATCCTGGGCTCTGCCCCATTCTGTCTCCTGTATAACATCCCAGACACATGGCCTTGGGGAACCCATGGGAACCAAAGGGACTGGAGCCTTACCCCTACAGAACCCCAGACCCTCCCGCACCCCCAGGACCCCCAGCATGGAAGGACCCCACGGAGCTCAGGACACTCTGCCCCAAACGGGTCAGGGCCAAGGGTCATCACGCCCGGAGTCTGGCTTTCATGGGCGAGGGGATGCTAAGTCCCTCGAACTCTCCTTCCTCCCCTGGGTCTGGCAGCGAGCAGGACGGAGCAGGACCCTGGGGGCTCAGGTAGCAATGGGGGGTGTCAGGCTCTGAGACCGCAGTGGGGCTCCTGGCGTGGGTGAGCAGCTGGGCCCACCTCCCTCCCAGGGCAGAGGGGGACGTGCACTTACCAGGCTGCTGAGTAGGAGAAGCTGGGCCCGGGAAGGGGCGGGGCCCAGCCTGGAGGCTCCTCCAGGGACCGGGATGGTTCCCAGGCCTGTTGCCATAGCTGCTGCTTGGAAACCCCTGGCAACGGGGCTCTGGCGTCCTCCAAGACACCAGGAGAGGGGGTGTGAGCAGAGGCTGCGGAGGGGAGATCCTGGATGGAGGCTTCCGTTCCCGCCTCGTGGTTTGAGACCCACCCAGACGCCTTTGCTGAGCTTCCCTGTCAGGGAGGCTGCGGGCGGGGTGCAGGCGTCCCCAGGTCTCAGGGTGTGTGCTGCGGACAGCACACCCAACTCTGGGGAGAGGCTGGGGCGCGGTGTTCGCACAGATGCCCACCATGGCTGACCTCAAGCTGCGAGGCAACCCCACACCTCATCGGCTCTCACTGCAGAATCAGCCTTGAATTTCAGTCTGAGACTTTCATGGAAAAAGTTGGAAGGAAAGAATCCCCACTACCCTGTGTGTCCCTGTTTCATGCACCCACACGTGCCAACCTTGTCCGGCCCCTGACACCACATTTCAGATGCGGCCGCCCGGCCCCTCCACTCGGGAGAAGCCTCCGCAGGGAGAGTGTGCGGCCAGTGAGCACGGGACACCACAGTCCCCACCCCAAACCTGCCCAAACCACTCCCTGGGCCCTGAACCCTGCCCTCCCTTCCCGGCCAGTTCTGACTCACAGGTCACTGGAAGGGCACAGCCTGGGGGAGGCTGGGTCCCCACCCACCCCTAGGGGCCCCTGCCCCACCTGGGAGCTGCGCATTCCTGTCTCCAGGCCCTCCCTGCCCTGGAGGGACCCTGGCTGGGCCCACAGGCTGGCCCAGACACACACCCACCCCCCTCCCCCTCAGGACCCCACGCGCCATTCTCACTGGAACACTCTCCACTGCGGGGAGGACAGGAATAGAGCCCAGCCCCCTTCACAGGTGAGCAAACTGAGGTTCAGAGAGGTTAGGTCAGGACCCAGGCGGCACAGCCAGGTTGCAGAGCAGCCGCCCTTCCCCCTTCTCACAAACACCCAGCCCTTCACCCAAGGAGTGCCCAGACCAGCCAAGCCCAGGGGGCCGTCAGGCCTGAGGGCAGCCAGGCTCATATCTGAGCCCTGCCTCTGGCTGACTGGCCGTGGGGGGCGGCCAGGGGGCCGGGGCGCCTTTCTGAGCTGCAGCTCCTTTACCCACGCAAGGCGTATCCACACTCGAGTGTGCTGAGCCCAGGAGATGCGGGGGGCGCTGGGCGAGCCCGGCTGCACCCCGAATCGTACTCCCCGCCCACACACACAGCGGCAGCTCAGTTATACCACCCCTCGAAGATGCAAAGAAGCCCGCGAGACCTCAATAAGGTAATTTTCTTCCCAAATAGTCTCAGAGATCCCACTGTTGGAATCTCACCAGACAAGCTTAGAAGGCCTCCAGGATCCGGAATTACAGCCTCCAGGTAAGTTCAGGTGGGCCCCGGGTCTGGAGGTACAGGTCCTGTGGTAGGAGGTGGCAGGAGGTGGGGGGCTCTCGAGTGCCAAGCACTGGGCTGGGGGCGGTGGTTCTGGGCTTTGTTCCTGTCCCGGCCTCATTGTCTTTATCTGCAAAATGGGGAGAAAGGAACTTTCCCTCTTAATTCTTGGAAACGCTGGGAGGACAAAGTAAGAACATGATTTGGGAAGGTCGAACTTCTCTGCACACAGAAAGTATTCTTTGGCGGGAACGTCCCTGGTGGTCCAGTGGTTTAGACTCCGCGCTCCCAGTGCAGGGGTCCGGGGTTCGATCCCTGGTCAGGGAACTAGATCCCACATGCCGCAACTAAGAGTTCGCATGCCACAACTAAGGAGCCGGCGAGCCGCAACTGAGACCCGGTACAACCAAATAAATAAATACTTTTAAAAAAGAAAAGCATTCTTTGGCAAAGTAACTGGGATTCAAATCCAGAGCTGTGGCTTTGGCTCGGCTGCCAGGGGGGACACAACCTTCCAGGACTCTGTCCTTGTATGAAATGGGAACGAGAATCCTTGTTCTGCTATGGCACTGCCACCCGCCCCACCAGCCGCCACCACCTCCTGACTGCTTCTCTGACGGCCTGACTGCACCCAGCCATAGCCAGCGTCTCTGCTCGGTACCAGGGCCCCCCTCCCCCCACCCCGCACTGGGCCTGTGAGGCAGGGCTGCCCTCAACAACATCCCTGGCCTCTATTCCCTAGAGGTTGGTAGCAATGCCTCCACCCAGCTGTGACAACCAGCTTCCACCCAGGCCTTGCCAGCTGTCCCCGGGGACAAACTGCCCCCAGTTGAGAACCAGCGATCAGGAGCCCAGACTGTCCTTTTTCCCCTCTCGGACTCCTTCCCCAGACTGGGACAGCTCAGGCCCAGCCCTCGCCCTGCTCAGGTCTTTATAAAGCAAGCCCACATCATGGGCTGCCACATTTGGGAGGGAAGGAAGCAGGGGAGGAAGGAAGGAAGGCAGGGAGGGCAGGGGTGGGGAGAGGGATGGAGGGAGAGACGGGAGCATGAGTGACCCGAGGCCCTCTGAGAGCCGGTGCTGCGCCCCATCACCCCCCTCCACCTCTTCCGGGTCCTCCCTCCACCCCCCGCTGAGCAGACAGGAGGTCGTGAGCAAGTCGGATCCAGTTTTTTTTGTTTGTTTGTTTGTTTTGCGGTACGCGGACCTCTCACTGTTGTGGCCTCTCCCGTTGCGGGGCACAAGCTCCGGACGCGCAGGCTCAGCGGCCGTGGCTCACGGGCCCAGCCGCTCCGCGGCACGTGGGATCCTCCCGGACCGGGGCACGAACCCGTGTCCCCTGCATCGGCAGGCGGACTCTCAACCACTGCGCCACCAGGGAAGCCCATGGATGCAGGTTTTGTGGGCCCTGAAGCTCATACAGTTTGGGGCTCTCTTTACAGAAAAGAATACAAACTTACAGACACAAAACTAAGTATGAAAGGGAACATTTATTTAGAGTGAGAAAAAAACGAAGACAAATTTAAATTCTGACAAAACGTACAAAATCTGGAAAAACAACAAGCTACGTTTGTTCATTAGCTGCCTGACCCGTCTCCATGACACTCTTCCTGGCACCTTTTGGCCGCATCCTTTTCAGCCATCTCAGCGTCTGACAATGCGACGTCACGTTTGAAAGAAGGAATAGAAATATAGTTGTCTTTCTTCCAGCGGGGCTGACTGAGATTCATTTTGCCTTATTCAGAGTTAGGACGCGTAGAATGTGGCCCCCGCCCACACATGCACTGTTGGCAGGACAGCCTAGTTTCTTATGCCCTAAACAGCAGTTCTGGTCAATTCCATTTCCTAAGATTCCCGTTTTTAAAAAGGAAACAATGCATGGTGCACGTTTATCACTGCATACAACGGACGGTAGACCACATTTCCGTTCTGACGAGGCGTTGATGAGCATTGCATCAGCTGTACAGTGGTGTGCGTCTGGACGGCTAGCAGGGCCCACAGCTGCCTCCGGTCTGTACCCCTCGTGTCGTGTCCCCTCCGCCACCCGCGTGCTTGCAGCGCTGGACGCTCAGGACGCGTTCACATCCCATATAGCCCTTGCCCTGCACCTTCCTGTCACCCTGCCAAAGGGATGTTTTGTGCCCAGGTCTTAAGTTATACAAGAGGCTGAGTGATGACACACAGAGGTAAGGACCCTGAAACAAAAATTTGATGTTACTCATAGAAATGAGAGGGCCGGCACACCTGGCAGGGACCCAGGAGGAGCAGGGGGAAGGCCTGGACCACAGCCCTAACTGGGATTCTCGCAGGAAAGGCAAGGCAGTGCGGGGGAACCGCTTGGGACTGGTTAGTTTAAGTAATTCCAGCAGGCTCTGGGGCACAGGGGCTGTTCCTAGTCATCTGGTACCTGGCCCTAGGGACCTGGGTGATCAGGGCAGGGGAACACTTGCTTGGTGAGTGAGAGATAAGGAAAGAGGTGGTGCTGAGAATGGGGTCCAGGTCACAGGAGAGATGCAAACAACTTTATCTGTTAGTCTGTCCTTATGGCTAATGGATGCCAAGCAGATAAACACAGATGCTAGGAAAACACCAATCAGGGGAGGAGCTAGGATTTCCCTGGTGGCACTGTAGTTAAGAATCCGCCTGCCAGTGCAGGGGACACGGTTCAAGCCCTGGTCCGGGAAGATCCCACGTGCTGCGGAGCAACTAAGCCCGTGCGCCACACCTACTGAGCCTGTGCTCTAGAGCCTGCGTGCTGCAACTACTGAGTCCATGTGCCACAACTACTGAAGCCTGCACGCCTAGAGCCCATGCACCGCAACGAAGAGTAGCCCCCGCTCGCCACAACCAGAGAAATCCTGCGCACAGCAACAAAGACCCAACGCAGCCAAAAATAAATAAATAAATAAATAAATTTTTAAGAAAGGGAGGAGCTGGCAGGGGGACCGACAGTGGGAGGAGGGTGATCTGGGGGTGCTTATTCCTCTGGCTGCCCCACTTCCTCTGAATAAACTGTACTCCTCTTCCCAAAACCACAGGTACTCTCAGGCCCCCGAAGACAGTTCACACATTAACACGCTAAAGACACAATGCAGGTGAGCATCTCAACAGATGCAGAAGAATTCGATAAAATTCCATTTCTGTCCTTAAGAAAGCATGTTAGCTGCTTCAGAGAAGGGAACCCTGTTAATCTGATAAAGGCTGTCTACCTAAAACCTCGAGTTAATGGGGAAATGTGGAAAGCTGTCCCTTTCAGATCAGCAAAGAAACAAAGGTTCCCATTGGTACCGCCGTTCAAGGTCAGCCTGGACGTGGCGGGCAGCACGGTGAGTCAGGTCGGGTTTGTAAAGAAAGAAACAAAGCTGTCTTTATTCACAGGTGACACGGTCGCATGTGCGAGAGAATCTGAAAAATCTTCAGAGGAATTAGGATAATGAATAGAGTTCAGCAAAGTTGTTGGACCCAAAATCCATGTGCCGTATGCAACTTTACTTCTGTATACTAGCAGCAATGTTGGAAAAATAAAATTTCATAATTAGACATTATTTATAACAGCATCAAAAATATCTAAAGTCTAGGAATAAGGTAGCGGGTCACTATAAAGGAGATTCTAAGACACTGTCAGACACATTAAAAAAAAAAGGTCTAGGGCTTCCCCGGTGGCGCAATGGTTGAGAGTCCGCCTGCCGATGCAGGGGACGCGGGTTCGTGCCCCGGTCCGGGAAGATCCCACATGCCGCGGAGCGGCTGGGCCCGTGAGCCATGGCCGCTGAGCCTGCGCATCCGGAGCCTGTGCTCCGCAACGGGAGAGGGCACAGCAGTGAGAGGCCCGCGTACCGCAAAAAAAAAAAAAAAAAAAAAAAAAAGGTCTAAATAAATGGAGATGAGCGTGTTCATGGATTGGACGGCTCGATATAGATCCTCCCCAAATTCATTCATTCTTACCATATTGATTTATAGAATCAAAGAAATTTGTATCCAAATCCCAACCAAGTTTTTGTGGAACTTAAAATACTGATTCCAAGATTAACATGGAAACACAGCTTCAATTCAACAAGTACTTACTGCTCCTGCCACTTGGGATACAACAGAATCAAATCAACAAAGATCCAGCCTCATGCAGCTTGCGTTCCAACGGAACTGTCATTCAACACAGCACGTCAGCGAATCTCTCGGTGTGACCAGATAGTAGATGTTTGCTTTGGGGACACAAAGAGCAGAACAGGTTAGGATGCTGTGGGCGGGCGGGAGGCGGGGAGGGCAGCCAGCAGATGGTGGCCGAAGGGATGTTTGCAAGACACAAGCATGGCTGAAACACCAAGTGATAAGAGGTGGGGTCTTCCTGTACCAGACATCAGGGCACACGATGGACCTTCGTCATCAAGATGATGTGGGGTTGGCACAGGGAAGACTCAGAAACAAGTGGGACAGAATAAAGACCCCCAAAACAGACCCTTGTCTATGCGGACATTTGATTTAGGACAAAGCCGGTAGGGGTTGGGGAGCGGTGTGCTCCTACCTAAAGCCACACTCAGAAATCAATCCCAGGTGGAGTAAAGACTCCAAGGTGAAAGGCGAAGCTACAAAGCCTTTGGAAGATAATACAGAATGTATTCATGACCTTGAAGTTGGAAGAGCTCCCTTAAGAAAGACACAAAAAGCAGTCACAATCAAAGGAAGATGCTGATAATTTCAGGTATATTAAACTGTCTGTACATCAAAAGATGCCTGTAAAAGAATAAAACCGAGCCGCAGGATGGGAGAAGGCATTTGCAACACACAAAATGACGAAGCGCGAGTGTCTAGGTTATATAAAGAGCTTCGGGGACTTCACAAAGGAGGAACTCGGAATGCCTGATACAGACGGAGAAGTGCCTTAACAGTCAGGAAAATGCTGTTAGAGAAGCCAGGCAGGGAGCCTGTCACAGCTACGCACTGCCCGTGGGCACACAGGTGCCTGTGGCCACAGAGAGAACAGGGTGGGCTTGGCTGTTCAAGCTGTGGACATGCAAGCCAGGGGACCCAGCAATTCCACTCCTGGGCAAATACTCCACGAAATGCAAGCTTGCGCACCTGCTCTTAGCGGCCTTGTTGACAGTCGCCAGACACCAGGAACCGGCCGGGCGGCCGTCATCACTAGACTGGATGAAGGAGGTGAGGCATACTCCTGAGACGTCGGCCGTGCAGTCCTAAGCATGCAGGAACCAGAGCTCCTCGGGGCAGGGACGCGTCTCGCCAACGTGATACATCGTGACATCGGTGGAGGGGAAAAGGTGCGAGGAATACACGCAGTGTGAGTCCACGCGTGCAAAGTGCAAACCAAACCCTATTGTTCAGGGACGCAATCAATGTTGTAAAGAAATGCAAGGGACTGATGACAGTAAACATAGGACAGCAATTACCTTACCGCCGAGGAGGAGGACGTCTGGGGAGGGAGGGGTCCCCGGGCTCACTTCTGCTGGGTGGCTTAACCTGGCCGGAGCCAGCATCGCACCTGCCTAGGCAGGAAGGGCTCCAGGGCACGTCACCACGGCGGTTTCGTGGGACTTCCCTGGCGCTTCCGCGCTTCCCCTGCCTGGGGCATGGGTTCCATCCCTGGTGGAGAGCTAAGGTCCCACATACCACACAGTGCCTCCTGGGAGGCAGGAAGCAAGTCGTGAGTGGAAAACACACTCTCCTAACGCCTGGTCTAGGATGCATGCTTAGGGAAGCCGGGTCACTCGGTGATGGGACAGCTCATCGTCAGCACCGCCTGGTGACCACTCAGCACAGCACTGCACGCACCTGCCTTAGAAGGGGCACACCCTCACACCTCCCAAAGGCAGAGATTCTAGTCGTTTGTTTGCCACTGTGTCCCGGGCCCCCAAAACAGCCCCTGACCCACCGTGAGGGCTCGGCGGTACTTGCTTAGTGGGCGAATGAACCTCTGGCTTTATGACAAATACCATAGCAATTGACCTTAGGGGTCAGAGGGCAGGATGAGAGGAAGGGGAATCATCGTGTCCTGGGCTAGATCAGCCGCCATGAGTTCGAATCCTGGCTCTGCCACTTTCTAGCTGTCTGACCTTGGACAAGTGACCTCACCACTCCAAACCGTAATTTTCTCCTCTGTAAATGGGGGTGTTTACGGGACACTTCCTAGCAGAAAGCCAGACACCCACACAGCACTCATTAGGCATAGAGGTCCTCACTCCCTCTCTTGAGAGCAGGAAGCCCAGCTGTGCTGTCCCCATCAGATGGCTGCTGCGGTCCCAGACGCGCGTGACCTTCTCGAGTCACGCACCTGTCACTCTTGTCATCAGAAAAGGTGTCCTTTCCCCCCCTCCAAGTGCAACCACCCATTGAGATGGGATCCTGGGAACTGGACCACTTAGGGAAGCGCTCAGGTGGCCGGGGGGGGGGGAGGGGGTGGGGGAGGGGCAGTGCCAGGGGCACTAAGCAGGAGTCTCGAGGCAGAGCCCTGGCCACGGCGAGGCGCTGGGCCCAGAGCCAATTTAACCACCTCAGCGGGTGCTGCAAAGTTGGATTCACACAGAAAGTACCTGAGTGCACGGCTCTTTGGGGGAGGCTGGAGCACGGAGGAGGATGAACTCTTACAAAAACGTCAACTTTTTAAAATGCTTTTCTTTGCCAAGTTTCAGCCTGGTGGGAGTTTCGTGTCGGAACCACTAAGTAGGAGTTGATAACGGACAGGTTAATCATCCTCATGCAGGCGTGCAGTGCTGAGCGATGATCCAGGCGCCCAGGTGAGGTGCTTCCAGGGGCTGCCAGCGCGGGAGACCCAGGGAGAGCAAAGGGCACGGGAGCAGGGGGTGGGAGAAAGCAGGGGAGGGGTCCCCATGTCCCCACCACGGGACACACCTGGGTGGGAGAGGCTTCAGACCAGCCCCCATCCCCTTGGGACCAGGATGCCAGAGTCTACAGAAACACCGGGGGTTGGGGGACTTCCCTGGTGGTGCAGTGGTTAAGAATCCGCCTGCCAATGCAGGGAACACGGGCTCGAGCCCTGGTCCGGGAAGATCCTACATGCCGCGGAGCAACTAAGCCCACGAGCCACAACTACTGAAGCCCGCGTGCCCTAGAGCCGGGGGGCCGCAACTACTGAGCCCGTGCACTGCAAGTACTGAAGCCCGCGTGCTAGAGCCCGTGCTCTGCAACAAGAGAAGCCACCACGATGAGAAGCCCGCGCACCGCAAGGAAGAGTAGCCCCTCCTCTCGTCGCAACTAGAGAAAGCCCGCACACAGTAACAAAGACCCAACACAGGCCCAAAATAAAATAAATAAAAAATTAAGAAATTTTAAAAAAGAAACACTGGGGGGCAGAGGGGAGTGGGGAGCTGTCTGGAGCCTGGAAAGAGCTTTGAGCTGCCTTCTCTCCCCCAACCCCCAGCCCCAGCCCCCTTCATCAGCCCGCAGATCCTGATGGCTGAGGTCTCCCCCAGGAATGTTCTGGATCTGAAGTGGGTACGAGATCTTCACCATCTATTCCTTTGCCCATCAGCACCAAGGGCTTTGTGACACCTTGCTTTGAAGAGAAGGCAGCATATTCTAGGACCAGTCTGGGAACAAGGGAAGAATTCATCATGCCTCCCTCCATCCTTCCATCCTTCCATCCTTCCATCCTTCTTCCATCCTTCCATCCTTCCATCCATGCACCCATCCCTCCACTCATCCATCCACCCACCCATCCCTCCATCCATCTATCCATCCATCCATCCATCCCTCCATCCATCCATCCATCCACCCATCCCTCCACTCATCCATCCACCCATCCATCCATCCATCCATCCACCCATCCATCCATCCATCCATCCACCCATCCCTCCATCCATCCATCCATCCATCCATCCCTCCATCTATCTATCCATGCATCCATTCATCATCCGTCCTTCCATCCCTCCATCCACTTACACATCTACCCATCCATCTATTCATACATCCATCATCTATCCATCTATCCATCCATTCCACACACCTTCATTGAGCACCAACTCTGAGTCCAGCCCTGTGCTGGAGACAAGGATGCAGGAAACACAGTCACTGCTCTCAGAGGACATGTGGTCCAGGAGGGAAGAAGACATGGACAGAAGCACAAGACAAAGACACAGAAGCAAGGCTGTGGCTCGTGTTCCACGTCCCGTGGGGACAACTGGAGTTACTGGCGTTATGAAGAGAAGATGTGAGGGAATTGGCAACCTGTTGGGTACCCACCGCAATAGCTGGCAGAGGAGAAGAAGAACAAGAGACGGTGATGAGCAGTAAAAATGTTACCAGGTCAGCAGAGCATAAATCCCAGCAGCTGAAGGATTCTTGGGGCAGGGCCCTGGAGGGTCTACTGGAAAGACGGGTGGTGTGATTGCTGCATGGGTGCTTGGAACTGTGTTCAGGAGGCAGGTAGAGTTCACATAATGGGTCACAAAGTGGTCTGACCATAGGAGTAGGTGGCTGGGGTAGGTTGGAGGTCAAGTTCATCAGAGGAGAGCAGGTGGATGGATCACCCACCTGGAAATTGAAATCACTGAGGATGATAAGGGGAGAGGGTTAAAGAGGGATGCTGTCTTTGAAGGACAGGGGAGCCCCATTTTCAGTTAGAGGGAGGTCAAGGTTCAGACAAAAGGTCTAGGATATGGTGGTGTCATGGCTCAGAAGGGCACAGCTGGAGCGTTTCGGGGGTCAGGGAGCCGTGGGGGAAGGGTCAGAGGAGGGATGTACAGAGCCGAACAGGCAAGTATGGCCTGGGAGACTTGAACATGACATACAGAGGGAGAAGCAGAAGAACGAGGCACGTCTCCAACAGCTAAGTCAGCCGGCCCTTAAACACACTTGCTCCTGGAAGCGGACCCAGCCCGGACGCCACAGCCCCCAAGGTGAGCACGGCGCTTTGCTCAGGGAAGCGTCCCCCAAGCACAGCCTCCCTTTGCCTCAGTAGGCAATGGATGCAGCCAACTCCTGCGACACAGGTCGAGGGCTCCCCCAGCACTGTGTCTGTCTGCGGATGGACAGCAGTCAGGGAGGGGCTTCTGCTCCATGTGGAGTCCTCAGCACCCAACCCCGGGCCGGGCAGGGTGGGTGCCCTGAACCGAGGCAGAAGAAGTCGAGTCGGCAGCTGCTGAAAACCAACGTCCAACCTTGGGAGATGAGCCGAGGGGCAGAGACGGGCCTCACCCGGAGCGCCTGCTCGGTGCCAGGCCTGCTCTGAGTGCATTTCACTCCCTGAAAGGAAGACTTCCTATTCTGACATGTCGAATGCACACCGAGGAGGGTTTAAAATGTGGGCGTCCGACTGGAAGAACGGAGACAAGACACACCCCCGTGCTCTGCCCGCTTCTGCAGAGGGAAGCCATCTTGGAAGTCCTGCACCGCAGATGGGGCAGGCTGGGTCCCTGCATCACCACCTGGACCACTGCCTGCGGATCAAGAGCATCTGCCTTTCAGATCTGAACAGGAGGAGGAAGAAACATCTCTCCTCTGGGGGCCTTTATGCACTTTGCTATACGTATTTTGTTATAGTAGTTAGCCTAATGTAACTAATGAACAGGACAAGTGCATTAACTGTTAATAGCCAAGCAGCTGGGAACTGGTGCTTCTGCCTAAGAGGGAGTAACAGGCACTGAATTTGCCCTTTTGCCTGAAACAACTAAACAACTGGATAAAATATAGGAAACAATGGTTCTCGAGATACTGGACATGAGGCAGGAAGGACAGCAGATCACCTCAATTCCAGGTACCTTAAACCCTTTTCTGGAATAACACAGGCTATCAGCTGAGAAAAAGACTGAAATAATGCCATTTGCAGCAACATGGGTGGGCCTAGAGATTAGCAAACTAAATGAAATAAGACAGAGAAAGACAACTATCATATGATATTACTTATATGTGGAACCTAAAAAAAAGATGATACAGGGACTTCCCTGGTGGCGCAGTGGTTAAGACTCCAAGCTCCCAATGCACGGGGCCCGGGTTCAATCCCTGGTCAGGGAACTAGATCCCACATGCCACAGGGCAACTAAGAGTTTGCATGCCACAACTAAGGAGCCCGCCTGCCGCAACTAAGACCCAGCATAACCAAATAAATAATTTTTTTTAAATAATAAAAATTTTTAAAAATTTAAATGATACAAATGAACTTATTTACAAAACAGAAATAGACTCACAGACATGGAAAATGAACTTATGGTTACCAAAGGGGAAAGAGGGGGGAGGGATAAACTGGGAGTTTAGGATTAACAGTTATACACTACTATATATAACATACATAAACAACAAAGACCTACTGTATAGCACAGGGAACTATAATCAATATCTTGTAATAACCTATCATGGAAAAGAATCTGAAAAAGAATATATATATATGTATATAAAACTAAAACACTTTGCTGTACACCTGAAACTAACACAACGTTATAAATCAACTATACTTCAATTAAAAAAAAGTAACTAAATATCAATTCCTGGGACTTCCCTGGCTGTCCAACGGTTAAGACTCCACACTTCCACCATAGCGGGTACAGGTTCAATCCTGGGTCAGGAAACTAAGATCTAAGATCCCGCAAGTCGGCGTCCTCATCGACCCTCCACTTGGAATGCTCTCCTGTTACCTGAAAACTGGGTTTGCCTCTTAGTGGGTGTCAAGCCAAAACACACAATCAAGTCAAGTAGCGGGAGAAGGATTTATTACTTGCAGTAAGTAAGGAGAACATCGAGGCTACTTCCCAAAGCAGTGTCGCCCTGAACAGCAAAACTGGGGAAGCTTTAAGCTAAGGGAACATGCATATTCATGAGGGGGCTTGTGCAGGAGGAATTTAGCATAGAACTGGGGCAAGAGTCATCCTGGGTTGACAGTCCAGGTCTTAGTTGATTGAAGCCAGCAAAGATCAATATCGTCCATTCTCTGGCTCCAGTTAGTCTGGTGGCCAATCGTCCGAGGAGGTTCGGACGCTGTAAAAACAGCTCGAGAATATGTATCAGGATAATCTTTACCTTTGAAACAGAACTGGGAGTCTTTATGACTGATTTAGTATCTCCGATACGGTTAAATGATTTTCCTGGCCTGGAAATAGCTGTTTGCTCTTACATTCTTTTGTTTCCTTAAAATCATTAACTCCTGAGACGTGTTCTTCCGCAAAGGTGAGCATTGTGGCCAGGCTTAGATTACAACATGGCCTACACCTAAAGTGGCTTCTCTTATGTCAAGAAGCCATGCCTGGTTCTCCTTCTTTGGGGTCTCCCTTGTCCCCCATCTGCCTGCACTCCCTGCCAGGCACAGTCCAGCGTCCTTACCAGATGGATTCACCCTGTCGCTTCTCAAACCATCCAAGCACCTAGGGGGTGCCTCTACCCGACCCTATAAGCTACTTGAGGGCCGCAATCTGCTTCTCACTCTTTCCCCGTTTCCTGCTCTTCCCCCAGGGAACTGACCGGCTCACTGGCCCCATCAAATTGGCCGCGTTCAGTTTTGCTCGATTTACGAAACAGCAGGTGGGAAGAAAGGAAACAGGTACACAAGTATCTCTAATACAGAACAAGTGCATGGAAGATAAGCGGGATGCAGTTCAAAGACAAGTGTTGGGGTGCCAGCGCTCCCTGGGTCACAGGGAAAGCTTCGCGGGGACGGGAGCGAGAAGGCTGTTTTCCTCTGACAAGTGAAGGAGTGGGCTGGGTGGGTCTAGGGTTCCTGACAGAGACACTGACGCTGGAGTGCCGAGCAGAGGCCACCATAATGACAAGGAAGGCTCAAGACCAAGGCAGATGACACAGAAACAATCTAAGGTGCGGCAGACACGCTCCCGATTTCTGAACTGTTTCCTCTTTCTACGGAGTCGAAGGGAAAGGGCGCTCCGGTCAATCCGGGCTGCGGGGTCGGGGCTCTTTTCTCCACCAAGTCCCTAGCAACCCCGCAATCCCAGCTAGGGCAGCCCTAGCCGCAGTTGGCCGCTCCCGTTGTCATGAGGCCGCGGCGTGGTTGCCTAGGAAACGCCCGCGTGCCTCCGCAGGGCTCCCCGGGCCTTGTAGTCCGCCGGCCGCCTCTCTTGGACCGGCCACACGGGGAGAGACTACAACTCCCAGGAGGCAGCGCGGCGGGTCCTGGGGGCGGGGCGGGTCCTGGTGGGCGGGTCCGGCCTAGGGCCTCTTCCCTCTCGCAGCTCCTAGGGTCTCCGCGTCTGGAGGAGGAAGATGGCGTCTGGGAGGGCTCGAACCTGGTTGCGGGAGCTCCGGCCGCCGCCGCTGCTACTGTTGCTGCTGCTCCTTGGGCCGTGGCAGGCGGCGGGCCACGGCGGCAAGTACTCGCGGGAGAAGAATGAGCCCGAGCCTTCTTCGAAGCGCCAGCCCGGGGGGGAGTTCCGCATGGAGAAGCTGAACCAGCTGTGGGAGAAGGCCCAGCGGGTGAGCGGCGGCCGGGCCCCTCTACCTCGGGGGTCCGCGGGGCCGGGGCTTCCTCTACCTTGGGGGTCCGCGGGGCCGGGGCTTTCTCTAGTTTCGGGGGTCCGTGGGGCAGGGGCTTCCTTTAATCCTGGGATTGGCGGAGCCCGGGTCGGGGTCTCTTCTAATCCTGGGGTCCCCGGGGCCCGGGTCTCCTCTAACTTTGGGAGCCTTCCTTGAGCCTTTGACAGCCTCACACCCGCCCGCAGAGGTAGGTGTGGGTACCCCTTGCCTTGCGCCTCCGGGAAGAGGGACCCTGGCCTGGTGATGACAGGCGAAGACTTGGGAGGCCTTGGTGCCTGGGCAGAAGGGCCGCCCCGCCAGTTTGAACTGGCAGCTTTGCAGCTGAGGCCGAGATCCCTCCCTGCAGGCAGACCCAGGCCTCCTGCCTTGCACGTTTTTGCCTTTTCTCCTACGTTGTATTTCTCTGTATGGAGAAACAAGAGAAACAGGTGACGCTGAGCACGGAGACGAGCCCAAGGACAGAGGAAATCCTAGAAGCAAAAGCCAGTTCTTGTTAAATCGGGTGAGGGGATATGGTGAGGTGAGAGGAGAACACCCGAAACTTAAGACGCTGGTGAACTAAATCTAAATCCAACTGTCCTCATTTTAGAGAAGAAAGCAAGAAAGCCCAGAGGGCAAAGGGCGCCTCCAAGGTCACTCTGCCTGGGGGTAGAATTGGGACTACAGCTTGCTGCTTGGGGTGTGACCTGGACCCCGCGGCCTCCTCCTTAACATAGCGGCCCTTCCTTTGTTGGGTGGGGTTTGTTTTTAGCGAAATGGGTATTTACAAACTTCCCCCAACCCTCTGGGCCACAGCATCTTCATGAGATCCAGGCTTCCACTTTTAAGCATTCCTGAGTCCTTGAGGAGAGTAAAACAAAGTTAAGGACTGAGTTTTGGAAGAGAGGGGAAAACCGCGGGAAGGAAAGGCAGAGGGAGGGGTAAGGGCTGGGGAAGGGATGTGGCAGGGGGACTGCAGGGCAGGCAGGGGCGGGTGGATGCCCCCAGGCCCAGCGCTGTTCCCAGACCAGTGGCCCTGAGGATCCTGCTGGGGGCCCAGCTGTCAGGGCCCACTGTGTGTGTGCAGCCTTCCCGGGTAAGAGAGAGCACTCTGGGCTGGAGAAGCAGGGGGGGCTTCCTGGAGGAAGGAGACCTTGTGTCCAGGAACCTACCCTGAGCCCTTCTGCTTGCAGGGCTGTCCTGGTCGGCCCTGCCTTGTCCGTCCAGATGCTGCTTTGCATCTGACCAGCCTGGGCAGCCTCTTCACACCTGGCTGTCACCTGCCCTCGAGCTGCATCCACCTGATCCGCCCCCCCGCCCCCATGCTCAGTGCACTGCTGACCTGGGCAGCCTCAGGTCACATCTGTCCGAGAGAGTCTGAATCGGTTCTGCAGGAACCCCAACCCTGGCCCAGCCTTGGACGGATGGGCCTTGGACTGGATGACCTTTCCGGGCCCCTTGGCCCTGAATTCTACAATTGCACGTACAAGTCTCTTCTGCTGAACGAAATGTGCAGACCTTCCAGGGTGGGGTCCATGCCTGTTGGCACTTTCCGGGTCCCTCCTCACATCCGGACGCCTCGCGTGGGTAGGCAGACCCACAGAATACAAGCTGGCCTGTCCTGGGCTCTCTACTCTGAGAAGCTTCAAGGGCGGCAGCGGAGCTGGTCCCCGGTGGCGAGCTGTGCAGTCCTCCCGGTGCCGGGCTGGGGTGGGCACTGCCGCTGCTCAGAGCCGGTGCCCAGGGCGGTGTGGGGCACCCGGCACACCTGTGCCAGGGTTCTCAGCCTTGGATAATTTGCTCTCTGGAAACATCAAATGTTTCTTTGTTTTCTAAATATGAAACGATCTCATAGCATGTCATGCCTAGTGTGTACCCAGGGTGAGGGAGAGGAGTCTGATGAAGGCGCCCGCCTCGCCCTCTCTTTCCAGCCCACCTTCTACGGGGGAGGGGGCAAGTACCGCCTTGGTCCACAGATGCCGCGGTAGGGGCCTCCCCACCGTGAGACCAGACCAGGGAACTGCTGCTGTTGCTTCATCACAGCCCAGCACCTCCAGTCTTGACTTGCTGTGAAACTGCAGTGCCTTTAGATCCAGGCGCTTTAGAAGAGCTGTGGGCCAGACGGCCGGTACAGGGTTACTTCCAGAGCCCCGTGGGTCTTGTGACCTCTCCCGGGGTGTTGCAAGGCTCCTGAGCAGGGAGGGGCCGGAGCCGTCCTTGGAGCTTTGGGGGGTGGGTGAAGCCGTGGGAAGTCGTCCCGAGGGGTGCCCCTGTGGAGATGTCTGGTTGGCGTCTCCCTCCCGGGGTTGCCGCGCACGCGCGTGCATGCGTGTGTGTGTGTGTGTGTGTGAGTGATAAGAACTTCAGGTAGATCTACCCTCTTAGCGAATTTCTAAATAATAAGTATGCAGTGTAAATAGTGGAGGGTGTTGGGCTGTGCAGTGAGCCTCGGGACTTGCGTAACTGCCTTTGTGCCCTTTGACCCGCACCTTGCATCCCCTCTTGGCTGTTGTGACTAGTGCTGCAGTGAGCATGGGACCCCAGACCTTTCTTCAAGGTCCTGATTTCAGTTCCTTCAGATAAATACCCAGAAGTGGGCTTTGCTGGATCACAGTGTATTGATGGTTCTCGTCTTCCTTTTTGAGGAACCTCTGTACTGTTCTCCACAGTGGCCGCGCCAACTCTGCTTTCCCACCAGCAGTGCACGAGGGTTCCCTTTTCTCATCCTCACCAAGAGTTGTTGCTTTCTGTTTGTTTCCCATAGTAACCGTCCTAACGGGTGTGAGGCGGTACCTCACTGGGGCTGGATTTGCGTTTCCCCGATGGGTGGAGATGCGGAGCAGCTTTCCGTGTGCCTGTCAGCCATTTGTATGTTGTGTTTGGAGCAGTATTTATTCAAGGTCTTCACCTATGTTTTAAAAAATCAGGTCATTACTTCTATTCAACGTAGTTGTGGAAGTTCTAGTCAGAACAGCTAGGGAAGAAAAAAGAAATAAAAGTCATCCAAATCAGAAAGGAGGAGGTAAAAGTGTCTGTTTGCAGGTGATGTGATCTTACGCAGAAAACCCTAAAGACTTCACGAGATAACTTAGATCTAGTTAACAAAGTCACCGCGGCTACAGGATACGGAATCAACATACAAGCCTGGGTTGCATTTCTGTACACCAACGTCAAACTCTCTGAAAAGGAAATTAACGAAACAATCCCATTTACGGTAGCAGCAGAAATGATAAAGTACCCAGTGACATTTCGCCATGTGTCCTGGGCCAGTTCTTAACCTCCCTGGGCCTCAGTTTACCCGAGCAGCCTGCAGGGTGATTGTGAAAGTTGCAGAGGCAGAGGAGAAGGTACCGGGCTCGTGAGGCCCCTGGCTGAGAGCAGCTCCGTGGAGGGCGCTGTGCGCACCCTGAGCCTTGGGCCAAGGGTGTCCGGGATGCGGGCCCAGCGGCGATGAGCGGCTTCCTCCCGCCCAGCTGCTTGTCTCGTGGCTGTAGGTGATTTACTCCGCTTTAATATTTGACAGAGGCTGCTTTGCCTTTGGAGTCTGTTAACCAGTTCTTTTCATGTGAGCCATTAACATTTAACTTCAAGTTAAGGAGGTTAGAAGGGTCCGGAGAGTGGCCTTTTTTGCCTGGGCTCTGTGCCTGCTGTTGGGGGCACCACTGTCACCCCGGGCATCTCCAGCCCTGAGCCCGCGGGCCTCCACGTTTCAGAGGAAGGCTGGCACCAGATCACGACTCACCCTTGTGAGACGCAGAGCCTCGGACGCTGCTGGGCACCAGTCTGCAGCTCGGGGCTCCGGCCCGGACATTGGCGCCTGGGGAGGTGGACAGCCAGGAAGGTGTGCAGGGGTCAGGTCCCAGCGCCCTCGCCCACTGTCCTGTCATCTGTGGGGAGCGCCTGCCTGGGGTGGCACAGCCATCTGGGGAGCTGATGCGCCCAAGGGCTACCTGGGGGGAGCCCCGCACTCGCAGCCTCCCCAGGGCCCCGGCTGGGAACGTGAGGCGTCCTGCGACAGGAGCCCCTGGGCCACCAGCTCCTGCACACTCGGGCCGCTAGTGGCAGGCGGCTCCCCGGGGACCTGGGATCTGACGAGCTGGAGAGCGGCCTCGGGGTGTAAGGGCCGGTGGTTTTCAGGCTGCGGGCAGAGGTCCCTTTGAGGCTCTCGTGCGGGGGCACATGCGGGATTTTGGCCGCCTGGGACCCCGGCACGGTCTCCCCATCGCTGGTGTCTGCTCTCCGAGGTCGGCGTCTCCCAGGCTGTCGCTGGTCCTCATGCAGCTGGGGGTCACATGTCCTCTCTTCTCCCCCCGTAGCTTGATCTACCTCCTTTAAAGCTGTCCGAGCTCCATGCTGACCTGAAGATACAAGAACGGGACGAGTTCAAGTGGAAGAAATTGAAGGCTGAAGGCCTGGATGAAGACGGAGAGAAAGAGGCGAAGCTCGCCCGCGGGCTCAGCGGTATGTCTCTTCTCAGCTCAAGGGCGGCGGTCGCCCAGGCTCGGGCCCCAGCTTCTTACCCTGACTTGGTTTGAGTAAGAGTCAGGGCTGTCCTCGTGAGCCTGGCCCTGGCAAGGTGACCCTCAGCCGCGGGCAGGCACAGCTGCCGGGCTGTCCTGTGCAGGCTCTCGGCACGTGGGAGGGAGGGCCAGGGCGAGGACGTGTGGCCGCGTTAGCGCACGAGCCACCAGGGCTGCTTGGTCCAGGGAGGCGGCTGGGATGGCCAGGTGCCCACGGTCACCTGCACGAGGAAGCAGGGATGTTCCCAGGGTCTGGCCGTGTGAAGAGCACTGCCCCCGCCAGTCCAAGCCTTATGGCCCCTGTGGCCCACCCTGCATCTAGGGCTCCCAGTGCGTCCAGGTGGCCCGGGGCTGGGAGATGGAGGAGGGTGGGGGGCAGGGAGAGGCAGCCGGTGGTCAGCCCCCTGCCCCTGATGCCCGCACCGCAGGCTGGACACCAGGAACACACACTCTTCACAGCTTACTCTCAAGGCTTCCAGTGGGCTGACCTTCTGGGCAGGGTGAGTTCTGAGGCACAGGCAGTGTAGACAGGGAAGTGAAGCCCCAGGAGGTGAGGTCAGGCTGAGCGGGGCGCTCCCTGGGCTGGCTCAGCTGAGGTGGGCCCCCGTGGGGACCACTTGTGTCCACCGCTTGTCAGAGGAGGTGCTGGGGGTCAGGGGTCAGGTGGGCCACTGCTCGGATGAGGACCTCAGGGGTGGAGCACAGGGGAACGGGAAGCCCGGATCCAGAGAGGCCCGGGTGAGGCCTGGAAGGGACAATGGGGACTGTCTGCAGATGGGAGGAAGGACGCCCCGTCCTTCAGAGCCGGGAGGGTGGGGCAGGCCCACTCCCAACTCAGGAGGTAGGTGTGGGGCGCGAGGAGATGCTGGGAGGGGCGTCCTCCAAGGCAGACCCAGCAGCCCGGCCCCGCTGAGGAGCGCTCCTTCCGGGTCCAGTAGGCATCCGCCGCACCACGTTGGTGACGATGGTGCTGAGACGCAGGCCCCCGTCTGGCGCAGAGGCTATGGGCGGCACTGTGTCCTGGGCGCTACTGACAGACGACACCTGGTCGCTGTCCCACGGTGACCGGCCAGCAGCAAGCTGGAGCCAGTGTCCCCTCCCGGCTACCGCTGTTGACTTTTCACCGGAAGCTGCCAACTCTGAGGTTTCTCCTTGTAGAAAATCTTTTCTGCAAATAAAAATGTGACTTAGGCCGTGGCAGAGCTTCCCCTGGCCACCGCCCCGTCCATTCTGTGGACCGTCGTCCTCTCCCGCCCTCGCTGGAGTTCGCCCCACGACACAAACGGGCTGCAGGTTTTGGTTTTGCAAACCTGTGAAGCTGGTCCTAAAGGCAGTCCCGGGGATGCTGAGCCCGTCCTGCCGCACCACGCTCTCCCCCGCGGGTCGGGACAGAGGGATCGGCCGGAAGCATGCGGCCCCAAGGCCGCCAGTGTGCGCGGGGGCGTTGCTGGAGGAGGATCCCCGGGTTTGTTCGCACTCCTTCCGCTGGGTCCCGAGTGGGCAGGAGAGCTGGGCGGGCGGCGGAGGGGCGGACCCCAGACCACGGCCTCGAGCCCCTCCCGTGCCCTCCTAGTCATCCTGGCCAAGTACGGTCTGGACGGGAGGAAGGACGCCCGGGCCATAAGCAGCAACTCCATCAGCCATGGCCCCGCCGACCACAGCCTGGAGGACCCCCGGCTGGAGAAGCTGTGGCACAAGGTACCCTCGCACTGCCATCCGCCCTGGAGGCGTCAGGCCTTGGCTTTTGGTTTTCTGCCCCTGCATCCCCTAGCGAAGGGGAGTGAAGGCCGAGAGCTGGGCCTGAGTACTCCACCTGGGAGCAAAGGTCCTGCCTGGCCTGCGGGAGTGATCCACAGGGGCACCCGTGTAACTAACCCCAGGTGGGCATGGGGGGCAGGGTGCACCCCGAGGCGTGGACAGGTGGGCTCGGCCTATGGGGGGACCCCGAGGCGTGGACAGGTGAGCACAGCCCATGGGGGTGTTCACTGGAGGTGGCTTTCCTTCCAGGCGAAGACCTCTGGGAAGTTCTCCAGTGAAGAACTGGACAAGCTGTGGCGGGAGCTCCAGCATCACAAAGAGAAGGTCCACGAGTACAACGTCCTGCTGGAGACCCTGAGCAGGACCGAAGGTGCCCCCGCAGGCAGCCCTGGCTCCAGAACGTTCCAGAACAGAGCTGCTGGGGGGTTGGGGGCAATGCCGTGCTGTCAGGCCTCCCTGCTTTCCGAGCAGGAATCTCAGCGTTTAGGAGCCCGTCGGGATGCCCATGCACGTCTGTGAGCGTGGGTTCAGATGAACCCGTTCTGCGGTGACACAGGCCACCTCTCCTGTCACCGCCGGCCTGACTTCAGGGGGACTTGTGGGGGGCTCGGGACCTGCCATGAGAGAGTCAGCAGGGGTGGGGCTGCGGTGGCTCCATGACATCTAGACCTCCTGTCTCTGGCTCCCGCAGAAATCCACGAAAACGTCATCAGCCCCGTTGACGTGAGCCGCGTCAAGGAGGACGCGCTGCAGGTGGGCCACGCCGAGCTGAAGGACAAGCTGCGGGACATCAGCCAGGGCTTCGACCGCCTGCGGAGAGTCAGCCACCAGGGCTACGGCGACCAGGCCGGTGAGCCCTGCGCCCTGCGCCCCGCTGCCTGGCGGCCCGGGAGACGGCAGCAGAGCCTCTCCAGCCCCTCCGCTCCCAGGGCCACACACCTGGGCTGCTTTCTCTCCTGGAAGGTGCACGCACCTTTATTTCTAGCCTCACGGCGTCCTTTAACCCTCACGGTGGCCCCCCGCCCCGCGCATTGGGATGGCTTCCCTGCTCCTGTGCAGACAGCTGGCTGCTCGGGCCGAGGCCGGAGCTCCTCGCTGGGTGCCGCCCCCTGGAGGATGGCCTGGGCCTCTGCGCGCGTCTCCCGCGGGAGCCCGCGGCTCGTGTGTGGTGCGGGCTTGCCGGAAGTCGGCCAGGTGCTCTTTGTACCGTCTTCTGTCACCCGTCCGTTCCTTCTCCGGCCTGTTCCCTGAGCACCGGCCACATGGCGGGTGCTGCTGTCGACGCGGGGTGCGTGCAGTGGGGACGCGAGGTGGGCTCCCTGCTCCTCCGCGTGGCCCGGGTGCCCCGGGGCACGACTCTGCCCTGCCGGGCTCGCCCGTCTGCCATGGAGAGGGGACCAGACCACCGTGTGGACCCGCTGTGCTGATCTGCTCAACTGCCATGGAGCAGGGACCCCAAGGGCCTGGCCGTGCAGAGGAGCGGGGCAACTGAGGCTGTGCCTCGGCCCCTCCGCTCCCGGGGCTGCATCCAGCCGGACCCTGCTGCTGGCCTGCCGAGTCCTGCCAGCAGCGCCCCAGGGCCCCGGGCAGCAGGGAGGGCCCGCCGGTGGGGGGTGGGACAGCTGGTGAGATGACCGCCGGCAGGCCGCCGTGGCCACTTGGTCCCAGCCGCCTCCAGCCGCGGGAGGGAGGTGGGTGGCAAGCCTGCACCGTCGTCACGTGCTCTCGGGCGTGGTGGCTGAAGTCAGAGGGTCCCTTCCATTGGGTTTATTGGCTTCAGAGCTACAGGGACAGGCAGCGCCCGAGCCTCAGCCCGGAACTGTGGGTAGGGGGACCCACGGTCTGAACCTCGCCCCCCACCCCCCGAGCACTCCTGCTCGCTCGCGCAAGGGCTTCTGCGCCCGGGCAGCAGCGGCTTGACCAGGGGCTGGTGAGGGCATCGCCGAGGCCCCACCCAGCGGGCCCCGGGAACCGCAGACTGAACGTGTGTGGAAGGTGTGCTCGGTCGGCTTCCAGAGGACGCTTGCGTCGCGCGCAAGCACCGTGCACCGTGCAGGTGGCCTGTGTGGCCCTGCGCGTCCCGGGCTGCCGCCGTGCAGGTCACCGAGCCTGCCTTTGCTCCTTCACAGGGTTCGAGGAGCCTCGGGTGCTGGACCTGTGGGACATGGCCCAGTCAGCCAACTTCACCGAGAAGGAGCTGGAGGCCTTCCGGGTAGGGACGGCCTCTGGGCCACGGGGTGTGGCGGCGTCTCTCCCAGCGGACTTTCTGATAATGTGGGGAAGGCCCTCTTCTTTAGTCCTAGCAGATCAGCGTTTCCACGGGAACGTTCTCTCTCCTTGCCGTCTGCGTCCCTCCGCTGCCCCGGTTGGCGGCCCATGTGGGGCGAAGCTGGCCTCCAGTGAACAGAGTGGCTTCAGGGCATCTGCTTAGCTTTGGGTGCACTGGGCACGAGCTGGGGCCTGTGGAATGAGTGGATTGACAGGGATTTGGAGGGGGAGCCAGTAGGACCCTGCAGGGCCGCAGTGCTCGGCCCGGAGGGAGGAAGGGTCTTTGGGTCCCCTGGGCCTCCAGGTGGGTTCTGCAGTGGCAAAGCTGCCACAGGGCAGGGGGTCAGGGATCAAGGAAGGGCACAGGCCCGTGGGCGTGAAGCTTCCGTCTCCTTGGACAGGAGTGTAGGCAGAGGGGAGCCTGCCCGGGGCCTGGGGAGTTAGGATCGCCGACACATTCAGCAGGCATCTTGATGTGGGCCTGGAGGCACCCCTGGGGGGCGCTGGGGGAGTGTAGGGGTCGGGCCTGGAGGCCCACCTGTGCTGGGGTGGGGGGAGCCTGGAGGCCTGGGGGGTGGAGAGGACGGGGGACAGTGCAGGGCTCAGGTGCCACATGTCAGGCTGGATATGGGGTCAGGGCCAGAGGGGACCAGATGCTTGGCAGGTGCCATTTACCTAGAGGGTGAGGGGTCACTGGGAGTGGGGAGGGAGCGCATAGCGTTGTGACCCTTGGCCCCTGAAGGCCGTCAGCTTCTGGTGGGTCCCTTTAGAGAGGAGGGCTGCTCACCTGATTTCCATGTGTGGCAGCCGGGAGGGTGGAGCCTGCCGTCCCGCCCGGCCCCCAGAGCTACCCTGGGCGGGCTGCATGGGGAATGGGCGCAGGGTGTGCCGCCTTCAGAGCGGGGGAGCCCCGGCCCTGGCCCGCCTCCTTTGTGCCTTTTGCACAGGGATGTGTTATCTATTCGAAAATAAACGAAACTTAAGCGTGCAGCCACCTGCCCTGGGTGGTCTCCCGAAGCAGCTGTGAGATTCCATCAGGGACCCTAGGGTGGTAGTGAGAGTGCGTTGGGGTAATTCAGCTGTTTCAACATGATCCTAGGAAGAGCTCAAGCACTTTGAAGCCAAAATTGAAAAGCATAACCACTACCAGAAGCAGCTGGAAATTTCTCATCAGAAACTGAAACACGTGGAGAGCTTAGGAGACCAGGAGCACGTCAGCCGGAACAGGGAACGGTACGCCGTGTTGGAGGAGAAGACCAAGGAGCTGGGCTACAAGGTGGGTGTGCGGCCGCCGGCCAGGCCTCCGCGGGAGCGGGCACGTGACAGTTCCGTCAGCGCCGGCGCGCCGGCCCCCTGGCCCCCCAGCCGCCCCTCCCTGGGCCTCGGCCCCCCCTCTGCAGAGGGGACGGGATCGTCTCGCCCTCGCGGAGCTTGGTGGGAGCAACCACGCAGCTGCTCCTGCTGGGGGACTGTGCAGCCCTGAAGGGGTTCAGCTGCGGGGGGTGGGGGGACAGGGACTGCCCAGGCCTCCCCACCCCCACCTGCCTCTGGGTCTGTTTAGGGCCGGGCTCTGAACCAGGTGAGCAGGGAAGAGGCGCACACACGCGAGGCGGGTGGGCGGGCAGCCAGGGCTGGAGCCGGGCCCTTCCAGCCGCACCACTGGCATCCTGGCCCCCAAACATGTGGCCTGACACTGGCTCCGAAGGTCCTGTGCTCCTGCGAGCTGCCCACGTGGCTTTGGAGGCTCCTGAGCGGACACGGGAGCCAGCGGTTTCCCAAGCGTTCGGCCTGGGGCGCAAGGAGACCATACTTGGCTCCAGAGTAGCGGCAAGGGTCCCACGCAGGGCGCTCCTCACGTGCGGCTCAGTGGGGCTTGCAAATACCCTAAATGGGGGCGCTGGCTCCGTCACGGGGTGACGTGTGAACGCCAGACAATGCTCAGGTGTGCAGGACATCCAGACTGAAGCACCAGCAGGGCCGCTGCCCGCCCTCCCCTGCTCATTCGTGGTGAACCCACAAATCCAGGCACTTTCCAGCCACTAAGACGTGAGGGCCCGTCTGCAGCAGAGCCTCTGGTTCAGGTTAAGAGGAAAGGAGGGGCGGGTGGTGTGGACCCTCTGCAGAGCCAGCAGCACAAGCGAGGTACGTCGCCACAGACGCCCAGGAAATTCAGAACAGAGGAGCCGGGCCCTGGAGGGAGCCTCCTTTGTGCCTTTTGCGCAGGGATGTGTTATCTATTCAAAAATAAGTGAAACGGGGCTTCCCTGGTGGCACAGTGGTTGAGAGTCCGCCTGCCAATGCAGGGGACATGGGTTCGTGCCCCAGTCCGGGAAGATCCCACATGCCGTGGAGCAGCTGAGCCTGCGCGTCCAGAGCCTGTGCTCTGCAACGGGAGAGGCCACAACACTGAGAGGCCCGCGTACCGCAAAAAATAAATAAAATAAACGAAACTTAAAAAGTGAAAGAAGACCAAAGTACCGAGAAGGAAGAGAGCATGTGGATTCTTTCCTGTGTTTGGCAGAGCCGAGCGGGGCGAAACCAGGCACCCCTCGTGGGGCGTCCACCTGCAGATCACACCGTGGCGGACTGTACAGCGGGGATGAAGAGGGAACTGGGGTTCCTGGCTTCCCCGACCGTGGAGAAGGGGCTCTGACGCGCTGTGAGCACCGGGGCTGCTGGAGGAGACCTCCCCAGGTCCCCGCCCGGCCCGGGCTCCTGCGCGGGAGGCCGGCAGCACCGGCCCACGGGGCTCTGTGAACTAGGAACAGAAAGAGCAGAGCCCAGGCCCTCGGGCTGCCACGGCGGCACCCGCCATCACGTGATGAGGACAAGCTGGCAGGAGCCGCGGACGAGTCGGAGTCTTCATTTGCTGCTTTTGAAATGACGTGCTGTAGACAGCCCGCCACGACAGGCCCCTCAGCCCACGGGGTCACCTCCAGAGCATGAAACTCTGGTGAGCGGAGGGGACCATGGTGCTGGGCCCTGTAGGACGTCTCCTGTGTGAGCCCCGTATGTGTGCTGCCGGCAGGGGCCTCGCCTCGGACCTAGAGGTGTGCAGACTGAAAGTAAGCGGGTGGAGAAAGGTATTCCACACCAATGGGACTCAAAGCCAGGACAGCAGTACTCACACCAGACAGAACAGACTTGGAAACAAAGACTAACAGGAGACACAGGTAGACGTTACATAATGGGATCAATCCAAGAAGACGACGTAACAGTTGTTTAAATGTAAATGCACCCAACATAGGAGCAACTATGACCAGGCATAAAGGGAGACATTGACGGTAACAATAATAGTGGGGGACTTTGCCACCCCCCTTACATCAGTGGACAGATCATCCGGACAGAAGGTCAGTAAGGAAACACAGGCCTTGAGCGACGCACTAGACCAGATGAACGCTGTAGACACCTATAGAGCATTCCATCGGAAAGCAGAATACACGTCCTTCTCAAGTGCACGCAGGACATTCTCCAGGACAGATCACATGCTGGGCCACAGAACAAGCCTCAGTAAATATAAGAAAATCATATCAAGCATTTTTTCCAACACAAGAGATTGAGACTAGAAATAAACTACAAGAAAAAAAAAAACTCCAAAAAACAGAAGCACATAGAGGCTAAACAGTATGCTACTCAACAATCAGTGGGTCGCTGAAGAAATGAAAGAAATTTTAAAATACCTGAAGACAAGCAAAAAGACAACTTTCCCAAACCTAGAGGACACAGCAAAAAAAGAGGGAAGTTTATTGCAATGCGGATCTACCTCAGGAAGTAAGAATCTCGAATAAACAGCCTAACCTTACAGTTGAATTAGAAAAAGAACAGACAAAACCCAAAGTTAGTGGAAGGAAAGGAATCAGGAGTATCAGAACAGAAATAAAGACAAAAAAAAACCAGAAAAGATCAGTGAAATTAGGAGCTGGTTCTTTGGAAAGATAAACAAAACTGATAAACCTTTATCCGGACTCATCAAGAAGCAAACGAGAATGGGCCCAAATCAACGACAGCGGGAACGAGGACGAGGGGGTGGAGAGCGGGAGCAGCGCTGTTCCTCGCTGTTCCCGATGTGCCTTGGGGGCTGTTTGTGGCTGACGAGCCGCCTTTATGATTCATTTATGATCAGCACTAGACGGGTGGGTACTTGGACAGCAGGATCACCCAGCTGAGAGCTTTCGGCGACAGGCTGCGTGTCTCGGGTCATGAGCGGATCTGCTAACTGCTTCACCTGTGCTGTCCCCGCAGGTAAAGAAGCATTTGCAGGACCTGTCCAGCCGCATCTCCAGGGCTCGCCACAACGAGCTCTGAGGCCCCGGAGCCTGGCCGGCGGCACAGAGGAGGCGCCAGCTGCCTGGGGCTCCTGAAGACGGGCCTGGGTGCTCAGGGGTGGCTTGTCCCCAGCAGAACCTCAGGGCGGGCGCGAGGGGGACGGGCCACGAGGGGCCTGAGAAGGAGGGATAATGCCGCCGGCCGGGAAGAGGAACCCCATGATCCCGCCCCGCCCACCCCTGGCTGGTGGCCCTGTGCCCTCAGCACAGCCAGCCGTCACCTCTGTTGAGAATGCAGTTCCCAGCTGCCCATGGAGTGGTGGTCCCCTATGCTACACGGTCACAGTTTGCATCAAAATCTTAAAAATCTGCCACTGGAAATACTATGTACAGAAGTCCTTACAAATACATTGCAGTATTTAATTAAACCTTGAGGTCACTGAGGCGTCACAGGGTCCCATCTCACTGTGTCTGCTGGGCCAGGGGACTTAAGTCTCAGGTGAGCTGAGCGGCTCCAGGCCGCCGTGCCAGCTCCGAGGCCCTTCTTCCACCCCTTCCCCCCCAACCTCTGTGGCATGAGATGGAGGAGGGGCTGGTGGGCTTGGCTGGGCTCTCCCTGGTCTGGCGCTGAAGTTATGGGGTACAGACGGCAGGGCAGAGGGGACGGTGCCCTGGCCTCTGACCTGAGCTCCTGGCCCTGCAGGTCAGGGTTGGCAAGACCCGACAGCCCATGGGGCTCCATGTGCGGCGAGAGGGACCAGCTCAGGGTCAGGTCCACAGCACGCATGGTTCCAAGAGGATCCACCGGGTGCTGTGTTCCCATCTTGGCCACGTCTGATCTCAGCTCCAGCACTGGAACCTGCCAAGTGCAGATACCTGTTAGCTGTGCTTAGAAGAAAAGCCAAGGGTAGCACGCCAGGCCTGTGTCAGGGCACCACGAACACGAGGGGGGAGGTGGCCCCGTGACAGGCAGCTTGGGTGCAGCCTCGCTCCTCCATGGGTCGCTTGGCCCAGCGCCAGGCCTGTCCAGCACAGGAGGTAACCCTAACCTGGGCTTTCATGTCATGTCTGCCACCGGCCCAGCCGGCTGTTGTGTCCCTCAGCCCTGGCCAGGCTTCGGGCAGGGCTGGGGCAAATGCACTGAGACACCTGTTGGGCCCAATGGAGGACTCGGTGCCAGGCTTCCAGGCTGCTCCTGGGAGCTCAGAGCTCACAGCCACGCGCTCGGGCACTGGGTCTCCCGTGTGCACGCATGGCCCAGCCAGGCTCACGCTGGGGGGCAGTGCAAAGTTGGCCCAGGACATGGAGTCGAATGGGGTGACCCTTGACTCGGTTTACCCTCGTGGAGCTGACAGTCTAGAGGCAATTCCTGGCTTCAGACGTGTGCAGGGAAACGGAGGGGCCTTTACTGTGGTTTGTCGCCGCTCTGGCGCTGGAGGAGATGGGCGAGGCGGAAGCCCCCCCATCCAGGGGCGGGGGCTGCACTGTCAACCGCAGCTCCTAAACGCTCACTCTGCAGTAAAGGGGTGTTCGTGCGAGGGCACGGACGCGTGCCTGTGGCTCAGCGAGCGCTCCCACAGTGCTGGGGCCCCAGCCCTCTCGAGAAGTGCAGGGCCCCGGGCTCCCCAGGACCCCCTTCCCCAGCACTCCTCTCTCCTAGAGCTAACCACTTGCACACGTTCCCAAATCTGTATATTGGAACCTAACCCCCAAGGTGATGGTACCGGGAGGTGGGACCTTTGGGAGGTGATTAGGTCATGAGATTGGGGTCCTCGTGAACAGGATCAGTGCCCTCATAAGAGAGACCCCAGAGCTCCCTCGCCCCCTTCCACTGTGAGGACACAGAGAACCAAGAAGCTGGCCCCACAGACACCAAGCCTCACAGCATGCTCCTGGGCTTCTGAACTCCAGAGCTGAAAGTAAACGGATGCTGTTTACGCCCAGGCTATGGTTTTCTGTTACAGTGGTCCAGTGGACTGAGAAACCACTCTTAGTAAGGTTGGATTTCCCTGTTCAAACTTCATAAACATGCAGTTATAGTGGGGGGATGTGTCTGTGTCTATCGGGGTGTGTGTGTGTGTGTGTTGTCTGGCTTCTAGTAGATGTGCTGGTGAGATTCAACAATGTCTAGCAGGAATTTGTTCCTTTTCGTTGCTACGTAGTGTTCCGTTATGGGGGCGCATCACACTTTGATTTTACTCCATTCTGCTGTTGAACACTTGAGTTTTCAGTTTTGTATGTAACATCAGTTAGAAATGACTGGTGAACATTCGTGGTGGGGTGGAGCTGCTGCCTCCCAAGCACCTCACTTTCCTCCCCTGGATTTCTCTCAGGTGCTTTAACGAGGTCCCTGTTGATGGGCAGTTATTTCTAATGCGTTTTTTCAAGATAAGGTGTCCTCAACATAATAAAGCCCACAGCTAACATACTCCGCAGCGAAAAGCTGAAAGCTTTTGCTCTAAAATCAGGAACAAGACAAGGATACCCGCTCTCACCACTTTTATCCAACGTAGTACTGGCAGTCCTAGCCACAGCAATTCGGCAACTAAAAGGCATCCAAACTGGAAAGGAAGAAGTAAAACTCACTTCTTGCAGATGACATGAATTACACATAGAAAAAACTAAAGACTACATCCAAAAACTGTTAGAACTGATAAACGAATTCAGTAAAGTTGCAGGGTACAAAATTAATATACAGAAATTTGTTGTGTTTCTATATACAGTGAAAGTAAACTACCAGAAAGGGAAATGAAGAAAACGGTCCCATTTATAATTGTATCAAAGAGAATAAAATACCTAGGAATAAGTTTAACCAAGGAGGTGAAAGTCCTGTACACTGAAAACTGTAAGACATTGATGAAAGAAACTGAGGAAGACACAAATAAATGGAAAGATATTCCATGCTCATGGATTGGAAGAATTGATATTGTTTAAATGCCCGTACTACCCAAAGCAATCTATAGATTCAGTGCAGTCCTCTAAAAATTCCAGTGACATTTTTCACAGAAACAGAACAAACAATCCTAAACTCTTTATGGAACCACAAAAGACCCCGAATTGCCAAGTCAATCTTGAGAAAGACAAAGCTGAAGGCTTCATGCTCTGTGATTTCAAACTATATTACAAGCCTATAGTAATCAAAACAATATGGTATTGGCATAAAACAGACACATAGATCAATGGAACAGAATAGACCGGAAATAAACCCACACTTATGTGGTCAGTTAATTTACAACAGAGGAGCCAAGAATATACAATGGGGAAAGGACAGTCTCTTCAAGAAATGGTGTTGGGAAAACTGGACCACTATCTTACACCATGTACAAAATTTAACTCAAAATGGATTAAAAAACGTTAAGACTTGAAACCATAAAACTCCTAAAAGAAAACAGTAAGCTCCCTGACATTGGTCTTGGCGATGATTTTTTTGGATCTGACACCAAAAGCAAAGGCAACAAAAGCAAAAATAAATAAGTGGAACTACATCAAACTAAAAAGCTTCTGCACAGCAAAGGAGACCATCAACAAAATGAAAAGGGAACCTACAGAATGGGAGAAAATATTTGTGAACCACATATCCGCTAAGGAGTTAATATCTAAAATATATAAAGAACGCATATAACTCAGTAGCAAAAAAGCAAACAATCCAGTTACAAGTGGGCAGAGGACCTGAATAGACATTTTCCCAAAAAAGACATACAAATGGCCCACAGATACATGAAAAGGTGCTCAACATCACTAATCATTAAGTTTTGTTTTTTGTTGGTTTTCCTATTTTTGGTCACGCCTTGAGGCATGCGGGATCTTAGTTCCCTGACCAGGGATTGAACCCGTGGCCCCTGCAGTGGAAGCGCAGAGTCCTAACCACTGGACCACCAGGGAATTCCATCGTCACTAATCATTAGGGAAACGCAAATCAAGATCACAGAGAGGCATCACCTCACACATATTAGAATGACTATTATCGAAAAGACAACAGATAACGAATGTTGACTAGGATGTGGAGAAAGGGAACCCTTGTGCACTGTTGGTGGGAATGTAAATGGGTGCAGCCTCTGTGGAAAACTGTGGAGATTCCTCAAAAAATTAAAAATAGAACTACCATATGATCCAGCAGTTCCACTTCTGGGTATTTATCTGAAGGAAATGAAAACACTAACTCAGAAAGATATCTGCACCCCTGTGTCCATCCCAGCATTATCTACAACTGCCAAGATATAGAAGCAACTGAAGCGCCCATCCATGGATGAATGGATAGAAGGTGTGGTACATACATACAATGGAATGTTACTCAGCCATTAAAAAAATGGAACCCTGCCATTTGTGACAACATGGATGTACCTAGAGGGCATTGTGCTAAGTGAGGTAAGACAGACAGACAGATGACTATATGATCTCACATGTATGTGGAATCTTAAAAAAAAAAACAAAAAAAAACTGAACTGATACAGAGAACAGATGTGTGGTAGCCAGAGGCGGAAGGTAGGGAGTGGATGATGCGACGAAGGGGGTCAAAAGGCACAGGCTTCCGATTATAAACTAAGTCACAGGACGTAATGTACAACACGGCAACTGCAGTTAACAGTACTGTAGTGTGTATTGACAGCTGATGGAAAGCTGGTCTTCAGAGTTCTCAGCGCGTTCCGTAACTCTGTGAGGTGCTGGATGTTACGTAGACTTACCGTGGCGATCGTTTCGCAGTATATACAAATATAGAATCATTACGCTGTCCACCTAAAACTAATATAATCTGTCAATTAAACCTCAACAAAACAATAATAAGGTGTTGTGTCTGACACTGATATTCCAGAATTAAGACGCTAAACCCAGCACAGCACTGGAGGCCCCCCAGCCTCCAGGGCACCTCTCTGCCGGATCTGTGTCCAGCGCCCTGCACAGTCTCCCTTAGGCCAGCTCAGGCCTGAGGAGGGTCCAGCCTGGGGACCTGAGGGCACAGGGCATGACAGGACATGAGGGGAGTGGGAAGGGCAGTGATGGGGGTGTCACTGCAGGGGTGCTGGGCCAGGGATGCCCCTTCCCTCTCAGCAAAGGTGGGGAGCCCTTCCCAGACTTGAGTGAGGGTCCAGGGTCCCTGAGACCTCCTTCCACGACCACACGGTGGCCCATGGGCCTCACCCCTGGTGGCTGCAACAGCTTTGCCGAGGTGACCCTGGTGGACTTGGCCACCAAGTGCTGGCTAGCCGCCCCTCGCAGCTCTGGAGGAAGGGCAGGCAGTTGTCTGGTCCCCACTTGGCCCTGTGTGGCCGCCCTAGCTGGCTTAGCCCTAGCACCCCTGAGCCTCGCTGGCCGGAGGGCAGCCATCGTACGTCAGGACAAACCCCTGCCCTTGGCATTCGCGCTCCGTGGCCCCTCCACAGACTCCCGGCTCCCCGACCGCCCCTCTCGTGGCGCCCTTGGCCAGGCCCGGCTGACCCCGCAGGGAACCGCTCTGCTTCCCACGACCATGCTGCTGCAGGTGCACGCTGCCCAGGAGACCCCTCGGCCACCCACAGCGCCGGAGGGGGGCGCGGAGACCCTTCCTCGATGCCCCACACGTCCACGGCCCTGGGTTAGCCTCACGGAAGCTCAGCAGGCTCATCTTATTTGGAAAACGGGAGACCCCAGACGCCAGCCACTCAAGGTCACTGGTAAGGCCCGGGACCCCCAGTTGCCTGTCCCCGAGCAGGTGCGTGCAGCCTGCCCGGGGCATGGAGGCCGGCCCCCCTCCCACCCGAGGGAACCCTGACACAGCTGAAGCCCCGGACTGGGGTGCGCTGGCCACGCTTTGCCCCCACTTGTGCCTTAAAAGGGAAGCCTGCTACCCTGGAGTCCCATCCGGGGCGTGTGAAAACCGGACCTGTTTGTTGAGCAGCCCCGGGGCCTTTGCATCCCACTAGGCACTTTGCCGCCACAGGCTCAGCAGGGGAGGGGGACTGAAGTTCTAGCCCCACCGGCCTGAGGGACCCGCCGCCAGGAGGAGGAGGTGTGGGGTGCAGCCGCTTGGGCTCCCCACGGACAGGCTAACCACGGCTCACTGGGTCCGGGCTGGGATCACGGCAGGAGGCAGGGAGGGATGGGTCTGCGTGGGCCCTGGTCGGGATCCCCACCAGGCAGAGCAGGGCCCCATCTCATCTCTGAGGCCCGGGTGGGACAGCCCGGCTTGGCGAGGAGGACAGGAAGCCCACCGCCAACTCCAGGAACTTCCCACCATCCGGACTCCCATTGGCCAGTGGAGGGGGAACCAGCCCACCGGCCCACTGAGCCCTGGAAATGCCCTACGACCCACCAAGGCCACAGGGAGAGCCCCACCCAGCCACCAGGAGTCCCTCCGTGTGTCCAGAGGCATGTGGCACGAGCCCTCACCCTCAGGAAATAACTGGCCGGGTCGACAGTGGAACACGAGTGATTTTAAACCATTTACAGAACGAACTAAATGGGTCCCAAGAAGCGGGCAGTCAGCTGAGCGCGCGAGGGCCATGCCATCCAGGCGCAGGGCAGCAGTGACCCAGAGGGGACAGCGGGGGCCCTGCAGAGGGCGCCACGTGGTGGGGCCTGGCCGGGTCCCCCGTGGTTGGGGACATGCGTTTGGCTGGGACACATCGTCGTCAGCGGGCCGCCGCCTCCAGGGAAGGCGCGGGCAGGTCGCATCCCAGGACCGGAGACTGCTCGCCAGACGCCGCCTCAGGTCCACCCGGAGCCGCCCGACACCTGTCCAGGCGGCACCTCCCGCCGGCCTGGGGACCAGAGCAGGCGTCAGAGGAGCGCCCCGGAGCCGTCCACCCGCCCCCACCCCCGCCCCAGGCCCGGGCAGCGCGCCCACCCTCGGCTCGGAGCCTGAGCGCCGGGACGCAGCAGAGGTGCCGCGGGGCCGCCCCCTCGAGCCGACGGGTCGCGTCGCAGTCCGGCCGCCTCACCGCGGGGTCCCCTTCCGCCTCTGCTCCAGCGCCGGCAGCCGCTCCTCCCGGGCCTGCGCGTGCCGGGCCCCCGCCCTGTGCGCCGCCTCTGTGGCCAAGATGTCGATCTGCGCGTAGCGGGAAGCACCGGCCCCTGCGAGCAGCCCCAGGTGAGCCGGCGGGGGCGCACCCACGCCGGCTTCGGGGCTGTGAGGGGGTGCCCGCGAGACCCTGGCCCAGGGCCGATGCGCCTGGGGCTCAAGGCCCCCGCGGACCCACCTCGGATGCCCGCGCCGCCCTCCTGGAGCTGCAGGCCCAAGTAGTGCAGCTGCCTTGGGGGGGAAGGGCTGGCGGGGACGTTCACATATGTGGGCGCCTCACTGCACGGCCTCTCGGGTCCTGCGGGGAGAGGGGCTGTGAGTCCCCAGGCGGTGGCCGAGGCTGAGCTGACCCCCTAGACTGTTCGGGAAAGAGCTCCCCACTGCCCACCCCTCAAGTGTCCCGCTCTCCTCCTCTGCAGGGCCTGGGGAGCCTCCCCGAATCCCCCGTTTTCCTGGCCATCTTTTCCCACCCCACCCGCGTCCCTCCCTGACCGGGGTGCCCCTGCCCCCCACAACGGGCTGACCAGGGATGCCCCCTATGGCCCGCTGGACACACGTCCATCTTCAGCCCCTGGCCGCCCACTCTCAAACATCCCTCCCGGCCACTTCCTCCTTGGCTTCCAGGTGCCCTGCCCCTCCCAGGCAGGATGCCCCTCCCCCTCGGCTGAGCTCCCGGCTCACCCCATCTGCTTCAGGGACCCTCTTTGGACCGGTGAGTCCCCACAGCGCATCGTTCCCTGAGCGCAGGCCCACACTTCCATCCACTGTGACACCTCCTCCAGGGTGGCCCCAGGCACTTCAAGTCCCCTCCCCCATCCAAGAAACTGCCCCCTGCCTCCCCCATTTCCGAGAAGTCGATGGTTTTACTCAGCAAACGCCAACGGGGCTCCGGGCAGGTGCGACAGGAGCGCGGGGGGCGGGGGGGGACCCAGAGTGCCTGGCTGCACACCCGATCCACCTTCCCCCCCACCTGCCCAAGAGCGCTGCCTGTTGGGCCCTGGTATCCCACAGGGAAGGACCCCGGCTGCAGGAGACCAGGCTCACGACCCTGCCTGGCCACTCACCGGCAGCCGACCCACAGGGGGTGGTGAGCCAGAGCCATACCAGAGGGCAGGAACCCAGGTCCTCCCTCCTCCCTGAGGGCCCCATCTCGCAACACAGCCAGGCCTAGGGACTCGCACAGATCCACCTGGCCAGCTCCCAGCCCCAAGGGATTCAGGGGCTGGGATTCTGGTGGGGGTGGGATCTGGGGGAAGTGGGATTCCGGGAGGGAGGAGTCAGGAGGGGGGGTGGGATCAGGTGGGGGGTTGAAGCTCCCACAGGACAGCCTGTCTCTGGCCACCTGCCCACAGGTCCGGGGAAGCTGAGCCCGGGAGGGTCCTGGCTCTGCCGGCACCGGGCACTGGAGAGCCAACCAGCCCAAGGGGCTTCAGTGGGCAGACCCTACCCCACTCGCTGCCATGTACTGGCACAGGGCACCACCTTCTGGAGGCCCGCACCTGCACAGAAGCCTGTCACCTCATCCCTTTACCGCCCCAGCAAGGCCAGAGGGGGTCCTACTTGCTCAGCAGGGAGACTGAGGCCAGAGAGACCCTGTGTTCCCAAATCAGCCAGCCTGGTGGGAACGGCCAAAGCTGGGGGTGGGGACGGCAGCCAGAGCGGGCTGTACCTGGGGCTGACCTGCGGCGACAGGGAGGGAAGGAGGAAGGCTTCTGTTGGACACAGACCCTCTCCCGTGTAACCCGAGATGACAGGCAGAGGTGCCCAGGGAGGCACCTAGACCGGGGGTCCAGGAGAAATCTGGGCAGGCTGCCTGGAGAAGGGGGCACACGCTGAGGGGTGAAGCTGGGGAGCGGGGAGCGGGAAGGCCTGATTGAAGCTGGGCGAGCCCATCAGGGGCTGAGACGGGGTCTGAGGGGAGACTAGGAAAGAGGCCCAGCCTCCTGAAAGCTTAAAGGAGGGCCGTGGCTTGACCTGAGGTCACGTGGACAAGCTCCCTGTGGCTCAGCAGCTGGTTTTAGGGCTGGATCCGCATTTTCCACAGTGCAAGCTGGAGAGTGGGTGGAGGGCTTGGGGCAGCCCCGCATCTCCAGGGCCACATCAGGCAGCACAGGGAGGCTGCTCCGTCCCGCCTTGGCCTCTAGCAGCGCCTGCCTGCGGGGGCAGGGGTGCGCCCCTCTGGTGGCTGCTCCCCAGCCCTGGCTCCCCCAGGCTCCCCTTTACCTCCCGTCTCCCTCCCTGATCCTTCAGACTGAGCCTCCTGCCAGCATCTCGGGAGCTGTCTCGAATACTCTCTGGGCCAAGCGGAGATCAGGTGGGTCTGTCCTGACCTCCCCCTGGCCACACAGCAGACCCGGCCCGACCACACTGGGTGTCTCACCCATCACCGCTCTCTGGCCACGCTGTCTTGGGTCTGATTCATCTCTGCTTCCACCAGACCCAGGGCCCCTCCTCCCCCAGGCCCCCCACCCCAGAGGAAAGGTTCCTTGTCCTCCAGTAGATCCTGACGCCTGTCCCCTGCCTGTTCCCCGGAACACGCACTCGGTCTGGGTAAAAGGGGGAGTGGCGGGGGGGGTGGACAGCAGGCAGGAGGCATCCAGGACCATCTGGGAAGGCTGCCCACTGCCCAGCGTCATCAGGGAGTGGTCCTCAGGGCCCCATCCTGACCCAGGGAACCCTAGGCTGGCCGGCATGGGGCTTTCCCGTGGCCACTGTCTGACCCTGCATGCCCGTGGCCTTGCCCTTCCCCTCCTGCGCCCTCCACTCTGGACGGGCCTGGGCCTTGCTTGGCCCACAGGGTCTAGCCCCAAACAGGCACCATGCGCCTCTGAAGAGGAAATAAAAAGATCCCGCCCCAGGCTGGAGGTGGCCTCTACTCCACTGAGAAAATGAGGTACGGAGCACACCCCCGACCTCCAGCCACGCCACCCGAGGCCAGCCTCCCCCGACTTGCAGCCTCTCCCAGATTCCCAGGCCTTCCCCTGGGTCAGAGCCAGCATCTGCCCAGCCGTCACCTCTTAACGGGGCTTCTCCAAGCGGACCCCGCGTCTCCCCCCGGCCCCCCGCCTGGGCTTCCTCCCACCAAGGTCGCCAATGCCCCCGCCCACTCCTGGGTCCCCGGAGCATCGTCCTCTCTGTTCTCTGTCACCCGGAGGACAAGCCCCCCTCTTAAAGGCTGCAGCTCCAGGCCAGAGCTGACCCCGCCCGCTCTGACCACGCACCGTCCCGGGCAGGCTGGCCACGCCCGGCCACCTTGTCCTCAGCTCGCTGCCGGGCACCATCGCACCCCAGCCAGGGCTCACCCCGGCTGCACACTGCCGCCCTGCTGTCCACTGTCACCCCCTCCCCGCTGTACCCTCCTCCCGCTGACCCCCGTGCCAAAGCCAAGGCCTACCTGAGTGCATCACCGGGAGCCCAGGGCGTGAGACAGCAGCTCCCTAGACCAAGGAGAACACGTGTCAGTCTATCCATCCGGCACCCAGCCCAAGAGCCAGGATGCTACCCAAGAGTCACAAAGGGCCACCCGCCAGGGAGACCAGCCAGGGGCGGTCCCTGCCCACCCTGACACCCACAAACCCACTTGGGCTGAGGCGTCGGCAGCTCGGGCCTCCAGAACACATCTGGCCTGGCTGCTCTCGGCAGTGTTGGTGGCCAGCTGTGCGGCAGGGTTTGTAGCCGTGAGATGCACGAGGGCTGTCACGTCACCCCTGGCCCCGGGCACTGCCGGCCTGCTCTAAGCAGGGCACCCCGGCTGAGCCACTCCTGGGGGCCCCGTGAGATGGGCCAAGGCCCCCAGACCGCAGGGTGGCCACTTTGAGGTGCCTGATTGGAGGTGCAGAAAGACTCCGAGAAGGAAAGGGGTTCGGGGGCTTCAGAGCTAGGGTCAGTGTCTGCCGGCAGATTGGGAGGGAGGGACGGTGGTCCACTGCCAGCACGTTCACTGCTGCCTGAGCCTCCATCCCCGAAACCAGTAGGAGATGGGCCAGCCAGGGCCAGGGGCACCTGACGGGAAAGGGTCCGGCATCCCCGGCGCTTCTGAGGAGGACAGCCCGGCAGTGGGGTCTCATGGGGGGCCGTGGGCTGGCATAGGGGTGCAGAAGCCTGACCCGCTCTCTGGGAGGTCAAAGGGGCTGCCCAAACTCAGGACACAGCACCTCGACCCTGGTCCCGGCCAGGCTGCTGGGCACCTGGGCTGGCCTAACCCATCACCTTGTGTAAAGGCACCCGGGCAGGCTTGAGGATTTGGGGAGGGTGTGTCTGACCTCCAACACCTGGGACAAGAGCCGGCCGCCCTCAGGAGCCCCATCACTAGCTGCTCAGAGCCCCACCCACAGGCGGCACCTGCTGTGCCGGTGGCGAGTCCTGCGGGCACAGCGTCAGACCCAAAGGACGAAACCACGTGCCATGGGAGATGAGCAAACGCGGCGCCTCCTGTCCCCTCCCCCTGGGCGCCAGGGCCAGGTGGGGGCAGGTGGGTGCACGGGGCCTGGGGAGGCGAGGACGACTCTCTGGTTGCCCCCAGTCCTGCCATTCCTGGCACCTGAGAAGCCCACCCCACCCCAGGGAGGGTGAGTGAAGCTGGTGGCCCCAGGAGTGCAGAAGCAGGTGTTCCCAGCCAGGGACGTGAGGCCCACCCCGTGAGCTCCGGAAAGATAGGGGACGAGGCCAAAAGCTTCCCACGGGGCTACCCTGGCGGCGCACCTGGCCGCACCCGATGAGAGGCTCCGTGCCTCTGGGCTGCCCTGGGCTGCAGGGGAAACTGAGGCACACCCTCCTGGGGGCTAGGCCCTCCTCCTGAGCCGCCCCATCGCCTCCCCAAAGGGCCGTGGTGGTCAGTGGCCACTCCCATGGAGGGCCCCTCCCTCCTCTGGGCCCAGGCCCTGGCCACGCCCCTCCAGCCCAGAGCCCGTCCCCTCCGGAAACTTGCTCCGACCGCGCCAGAGCCCTCACCTGGCAGCCCTCGGTCCACCCCTCCCGCTGCGCCCCTCAGATGGCTCTTCCCTGAAGTCCCGGCCAACGACCTCGGTCCAGGAGACCAGAGGTCACAGCCAGGGTGCCCGCACGGGCCAGGGGAAGGCCGAAAGCCCAGCTCCAGCCCTCCCCGGCTTCACGTGGAGGGCAAGTCCCTCGGCCGCCGGGGCCACCACCTGCTCTGGTGGAGGGAGGGCCGTCTGCGGGCAGGGCACGTGGGAGCGCAGCGGGGCTGGGCCTGGAAGATGAGGGCTCTGGCGGGAGCGGGCTGCCCAGGCCTCCAGGGCCGCTCCCCACAGCCCGCAGCACCAGCACCTCCCAGCCTCTTTCTTTTGCAACAAGGCTGGTGGGCCCCTCTGGGGAGGCGACAGTAGCAGTGAGTCGAGCCCCTTTGACAGGCAGCCACCGAGCACTTCCATACAACATCTCAGCAGGCCCCTTGGGGCCCAGGCAGGCGGGACTGCTGTCCTATCTACGGAGGAGGCCCAGACAGGGGCAACGAGTTGCTGGGGGCTGCCCAGCGCAGCTTGCCCTCCCCTGCACTGCAGTGTCACAGGAACCGGGCCAGAACCCCGGTCCTCAGCGTACACAGGGACCTGGGCCCCCCTGCCTGAGCCTAAGGGACCACTGAGGACCACACTGTGGTCTCCAGTGGACGTGTGCACACATCACGCAGGCCACACACGTGCGTGGGCACACCCATACACCTGGCACCCAAGCACAGATCACACATGTAACACACGTGCACGCAGGATGCGCACACGCCACGACACGCATGTCACACGTGTGTGCTTGTCTCGCGCGCGGTACACATGCATGCAAATGAAGGCACTCACATGCACACGTCACACGCTGGCACACACACCACACACATGCACACGTGCACGAGGCCTGTGCGCTGTCTGAGGCTGCTCTCCTCGTTCACGCTCCGGCGTGTTCGGGCTTAAAGCTGAACAGACAGGCGAGGCCTCTCCCTGCTCTGTGACCCACGGGCCAAGGGAGGCCGAGCCCCTGGATTTCAGAGACAGTTAAAGGCCCCACTGGGAGGGCCGCGGGGGGGGGGGGAGGTGGACACAGCTGGCCACATGGAAAAGGACAAGACGATAAGAAAAA
The DNA here is from genome assembly GCF_963924675.1 of Phocoena phocoena. Taxonomy (NCBI): domain Eukaryota; kingdom Metazoa; phylum Chordata; class Mammalia; order Artiodactyla; family Phocoenidae; genus Phocoena; species Phocoena phocoena. Next base: position 137,140,818 of record NC_089223.1, read on the forward strand.
ACAATTTTATTTCCAGTCTAAGAATGTATTACAAACAGTGTCAGGTGTGAAGAGCAACAAACGGCTTCAGCCAGCAGTGAAGGTACAAAGCGAAACAGTTACAGCTGAGCTGTGTGCGGGACGCAGCCGGCCGGAGCCCAGATCGGACGGACACGGGCCTCGCCTTCCACGCGGGCGCCTGGAATCGTAGCGCGAATGGACAAACCAGGCCACGCAGCCAAAATCCATGCAGGAGAGCAGGCCGAGCCGACCGCGGAGGGCGTGGAGGAAGCGCGACGCCCGCAGGCGGCCCACCGGCAGTGCCTGGGGCCCCTGAATGCGAACGCCAGCCCGAGCCCTGCGTCCTCTGGTCCTGACCACCAGCCCCTGGCTCAGCCAGCAGGGCGGAGGGGGGCGCCCGCTGCCCGCGCTGTCCCGGGGCTCCCGGCAAGTGACCCCGACCCTGTCCTTCCCCGCCCGCCCCTCCCCCTGGAGCGTGCAGGTTCAGAAAATGGCGTCTGTGAGTGAGCCGTCGGGGTCCCGGGGTCCCGAGAGCCAGACCCCCAGCAGTCCCCGGGGCCTCCTGGGCCTCAGCAAACCCCCCAAAGGACAGACCACCTGTGCGCGCAAGCAGGTGAAGCCCCTCGGACACAACGCAACGCGCAGGGAGGTTAGTCTCAGGCTCCTGTTTGATTTGGGCACCTGGTCCTTGGGCTCTGCGCCGGACCCGGCCCCCCACCAGCCTCCCACCTTCCAGAACGCACTTCCAGCTGCGTCCGCGGCCCTCCCTGCAGGCTGAACCCCCAGGCCCCCAGGCCGCCCCACGGCACGAGGGCAGCCCCACGAGGGCACCGCCCACCCCGCAGCCGCCGCCCTCAGGGAGGTGCATTTACCTTCAGTCCTCCGCAGACGGGACACGCGGAAAAGAGAGCCGGAGGGGGCCCCGCGTGGGGGGCGCCCGCTTCCCAGGGCTCGCCCGGCCCCGACGGGGCCTCTGTCGCCTGTCCCCGCCGTCGCTCGCCCAGCCAGCCAGAGGAACACCCCGCCGCCAGCCGGCCGCCCGAGTCCCCGGCAGCTCCATCGCTGGCGCTGCCCTGTGTGGCGGGGGGCGGGTCCCGGGCCGCCTGGCGCAGGCTGCGGGGCGTGTCGTAGTGGGGCCGCGGCGCCGTGGGCACCTGGTACTCGGCCGCCCCGGGGGCGCAGGCGCACAGGCCGGGCTCGGGCACCACGCCTCCCGGCAGGCTGAGCAGAGAGCCCAACTCCTCGGCCCCGCGCCACACGTCCAGGCTGCTGCCTGCGAAGGACGAGAAGCTGCCCGAGTAGGAGGAGTGGCTGCCCGTGGCGATGCCGCTGTCCGAGGAGCTTTGGCGGCCGACCTCCTGCAACTGCCGTGGCCGCAGCGGCCTGGGGGGTGGCCTTGAGGCACCTGCTGTGGCCTCCCCGGGGGCCTGGGTGGCCGCCAGCCCGAGACCCTCCGGCGACGCACCCGCCGAGGACGGGGACGGCTCTGGCCACGGCACGAGCCGGCTGCTGGCGCTGACGTCTGAGTGGCTGGCCTCTGACGACGAGCTGGACAGGCTGCGGTCGTCCCCTGAACGGAGAGTCGGGGGCTGAGACTCCTGTGGGGCTTGGGCTGCCCGGGGTGGGCTGGGGAGCCTAGGTGGGAGCTGACGTCTAGCCCCCCCACGCCCCCGCCCTGCTGAGGGCCTGCGCTCTCCGGTCTCCAGTCGCCACCCTGGGACGGCAGACCCACACCCTGCCTGGACCTCCACGCCCAGCGTCACCCAGGACGGCCCCTTCGCCCACACCAGTCTCCTCCCTGCCGTCCCTCTGGGAACCAGACGTGAGCCCTTCCTCCGGGAAGGTGGCGGCCCTTGCGCACCTGAGCCCCCGGCTCTAGGGGCCTGGACGGAGAGGCCGCCGTCCCCACTCTGCACCCGTGGGACTGGCGACGATCACACAGGACAAAGGGCCCGCAGAGCTCCCCCGCCTCTGGCCCAGGAGACCCCGGTGCAGCCCCCCACCCACCACCCCCGGGAGCTGCAGCGTCCCCTCGAGGGCCTGCCGGCCCTTTCTGTCCGTCTCCCCGCGGAGTACAGCAGCTGAGGAGCCTCGCTCCCGGCAGCCAGCACCCCTGAGCCTTCTGTGTGGGCACAGACGGTGAAGCCACAGCCTCACCAGGCCACACCCCGGTGGCTGGGAAGGAATTCGAACCCAACCCCCCAGCCGGCACCCACGGGGCACCGTGCTTACGGTCAGCATCCAGGCCAGAGCTTAGTGAGTGTGGCATCACGAATGGACCAACAGAGGGCGGGGCATGAATGAATGAACAGGAGCTGGGAGGTTGCCTTAAAGGGACAGCTGCGGCCCCAGGGCCACTGGCCCCCCCTCACGGCCCAGGCCATGGCCCTACCTGCGCTGCCTGGCCAGCCGGAGTGGGAGAGAAGGCTGAGCCGCTTCTCCAGCCGCAGGGCTTCCAGGGCCTCCTGGGCCACGCGCTCCTCCACGGCAGGGCCCCCGGCGCTCAGGTCTGCAGCAGAGGAGACGGTCAGCGAGGAGGCGGCCCCAGCCCCGTCCCCGCGGCCCCCCCACCGCTCAGGACATCACAGTTACCCCAGCACTGCCAGGGCCGTGTGGACCTCGGTCCAGTCGCAGCACCACAACAGAGCCCCTGGGAGCCCCAGCTCCTCCCCACGCCAGCACCCCAGCTGCCAGACACCAAGCTCAGGGTACCCACACCACCCCCGTCCAGGTCCCCGGCCGTCATCCTGTGTCCCGGGCCCAAGGACAGCCCCTCCCCGACCACCAGCAGATGCCCCGTGCCCCAAAGTGGACAGTCCCTGCAGTGGGTCAGGACGCTGGCACTGGACGAACTCACAGCCCCACCACTTGCCCTCCCTGAACCTCACAGCCATGACTGCAAAACGTGGGAGCAGAGACAGTGCACGCCACGCGCAATGGGACCAAGGTGGGAACGCACAGGACCTGCTTGGGGCAGGGTGGACCCCGGAACTCTATCTTCTCCCCTTCCCCCTCCCCACTGTATGTGAGGCAGGTCCTGCCTCTGGGCCTTGGTGCCCAAGTGCGTCTGACCGAGCAGCGGTCAGCTTGAGAAGACACCCCCAAATCTCAGAGTGTTAGGGCTGCTGACCCAATGGAGGCCACATCTCAAGAGTCCCCAGAGATCACAGGCTTTCAACACGACACCGGCCAGGCTCAGCGAGCAGGGACCCGCCAGCCCTGTCCACACCCCAGCTGTCCACACCTGGCCCATCCACGCCAGCCCCTTCCGATCCCGGCCACCCACACCACTACCTGCGGCTGCAACGCGGTAAGACGCCAGCAGAGGGCGCCGCCGCACCACCCAGCAGAGCCCGGGCGGCGAGGCTCCGGTCACAGGAATTGCCTCCTTCCTCCCCAGCCCGCCCCCCACCCCGCCCCCCGGACCCAAATGGGGGGGTTGCGGGGCTGAGGGGCCCACGCTGGGAGAAAGGGGACCTGGCACGTCGCCAGCCCCTGTCTCCCTAGGAAGTCCACCTGCCCCCGCCCTGGCTATGGTGCCCACGCAAGGAGGCCACGGATGTGAGCTCACTGACCACCTGCTGCCCAGCCACAGGCCTTGGTCTCCCACCTGGACAAGGGGACAAGCGCTGCCTCACTGGGGCGAGGGGAGTATCGGTGACCCTGGGTGCCACCCACCCGGAGGGCCTCAGTCAAAGGAAGCTGCGATGACAAGGACCAGCCTTTGTCCCTGCCACGGGCTTGGGCCTCCCCGGCCTCCCCGAGGGAAGAAATGCCCAGGTAGCGTGGCCCTCCGCGGGCCAGCGCCATCCCTGGTCCAGGACTTTTGAAGAGCAGTGTCCCAGCCACAGCCAGGGAAGTGGGAGAGAAGGCCAGGCCAGCTCATGCAGCCCTGGCACCTACCAACCCCATGCGCTGAGGCCCCAGCTCACAAGGCGACTTCCAGCCCGAACTCTGGCTCCCACGGGGCCAGCCCTGACCCCAGCGACCGCAGGCGAGGGCCCAGCCCAGGTCTGGGAGACGGGCTGGCTCGGAAGGTCTTCAGGGTCCCGGGCTTGGGCCTCTTGCTGGCCCACCTGGTGCAGCTGCAGTAATTGTCCCAACCGAAAGCCTCCGCCTCTGAGCGTCCCAGCAGCTCAGACCCTGTGGAACCCGAGATCAAGCAGCCCACCTGACCCTCCCGCCAGGCCGGGCTCCCCAACTCCGGCACCCACCTGGGAGGACAGGCCGCAGCCCAAAGGGGCCCTTGGTCGGGGAGATGCCGCGGACAATGCAGTCGAACAGGAAACTGATCTGCTCTCCCTCGGCCGAGGACAGGAAGAAGACCCCAGCCCCTGCAGAGGGAGGACAGACCCCGGTGTCAGCCTGGCCAGAGCTCGGGTCGGTGGGGCCCCTGCAGGGCGGGCTCAGGGCCGCTGTGCGGGGACTGCCCACAGAGGCCTGAGCCAACCCGTGAGACCCCCCCGCCCCCGCACTGTGGTGACGTGAGCCACGCAGGCGGCTCAGGCCACACGCCGGCTCTCCCAGGCCTGAGGACACCATCCCGGCCTGAGTCCGGGCTGCATGGCCTCAGCAAGGTGGGAGAGGGTGTCCTGCCCGCTGGCCCCAAGCCGTCAGCCATCTCTCGTCTCCCAGGCTGGTAAGAGGAGCTGGGGCGACTTCTGGAGGACGGGGGTCACAGAGTGGGCCGAGGAGGGCGTCCCGGCTGCGTGGAGAGCCCAGCAGTCCCTCCCTCTGGCCCACGCTCCTTTGAGGGGTGGGCGGCGGGTGCACATCCAGGAGGGCGGCTGCGAGACCTGGTTTCCTCACCCGGGCTGTGGTGAGGGGAAGCTGGCAAAATACAGGCGGTGGCTCCTGCCCTGCAGACGAAGCGGCCTGGCCCACCTCAAAGCCCCTCCCCTCTTCCCGGGCTCGTTTTCTGGGTGGGGGGCACCGGAGCCCCTGGTGCGCAGTTGCAGGGCTGAGATCCAGCCTCGGGGCTCCCACCCACAGAGGTGACTTTAAAAGACACGCTTACATACTGAGATACGGGAAAGTCATCGTGGCTTATACACGAGTTCACTTGAATTTGATGCTAACTAAAATAGCCTATTTGTGGCCTATCAAATTGTACATGTGCTTTAATTATTAGAGAAAAGGGCACATCGACCAGCAATAAAGACTGTCCATGTTAAACGGAAAGATTAAATAAACGCCCCTCCTCCGTCGACGCTAAGCCTCCCTCCCAGGTGCCAAGGCCACGCTGACTCTGTGTACGCGCTGGTCTGTTTTTTTATTTTTATTATTTTTTGAAACCTTGAAGAAACGTCACCCTGACTTCTTTGATGGTCTTTGTTCTGACAAGATATAAAGCTGTGCTGATAACCCTGCTTTTCCGGAGTCATCTGGGAAGCAGGTTTCTGGGCTTGTCCTCAGTTTGGCTCAAATAAAACTCTTTTCTATTCTTATTATTGGTGGTTTATTGATTATTTTCGTTGACAGAGGGGAGGCCCGGCTGGGATCCCAGACCAGGGGGCTCGGCTACAGGGGGCACGTGGGCCTGGAAGACGCCAGGGCGCAGAGCGGCCGCAGGGCCCTGCGCTGGGCCGGAGCCCCGCCAGCGTGAATGAAGTCCCGCGGCCGAGTGAATGGGGACGTCGGGTCACCGGGGCTGGACGCCCGGCGTGGTGTCACCACACAGGAATCCCTCGGTGCCTCGCCCTCCTCCCTCTGCCCAAAGAAAGGCCTGCTCCCTCTGGAAGGAGGGTGCCCGGGGCAGACGGGGAAGCAGCGCACTGAAACTGTCCCGGTCACGCTCGCTGGCACCGAATCCCAGGGACCCGGGCCAGTCCCACACGTGGTGAGGCCGCCATGCCCCTGGGCGGCCACCAGGGCCCAAACCGGTGACACACCTGCTCGAGAGGTGAGAAAGCGGACGCCCAGAGAGGGACCACGTCCCGGCACCACGGAGCGTCTGAGCAGACGCAGAGCCAGGCCCACCCTGGGCGCCCCCAGGGGCCCCCACGAGGCTCGCTGCCCAGAGGGGCTGGGTTGGGGGATGGTCCCTCCCAACCTAGAACTCGAGCCCGGGACCTTGGCCGACGGCGGGCGGGCGGGGAGGAGGCCCCGTCCCGGCCACCCCCGCTCCCCGGGGCCAGGCCTCTAATCCGGAGCTTACGGTCAGCTGGCAGAGGCCTCGGCACAGTCAGTCCCCCGACTATAAAAAACCACATTACAGGGGGAGCGGAGCCGGTGGCATTCCATGGGAGTCTGTGAGCTCCCGAGCCTGAGCCTCACAACCAAGGGACAAGGCCTCCCGGACCCAGCAGCGACCTACCGCTGCCCCGTGGCTCCCCTCCCCACCCCAGGCTTTGGGGACAACAAGCTCCCCAGGTGTGCCCGGCCCGCCTGACGCACCTCCCCCGGCGCGGCCGTCCCCCTCCACGACTCCCCGCAGCCACCCGTGACACCCCTTCGCCTGCTGAGACTCTGCTCGGGTGACATGGCCTTTCCTGACCCCTGACCCCTGACGGTTCACCCGGTAATGCTTTCAGGGTACACCTCCTCTGGGGCAGAGCCCCCGACCTTTTACCTCCCGGGTCTGACGCTGTCCCGGCCGCCAGGCCCAGCACCTTGAGGCAGGACCACTTCTGAGTCGTCCGCAGTCCCCTGTGTCTAACCCAGGGCCAGGCGCCCAGGAGACCCCCGCGCTCAGTGTAGATGCAAAGGGGGGCGTGGAGGCAGCCGGGCCCCCTCCCCTCCCCAGGGAAGGGCTCTCCGCATTTCTTGTTTGCTTGTCTGTTTTGGGGGAGGGGAGGCAAGCTAGGGCCTGGACTCGTTTTGCCACGTTGTACCGGTGTGGTCACTGTCACGACGCCCCCCCGTGCCTCCTCTCAACCACGTCCGTGAAGGCTCCACCCCGAGGTGGGCTCTCTCCCGGGGTCTGCGCCACAGGAAGTAACCAAGGGACGCTCCTTAGGGTTTGGGGCCGAGGCCTTAGGGGCTGGAGACCCCCACGTTTGCTCTCCTGGAACCAGCCACCCTGTGAGAAACCCGGCTGTCCTGCTGGAGGGCGAGGCCCCGGAGGAGAACTGAGGCGTCCCGGCCAACAGCCAGCACCAGGGCCCCAGGCCGTGCCTGAGGCCACCCACCAAACGCCACTGCCCGAGTGACCCCAGTACCCCATGCAGAGCAGAGAGAGCCCTGAGAGCCCTGCCCAGACCACTGACCCACAGAATCGCAAGCCAGGAAACAGCACTAAGTTTGGGGTGTCTGTCCCCCAGCAATAAATAACACGGGAAATTAACAGACGGAGGAGAGAGTCCTGCAGAGCAGGACACAGACGCTGTGGATCCTCGGGTACAGCAAAACTCGCCCGCGTTATAAATATCTCCAGCCGTGAGAAAGAAAGGCCTTCCTTCAAACGTTCAATGAGCCCAGTTAGATCCCGGCCGAGTCCCATCTGAAGCTAGTCTTTAATCTGCGGCCTCCAGACCTTGGTCACTGGACCCCATTAAGAGCTCAGTCCCCAGCTCCTCAGAGAACAAGCATTCCACCCTTTGCTGACAAAGACCCCACGGTGAAGTCCAGTCGAGGACAGAGTCTGAAGGCGTTGGAGGACTTTCCCGCCGAGAAGGTTCTAGAAAGCTCAAGTCCAGACAGCACTGATTATCAGTCAGGAAGTTGGCACAGCTGACTGAGCCCCTTGGGATATTATTTCGCACAGAGCTTCCTAATAGAGTAAAACATCTGGTAATTAATGTTTCGTTTGTCTCTGCCCTTATCTGGGGAGAAAGAAGCATAGTTCAATGAAATAAGTTCATTCGAAATGAAGTTTTAAATTTCACCTGATCATTTCATACCCACTAGGAGGACTACTATTTAAACAACAAAGAAAAAGAAAACTAAAATGAGAGCGAAAACAAGTGCTGGTGAGGGTGCAAGAAACTGGGCCCTTCGTACACTGTTGGTGGGAATGTAAACCGGGGCAGTCGTGTGGAAAACAGTGTGGCAGATCCTCAAAAAATTAAACAGAGAACCTCCATCTGATCCAGCAATTCTACTGCTGGGCACACACCCAAAAGAATTAGAAGTAAGGTCCTGATGAGATAGCTGCGTACCCACGTTCACACACAATAGCTAAAATGTGGAAGCAATCCAAGTGTCCATCGACAGATGGATGGAGAAACAAAACGTGGTCCATCCATACGGCGGAATCTGATTCAGCCTTAAAAAGGAAGGGAACGGTGACACCTGCCACAACGTGGATGAACCCCGAGGACACTGCACTGAGTGAAACAAGCCCGTCACGAAAGGACAAATCCTGCATGATGCCATTTATATGAGGTCTCTAGAGTCATCAAACTCAGAGACGGAAAGTAGAATACAGGGTGCAGGGCTGGGCGGGGAGAGGGGATGGGGAGAGAGTGTTGAATGGGGACAGGGTTCGGGAAGACGAAAAGATTCTGGGGATGGGGGTGGTGATGGGGGCAGAATCACGTGCACGAATGTGCTCGCTGCCACTGAACTACATGCTGAAAGTGGTTTAAATAGTACATTTTGTGCTATGTGTATTTTGCCACAGTAAAACGAAAACAAACAAGACCAGAAAAACAAACAACTCCTCCTGTCCCATCCTCGAGGGAGCCGCCTCCCCACCCTCTTCAGCCCATCCCATCCCAATCCGAGCAGGAGGCAGCCACGCGGTGCAGGCACCTCACATCCTCACGGCCGCTGCTCAATGCCAGCCGCCTGCCCTGACAACACCGCCTGCACACAGCGGGCATCTCCCACTTGGAGATGTGGGATGAGGCTCGCATGCCATCACGTCCAGATGGTCCCAAGAGGCCACCCTGCAGGTCCCCAAGGACAGGAGGACACGGGGCCTGCTTTTCTGCCTAGGGGGAAACAGACTGAAGCAAAACACCCCAAAAAGGAATCCCCGAGTCTGCTGAGAGCTGAAAAGTGTCTGGTCCTGCCCCACTTAACCCCAGGGCCAGGCGGGCGCTGGGCTGGCTGGCAGCACGGCAGGGCACGCAGTGTGGGGTCAGGTCCCCCCAGGGCCAGACCTCGGCTCCAGCACGCTCAGAGGGACAGGCCAGGGCAACTCACGGACAGCTCCGTGCCTCAGTTTCCCTGCCTGTAAGATGGGGATGTGCACACACCACGTAGGGTTGGTGTGAGGACCTAGAACCCCACAAAGTATGGGGCCCTGCAGGGGGGGTCTCTTGGGGTGACTATCACCCCAGCCCCATCTCTCCCTGGCCCTGTGCAACCGAGGCCTCCCTGGACACCCAGAGCGTCACCTACCTGGACACGCAGAGCGCCCAGAACCATCCCCGTATGCAAATGCCATAGTGGACTACAAAAGGGTGACAGGTTCCGGGCCCAGCTCCCACCCCCGGAGCAGAGACTTCAGGGCAGAGGGCTGAAATCAACCACAAACCTGTCAGAAGTGTGACAGGGGCCCTAGACCCCAAGGGGAGACTCGACCACCAAGTATAAACCTGAACAGGTTCTTGACGGGGCCTCTGCACAGGCTGCAACCCAGCCTGGGACGCCTGCCCCACCACTCAGGTTCACCTCCAGAGGGCCTCCCCAATACTCCCGGCAAAGCACGGGACCGCTCAGCCCAGGCCCACCCTGCTGGGACCCTCGCCTGGCCTCGCCCTCCTCCCCGCCCACCCCAGGCTGGCCCTCCCTCCCTCCCCCTCTCACTCACCGCCTTAACATTCCTGAACCCACAGGCCCTGCCCACCCACCCAGCTGCCGCCCACAGCAGGACCCTGCCTCAGCGGATCCACATCTCACGCCCACTCACGGCCCCTGCCTCCATCCCGTCTGCACCCTGGGGCCACAGTTATCGCCCTCAACACAGGTCTGTGGGTGGCACTGTCCTGCTCTAGCACCTTTGATGGCTCCCTGCTACCCTGGGAACACAGTGCAAGCTCTGGTCCAGATTCCTCCTCTTACCTCACCTCTGCCACCCCGCACACACTGTTCCCGTCACCCAGCCGCGCTTAATGTACGGCTGGAGCACCTTCTCTCTTCCCCCCAGCCCTCCCTACCTTCGGCGGCTGGGCCAACTCGTATTCACCCCGCAGAGGCCCCACTCAGGTTCACCTCTAGAGGGCCTCCCCAACGCTCCCGGGCTGGGGTCTGTGGCCCTCCCCGGCTCCCCTTGTGCCCCCGAGGATTCTAAACGCTTTGTGTCCTCCCACACAGGCTGAGTCTTCCCAGCTGTGTGCTCCCAGCTCCAACCCCTCACCCAGTGCAGGCCACAGAGAAGCCCCTGAATGCATTCCCTCCTCCCCAAGATTCCTGGGCTTCAAGACCAGGGCTCCAGCAGTTCCAGCGAGACCAGCATTTGGACCACAGAAGAGGCACATAAGGGCTCCTCAGAGCTGGACAGGCGTGGCAAGACGGTCTCTCCCTAGTTCAGAGCTTCTCCTTTACGCACATATAAAAATCAATTTAAAATGCTCACTGCGCCCCAAGGGGCTGACAGGATGGCCTGGACCCCGAGGAGCTAGGGGGAAGGAGAGGGGAAGCAGCCTGCACAGACTCAGAAGCCAGCCTGGGACCCCCGCCCTCCACCACCTGCTGGATTCCTCAGCATCCGAGGACCCCGATCCTGTCCGCAGCCGGCTCACACGGATGTGGGAATGCCCTTGAAGTGCCCTTGACAGGACCTGCCAATGTAAAGGACGGGGACTTCCTCTGGGGCCCCTCATCCTAGAAACTTCCGTTCCTGCCTAGGCCCTGTCCAAATGCCCCCCGGCCCTCTCCAAAGCCCTCCCCGGGCTCCAGACCGCGGACAGACCCCACTCTCCCGGGCCCACCATTCTCCCTGCCTGCTGAGCCTCTTGCTGGGGAAGGGCCCCCAAACCTCTGTGCCACCCTCACCAGCATGCCCTGCCCCTGCCCTGCAGCCCTAAACACACACAGCGGGCCGTGACCACCCCAGAGAGAGAGAATCGGGCCACGCTGAGGGACCTCAAGCTCCCGGCCACCAAGCCCAACCCCCATCCGAATCATCCGCACAGGCTATCGTCCACGTGGAGGCCACAGAGAGGACACGTCCACCCACGCGGTACCCGGAGCCACACGGAGCCCCCCGCACACCTGCCCGACCCCTCCCCCACACGCTCCAGGGCCCTCTCCTGACATCCAGTCACCCACTCCTCAGGATGGGTGAAGGGGGCCAGGGTCGAGTTACTGCTCTCTGGAGTGGTCTGAGGCTGAGGGCCCAGGGGGTGTGGCCTGGGGGGCCCAGGGTCCAGGCTGGGACCTGCCCCAGGGGAGAAGATGTTGATTCCTTACATCCAAAACCCTCCAGGGCCTTCTGGGGACTCTAACCCACTCTCTGTCCCGGTGCCCACAGACTCATCGAGATCTGAATGCTGGCACCATCACAGTTCAGGTGACCCCTGTCATGGGCTGAATGAACGGTGGCCCCAAACGATAGGTTCACACCCTGGAGCCGATGACTGTGGCCTTATTTGGAAAAGGGTCTCTGCAGGTGCGCTCAAGTGAAGGCTGTCAGACAGATCATCCCCGAGTGTGGGGTGGCCTTAAATCCAACGACTGGTGTCCTACAGAGACGCCCCGTGATGCCGGAGCAGAGACGGGAGTGACGCGGCCACAAGCCCGGGCACACCTGCCGCCCCCCCCCCCCCCGGGAGCTGGAACAGGCAGGGAAGACCCTCCCCTGGACCCCCGAGGGAGCCCGGCCCTTCCCCGACTTTGACTTTGAACGAGACGGTGAAGGAACAAATTTGTGTTGTTCTAAGGCCCCGGTTTGTGGTCATTTGCTACGTGGCCCCAGGACCCTAACTCACACCCTTCCTGGACCTGAACTAGCCGCCCTCCTCCCAGGACGGCCCGGCTCCTGAGTGGCCTGGTGCTCTGACCACACGCACAGGGGTGCACCGTCCCTTCCCACCCAGCCCTGCATCAAGTCCGGTAACAGCCTAAAAACTGGCTTACACCAGCAGAGCAGCGGCAAGCTTGTCCCTGGAAGAGAACGGAGCCCAGTGGGACCTGCCGGGGGCAGAGGGTCGGGACAGGCTTGCCTAGACGCCCACCACCGTGTTCGGCCACCGTTGACCGGGTGGGTTTGGCCAGGGGCCTCCAGACAGCCTGGAGGGGAGATGAGGATGCCCAACAGGGACTCTCTCTCGGTCCAGGGTCCCTCAGCGGGAGGGAGGATGTCTGGCCTGCAGCCTGCAGGTCAAGGCGGATCCGCTGGGCCAGCCCGGGTTTGTGGACGGAGCTAACTCGAGGCCTCAGGCAGAAGCAACAAGGTGGCCCTGTCACAGTTCACGCTGGGGACCCAGGGAAGGCACAGCGGCTCGAGGTTCAGCTGCTCCGGTGCCTGGAATTGTTGACGATCACAGAAGGAGCCCACCCACACCAAGAGTCGGAATTTTCAACCCTGAGGCCTCAGAGGAGAAATATCTAGAGGGCTCTATTACATTATGTCCGGGCAAAAAAAATGGTCTCCAAGGAACCGGTCCTCCTGGCCTGCCCCCGCTCGAGGGCACACGCCAGCACCAACCCCAGGTCTGAACCCCAGTCCTCAAAAGAGCCACAAGCCATCCTGTCTGAGGCTCAGCGCGCAGGGATTCCACAGTTCCAGCCAGGACGCTGGTCTCTCCCCCCGACCCTCTCCGGGGTGCCCCCAGCAGCTCCAGGGCCCCACGTGGAGATCTCGGAAGGGAAGGGCCGCCACGTGCCAAGTACGCTGTGACCCGCTGCTCCCGGCCAGCCACGCGAGGGAGGGAAACAAAGCTGGGCCAGGGTCCCCTGCACCACCCGCTGCTGTCACCTCTGATGTACCAAAGACGAGGTGGCCCACGGCTTGTCCAGCAGAAAGGACTCTGGCCAATGTCCCGTGCGCCCTTCCACAACAGCCCAGGCAGGCAGGCCGACAGCTGCGCTCACCCCTCACTCATGCTCAAAAACTCCAGGTGGGAAATGCACAGGCCCAGCCGCGGTCAAGGCCCTTCAGGCGCTGTCTGCGGCCGCCCAACCAGCTCCAGGGCCACTGCGCCAAACTTCCCGCCCCAGAGGTCCACCTTCGCCTCCGCCACATCGCCCCTCCCTGCCTCTCTGCGCCCTCACCTGCTTGTTCACCTGTTTGCTAAGCGCCTTTGAAGCCTACATCTTGTCCCCTCAAAGGCAGGGCCCTGCGGGCTGCCCGGCTGGGCCGGATCAGCCTGTCCCGCCTCACACACCCCTTGCGGAATGAGGGGGCCAGATGCCCAGCACACAGCACAACCACGTCCTCTGTCCAGAGAAATCCAGGCACGACCAAGGCCCCAGAGCCAGGTGGACCCCCATCCTGGCCATACCAAGCGTGTGCCAGACCCTGCGGTAGGCCCTGGCCATCTGCGTGCTCTCATGAGGCTGCGGGCGGCAGGGAGGGGGGCGGTTAATGCCCCTTTACGGGGGTGGAGAGGTGGAGAGAGGTCGCCCCCGGCTTAGAGCCTCCATCCACCCTGCACGCGAGGGAGGGGCCGATGATCCCCCTGACCAGGGTCCCAGGCTGAACGGAGGTGGGGATGCACAGCCCAGCACACTGACCATGGCCCTCGAGGCCGCCCAGCTGGTCAGCAGGAGGCCCTCGGCCGGCCGCAAGCCCGGGGAGGCCACGCAGATAGGCTCGGCCCCGCTGGAGAGGAGGGAAGGGACTTCTCGCTCCCCGCGGTGACAGCAGGTCCACAGCGGCCCCCAACTCGGAGAACAGCAGGCTGGGGACACTGGAACATCCCCCACTCCCACCACGCCCCTCCCGGCCTCGAGGACAGCTTGCTGGAGCTCGGACACCACCTCGGCCCTCGGGACCCCTGCCTCACTGCTGGGCCCTCGCGTTCGGCCCCCACCTGTGACGTCCAGCCTGGGAGGGCCAAGGGAGCTGGCGGGTCCACTACGGAGTTTCTCAGCACATCCTCAATAAATGCATCTATTCTTCTTCTTCCCCCCCTTTTTTTTAAAGCCAACCTGAGCCGCTCTGGTGCTCTGTGACCTGGGACGTAGGCCCATGAGCTGCCTCCGGGCGGCCCCTGCACAGGCTTCCTGGGGGAGGGGCCCTCCTCTCAGCCTCCAAGCACCCACCCTCCAACAGCAAGAACAGAGACGGCTGAGGGTCTGGGCTCGACGTTAAAAGACATAACCCTGCCGTGTCCCCGAGAGGCCAGCTGCAAGCAGGAGGGTCGGCTCTGAACCACGGTCGGGCCGGGAAGCTGGGAGGTCTGGGGCTGCCCGCGGCCCAGGGTCCCCACGGCCCACATACTTACAGTACCCACACCTGGTCCCTCCTTCAAAGATGAACCCGCTGGGCACGGCCCCATAGCGCCGGAGGTCCGACAGCTTCCACTGCCCCGTGACGGCCGGAGGGACGTCCCTGGCCACGACGAGGATGTCATTGCAGAGATGCAGGGTGGCGGGTCCGCTCTCCAGCTTGGTGCCTGGAGCCACGGTCACGTGGAACCTGTGCACTAAGGGCGGGGCAGGGGCGAGAGGGCGTCGCTGGGGCAGAGGCGGGGGAGGGGGGCGCAGCATCCCAGGGTCAGCTCAGAGGGCAGGTCTGCCCCACCCCGCCTCCCAGCGCAGCGTCCAGCCCCGAGGTGGCTACACTCACCTCTCCCATCCTCAGGGGGCCCCCTCCCCATCCTAACTTGGCCCCGGCGAGCTCCAGTAAAAGCTCACATGTGACCCCTGGTAGGTCCGTGGCCTCAGGACTCCTGTTCACAGCACGTCCTCTGAGAACCCCCGCCAAGGGTAGCTGCTGTGGTCCCATTTCAAAGATGGGGAAACGGAGGCCCAGGAGGCCCAGCCTCCCGCTGGTCCGTGGAGAGTCTAAGGTCTGCCTCACAGCCCAGCCTGACCACAGGGACGCTCAGGAAACCGTGGACCCCCTTCCCTCTCCAGTTAGGGGCTCTCCCTGGCACCGAGCAGGACAACTTGCTCCCCGAGATCTCATCCACTACCTCGCTCAGTGCTCTGCCCTGAAGCCCCTCAGAAGGATGGTCTTCTCTCCCCAGATGGCTCCCACCTCGGACGAGGGTGCACCCCGGAGTAGCCGGGCCCAGGAGTGGACCGCAGCCTACCCACCCGTGCCCACCAGCCTCATCTCCAACCCAGAGGGGCCCAGTCCCAGCCCCACCTCCTCCTCCCTGAGCCCCACCCAAGCCCCTGCAGGAAGCCCTGAGGGCCTGCAGTGCCCGGCCCAAGGAGGCTGGGGGTCAGCGACCCCATCAGTGTCCTGGTGATTTCTGGCAAGGTGCCGAGACAGGGCGCCAGCTGCCTCTGTGCAAGGGCCCTGCCTGCCCCGTAGCAGAAAAGGAGCCGTGCCCTGAGCCAGGCTGAACTGGCGGGAACCCCCAACCGCAGAACTTTCTGGAAAGGCGCGGCTCTTCCCTTCTGCCACTGCATCCCCTCACTGAGCCGTCCACACGTCCCCAGACTAGGGGACCGCTCTGGGGGCGCCCGGAGGTGGGAGGGGCCGCAGCCCGCTAGCCGGGCTGGGCTGGTGTGAGGTGAGCAAGGGCCTTACCTGGGCACAAAACAGTGGCCAAGATCACTGACATTTTAGTGATTATTCAAACAACAAAAATTAATGCAAAATGCCCACGGTGAGCGAAACAGCAAATGTGTGAATCGAGACCAGGCTGGCTGTGGCGCTGGGGCAGCTGAGGACGGGAACGTCTGAGGGTGGCTCGGAGCCCAGCTTCACTCTAAATTCTGACACTTTGTTCGTCACGGGCTTTTGGCTTTAATTTTGAATTTTTAAAATACGGTGTTAAAATATCACGGGTTTCGAGATAAACTAGGACGTGGGGATTAAAATATACACACTGCTATATATAGAATGGGTAAACAAGAAGGACCTACTGTACAGCACAGGGAACTCTACTCTTCGTAAGAAATTATAATGGAAAAGAACACGAAAAAGAATATACGTATATGTGTGTAACTGAACCACTTTGCTGGATACCTGAAACTAACACAACATTGTAAATTAACTCTACTTCAATTTTTTAAAACTTTTAAAAAAATATCATGGGTTCTGATGGCTCAGCTGGGGGCCCGCCCGCCTCTGCTCACACAGCCGGGTGGGCAGCGGGGCTGAGAGGTGGGCTGGGTCCCCCCATCTCCCGAGAGCTACTCCCCTTGAGGGACACGCGGGGGAGGGCGCTCCCGACACCGGGCTCAGGCGGCCCCGTGAGAAGCCAAGGGTAGCACCTGCAGATCACTGCTCAGCCAGCCGCCCGCTGGGGCTAAAAGCTCTAGTTCAGATGAATGGGGTCAAAAGTTAGGGAGCTCAAGAGGGGCCAGCCCCCCAGCCCCCCGCCCCAATTGCGGCCGAGCGGAGGGCGCTCAGCAAGCACTGGGCTCCGTGGCCTGGAGTCGCGTCCTGGCCTCTGCAGCCCGTCGGCGGGGCCCGCGGGACCCTTCAGGACAGAGGCTGGGCCCCCGGAGCCCCGCACCGGTGTCACTCACCCTCACCCAGCGCGTGGCGGATCCGGGCGTCCCAGGCGCACATGGCCTCCCGGCTGTCGAAGCCCAACATGACGGCCTGCGACAGGCAGACGATGGCCAGCGTGTGGGCCAGGCCCTCGTAGGGCAGGCCGGGCTCCAGGCCGCAGATGTCCTCCAGCGCGAGGCTGCTGCGCTCCCGCATCCCTCGGGCTCGCTCTGACCTGTCCTTGTAGGCCAGCATCAGTAGGCAGTCTGCGGAGGGCGCGGGGGGCCGTCAGGCACACAGGCCCAGCGCAGCTACCGCCCCGGCCCCGGCACCCGCTCGCCCGAGAGTCTGGGCCCCGGCCACCCTGCACCTCCACCCCCTCGTGTGCAAGAGGGTGACCCCACCCACACGGCCCCGGCCACACAGCGGAAGTGGGCTCAGAACACCCCCTGGCTGGCCCGCCCACCTGACCCTGGCCCCCACCAGGGCCTCCAGCCTGCCCCAGACCCTGGGGCCACGGGGGCCACACTCAGGCTGCTGGCAGGACAGCACGGAGCCTGCCCGGAACCTGCCCGGGGACTCAGGCCTCCCGCCTCGGCCCTGCAAGGGTGGCTTCCTGCCACACCCAGAGCCACTTCACCTCCTGGATTTTTCCGTTTCCAGGGTGTGAGCCGGACTCCAGCGCCGGGGAGGGCAGGAGGGCCACTGGGCTTGGGTCCCTCTGCCAGACGCGACACAAGCCGCCCCCGAGAGCCTGCAGGGGACGCGCCGGAGTCTGTCTCAAGTTCCCATTTCCCTCAACACCCTAATCGCTGTGCTGGTATCCCCGCCGCTCCTGGCCGCCTGTGTGGCCCTGGGGAACCGCCCTAGATCAGAGCACGAGTGACCCTCCTAAGCGCGCCCAGCGCGGCCGCCGCCCGGTCTCTGATGAAGGTGAGGGGTCCGGGGCCTAATGTGAACACTGAAGTGTCGGACAGCCCTGAGCCCCGCACGCTCGACGATCAAGCCCCCTCGTCCGGGCAGGAGGGGATGGAGGGGCGGGCGTGGGATGAAGCGATGAACTGCTTCCCCCAGCCCAACCCCCGAACCCTGGAAAAGCAGCCCCACAGACCCAAGTGACAACAAGATCCCTACGAGCTTGACTCAAGACTCATCTTGGCCACCAGCGGAGAACAAGGGTGGTGCTTCCTGCCTGTTTGCCATCAGACCACAGTCACAGCCCCTTCCTTATGAAGGCAGAGGGTGGACAGTCTGTCCCGGCCACCCATCTCTGCCGTCGGGTGTGAAAGCAGCCCCAGGCAGTACATAGACCAGCCTGGGTGACTGGGCTCCAACACGCCTGTATTTCAAAATCCGGGGATTATGATGGGGGAGCTCCACTTCCTATCTGACACCCTGTTTGTAGTGTTTGAAATGCTTATGTCAGAAAAAAGCAAAGATGTTCTCATTTTGAGGGAAACAAACAAAACCCCAGAACCCACAAAAACCCATCTGCCCACCCAAGGGTTCCAGCGTGTTCTCTCCCGAGCATGGCTCCCTTAGGAAACTCGTGGCCCGGCCCGGAGAGAAATTAGTCACACACGTGGCATGAAGGGCATGTGTTGTTATGGAAGTGTTCCCTGATGTGTCACCAGAGGCCCAAGAGGTAAAAGCTTGGGGAGGCGGTGAGCACAGAAAGACTCCCAGTAAAAATGTGTGTGGACAAAGGGAAGCCACCGAGGCAGCTAGGGAAGGGACCACGGGCATGAGGACAGCCCTGCCAGCCACACGGGCTGCCCCATCCCCAGACACGCCGACCCCTCCTGCCACTCCTCTCCCCAGGGAAGGCCGGCATCTCTCTCGGTGGCTTTTCTAGGTAGCTGTCTGTCCCCTATTTCCAGTCTCCCCACTCCCCACCCTGGAAGGTGAGCTCTCGAAGGCAGGCCCTCTTCTGCTGGAGCAGTGACAGCCCCATCACCTGGCACAGGTGAGGGTGAGGGTCTTCTGTCACAGGAAACACCATTCACTTTAGTTGTGGCCTTCACAGCAAGGCAGGGCCAGACTGTCACCCCTTTGTTCTAGGAGTTATGCTCCCAGTGATATAGCCAAGAGCAAAGTCCATAACCCTTTCTGTGAAGAGTCACACAGTAACTGTTTTCGGCTACGTGGACCACGCAGTCTCTGTCACAACTACTGAACTGCGAGAGTAGCCACAGACCACACGTAAGTGAATGGCTGTGTTCCAATAAAACTTTATAACAGAAACAAGCAGCGGGCCGGATTTGGCTCAGGACCCTGGTTTGCCGACTCGTGGTCTAGAGCCTCGTTTGCTACGAGCCCCTGTGTCGCCTCATACGTCACGCTCCTCAGACGCCTCCTGCTGCCAAGCAGGTCTTGCCGTCCCGGACGCCTACACTTGCGAGGCTGGCTTGGGGACCTACATGCAAGAGCCAGCATGTGTCCCCGAGACCCTTTTCCCTGGGCCGGTGCAATCTTTCTGGATCCTGGCTCTAACTGAAATGCAGCTCACATCCTACTCCTTACAGAGATCTGAGAATCAATGCGTACCCTCGCCCGCCTGCACTGGGGTGAATGGGGGCCCCCAAAAGACATTTCCACATCCTGACCCCCCCAAATCTGCAAACATGACCTTATTTGGAGAAAGGATCTTTGCAGATGTGAATGAGGTAAGGATCTCAAAATGAGTCACCCAGGATTATCCGCGTGGCCCTAAATCTAAAGATGAGTGTCTTGGGACTTCCCTGGTAGCGCAGTGGTTAAGAATCCGCCTGCCAATGCAGGGGACATGGGTTCGAGCCCTGGTCCGGGAAGATCCCACATGCCGCGGAGCAGCTAAGCCCGTGCGCCACAACTACTGAGCCTGCGCTCTAGAGCCCGCAAGCCACAACTACTGAGCCCGCGAGCCACAACTACTGTGCCCGCGTGCCACAACTACTGAAGCCCGCGCACCTAGAGCCCATGCTCCGCAACAAGAGAAGCCACCGCAGTGAGAAGCCCGCCAACCACAACGAAGAGTAGCCCCCGCTTGCCGTCACTAGAGAGAAGCCCACACGCAGCAACGAAGACCCAACGCAGCCAAAAATAAATAAATATATTTAAAAAAAACAAAGACGAGTGTCTTTATAAGAGCCAAAAAAGGAAACATGGATGCACAGAGGAGAGGCCACGAGAAACCAAGTCACAGAGTGACGTGCCCACAAGCCCAGGAGGCCTGGAGTCGCCCGAGCCGGAGGAGGTGGGAAGCGTGCTCCCCAGCGCCTTCAGCGGGAGAACGCTACTGGATTTTGGGCTTCCAGCCTCCAGAGCACATTTCTGTTGTTTTAAGCCCCCCAGTTTGTGGCAATTCATTACTGCAGCCCCAGGAAGCTAACACACCCTCAGCGTCACTGATTTCATTTTACATATGAACAGAACAGGGCGAGGGTCGGGGCTGTGTGACAGCCCCACCTTCTGCCTGGTGGAAGCTGCCCAGAATCACAGCCGGGCCACGGCTGGCGCAGCTGCCGTCCAGCCCCTCAGCCGGCACCCTCCAGCCCCCCGGCACCATCCAGCCCCCTGCACTGGGCTCCTTTAGCTGAGGCGGAGCTCCGCTCCTGGGAGAGGCGTGGGTGGGGCCCTTTGATGGGCAGCTGCTCCACCCCCTTCCCTCCCCATCACTTCGGGCCGTGAATTGATCCTATTTTTAAAACCTATTCTGTGAGGAGCGCTGTTTAGTGGAAAGCTTTTCAGTACCAGGCACCGGAGAAACAGAAATTCTCGGGTCTGGGCCTGAGACAAAGCAGGTCGTGTCCGGGAGAGACAGCACCAGTGCCCCCAGGGAGCAGTGACACCACCAGCCCTTCCCGCAGACGCGCCACACAGAGGGACACGGGAGCCTGCACCGACTGGCCAGCTCCACAGGGGACCCTCGCTGGGAGCACCCAGGGCTGCGCCCCTCGCAAGAAGCCCAGTGAGGCTGGTCACTCGGCCAGGTGTCCCGGTCGGCTGCCGAGGAAGCTCACTGGCCTTCCCACCCCGCGCTCCGGGCCACCCACTCACGTGGCCGCTTTCTCTCCACGCCGGGCCGCGAGGGCCTGAGGACCCCGCTCACGGCAGCACCCAACCAGCTGAAGCGCGGAGCTGCAGGGGCACAGCCAGGCTGCAACCTAGCCCTGGGCGCCCGGACTCCAGGGGCAGGAGATGAAGCCGCCACAGGGCCTGGGCGGCTCGCTGCCGGGGCAGCTCTCGGCCAGGGGTGGAGGGGGCCGGGGTCATTGCGTGCTCACACACGTGCTGACGTGTGCATACCTGCACGCTTACACATACACACGCACACACTCCACCACTGTGCATGGGCGCCACAGTGGGGACCAGCTGACCCGGTCCACGTCCCACATCCGTGCTTGGGAACCCGTCCCTCAGCTCTTAGAGCCTCTATTTTCCACCTGAGCAACGGACGCCACTCACCCTGCGGAGCCAAGGCAGCAGCACAGCCCCAGCCTGGCACACGGAGGCCCTCGGTGAATGCCACACGCCAGCAAGCACCGAGCGGGATGAGCAGGGGCCTCAGCCTGGGGCCTGGGACCTTCCCCATCACCATGACACCCGGGGGAGCGTGCCCGCCTCTGGGGTCAGCCCACCCCTGCCCTCTTCTGCCCAGAGTGGGCTCTGCTAACCACAAGGGCCACTGAAAGACCCCCAGTGGGGCCCCTCGGAGCCCACCCCACCTCCTTTTCCGTCCCTCAGCGGGGCGGCCTCCCCCATAGCCCTCAGCCCAGTTCATTCTGCTCACGAACAGCCCGGGGACCCAGGGAACACAGCCCGGCTTCTGCGGAGCTGAAACCCAAGAGGGGAGACAGTCAAACGCTGAAAAAGGTCGATAAAGAAGAAAACTCTGAGGAAGAGCTGTTCAGGGGACCAGCATGTGATGGCAGGGGTGGACGGCATGTGGGGGTGGACGGCATTTGATGGCAGCGGCCGTCATGGGGCCTGAGCACGGGGGTCAGAGCCTCTCCCAAAGGGACAACGGACTCCCAAGGGATATAAGGCGCCAGCCCGGCAGCACCTCAGGGAACAGCACTGTGCTAGAGGGAACAGCCAGTGCAGAAGCCCAGAGGCAGGGACCCCATGGGCAGGGCTGGCAGGAAGGGAGGGGAAGAGTGGTCCAAGGTGTAGGCGGGCTCCAGCCAGGCGGGCCCGCTGAGCCAGGCCAAGGCCACATCCCCGCACACCAGGGGCCCCGAGAGCTGTGAGCAAAGGGGGCCCAGCCTGGCTGCGTGTGGCGAAGGGACACAGGGTGACAGCAAAGCTCCAGGTCCCTGCAGCTGTCCAGGCCAGAGAAGCTGCTGGCCTAGGCCGCGCAGAGGAAAGGGGGCCCAGAGCTAGGCTCTGCAGTAACCATGGTGACAGCGGGAGGGGCCTTCCCTCTGCGGAGGCAGCGCTAACTCATGGGACCTCTTGGTGGGTGGATGATGGGGTGAGGGGAAGGAAGAGGAGGGCGATGCTGGATTGGGGAGGGGGGCACCTGGGGAGGGGGTGCGGGGCCGGGGGCAGGGGGCGGGGTTGAGGTTCAGTCCCGGACACGTGAGCCTGAGAGGCCCATCAGACGCCAGGCGGCGTGCACACAGGCAGCTGGACACACGCGTCTGAAGATGTAAAAATAACCATGGAGTCAGTCATGGGCACTCAGAGGCGTTTACAGCCCGGGGCCGAGAGCCTGGGGAGGGCGGGTGGCCGGGAAAACGCAAACCTCCGGGCCTTGTGGGGGGCAGGGGGAGCTGGGAGAGGAGACAGAGGTTGACGCCCACCCACGGGACACAGCTGGAGGAGCGGCTGCTGGCTTTAGCCCTCAGAGGTCACAGTGACCTTGGGCAGCGCCTTTAGCAGAGCAGCTGGGCAGCGGGCTAGGGGCAGCCGAGCACTGGGGATGGGGGCTGCTGACTGGGCCGCCAGCCGGAGCCTGAGGCTGAAGCCCAGAGGGCTCCCTCTGACCCACTGGTCCAGGCCTGTTCCCGATCCAGTTCCGGGGGAAGCACGTTCACCGTGTACGCAGGGCGCAAGGGGGCTTCACGGGCTCCCACAGGCAGGCTACCCCGACCTCGCCGGCAGCAGCGGGAACGGACGGTGCCCCAGGCCCAATGCACGCCCACCACCCGTCCACCCTCCGCAGGGACCGGCTAGGACTCGTCCAGGGCACACAGTTGGTCCGAGCAGAGGCGAGACCTGAGCCCAGGTGCTCCGATTCCCGGTCCGGAACCAGGGGCTGCAGGAAGCCCTGGCCCCCTTCTCGAGGTCTCCGTGGGGACGGAATGGCTGGCCACCACCCACACCCTGTCCTTGAGTGCCTGCCCAGCATGCCCATTCCTGGGGGACACGGCAGATCCAAGGCCAGAAGGTGGGACCGGAGAAGGGACCCTCCCCACCATCACCACCTGGGACGCCCAACCTCTCGGAATGCGCCCACCTCAGTGAGCAGAGCTGCCACCGCACAGGAGAGGCACGGGTACAGGCCAGTGGGACAGCTCAGGCGGCTTAAGGGGCAGGTGTCCCGAGGCCGCGGTTCCTGGGCAAGTTTGCAGGGCCAGTTGTTGCCGAGAGTGGTTGGGCTCACGGCACCTCACCTGGCAGGCCCCAGCCCCCGCCAGGCTGCCTGTGAGGGGTGACGCTGAGTCAGGGACCCTGCCCTCCAGGAACTCAGCACCTGTCTCAGGGCAGGGATAGGAAGGGGGTACTGAACTAATACCTCATCTTCAGTGGCAGGAGCGGGTGCTGACCTCCCAGCCGGCCAAGGGGCTGTGGGCAGGAGGCAGCACCCAGTCATTTGTGGGCCAGACCCCTTGGGTCAGCAAGTCTCAGCCCCTGTGCCTATAATGACCCCCCCAAAGGCCCTGCCAACTCCAGGAGTCAGGGTCCCTCCCGGGGGCTTTTCTGGGCTGAATAAAGCCCCAACAGCTTGCACAGGAATTGGTGAAGCCCTCGGAGCTCTGAGGGCCCTCGGAGCGGAGGGCAGGGGAGCTGCCCTGGCTGCTCAGGAACCCTCTGGGTGCCGCACCCGTGGGTGGGCCGCCCCCTCCACAGGGCAGCCACGCGAGAGACACCCCTCCCACCATCCTAAGCCTCAACCTGGGGAGGAAGAGAGGGGCTGCCCAGGGTCACCAGGGGGGCGCCCAGACCACCCTCCTCTCAAGGGAAAGGATCCAGGCATGAATTCTCTGGCCAGGACAGAGGTCGAGACCCCAAGGAGCACAATCCCGCTGAAGTATTACTGCCTTTTATAAAGATTGTTACTTCTGTCAATAAGAGGTTTTCCCTTTCATCACTTTAAGTGAGGACATGGGGGCGGGGGGAGGGGGACGCTGGGGTGAAGTGAGAGTGGCATTGACATATATACACTACCGAATGTAAAATAGATAGCTAGTGGGACGCAGCCCCACGGCACAGGGAGACCAGCTCGGTGCTTTGGAATCACCTAGAGGGGTGGGATAGGGAGGGTGGGAGGGAGACGCAAGAGGGAGGGGATATGGGGATACACGTATAGGTATAGCTGATTCACTTTGCTGTACAGCAGAAACTAACCCAGTATTGTGAAGCAATTATACTCCAATAAAAATCTATTAAAAAAAAAAATCAGGGCTTCCCTGGTGGCGCAGTGGTTGGGAGTCCGCCTGCCGATACAGGGGACGCGGGTTCGTGCCCCGGTCCAGGAGGATCCCACATGCCGCGGAGCGGCTGGGCCCGTGAGCCATGGCCGCTGAGCCTGCGCGTCTGGAGCCTGTGCTCCGCAACGGGAGAGGCCACAGCGGTGACAGACCCACGTACCGCAAAAAAAAAAAATCAGAGCTTTTCCTTCCTTCCACTAACTAAACTTTATTGTAAGGAGAACAAGTGGTCCTGGTTAAGAAAAGCAAAAACAGGAGAAAAGACCCAAAGCGGAGAGGGGCCCTCCTACCCCCGCCCGCCTGCAGTCCCTGATTCCCTCCTAACCTCTCCTCGTGGGCCCTCCTGGGAAGGAAATACTTTTCAAAAACAAGAGCCCTGGGTTTCCATGACGAGAAGGCAGGGCGGCCCCTCCTCTCTCCTTCCCAGGCTCCCCCTTGGCTGCAGCCAGGATCTGGGGAGTCTTAGCTGTGGGGACCCCAAGTACGAGGACCTGCCCCCAACACCCAAGGCCACCCGAGGGAGCTGGTCTTCAGGATAAGGGGGGCCAGGCGGCTGCACCTCTCCCAGCCAGGCCCCCCAACACACTAGAGAGGGGCCAGCTCATCAGCTAGGGGCCAGGGAAGGGAGAGCGAGGAGGGTCCGGAGCCTCTGACCCGTGGGGAACCATGGCCACTGGCACTGACCGGGAGGGAGAGAGGGGGAGGGCTGGCGAGAGCCAGGCAGTGGCCCTGCGGGGTCAGCTTGGCAACTCCGCCTCAGGCCAAGCACCCGCAAGAGGATGACCGCAGCCCTCGTGCAGTGTGAGGATAAAGGGGGTGCTGCTAAGATACCCGGCAGCGCCAGCGGGGGTTCTGAGACCCTGGGGACCAGGACGAGAGATGCAGGGCTCAGAGTGGACAGCAGCCTAGAGGGGCCGCGTGTACCTTCCACCACCCCTAATCCCCTCCCCGCCCCCAGTCCCCGGCCGAGTCCTGCCCGAGCGCCTTCCCCCTCTTCTCCGCGACTCCCCTCCAGTCCAGCCCTGGCGCCTTGGCAGAGAGGCTCTTCCCCGACGCCCCCGCTCTCTACCGCTGGGTTGCGCGTGGTGAGACCCAGGAAAGGCCCGATGACCACAAGCCCACGTACAGGCTCAGAGTCTACGGTGTTGAGGACCCACTGCAGTCTCCCCTGCAGTGCACGAGGGCCCCCTCCACAGGTGTCCTCCAGGGCCGGCCAGAGCTCACCTCTCAGCTAGCGCTCTCGGATACTGATATAAAATCCACCACCAGGAGCTGCAGGTCACTACGCCCCCTACCAAGAGGGACAAGGCCCACCCCGGGACTGCTCTTCGGGTGGGCCACCTGTCCCAGAGGCCGCACAGGCCCTGGCTCACCACCGTCCCGGCAAGCAACCCCCAACCAGCAGCCAGCCCCTGCCCCGGGCCATAGCCTCCTGGATCAGCACGGCCTTCACCCCCGCCTCTGCCACCCTCAGGGGCCGGTGCCTCCATTCCCTGCCGGCTGGGGCCCCCCTCTCCCCAGCTCTGACCCTCCCCCACCCCTACCAGGCGTCCCTGAGCTCCCCAGGACTAGGACCCCACAGCTCCAGATGCAGGGGCTGGGCGTGAAAGACTGATCGGCTGAGCGAAGGGTGCACGGCGCCCAGGCCCCCTTGGAGGGGAAGCTGAGGCCCAGGCAGGAGGTGAGTGTGTCCGCGGCTGAAAGCAGACCCTTCTACCGCAACCACGAGGCTCCCAGAGCCAGCTCAGCAGAAGGGATGGAGGAGGGGACCCGGGAGGGGCACAGGGAGGGGGCCCTCCACACCCTGCCTAGGAAATGGCAGACACCCCAGGCGTCCCGGAAGACTCTCGGGCAGCCTGGCACGTGTGAGGCAGCGTGCGCTCACACCCCCAGCATCCCACACAGACCCCCGGGAGCCTGGGCCGGCTCCAAGGCACCTGTCTCCGGAAACAGCTGCAGCTGCACAGCTCGGAGCCTCCGGCCGCTGAGCTGGAGATGCCCGGCTCCAGGGCTCCCAGCCGGCTCCTCCCGGCTGGGGTGCCGGCTCCGCTCAGGGGGCTGGGAGGGGGCCGTCCTCTCCTCCCGGGACGGATCCCACACACAAGGTAGATTTCACTCTTCTCCGTTCCTACCTGGCGGCCCAGCCTCGGCTCCACCTGGGGAGGGTGGAAGGGCCGCCCGGGGTCAGCGCTGCCCGGAACACCCATCCGCGTTTGGATTCAAAGACACGACTCAATCCCCAACTGAGGCAAAACTTTCTGGGATGCTCCCTGCCGCGTGATGGGGGAGGGGGCCAGGACAGGCTCCTGCCCTTTCGCCCCTCGGGCCTCCACCGGCTCCCGCAGGCCCCTCCGAGCCTCAATCCGCCCTTCTGCCAAGGGGGTCCCCGCCCCGGGCCTGGAGTCTGAGATGACGGCTCCCGGGCCCGGTGCGGTCGCGGAAGGGTCCCGCGTCCCGGCGTCCACGGCAGGCGCAGGCCGAGGCGAGGCCGGAGCGCTCTCCGGTTACAGTCCTCGGCCCCGGCGCCGCCGGCTATTTCGGGCGAGCTGGCCGCGCTCCGGGCCGGCCGGGCGCAGGACGCCGCCGCCGCCGCCCGCCCCGCGCCCCGCGCCCCGTGCCCGCGCCCCGCTCACCTGCCACCGGCGACGGCTTGCGCAGCACCAGCCACCTACTCTTCCACTGCAGGGACAGAGGGAGCGTGAGCGCCAGCCCCGCGCCCCGCGCCCGCCGCCCGCCCAGAGCCCCGCGCCCCGCGCCCGCCGCCCGCCCCGAGCCCCCGCGCCCCGCGACCCGCGCCCGCCGCGCGCCCCGACCTTCTTGCCGTCCCGCAGCTTGACGTGGCCCTCCACCAGCGCCGCCTCGGTCATCTTCTGTCATGGTTCCCGCGCGCCCGCCGCGCCTCTGCCCGCCGCCCCGCGGCCGCCCAGCCCAGGGTCACTTTCAAAATAGCTCCGGGAGGGCCCTGCGCCGGCCGGCGGGGCGGGCGGGGCGGCGCGCGGGCGGGGCGAGGTGCGCGCCCAGCCTGCCCTGCCCTACCCGCGCCCCGCCCCGGCGCTGCGCCCCGCGGCACCTGAGGCCACCTGAGCGCCCTCCGGAGCCAGGCACATTGCGGGGCTCGGCCGCTGGCGCTCCGGCACTGCTCACCCCGGGGCGGGGGGCGGGGGGAGCGGGCTCCCCTCCAAAAGCAAAGGAAACGCCCGACGGGAAGGGGGCGTCCGCGCGTCCAAGCGCTTGGCCCAATTTTAAAGTGCGCCTCAACCGAGCTGGCTTCGCCCTCTGGCACCTGTCCCTCCCACCACCCCGAGCTGTCACCAGACACCGCTGACCACAGAATGACCGTGGGTCGCCCCTGGCCGAGACATTGCCCTGCCCCCCAGCCCTCCGAGCCCCCTCTCTGCTCCCCCCAGACCACCCCCACTCCCCAGGCAGGGTGATGGACGGGGGTTCATTCACGTCCCCTGGCAGCAGGAATCCCAGGGCAGGTTGCTGCCCAGTAGTGAGTGGGACCACAGTGCCGCGGTCTCCATGTCTGGTTCTCCCTTCCCCCCCACCCCCGCCCCGGGGTTGAGAGCTATCCCTCCGGGCAAGGATGGCACAGAGGTTCTCTGCTGCTCTATGAAGGCCCCCGAGAGTCCCCTTTGCAGTGGGGGAGCTCTGACCTTCCGGATTTCCCCTCCTCCACCCTGTAGCTCCAGTCCAGCTGCCCACTGTTCTTTGGGAACCCAGGTGGTTGGGGGACCTGGCAGGTCGACATCTCAGACTTCAGCCCCCATCTATCTCTAAGACAACCTCTGACATTCACCCCTTCAGGAGCAACCAACAAGGCGAGGGGCCAGTGGCAGAGATGGGGCAGCTCCCTAGAAGAGCTAGGAGAAGCAATGTACCCTACTCGAGGTCCCACCCTAAGGGAGCTGATGTCCCGCCGGGAGGAGAGGGGAGGGCTCAGTGGTGTCCTGTTACCCTGAAATCTGCCTTGTTGTTCCCAAACAAGTGTGCGCATCTTCATCCCATCCAGGTCTTGCCTCTCACGGAGGAGGAACTAACGCTCAGAGCTGCGGGCGCCTCCAGGACTGACCCACGTTGGCTGAGCCCCAAGTGGGGCACAGGATCCGTGGGGGCAGGCAGAGCCCTGGGCTGGAGTCCCAGCTCAGCAGCCACCATGCTGGGCACAGAGAGGGCCAGGTCCTTCCTCTCTGGGCACCCACTCCCCCTCCTCACTGTCTCTGGGGAGCTGAGAAGGCAGGTCCCTGGTGGGCACCACCCTCATTCAGATGCCCTGGGGATGTCTTGCCAGGGCGTAATACAGAGCAGCGTCACGCCAGGCCCAGGAAGCAGCTCTGTGTCTCCTGTGTCCCCTCCTCCAGCACCACCTCCAGGGGCACCTGTGCAGCCACCAGCCGCCTTCTGCAGAGCAGTTGCCCGACTACAGAGCCCCATTCACGCTCCCCACACATCTCAGGCCCCCAGGGGCTGGCCCAGGACAGCCGGTGTGGAGCCCGGTGGCGCTGGGGGCTGTGGCCACCAACGCATCCGCCGCCCCAGGCGCCTGGCACTTGGTCATCCCTGCAGGGAGGGTCAGTGCCCCGCTGCATTCCTGAGCGCTGGATCCGACCCAGGCTCCTGCCGTGCCTGGAAGCTGCACCTGCTCCGACACTGGCCCGAGAGAATGCGGGCCGCCGTGGGGACAGACGGCTCCCCCTGCCCCACGCCGCCTACTTAGAGGTGGGATTTGCCTGCCTGGCTCCCACTCCCAGACCCTGGCTGGGCTCCTGGCCTCTCTCTCCTAAGTTCCTGCTGTGGACCGAATGTTTGTGTCCCCACCCCCCAAATTCACGTTGAAGCCCAACCCCCAAGGGGGTGTATGAAGAGGTGAGGCCTTTGGGAGGTGACGAGGTCACGAGGGTGGGGTCCCCAGGACTGGATTACTGTCCTTATAAGAAGAGGCATGAGGGACAAGTTCCTTCTCCTCACCCAGCACTGAGGACACAGCCAGAAAGCAGACATCTGCACGCCTGGAAGCGGGCTCTCACCTGACCCCAGCCTGGCATCCTGATCTCTGATTTCCGGCCTCCAGACCTGTGAGAAATGAACCTGTTGTTTTAGCCTCGCGGTCTACAGTGTTTTTGTTACAGCAGCCCGAGCGGACTAAGACAGTTTCCCCAGCTGTTGCAGCCAGAGTTGCTGGTTGCAAGTGGCAGAAGCTGACTCTGGCCACTGAAGCAGGAAGGAATCTGCTGGAAGAATGTCAGGTGTTGAGTAGAACCCAGGGGAGGTGGGGATCCAGCGGGAGCTGCAGGAGATAGGGCGCCAGGGGAGCACAGCCACGCTCGTGAGACCGGACGCCACGCCCGCCCTGCGCCACTGCCCTGCCGGACTCCACAGCCGCCTTCCAAGAAGCCCCCCGACCGTGGGTCAGAGCTGTACCACCGGCTGGCCACACAGCCACGGGCACTGCTGCTGGACATCACTGCCAAGGACACTGCCACCACTGCCAGACTCCACGGCCCCAGGGCAGTGTCACCCCATCAGTGGCTCTGCAGCCGAGGGACCTGCCGTCAGACGCTGCACCTGCCGTCCACCACCCAAACGAACTTTAGCCATCACACGACTTTTCTGGCCTGCTTCCCCTCCCAGCCTGACGTTATTATGATGAGCCCCCAAATGAGATGATGTATGTGAGGGTCTCTCAAAATGATCACGGGTTTTACAAACACAAGGGAATGATGGGGACCAGGGCCAGGCCGCCTTGTCTTGTATCTTCAGGTGCTCAGTGAGGCTGGAGAAGGACACACACCAGCTGATCGTGGCAAACTCTATGCCTGTGTCCACCCGAGCGATACCCTGTGTCACTCCTTCACAATTCCCAGCTCCCCTCGGTCAGGTGGGGCCACATGAAGGGGCTCTGGCCAGCAGAGTGGGAGGAGGTGATGACCGCCACCTCCCCGCCCTGCACGTCTGCC
The DNA here is from genome assembly GCF_963924675.1 of Phocoena phocoena. Classification (NCBI taxonomy): domain Eukaryota; kingdom Metazoa; phylum Chordata; class Mammalia; order Artiodactyla; family Phocoenidae; genus Phocoena; species Phocoena phocoena. The sequence continues at coordinate 137,170,865 of NC_089223.1, forward strand.
ACTCTCCTCATCCACTGCAGGGCGAGACGGGGTGTTATGGACCCAACTGTGTCCCCGCTAATCCATCTGTTGAAGCCCTAACCCCCAATATGACAGTATTTGGAGATGAGATTTTTTTTAATATTTAAATATCTGTTTATTTATTTACTTGGCTGTACCAGCTCTTACTGGTGGCACGCGGGGCCTTTTAGTTGTGACGTGCGGTATCTAGTTGCCTGACCAGGGATCGAAGTGCAGAGTCTTAACCACTGGACCACCAGGGAAGTCCCTGGAGATAGGATCTTTAAGGAGGTAATTAAGGTTAAATGAGGTCATAAGGGTGGGCCCCTAATCCCATAGGACCGTGGCCTTAAAACACAGGGAGAAACACCAGAGCTCTGTCTGTCTCTCAGCACACACACAGGGCAAGGCCACGTGAGGACACAGCAGGACAGCGGCCGTCTGCAAGCCTGGAGGAGAGGCCTCCCCAGAGATCAACCTTACTGGATCTTCATCTTGAACTTCTGCCTCCAGAACCACGAGAAATTTCTGTTGCGTGAGCCCTGCAGTCTGTGGCCTTCTGTTAAGGCCTCCCGAGCAGACCGGTACAGACAGTGTGGAAGATTGAGTAAATGGCTGCAAATTCCCCTCACCTGCACCCACACCCCTTGAAATGCGACCTCCTCCCACCGAGAGGTGGAGCCTGCCTCTCTACCCCGGAATCCACTTTGAGCAGCTCACGTCCACTCTTTCTTTGGAACCCGGCCACCACCATGTGAACGGGCCCAGGCTAGCCTGCCGGATGACAGAAGACGTGTGTGGCCCGGTCACCCCACAGCCCCAGCCAAGAGCCAGCCAGCCCCCGGGGGCAGAACCGCCTAAGACCCACTGGCGACCCAGGTACGTGGCGGAGCGAGCCCAGGCGGCGAGAAGCACCCCGCCAAGCAAGGCCACGTTACCAACCCGCCCGGCGTCGTGAGCTCAGTACGTGGCTGCTTGTACGTCGCTGCGTTTGGCCGTCATCTGTGTCATCACAGCAGCACTCTGATACACGATGTCCGGAAGCTCTGCAGAGAAGGAGCCTGGACCCCGCCGAGTCGCCACGGCCAAGGGCACCGGCAAACGTCCAAGCTGAACAGGAGTCCGCACACAGCAGGCGGGATGAGTCGGGGAGACGCCCCACCCGCACGTGCTGTGGTGGAGGCCGCAGCACAGCAAAGACCAAAGGCACGAAGGCTGCCGGGTGGGGTTGGGGGGGGCGGAGTCATGGCAAGAGAGCAACAGTTCGACTTAAAGCGGATTTCTCAGCAGACGGCGGACCACCACCCAAGTGCTGACAGCCAGTAACTGCTGATGTGCGAGGTGCAATGCCAAGCGAACAGCTTTACGGCAACAGACGTGGAAATGGAGACAGATACACTCACGGAAGTGTAACTTCCTAAAGCTAGCTCAAGGAGAAACAGTGTTCTCCACAAGTCCCAGAGCATGAAAAAATGGCTCTGTAGTTAAATAACATCCTGCAAAGAAAACACTGGGCCCAGGGAATTTTATAGGAGATTCTACCAAACTTTCAAAACACAGATCATTCCAGCTTTCTGCAGCCCTCCAGTGGATCAGGAAAGAAGGGACATTCTTGAACTCTTTCTATGAGATCAGTACAGCCATTCAAAGAGTATAAGACAGTCATTCCAAGAGTATACGAGAGGAAAATTACAGGCCAGTGTCACTCAGGAACGTAAATGTAAAACCCTAAACAAACTTTAAGTCAATCCAAGAAAAGCTTATAACAAGTATGACAGAATGTGTAAGCCAGGGCCCCAGCAGCTGACACTACATTAGGACAATTCAAGGAGGGATTATTCACAAACGTGTGCTCTTGGAAGGAACCACACCTTTGTACGTAAGGGGCACAGTACGTGACTGTGTAGCCCCCCGCCAGTCAGAGAGCCGTGGAACCACCTCTAGACCTGAGGTGGGGGGGTTCCCTGAACCATGAAGGGGCGTCATTTGCATCTTGGGAGGATCACGGCCTTCAGTTGAGGGATCTGGGTGTATCCCTTGCTGGGGTACCGTCACAAAGCACCACAGACCGGGGGCTTAACCAACAGAAATCGTCTCACCATTCTGGAGGCCAGCAGGGCTGGGTCCTTCTGACGGTTGAGAACCTGCTCCAGGCTCTGTCCTTGCCTTGTTGAGGGGCCGTCTCCCCCCTGCGTCTCTTCACATCATCTTCCTTCTATGCATGTCTCTGCGTCCAAATTTCCCCTTCTTAGGGGAACGCGGTCATATCGGATCAGGGCCCACACTCTCTAAAGATCCTCTTTCCACATCAGGTCACATTCTGAGGTCCTAGGGGTTAGGACTCCAATATACGAGCTTGGGGAAGACACAATCCAACCTATAACACTGAGGCGACCCCAGAAGAGGGAGCCAGGGAAATCAACACCCCAACCTCACACTCCTCCCTCCTCTGACCTTCTGCTGAGGCTCCCCCAAAGGGCACAGGAGCCCACTGACACAGCCCATCAAGATCAGCCTATGGGGCACAGGGCAAGGTGGGGAATAAATGTGGAGAAGCCGACGGAAGGTAGCTGGCTCCCACCCTGACTCAGCACGGCTCACTACAGGAATGCAAGGCTGGCTTGACGTTAGACCATCTGTAAATGCACGTCACCTCTTTAACAGATCCGCGCTCAGCACTCACAGGGGAGGAGGTCAGGGAGAGCTCACATCAGGCAGAGGTGCAGTGGGACTGAAGCAACACGCTTCCTGGAGGCCGAGAACAGGTGGTCGGAGGTCCGAGATTCACGAGTGGGAGCCGCTCCACCCTCCACGCTCCTGGGGCACCGGCACCAGCCTCCACTGTCCTGGCTGCAGTCAGCGTGCTGGGGCTTCAGCAGCACGTCCCGGTCCGCTCAAGGGCTCTGAGCCCCACCCCCGGCATTTGGGGCGATGGGCACACACACTGCTGTCCTCCCAGTGCCCGTCTCTCTTCCTCCGGCTTTGCTGGGGGCAGTGCACGTCCCTGGTGATTTGTCTGGTCCTGTCGTGACAACCCTGTTCCCTGCCCTCCCAGCTTCCTCTGCAGCTGGGTGTGGCCACAGGACCCCATTCAGGCCCCCTTGGTCAGGCCTCTCAGCGCTCCAAAGGCTGAGTGAAGGGGGAGGGGCGGTACGGGAGGGAATGTTCTAGGCAGCAGTGGGAGCACCGCCCGCAAGGGCCCTGGTCAGTTTCACGAACACAAGGAGGCCCGAGTGGTCAGAGTGTAGTTGTGGGGGCAGAAGAGGGGCTGGAGGCAGGTGGAGTCAGACCACACAGAGACTGGGGGTAGGCTCCCAGATGGGAGGGGTGACATGGAGGAAGCCCTGGTGTGTCACCCGGACAGGTGGCGAGACCTGGTCCAGGTGGAGCTGTGGAGATGACAGCAGAGGGGAGTAGGGACTGTGGGGAGAAGGACCCCACCCTCTGGGCTGCTCTGGGCAGGAGCCCCATGCCCAGAGCAGGATGGGTGGGGCTGGACTGGATGCGCTGAATGCCACCCCCTTCCTGACCCTCCCTGAGACCAGGGGTCCCAGCACCGGGCACCGCTCTGACCCACCCCCATATACCCCGGCCTCTTCTCCTGACCACAAATGTCATCACATCCCCACCCTGCTGTCCCATCAGGGGCACTTGGGACACCCCCAGCACCTCACTACAGCCCACCCCCCCACACACAATCCCACCCTCTTTGGCCTCAGCCACACTTCCCTACTTTGATTCAAATAAGCCACTACCAGGGGCTTCCCCGGTGGCACAGTGGTTAAGAGTCCACCTGCCAATCCAGGGGACACGCGTTCGAGCCCTGGTCCGGGAAGATCCCACATGCCGCGGAGCAACGAAGCCCGTGCGCCACAACTACTGAGCCTGCGCTCTAGAGCCCACGAGCCACAACTACTGAGCCCGCGTGCCGCAACTACTGAAGCCCGCGCACCTAGAGCCTGTGCTCTGCGACGAAGAGCAGCCCCCGCTCGCTGCAACCAGAGGAAGCCCACGCGCAGCAACGGAGACTCAACACAGCCAATAAATACATAAATAAACAAGTAAACAGATTTATGAAAATAAATAAATAAATGAGCCACCACCAGCCTCCTGTCTCAGGACCCTTGCATGTGCTGCTTCCTCTGGCCCAGGGTTCTGGGCCCTTTGGGCATCTCAGATCCCGTGCCCACAGTGTCTTGCCTGGCTGGTGCAACCCACTACCCTCCACTCACCCTGGCACTGGGGCTCCTCCCTTCCCCTGGCTTCCTTCAGAGGAAGTCTCCAGTTCTCCCCGCCTAGAAAACACAGCTGAGGGAGAGCTGCAGTCGGGCGGGCTGCCTCGTTGAAGCAAAATGATAGCCAGGGGTTTTCCCGAATAACCTGTCTTAAGTTCTAGCGTCCGCTGCCGTGGGACAGCCCAGGGTGCCCGGACCCAAGCCCCACTTGCCTGGGGGAGGGTCTGAGAGGGGTCTGGCTGGGTACAGCTCCTGCTCTGGAGAAGGTCTAGTCTGGATCCCCGTCCTGACTGCCCAGGCCATGAGGCCAGACCCTCCCTGTGGGGTCACAGGCTCCCTTCTCCTCTGAGCAGCTGGGGTGCTGGCTTGGGGCCCCCAGCCCTGAAACCACAGCATCCACAAAGCTGGGTCGGGGGTCACGGCCTGGGGGCGGGGAAGGCTGAGCTGGCGGCAGCGGGACAGGCAGTGTGGGCCAGGGTCTTTTTGGAAACATGTTTATTGCCAGTGAGGAAGGAACGGCAGGAGGCACGATGTCCGCAGGGGTGGTCTCAGGAGGGATTCACGGGCCGCTTGGGGGGCCGAATCCGGTCGCTGATCCAGTCCACGTAACGGGTCACACGGGTGTAGACGCCGGGCTTGTTGAACTGCCCGCAGCCGTCACCCCAGCTGATGACGCCGTACAGGTAGGCCACACCATTCTTCTCGCAGGCCAGGGGCCCGCCTGAGTCCCCCTGCGCAGAGCGGCCGGTCAGAGCCTGGGGCCTGGCTCAGGAGACTCACGGCTCAGCTCCTCGACACTCATGAAATAGTCCACCACCCCCTCACCCCAGGCTCCCTCGCCCCAACCCGGAACATGCCTCCAGAGGGGTCAACCCTCGAGGTGGGCTTCCCGAGAGCTTGGGCACAGATGACATGGGTATTCCAAGTAAGGGGGCTGCCCCCCTTCCCCCAACCGCATAGGCAGGGCGCCCTCCCAATAGTGGGCTGCTGCGGCCCCCTCTCGCCTCCACAACCAGCAGAGCCCTCCTCCATCTGGGTCCCCCCTCCGCCCACCATGTGCACCAGGCGGCCCCACGCTCCAGCAGACCTGGCAAACCCCTATTCACCCCCTGGGACAAGTGCCAGCGCCCCTTCCTCCATGAAGCCACCCTTGACTTCCCCCAGGGCGCTTGCTGTACCACGTGGTTGAGTGCCGAGCCCCCCCCCCTTTGCCACCTGTGAGTTGTGTGACCTGGGAAGACCGAGCAGACCTCTCTGGGCCTCAGTCTCCCCACCTATAAAAGTGGGGAGTAGAGCAGCTTCTCCAACTCAGCACTGACGTGCAGACCCAAGGAGCCCTTGAGAAACGGGACACTGGGATCGGCCGATCGCTCGAGCCCATTTGGGAGAACTCTGGGTGAAAAGGGGTTTGGCCTTCGACATCACGTGGACAGCCCTGCCCTTGGCTGGACGGCTGGCCCGAGCCTGGGCTTTGGGAGTCGGCCCCTCCCGGGCCTCAATCCCTGCCTCCTGTGAGCAGGGACCCCACTCCTGGCCCCCGGGTCTCCAGCAACAGTGAGCGTCCATCCTGGGGGTGCTCCCGGCCGGCCCTGCGCTCCCAGGGCGGCCATCCCAGCTCACCTGGCAGGCGTCAGACCTGCAGTCGAAGTAGCCGGCGCAGAGCATGTTGGGGCTGACGTCTGCCCCGTACACCTCCGGGCTGCTGCACTTGTGGTCGGCGACCAAGGGGACCAGGGCCTCCCGCAGCACGCTGGAGTAGCTACTCACATCTGACGGCCGACAGGGGGCACTCAGCCTGGGCGAGGCTTGCAGGGCCGGGCCGCTGCTCCGGGGGGGCACGACGCTGGCCCCTCGCGCCCACCCCACTCACTCTCATCCTGGTGGCCCCAGCCCGCTATCTGGCACTTGTGCCCAGCGGGGAAGGTGCTGCCGGGCTCAGGCAGGCAGATGGGCTGGACGAACTGGGAGCGGACAGCACAGCGCTCCCCCTTCTTCTCCAGCCGGATCAGAACTGGACGGGAGAGAGGCAGGGGGTCAGCCTGCGGCCTGGGGGCCCACGATGAGCCGAAGGTGGCTGCTGAGTCACACGGGGTCCAGCCAACACCGGGCAGAGGGGCTGCGGTCTGGGAGGCCCAGGAGGCGACAGGAGGGCCAGCAATGCTGGCCAGCCAGGGTTTCCTCCAGCCGCGCCGAGGCCACTCGGCCACACGAGCTGCTCTCACTGCCCTCCCCCCGCCCTTCCCCGCTCTGTCTCTCCTTCCCCTCCCCCTCCCTCCCACCAGTCCCCTGAGTGTCTGAGGACCCTCCCCTGCCTGGCACCCACTCCCAGCCTCTCTCCTGGCTCTGGCCCTGGGTGTGCACAGAGCACACAGCACCGGTCCCGAGCCTCACCGAGGTCATGGTCACTGGGGTTGAACACTGAGTACAGGGGGTACGGGATGTACTTCTCTATGCCGAACGTCTGCGTCACGGCCGTCGTGCGGTTGAAGAAGTGTTGGCCAAGCACCACAGAGACACTTTCCCTGGGGGGGCTGTGCAGTGGGAGCTGGTGGCAGCATGACTCTCGGGCCCCTGAGGTCAGCTCGCCCCCTACCCACGGGGACAGAGCATCCGGTAGACGATCCCAGGAGGGTGACGCTGTGCAGGGCCCCCGCCCCCACCAGGCCCTGGGAGAGACCTGAGCAGGGGCTGAGGTGTGGGCCGTAGTGCAGTAGGGAGTGGGGAGCTAGGGCCACAGCCCCCGTCCTGGGAGCACCGCCTCTAAGGCAGCGGCATGAATGACCCTGGGGGGCCTTGTGCAGGTCTAGGTGGGGTCTGCGCTGACATGCACCCACGTTGCTGCGGATCCCAGCTCTGGGCACCGGTTCTGCCCCACGCCCCTGCTACAGGGGCAGGCCTCCTGTGAAGTCACCCGTGGGGCCAGGAGCCTGAGTACTCCCCTCACCCCCCGCACCTGCGCACGAATGCCCTGTCCCACCCACCTCCTCCAGCCCTGCTTGGCCCAGGCCAGGGACCAGGGTGCTGGGGTCCAGCCCACAGGGGACGGGCCCCTCCATCCAGCCCCTCCCTGGATGTGAGCAGAGAATGCCTGCTCCCCTTCTCCAGTCTCTTAACCACCCCCATCCATACTGGGGAGGCCTCAGGAGTCCTGTTTCACAGGTCGCACAGCGGTCAGCACAGGGCAGGACGTATGCCCACTGCCCCCCACCCCTACGCTGTAGTCCCTGGGGTGACTGATGGGGACTCACCGTCGGACTCTCACGCTGCCAAGCCCCCAGCCCCCGCTCACGTCCCACTCCCTGGGATGCCACTGTCAGGCCCGTTCCCTCCCACTGAACCCCCCCAGAGTGAGCCCCCCCACTCCCCACGGCAGAGCCTTGTTCCCATCACAGCCGTGAGGAACGGGGGACGGATTGGCCTTTCTCGCTCTGAGCTCGCTGCCCCCCACCCTGGGGTGTGGTAGTGGACCTCGCACCCCTGACCCTTCCCCCAGCCGCCAGCCCCAGCCGGCCCTCCGCTCCGATAGCCCGCCGAGTGGGCGGGGCCTCGGGCTCCCTGAGCCCCGCGGCGCCACCAGCTCGGTCCGGGCCGGGGGAGCGGGGGCCGGAAGGGGCGGGCCCTCCGAGGCACGGGCCACACCCACCACCCTGCCGCGCACGCGCTGGCCGCCCCGCCCCGCCCCTCCCTGAGCGGGGAGACCTGGAGCTCTCGGGGCGAGGACCAGGGCTGCGCGGCCACACGGGCAGGGACAGGGACAGGGACAGCACCCCGGGGCAGGAATGGGGCGGGTCTCGGCAGTCTCCATGCCCAGCACTGGGCTGAGCGCTGAGTCCCACCTGAGTCAGAGGGGCAACGGGGAACGAAGGGACCAAAGGACAGGGTTTACACGGGTAGGTGGCGGAACGTGGGGACACATGGGTGATGGTTAGGACAGGCGGGTGGGTGCGTAGATGGGTAGCGGGTAGAGAGTGGATGATGGGTGTATGGCCGGGTGGGGGAGCGGAGGCCTAGATAGCGGTGGGTGGAGAGGTGGATGGCTTGAAGGATGGCGCAGGGGTCGTGGACACTGGGGCCAGAACCGCTCACCTGTTGGAGAAGCAGTGGGCGGCAGACACCACCCAGCAGGTATGGACAAGGCTCCCGGCACAGAAGCTGTTCCCGATGTAGATGGCGGCCAGCCAGGGGTGGGAGCCGGGCAGCGAGGACGAGCCACCGATGATGCGTGGCCGTAGGAAGCCCCTCTTCTTGTGCCTCTTGCCACAGGTCTGGCGTCCGGCTGGTCCAGCTGCCGCGGGCCCAGGCAGGCTCAGCAGGGCCTCGGTGGGCGGGGGCTGAATTCTGGCAAGGGATCCTGGGAACACAGGTTACCCGCTCACACACCCCGGGTCCCTTCTGCACACCCCAGGCCAGAGAGCGTACTGGCTGCGTCCACCATCCTCAGGTCCCCCGTGGTTCACCTGCCTCCTGACCCAGCCTAGGCAGCTCATCTGAAAGAGGGTCCCCAGCTCTGCCCCTGTGGGCACATGACTTACTCTGAGCCTCAGTTTCCTCATCTGCAGGATGGTGAGAACCGCACCCAGCCACAAGGCTTTGTGGGAACCAGGGTGGCCTGGCACACCTGGCAGGTATTCATGTCCTTCCCAGCAGCCTGGGACCCCAGAGCCAACTCGGGATGGTCAGAGAGGCCTGGAGCACGGGGCCAGGGGGCGGGCTGGCCTCATGGAGCAGCCCACTGCCAGGGTCTGACTCCAGGGTACTCACATTATCCACATGCACCCACACTTCCCTGTCTCTGGGGACCGTCCTGGCACAGTGCAGCCCGGCTGGATCACCCAAAGGACCCGGTGACCAGCTCGCCTGCTCTGACCTCTGGTGTCAACCCACTGCGTGGCCTTGGACCAGCCCTGCTCTGGTGAGCCTCAGTTTCCCCATCTCTCCGATGGGGCCGTGGTCCTCCGGAGAGGGGAGGCCTGGCGTGCGGGTGGAGTGGGTTGGGCCACGGGGAAACCACGGTGATCTCAGCGGGGGCGGGGCCAGTGCTGTCCCCACCCTGCTGCTTCCCACCCAGCCACTAGCTGCGCGCACCGCAGGCTGCCAGGCGGCAGTACTCCCAGGAGAGCGCGCTGTCCTTCACCACGTAGCACCAGGGCCTCTCGTCCTTGTCCGGGTTCCTGGGGTGCAGGGAGAAGCAGGTGGGCAGCGGAGTCAGTCACGGCTCCTCAGTGACGGGTGGGAGGAGAGAGCTGGGGACCCCTAGCTGGGTGCGGCTCCTGGCACTCTGCCCACCCCCACCCCACAGCCTTTGGCCCCTTCTGCAGGTGGTTCCAATCCCTGGCCCTGGGCTCCTCTCGCCACACAGCCTCCCAAGCCGAGGGGTCAGGACCCAGGGACAGGCCCTGCCCGCCCGGTGCTGACCGGCAGTAGGCGTGGGGCCCCAGGCCGAGGAGGGCCGCGGCGCCCACAGAGTCCACGTGCAGCTCCTGGTAGAGCAGGTCGGAGTTCCAGGCCAGGCAGCTGAGGCCCGAGGCCGCCGTGCTGGCCACGCCTCGGTACTCGGTGCCACTCCCCACAAAGCAGGGCTGGGCCGGCACTGCGGGCGGCACGGTGCGTGGTGAGCCTGGGCCCCAGGACGCGGGGCCACGCAGCTCTGAAGTCGAGCGACTCACCAATGTTGCAGAGCCGCCCGGCGTGGTCTGGGGGGCAGGCGCATACAGTGGTCCCGGTGGCCACGATCAGGTGACAGGTGCCCCCATTCAAGCAGGGGCTGCTCAGACAAGCTGGGGGGAGGGCTCAGAAGCTGGGCCTTGAGGGGCAGGGGCAGGGCCTGGTTCCCACCCAGTGCCCGTCTCTGGGTGGCCCTGGACGAGCCCCTTCCCCGGGTGGGAGGCCCAGCGATACGGCCCGCCCCCCCGTACCTGTGTGGCGGGTGCCCTGGCACCGGACCTGGCCCCCCGCACACTCGCACTGTTCCACTTGGCCCCGGTGCACGCGGGCCCAGCGATCGCCCACCTCCAGGTACTCGTAGCGGCTCTCGTCAAAGCATTTCTCTGGGGGCGGCACAGTGAGCCGCTGCTCCCCGCGCGTGCGGCTGGCGCCCCCCTGCCCTGCAGCCCCCACCCTGCTCACCCGTGCCGCAGTCCTTGCCAGTGAAGGCCATGGGGCAGGTGCAGTGGTACGACTCGGGGTCCTGGGTGCTGGAGCATGAGCCCCCGTTGAGGCAGGGGCCAGAGGCACATGGGTCCAGGGCAGCTGGGCACACGCAGCAGGGAGGGGTGTGTCTGAGAGCCTGGCCGGGCCTCATGACTCCCTCCCCACGCCGTGACTCTCCCTCATTGCCGAGGGCCCACCACCTTAAAGCTGCCCCTCCTGAGTTCCGTGGTGTGTACGTGCCCTGGGAGTGAGCACAGGTCTTCCCCCTCCTCACCACATCCTCTGCCCAGCTCTCAGACCCTGGGCAAGTGGGCCTCTGGCTCTGCATCCAGCACCCTGAAAGCCCGACCCCCATCGGGCAGCGCAGTCCTTTTCCGTGTGCCCTGGGACCCTTGTAGGCGGGGCTGCCAGCACCACACCCTGCAGACCCCTTGGGCCCCCTCCACGTCCAGGGCTCTTCCTGTGCAGCCGCAGGGCCCAGCCTGACCACCAGGGGGCGCTATGACCCCCGGCAATGGCCAAAGCAGTTATGTGGCCCCCCCCCGAGAGGGCAGGACCTGCGGGGCAGGGTGTTCCCCACTCCCCACTCCTTCAGGCCCCGAGGCCTGCAGTGGGATGAACCCCGAAGCCCCCTCCTGCACACCAGGCAGGACCCCAGCCCCAGGTCAGCTCTGACGCCCCTCAAGCTCACCGCCACCACCGGCCCAGCCCCCTCCTAGCTTGCGCTCGGGCCCAGACCCCCGGCACCCACCTGGGCCCTCCCGGGGAGTGGAAGCCTGCACACAGTAGCCCCAGGCCCTGTCCCGGTCATAGTTGTGAGTCGTGGCACACCTGGGGGTGACGCATGTGGTGACGTGGGGGTCCCAGGCCAGAGACCCGCCCACCCTAACCCCAACTCACGCAGGGACCCACGCTGACCACTCTGGGGCTTTCTCCCATTCACTCCCTCATTCATTCATTCACTACATCTGCTGTGTGCCAGGCTCAGTGTGGAGTACGGAGGGCAGGGAGCGGAAGCGTCTCCAGGGCGGGCACGGGGCACAGGGACTGGGACCCACCACTTCCTGTGGGCATTTCCCTCTGTGGTGCAGGAGTGGACCATGCGGCCGCCATAGCGGAAGGGGAACCTGCAGGGCTGCCCGGCCTCGGTGAGCACTGCTAGAGGAGACACAGGGATCAAGGGCTCCCGCACTGGTCACCTCCCAACCCCCATCACATACCCCACTCCCTAAGTGCTGCTGTGTTCCTCCAGACCCCCCATCTAGGTATAGCCTGCCACCTCCAAGAAGCCTTCCTGACCCACCTGTGCCCCCAGGGCTGCTATTGGAGGGGGCTGCCCTGGGCAGGTGGGTAAGCCCTCCATCATGGGGTCCCTCTGCCCTGGGTGCTGTCGCTGTGGCTGGGGTCCTGGGGGTCACCGAGGTTACAGGGATCGCGGGAGTCCCAGGGATCACTGTGGTGTTACATTCTGGGGGTTCCGTTGGGTTCTAGGAAGAGCCGAGAGGCCTGTGATGGGGTCGGTGTGGGAGGGACCCCGCTCACACTCAGGCCCTGACTCAGTTTCCATATTGGGGCCCTGAGGTCTTGGAGTAGGGACCAGGGGACACTGGCTCTCCCACAGCCTCAGCTGGACCCTGTCCCCTCCCCTCCCACCGAGTCCAAGGAGTCAGTCTGAGCTGGCTCAGGGTCTGCCAGGCTGGCACCACTGCCCTCCAGGCTCGAACCCTGGGGGTCTGTTCTGGGGGACGGACGAGAGCAGCTGCGAGGCCTTCAGAGCCCCCCCCCCCGCCCCCACCTCAAATACGTGGACCCAGCAGAGGCCCAGAGAGGTGAACAGTCTCCATGCCCCTGGGTGGGGGCCAGCAGGTTGGATCCCCAGGCCCCCCGTCCCCCAGGCCAGCCCAGCACGCCCACCTCACCCCCGCAAGGCTGGCCGTCGCCACTCTGGGCCCTTCACCCACCCCACACCCTGCCCTGGCCTCAGCCCCAGGACCCGGAGTGGGCACGGAGAGCCCATGATCACAGTGCAGTGGGGTCAGTGCTCACCCTGCCAGCCTGGGGCTGAGCCCCTCGAGGCACCAGCAGCAGCAGCAGCAGAAGCAGGGACAGCCCCAGTGGGGGGCAGGGGCTGGGGACCCAGGCCCAGCGCCCCATGGCTCCTCCTGGGCTGGCGTGAGGAGCAGCAGGAGGCGGGAGCAGAGTGGCCAGGGCAGGTGGGGGTCAAGGCCGCCTGGAAATGATTAACCCTGGCCGCCTCCCGTGCCAGGCCTACACATCCCCCATGTCTGCTGCCCAGCTCACCCTGCCTGAGCCAGCCGGCCCCTCTGGCCTCAGGACCATGCTGGTCCTGGACCTGACAATGTCCTCGAGTCTCAGCTACGATGCCTCCTCCAGGAAGTCTTCCAGGATGACACGGCAGGAAGGGGCCTGGACCCCCACAGCCCCAGCTTCCGGTCCCTACCTGGCCACAGGGCTGGCCACTGTCATTTGTGAGCTATACTAACCAGAGCACCTACACGTGCGGAGCCCTTTTGAGGGCCCAGGCCTGGAGCGTGGGATGTGGCCCCTGGCCTGCAAGAGGCCAGGCACAGAGAGGAGGGTGTGTGCACCGCTGCACACATGCCCCCTGGGACAGGGACCTCTGCTGCCCTTCTCTACAGCACTTCTGCCTGTGCCTCCCAGGACGAGCCTGGGGTGGGGCCTCCAGGGGGAGGCGGAGTGGAGCTGAGGAGGTGGGCAATACCAGAGCCCCTGCCTGCTGTCCTAGCTCCCCGCCCCCGCTGCTCCTGGACCCGCTGGGGCACCCCCTCAGGAAGCCCTCTCGCCCCTGGGCTTCCCCTTGTAGCCGGGACCACCCGTGCCATCCCGCCTCTGTCCTGGGCTGCCCTCCTTCCCATCCCAAGCCCCGGCCAGGCACCAGGGCCACAGAGACCTGGCTTGGGGTCCTGCCCAGGTCTGTGAACGGACGCTGGGGTGTCGCCCCAGCTGGCCCCTGGTTCATGACTGCAGCTGCAGGCAGAGCTGCCATGGGAACCTCTTCTGCAATTTGAGGGGCCGCGGAGGCGGCGGCGGCGGTGGTGGTGGGTGGCCTGGTCCCCGTGAGTCAGCTCAGCTGCCTGCATGGGGCGGAGAGAAGGGCTGGCCTGGGGATGGGCCTGGCACTGCAGCTGTCTCACTGTGCACCCCCAAATCGCACTCTCTCTGGGCCCCCGTTTTCCCCTCTGTGCAGACGGAGCGAGAGCAGAAACCGAGTGGGTACCCAGCTTGGCACGCGGTGGGTGCCGGGCTCTCTCTTCCACGCGGGCACCCCCAGCTCAGAGCACAGCTCCCTGGGAGGATCCAGAGCAGCCCAGCGGCCCAGGGCGCACTCAGGCCTAGGGCCCTTCTGACAAACCTGACATGCATCTCGGAGGAGGGAGGGGTGCCGGGGGCCCCTCAGCGGCTCAGTGCCGGGGTTCTGCCGAGGCACCCAGGCTGATGGCGCCGTCTCTATCTGCCCTGCCCACCCAGCGTCACACGGCAGCCCTGCCCACTGGCCTGGCCTGCTACCCCGTCCCCTCCCGGCTCGCTCAAGCCTCAGGACCTCTGCACAGGCTGACACTCTTTCCCAGGCCTTCTGGGCAGGGCAGTCAGGCTTCCCCTGAGGTGGTCCCTCCAGAGACAGGCCCTGCCAGACCACCTCCCTAAATGAGGCCAAGGGCGGGGGATTGGGTCAGAGTGGCCTGAAGCGTCCCCAGGCCAAGCTCTGCCCCCACCGGCGGCCACCCCAAGAGGAGACCCTGCACCAAGCTGCACGAGGCGCTGTGACGTGGACAAGACCAGGGCCCTGGACGGGGCAGGACCACGTCCCACTGCCCACAGGCTAAGCCTCGCGCCCCGCGAGGCCAGCCTTATTTCCCTGCTCACCTCCGACCTCACCCCCGAGAGCCGGTTCTCCCCAGCCCCCTGCCGATACGCGCACAGGGCCACAGGAACAACGGCTCCCTGAGGGCAGGGTCCGGGCCCCAGGACCAGGCACGAGGCCGACGATCTGGTCCTCAAAGACGCTTTATTGCGGGAAGGCTGGACGCTGAGCGGGAGCTGGGGCGGGGGCCAGGGAGCCCCGAGCCAACGCTGGCGAGTGTCCGGGGCCAGGACCCTCCCCGCCCTCTGCTGGTTCGGCCCCCAGGGGTGGCTGAGGAGGCCCGTCCGAGGCCCTCGAGATAGGCTCAGCGGCTCCCTCAGGATCTCTGCTCTCCACACGTGTGTCCAGGCAGGCGGCTGGGATGCCGGGACGGGAGGGAGGGCCGGCCAGCTGGGTCGGGTGCACGGGCGGCAGCCTCAGACGAAGGTGGCGTGGTGTGGGCCGGCCTTGGGCTTGGCAGGTCCCCCCAGGACGGGGCTCAGGCCGGGGCGGTCTGATGTCAGGGTCCCGCCGGCCCGTGACCTCCGGGGGCCCGTCCACACCCCCGGGATGCTGCTGCCCGGCCCAGGTGCTGAGCCAGCCACACGGTCCACGTCGACGATCGTGCTGACTGGGAGGCCTCGGCTGCCTCGGGCCCCACCTCCTGCCGCGGGGAGAAGAGAGAGTCTGTCACCCACCTGCCCACCCTGGGCTGGAGACCCCACCCCACCCTCCTGGCACAGATGGTGGCAAGGGGCTCCTGAGACCCCCACGTGCATCCCAGGGGCAGGCAACTTCTGACCTGGGGCCCCCAGGCCTGGCGCAGGGAGGGAGCCCTCTGCAGTGGGGAGGGTCCCAGGCCGAGGGAGCTGCAGGCTGCACGGGAGCAAGCTGGGGGAGGGGTCTGGGGGCGCAGGGCCCAGGTTCCGCGTGGTGGGACCGGCGCGGCCCCTCATCTGTCACGGGTACACCCTGCACCCTGTCCTCACCCGGCGCGGCCAGGACAGTGGGGACGGCCCACCCACTAGGGTGCTGTCCGCCCAGCTGGGGCCCCCTCTGGGGAGAAGCCCGGCACCCGAGCCCTGCAGCTCCCCACTGATGCCCTGGGGGCATCAGAGGCGCCCGCCCCCAGACGACACCGCACTGCCCCTCGCCAGGGTGGGGGGGGAGGGGTGCGTGGCTGTGTGTGGGTTTGCGTCACGGGAAGGAGCACGTGTTGCCCCTCGGCGGGCGCTGAGATGGCGGAGGAGCTGGGGCGGGGGGGGGGGCGGTCCCAGGGCCCCTCAGCGGGATGCAGCCGCCCCTGGGGTGGGGGGTGGCCGTGGAGGGCCACATGGGGGACGGTCTCGTGGGAAACCTCCCAGCCACCTCCGCTGCGCCTCTCAGACACCCCCACAGCTCGTCCCGCACCCCACTGCGGCTCAGGTTCAGGGCCGGGCCTCCACTCCTCCTCGTGGGGCTGTCCGCAGCTGAGGGGCCGTCAGGGAGGGGCTCCAGGGGGAGGCATGCTGCTGGGCTGAGGGAGGACCAAGCACTGGGTGTGGGTTGACCCAGACGGGGCCGGACCCTCAGGGCACTCTGGGTCTCCATCCACAGAGCTCACTGCCCGGTGTCTCTAAGGGCTGCGGCTCCCAGTGGGGCAGGGGCCTGAGCCCCACCGCCGACGCCCCCCGGGGCCCTCGCGACCTGGCCACGCAGTTGTCCACCTGCCCGTCGACCCGGGCCTACCTCTTCAGCCACACAAACTCTGAGTCCTTCACGCTCTCCTACCCCATCAGCAACACCCCAAGCCGAGTGCCCCTTCCTCCACCCTACCCTGCCGCCTGCCCCCAGGCTGCTCAGTGGTCAGCCAGGCCTCTGTCTTCAAGTCCCCACCTAGGCCCCAGGAGTTCCAGGCTGCCTGAAACTGCCTTGGAAGCTTTTGATCCCAGGCTGGGCAGCCACATCTCCCTGCCAACCACCCCAGCAGGCTGTCACTGCGCTGTCACCCTGGCTGGTCCCGGGGGTGGGCCCTGGGGGACAGAGGTGCAGTCCCCAGGAACCAGGTCGCTGTGGGCAGGGCACAGGGCGCTCGGCAGGCGCCCTCAGCCTCGGCTCCCTCCACCGAGCCCCCCCAGGGCTCACCCCGGGGCCAGGGGCCAGGCAGAGCCCCAGGCCCTGGTGTGGGCAGGTGTAGCCAGGAGGCTAGCATGCCTGTGGGGTGCTCTCAGTGAGCCTGGAAGCCAGGGACCCTCAGGTGCCTGGGGTGCAGGGGGAGCCCCAGCCCCAGGTTCCCAGTGGACAGGCTGGAGGAGTCCAGGCGCAGGGACACAGGGTCCTGCTCTGGTGACCGCCCCTCCCGGGCCTTGCCGGTGGAGGCGAAGACTCTGCTCCCTGCGTGGGTCCGAGGCCAACGTGCGGGAGTGGGGACGGCCGTGGGGGTCAGGAGCCTCACCTCCCCTTGCAAGAGCTGCTCTGTGGCCCCCAGAACCCCCGGGGCAGGTCCGAGCCTGGGAGAGGGCCTTGCGTCCTCTCTGATCTAACAGAGGCGGCAGAAGGAGCCTTTCCCGGGGCCTGTGGGACCCACTCCTCCCCTGCTTGTTGGCGGCTTCCCAGGGCCAGCAGATGATGGGGTGGGGCTGGTCTGCGCTTGGATGGGGGCTGTGCAGAGAGACAGGGCTTTGCTCCCCAACCGTTTGTCCCCATCTGGGGCATTTGTCTGGAGCATTAGGAGGCCCGTGACCCCACGCAGGTTGAGGGGCACGGCCCTTTCCTGTCCAGCCCCGTCTGGACCCCCCAGGAGGACAGAGGCCGGCGAGGGGGAGGGGCCTCAGCCACGGCCCCTCGGACGCCTGGGCAGCTCGGGTGCACTCAGGATGCGGAGGGCCGCCTGCCTCTGTGGACGGGAAGCTCGTCCCCGGGCCAGGGATGGGCGTGTCACAGGGAGGGTGGCTGCAGTCCAGGCCCTTCCTGCCTGCCCGCCCAGACTCGCTCTCCTGAGGAAGTGGCAGCCCCAGGCCTGTGACTCAGAGTCAGGGACCCAGCCCCACGCGGCGGGCGGGCGTCACGGCCTCCGTGCCAGGGCCTGCCCGGGGCACCTGCCCTCCCAGCTTCCCGAGGCTCCCCTTGGCTCTCCTGGCGGGGGCAGCAGCGCGGGGGACCCTGCAGGGCTCAGGGGCCGCCGATTCCGAAGGGAGCCGGGTCTGCCCTGTTCATGAGGGTCGCCCCCTGGGCCTCTGTCCCACGTCCCTCGGACACGCGCACGCGGGGCCGGAGCCAGCACCGCATCCCCCGCCCCTCAGGCTGCCCTGCTGACCCCTCGTCTCCCCAGGGACCACGGGCCCTGCCCCCCGGCTAATTCCGACTCTGCACAGTCAGGCCCTCCCGCAGGGCGCCCTGCTGGAGCCTCGAGGCAATCGGGACCCCAAGAACCCCTCCCAAGAGCCCACCTATCAGCCCCTTGCCAGCGGCCAGGTCTGCTCTGGCCCTCAAGGCTCCACATCGGGAGAAGGTGCAGGCCGAGTCTGGGCGGCAGGACCCTCCTCCTGGGGCCGGCGGGTGCAGGGCTGCACGGGTGGAGCCAGGGCGGTGGGTGCAGCCTGAGCCCTTGGCCATCTGCAGTTCTCCCTGGGTGCCGAAGCAAAGCTCCTCATCCAGCAGATCTGTGCTAAACACCTAATGGATGCCAGGACCCCCGCTCATGGCAGTACAGGGTAAAAGAGGCGGGCAGTGACCGGGCAGTCACAGCCATACCGAGTGCAGGCGTGCAGACGGGCGGAGCCTGGGGAGGGGACGTGGGCAGCGGCTGCAGCAGTGCCGGCCCCAGGTCAGGGTGTGGGAGGCCACGCTGCCAGCCACTGGCGGCCCGTGGCTTCCACTCTGAGAGACCCAGGGGCCGGGTGGAGCAGACCAGCCGCAGGGCACATGGGGGAGACGTACGGAGAAGGGGACACGAGGAGGATGGACGCGCGAGGGGAGACCCGGGGGCCGTCGGCCTGAGCAGCCAGGAGGATGGAGCTGTTGCAACCCGTGCTGGGGTCTGGGGAGGGGTGCTGGGCCAGCTGGGTCAGCTCTGGGAAGCCCGTGGAGGCCTGTGCAGTGGGCCGGGTGCAGGCAGAAGCCCCCAGACACCTAGCAGGACTCAGGTGCATTCTAGCCAGGGCAAGGCCAGAGCGCCAGAACATGCTCTGCTGGAAGGGGGGTTCTGGAGAGAGCCCTGGCAGAGGGCTGCCTTCGCCGGGACCCCCGGCACCAACGTGACCCCGAGAAGGCCAGGCAGCCCCCCACATGCACCTCACGGTTTGCACTGGGGAGGCTGGCCCATCCTCCTGGAAGGCAGGTGTGCACGGTGGAGGTGTCCCCCTGCCGCCCAGACAGGAGGGTCAGGGCTCTGCTGGAGAGAGGGGACATCTGAAGGGACAAGTGCAAACTTGGCAGTGGTGGGGTGGCGATGCAGGTTCAAGAGGCTGGGGCCCGGGCTGGGGAGATCCGCACGCCTGTCCCGGGAGGCCCTGACGCCCCAGGGGACGGGCAGCTAGATCCCCACTGTGGCTGCTGTCCCGTGCACAGCTGCACTTCCCCTACTGTCCCCAGCCCAGGGCTTCCGCCTCACCTGGGACTGAGCAGGTGTGAAACGCCGAGACTGGCTGGGGCTCCAGGCTGGGGGCGAAGGGGGGGTGGCTGACCACTGAGCAGCCAGGTGCAGAGGGGCTCCTGGGACTCACGGCCAAAGCAAGGTCACGTGGTCTGGCTGCCTTCACTGCCAAGGTGAACGGTGTGGCCCTTATCTGGGCTTGTGGCCTCTGGTTAACACTCCAGCCCCGTTCCCATGGAAACCAACTTACTAGGCTACAGCGACCCCCGGCAAGCGGGACAGCTCCACGCACCTGCTAGGAAGCGAGCTGAGGGCTCCTGACCCCACTCTGGTAACTGGACGTGCCTCTGGGGACCCTGGACACTGTGGCACGAGGCCCCCAAGTCGGGCGACTTCTGCCCCGTCCAGTGAGCAGCATCTCTTTGCACTGAGGCCCCGGGACCCCAGGCCAGGACTGGTGGCGAGGACTCCTAGGGAAGGGCGGGTGGCCCTGCTGGCAGCCGCGTTCCTGCAGGAGGGGGATGGGAGAGGCCCGGCCAGGACCCTGACCCGGGCGTCCAACACCAGCACGGCCAGGCGGCAGTGAGAGGGAGGGAAAGCCTGCCCAGTGCCTGGCTGAGGGGCTGCGGTCACCCACTGGACAGAGGAAGGGCCCGGGAAGGGCACCAGACACCTCCTGGGACAGCAGGTCCCACAAGGTCAAGCCCTGCACTTGGGGTTCCCGTGTCCATCTGAGTGCTCAGCCAGGGGCCAAGGTGAGGACCCGTCCAGCCCAAGGACACCTGGAGGCTGGGGGAGGGGGACTGCTGGGCCGGGGCCGCCCGCCCACTGGTCAGCCCTGAAGACAGCTCCTCTCTCTCCCTGGGAAGCAGGTGCCCTTTGGGGGCGACTCCCACGCCCTCTCCACGTCTGCCTATGTGGACGTGGGGTCTTCGCCTGCTGGGTGAGTGAGCCCTGAGGCTGGCTCCGCCCTCTGCAGGGCCGTGGACGCTGACCTCGGAACCTGACGCGCTGCTGGGACAGAGGACTCACACCGCCACCCAGCTGGTCCTCCCCGGGACGGGAAATGCCCACCAACGCCCACCAATGCCCAGAGTTTTGCTGGAAACCAAACAGGTAACAGTGGGGAAGGTGGCCAGGATTAGGACCAAATCCACGGCAGGCTACACTGGAAGGCTGCGTCCCGCAGCGGAGGCTCCATGCCTGGGCCACACGGCCGTTCAAAGACCTCCATCCCTCGGCCGCATCGGGCACTCACAGGCCTCCCCGTACAAGGGTGCTGGGGACCAAGGGCCAGGGTGCAGGCGCAGCATGGCTCTGAGGGGACCCTCCGCACATGGGGACGCGTTGCGGGCAGCCCCCCACCTGCCCCGGGCTGCACGGCCCAGACGTGGCCCCGGCTCCCCGCCCCAGGGTCCGGCGGCATCAGCATGCTGTGCCTCTCGCCCTGAACGGAGGGGCCACGGTGGCCACCACCTAGGAAACAGCTCACGGCAGCTAGAATCAGCAGGAGGTGTGGACGAGACCTGCCCTCTGGGCCCCGAGGATACAGCTCAGCGCCGGGTCCAGACGCGCGCTGGCCCAAGGGTGTCTGCGGCGCCCTACGCTGGCGGGGGAACCTCGGGTCCGGTTCCGCGTCACAAAGGTGGACGCAAGGTTCTCAGGACGAGCAGAGGATCCGTCCGGCGAGCCCAAGGTGGAGGCCGTCCCACCGAGGGCCTCGCAGGGCGAACGGGCACCACACAGGAGGAGCGGAGGCCCTTCCCAGCTCCAGGAGGACGCGTCTGATCACAGACCCTCACGGCCCCCCCTGCCGTCCTCCCTGCTCAGGACACCCACGGAGCCAAGCATCCAGGGTCTCCACCTGGCCTCCTACTCATCAGGGACAACCAGTGCACGGTGGGGCACCAACGGCGACACACCCCGGAAATGCAAGAACTCGCCGGTCACACTGCCCACGCTGCCGGGCCACAGGTGGGAAGGCAGAGCCCCGCACTGGGTAAGCCACGTGGGCCCAATGCCCCAAGCCCGGAATGTGGAGCTGGAGAAGCCCGGCGGGAGCTCGGAGGAAATGGCTGGACAGCGTGCAGCCAGCGAGCCGGGGCTCCGGGTTTACGGGGAACGAGTCGGAGGGATCCAGCCCGGCCGGCTCACCCACCAGCACCTGGCACCCCACCCGGCCCCCGACCCCGGAACTCTCAGGGAGGGGAGAGCCATGGCCCCGAGCACTCCATGCCAGCCCCTCGCGGTGTCCCCACTGTCACACCCAGCCTCCCGGTGGAGCTTGTTACTGCCGCCCTTACACAGCTGTGTCTGCGGGTGTGCATGAGGTGCTCAAGAACGTCTGGTGAGTGAAGGTCTGCTTTCGAAAGCCAGTACATTAAAGTAAACCCAATGAATTCCATTAAGATGTGCAATGTTTTCCCGGGTTAAAATACACCTGTAGTTTTCTAAAGAGGAAACAGATGTTCAAGTGAGAAAGGAAAGCGCTTTAAACCAGTCCAGTGAGGAGATGCAGAGTTTATTTCTCCTGGAAGAGCACAGACTCAAAACACAGGTGAAACTACACACAGGTGTCTACGGGGAGATCAGAGGGGAAGTCGGATCGAAGTGCAGGAGACATGCAAGGAAGGCCGCGGCTTCTCCCGGCTTCACGTCCGCGGGCTGTCTCCGTGGGGAGGGCGCCGGGAGCCCGGCCCGCAGAGCCAGTTCCCGAAGCGCCAGTACCCCACAGACACAGAGCCAGAGGTACAGAGCCGCCCTGGGTCCCCACGGAGATGCGGCTGCAGGTCCGACAGGACCCAGTCCTGGGGCAGGACTCAGACCAGAGGGGGCCTCCCGCCACCCCCAACAGCAGCCACAGCTAGTGTCTGCCCACCACGGAGCCCGCCAGAGAGGACGGCGGCACCCAGGGGCTCCACGGGCACAGGCCTGCGCGGACAAGGCTCCTCCCCTACACCTCGGGGCCGGGCACACAGGCCGTGGCCCGAGTGCGGGGCGGGAGCCGCTTTCCCGGGAGGCCGGGGGCCTCGCTTCACCGGCTATTAACACTCACGCAGCTAAGGAACAGCTCTACCACCAGCCCTGCTCACCTTGACACGCTCGTGCCTCCGTTTGGAGGGCCGCCTGTGACCACCCAGGGTCAGGGAACCCCATGCGGATCCCGGCGCCCAGCATGCAGGGCCCCCACCTGCTGTCTGACCGATGGGCGGAGGGTGAACACCCTCCCTGCAGGGTCAGCGCAGTCGTCCTGCTCTAAATCACACGGGCTTCACCCACTTGCTCAAGACAAACACTGTTGTTTTCAGCCTTGAGATGAAAATACTAAAACCGCTAGCTATCCAGATTGTAATAAAAGTAACACATACATTTTGCAGAAATTCCCAGGGCCTTGCTTGGTGGCATTACTGCCGGGGACCCAGGGAAAGACGGCGGGAGGGCACCGCCGGGCCCAGTGCGGGCCCCGCTCACGAGCGTCACGCCACGGGGCGACACCGCCTCCGAGACCCCCGCCGCCCATCCTGGCCACACCCTGACCTCAGTGGCCGCAGGGTCCTTTTAGAGAAGGCAGAGGCCGCCACGACCAACACAGTACCTGAGGGGGCTGGCACGCTGAAACCCCCTTAGAGGGATTAAGGGGCGGAGGGGTAACTTTGCACCGCTGACGCTTTCTAAGTGGGTGGACAGCACCGGCAGGCGACCCCGGGCGGGCGGGCAGGGAGGAGGGGGTCAGAGAGGAGCAGGGGCGTCGCGCCCGGAGGTACCTGGTCTCGGAGGTGCGGCCGAGCCCGGCGGGGTGGGGGGCGGCGGCAGGAACGTGCTGTTAGGGCTGCTGAGATGCCCCTCCCCCGTGAGCGTCAGGTCGGCCACGTGCTCGCCCTCCACGGTCTGGACGCCCCCGGCCTCCACCGCCTGCGCCGGGGGGCTGGGGGTCCCGGGGGTCCCGGGGGAGCAGAGAGGCGGGCTGTCGGCAGAGCCAGGGCTGGTGGCCGGGCTCTCGCGGGGCCGGGGAGCGCTCTCCTCGCTGTGGCCTGTCGCAGGTCTCGTGCAGAAGGCCTTGGAGGCGGCCGAGGGGGAGAGGGCGAGCCCCGGGGGTCCAGGTGGCAGACGCAGGAACTCGGGCAGCACCAGGTCCTCCTTCCTCAGCAGCCCGCGCTGGTCGTCTGCTCTGTTGCTCTGAGCTTTGGAAATGAGCTCAAAAAACTCTGTTGGAAGAAAACCCACGTTGACCAAGTGTTATCGCGTTTACCCTCCGGCAAGCACAGCAAAAGCGCATCTGGAAAGCCCTGTCCCGCCGCCCCAGGCCCCCTCCTTCCTCCTGTTCCCCCCCCACCCCGCACAGCCACAGGGAGGCCGCGGGCCACGCGAACAGCTGCGCTCCTTCCTGGACCGGCTCCGGGCCGCCACGGCCCGCGGCCCATGTCTGCGCTCCGCCCGCGTTTGAAACCTACCACCTTCTGAGCAGGAGGGAGGCCGCTGACCAGGCGCCACGGCCTGACACAGCCAGGAGCCCCTGGTGCCCGGAGCTGGTGAACCAGCCTAGACCCGCGTGTGGGAGGCCTCTCAGGGGCACCACGCCGGGGCAGAGGGCGGTCCTGATGGGACCTGTGATCAGCGCCCGGCCCTCGACCCCTCTCCCCGCCGCGCACCCCGCCCCGGGAGCTCCACGGCCCCCCAGGCCGCCCCCTCCCGGCACCTCCGCCCTGCCGGGGACGTCCAGATTCTTCGCTGGCTCCCCAGAGCTCTTCTTTTTCTTACCTGGGTGGATTCTCAGTTGTAACTAGAGTTCACCATCCAAAATAGATGGTGTCTACACTGAGCCTTCTCGAGGCTTAAGTTACACTCTGAGCTTCTGACCAGCAAGGAGCTTAAAAGCTCAAATCTTAACGGCTTTCAGAACCGCGAGAACTTCAGAGCAGGCGTGCGTTTTACTCTGGCCTGTGGCCGGACGCCACAGGGAGCAGTGACTAGCCCAGCTGACCTGCCCAGGAAGTGCTCCCTGGGTTACAGCTCAGGCGCAGAACAGCTCCTAGAGCTTCCCTCTGTCACAAGCTTTCAGAAGAAAAGGAAGTCCCCCACGCCTCCTCTCCGTCTCTCATGCCATCCTTCTTCTGTCCTGCAGGCCCGGGGGCGGCTCGGGCGTCCGGCCCCCATGGCCGAACGCACAGCCTTTCCTCAGGGCCCCGACAGCAGAGGCCACCGAGGCCCGGGCCCTCCCACCGGCCTCCTCCTGGCGAGGACCCTCAGGGACGTGGACCCTGGTCCCGAGCCCCTCTCTTAGCCGGGACCTGGCTGTGAGGGGGTACAGAGACCTCCTGCTGCAGCCCACATGGGGGCTCCCTGACTCCTAGGGCCCGGCTCTCAGTCTGAAAACTGGGGCTTTAGTAGAGTTACACCAACAGCTGCAGACAGACACAGGGGCGAGTGCTCAATGTGACGGGTCACGGCCACCCCAATGTCAGTAACTCAGAGAAGCTTCTAGTGACTGGACTGGAAAACTGACACTGCATTCACGAAAAACGTGGAAGTTTTAAAAAGTACACATACCCTCTGCTTCGTCCAAATTAATTTTCTGATATTTTTTTTTCCCAATCTTTGCAATAGATTCTTCTCTCTTTGAAAGCCGGGGATCCCTAGCATTCTTTCCATTTTCTCCTTTAATTTTAATAGAATTAGACTTGCCTAGTGTTCTTTCCTCTCCCTGCGTCAGAAGGAAAGTCAAAGTTCCACTCACATTTCAGACACATGACAACACAGTTCATCAGTTATATAAAAAGGGTCTTTGAAACACAGATTGCATTGATTTGGACTTCACATGCGTGCAGAAACATCAATCGCAATGATAAGGATTGCAAAAAGAACAGCACGCAAGGCACACCCACCCACCCAGCGATTCCCCGGCTAGTGGGAGCAGGCACCACAAAGGGACCCTGAGAAGACCCCCCCAACCCAGGGTGCAGGCCCAACCAGGGCAGAGAGCCGCTGGGGCCGCGCGCCCCTGAGCTTTGCAGGCAAGGAGCGAGGCGGGGTGAGGAGGGGAATTACCATCGCCGAGTGGTTTCTGGAGCTGGCGTTTACGGCTGCGCTCTGTTTGGTGGGCCCACTTTTCTGCTTATCTGTGGGTACCGAACATAGTGAGACAAGCTTTATAAAACTGCAGTGAATCGCAGACCCGTCTCAACATTTAACACAATCACCAGATCAAAGCTGTACAGAAGCCAAAGGTATCAGAGGCCCCTTATCTACATGCGCGCTCAGGCCTCAGCACCCATGCGGGGTCAAGGGACAGAGGACCAGCCTCCTCGACCCGCCGCGTCTGGGTGAGCTGTGCATGACGGCGACGGGGAGAAGGCTCGCAGCTGACTGTGCCCACGGGGACTCTGTGGTCCCGTGGTGAGTGAAAGTGCCTCTCGGGTACTATTTGGCACGAATGTCTTTAGAAAGTACGAGAGTCTCACATTTATTATGTATCTTCAAATACGGCCACTGCCCCAAGTCAGGGCTGCAGGCTGGCCCCCGCTGGCCCTTGTGGTCCACAGACCACTTCCCTGGCCCAGGATGGGCTGGCGGAGTCCCAGCTCTCCTGCCTGTGAACAGCGTCCCAAACACACTGCACGCACCTGCCCGCAACTGTGCCTTCAGACTCACCTGCGCACAAGCGGGCCGGGAGGTCCGACCTTATCAGACCCTGGAGGGAGGTGCTGAGCACCCATGCCCCGCTCAGGCCGCTCGGCCCCTGAGGCCGGTTACCGTGCGGGAGAAGTGCACACAGCGTCCTCTAGAACCCAGGTGGGCCCACGGGACAGGAAGCAGGCACGGGAGCCGGAGGGCAGAGGGGCGACCGCAGCCCGGGTCACCCTTGGGGATGGAGACGAGTGATGGGTAGCCCCTTTCAGAGCTGAGCCAGCCCGGGGAAGGGAAGGGCGGCTCCTGACGTGGCCACCTCCCTGCCCTGTTCAGTAGGCTCCAGAGGCTCTCTCCAGGAGGCACGCCCCCGCTGCCCCCACCTGGGAGTGCAGGTCCCTGTCCCCAGGGCAGGGCTGCGGGGCTGAGGCAGCGTATGGGAAAGGGCCCTGTAAACCACCGATTCCTTGTGCACTAGGCACAGGGGGCCCCAGCCCCCGACCTCAGCCGCTGCTGGGCCGACATGGGGCAGCGACGCCCCAGGGTCCCGGGTCCCTGTGCAGAGGGATGGGGAGGCCTCCCAGGAAAAGAGCACTTTCCAGGGCATGCTGGACCCTCGGAGCAACCGCAGGGCGTTCGCAGGGCCTGCGCCCCTTCTTATGGCAGAGAAGACGTGCATGGGTCCCAGCCAGAGGCCCTCGTGCTCCCGGTCCCAGGGCCTCCTGCCCGCAGACAGACGCCCAGCCACGGCTGGACTCGGACATGGCAGGGGGTCGCCGGGCCCCGTGAGACCCTAAACCCAAGTGAGGCCATCTGCAGTGTCACTCTGAGGCCACGGGGCGGCAGGGCCGGGAGCTTTCGGGGGGCCGAGCCCAGGGACCCAGGAGGCCGGAAGGACCCGGGCAGCGTCACCCTGCTCACCTTTCCCTCGGGAGGGGTCCTTCTCCTCCAAGATGACCCGCTGTCCGTCCAGACTCGAGATGGGGGCTCCGAGGTCCAGGGGCTCCTTCTCTCCACTCTAGAGGCAGAGATGGTGCAATGAGCGGCTCACCCAGGCTGGAGCTTTCCGGAACAACTGCGTGTGGCGCATCGGCCAGCAGGACCATCCCAGGCTTGATGGAGTCACGCGCCAGGTGACCCCAGGTCCTGTCACCTCGGCAGGGCCAGCCGCAGACGCCTGACATGCAACAACCAGGATCCCAAGCGCCAGCAGGCCTGCCTGGAACGCAGGCGCCGGGAGGAGCCCGCGGGACGGGGCCGTCCCCCAAGTGACGGCTGCTGGCAGCACTGGGCCGAGTCGAGGCCCCGGGGCTGGAGGAGCGCTTGGTGGGAGCCGGTCCCACCTGCGTCCACAAGTCGGGTGCTTTTAGGCGTTAAGTCAAGCTGGCCTGAGTCTCAGCATTACCTCCAACCTGGAGGAGGGGACCTCAAGCCCACCTCACTGGTCCTCAATGCACTAGGAGGCGTGGGAGTAGGGGGGAGATGCCCCCCTGTGGGCAGGAAGCAGGCGCATCTGAGGCCCGGGACCCTGCCCTTCTCTCCTGGGGAGACTATCTTGCTGTTCAGGACCCACACCCTCTGTCGAAGAAAGAATCTGAACTTGTAGCCTGGCTCTTAAACTGCTAAGCGACCAAACGCCCAGACAGAGCTCTGGCCGAGTGCGGAACGGACCAAGGCTAGCAGGGTCCTGCCTGGCTCACGACTTCGCAGCCCACAGTTCACTAAGGAGGGTCAGCAGGAGGGTCCAAGGAAAGCCACACGTTCACAGCCCATCCACAGGACGCCCCGTACCACCCTCCGTGACTCTCCCGGCCCCGAGCCCTGAGACGGCTGGACCACTCTTCCCGGTCAGGCCTCAGCAGCCCAGTGGGGAAGGAGCCCCGACCACTGGCCAGCCCTTTGGGACTGAAGCCCCCCAGCGACCCCACGAGCACGCTTCCATGACTCACCCCACTTTACAGATGGGGAAACAGGCACGGGGACTAAGGATCGCTTAGGATCTCAACAGAGTACGAGCAGGGAGGCCACATGGAACCCAGGCCACGTCCCTCTCCATTCGGCGTATTCTAGACTTTAGGACGGCACCCCCATCCCCCAGTGAGCTGGGCGGAGGGCTTCGGGTTACCCTCGGGAAGTCTGAAAACAATTTAACTGGTCCTCTTGTTTACGTCGAAGTCTTGAACAATTCTGGAGCCCATTTCAGAGAAAATAAAAATCCTAAAATACTTGAAATCATAGCCCTGATAAAGTATAATTTCTAAAGAAAGGAGAACACAGGCCAATGGGTCATAAGTCACCGCATTTCAAAGCAAACGTGTGGAGGTGCGGGACCACCCTCCGGCTGTAGGAACGGGGACTCTGCTCTCATCCCTGCTTCACCCATGCACGGAGGAACCCGACGGCCCGGCTCCGAAACACCAGAGAGAGCTGTCAGACCCACGGCCTATGGGAAGCTGCACGGCGAAGCAGCGGATGCCCGACAGGCTGTTGCAGATCGGGTCACGCACGCCACCGCGTGCCGTCATCCGATCAGATTTGCAAACGGCGGGAGGCTGCAAGGTTTTCATTTGTTTCTCTTCTTGGTTTCCCTGGGCCCAAACCCCCAAATCTCAAATACCAACCCAAATCCCAGAGGGCACGACCAAGGTACGAAGAAGCAGCAAGCATTTCCACCAAAGGGCGGGAAACAGGAGGGCAGCGGCAACGTCCTCCCCAGGGCCTGCTGGGTGGAGAAGCCGCACACAGGCGCTGGGTCGGCCCCACGGCATCCTCCCGTTACGCCAGCCACAGCTCGCTTCGCGGACAACGGGGACAGGCTGGGCCCCAGCAGGCAGCGCTGAGCTTGCGGGCGGCTCGGGGGCCCAGGGGCCCCATGTCGCTCACTCACCAGCCGGGCCACCAGCTCACTCAGGCGCAGGCCGTACTTGGCCGCCACGGGCCGCAGCACCTCCGCGACCGGCTTGCTGGGCTTGGCCTTGAGTCCCACAGACCGGTTAATCGGCACCAGATCCAGCCTGGTTGGAGGGGGAGAAACAGGAGCACGTTTGCCACAAACACGTGGCAACTGTCATGTGGACGTTCCGTCTCAAAAGCAGAGCAGCATGGCACCCATGGGCATCACCAAGGCAGCCCCAGGTTCTGCACGAGAAGAGAGCCCACAGGGGGCTTCTTTAGGGTCTCGTGGGGCTGAGCCAGGACTGTCACACCCGACAAGGAGCGGCCCCTCCCCACGGGTCGACCCTGCCCCGGGTGTAGCCCTGCCGTGGTCGCCGGCAGGCGGGGAGCGTGACCCTCTGGCCCCCGGGGTGCCTGGGGCCACGTGCGGCTGCCCCTCTGAGCTCACAGTGGGGGTGCCGGCACCCCCAGTAGAGCGGAGGCCAGCGGGGCAAGTGGTCAGAAACAGCCTGTGGCTCTGGAAACCTCACGAAAATGGCAATTGCATTTCTCTTACCGAAATAAAGTGCGTTTTTCTAGGCGCAGGTCCCTAGACTCCAAGATGCTACTGTCCTGGTGTAGCACCAGAGGCTACGGAACACATGAAAGGAAGAGAGACGGGCGTCAGTGGGAGCCAGGGCGCACGGCTGCACGGAGCAAAGTGCAGCTTCGAACGTGGCCCACCATAGCCGGAGAGAAGGCCTCAGCTCTCTGACCAGCTGCTGTGAGCCCGCAAAGGGTTCTGCGCAGCGAGACGGCGCTCTCGGGACCCACCCCCGCCACACGCATGGAGCACAGAGCAGAGTCGGCCGTGAGGCCCAACACAGGCCAAGGCGGCAGGGAACCCGCACGCTCAGGTTAACACACACAGGTTAGCCGGCTCCCCCACCGGCAGGATCTCCCACAGGGCAGACGCCCCCAAAGGAAACGCCCTCGGTCTCCGCAGCCCTGTACCTTGTCCCCGCCCACCAGGAAGAGGTCCACGGCAGCCCCGTTGATGCCGTGTCGCTCGCAGAGCCCGGCCAGGACTTCCTTGATGGAGAGCCCCGCCCTGACGAGCACCACGCAGGCCGTCCCGTCGGGGAGCTGGATGCTGCAGTGCTTGGCGGCCTTGTCCTTCTCGGGCGCCAGGGTCCTGCAGGCCTCTGGCTGGGGGGCAGGGAGACATGGGGGCGGGCGAAAGGTCAGGGAAAGTGCGGGGAGGCCCCGGGGAAGGGCCATCGTAGCTTGCACACGCGTGGGGGGCCCAGCAGTGTGGCTCCCTGTGCACACCCAGCTCCACAATGCAGACACGTTCCGATAAAGGCACAGTGCGCTGTGTGCACACGGCCGCTACGTTGTGGGGCTGCTAGTTGACAGAGAGCGCCACCCCCTCTCAACTACAGGCACCGTCCTTGCAGTCCCAGCCTCCAACCTCTGAGTCTAAACTTTTACAAGGGCCATGCTAACTAGCTTTCCTACCAGAATAGGATGGGCCTTCCCACTTTTGTTTTCGGGGGTCCGGTCTTGGCCTCCCTGACCCGGAAGCACGTGGAGTCACCCTGCAGAGCCCACTGAGGCCATCTGGGGAAGAGGAGCTGCCTCGCCCATCTCTCAGCCTAGGAGCCGGGGACAGACAAGGCAGGCAGCCTCTGCTGCTTCTGGTCACCTTTCTGGCTCTTTCTGCCCGACCTCACAGGCCCAAGGCCTTTCCGAAAGGAATGGACGGACAGACAGCAGGTGGGCCGGAGGGAAGAGGCTGGGAGAGGGGCCGGGACGGCCAGGCCAAGGCTCAGAGGCAGCGGCACACACCTGAGGGTGTGAGGCCCCTCAGACCCTGGCCCCCAGGTCACGAGGAGCTGGCGGCATGGGGAGGCCAGGTGTGAGGGGCACGGGGGAGTCTCAGCTCCTTCCTCTGCGGGGCTGCCAGGGGGTGCGCCCTGCAGGCAGCCTGCAGCCTGGGGTGCCCTCTGCCCAGAGAACGCCCACCACCTCTGCCCGGCGCGGGGGATGTGGCCCAGCCCACCCGTCCCACTGCCAGGCCCTGCGGCGGGGGACACGCCTGCAGGATGGGGAAGCGAGCCTTCCAGCGCGGCAGCACCTGCGACGTGATGCCTGCGCTGCGGGTGGACTGGGCAGGAGCGGGAGGCGGCCCCTCCCCACTGCGCGGAGCAGGGCTCCCACGTGCTCGGGGCAGGAGCCGGACCGGGGCCAGCCCGCGGCCGCGCGCCCCGTGCCAGACCTCTGGGTCTCTGAGTTACAGCACCGCTTCCTGGCTACAGACGGCTCCCCGCATGCCTCCTTCTAAT
The DNA here is from genome assembly GCF_963924675.1 of Phocoena phocoena. Taxonomy (NCBI): domain Eukaryota; kingdom Metazoa; phylum Chordata; class Mammalia; order Artiodactyla; family Phocoenidae; genus Phocoena; species Phocoena phocoena. The sequence continues at coordinate 137,201,552 of NC_089223.1, forward strand.
GCCCGACTTGCCCTGGTTGTCACTTCCTTACCACTCTGTCCTCCGAGGGTCTGAAAATCTCTTTCTCCCAAATATTACTTCAGAAAACTAGTTTGCAGGTGGTAGACTGATTGCAAAATGGCCCCAAATATGCCCTTCCCACAGAGGCACGGGCAATAATGAATGTCCTTTGTCTTAAGCCACTGGGTTTTGGGATGCTCGTCAGGCATCAATGGCTGACTGGTGCGTGGTCCACCCTCACGGCTCTAACTGGTATTGTGATAACTGAAGAAGAATGACATGCACACTCACTACTGCCTGACCGTCTCAAGTGGCTAGGAGGCCGGCAACAATAGGGTTTTCCAAAATGGCCATCAGACGACAGCAAAGCAGCTAGCAGGTGAGCCCAGTGCCTCCTCCCCTAACTGGAAACTGGGCCAGACAAGCAACTCAGCGGGGCGTGAGGAGAGAGCGCAGGGCCAGGCAGGACCCGGGCCCCCGGCCCACAGCAGGGGCCGGCGGGGAAGAGCCCTGTCGGCACAGCCCCCAGCGCACAGGCAGAGACACAGGGGTGTCTGAGCTCACGGGACGTGCAGGTGCTGAGACGAAGAGGAGTACCTGCCTGCTCCCGTGGGCGTCCAGAGAAACGTGCCTGAACGGGAACTAAAGGTCTCAGAAATGAACCCAGAGATATTCTTAGAGCTCAAGGGGCGCCCTCCCCATCCATGCAACAGCTCCCTTACGAGGGACACGGCTTTGCGGGGACTCACCAGGTCCAGGCTCCCGGCCGAGGTCATGGAGCCCTGCGACTCCCGACGGCCCAGGCCTCCGTTGGTGTGCACGGGGTCTGTAGGGACACAGGGACTCAGAACACCCAACGGCACCAGCTTCACGCTTGCTCGCTTAACGCAGAAGCGCAGAAACCCCCCGAGTGTGGTCACGTCCCCCACAGCCCCACACCTCCTTTAGGCTGAACAGACACGCTCGAAGGACGGGAGCCAGGCTCGGAGGCCCTTCGGCGGCGCAGCCTCGCCCCTGGCACACAGCCGGAGCCGGGAGCCACCGCCCAGGCCCGCGCTCTGCTCTGCTGGCGGCCGCGCAGCCCCCCGGCTCCCGCTGCCTCATCGCAGGTCAAAACGGAAGCAAGTGTAGGGCCTCCCTGCCCTCCATTTAATCTGGAATTGTCATCTCAACACGCGGCTTCACGTGCCAGCCGGTTACGGCATCTTTTACCGACGGCTCACGTCCCGTCTTCCTGTAAAGTCCTGAATGAGCTGACAATCGCGCCATCCGATGTCACTGACTAAGCTAACTGCAATCTAAAACTCGCGAGAACTCTGACATAGAAAGGACCTTTAAAAACACAGGGCCTAGGGCCCCGATCATGCCGCTGTGCCGGGGCCTGGGGGTGGAGCAGGGGGCCTGATTACACGGAGGCCCCCAGGCCCCACTGACCCACCTGCCAAAAGCAACCGACTGCCAGGCGAGAGAGTCAGGATGCCTGGGAGCGTCCTGGAGTCAGGACTTAGGGCCTTTCCGGGTGGCTCTCTAAAGACGTGCCGGGTATGGGGACCCCGGTCTCCTGGGGTCCCGCTCGGAGACACAGACCTAGAGAGGCAGGCACTCCCCCATCTCTGGTCCTCGGGCGTCCCTGGCCACACTGACGACACCGCTCCCACCCCCAGCTCCGGCTGCCCTTCCTTGTGGAAGAATAGCTGTACCGGCCGCCCCAGGCAGGGCCCTGGAGCCTCAGGGCACTGGCAGAGGCCCACAGCCTCCCTACACTGCCCTCTGCAAAGTGGGCATAAGACCTGCCTGCGGCCGGCTCTGAGCAGGAGATGAACCCTCTAAAGTGCCTGGCACAGCACAGGCACCACTCCCTCAGGTGCTCCAAGCTCCCTCGGTAGGCTGCCCAACCTAAACTTGGGGCCCGGGTCTGGAGCCTGCAGGTTATTTCCCAGAAAATAATCCCTTTCCTGACAGCCTGTGGAGAAGAAAAGGCTGCCAAACCCTCCCGCGCGTGCTTCCCACGCCCAGTGTGCGCCCCGCCCTTCTCTGCCCCGTCCACCCCCCCACCCCGCCCAGGCTGCTACCCGCCCACCCACCTCCCTCCCGGCGCGCCCCAGCCCTCGTCCCTGTCCCTCTCACACTGTCTTCTCAGCCACATCCAAGAAAGAAACCAAGGGAGAGAAGATCTAGGATGGCAACCTTTAAAATTTACAATAATAAAATTACAATTTTGAAAATGCTTGGTACCCAAACTATGGTGTCACATTTTCTTGAAGAAATTACAAAAGCTCGTGTACCTCTCTGCACACGGCAGAAAAGCAAGAGGCAGTCTGGGTGGACAGAGGGCAGGACACCTGTATTTTCTGCTTTTCACTTGGTTGTATTTTCCAAATTTTCTACCAAGAGCACCCATTACTGCTCAAGCAAGAAGAGGGTGGTACCCGTCGGGCGCCCTAGCCTGGGGGTTTAGAATGCACCGTGCCCCCTCTCAGAGGGCCCTAGAGCCCCGCTTCCCCAGCCAGGCCGCCCCAAAGGGCCACGTCACAAGCACAGCCCACACGTCCTCATTTGTCCCCGAGAGGGCCTCGCCCCCCCACCACCACCTCACACGACAAACCACGAACCGCTTGGACGGTCGCCTTGGTCCTTCCTCTTCTGGGACCGCCCGGCGCTCCTGGTCCTTGACCAAGAGAAAAATGCTCCTTTTCGTTTCTTCTCGCTGTCCTCATCTCCCAACTCTTCATTCAGGGACCGTCCTGATTTCGATTTTCCATTCAACTGCCGTCAAACGGAAAACGTCGTTGAAACAGTGTGAAGTTAATTTAATATCACATGAAATGCATGGGGAAGGGAGCTGGAGCAGGCCGCCAAGACACGTGCTCCACGGGAGGGTCCAGGTCCCTCAAGGCCAGAGGCGCAGCCCCACCAGCCTCTCCAGAAATGGCAGCTGGAGACCCCCGCCCTGACCAGAGCCTCGGACAAGACGCACGGGAGGTGCAAGTGCTAAGAGGGCCTTGCATTCCCTGCGGGTGAGGGGATAAGCCAACAGGGGCATCTGCTGTCATCTCTGCAGAACAGCTTTCATCTGGGGGGGGCCAGCACGGCCGGGACAGGCACCTTCTTTGGCGTGGACGTGTTTGAGTGGTCGGAGCTGACGCTGTGCTTGGAGGTGGGGCTGCTGGGGACCTGCTGCGCGTCGGGCAGTGGGCGGCCCTCCACCTCCGCCAGGATGCACTCTTGGTACAGCGGCGATTTCAGAAAGCGAGTGTAGCTGTCGAACTTCATCAGGTTGAAGATCTGCCGAGGAAACAGCGCTGTCCAGTGACACACTGAACCGGACACTTGGCCCTGAAGGTGCGGGGCGGCGCCGGGCCGCACGCGCAGCAGGGCCTGTTCCCAAAGCCCCTCATCGCCCCTGGAGTTGTTGCCCAGGCTCCTTTGTGTCTGATCACACTTACAACACGCCAGCCCTCGGGGGCCGTGCTTATGATCAGCCAGTTCCAACAACCCACACAGAGCCAGCGTCTGAGCGGCCTCAGGACAGCCAAGGTGCACTCTTGGAGAATCTTTACTTTGTTAAATAAGAATGAAACCAAGGGCAACTGGAAACCTAAAGGAAGTGAGACCTGTCTTGAAAATACCTTCCTCCATTTTCTTAAACCTCATTCATATGACTCAGCAACAGAAGTAACCCCTGCTAAGGCCAGTGGACATGTGCTCTAAAACACATTAAGTCCAAGGCACACTTTTCATCACAGTGACGTCCTAAAACTGAAAAAAATCCAAACGTCCATCGATCTCTATGTATATCACCGCCCACGAACCTGTGATGATACACAGATGCATAAGGGAGAGTGTCAACAGTCAGGTACACCGCGGTGGGGACGTCCCGCTCCAGGGCCCTGCTGAACCCTGGCTCTGAGATGGAGCCCAGGGGCTGGAGTGGGGCGGGGTAGGGGTGGGGGTCCCACCAGCACTCTCCTCGCAGTCTGGTGCCTGCGGGGGGTGCTCTCCGGGACCCGAGTCCTCTGCCCGTGCCCCGGGCAGTCACCTGGAGCTGCTGCTCCTTGAACATGTCGGGGTGCGGGGCGCTGAGGATGTCGTCCGCCAGCTGGGCCTGGCTGTCGATGTTGACCGGCGTGGTGGCTTTGCTGCTCAGGAACTTGCTGAAGATCTCGCGGGCCCTGTAGGAGAGCTGACGGGACAGCGCGTGAGTGGGACATGCAGACCACACACGTGTTTTCTGACACGGGTCCAGGCAATGGAGACACATTTTCTTGGGGCCTAATAAATATTTCTTGCTTGGATAATAACTAAAAGTACCAGCCAGTATGAAACTTTTCAATAAATCAGCTCCTCTCCAAATTTTGTCAAAGCGCAATCTGAATGTTCCAAAGACCGAGGCTGTGCTGCTGCTACGGGGGCATCCGGGTGCGGGCGGCGCGGGTGCTGTCGCATGGTGTGGTCTCGCCAAAGTGGGAGGGAGGTCCGGGCAGCACGGAGCGTGAGAAGCACAGAAGAGGCCTCCTCTGACGGAGGGGCACAGGCTGCCTCAGAGCGGGTCACGCCGCGGGTCAGCACCCACACCAGCGGGGGCTCACCTGCCCCCGCGCAGCCTGCAAGGGGGGCCGTACGGATGGGCGTCCTCAGGATGGCCCAGGGTTTTCTCTTAAATCCCCTTCCACACACGGAGTGGCAGCACATGTGCTGAAAGTTTTAGGGCCATTTATGCAAGCTATGTTTAGGCAAAATTAAATATCATATATATTAAGAAACATTCTGAAAAAAATTTTTTTAATCGTGTGAAAATATTTTTACACGGACTTTTCAAACTGCACTATGTGTGAACCTACGCTCAAATCACCCTGCCCTTTAACCACTCCCACTTCCCAGCCGGAAGAAACGTACCTCTTTTTTGTCGTGTGCGGGAACATGATGAAAATATTCACAGGCCTGCCAGAATAAAATGTTTTCTTCACTGAATTCCTTCCTTAGAAAATCCTAAGAAAAACACCATAGATTAACCTTCACACAATCCTTGGAAAAGGGTACGTCAGTAGTGGCGGTGGGACCTCCCTCCTCTTGTGCTCTGTTTCATTATTCCCACTTTATTCTTATTTTCATCTTTCACAGAAACCAGGGGTGCCAAGCGCCTCTCCAGACTTTACCTGGGAGCGAACTTAAAAGCTGCCCTCACTGGGACCACTTGGGCCTTCCCAGCTGTTTCCTTAGGAGCTGAGCAAGCCTTCCTAGTAGCCGGCCCGGCTAGCAGGCAGCTGCTTCCAAGGGCTCACAAGAAGCTCTGATGCCCCTCACAGCAGAGAGAGGCGCCCTCCAGCCCCTGGGCCTGAGCGCCCGGGGTAGAAGCAGGAGGACGAGACGTCTGCCCTGCCCAGCCCTGCCCTGGGGCCGGCTGCAGGAGGTGCCCGCTGCCCATCAGACTCACAGAAAAGTAGCGAACTCCGAGCGGGTCCTGCAGAAGCCGTTCGAAGGACACGGCCCAGCTGGCAACCCTCCGCTCACGCAGGCGCCGGCAGCTCTGCACGCTGGGGAGGCTGGCATTGCTGCTCAGGCTGTGGTTGCTCACGCAGTCCTTCAGGTCGGCGCCGTTCAGCTCTGTGGGGCCAGCACAGACCTCACTCACCTGCGGGCCTGTCCCCCTCCTGCCCACGGGGCCCTCACCGCCTGTCTTCTACAGGAGGTGCGTTCAGCCGACACAGTGCGGCGAGTGCCCACACTGTGGCCGCATCGTTCTGGGCACCCTGGGTACTGGGCCGAGCGGGAACGAGACCGAACCCACCTCCTGAGGCCGTGCGCGCGCACACCCGACAAGGATGCTTGTCACAGGTCGCGGCCGCCCTGGCCGCGGGCACAGCAGGGGCTCCGAGTGAGTCCACCTGAGGTCGGGACGGGCCAGGAGCCAGGGCTGGGTGACAGGTGGGCTGAGCAGAGAGAAAGGGGCACCGGTGGGGTTCCCAGGACCCGGAGAAACACGCACTGTCGCTAGGTGCGCCGCAGTGCCCAGGCAGGGAGCTGAGGACCAGGGCACACGGAACCATCTGGAAATGCTCTGCTTAGACCCCGACACACAAAACTTCCCTGCGAGAACAGCTCTCGGTTTTGTGCGTATGTGACTGGAAACCCGCTCCTCAACGCGCGCTGACACACTCAGAGGCAGGCGCACGCTCACACACGCTCACACACGCACCCTGACACGCTCACAGGCAGGCATACGCTCACACTCTCCTCCTCTCTCTCCTTGGGGCTGGGGTCCTGGAAGACCCCACGTCTTCACGTGTGATTTGTGTCCAGTAACAGGGGCAACAAAGGACTAAACACCACAGACTCCCATCCCCCCAAATTAACCTCTCCTCCCAACACACTTCCCAGTACACGTTCTATTAGAGCCAGACAAACTGAGTGTAAAGGTTCACGTGGAAAACCAAACACGAAATGCTGGAAAACTACACAAAACAAAAGCACGGAGGCAGGGCCAGCCCCACCCAATGTTACATACGGCGCACGCCGCATCCTGAACGATGCCGCTGCAGAAGCAGACGTGCCACTGGGACAGGACACTGTCCGGATCACTCAATACATGCTACAGGGTCAACTGTGACCAGCTGGAGAGTGACCAAGTGGGGGGTCTTGCAATACGCACTAGAATAAACTCCACATGGACCAAAGATTTAAACGTAAACAGTGAAGTCAGAGAAATACTAGAAGAAAGCATGGGACAGTTCTCTGAGATACCTGAGTGAGGGCATCCGGCAGGCTCCCGCCCAGAGCCGTCAGAGACAGACTTGAAGCCTCTGTGTGTGAGAGCAGACGGCTGGTGCCAGAGGCAGTGGGCGGGGTGGGGGGCAATGTGGGTGGAGGGATCAGCGGGTACAAACGTCCAGACGTAAGAGAAACAGGTCCTGGGGATGGACGGCACGGCACGGCGAGTGTAAGCAACGACACTGCATCGCACGCGTGAAAGGAGCTAAGAGAGGAGATCTTGGAAGTTCTCACCACAAGAAAGAATTCTGCATCTGTGCCCGGTGAGGAGAGTCAGCTAGACTCACTGTGGCCATCATTTCACAGTATATACAGATTCTGAAACACTATGTTGTACACCTGAAACTAACAAAACGTTGTACGTCAACTACACCTCAAAAAAATCCAATCAAATCTCTGTGAAAAACACTGTGAGCTAAGGCAAAAGACAAACAAGAAACTATGGGAAATACACGTAACACGCTACACAGCTGGAGGACTAATTTTCTTTATATTTAAGAGCACCTACACATCAGTAAAAAAAAAGATCAATAAACCAAAGGAAAGTGGAGGAAGAGTATGATCTGTCACTAAGTAGAGGCTTAAGATGCCGCCAGCCCCGGGGACCCCCACACGGAGCCAAAGAGAATGAACCGTGAACCAGCGTCTGGGGCAGCATCAGGGGCCGAGCAGAGAAGCTTCCCTGCTACGTTTCATGCTGATAAACAGGGTCATCCTCAAAAGATGAAACAGTCTATTCTAAAAACACTCGGTAAAGTATGAGCACCAAAACATTTTCCTCCAGCTTTTTCCCCTTAAGGCAATAATGGCTGAACTGAGAGTTGAGGGATGAACAGAACTTAACCGACCTCAGGAAAGCGGGAAAAGCCTTCCACAAGGGGACAAGCACGTGCAAAGGCCCTGTGGCAGAAGAAACACGGCTCACAGACCGTGTGGCTGTGAGAGCTGGCAGGCAAGGCCAGTGCGGCCGGGAGGTGGGCACCCAAGCTGTGTGAATTTCACCCTGGAGGACAGCGATAAACAAGGGAATGTCAAGATGGGAGAAAATATTTGCAAACAATGCAACCGACAAGGGCTTAATTTCCAAAATATATAAGCAGCTCATACAACTCAGCAACAGGAAAACAAACAACCCAATCAAAAAACGGGCAGGGCTTCCCTGGTGGCGCAGTGGTTGAGAGTCCGCCTGCCAATGCAGGGGACGCGGGTTCGTGCCCCAGTCTGGGAAGATCCCACGTGCCGCGGAGCGGCTGGGCCCGTGAGCCACGGCCGCAGATCCTGCGCGTCCGGAGCCTGTGCTCCACAACGGGAGAGGCCACAGCAATGAGAGGCCCGCGTACCGCAAAAAAACAAACAAACAAACAAAAAACGGGCAGAAGACCTAAATAGACATTTCTCCAAAGAAGAAATACAGATAGCTAATAGGCACATGAAAAGATGCTCAACATCACTAATTATTAGAAAGATGCACTTCAAAACTACAATTAGGTACCGTCTCACACTGGTCAGACTAGAAAGTCTACAAACAATAAATGCTAGAGAGGGTGTGGAGAAAAGGAAACCCTCCTACACGGTTGGTGGGAATGTAAGTTGGTGTAGCCACTGTGGAAAACAGTATGGAGGTTCCTCAAAAAACTAAAAATAGAGTTACCATATGATCCAGCAATCCCACTCCTGGGCATATATCCAGACCAAACTATAATTCGAAAAGATGCATGCACCCCTGTGTTCACAGCAGCACTATTCACAATAGCCAGGACATGGAAACAACCTAAATGTCCATCGACAGGTGAATGGATAAAGATGTGGTACATGTATACACACTGGAGTACTGCTCAGCCATAAGGAAGAGTGAAACCATGCCATTTGCGGTAACATCAACGGACCTAGAGACGATCATACTGAGTGAAGTAAGCCAGACGGAGAGACAAATATCATATGATATCACTTACATGTGGAATCTAAAGTATGACACAGATGAACTTATCTACAAAACAGAAACAGACTCGCAGACATAGAGAACAGACTTGTGGTTGCCAAGGGGGAGGGGGTTGGGGGAGGGATGGAGTGGGAGTTTGGGATGAGCAGATGTAAGCTATTATATAGAGAATGGATAAACAACAAGGTCCTACTGTACAGCACAGGGAACTGTAGTCAGTATTCCAGGATAAGCCGTAACGGGAAAGAATATTTAAAAAAGAATGTGTATATATATATATATGTGTGTGTGTGTGTGTAACTGAATTGCTTTACTGTACAGCAGAAATTAACATGACACCGTAAATCAACTCTACTTCAATAAAAAATATCGAAAAAAAGCCATCACATCTATGCTAAAAATAAAACATTCCGTTAATAACAATAATAAAAAAGAAGGGACTTTTTGTCCTTCTGGCTGCACGTGGAGAGCGGCCAGCAGAGGTCCGGCTGAGGCTGGATGGTGAGGACAGGGTGGGGGGCAAACTGCAGACACAGCAGCTGAACCCATCAAGGGTGTTGCAGCTTTTACTTGTCAAACAAAAGGTGTGTGGATTCCAACACGCAACACGCAGAGCGATGTAGACCAGTGCACACAGGACACGAGGGAGGCGGGGGGTGTGTGGGCAGGCTTCCCAGGTGCCCACTCCTGCCCTGCCCAATGCTGCAAGTTTGTGGAGGGATTGAGTGAAGGAAAAATGAACGTTGACCGAATACACGTGTTAAGGGAAAGACGACCCATATACCAATTCATTTTTATAAGATTTAGCCAATATGAATTATTTTTGAAGACTCACAGACCAATAACTGACACTTTGAAAGTCTAATCGGTAAAGAAACGTTAAACATTACAATTAAAAACAGAAAGGACCCCCCTGGCCGCTCATTGTGGGCAGCGCGGCTCAGCCGGCCAGCGGCAGGCACACCCCGAGGCCTGCCTCTTCTGATGCCTTGGTGGGAGCAAGGCGGTTCCTGCCGTGGAGTCTTAGGGGCACTGGTGTCCTGCACAGAAAGATGCGCTGGGCCTGAGAAGGGGCGGGGGTGTGGGGGGGTGTGGAGGGCTGGGCTGGGCTCTGCCTGCAGACAGGGAGCCTCTCCTGGGAAGAGTCATTTCCGCTGGGGACGCAGGCCCGGGACCCCAGCTCTCATCTGACCCACGAAGTCAGAAAGTTATCGTGCGCTGGCTCCCCGGGCCTCCCCACAGGCTCCTTTTGTTTCTTCTGCCCGACACACCCACACTGTTGCTTCTGGGACCTGAATGCCTGCTCCCTGGGCATCAGGAGCTTCGAGAGGGGACAGCAGTGACCCTGCAGGAGCAGCTCCAGGGCCAGACCACGCTGCCTGAGGCCGCGGCCCCGGCCGTTTCCCTCCACCTCGGCCAGATCTCTGGGAATGTGCACACCCCTCAGAGTGGGAAAACTAGAGACAATGCCTGGCTGCGTAAAGCACGTCAGTACACAGCTCTTGTCATCGTGAGATCTGCTGGTGAATCTCTAGGTGGCAGATTCTTGCAGAAGAACGTGGAGAGCCATGCGGTGGGTGCAGAGCCCCTCGGGGATGACAAGATCCTAGCACTTCCGTGTGTCCATGACACCGGAGAGTCACCTGGGCCTTGACAGCCATTGTCAAGTTCTGAATTTCATAATTCACGCCACCTTTAAACTCACTCTGGAATTGCTCTCGACACAGAAAACAGTGCACATGTGTGGGAGGACTGCCCTTGAACACAAATGAAATTCCTTCGAACGCCAGGATTCCTACCCCAACTCCAAGGCCAGAACAGGTGATGGAAGAAACCCCACTGTGTCTAAGCCACTGCCTGAGTCTCTCTGGGGTGTCAGGTGCTTGGAAAACAACACACTCATCCTCCAGCCAAAGAAAAAGACGTCCATGGAAGACACCCCACATCCCACCTTACAGCTTCACTTTAGAGAACGTTTCCTGGTTTCTGTTGTCGCAGTTGGTTTTCTTTTTTTCCTTTCAATTCACCAGTTTAAGTCAGAGAAATGCTTTCCTGGTGAGAAAGTTTTTGAAGTCTGTTTCAGATCTGCTGAAAACTAGGAAAGCCACCACCTTTACATTGGCCGGACAAACATGCAGGTTACCGTGTTGCAAATAACTTGAAGAATGCCTTACTATTAACATTTTATAGATAATTCTGTAACTCAAGGCTTTCACCCATCATTATCTCACCAGAATATCTCATCCAAACCATAACCTCCAGCACTTTAAATATTTAAATCACAACTCAAGGTCAGGTAATAGGGCTAACTGCCACCGGCCTCCAAGCGGACGGGCCCCCTCGGCACACATACCTGGAGACCGCGCAGTCTGCCTGCCCCCGCCAACCACGACAAGGCACAGACCAGAGGGACTTTACCTGGGCAGAGCCGATAAGAGCCACTGTGATGCCATTTAACCAAATACTTCCAACCATTCACCGCAAACCACCCCTCTGAATCCATACCAGGGTCAGCCAGCACAGCCCCCGGGGCCCCAGGCTCGGGCCACACACAGAGACATTGTTGCTTAGCTCACGCTCCCCAAAGAGGTAAATTAGTGCACTTTCTCCAGAGATCCCAGGCCACAGGCTGACAAAGGCGAGTCTCTCCCTTGGAGCTCACGGAGAAGGAGCCACCAGTATACTTAACACAAAGCATCACAGAAGACGCATCCATAATTTAGAGCAGACCTTTAGCCTGCTGCTGCCGACGGATGTGAATTATTTAGCGGGCAGAGCACAGCTCCAGAAGCTGTTCTCAGAGGCACAAATGCTGGGGCTGAAGCCCCGGGGGCCTCTGGGCATTTGTTTTCTGTTAAACTAGCAGTGGCAAAGGAAAAAAAAAATACTTTTTATAAGAAAACTCTTAATTTCCCTATTTAAAAAATTGTAATCCCATAAACATAAAACTTATCTTTTTAATGAGAAGGTGATCACCAAAATTGCATAGTATCAGGAATAGGTATTCACTAAGTAATAAGCAACTACCCCAAACTGAACCACTTTTAAACCGCAAGGAGCACTTTGAGGTCAAAGCAAAGCATGCACGTGGCTGTTCCGTGAAAGCTTTGTTTATAAAAACTGGCGGGGGCTGGATCTGGCTCTCAGGCTGAGCCGGCGGCCATAGATCCTTGGATGGACACTGCTGCACAAACAGCTACAACTAGGTGACATTTCTGTTCAAAAGGTGTTAAATCGATCTCAACATTTTCCAAGAAAACAATGCAGGAAAAGTGCTTAACGATGCAGCAGAGCCCCAGTGGGTCCCACTTTCCTATCAATGTCCTTTCTGACCTCACGTTTCTGAAGTGCAGCCATCTGCCAATGAGGCAGCAGAGCTCAGGGCGCGCAGAGGCAGAGTCAGGCCGGGACGTGGGGTCCCAGTCCCTCTGCGTCGGGCCCCTCATCTGCCCAGGGACTCAGGCAGTGCTCAGAAAGGCAGAGCTACTAGCACAGCTGATAAACTGGGGAGACAGGACTTTGAACGAGGTCCGAAAACACCTCCACTGGACCTAAAGCTGCCCCTTTCTTAGAGCCACACGTGCCATCCTTTGGGGGCAGCTTTTAATTTTGATATAAATTAACCTTGCAGAAAATTACAAAAACAGTTAAAGGAACTCCCATACACCCTTTCCCAGATTCACTGGCCGTCTACATCTTGCTCTACCGGCCGTGTCATCCTCTCTCATCTCCCCTTCACTCCCTTCCTCCCAGTCTCCTTCTCTAAACACACACGCCAGTAACTTTTCCCAAACTATTTGAGATTAAGGTGGAGACAGCATACCTCTTCACCCCTGAATACTTCAGTGTGAATTTCTGAAGTACGGGGACATTTTCTTTCATGACCACAGCACAGCCATCAAAACTGGAGAAAGTGACACAGTCCGAGTTCCAGTTTCACCAACGATGTCCTTTCTGGCTATTTCCCCGTCCAGGGTCCAATTCAGGATCGCTTAGTGGTTGTGTCTCTTTAAAAGCTCCCGGCCTGGGGCTTCCCTTAGTGGTGCGGTGGTTACGAATCCGCCTGCCAATGCAGGGGACATGGGTTCGAGCCCTGTTCCAGGAAGATCCCACGTGCTGCGGAGCAACTAAGCCCGTGCGCCACAACTACTGAGCCCGCGAGCCACAACTACTGAAGCCCATGCGCCTAGAGCCCGTGCTCCGCAACAAGAGAAGCCACCGCAGTGAGAAGCTCGCGCACCGCAACGAAGAGCAGCCCCTGCTCACCGCAACTAGAGAAAGCCACGCGCAGCAACGAAGACCCAACGCAGCCATAAATAAATAGACAGATAAAGTTATTTTAAAAAAAGAACTGATAACGCATACACTGCCAAAAACAAAACCACTAACTAGACTTTAATCTTTGTTTACAGTTCTTTTTGAGATAAAATCCACATACAGTGAAATATACAGTCTTAGGTTCAGGATTCCATGAGTTTTAGCGTCACGTCATTTACTTTTTTTTTTTTTTTTTTTGCAGTACGCGGGCCTCTCACTGTTGTGGCCTCTCCCATCGCGGAGCACAGGCTCAGCGGCCATGGCTCACGGGTCCAGCCGCTCTGCGGCATGTGGGGTCTTCCCGGACCGGGGCACGAACCCGTGTCCCCTGCATCGGCAGGCGGACTCTCAACCACTGTGCCACCAGGGAAGCCCACGTCATTTATTTTTTAAAGCCTGTACTTGCTCATCAAGTGAACTGGTCCACCTTTCAAAGCAGGCCTTGAGAATATCTGCCATATGGCCATTTCAACGGTAAAATTCAGTTCTGGGGGAAAACCCAGGTGGAGACTCAGGCCCATGAAGGTCATTCTGGCTCTGGGTGGCATAATGCAATAGACTGCATGGGCCTGGATATCTTTATGTCTTGGTTTTCTCATTAGGGGAGAAATTAACAATTGCAGGGCTTGGCACAAGAGTCCAAGTTAAGATCTCTACAGCACGCATCTAAATACTGAAAAAATATCAAAGAAGCTAACATGCTATTAAGTAAGATATATTCCATTCTCCTCTCTTCAAACGCCCTGGAAGTCGAGGCTTGAACTTAGAATTCTGGAACTTGCCCGAGTTCTGCACCGAAAGGTGGATGCACAGGGAGGGCTGCCCGGCCCTCCCCCCACCCCCGCCCTACCCGGCTCAGCTGTACGTCCGAGTCTGCCACGTCCTGCCCACGCCGCACAGTAGGCTCCCTGAGAGTATTCACTTCGTTCCCCAGATGCAGCCCTGGCACGTTTGACAAATTTAAAGCAGCAGGCCTTTTTTTTTCTCAAAGCAATCGCATATGGAATCCCTGTGTGTGGGCTGGGCCACTGGGAAGGAAGAAGATACAGACAAGAACAGGTGGGACAGACCTCGGCCGCGCTCTGCTTGACCTGGTGCGGCCTTGGGCAGGCAGCCTAGCGCCTCCTTCGTGAAAGATCTGCCACTATTTACAGAGCCCTTCTGACGATGAGAATGAAATGTCTATGGAGGCTGACAGCACCTCCTCGGCACAGAGTCTGCAAACTATTGATCCATCAGCCCATTTTACAAAGGAAGTTGCTGAAGTGTGAAGCCCTCCTAGACCAGCCTGAGATTAGCTGGTGAAGGTGCTGAGACAGCGTCCATGTGCTCCAAGGGACGCTCCCAGTGTCACCGTTCATGAGCTCCTGGCCAGATGTCACAGCCCTGGAGAGCAGGCAAACGCCTCCCAAGTCTACAGGGCAGCGCTCAGTGTACAGTATCCTTCCATATACTTCCCAGGGCCACAGGAAATGTGGGCGCAAACACCAGAAACCTAAATGCTGAGTCTTTCCTGGAGTCACTACCAGAGAGTCGATTTATAACTGTTCTGGCAGAGCAGAGCAGAACAAACTTTCCGTGTCTGAAATGACACAAGTCCTTCTGGAGACTGAAATGCCAAGCAGATGGGGGTGAGATGCTGGGAGGGCTCGCGAGGCCGTGTGAGTGGGCAGAACCGTAGCCAAAAAGGGTCAGCGTGGGAAGTAACGCGACATGCAAAGGGGACGTGTCACTTGTCACATGATTGCTCAGGATTCAAGGCACAGTGCTAGCAACTGTGACCACACGTGGGCTGCCCACTAGCCGGCATCTGACCACAGGGGGCCTCCAGGACTCACCAGAAAGGGACGCGGGACGCTTTTCAAAGATTAGCCCTAATCAAATTCATTTATTATGCTGATTTGAATGAAAAAATATTCACATTATTCACTTACTAATTCCTTAGTGAATTGGTGTATTTCATCTCAGTGAATAAAATACATACACTCTGTGAAGACCTCGTTTTATTCTGGGGCCAAGAGCCGCACGTGAAGTGTGAACCCTCCAGCTGTGGCCTGACCCTGTCTGGAGGCCACTGCTCGGTGCAGAAGCCCAAGGACCCCAAATGGGGGCTCCACAAGGAAGACTCAAAACTGTTGTGCTCACCCCTGCCTGCAGACGAGGCACATGAGACTAAAGGCACAGCTGCAGGCGCCAGGCCTGCACTGAGACCGTGTAGGTGCGGGGGCAGGCAACGGGCACCCTCCCCAACAGGACAGGGGGCTAGTGGGCTGACCATGAGAGAAGGAAAAGGATCAAGGGGATGAGATCATCAAGGACGCACGGGGCAGGCACCACCTTCATCAGGGATGGCACTGGGAGGTCACTCCTGTCAGTGGAAAAGAGGTAATACCGAGACACAAGAGAGACTTACTTTTATGTCAGGTGTAAACTGTACTTTCTGGCTATGGCATCCATAGCCTGGGATTCTGGAACAGTTATGATTTCACATAATTTTAATAATGAAGATAATATGTCAGGTGCAAAACTAAACGAATGTAATACCTGTGTCTTTTATGTGACTTCCAAATAAAGCAATCAAATTCAGAAAGTCATTTGTCCCAGACTGGCCTCCAAAATTCTGGTCACCAGGCTGGCTCCTGAGGGGTCCTCACCTCGCCCCCACCTCACCCCCACCTCACCCCCAAAGAAGGCAGGCAGCTCTCCTGCCCCTTCTCCTGCAGGAGGCGGTGCTGAGCGGTGGGGCTCCCAAAGCCCCACCCCTGGTCTGGATGTCTCCAGTGGGTGGCGCTCAAGGCAGAGGTGACCCAAATTGAGGTAGCATCGACAAACTAAGGGGTCTGCAATCTTCAAAAGCGGCGTGAATGCGAAAAACAAGTGAGGAAGGAGGAACTGTTCCATTGAAGGAGATAAAAGAACCATGACAACTAAAAGCCAAATGTAATTCTGAACTGGATCCTTTTACCATAAAGATGACATTTACTATGAATTGGCGAAATGAACAGAGTGTGAGGATAAGACGGTAGCAATGTATCAGTGTTAATTTCCTAATTTTGATGGCTGTATTTTGGTTATGCAGGAAAATGTATTCATTTGTAAGAAATTCACTCTAAAGTATTCAAGATGGTAAGGGTATCATATCAGCGACTTACTTTCAAATGGTACAGGAAAAGTTCTTTGTCCTACAGCTGCAATTTTTGAAAGTCTGAAATAGTTTCAGACTTCGAAAACAAATTACATGGTGCAAAAAATAAATAAAAATAAAGGTGCGCCCTCTCTCCCCCCGCCTGCCCCGAGGGTCTGCCGAGCCTGACTCTTCTATGGAATAATAATAGATCAGGGCTCCACTACACGGGGGAACCCAACAGCCTCCATGTTCTCCTCCTCAGACTGGACGGGCCGTTAAGACGAGTAAGAGGTAAACGGGGCCACCCCATCCTCCTCATTTCTCAACATACATCTGTTGAAGGTCTACTTTGTGGCAAGCTCTGTCCTGGGAGCCAGAGCCTCCAGCCCGGCTCTACCTGGCACAGCTGTGGTGGTTCACGGTGTGGGTTCTGGAGTCACACTGTCCTCCCCGTTCTGTAATGCTGCAGTCACAACCGTGTACTAATGTCACAGGGATGCTGTGAGAACTCCACTCCTCACCAAGTCACCTCACCTTTCTATAAAGCCACAGTAGTAACTGTATACTGGCATCCTAAGAGTATTGTGACAAGCAGTACCAGGCACACAGTAGGCATTCAATAATACTGGTTGGATAAATAGATCACGTGTTCCAAATACAAGCTAATGAGATGGCACAGGCTGAAAGGCATATAACTTCAAATTATAAACATCTTGCACTTTTAATGCACAATTCATAAAATATTTTCTACTTAAAAATTTTAAACATAAAAAATAAAATCCCTTATTGATCATTACCTAAAATTCTAGTCCTATCTCCCCTCCCTAGAGGAAACCCACCTTATTAATTTGGTGTTGATCCAAATTTTTTGTTATGCTTTTACGAACGTATATATGTTTCTATCAAAACAATGTATATTGTTTAGGAAAGCTGCTACTTTTCATCTTCCTGAACTCCATTAGCTCTAAAAGTCAGGCCTGGCCATGTGACTGATATGCTGTGGGTTTTCTGGTTAGATGAGAACGTCATTTGTAAATAATGATTATTTCGTTTCTTCCTTTACAAGTTTTAAAATTTCTCTTTCTTGCCTTATAGTGTTGGCCAGAATCTCCAATATAATGTTAAATAGTTGCTAAGATATGAAACATCTTTGCCTTATTCCTGGGTCTAATGTTTAACTATTAAGTATAACTTTAAAAAAATGAAATGGGTAGAAGCAGACTCACAGGTATAGAAAACAAACTAGTGGTTACCAGTGAGGAGAGGGAAGGGGGGTGCAATATAGGGGTAGGGGATTAAGAGGTACAAACTACTGTGTATAAGATAAGCTACAGGATATAATGTACAACACAGGTAATATAGCCAATGTTTTCTAACAACTATAAATGGCGTATGACCTTTAAAAACCGTGGACTACTATATCGCACCTGTAACTTATATAATATTGTACATCAACTATACTTCAATTTAAAAAAAAAAGGAATGGGGACTTAATTTTATTAGATACTCCTTTGCCTCCACTGTGATAATCATACAGTTTTACCCCTTTAATCTACTAATATAATACAATCTGCTTATGTGACCGTGATATTCCTTTATTGAAGTGTAAGCGCCATGAAGGCAGGGACTTTGCTTTGTTCACCAATGTATCCCCAGTGCCTGTAACAGTTTTTAGAAGAAAGTAGGAGTTCTAAAAATAACTGTCGAATGAATAAATGGTGACTTGAGTGGAAAATCCTCTAATGTTAAATTATCCTTGCACTCCTTGAATAAACCTCACTTCATAAGGATGCATTTAAAAAATGAAAACACTGCTGGATTCAATTTGCTAAAATTTTATTTAGGAAGTTTCCATATTTGTTCACTAAGTTAAATTGGCCAGTAATTCAATTTTGTGCCATCCTTGTCCGGTTTTGGTATCAAGGTTATGCTGGCTTGATACGAGCAGGGTAGGGTAGCTTCCCATCTTCTATACCCTGTGTGGTAGACCACGTTAGGTCCAAAATATTTGCTGCCCCTGCTTGTGGGAGGGTTACCCGTGCCCCCCACCTCAGTGTCAGGCTTGGCCTTGTGATGTGACAGAGCGTAGCACGTAGTGCTTGGGAAGGAAGCACTGCCCGGCTCTGTCACAAGACTCACAGTGTCCCATAGAGGAACTGCTGCAACAGCGAAAACACGCAAAGTAAAACAAGGCCAAACTGCAGTGGGTGTATAATGTAAGTAAAAAAGAAATTTTGCTTTCTTAGAGCCACTGTGATTTTGGAGTTATTTGTTATTTGCAACATCATTTATCCCAAGCTGATCGATATACTCACCTATAAATTGGTTTGGGCCTGTTGCCTTTTGCGGTGCAGATCTTTGACTTCCAGATCATTTTTGCTTATGTTGATTTATCTAACCAAAGTTTCCTTTTCTTCTTAGGCCAACCATATTTTCCTAAACGTTGTCCAACTGACCTGGTCATCAGATGCATTAGTATAAAGTTATTCGTAGAATTTTCCTATAACTTTAGTTCTCTGTTATCTTTGAAGTCATCTTTGTCTTCTTTCTTCTTCATTCTTAATGTTTTTTCCCTCTTTTTCTTGATCACACGTACTGAAGACTTATTTTTTTGTTTTATTAATCAGTTATATACTGCTTGTTTTGTTTTCCGTTTTGTTAATTTCTACTTTATGTTTTTCCCTACCTTATTTTGAAAGCTTATTTGCTGTATTTCCCAACTTTTCTTTTCTATAATATACACATTTAATGCTACAAAATTTTCTCTGAAAACCACTTTGACTATATCCCACTGGTGTTAATATGTAGCACTATAATTACTGAACAGTTCTAAACTGTATTATAATTTCCATCTTAATTTTCTCCTTGACCCATGAATTATTTAGAAATATAGTTTTAAACTTTCAAATGTACAGTTTATTTTGTATTGTCTTTTTGTAACTGACTTCTATTTAATTACCCCGCAGACAGTAGATGTGATCTGTATGCTATAAATATATTTTTAATTTGTAGCAACTGCATTTCTGGAGTAGAATATTGTCAACATTGGTAAATACTTCATGTATCTTTGGGGAAAAAGTGTACTCTCTGTTGGATGTAAAATTTTATATATATAAAATTTAAGTTGTCTGTTTTATAATTCAAACATTCTGTGATCTTACTCTATTTCTTATCACTTGATTTCTTAGTTTCTGAAAAGGTATATTATAGTCTTCCCCTAAGAATACTTGTCCACTTTTACTGTAGTTCATCTAACTTTGTTTACAAGTGAGAGACTCTATTTTTGGTGCACACTGCCTGCTTTCCTCTTTTTTTATTGTTTTTTCACTTGAATTATTTTGTCTGGTGTTAATATTGCCATACCAATTTTCTTTTTCCTTAGTATCTACCTAAGAAAATAGTTAATTTCATTTAATTTTTTTCAATCTTCCTGTGTCCTTTTGTTTCAAAATTGAATTTTAAACAATCTAAATGGAGAGTTTTCTCCTTTGATGTCCTTTCTCTTCCACTGCTCTTATAATCTTCTTCAGGGCCTGTCCTAGGCTCTTTTCTCTATGTAGTTCTTCTAGGCAATTTTATCCACTCCTAGTACCATTTATATTGGAAATGCAATTAAAACAGCAACAGTGGTATTGACAATAATAATGGCAGCTATCATTTGCATAGCTTTTCATTATGTGCCACGCACTGTTCTAAATGCACCACAGGTATCAGCTCCTGTCATTCTCCCAGTAGCACTGTAAGATGGGTCCTGGTACCCGCCTTACAGACAGAGAACTGAGGTGGCCAGCTGGTGGCGGAGTCAGGGTTTAACCCAGTCCATGCTCTGACTCGTGTGTCTTATCACCTCTCACGTCTCCAGCCGTCTTCCAGTTCCCACTTGTCTCATAGGTTTGAGACTTCTCTTTTCTGCATGATCTCTAATTACTCAAGCTTGCCAAGGCACTAAAGTCCACTGGTGGATCGATGACCCTTAAGCTCATGCTTTCCAGGCCCAACCGTTTCCGGCATCCACACTCAGTTACCCAACTGTCTACACCACATCTCCACCTGGAAATTGCGAACCATCTCAAAAGTCACGGGTCCAAAGCAGAGCTCTTGCTATTGCCCTGCTATCTGTATCTCCCGACCCTGCTCCTTCCCACCCCTGCCGACGTGGTGACCGCCCCCCAGTGGAGGTCTCCTCACCCCGCGCTCTCCTCACAGACACAGAGTCTTCCTCTCTCAGGTCTCCACTACCCCGGATGCTCCTTCTCGGCTTTTTCCTGACTCTTCCCATCTCCCCAAACTCACATGAGGGACAGCCTCTGCTCTCATCTCAGGGCTCGGCTCCGCTGGACTCGCGGGCCTCTGGATGGACCAGGCCCTGCCGCCCGCCTCCATCTCTCCCACCACCAGCAGCAGCACATCCCGCGACAATCCGCCGTCTCCCAGAGGCGAGCACGGCCTGTCCACCAGCCTCTCTCGGATGCTCGGGTCACCTTACACGCAAGTCCCTGCAAAGTCTTGTACGTTACAAGGCTTTCCCTCCCTTCTCTGAACAACAGCATCTGTTTGAGGGTGACACGTTGGCCTGAAGTAATCTCGATTAATGCTGGTTTTAGATACTGATAGAGGTCACTCATCTAAAAGAAACAGTTTTTTAAAAGGCAAACAAAGCCAGATTTAGTATTTATTCCTGGGGGAATGACCTGAAGATTTTTAAAGAGCAAGACAGTAAGTGGCTACATAATGAAGATCACAAATGTACAGTCACAAAACAATGAAAAAACCCAACCGCCCTAATATCAATGGCTGCTAGTGGCTTGTGCTACACTTCCAGTGAAAGCATCATACACAAACTCCAAAAGTGCTGTATCTCCACCAGCTCAGACAGAAAGAAGCAAAGGTGACTCTGGAAAACTGGCAGCGACTCACAGATTGGCTCCAAAATGTATAAGAAAATGCAAAAGGCCTGGAATAAGCAAAACCATCCTGAGACTACACAACCAGATCTCTGAACGCACGACAGAACGACAGTAGTGACGACACGAGGTGCTGATCCAGTGACAGAGAGACCAATGGAACAGAAGCTGGAAGCCAGAAACAGACCCACAAATATACGATTACCTGATAAAGGTGCTGCTTCCTTTCAGTGGGGAGAGGATCGCCTTTTCAATAAATGGAGCGGGATCAACTGGGTCCCAGACGGGAAAAATGAATCTTGTCCCCTAACTCACATCATACACAAATATCAGCTGCAGATCATCAGAGCTTTCAATACAGAAGATGAAACAAAGATGGCTTTACCTTCATGAACTTGGGAAGGGCAACGCCTGCTCTAAAAGGATATAAAAAGCATCACAGAAAGGGAAAATGATAAATTGGATGATACAAAGATTAAAAATTTTGGTCATCAAAAGAGGCCACGAAGAGGGCTTCCCTGGTGGCGCGGTGGTTAAGAATCCACCTGCCAATGCAGGACACATGGGTTCGAACCCTGGTCCAGGAAGATCCCACATGCCGCGGAGCAACTAAGCCCGTGCGCCACAACTACTGAGCCTGCGCTCTAGAGTCTGTGAGCCATAACTACTGAGCCCACGTGCCACAACTACTGAAGCCCACGCGCCTAGAGCCCGTGCTCTGCAACAAGAGAAGCCACCACAATGAGAAGCCTGAGCACCTCAATGAAGAGTAGCCCCTGCTCGCCGCAACTAGAGAAAGCCTGCACACAGCAACGAAGACCCAACGCAGCCAAAAATAAATAAATTAAAAAAAAAAAAGAGAGACCACGAAGAGAATGAACAGGTAAGCTGTGGGGGAGCTCACCTGAATACGTAAATCCAATGTAAGAATCATATCCAGGATCTATTTTTCAAATTTCCTACATACCAATAAGGAAAAGTAGATGATCTAGCAGGAAAATGGGCAGAAGTCTTGCATGAGCACTGAGTTAAAGAGACAGAGATTAGAATGAGGCCAGGCCAGGCTGGAATTTGCAGGTACCAGGAGGAAAGTTAGTGAAGAAAGAGCTCCAGAAATCTCAAAAGAGACCCCTGGAGTCTGTTGCTGAATTCTAAGGTGTGTGCACACGGGGCGAAACCCATGAGGCCAGGCAAAGAAGAGCTGGGAGCTGCAGGATGAACGTTCCCAGAACTCACACAGGGTTGTGAGATTTCTGAGTCCCCACTAGCTCTGCTTGAATGCCTGGCCTTCAAAGGAGACCCCATATGTGTCAGGCTGCAGTAGTGGGCTAAGCTAGCTTACAGTGGAAGCTACTTTAGATTTGCCCTAGAAAAAAAAACATGGAAAAACAAGCCTCAAAGGGGCCAAGCCAAGCCCCAAGTAGCTTAACTGCCAATTAAAACAAAGCCTTATACTCTTCAAGGGAAGACAACAAAATCCTGCAGCCAGTCGAAAATCACTAGACATGAGAAGATGCAGAAATGTGACCCACGACCAGGAGAAAAATTAGGCAGTAGAACAGACCCAGGAGTGACAGCGAGGATACGTGAGCAGTGAGAGACTTGAAGACGCTTAAAGATGTTGTAAACACGCTCTAGAGTTTAAAGGAAAGCGTGAATATGTCAGGAGAGAAGTGAAGGGTTCTAAAAGATCTGAAAGGAACTTCTAGAGGTGAAAAATAAACCTCTGAAATGAATAGTCCACAGGATGGAATTAACAGCATATTAAACACTGTAGAAGAATAGATCGGTGAACTTAAACACAGAACAAAAGAAACTATGAAGCATATGGAGGAAAAAAAAAAAAAAAAAGACTGAAAATGAACAAGTCTCAGTGGCCTATAGGAAAAACCCAAGTCCCCAGAGTGGGAGAGGGGTAAACAGTATCTGACACTCAACACGCCCCAAACAGCAGATACACAACAAAACCAACCCAAGACTCATCATAATTAAGTTGCTGAAAACCAGTGAGAGAGAAAATCTTACAAGCTGAGAAGGCAGGCCCAAAGGCATCTACTTTCTCTCCTTAGTTTTCTTAATCTGCATAAAAGCTGCTTAGGTAGAGCTCTTGCAAAAAGCCACTGAGCCCTCCCCAACCTCAAGGTCGACTTCTAGACCTTTCCCCTAAATTATTTTGGCCAATCAGATTTTCAACCCGATCTGTGTAATACTTTCTCTGAGCAGCTTTATACCTATTCTCCTGAGAGTGAATCTAATAAAATTTTCAAGCCATTTGGCAAGTCCTTAGGTAAAAAGCTTCAAGCATTTAAAACAATATTATTTTAGTAAACTCTTCATTGAAGTGTAATACATACCAAAAAAGGGCACAAATCATGAGTGAACTCGTGTGAGAGGCAGAACACGGGCTCTGGCGGGAGCTGCCTCAGGGTGACTGCTCCCCTGACGAGACACACGGCTTACCAGACCAGTCTTTACACTGCTCTGCATGCTACGGTTTCCTAAGAGACGCTTTCCCCCCAAGAATCAAACTAATCCATCCCCTTGGAGTGGAAGGAGACACACCTGCTTCCGGGTGGGGCCTCTGGGGGGAGGATGAGGAACGCACACAGGAGGGGGTCACAAAGGGGACCCCCCCCTCCACAGTGACTGCAGTGCTTTGGAGGAAAGGCCTCAGGCAAATACGCCCCAATGTTAGCCGGCGTGGCTTCTAGGAGGAAGGTACGTGGTCACTGGTTTATTACTTTTGAACTTCTGTTTGCTTGAAAAAAATTTCACAGTATAAATAATTACTAATAAAAACTCTCTCCAAATATCTTGTAGAACTGGAAGGAAATCAGCACACTGCAAAGAATCTTGGCAGAAATCAAGTCTCTATCCTTCCAAAAAGTAAACTCCAAGTCTGACTAGTGTTTACAAAATACTTAGTACTTCGTACCCTATAAATACACTATGCAACTCTGGGTATAATTTTTAGGTTCAAAGCAGACCGTAAGGTATGTTACAATATATTAAACCGAAATAAAGACTTCTGGTTAAAACAACCCCCCTCACACAGCAAATAACAAATCAACATTCCATCTCTACTAGTTAGCAAACATTTTTGAAAATGTGCCATTAGGCTACACTGTTCTTCTGATGAGGAAAATATGGCGTCACCAGAATTCTGTACAAATACCCATGACACCACTCTGAAACCCTTACATTTCTCCTTCTCTTTCATAATTTTACAGGATGCAAATCCATTGCCGAAAACACTAGAGATTATAGTACCTCATATTTCATTTTTAAAGATTTTTTTTGCTGTGGACCATTTTTAAGGTCTTTACTGAATTGGTTACAATATTGCTTCTGTTTTATGTTTTGGATTTTTGGCCGCGAGGCACGTGGGATCTTAGTTCCGCGACCAGGGATCGAACCCACGCCCCCTGCACTGGAAGGCGAAGTCTTAACCAGCGGACCACCAGGAAGGCCCAATACCTGGTATTTTAAAGAAGGGTGCAGTCTAACTCCCTCAATTAACAGGCACGTAACCCTCACCACCAGGCAGCTGCTGTAAGAGCCCCGGAAGCGGCCTGGCGCGCAGGGCCCGCCCTGCACCGCGACCCCACCAGGCAGGCAGAGAAGGTGCCATCAGGCCTCGAGAAAAGACAAGACACAGAGAGAGAGAGGACGGCGGCCTGTGAGCTTCCCTCCATGGCCGCGGAGCGCACGGTGTGAGCAGATTGGGGGCGGGCGGCTAGCCAAGAGCTGCCCGGGGGGAGTCAGCTCTTTCCAGAGAATGACCAAAGCAACAGGAGTTTTTCTGTGCTTTGATGTATTCTCTCACACACGATGGTGTTAAGGGAGAGACCCTCTAAACCCCAAACACCTGAAGCAGTAAGAGTCACTTCTGGAAACCAAAGTTTACTGTGAACTTTAGTAAAGCGTGAGGGAAACAGAGCTGAGAGGCAGACCTGGATGGAGGGCTGAGGGTTGGACTTAGGCGAGAGGTGGGAGGGGTCCCAAGGCTGGAGGTGGGGAATGAGGACCCTCGGCTGGAGATGACCCAGATTGTGCTCACCATGGCTCCCCGGGTGTCCAGCAGGGTCACGGAGCGGGCAGAACCGGGAGATGTGGGCCCGCAGCCATGCCCACTGAGCTACGCTCAGCCCTGGCCAGGTGTGTACAAACTTTTGGGAAAAGAGCCCTGGTGGGCCCTGGAAAGCGATCTGCCGGGCCTGAGACCACTCACCACCCAGCACCTGGAGGAACGGTTGGAGAGGACTGGAGGCTCTAGTCTGTGACGACCTACTTTGCTCTTTTGTTTCCTACTGAAAGTTATTTCAAAACAAGACAAAACAAACCGGCACATGGCAGCTGCCCAGGTAAGTGTGGGCAAAGTGAAGACGAGCCACCGACTCTCCTTTCCCCACGTCCAGCACAGGCGGGGGCGGGACAGGGGGATTAAAAATCAGCCACAAACTTAGCAAAAGCAACCAAAAAAGACGGCACAGTCTGATGCCATAAGCTTCAAACAAGAAAAAGAGGAAGAAAAGAAGCCAAGAAAAGAGAAAAAATGAAAACGTTTTGACAGGTTCTGAGTCTAACCCATCCCTGAGTCCCCAGCAGGTATCCTGGGGAAGGAAGGTGCACCGACAAAACAGGGAAAGTCAAGGATACACCCTTGTGGGTAGAGCCCAGCTAGTGCTGAGGGTGTCAGCTCAGGCAGGAAGGACACGGGAGCTCAGCACTGTGGTCTCTCCGGGCTCAAGAATGTCAGTGCCAGAAAGCACAGTGATAAGGGCCATGGGGACTGCTGACATCCACAGATGGGAGGATGACATGATAGATGGGTAAATGGGTGGATGGACAGATGGACGGATGGATGGGTGGGTGGGTGGGTGGATGGATGGGTAGGTAGATGGATGTGTAGATGAGTGGGCGGACAGAGGAAAGAAGGTATAGAATACGAAAAAAGCAAACACAAAGTCTGGTCTGGAAGAAAACGCAGCCTAAAAAGCTTTAGAAATTCTTCATGTTCTATGAGAGAAAGGGGAGAAAGCACAGTTGATGAAACAGATTGAGGACAAAATCAATACTATTACAAAATGAATAAAAAGTAAAAGAAGAGGCAAGATATGTCTGAAAAATCAAATTAATAACATAGAAAAAATCCTTTTACAACTAAATTGCCTTTGAGTATAACTGACTGACTTTCTCAAAGAAGGAGAAGAGAACACTCTTGGGCTCTTAGAAACCTCCCTGGTGAGTGAGAGCAAAGAGGCCGAGGGTCTGACCTGCTCAACGGTGGCCACGTGGTCAGAACTCCTTCCGAAGATTTGCAAACCCATCTGATAAAGGATTAAGAAACATAATACACAAGGAGCTCATACAACTCAATAACAAAAACCCAAAGAAGCAGGTTAAAAAACGGGCAAAAGACCTGAGGTGAATATATACTTAGACACAGAAGACATACAAATGGCCAACAGGTACATGAAAAGATGCTCAACATCACTGATCTCAAGGAAATGCAAACCAAAACCACAATGAGATGTCACCTCACACCCATTAGTCGACAGCCTTGTCTATTATCAGAGACAAGAGGTGAGTGCTGGAGAGGGTATGGAGAAAAGGAAACCCTCCTACACTGTGGGTAGGAATGTATATTGCTGTAGCTGCTGTGGAAAACAGTATGGAGGGTCCTCAAAAGAATTAAAACTAGAACTACCATAGGATCCAGAAACTCCATTCCTGGTTATTCATCCAGATGAAACAGGGTCTCAAAAGATATATGCATCACCATGTTCACTGCAGTGTTATTCACAATAGACAAATATGGAAACCAGTTAAGTGCCCATGGAGGAACGGATAAGGAAATTATGGTGTGTGTGTGTGTGTGTGTGTATATATATATATATATATATATATTACATATAATGGAATATTATTGTCTTAAAAAAAAAGAAGGAAATCCTGCCTTTGCAACACCATAGATGAATCTGGAGGACATGCTAAATGAAATAAGCCAGACACAGAAAGACAAAAACTGTATGATCTCACTTCTATGTGGGATCTAAAATAGTCCAATTCATAGAAGCAGGGAGTAGAACGGTGGTTGCCAGGGACTGGGGGGCGGGGACACGGGGAGACATGGGTCAAGGCGTGGAAAGTGTCAGCTGTGAGATGAGTAAGTACAGCACGGTGACTATAATCGTAGTGTTTTGTACACTTGACATTTGAGAAGAGAGTCGATCTCAGTGTTCTCACCACACACACGAAGGTGCCTATGTGAAGTGACAGATGTGTTAACTAGCTTGATTGTGCTGATCATGCCACAATGTGTATGTACATCAAAATATCACACCATATACCTTAAACATACAATTTTTTTTATCAATTATACTTCCATAAAGCTGGAAAAAAGTAAAATAATTTTTAAAAGGGAAAAAGAAAGCCTCGCGTAGGAAGCGGTTACTGATATCAGAAGTGAGTCCGAACAACACGCACGGGTGGGTACCGAGCACGACCTAGGGCGCTGGCCTCGCCTATAACCGGTTTCTCTTTGGCTGCATCCCACAGCCCAGGCTTATGACGTAGTCCTGGTCACTGAAGGACCACTGGCTCGACACCACATACATACTCAGCTGCTCTCCACGCTGACTGTAACTACTGATGATCCTAACCTGCCAGCACATCTCTCAGCTACCAGTTACAAAGGAACTAACCAGCAAGCGCAGAGCCTCCACCAGACCCCCGTCCCCCTCTCCCAGTACTGAGTCCCGGGACTGAGCCGGCTCAGGCAAGGCCCAGAGTTTATGGAGCCAACGTCAGTGCCCCAGGCTGGTGACAACACCCAGGCTCGGTGGCCAGGGCTCCTCAGCTGCCAGGTGACAAGAAGCCCCACCGCTCGGCCTTCCCTGTCACTTCCTAACCTGCCAGACCCCTTCCTCATGTCCTATCGCTTGGCTGAAGTTGTACTTCGTTGGAAAGGGGCAGACGGAGAAAAGCAGGGCAGACAGATATAAAATCAAAGGCCGTCTCCATTCAGAAAACAAACAACAATCAAAGAATGCACGTCTTTCATCTCAGATATTATTTGATTTCAAAAGGTCCCGGTTTTTATGTTAGAACAATAATCAGAAATATTACAAAGTACTGCTTATTAATTTATGGCAAGAGAGTTTAAAATCTACTTCAAAACGATTTGTCAGACGAAAGAAACTGCACGTGTCCCCGTGGACACTCGGGCCTCGGATGCAGGAGCATCCTACAGCCCTGGCCACACCCCACGAGTCCAGCAGACAGCTCTGCTGCCATGTTTCACAGAATGGGATTCCACTAAGCTTGCTTGCTTGTTTTTTGAGAGGGTTTCACGAAAAAGGAAAAACTGAAAGCCACCGCCCTAACGGCCTAACGCAGGTCTTAGCCCCGAGGCCCCGGCTGCTGTCTGCCATACTGTAAATGCCCGAATTCAATATTCACTTGACAAACACCTCCGTGCCATCGCTGTGCTGAAGCCACCGCGCGAAGGTCACTGTCCAGCGGGTGGAGGGAGCAGACAAGCCAGTGACACCGATAAATAATTAAAATGATGGTACGTCGTCGGCAGTGTCGCAAGGAGATGAAGCCTAGGCTGACGCTCAAGTGAAGGCCGGGGTGGTCAGCGCAGGGCTCCGGGGGGCGCTGCCCCAGGCCGGGGAGACCACGCTGGCAGCGGACAGTGCTGGCGGAGCCCACCGAGACCCCATGCGTCTGAGGGGCCGCGGGAGACTAGGGGAGGAAGCCTGCCAGCCCGGGGGCCGGAGCGAACCGCGAGGGGCGGAGTTTAGGCGGCGGAAGTGGGAGGGGCCGGGATGCAGGGGGCGGAGACGGAGGACGGTCACGGGGAGACCCTGGGGCCACAGCATGCTTGCGAAGAAAGAGCGAGGTTGGAAAGGCTAGGTTGGTATGTGTATGAAGCAGCTAGAGAGGACGTGCCCCGTGCCCCAGACCCCAGACCCCAGACCCCAGGAGCCAGAGCCACGTCCCCCATGGTCACAGCCCGACACGTGCCTGCAGGTGCAGGCGTTTACTCGAAAGCTCCTTAATGCCCCAACTTCCCAACCTCAAAGGGCGGGTCCAGTATCGGCAGAGACAGCCTGGCCCTTCCGGGGTGTGGGAGCTGGGTGGGAGGGGAAGTCCTGGCGAAGCTGCTTGGTACTACAAAGTAAAAAAGAAAGAAAATAAGAGTAAACTTTAATTACAATAAAGCTGCCTTGTGCCAAACCCCCGGTTCAGGGACCGGAAGGCTCTCTCCCCTCTGCTCGGGAAGGCCTTACAATGCCACCAAGCTATGGTCACCAGCTCCCCAGGGTTCCGTTCCCACACTGGGGGATCCGGTGTGAATAAGCGTTTGGACAATTTGCCACAAGGCAGGTCATTGCATTTTTAAGCCTCTCTCACGTGCTAGGATGTTCTTCCTTTTCTTGAGGTAGAATCTGCCTCCCTGGACTCACTCCTGGTCCTGGTTTGCCCTCCACAGAGACTGAACTCTAATCCTTCCTTCACAGGGTGGTCTCTGGCTTTGGGCCACTCTCCTGAGAAATCGAAAAGACACACTTCTGGTTGACAAAGATTGCGAAAGTAGCATTGTCCAACTTCCTTAAAATAAAGCCACAAAACTAACTACATGGTGAGAACACACATAATAAAAGTATAAAGTGTGAAATGAGTCCAACAGTTAAATGAGTCCAAATGATCTCACCGACAAGGTTAACTGAACACAAAATATTTCTGAATGGTGATTTATTAGTCACTCAAACTAGGCCGACGTCTAGGTGAGGCCGTGCAGCTTGTGAAAAGGCTGCTCCCCAAAGCCGGTCCTGAGTCACTGCAGGACTCATTTCCCATAGAAACAGTTTGTTCCTGGAGCTCCCAGGTCCCCAGGAGCCGGAATCTCCTGCTCAGCACAAACATGAAACATCTCTGTGGACACACGTTCTGAGTTTGTGCCTGGACCCTCTCACCAGCCCCGACCGTGGATGGGGTAAGGTGACCCCAGGAAGCATGTGTCAGGAACTGGAGGGTCTAGGGCTGAGATGCGGAGCAGGGCACCGTGAGCCTCGGTCTGCAGTGAGGCAGACCTCAGAGCCTGGGCCCCAGCCTCTTAACTTGGTGTCTATGTGACCCTCTTTCTGCCTGCGTGCTTTTACCTGTAAAGATGGCTGAATATAATACATACCTCCTGGAACTAACGTGCAAAATAAATGAGATCACTTTTTCTTCTTATTTGTAATCAGAAAAGAAATTGAAGATGGAAAATAATAAAAGCATGGAAAAACTCAATAGGACACATACAACTGTCTGGTGCAGTCCCTGAAATTGAAGGCGTGCTCAAGAAATAGCGACCTTGCCCCCTCCCTGCTCTGCCGCAGAGGGACTAATGAGGGAGGGGCCCATCCTGAGTGGCCCGGGGCCTGAGGCAGGAAGAGAAGTAGGGACTTGGGGGTGGGGAGCCCCAGCAGGGCAGGGGGACCACTGCCACCAGCCAGGACACCACTTCCTTAGAAAGGACACAGCGCTGTGAGTCTGGGGCTTCCCACACTTGGGAAGTTTAACTTTCCAAAAATTGTAAAATGAAGCATATAATAAAACTCCCCGGGGTTCCTGCATCTACCGCTGACAGAAGAAACCTTTAGAGATGAATAAAGCTTAATAATTATGATTAAATTGAACATTTTAAATAAACTTCTCAAATGTATAAATGTCCTGCAGAAATGAATGCCTTCTAGCAGAAAAGATGAATGAGCGCACAGGAGGAAGGTGAACGTGAACAGAACACTGTGAAAGCCGCTCACTTGACCCTGGAGTTGGCTACAGGCCCTATCTCCTTTCATTAGGGAAGCTTTTCCCACTCCTAGCCTAAGCTGATTAAATGACATGATTATTGTTGTACATAAGACAGGCAACATAAGTCCTGTTACTAAAAAAGTAAATCCCCAGACACAGACTGTAGGATCTGTCTGGCCTCAGCTTCAGGTATCTGCGCATTTCTTGTACTTCCCACGGCTGGACTGACCCCAGCCGGCGAACGGTGACTGGCGTCACCTTCCAGGCCGAGCCTCGCCACATATCTGCCACCCTGTCTAAGGCTCATGACTGAAGTCTGTAGTTGTTGGACAACAGAAAGCCTTGATTTCTCTTTAGCTTACAATAAAGCGGGTAACGTTGAACCCCGTGACTCCCCAGCTCTGGCAGTACTTGGGACCCACAGCCAGCAAATAAATGAAAATGAAGTGCTGATACATTTTGACAAATTATAAAATTCAACTCTCAACAGACAGAACAGAGTAATTAAAAACAAGTAAAAAAAACCAAAACTGTGAGCATAGGACCTTTATGAGTATTATAAGAAATAAGGAACATTTGGAAGAAACTCTCCAAATCATTTTGGAGGGTTTTTAAAACTCACGGAACTAAAATGCTAAGGGTTACATCGAGAAGTATCTCAAGTGAAGTAGGACATCTCTGGCCATCTGCTTTTCGGGGAAGTCCCATTAAAAGAATCCCCTGAACAAAATCATTTAAAGGCAGAAAGTAAGCTTCCTCTTCATCCCACACCTCTCCAATTATCTACTAAACTTTTCCTAAGAAAGGGAAGTTTAGCAACTGAGCGTCTCACCCGAATTTGCAGAATTGCTCAAATTCAGCGAGAGCTCTACAATCTCCACTTGCTGGTTTACAAGCTAGTTCTACAAGGCAGGCAGCAGGTCTTTACTTGCTGGCACAGGAATGCGAGGGGACGGGCGAGGGTGCTGTCACACCCAGCACGTCCCTGCAATAAACTGCTTCCAAACCCCAGGTGGCAGCCACTGGGAGGAATGGAGCGCTGCCCCCAAACTGGCCTCGACTAAACCCTCCCCCCACCCAGGGATGCAGAATGGCCAAGAAAACATCGTTACAAGTGAGCCAACAGCAAATACACTCCACATTTGAAAACTTTGTTAAAAATAATAAAAATATACATCAGAAATTGTGACTTACCACCATCAGACACAGTTGCAGACTGAAAGAAAAGAGAGAGAGACATGAGTTAATTGGGCCTCATGACAGGTCAGGAGATGACAGCACGTCCACGTGAGGAGCAAAAGCAGACTCTGGCCGTCCCCGTTCTGGGAGCGGGTGTCCAGGAGACCAGCCGCCTCACTGGGGCGCGTCCCTGCGCTTCCTGGGCGAGCCAGGGAGCAGGCCGGGCGGAAGCAGCCCATCTCCACTTGAGGACAAATCCCAACACGTTTGACGTCGCCGTCTTAGTAACAACCTCAGTGAGAACAGTGTTACAAACTTCAGTCTGATCAGCCCGGGCTGGAGTCCGTGAGGCGCACCCACGTCCAGGAGGCAGGCACCCTGCCCACTGTCCGTCCAGGGCCAGGCGCTGCCCTGGGCACATCACAGCCCTGCTCGGCACTCTCACGCCGAGGCCCGGCCCGCGCAGGGGTGAAACCGCCCCGGTGGTAGCAGAGTAGGGGCTCGCCCACAGCCAACCCCGACCACCAGGCCCAGCCACCCTGAGTAGACGGATGGGGACAGGCCAGGACTGGAGGGAGGAGGCCATCGAGGGAGGTCCCGGAACGACAGGCGGGCTGGGCTCCCAAAGAGCTCTGAGCAATCCTCCGATGGGGACAGCTGAGCAAGGCCCCCTGGGGACCCACCTGCGGGTCAACAGTTCTGAGGTTGCAACCTAGGGAAGGTCACCTGGGACATGGAGGGAGAGGGCTCCAGAGAAGGAGTCGGGAAAGGGAAAAGCTGGGCGGAGGCAGGAGAGGGTGTCGGTGGCACAGACACCAGGGAGCCTTCACTGCGGGAAGGGGAGCGGGTTCAGTGCAGGGCAACCTGCTGCCTTGTTGACATGTCCTGGTCACAGCACAGGCACAGCTCCGAGAGCAGCGGGCAGGCGGGGCCCCAAGGCAGGGACAGGGGCCAGCGGGCCGTTGGTGCGGTGCCGGGCACCGGAGCGGACGTGCTGCCCTCTGCGTCTTTGCCCAGCGCTGGGCTGGGCGCAAGGAAACCTCCCAGCCATGCCCTAAGAATAAACCCAGTGCAGAACCCCCAGGCCTTGCACGCCTTCCTCTTTGCAGAGGGAAGGGAGACCGGAGTGCATGGCGTCGGGGGTGAACGGGGAGCCCCTTCCCAAGTTCTGGGCCCCCCCCAACAAGCAGAGGTCATGTTTTAAGACCCCTAAGGCCAAAGCCAAACAAGTGAGGACAGAGATGCCCCAGATTAGCTGCTTCCGGTGGAAGCCCCATCCCCCCGGGGGAGAGAAAGCACGTATTTGTGGCCGAATTTTGAAAAGAGCCACCACGTCAATTGCATCCCCTACTCACTGTTTGGCCCTCCCGTCGCCAGCGCCAGGGCCCCCCAGACCTTGCCTCCTCGACTTCACGGAAGACAAGGGACCCTCTTGGTCGCAGCCCCTCACCTTGTGGGACTTACACCTACCCTCCTGCCCCCAAGGGTCTGTCCTCTGACAGCGAGAAGAAGAGGCTTCCTGACGGTTTTAGGATGGGGCTCGTCAGCGTTTCATACCATCATGAGCCCTCGGTCAGAAATACTCTGGAACTATAACCCGGTACCTTATCCGTATATGTCTCAATAGTAAACACACAGGCTATCGTGGGTCCAGCTTTGAAACCTTCATCTTGCCAGACAGGCAGGCAGTGAGCAGGCCCCAGCAAGCCACCAGCCCTCACACGCCAAGGGTCTGGTTTTCACCAGAGAAGCGCAGGGTGAGTCTCCTTCCCAGGGCGGATGAGTGCACTGTGGGAGGCTGTCCTTCTGCCCGTGCTCACAACAAATCACCTACAAACGTGTTGTAATTAAATAATATCAAAGGCAAATTACTCCCTGGAGATTATGAGAAGAAAATCTGCAAGGCCATACACAAAAGCAGAAATACTATCAATAATAATTTTGAAAAATAAGTCATAAGATGCAAAATCCACGAATGTGAAGGACGTGGCTCACTTCATGTTACAATCGTGACTAAAACTAAAGTCTCAGGCTTTAGCAGACTGAACAAAATGCACTAAAAAATCTCACACGTATCCCCAAAATGAACTGAACTCAAGATCCAGGAAACAGGAGTGTGCCTGAAGCCAAGAAGGAGGTGGCAGCTGAGTGCAGGCAGCCCACGGGGAGGCGGGGTGGGCTGGGGAGCGTGGACACGGCGAGCAGGGCGGGCTCAGCGCATCTGAAGAGGCTCCAGCTGGGGGGCTGCCAGATTCCAGCGTGGGGGGCCACCAGACTCCAGCGTGGGGGGCCCTCTGGTGCAGTTGAACAGATCCAGGTAAAGTTCCCCAAACGTGCTTTTAGAGCAGTTTTAGATTTATAGACACATTGTGAAGCTAGCACAGAAACAAACATGCTTTCTAACATACTGCTGCTCCACAGAAGCAAGGGGAACCCCTGAGGGAGGAGAGAGGGGGAGGGAACGGAGAGCAGCCGGCAGACGCCAAGGTCGCCAGGCGGGACGGGACGCAGGGCTGAGCGGCGCGTGTCCACTCACTCAGACGCTCGTGGGGCAAAGAGCCCCAACTCCGGCAGCCACAAACCAAATCCTCCGGGAAGGCCCACAGGAGTTCCTAGAGTGTGAGCCTGCCCATACGTGAGCTCACAATTCAAAAATCCGCCCCCAAACCCAAGGAAACCCCACCACAAGAAAGAACCAGCAGAAATAGCAATTAACAGAATCTCAGACACTGGAAGGTTCTAATACAGATGTCAAATAACCATCTGAAATTGTGAAGAAATAAAAGTTGCAATAAAGAAAAGAGGAAGTAAGGTGGTAGATATGAAAAATAACCCAACAGAATGATTGACAATGAGAACTACAACTGCTGAAATTAAACACTCAGTAGAGAGGTTAACAGAGATTAGAGGTTGAAGAGAAAATTTGGGGATTGGAAGACAGACCTGAAAGAAATCACACGGATGGCAGCACAGAGAGGAGGCACAGGAAACAAGCAGCAGAGACTAGGCTGCACTGGGAGGGCGCACAGAGAGGAAATCCTGGTCAGCCTGCAGCAGGGCCAGCGAAACCCCCTCAGGAGTGAGAGCTGCTCTGCCCACAGGCCATCCCTCCGGGAACTTCTCCACGATGCCCACCAGGAAGAGGCATCCTGGGTCCAAGTCTCAGTTGTTCCGCATTTTCCAGGAGGGACTCAAAGTCTACAAGCCACAGCCTCAGAGCATGTACTTCCTTCCCTTTCCCCACTTTGGGTAGCTGTGCCAAGAGTGCCTTCCAAGTACTAGGCATCTGTGGAGCCACAGGCTGGTGGCCTCTGTGTGCTGAGGGTTCTCCCCGAGCGGCCGGATATCCCCGCCCACCCAAGGCCCTAAGCTCTGCACAGAAATCCTTGACGAGAGGCAAGTTCACTCTGGGATGGCTCCTGACACGAATCAATGCAGAAGGATCACCGGAACTAGGTACGCAGCCCTGCCTCGCGTCTCCCACCTTCTCTATTCGCGACCTGTTATCCTGGCAACTGTCTCCATCCCAACCAGACGTTAATCGGAAAGTAGAGCTCTATGGAGACGCACCTTAATATCACTTGGACACAAAACTACTGCCCCCTCCAAGTTTCCATACTTTTGGGAAGTCGATGATGACTTCCTGACCAGATTACTTAATTTGCAAATAATGTATAATTATCATTAACCTAATTCTCCCATTTACTCTCTAATATTTATTCTATTTATAAGCACACACCTGGGAGTGACAGAGCTGGGCCATCACGTGAACCGACATGAGATATCCCCCAAAAGGGCCCGCTGGATCCCTAGTCAGCGTCTGATTCCTTGGCCGTTTTGAGAAGGATACGGAAGCAGGCTACGGAGCACATCGCAGGGGCTTCAGTATCAGAGGAGGTGAGGCTGAAAGAGGTGACACAGCGCAGCACAGGGCGACGGATGCCGTCACGGGAGGGGGCGGGGGAGGGGGCCAGTGCCTGGCGTAGGGGTAGATGAGACGGTGCAGGCAAGCAACCTGCCGACGACAGCCTTGGGGGAAAGGCAGGCCACCCCCAAATCGTTTCTATTGACCTTGGGATCGGCATGTCCAATTCTGACCCAATTGACCTTGTTGAGCCTGGCTTGCACTTTTCAAGCACATCCTGGTTGACGGGGGAAGCATCGAAAATGGCAAACATTCAGAAAGCCCCATAGATAATTCCCAAAGAAGATCCCCCACAAAGGGTGAGAGGCACTAACTGCAGCTCACCGTGGCTTTTAAAGTCAGGCACCCCCAATTTCCTGGCCTGCTTAGAGCACTATAAACCTTTTCACAAACTAAAACTTAACTCGCCTAACGTTTGTTCTGTTACGCAGTATAATTTGTATCAACGCGTTTTCATTAGCCTGAACTCCTTGGGTTCTTCCCACGTTCCCATATCACACGCTCTTCTTACAAAAACTGCAGCTGCAGAAAACAAGCTGCCGGTTAAAAGGTGCCGGAAAGTGAGCATTTTTCTGTGCTTGCAGTTTAAACACATACCATAACTAAACAGCTCTAAAAAGGTCTATGATATGTCTCCAAGACTGCGGTTTACACTAACGTAAATACATTTGCTTTTAAAAGCTTACAAAGTATTTTCGATACGTAATTTAAGTTCAAACAATCTCCATACCTCAGGTCAGCCTCTTAAACCTGATAGTTCAGTGTTAGCTGATTTGGATCTATTCCCAGCAGGAAATGTGTCTGGGCCACACATGTGCACAGATATTTTATTTTTAATTAATGTTTGGAACGTTCTAGATAATTTCTATGAAGAGTGCTATATGATTCTGGTTTACCAAGGCCGAGTCTGTCAGTAACAGTTGACAATAGCAGTTATGAGAATATATCATTTTCTAATGACGCGATACATAGTAATATACAGATATATATTTTCAATTTTGAGCTACTGACAAAATTTCCTACTTTGAACATAAGAAATATTAAATAACCATCTCTGGTTCTTAAAATAAGAGACCAAAGGCTTGTAACTTGCCTAAACATTTTGAAAAAAGAGATAATCCCAATGATGAAAGCCTTAAGAATCTAACAATTCAATTTGCATCTAATTTATATTTATTTGGCCTTTTAAAAGCTTGATCCCCTTAGTTGTTTTTTTTTAATATTTATTTATTTGATTTTTATTTGGCTGCACCGGGTCTTAGTTGCGGCATGCGAGATCTTTAGTTGCGGCATGAGAACCCTTAGTTGCGGCATGTGGGATCTAGTTCCCTGACCAGGGATCGAACCCAGACCCCCTGCACTGGGAGCGCGGAGTCTTAGCCAATGGACCACCAGGGAAGTCCCGATCGTCTAAGTTTTAAAGCGACTGCTCGCTGGGCGGAGCACAGAAGACAGCAGGTGGTATGGGGCAGGAAGACCACAAGGGGCGGGATGAAGGGCCATCGGACAAGGGACGGAGGGCCACTCTGCTGGTCCCACCCACATGCCAGCCTGCCCTCTGCTCCGAGAGCTCAGGGGCCTTCACAGCAGGCCACGACCCTCCAA
The DNA here is from genome assembly GCF_963924675.1 of Phocoena phocoena. Taxonomy (NCBI): domain Eukaryota; kingdom Metazoa; phylum Chordata; class Mammalia; order Artiodactyla; family Phocoenidae; genus Phocoena; species Phocoena phocoena. The sequence continues at coordinate 137,239,126 of NC_089223.1, forward strand.
GGAGCTATCAAATCAATTCACTGCATCGTTAGCAGCATTTGTGAAGAAATGAGATAAGATGGGATAGAACAACGTGACAGCAAAACACCACGAATGCCCCGGGGTCTCCGCTGTTTTAGAGCCCGGCCTCACGCGCACGCGAGCACACACACCCCGTGTGTCCTGATGTGACACGCATCTCCTGCGCAGGCTGTAGTCCTGGGGTGGTGCGTGGAGAGCACCTGTGCAAACGTGGGGAAGCCGTGTGTGAACGGCTCTGAGAGCAGAGAGGCAACCTCTCCCTCCCCTTGGCCTGGAGCACCCCAACCGGTCCCTAGCGCTCACCTGCAGCCTCACCTGGAGAGCCCACTACCTGGGCTGCAGCTTCACCCACGCCTTCTCCAGAGAAGCCTTCCACAGCCACGATGCCCAGTACTCCGGTTACATACAGGACACAGGGGTGACCTCCCATAGACCTCAAGGGGCCCGAACCAAAGGGCAGTGCCCGCGCCCCAGCCCACCCAGGATCCACAGCATTGCACACACACACCCCGCACTGTTCCTTCCCAGCAGTTTCAGCCAGAGGTAGCTGGACACAAGGCTCACATGCAGCAAGGAAGAGTTCTAGGTTCAAACCACGACTTCCCAGCAGAGGGTCTCTGCAATCCAGAGGCTGTGGTGACAGCAGGACGACAGCACCACAGGTGTGTTCAGCGCTGCCCAGCGACCAGCGGGGTGGCCGGACACAAGGCGGGCCGGGGCTCACCAGGCAGCTCACAGCGCTTCCTGTGAGGGGTGGGGACAGGCAGTGGGGGCCTGCAGTCGGAGGGCGCAGGGGCCCCGGCTCAGAATGCAAGCTGTGCGTCTCCTGTGTGTGTGTGTGTGTGTGTGTGTGTGTGTGTCCCAAAGAGCTCTTCAGTCTCCAATAAAATCAGAAGAAACCGAAAACCCACAATCACAGCATTTTCCTAAGAATTTAACAGCAAGTATTTCCACTGTGCCCTTGGAGAAGCCTCAGACCATTCATTACAAAAACTTAAAAGCCCAAAGGAACACGGACGAGGTAGCACACGGGTGCCACACCAACGCTAGGGGTTTGGGGTGAGCATCCAACTTTACACGAGAACCCTCTGGCCTCACTGCTGAGATGAAGACGAAGACCCCCTCCACACTGGCCAGCCCAGCGGAAGAAAGACCCGCATCCCCACCGTGTAGACAGGGCGGGAAGTCTCAGAGAGTCTGGGACAACTTTCATGTCTGCATCCCCACAGGACAGCCGGACTCCTGCAAGTCAAGTTAACGTAAACGCTGGCCTCCTGGGATGCCCTGGGCAGGAAGTGGCACTGAGTATAGCCTCAGACAGGCTCGCTCACCGGGAGCTCCTTCTGGATAAAGAGTCCACAGAATCCGAAGCCCCCTCTCTTCTGAACTTGGAGCCCAAACCCAGGAAACGTTTGAAACGTTTTCTCATGGAGGCCAAGATGCAGCCACCACCTGAAAACCTCTACTCGGCAGAGCTGGAGCCCCTGCTCCCCAGGCGGGCCAGGGGCAGTGGCAGGGGGCGCCGGCCCTGGGGGTCAGGCAGCATGGGAAGTGGGGAACGCGCTGGGATGGCTTCCACTCACTCAACAAAACGCGCACTCCTCCAGACGCAGGGTGCCTACCACAAACCTGCAACCCAGGAGCTTATGCGAGGGGCTGGAGATTAATCCAGAAAGTCAAGTCCCCACCGTCCCGGGGAGGCAGGTGTCCCGGAGCGCATGGCACAGAAGGGGGCCAACGTGGGGCAGAGCGAGCAGGGCCCCCAAGGCCCCAGGCGGGAGAGCCAGCGGGCGAGGAAGTATAAGGTCAGACAGACTTGGAGGGTCTCGGAGGGTCGAGCCCAGGGGCCTGCTGACCGCAGGGCTCCGGGGTCGGGGACCCCGGCAGGAGCAGGGCTGGGCCCTTCCCCCAGGCCTCCCGCACGTCCTAAGGGACGCATCTCCAGATCTGCAGAGGGGGGGTGGGGAGGGCAGCCTCGAAGTAGCAGCAGGACGCTGGGACGCAGACAGGTCCTGCTGTTTCAGGAGGGGGTGGGCCCAGCTTCCACACCTGCCAGATGAGAACCGTGTGCTCAGCGTCGAGGGGAGAAGCGCTCACTGAGGGGACCCGGGAGAAAGGAGCCGCCTGCGGCCACGCAAACAAACAAGAGAAAGTAGGGACAGGACGCAGGGGAAGCCCAGTTCCAGGTGACCCAGCCCCTTACAGAAGAAAGGGAAGATGTGAACGAAAGGGAAGATGGTCATTTCCCTCAAGTATGCTAGGAGGCCTTCTTCTTCTACGGATAACAAGAATCAGAGCGTTAAAAAGGGAGAGAAGAATTTGTGCAGTCCACAGGTCAAGTGGGCTACAGTGGGCGGTCCTGGACAGACCAAAGCCACCGCCCCATGCAGTTTTCCGGTGAAGAGACCTGGGGCAGAGCAGGCCTGAGCGACTGGGGTGCACCCAGCACGACGGGATGCCCGCTGGCAAAGACCGCTCGGCACGCAGCCCGGTGCCACCCCGGCTCTGGTCAGGACCACCCAGGGCGGCAGAAGCAGGAGAAGCCGACGTGGGGGGAGAGGCCAGTGAGCACAGGTCAGCTCATCTGAGCTAAAAAGAAACTTGTCAACTGAAGGGCTCCCTGAAGCTTCTCCCGGAGAGGTTCAGAGAGCGGGCCCCGCGCCTCAGACACGCCAGCCCACAGAAGGGCGCGAGCTCAGACCTGCCCCTGCCCACGCCGCCCGCAACCAGCAGAGGGCCAGCCGGGGTCCTGCCGTGCGCTCTGCAGGGAAGGGAGCTGCGGCCCACGCCTGGCCACCCTGCGCCTCCCGCTTTGGGTCCTCACTGCCCCAGCACACGGAGCTGCCTTCCTCCGGGGCTCCTCCCCGAGCAGCGGCCCACGCCTGGCCACCCTGCGCCTCCCGCTTTGGGTCCTCACTGCCCCAGCACACGGAGCTGCCTTCCTCCGGGGCTCCTCCCTGAGCAGCGGCCCACGCCTGGCCACCCTGCGCCTCCCGCTTTGGGTCCTCACTGCCCCAGCACACGGAGCTGCCTTCCTCCGGGGCTCCTCCCTGAGCAGCGGCCCACGCCTGGCCACCCTGCGCCTCCCGCTTTGGGTCCTCACTGCCCCAGCACACGGAGCTGCCTTCCTCCGGGGCTCCTCCCCGAGCAGCGGCCCACGCCTGGCCACCCTGCGCCTCCCGCTTTGGGTCCTCACTGCCCCAGCACACGGAGCTGCCTTCCTCCGGGGCTCCTCCCCGAGCAGCGGCCCACGCCCGGCCACCCTGCGCCTCCCGCTTTGGGTCCTCACTGCCCCAGCACACGGAGCTGCCTTCCTCCGGGGCTCCTCCCTGAGCAGCGGCCCACGCCTGGCCACCCTGCGCCTCCCGCTTTGGGTCCTCACTGCCCCAGCACACGGAGCTGCCTTCCTCCGGGGCTCCTCCCTGGGACGCACTGCTCAGCTTCGCATCCTCTCAGCTGCGCCTGGACCGCGCCATCCCCTCAGCGGGCGCCCGCAGCCTTGACCGCCATGCAGCCCGCCCGCTGCGGCCGGTCCTGACACCTCCCTGCTCAGCGCCGCCCAGAAAAGACTATTGTACCGTTTTTTACAGGGCAGCCTTTATTTTCAAATCCCACCCAGAGCCCAGCGCACGCAGGGGTAAAGCCCCCGGTGTCAGGCAAGCTCTCTCCCCGGGACTCCAGAGCCCAGAGGCACCTGCCTGGGCAGAGGGAAGGCCGCACGGAGCTGCCACACCCGACTCTCCCAAAGACCGCCCAAGTGCGACGCGGCAGAACCTGTATGCACGCCCGGGACCCACAGGGCTGAGCGCCCTCCCGGAGCAGCCGGGCCACCGGAGTGGACGCCCAAGCAGGCCAGACATCTCCGCCCGGCGGCACTGGGTGCTGTGGACACGGACTGTGGGTCTGGCGCAGTGAGAGCAGAGCGGGGACGCAGGGTCAGGTCGGCCGAGGTGGTGCCCACGGCGGTGCCCGGGGCCCCGACCTCACGGGGGGCTGCTCCCACAGCCCAGAATGTGGTGTGGAGCCTGCCGCGGGCTGTGGTGGCGCGTGGTCACCAAGCTCTCCGGCCCGGCCCTCTGCTTGGTAGGGTTGCCTCGCCGGACGGCACATGGCCAATTCTGCCGCAGCCCTCCTGGGCCGCAGCCCGGCCACAGCACGGAGCACCGCCGCGGCCCCCCACCCCAGTGAGCCAGTCAGACACGGCAGGGGCGCTCGGGCACCGCTCCAAGGTCCGCAAGGGGGTCCAGAGAGGGAGCCCACTAAGCTTTCCTTCTTCCCGCAACAATTTCTTGCGCCTCCTCAATCTGCGATCTTACTAGCCCCTGAGGCTGTAACAGCCCATCGTAGTGTGGTTTAAATAGGACAGATCGCGTTGTTTTGGCAAAGGGGCAGATACATTTCAAAGTCTACTTATGTTGGACCTCATTCCTAAAAGATGCGGAGGGCTTCCCTGGTGGCGCAGTGGTTGAGAGTCCGCCTGCCGATGCAGGGGACACGGGTTCGTGCCCCGGTCCGGGAAGATCCCACATGCCGCGGAGGGGCTGGGCCCGTGAGACATGGCCGCTGAGCCTGCGCGTCCGGAGCCTGTGCTCCGCAGCGGGAGAGGCCACGGCAGTGAGAGGCCCGCGTACCGCAAAAAAAAAAAAAAAAAAAAGATGGGGAAACCAACAGGTTCATCTGGCCAGTGAGGGCCTTGCGTTCCTGCCAGGTCCACATCCATCAGCTTCCCTGTGCGCTTCTTAGATGGCTACGGGAGATGTCTCCTCTCAAGGCTCACGGGTTCTCCTCTCCAAGATGGAAGGCGCTACGAGAGACACAGCGCCCTTCCCAAGTCACATGCACACTGTGGACGGGGCCCTAGGGTTCCCGTGACACACCCATGGTAGAAATGGACAATCTGAGGCTCGGGGGAGGCACAGAGCCGGCAAGGGGAGGGCGGCCTTCCCACACGGGCCCCCAGCCCTACTGCCCTTCACCCCAAGACGTCTCTCACTAGGACTGACCTGGAGGCCACGGTGCTTTCTGCCCCCTTTCCCACCGGCCCGCGGGCAGAGCCGGCCAGAGCCGGAGGACTGCACACTGCCCTACCACCTTCCAGCCCATTTCCTATTGCTTAAAATATGACCTTACCAACCAGATTTTGTTATTTGCTGGGTTGAGCATTTGCAAAATTTCAAAATGAATCCAAATCGTTTATGTAGGCAAGGAAAAGGCAGATTTCTAGTGATTTTTTTTTCACTCAAAAAACATTTTCTAAAACTTGCTTCTATATACCATGGGAACGAAAATGCAGCCTACATATATGTACAAGTTAGTAACTGGTCAATTGGTGCATATATCAGACACAGTGTATCCAAAGTTCCCTCTTCCACCAGGACGTGAAATGGAATGGACAGGAAACGTCAGTACTCCCGCAGAGAGGGCCAGAGGCAGGCAGGCAGCAGGCTCTCCCGTAAACATCGAAGCCACCAGCCCACCCTCACAAGTGAGTTTTATCAGTACAAAGGAGTTTTCAAAATACATAGTAAATATTTTTAAAATCCATTAAAATCTGCACTTCCTTCACAGGCAGGACTCTTGGCCTGTCCAGCAGACCTACTTCTATTTTCTATTTAAAGGGAATGATGCAGTCATTTTCCTAAACCCAACACCCAAACCAGTCACTTCTGAGCAAGGAGTTCCTCCTGCTGTTCTCGACAGAAGGCTCTAACTAGACATCAGGAGAACATTTTAAGATGAAACAACTCTCAGAAAAGAATGAATTTCAACTGGTACCCAGTAACTGGGAACAATCTTTTGTAAATAATTTAAATTTATGTTTGCCTTTACATCAACACAGCACAGCCACAAGAGGAAATTAAAAATTATTTTTTTTATTTAATCTCAAATCTTTTAAAAACATTTTATAGTAAGTTCAACTCTATAAGCTTAGATACTAATCAATCATTCCACACGATTGCCGGTAAGTAGTTCCCCATGTATGTATATGAAGCGGAACCAGCTCATTACATTTTAAAATGCTAGATATATGCAACCAAACCACTTTGCTGTACAGCCGACACTAACACGTTGTAAATCCATTTTAAAAAAGAAAACTACACTTCAATTTTAAACAAGAGAAAATGTTAGCTATGAAACAGTAATTTAAAGAGTAAGAAAAACTGTAATACAGGTATCTGGTCGAAACTGAATATCTCAACAAAATTAATTCACTCATCTTCAAAATCTATTACAATCACGATGGTAAGGGCAAGGAAACATGGATGCTCTCTGTAAGGCTGACTTAGGATGCAGGCAGCGTCCCCCCGAAAGGTTGGAGGGGGACCCGGTGTGACCGACCCCCAACCCAGCCTCGCTCTGGGTGTTGGTCTGTGGTCCCAGAGCCGGGCTTTTACCTCCACGGGACTCACTTCAGGCTCCATGATGTAGACACAAGAAAGACATTTTCAAAGTTTACACTTAAAAGCTACCATTCTCTAAACAGGCTGAAAATAAAGCAGTAACCAAGATGCCAAGTTTCCTTTAAACAATTCCGTTTAAGTGACGAGAAACATCTGGAGTAGCTTACCTGCTGACTGTTTAAAACGTGAGTCTCCTTTGGCAACCCTTTTTCCAAATTCATCTTAAGACAGGAGAACTTCTGACCCGCACCAGGCACGCAGCTCTAAAACACACCATGCAGCCCCGCCACACGCCTGTGCACGTCAGAAAGTTTAAAGACATTTCAGATGAAGTTCCATCCCGCTCCCTCCGTAACCCATGGCAACAGGACACTGCAGGAAGCTGTGGTTTGCCAGGGATTCAGACTCTATCTCAATTGTCTCGTACAAAGAAAAAAAAAACCCGTTTACATAAATCACGCTGTGAGATCATTTTAAAAGTATTTCCTCTACCAAATCAGAAGAATAAACCTTCAGCTGATGGGGTAACGGCTCAGTCGGCACAGCAGCTGCAGAGAACTTGTTTTTAGCAGCGTGGTGCAGTGCGCCGGCTAATTACAGAGGCTCACGAGTCTATTGTGAGCTCCACGTGCACGCGTGTGCAGGGCCAGCCCTGGGAACCTGCCGTGTTCCTAAGACCTGTCTCGGGGCCTCGGCCCCCGCTCCACGATCTGCCGTCTGCCTCCCAACACCTGACACAACCTGAACGCGAGGGGGCCATGGCAGGTCCTGGTTTTAAAAGGCAAGAAGGAAAGAAAAAGAAAACTGTTTCCAGAACCTAGGTATCACTGCAGAGCTACCTGCTACCTTTCTGGACATTCGGGATAAACTGCTCTCCCCAAGGTGCTTCCCTGTCAAAACCTCTCCGCAGCAGGTGCCCGGGGTCTCGTCTGAGGGGCTCCAGGAACGGCCCTCGCTCCTGGCGTGTTAGACCGGGAGGACCTCGGCACACATCCTGTCCCGGGCTGTGGGCGCAGTGGTGCCCATGGGCCAGCGGGCGGGGATGATGGGCTGGGGGTCAGGCCGCCAGCCGGAACGCGCCGAGCCCACCTTACTCTGTTTCCGTGGGAGAAACTCGCACACGGCCAGCGTGAGTGTTCTGTGCACGGGCAGAACTCTCAGAGATAACCAGCGGGCACTGGCTCGGGCTTCCTCAGACAGGCTTTCTCACACACTAAATGTACGGAAGCAGGAGAGGGGAAGGAGCAGAGGCTGCCACGGTCACCCTCTCCGCCACCACGGAGCACAGGAACAGGCCAACGGGGGATGCCGGGGGCTGTGATGAGTCAGCGAGGGGGTGAGGGAGACCTCGCCGGCTGGCGGACGGGGGGGAGGGCTGTGTGGAGGGGCAGGGAGGGGACCCGCAGCCCCGCCTCTCCCTCTGTGCAGCTGCCCCCACCCCGGGAGGGGGGCTCCAGGACGTAAGAAGCCACTCCTTCCAGCTCCCGGGGTCCCCGGTGCCCGCCTGGCCTGGAGGGGCTTCGAACCCTCTCCTTGGCAGGGCCTCATCTTTAAAGAAAGGGGGGGTGCCCTTACAAACGAGGCCCTCTGGGCACACAGACGTCATGGCGGGAGGAGCTGTGAGGTATGCGCTGCAGGCCTGCAGGGCTGAGACACGGGGCTAGACACAGCGACATCCTTTCCACTGCCCAGCCTCCCCTTCCAGCACGCACACACGCACCCATCCACGTGCACACCTTCACACACGCACACATGCACCCATCCACGTGCACACCTGCACACACGCACACACGCACCCATCCACGTGCACACCTTCACACACGCACCCATCCACGTGCACACCTTCACACACGCGCACACACACCCATCCACATGCACACCTGCACACACGCACCCATCCACGTGCACACCTGCATGCACCCATCCACATGCACACCTGCACACACGCACCCATCCACATGCACACCTTCACACACGCGCACACACACCCATCCACATGCACACACGCACCCATCCACGTGCACACCTTCACACACGCACACACGCACCCATCCACGTGCACACCTTCACACACGCGCACACACACCCATCCACGTGCACACCTGCATGCACCCATCCACGTGCACACCTGCACACACGCACCCATCCACGTGCACACGTGCACATAAGCACATGTCCAGAGAAAACCCGCTGGAGGGCTCTGGAAAGACAACCATGGGGTCTTCAGTGATCAGTTGAGCCCGTGACTCTGTGACCTGATTATCCTCCTCGCTGATTTCCGATTCACAGGGTTTTGGCGGAGGTGCTGGCCTCCCAGCCAGAGCGGGGGCCAGCAGCATCCTAGCCCCAAAGGCCCACCAGACAGACCCTGGAGATGACCACCAGGGACCAAGACGGGAAACAGACTGCAGGACAGGCCACGCCCACAGGGCAAGCAAAGGACCTCCTGTGACCCTGGGAAAACCTAGCACCCAGGTGCTGGGCCGCCCAGGTTACCACTTCGGTGTCAAACTTGTCTTTATTTTAATCATTTCAGACAGAAATATATGTGTCCCTGCAGAAGCAGAACAATTTCACTTTGCGTGTTTATCACGTTCAGCCCAAAAAGCAGCCCAGGACCATCAGGGTCCAGGTGCAGCTGTCCCCTCTGGGTTCTTCTGTCCCTCAGGCTTTCTCTGTCTCCTCCTTTGCTGTCCGTAAGGCAAGGAGAGGAAGGGGTGGGGCGAGAATCTGGCCACAGAATCCCCGGTACTAGATGGTGTCCTGGGCAGCCCAGAGCCCAGCTCACTTCCTGGGGAAAGAGAGGTGCCCGGAGCTCCTGGAACAAGTGACCAGGACATTCTGAGCACCAACCACACCCACCATTGCATCCTCCTTATTCTGGTGTTGACCTGGGGCCAGGGGGCGGCGGCTTCAGACCCGGGGCCACAAAGCCCAGCACAGCCCCTGACAAACCCAGCAAGTGCTGGTTCGGGCAGGAGAAGAAAAGGCTGGTGGCAGCGGACGGCGTGGAGCTGCCCAGCTCGGCCTTGACAGGACAGCCCCCTCTGTGAGCTGAGGCCAGCCATCCTGTTGGCACCTCCACAAGAGAGCAAATGGCCGGAAAGCAGGGGGGTCTGGGGGGCACCCCGGCCTGGAAGCCCAACGACAGCACCCGCGGGCGAGTCCTGCAGCTGGAGGAACACAGAGGCCTCTATTCCCTGGGGCCGCACCTGCCCGGGGGTCCGTCCTGAGCTAAAAATGGCATGAGAGTCCCTGTGGGGTGCGCAGACCCGGGTCAGGGCAGCTCAGGGAGTATGCTGGGGAGGGGTTCCGGCCAGAAGGGACAGATGAGAGGCAGGGGAGGGCGTCCAGCGGGAACTGGGGACCCTGGCGAGCTGCATCCCAGGGCCAGGGGCTGCAGGTGGGGTCTCAGGGCCAAAGAGCTCCTTCTTCATTGTGGGTTCCTTGCAGAGTCACCTGTCTCCCCAGGAGCCTCTCACCAGTCACCATCCCCCGCCCCACGCCAGTGCTGCAAAAGGGAGGGCACATTCTCCTTAATACCCTGGACCCACCAGGGCTTCCCGAGGCTTCCGCCCAGCCCCGGGCACAGTTGGGCCTGGAGGGGACAGACACGCGCTTTACTCAAGGTTCAAAGTAACCAAGGGAGATGAGCGCAGACAAGCTCAGAGACAGGCCTGTGTCAGCCTGCCCGGCCCCCCGCCCCTTCACGAGGGCAAGGACGCCGGCGAGGGCCAGACCACCCTCACTCGGGGATGCCCAGACTTCCCGAGGAAGAGGCTAAGTGGGTAAAAGGCACAACCGGAGGAGGGTGCACAGCGACCGTGGTGACCGCCATGGGGAGATGCTCAGGAAACGCGGCCTCACCTGCCATCCCAGCTCCTCTCCCCAGGCCTCCCGCGGCCGCCTCAGGGCCTCGGCTGTGACCCCTGTGGGCGGGGACCCTCGAGTCTCCCCACAGCGCTGCCGAGGTGAGAAGTCTGACCATGCGCCATCTACCTGGCCCAAGCCCCCCACTCCCCAACCCCTCCCCTCACCCGAACCACCATGCGGCCCAAAGGGTAATCCTAACTGTCCCCCTTCCTGCCCCGACACCCCTACTGTTCATTCTCGGCTTAGCAGCCAGAGGGACCCTTTCCAAACCCTGAAGCTGCCCTGCCCACCTCCTACTCCCCGCAGCACCCGTGCCCCACCTCCCGCCCCTCATGTCCATCCATCCCTGCTGGGAGGCCAGCTCCTCCGGGGCAGGGGTTGGTGTCAGTTTTGTCCAGTGCTGTCCACAGAGCCAGAATAACGTCAGCACACGGTAGGCGTTCAAAAACCAGTCACCGAATGAGGAGACACTCAAGGTACTGAGAAAACCTAGTATATGGCCCTGAGTTAATAGGATCTTAAAGAGAATTAAGATAATTTCCTATGTGCATAGTTTAAAGAGTAGACTAGCATGTCAAAAACCAAAAAAAGCAAAAACTGGCGGTCCAGTGGTTAAGACTCCGTGCGTCCAATGCAGGGGGAGCAGGTTCAATCCCTGGTTGGGGAACTAAGATCCCACACGCTGTACAGTGTAGCCAAAAACAAAAACCAAAAAAACCAAAAACAAAAAACTAAATTAAATTTTTAAAAAAATAAGCAAAAACTTCAAAGTTAAATTCCCCTAGAAATAGGAAAACAGCAAAAGTAAGAAAGGGGTAAAAAGAGCTTGTTTTGAAATGTCTGAGTAGATTTCACCCTGGATAATGGGACTTCTGGAAATCGCCCAGAGTGTCCCAGAGGTGAGCCAGAGGTGGGAAGGAGTGAACCAAACCAGACAAGTGGCCACAGCCGGCAACCGGGCTCTCAGTCTCAGGTCTGAGGCCCAGCTTGGGGTCCTGCGGCCTTTGCTGTAGGGGTCAGTCTCAGGGGCCAGCCCAGCACAGCTCAGGGAGCTGGTACAAAGCAGCTCACTCGACCTCAGCCTCAGCAACAGAGGGACCAGGCGAAGTCCCCTACCCCCCAAAGCCCCCTCTCCCTCCAGAGCAGAGAAGTCTGGACAAGTGGCCAGGCAGGGAACCGCGTGGCCTCAGCGCCCCCTGCTGTCCAGGCCGGGCACTGCCAGTCCTGCTAACAACCCCTGGGCCCGCTCAGGTGAGAGCAACCAGCACAGGCTGCCTTTGACGGCCGGAGGAGGCAGGCACAGAGAAACTCCTGCCAACGGCCAGCAGTGGCTCAGCCAGCTCCACGCACAACATGGGTCAACAGCCTCCAGGGGGTGACGGGGAGGGGCAGCTCCCGGAAACTGGGCTGGGGCACTGTTCCCTTTTAGGCCTGCACTGCTCAGCTTGGGACCCCTGCACCCGGGTCCCACTTCGAGGCCCTGGGAGCCTTGAAGATGTCCCACAAACGCAAGGCGCTCTTTCTGAGACCGGCTCTACACACTGCAGGCAGAGGCGGGCCTGCAGTGCAGACTCCACTCTTCCTGCCCCGCCTCTCGGGTCCCGCCCTCCTTGGCGACCATCCGCCGTGAGCAGGACCAAAACTCACAGAAACCCACCCGATGCTTGCACACCTCCCGTCTCGAGAGCCCTTCAGGGAGGACGCCCCCCACGGCCCCCACCTCCCCCCACCTGTCATCAGCTCACCTCCCCTCCCTCCCCTTTCGTCCCCCGCGACGCTGCCCCACCAAGTCACAGAGAAAGCGTAGCCATGTCGCCGCTTCTCGCCACGGTTCTGCACTGGACATGCCACCACGAGCCACAGCCACACAGATGGAACTGTGCAGACGCGCTCTCTGGTGTCCATCTGCTCCCGTGACACCTGCACACCACGAGGCAGCCGCAGGGCATTCTAGCACGAGCCAATCACACTGTGGGTAGGAGAGGTGGCCTCGTCTGGGAGCCTCACGACAATGCCGCCTTGAATTGTTGCCTGCCTCCTGGTCCACACGGTGCCGTCTCAGACACGAGGGATGCTAAGTCTCGGGACATCTATGACTGCAGTGTCCCTAGTGACAGCAAACACTCCCCCGTGCTTGGCAAGAGTCCGGCTGCTTCACGTCTGCACCAACATTCACGCCGTCCGCCAGTCTCTTCCACTCCAGACCTCCTGGGACGTGGACCTCACTGGCTGCAACTTGCCCCCCTGGTGACTAATGTGGTTGGAAGCCTTTCCAAGGCCGCATTTGCCACTGTGGATCATCTCTCATCAGAGGCCTGTTTGAATCTCTTGCCCACTTTGCCTTGGTAGGTGTTGTGAGGAGCCTCCGTGGGTCACCGCACTCGTGTCCCCCCGCCCCGTCCTTGCCCTCGAGGGAAGATGCGCTTGCGTGAACATAGGTTCCGAGTATTCGCTGAGTCAGAGTCAGCCTTGGTCGTTATGGTTAGTGCTTTTTGTGTTCAGCTTAAAAAGTCTTTCCCTCCCCAACACCACGGACATGTGCGTCTACTTTAACCCCTACTAACTCGCATTTTGCCCTTCCCAGGGAGATCTGCGACACAGCTGGATTAACTGCGTTTGCACGGCGTGAGGGAGAATCAGGTTCTCTTTCACTCTCTTTTTCCACGTAGACCCCTACTTACCCCAGCACCACTGAAAAGACCACACTCACCCCTGCTCTGCACACACGGCCTGACGTCCACAGGTGCTGGGTCTGTTTCTTGCTCTCTCTCCCACTCAGCTGTCTATCTGTCTATCCATCTATCTGTGTGCCGCCACTTCCACAGTTTTACGTTTCTCTAACTTTATAATAAGTTTCAGCAGCTCATAGAGGAAGTCTTCCTACCTTATTCTTCTTCAAGAATATCTTGGCTACACTTGGCCCTTTGCATTTCCACAAAATTTTTAGAATCATCTTAAGTTCCACAAAACAGCTGTTGGGATTTTGGTTAAAATTACATTGAATCTACATGTCATTTTCAAACTGTGTCCACAACTGATTTTTGTATAGTGATCATATATCCAGCAACCTTGCTAAACGTAGTCATTAATTTTAAGAATCCATAGATTCTTTTGCATTTTTCCATGTTACGATCACATCATGGGAGAATTTTCCTTTGCACGTTTTTGTTTGTTTGTTTGTTTGTGGTATGCGGGCCTCTCACTGTTGTGGCCTCTCCCGTTGCGGAGCACGGGCTCCGGACGCGCAGGCTCAGCGGCCATGGCTCACAGGCCCAGCCGCTCCGCGGCATGTGGGATCTTCCCGGACCGGGGCACGAACCCGTGTCCCCTGCATCGGCAGGCGGACTCTCAACCACTGTGCCACCAGGGAAGCCCCGTTTTTTAACTTCCATTGTTCTACTTTCTTAGTACACTGACTAGGACTTGCAGTAAACATTTAAATGGAAATGGTAACAGCAGACATCTTTCCTCGCTCGATCTCAAAGGGAAAGCTTAAGTCTGACACATGCAATAGGCTTTTTCATATCCTTATCAGGTTAAGGACGTTCCCCTTAATCCCTATTTTGTTAAGGTTTTTTTTAACCATGAACAGATATTGAATTTTACCAAATGCCTTTCCTGCTTCTGTTAAGATGATATATGATTTTTCTACTTTGTTAATGTGGTGATTTACACTGACTGATTTTCAAATGTTAGAAAAGCACTGTCCTTGGAACAAACATGAACAGCTGGACCCAGGAGACATGATGTAGTTTAGGACCTCCCACCTCTCTCGGCAGCGAGCTGCCCCATAACCCTCCTTTCCTCTAAGGTGTCTCAGTTTTGGTGCCAAGGTTTTGGAGGCCTCATGAAATGAGTTAGGAAGTAATGCCTCTTTACTGATTGTTTTGATAGGTTTCTGTTTCGTTAATTTCTGCTTTGACCTTCATCACTGTCCAGCTTCTACGTCCTTTGTGTCTGTTTTACAGTTTTTTCTAACCTCTTGAGGTGACTTCCTACTTTCCTTCATGTCTAACATTCGCTCGTAAAGCTACAAATATTCCTCTAAGCTCACTTTTAGCTACATCCCACAGGCTTAGATGTATTTTATCATTCAGAATATATTCTAATTTCCACAGTGATTCTTTGAACTCTAGATCACTCAGCCTCTCACTCTGGATGTGAGTGCGGTATCTCCTCTTTGCCACTGGTTTCTGCTACACCTGCCTGTGGCCAAGGACAGACTCTGGGTGAAGAGATGTCCATACCTGTTGAGACTTGCTTTATGGCCCAGCACATGGTCAGCTTCCCTAATGTTCCACGAGGAGGAAAGGATGGATTTACTGAGTGCCGCACACATGAGTCCAGCGGGTCAAGCTGGTCAGATCCTTTACCTCTTACTGAACTTTTCCTGCTCAGTGTGCCAGTTGCTGAGGAAGGAGTTAAAAAATCTCCTACTCTGAGTACAGATTAGTCCAGTTCTGTTCCTACTCCTGTCAGTTTTTGCTGTAGACATGTTGAGACTGTGTAACTGAATGCAAACTAAATTTATAACTGCAGCTCCCTGCTGCCTCACTACGACGAAGGCTCCTGTCTATCTGTGGGGCGCTCTGCCTGGGAGACCACTTTGTGATCAGTGCAGCCCCGCTACCAGCCTTCTGATTAGCACTGCACATTGTCTCCTCTTCCGTTCTTCCATTCGCGTTTGATGTGTCCCTAGCAAACAGCGTAACCAGACTTTCAGTGCTGCCCTGACAGTCTCTCCTTTCTAACTGGGATATTTGACCCCTTTACTGTTATTGTAACTACCAGCACAGCTGGACTGAACCCCCTCACGGAGGCTGCCTACTTGTCCTTCCTGCTCTCCGCCCTTTGTCTCTCCTTTCCTCCTGTCTCACCTTCTTTCAAATTCAACATTTTTTATTATTCCATTTCTTCCTTCTATTAATTTAAAATTTACTTATTATTTTATTGTCTTAGGTTACCCTGGAGATTACAACATGCCTCCTTACCTTATAAAACTCAAATTTTCATCACACCTTTGTCCTCTTCCTAGTGGAGATAAGCTCCCAGAAACAGCTGACCTCCATTCCCCTCTGCCAGTGCGCATCCTGCCGTGCTGTAGTTTAATTTCATGTACTTTCAAACCAAACAAAACACAATTCCTCTTGTTTTACAGTCACCACTCATTTGGATTGACTGATACATTCACCACTTTTTCGCCCTGTCCTGTGTGGTCCTTCCTGGGTCCTCCTCGCCCAGCGTTTAGAGGGCCCTCCGTCCGAGTCTGCTCCAGGAGGCTCAGCCTAAGACACGGTGTCCCGAGGGCCCAGGAAATGGACTCGGAACTGGCCTCGTGCAGAGGAGCCGGGCTGGTGGCAGCCGCATGCAGAGGCCCCAGCAGGGACAATTAAAGGCAAGATGTGAAAGCTGGTGCCTCTGGGGAGGGGGCCAAACAAGGGTGTGAGGCCCAGGAACGGGGATGGCCCAGAGGCCGCCTAGCACACCTGCCGAAGAGTGTGGAACAGAGGGAAGAACAGACAGACAGGGAATTCAACAGGCCTCCCAAAGGTGAGTGTTAAAGTTATTTGTGCTTCTACATTTTGAAATCTTCAGGCAAAAAGGTCGCAAAGATTGAGTCCCATGTCTCTAACATACTATTTTGACAAAAGAGGTTCACAGGTGATAGAAAGATCGTGTGCCCTGCAGTCCGTGGTCTAAAGAACACTGTGCCTGCACGTGGCTTCTCATCTGTGAAATGGGGACACTCAGAGGGAAAGGGGAGGGGAGGTCCGGCCTGCTCTCAATCAGCCACGCAGATAACAGGAGACCCCTGGTGTCTGTCGTGACGAGAAGTAAGCGGTGACCGCAGGGCCTGGAGCGCTTGTCCGGAAGCAGACCTCGAGCCACCACCAAGCCACACGTGCTGGCTCATGGTCCCCGGGGGCTCAGGCCCCTGCAGAGACCCTTCTCCCAGGACGATGCAGAGACGACACCTGGCCAAACTCCCAGAGAGAGAATGCAGGCTTGGCGGGGACCCCCCTTCTTGGCACCCCGGAGCCCCAAGGCCCTGAGCAGGGGCCTGTTCCGGCCTCAGGGCCCCCGGGGGCTGCCCCACGGCCGCTCCCGCTCCCACCTCCCAGTACCATGTGCCCCGCCGCCCCAAAACCCACCCAGGGGGCTTCCCTGATGGCGCAGTGGTTGAGAGTCCGCCTGCCGATGCAGGGGACGCGGGTTCGTGCCCCGGTCCGGGAAGATCCCACATGCCGCAGAGCGGCTGGGCCCGTGAGCCATGGCCGCTGAGCCTGCGCGTCCGGAGCCCGTGCTCCACAACGGGAGAGGCCACAACAGTGAGAGGCCCGCGTACCGCAAGAGAAAACAAAAACACCCACCCAGGACTCTCTGAAAACCCTCTGGAATCAGTCCCCCTTCTCATGTGGATAATGAGGTGATTTCAAGGCCCTTTCTAGCTCTAACAGCCAAAGATTCCAGCTTAGCATCGGAACACAAATTAACTTACTGTTTTAAGCAAAAAAAAAAACCCCAAGTCAATTTATTCCAGAAAATTGTTGTTGAGCTTGTAAGAATTTATGGTTAATTTTTAAAACATTACTGAACTCAGATACTTGCAAACTCATGCTCACAGCAGCGTTAGCCAATTAGCCAAGAGGTGGGAGCTCCCCAAGTGTCCATCATCAGACAGACGGATAAATACAATGTGGTCCATCCATACAGTGGAATCTTATTCAGCCTTAAAAAGGAAAAAAATTCTGACACCTGCTACAACATGGGTGAACTGCAAAGATACTCTACTAAGTGAAAAAAGCCAGACACAAAAGCCAAATTCCTGAAGGCAGAAAGCAGGACAGTGGGTGCCAGGGGCTGAGGGAGGGGAGGGGGAGTGAGTGAGTGAGTGATGGGCACTGAGTTTCAGCTGTAGGAGGTAGGAGCCTTCCGGAGTTGACGGGTGATTTTTGCAAAATGATGTGAATGTACTTATTGCCCCAAACTGCACACTTAAAAATGGTAAATTTGGGCTTCCCTGGTGGCGCAGTGGTTGGGAGTCCGCCTGCCGATGCGGGGGACGCGGGTTCGTGCCCTGGTCCGGGAGGATCCCGCGTGCCGCGGAGCGGCTGGGCCCGTGAGCTATGGTCGCTGGGCCTGCGTGTCCGGAGCCTGTGCTCCGCAGTGGGGGAGGCCACAGCAGTGAGGGGCCCGCATACCGCAAAAAAAAAAAAAAAAAAAAAAAAAAAAAAAAAGGTAAATTTTATGCTCTATTTTACTACAATTAAAATATATATCTACTGACACCCTAGACAAAGGCAGAAAAAAGCCACAAAGAAGATATTTTCAAAACCTTTATCTGACAAAGGATTTGTATCCCCAAAATGTAAAGAACTACTACAAAATCTATTTTTAAAATAATAAAATAAATAAAATAAAAATTTAAAAACTACAAGAAGGACATGAATAGGCTACTAATTCAAAAAAGAGAAAACCTGGGTTTCCCTGGTGGCGCAGCGGTTGGGAGTCTGCCTGCCGATGCAGGGGACACGGGTTTGGGCCCGGGTCCGGGAGGATCCCACGTGCCGCGGAGCGGCTGGGCCCGTGAGCCGTGGCCGCTAGGCCTGTGCGTCCAGAGCCTGTGCTCCGTGGCAGGAGAGGCCACAACAGTGAGAGGCCCGCGTACCGCAAAAATAAATAAATAAAAGAGAAAACCTGAGCAGCCAAAGAGCCCGTGATGGAATGCTCAGTCTCACTCACAATCAGTGAAATGCAAATTAAAATGAGCTGGCATTTTATTGAAACAGGGAAAATTTCAGTTTGACGGTGCCAAGTGTCGGTGAGCAGGGTAGCAAGGCCCCTGGTCCTGCTGGCGGCCAGAGCCTGGGTGAGGCTCGGATGAGACTGTCACAGCAACTGACTCCCCAGAACACGCTCTCACAGCCCCGGCTGTGCACACGGGCACCTGCATGACACTGTCCGCTGCAGCTCCTCTCTGAGGGGTCTGTTCCCAACCTTCTATCGCGTGGCCGGAATAGCAGAATGGATAAAAATGTGTGACATATTCATAATGGAATGCTACCTAACAAGTAAAATAAACTAAAACTACAAGGTAAAGCTTGAAAGTATAATACAATGTTATAAAAGTGGCAGAATAAGACATGCAGTATGATTACATCTGTGTATAAAATCTTAAAACACACAGAATGAACCAGTGAAAGGACCACGGCTGCCAAGGTCCAGGGTGAGCCAGGAGGGACAACCAGGCGGGCACCTAGGATTTTAGAGCAGTGAGATGCTCTGTGTGACACTGTGATGGTGGCTGTGTGACCTCAATCCATCTGTCCAAACCTTTAGAATGTACAGCACAAGGAGTGGCCTCCATGCAACCTAAACTAATCATGTACCCAGCACAGTGGCACATGGGAACTCTCTGTACTTCCTGCTTAGCTTTTCTGTAAACCCCAAACTGCTCTGAGAGTGAAGTCTATTAATTTTTTAAGGATTACAGATCAAAGAAGAGAACCACACAAGAGGATACTCTCGATATGTGTGGATCAGTATAATATCTTTAAAGGGGGTATGGGGCTTCCCTGGTGGCGCAGTGGTTAAGAATCCACCTGCCAATGCAGGGGACACAGGTCTGGGCCTTGGTCCGGGAAGATCCCACATGCTGTGGAGCAACTAAGCCCATGCACCACAGCTACTGAGCCTGCGCTCTAGAGCCCAAAAGCCACAGCTACTGAGCCCACATGCCACAACTACTGAAGTCCACACACCTAGAGCCCATGCTCCGCAACAAGAGAAGCCACCACAAAGAGAAGCCCGTGCACCATAACGAAGAGCAGCCCCCGCTTGCCGCAACTAGAGGAAGCCCACGCGCAGCAACGAAGACCCAACGCAGCCATAAATAAATAAATAAATAAATAAATATTTTTTAAATAATAAAAAAAATAAAGTGGGTATGAAACAGAGCAGGACCCTGGGGGGCCTCCTGGGGACGTATCCCCCAGTACCTCCCCCTACCTCTTGTTTGTAGCAAAGCTTTAGCCTCCTAGGCCCTCCCCAAATTCCAAACTGCAAATGTAACCAGAGAAGTGAGAAAATGCAGAATCAAAAGAAAACAGTCCAGCAAGACAAAACAATAACAGTTTAGCCACTGAACAGTGTCAAGGAGCTCTAGCTCCTCCTCGAGGGCTCTAGATAACATCTGAGCTGTGTCCTTGAGCTGTTTTGCAGATACGAAAACCCCCACCAGGTGGAAGAAGTTATGCAGGCTGCCCACCAGCATGTAGACCCCCAACCGGCTGGAAGGTTGATGGCTGAGATTCCTGAAACATCACCCAGTGACCTCACCACCAACCAATCAGAGAACTGCGCACAAGCTGACCACATACCCCATGACCCCCTACCTCACACTGTCTTTAAAAGGCCTTCCCTGAAATCCATTGGGGAGTTTGGGTCTTTTGAGCATGAGCTACCCGTTCTCCTTGTCTGGTGCCTGTACTTTCCTTCCCCACAACCCAGTGTCAGTAGATTAGCTTTTCTGTGTGTTGGGCAAACGGACCCAAGTTTGGTTTGGTAACAGGCAATGATAGGCCCCCAGAGGGTTCTTGTGTCTATTACGGCATCTGGCACGTAAGAGAGGACGGGACACACCGTGATGCTTTGTAGACCAAGGAGCAGAGGAAGAGGGTCCGGATGCGGCAGGAGCGGGTGGGGCAGGGGAGGGGCTGGGTGTGCACAGAAGCCCCACTTGAAGACTGAGCTTACAGGAGAGGGAGAGGTGGTAGAAAATGGGTGGGATTCAAGGGAGATTCAGATGTATCTTTTTTTAAAACCTGGAAAATGAAAGAAGAAACCCTAAAATGAAGTTACCTCAAGATCATCGAGGGAGCGGGTGATGCTCAGCCTCCTGGACCTCCCGAAAGATCTCCGGGCAGAGGTACGCTGAGCCGGTGGCAGGAGTCCAATGCCCCGCCCAAACTTTGAGCCCTAAAACAAGAAAAACACGTCATTACCCTCTTGGAAGGAGACACTAGTTCTGCCTGACACACCGCCTGGAGAGACCGGAGGAGAGGAGGCCTCAAGGTCGTCCAGGTCAACCTCACATTACGAACGAGTCACCACAACCAAAAATGCCAAGTTGAAAAAAAGAGTCATCCCAGGGCCCCCGAGTGTTTGCTGTGCCACTTCCAACTATGTGTCCAGAGGACAACCCCAGCCTCAAACTCCTCGTCCAAGGGCAACGGAAAAACATGTGCGCATGTCTGGGAAAGCACAAGTGGGCGGAGGAAATCATTAGTAATATAAAGGCTGGTTTTCAGCAAGCTCGTGCTTTCACATTATTTTAGAAGCATTTTAGGAAAGTAAAGAATCTCTAGACATTCAGCTGGTGTCTGAAGACCAGACCAACCCAAATGCATGAAATAACCAGCCATTAAAACATCTTATTCTTTCTCTGGGAAACGACCAGAATTAATTCACTGTCATTATGCCAGACATCTCCCCAAATGTGGTTCCAGCAAATGTCATCACATTTTAAAAATAAAAAGCATCACAGCTGAAAATCTTTGACTTCCTGGGTACTCAGAATCCTAAATGACCGGCTTCAGGCATAAAGGAAGCTACGGGGGTTTCTAAAGACTGCGAGGCCTCAGGCACTCTCTGCTCCCCACCTGCGTAGGGACCCGGGCATCTTGCAGAAAGACAAAACCTTGCAGCACTCCCTTATAAAGCTCTCTGGGCTAAGTTTCTGCACAGCCAACCTCACAGACACCACCCCCCGCAGAGCAAGCGGAGGGAGAGAAAGATCCAGAAGAACTAACAGGGAAAGAGAGGGAGGGAGGGAGACACAGAGACACAGAGAGCGGTAGACACAGGGAGAAAGGAGCCGACTCAGGGAGAGAAGACACAGAGACAAGCCAAGGCTCCATCTCAGATGCGTCGTTACCACCAGCAAAGGGCTCCCCGGGCGTAGTATCGCGTCACCACATGTGTTCGGCAAACCCTAGCATTCCAGCAAGAGCCCAAGAGAGAAGCCGTGTGCACACTGTCCCAGCAAACGCATCTTCTGTCTCCGCATGTCCACACCAGGCGGTGATGTGCCGCCAGCCTGCCCACCCGCAGTCCCCAGGCCGGTGGCGGAAAACAAGGGTGACACAGAGGGTGCTGGGAGCACAGAGGGCAACACAGATGCCCCACGGGGCTGCCGTGGAGCTGGGGCTAAGGGCAGGCGGGGGCCACTGGAGGGAAGAAGGCAGTGAGGGTGCCTGGCCACAGCCAGACTCCCACGGGCTCGAGAGCGTCACTCTGAAAGGGACAATGGCCATGGAGCCGTGCAGAGGTGAAGCTGCACCCGGGCTAGGGCTCGGCCGGGATGCCTCTAAGAAATCAAGTTGCACCGACGACCTGCCTGTCCCCAAATGGGCCCGGGGGACCGGTCACACTGCCGCTCGAAAGCTGAGGAAAAGCCTGTTTACAGAGCGCGTGTGGCTCGGAGCCTGGCCTCCGAGAACCCCACCCCTGCCCCGAGCTGGGTGAGCCTGTGGTTCCAGTTGTGCCTCCACTCCCGGGGACAGGCGCCCCAGGCCCCGCCCCACAGGGCTGCTCTGTGACCACTGGCAAGCCCACTCAGGCCTTGTCAAGACCCACACCCTTCCCCGCACCTGTGTCCAAGTCCCCCTTCTCCGCCCCCGCCCCATCCCCGCGAGCAGCACCCTCTGCTCACTGCGGGGCCTTGTTAGCAAGTCACTAAACTTGACATATTCTCGAGAAAGATTTGTCTAAGAAATATCTTTTTCAAAAAATACGCCCAAAGCTGAGTCTATGTGTAAAATGTACCTGGAGCCCAGCGATCTCTCTAGAGACCCTCACCCCTGCCCCAGGGCCCCTCCTCGCCGCACGGTGCGCCCCTTCAAGAGCCCCCTTCAAGAGCCCGCTTCAGCCCCTTGCTGTTGGGGGGGGGGGTCCCGAGGCTTCCACTCTCAGCAGGAACTGGAACCACAGATCCCCAGCACCACCCCGCTGCACCATCTCCCCAGCTGCCTGGATGCCCTGGGAGCAGCAGGGGCCTTTGCTCTGTGTGTGCTCCCCTCTGGGACCACCTGCCTGGCCAGGTGGCATCTGCTCAGAGAACGCACAAGAGCAAAACTGCGTGGGGGCCTGGGCGCCCAGTAACAGGGAGCCCATCACTGGGGACAGGGGGTCCACGCAGCCGGAAGGAAAGCAGCCGTCTACACGTGGCCGTGCACGGGCGCGTTGCGGGACTGGGGCCTCAGAGGAGGAATAACGCCTACGGAGGTGTGAATCGACCCCGTGGTGACATCTCACCAACAGGGAGAAGCTTCAGCTCTTCTCTGGCTGCTCCTCAGCGAGAGTCCCTGCCCCCCACCCCGGTGTATGAAGACGGCTGTGCATCAAGAAACTGCTGGGAAATTCCCGCTGATCCGGCGCCCCCTGCTGGCACTACATCACTCACTCTCCCTAGACAGAACTAAACAGTAGCGATTCGGCAAAAATGGCCACAAATCCGCTTTCTTCAAAGTCAACTCCACTTCTTAAATCGCAAACAACTCATCTTAACTGCTTGGGAAGGCGAGGGGCTGAGGGCTGCCCCAGCTCCGCCTCTCTGCCCGCAAGCGCCCCGTACGAGGGCCAGCTGCCGGCATGGACCTCAGCGTGAGCCCCTTGCGCTCCGGTACCCTGCTCTGGATGGTCAACTCAGAACAGGGGGGCAGGGGGCCCCTGAGGGAAGCCTTCGAGAGGAGAAACAGCCAGCAGATGGAGTGAGGGCAGAACTGGGCTGCTGACGCCTGCCCGCCTGCCCACCGCCCAGGGAGAGGTCTCATTTTAGCACAAGCAGTGACCTGGACCAGCCAGTCCAGCCTCCTCAACCTACAGATGAGAACCCGGCAGCCAGTGAAGGGCCTGCTCGGGCCCACACGGCCAGCAGGGCCCAGACCCAGATCTCGTCGCAGCACAGTCAGAACCAGAAACTCCTAACTTAAGGGTATAAACACTAGACCAGAAGCCCTAGTGGGGCAAGGGCTGTGTCCCCCCTCAACAGTGCCTGGCACACAGCAGGTGCTCAGTAAACACTTACTGAACAAATTAACCAAGGATGCCATTTAGCTTAAAACGGAGACCAGACCATCTGAAGACCTGCCCAAGAGAAGCCGAGGAGTAGGATTTCCAGCTGACATACTTACTTCTCCCGTCATATCAGTCAGAAAGCAAAACCACAGCAACTGGTCCACAGAGAATTTCCCACAAAGAACTACTAACCAGGAATCAGAGAACTGAAAGGGCAGAAAGAGACTCCAAGATGCCAGGACGGGAAGCGGCTGCACCCCCGGGGCTGGGACAGTATGGGAAGAGGAGGACTTATTTTAACTCTGCAGCCAGATGAGGGGCAGGTGGGACCCGGACCTCGGACCTCAGAGGGGGCACAGGCAATGGCTGGTGTCTGGGGGGTGACAAGGCCCTGGACAAGGCGGGGAAACCGCAAACTGGACTCAGCGGCAGCGGCAGGAGGACCCTCCTCCTCTTGCCTGGCCGCTGGGAGCAGAGCCAGGTGGGGACCCACCTGGCAAGGGGAAGAGGGCACAGACTCCCTTCCCAGAGCCCATCACAGAAGGCGGGCTTGGGGCTGAGGGACAACAGCAGAGTAACAAGCACAACTTGTGAGATCTGGTTGCTACAAAACTCTCCATATCAGGAAGAATTCTAAGCCCCAAATCAAATCAATTCTAAAATCAACAAAATTCCATTTCCAACACAACACTGGACAAACACAGAGCGGTGACTCTAGAATAACGTGTGGGGGCTGAAGAAGGGCTCCTGGTCACAGTGAATCACCTTCTCGAGAAAGAAGCCAAGACTGGGTGTCCTGCTCAAGGAAGAAAAGGGTGAATATGTAGGAAAGGACATCCAACTCGAGACAGAAAATTAAGGAATATGTTTGTTTATTCAATAAATATCTAAGAGCCAGGCAGTCATCAAGAGTGAAAACCTTAAAAAGACAGAAACAAGGTGTGTGGCAAAACTTCCAAGCCAATAAAGGAGGTGATGAAGAAAGCAGGAAAACCAACAACAGCCTTGAAAACAAAACACAAACAAAGGCAGGAAAGGAGGAGAGAGTCTAGGAAAAAACAGACTTACAGAAAGTGCACAGTAACCTCACGGAACCAAAACTACACATGCCAGTAATCCCAATAAATATAAATGGACTAAAGTTGCCAATTTATTACAGTGTTACTCTTGAATCTCAGAATGTCAAATTGGATCAGGAAAAACATCCAACTACCTGCCACTCATAGTAACAATCCTAGAACGTGGAGAAATGGAAAAGTTTAAAGAAAAGGACAGAAAATGCTGACTCAGAGAAAGCTTGTGTAGCTATGTTAATAACAGACAAAATAGATCTCATCCCTAATAGGGTTTTTAAATAAGAGATTCAATACACCAAAAAGGAAGAAAGTGAGGAAGAAGAGGAGGAAAAGGGGGAGAAAAATGCCACCATTGATTTTATAACTTTATGAGGTTAGAATAAACTTGATATCAAAACCAGACAAAAACAATGAGAGATGGGAACACTATAAGACAGTTTTACTCATAAAGACAGATTCAAAACTTTTACAAAAATATTAGCAAACCAAACCCATTAGTGTATAAAAAGATAAGCACAAGTTAGGCTTATCTCAGGAATGCAAGCATGGTTCAATATTCAAAACTCTATCAGTGTAATATACCACGCTAGCATTTTAAAGGAGGAAGCCCATTTGACTGTCTCAATGAACACAAAAAGAACCAAAAAAGAAAGGCCAAAATTCAACACCCATTCATGATGACAAGTATTAACAAATACGAACAGAAGTAATCCTGGCAAGGCAGCTGCACAAAGAAAGCAGTGAATCAACTGTACTTTTATATATCACAAAAGTTAACATTTACAATTTTTAAGTAGGTACCCATTTACAATAGTAAGAAAATGTATAAGGTACCTAGGACTAAATCTGGCCAAATCATCTAAGAAAAAAATCTAACAACATTTATGAAGGTAGCTATAAAACTTTACTGAACGAAAATAAATAAAACCAAATAAATGAAGAGAGGTACCATTTTCATGGATAGGAAGACTCAATATCCTACATATGTCAGTTCTCCCAATAAAAAAAGTCAATAGCATTTTATTTTTTGGAGAATTTATTAGCTGATTGTAAAATCTATATGAAAGAGCAAGGCTCAAGCAAAGCCAAGATCAGATAAGGTGATTTGGCCTATCAGATACGAAGACTTACTACAAAGGTACAATCTTGAAGGTAAAGTGCAGTTGGGGTATTGACAGTGGAGGACAGAGAACTGAGACCCACGTATGTGAACACACAGCACACGGCAGAGGGCACCACTGGGCCTCGTGAGAGCCTGAATTTAGTGCTCCAACAACTGGTCGTCCACATAGAGGAAAAAATGTACTTGCCACCACCTTATTCCATTCACAAAAATCAACTCCAAAAAATTTTAGGGGAAAAAAAGGAGAAAATCTTTCTGTCCTCAGGGTAGTAGTGAATGTGTTAGGTCAAAAGTGCAAGATAAAGGCTGACAAGCTGGATGACATTAAAGTGAATAACTTCTGTTCATCAAAATGCCACAGCAGGGCTTCCCTGGTGGCGCAGTGGTCGAGAGTCCGCCTGCCGATGCAGGGGACGCGGGTTCGTGCCCCGGTGCAGGAGGATCCCACATGCCGCGGAGCGGCTGGGCCCGTGAGCCGTGGCCGCTGAGCCTGTGCGTCTGGAGCCTGTGCTCCGCAACGGGAGAGGCCACAACAGTGAGAGGCCCGCGTACCGCAAAAAAAAAAAAAGAAAAAGCCACAGCACACGGAACATGGAAAGGGCATTCATGGAACGCTTGTAATCGGCAAGGGCTAATAGCCAAAATCTGTAACTCCTACCAATTAGAGAGAAAGACAACCCAACAGAAAAATGGGCAAAGTTTTCAGTAGGTCCCTCACAAAGAGGAAATCAAATCTCGGTGCTCGAGGGAATGCAAACTAAAGCCGCAACAAGATACATTTTACAACTAATAGATTGGCAAAAATTGGAGGAGTCTGGCGAAGGCAAGCTTCGGCAAGGATGTGGAGCGATCTGAGCTCTTACAGTAGCTGGGACGGGACTGCCAGGAAAACAGCACGTTTCTGCACAGTTACAGCATTCTGAGCAAATTGTACTGAGACTTGGGACCTGTACTAAAAGTTTCCACGTCCTGGGACTCAGCAGTTAAATTATGACCAAAGAGATGGTGAGAACTCCAGGTGAGACTGACATTTCAAAGGAATGAGGCCTGGAACACCTCCCAAAGAGGCTGATCTTCTGTCCCTCCTGAAGACACCCACCTGCACTGCAAAGGGTGAGAGGAGAGACCCAGGATTTTTCCCCTGTCTAGAAAGAGGATTTGCTTAGAGTAACAGTTTCTCTCCCCCTTAAGGAGGGGAAGGGGGCAGCACGTGTATAATCTCCTGGATCCCTGTTTGGGGAGTTGAGGGGTGATACCCAATGTGGTTCTCATTGCTCCAGTCCAGGGCAAGGACTGGGCACGGGGGAACCACTGTCGTATTGTACATCAGTAATTAAAGCTGTGTCTGCTCCAGAGACCTGTCTACTGTCAATATGAACGGATACAGAGACCAAAAGCTTAACACCCGGCCCTGATACAAACCAGCCATTCCATTCTTTGGATAGACCCTGAGAAATGCCTTCATATACACGCCTGGAGACGTGTGCGAGAATGTTCACCAACGCATCATAGTCATTTTGTGTGTGTGTGTGTGCGCGCACACGCGTGGGTGTGTGATGGTGGTACGCCCACACGATGGAATGTTACATAGTTAGAATGGTGAACTGCAGCTGCAGATGGTATCATGGATAAATCTTTGAAATGATGTTCAGTGATTTCAAAACAGGTTGCATGAGACTGTGTTATAAAGCCATTTTTATAAAGCTGAAGAAACAGCAAAACTAATCAATAAGGGCTTCAAGCACTTCAAACACTTCTGATTCTGGCAGTGGCCACTTAGCTCTGAATATTCTCCCTTTTCCTGGAAACTATACAAAACCAAAGAACAGTAAGGGGTGGCATTGCTTTGTGTCTCTGCTCCTTTGCTCCCGTTTCCTTCACCTCAGTGTCCCCCACTCTCCGTCCTACAGACTGCGTCCAGCTCTGGGAAGCCTTGCCCTGCCTATTCCAGGAGGGCCCAAGCGCTTCTCCCCTGCTCCCCCTAGCGCCTCCACCGGCCTGGGTCTCAAGGTCCACACGCAGCACCGAGCCCCCCAGAGAGCGCTCAGTGCACGTGGTCAGAAGGAAGGCCTTGCGCAGAGCGAGCCCATAGGGAGCTAAGGAGCCCAGAGTGCCCTTCCCAGCCCGGCCCCGGCCCCTCTGCCCGGTGGTGTTGTCTCCCCAGACCGCTGACTCTCTCTCCATTGTTCGCTTCCTTTCCTCTTGCTTGGGCAGAGAGTGATGCAATGTTGCCCAAGGGCATTGTTTACAAGGCGTGAAGATCAAAGCTGCTGTTTTTAGAGGGAATTATATCATGGGGCCCTAACCTGGCCTTTTTAGTATTCTCCAGAATTTTTTTAGAATCTATTTTAAAACTTCCTCTCATTGTACTAGAAAAACTGCGCAAGATCTGTCTGTTGAATCCAATACTCTCCTGGCTGGATAGCTGATGATGTCATTAGCAATGCCATAGAAATACCACTACAGCTTCCAGTACCAATCCTCACTTTGCTCTCATTAAAAGAATTAAGAAAGTAATTTTCATTTGTTTCTCCGAAGGCATTATTTTTAGTAAGTAAAATATGTTCAGATTCCCATAATAAAAAAATCAAAACAACACAAAATAAAATTATAGTGTCCTGGACGCTTCCCAGCTTTCACTTACTAACCTGAGGTAACTACTACTATCTGTTTGGAGTTCCTTTTAATTTTTTCTGTATACTTACATATAAATATATGCATGCTTTAAAATGTCACAGGTTTATTTGGAGGGTATTGAAATACGTTACACAAAAGCGGGATCATAGTAAATATGTACATGTGACCTGCTTTTTCGCTTCGGGCGTCTTGGGGAGCTTTCCACATGGGTAATACTCCACGCCACCCCCCATGGCAGAGCCCAGAGCCACAGTCCCCTCTCAGTGATGGACATCTGGGCTGCATACCTGCCTGTGCAGCCACACTTCCCAGCCCCCCTTGCAGCAGGGTGCAGTCACGTGACAGGCCTGGACAATGAGAAGCAGCAAGAGCTTGTGCAGCTTCTGCTGGGGCTCCACTGCTCCCTCCCCGCTCCTGCAGGCTCCCCCCTCCACCGCTCCCTCCCCCCTCCTGCAGGCTCCCCCCTCCTGCAGGCTCCCCCCACCTCCTGCAGGCTCCCCCCTCTCCTGCAGGCTCCCCCCCCTCCTGCAGGCTCCCCCCACCTCCTGAGGCTCCCTCCTCCTCCTGCAGGCTCCCCCTCCTCCTGCAGGCTCCCCCCACCTCCTGCAGGCTCCCCCCTCCTCCTGCAGGCTCCCCCCACCTCCTGAGGCTCCCCCCTCCTCCTGCAGGCTCCCCCCGCCTCCTGCAGGCTCCCCCCTCCTCCTTCAGGCTCCCCCCACATCCTGCAGGCTCCCCCCTCCTCCTGCAGGCTCCCCCCTCCTGCAGGTTGGAATGTAGCGGAAGCTGTGTCTCCGTCTGCACCTTCAACTGGAGGCACAGCCGGGAACCTGGCTCCTGATGAACGGGGAGCCTCCACACCAGCCCTGGGCAGCCCCACCCAAACTCTTAACAAACTTAATAAAATGGAAAAGCATCCATTTATAAACATTATTTAACTCTCGTCAACAATGTCATACACTCGGCTAAGTCTACGAGTGATGCCCTCCCAGCCCCCAGCCCAATATCTCAGGGCTCCCCAAGGAGGAAACAGTTCAGGAGCGTTGCCCGGGTCAGCGCACTAGGAGTCAGAGCATTGGGTGTGACTGGGAGGAGGTGGGAAAAGTGGGCCTTCTCTTTGGCCGGTTTCCCTCCAGGCTTCCACAGGAGTGAGGGGTCCCAGAAAGCCGGGATCTGGCCTGAGCTAGGGTATAAAGGACCAAGAAGACAGTGACAAAGCCCTCGTAAAGGAGCATCCTGCAAAGGTGACTGACTGGACAGAGAACTGGTAGGACTCAGACCAGCTGGTGACTGAGTGCAGTGCTGTAGCCCCTCTGAGAGCTGGCTTGCTTTGTGCGGACACAACAGAAAGGCTGCGTGCCAGACGTTCAAAGGGAACGTTTAATACAAAGAGCTGTCAGTATAACATGGAAGCAATCATAAACACAGAGACCACTAAAGACCGTCCTAGGGCTGCAAGAGAGACAGAGACAGAAACAGAGAAGAGAGCGAGGGCGCTATCGGGAGGGCGTCCTGGCAGTGGCCGCTCCCCAGGCCTGGGGTCAGGTGTGCTTGCCCCTCACTGGTCACAAGCAACACCCCTCAGGGGCACAGGCGGCCAAGGCTGGCTTAAAAGGAGAAGCTGGGAGGGGGGGTGAGAAGTCCACTAGGGGTGTGAAAAGCTCCAAGGTTTCCCCAGAACCCACGAGGCCATGGAGGGCTGTGCCCACGCGCAGCGCTGCGGCTGCACCGGCAGGAGTGGAGGCCCAAGCGGGGCGATCAGCTGCCTGGCTGAGCACTGAAGGCTCCACACACACAGGCCCCTTGGCAAAGACCGAGACGGACCGGCTCCAGGCATCGAAGGAGATCTCTGCCCCGTCCGTCACTAGCTGACCTCTAAGCGAACCAAGCCGAGACCTCGTGGCCACACACAACAAAGAATGCACCGGACAGAATTTGCTCAGAAAAGCCCCTTAACAAACAACAACAAACAGCAAGGAGGGGAGAGCGCATCTCCGCTCCCAGGACAGCTGCGCACTGCGCAGGGCGCCCTGCTGAGTTTCTGGGTTGCGCGAAGATCAGATGTTGTGTGCAGAGGGCGCCAGATGCTGGGCTGAGCCAGGCGGCCGAGTCTCTCGCCTCTTAGTGCCCAGCGCACACCTCTTTGCCAGCGCCGGACCCTGGAGCTGGGCCTTGCAGACGGTGCTCTGCCGGCGCGGGCTCGACGGCCGGCTCTGCCAGCGGGGCTGCGCTGGTTCCCGTCGGGCTGTTTTCCGGGCGGCGGGAGCAGGCTGTGCCCGCATCCTGCTCAGGGCCATCGTTCTCCGGCAGCCTGTTCCCCGGGCAGCCCTGGCTGCAGCCCCACAGCCTCCTCCCCTTGGTGCTAAGCCTCCGCCTTGTTGCCACCCTTGCCCCTCTGCTGCCTCCTCCCTGGGGTTCCGTTAGCGCTCGCTTGGCAGTGGGCCACCTCTGGTCTGGCTACCGATTCTTCAGGCTAACGTCTCCCTGTTCAAATCGCTGGTGTGTTTTCTGTCTCCTGGCCAGATCCTGGCGGACACAGCCTGATTTTGCACAGAGTAAGACACTGAAGCCACTGTCACCACGGAGAGGAACTGACAGTAACTCCGGACACCGACTGCTCGACCTTCCACAGCCTCTGGCCCCTCCCCGTCCTGCTCCTAACGCCTCTTCCTCTTCGCATTTCCAGCACTTCCTTCCTCATCCCTTCCTGGCCTGTCCTCCGCTCATCCTGACAAGCCGCCAGCCAGCTCGAGCCAGGCCAGGAGGGACACCAGGAGGCCCACCTTAGGATCCTGGAAGCTTCTGCCGCTCCAGCAGGGGCTGTGGGATTAGACTGCACTAATAATGCAGGGGAACCCAGTTAGCAAAGACAAATGGATACACTTCCAGAGATTAGAGCTGGAACGCAATACAATACAATTTATTACTACTTATTTTTAGATAAATCATGTGTCCCATCACGTCATGAAAGGAACGCCACCTGACTGTGGGCAAGTCGCTCGATGGGTATAAACCCTACTCTCCTTGTCAGTAAGATAATGAGCTCATAGGGCAAATAAGGAAATAAAGCACACTGCAAACACTGAACGCTACACTGCTACTTTCCAGCACTGGGAGCATCAGTCCCACGTCAAGCACTTCATTCTTTTGTTACAGTATAAGCAATAACAGCCAATACCTTCATTTTCACTACATTTTTGTTGAAGGTTAAAGAACATTAAAAAGAAGCCCAAGGCCCTCCTAAGTATAATCCACTGCTCTCTGACAAAGGGGCAAAGACAATACAAGGGAGCAATGATTGTCTTTTCTACAAACGGTGCTGGAACAAGAGATAACCGCATGCAAAAAAAAAAGTGAATCTAGATACAGACCTTTAACTCAAAACGGATCATAGACCCGGATGTAAAATAAAAAACCATAAAACTCCTAGAAGATAGCACAGGAGGAAACCCAGATGACCGTGGGGTTAGTGATGCCTTTTTGGTACAACACCAAAGGCACGATCCACCAAAGAAAGAATTGATAAGCTGGACTTCATTAAAATTTAAAACTTCTACTCTGTGAAAAACAATATCAAGAGAATGAAAAGACAAGCCACAGAATGGGAGAAAATATTTGCAAAAGACACATCTGATGAAGGACTGCTACTCAAAATAAACAAAGAACTTAGGTGGCGCAGTGGTTAAGAATCCGCCTGCCAATGCAGGGGACACGGGTTCAATCCCTGGCCCGGGAAGATCCCACATGCCGTGGAGCAATGAAGCCCGTGCGCTACAACTACTGAGTCTGCGCTCTAGAACCCACGAGCCACAACTACTGAGCCCGTGTGCCACAACTACTGAAGCCCACACACCTAGAGCCCGTGCTCCGCAATAAGAGAAGCCACCGCAATAAGAAGCCCGCGCACCACAACGAAGAGTAGCCCCCGCTCGCCGCAACTAGAGAAAGCCCGCACACAGCAACAAAGACCCAACGCAGCCAAAAATAAAAACAAATAAATTTATATTAAAAAAAGGAACTAAAGGCCTATTTCTTAAAAAAAAAAAAAAAAAAACTCAACAGTAAGAAAACAAACAATCTGTTAAAAATAGGTCAAAGATCTCAACAGACACCTCACCAAAGAAAATATACAGATGACAAGTAAGCATGTGAAAAGATGCTCAACCTCACATGTCATCAGGGGAGATGCAAAGTAAAACAACACTACCTGCCACTACCTACGTGTCAGGACGGCAAAAACACTGAACACTGACACCACCAAACTGGGGCCCAAACGTGAAGCAACAGAAACTTTCATCACTGCTGGTGGGAATGCAAAACGGCGCAGCCACTTTGGAAGACAGTTTCTTACAAAGCTAAACATTCTCTCACCACACGAGCCAGCAATCCCACTCCTTGGTACTTACCCAGAGGAGTTGAAAACTTATGTCCACACCAAAACCTGCATGCGCACAGATGTTTATAACAGTTTTACTCAAGTTGCCGGAACTTGGAAGCCACCAAGGTGTCCTTCAGAAGGTGAATGGATACATAAACTGTGGTACCTCCAGATAACGGAATAGTACTCAGTGCTAAAGAGAAATGAGCTATCAAGCCATGAAAAGACATGGAGGAACCTTCAATGCATATCACGAAGTGAAAGAAGCCAATCTGAAAAGGCTACAGACTGTATGATTCCAACTATACGACAGCTGGAAAAGGCAAAACTACGGAGACAGGGAAAAAAATCAGTGGTTGCTGGGGGAGAGCAGGGGAGGGCTGAACAGGCAGAGCACGGAGGACTTTTAGGGCAGTGAAACCACCCTGTCTGATTCTACAATGGTGAATACACGTCACTATAATCTGCTCAAGCCCACAGAATGCGCACCAGCGACAGCGACCCTAACATAAACTATGGACTCCGGGGTTACTGACTGTGACAAAGGTACCCTCTGGTGAGGGATGCTGATGGTGGCAAGGCTGCACGCCTTTGAGGGTAGAGAGAACTCTCTGTGCCTTCCTCTCAATTTCATTATAAACCTAAAACTGCTCTTAAAAATAAAGTCTTTAAGACAAGAGAGACGACGAAGCCCAAGGTTTGACTCATGAGCCTGCTTCGTCCTGACTGCTGAGCCTTAGACAAGTCACTCAGCCCTCAAGGACCGGTCACCTCGCCTGGAGAGCAGGGAGCGCGGCACCCTGTCTCTGGGCCTCCTGAGGTCAGAGGCCCTGTGGGGAGTCTAAGGCTTGCCACCAAGTGAACGGGCATGAGGGTGCACCGCAGTCTGCCAGACAGACACCATTTATTCCTGCCAGTGTCACAATTCACAGGCACAGTGGCAATGGAGAAAACCCATTTGTGGGTTCTGTTCAAAGAGGTGGTGAATTCCCCAATTTCTGATAACATTTTAGCCACCTTCCAGGGCCTTCCCTCCCTAAGCCCTCCCCCAACCAGGGAAGCCCAGGCCGAAGCTGCCGCCCACGCCGCCCACACTGCCCACACCGCAGGTGAAAGGAGACCCCAGCCCATGCAGTTCCACCGAGGGAACAGGAGGGAAGGTGCGCACAAGGGCAGAAGTCCCGCTAGCCCGGCCACTGTAGGAATTCAGTCAAAGCCTGCATGACGACAACTGTGTTTTACACAAAAGCACAAATCTATGCTCAGATACATCACGGTGCTACATGGTCGTTTAGGGGAGCTAAAACTACGGGAGACCTGTCCTTTCCTTCGTCTTTAAGTTTTCTCTGAGGTGTTCTACGATGAAAACTAGTAAGACTTGGGAAGGGGACGGATCCTGAACAAAACGTTCAACAAACTCCACAGCCCAGGCCACAGCGCTCCTCCAGCCTTTGGAGGGTTTTCCTGTGGGATTTTCAGCTGCTGGGAACAAAATGTGAACAAACGCAGAAAAGGTGTTTTAAATCACAAAGGTCCTCTGAGAACGGTTCCTTCCAAGCCAGCCGAGCTGAGGGCCAGCCCTCCTCTCACCGCGGCTGCGTCTCAGCCTGCCCCGCCAGCACAGATGCCAGCACCGCCCCAGCCTGCCAGGGCCAGCCCTCCTGCTGTGCTGAGTCCCTCCCCGACTCCGAACCAAGCTCCTGGCCCCGCCCCCAGCTGTTTGATGCTCAAGCCACAAGCCACTGCCAACTTCAGCTGGCGTTTTTCTCGTAGCAGGACTTTCTCAATGAAGGAAACACCAAGGTGAAGCTCCCCGTCCTGAAGCGACCAGTCTCTGTGCTTCAGAATTTTCTCGCTTCAAAAGGGCCTGAGGCCTCAGCCACTGGGGCCAGAGACGAAGTGGGCTTCAAAGGGGCTGCCGGAACAGGCCCCTCCAGCACCCACGGCAGAAGGAAAGGGTGGGCAGCGGGGAGGAGGGCCTCCCTCTGGCCAGGGGGTCACCATCTCTTCCACCACCACCTGTCCCACCTGACGTCCCGCCCCACCCCACCCAGAGCCAGGGCAAATCCAGGCAGACGTGCCCTGAAGCCGACATAGGCCGCCAGGGCAGCCAGAGGAAGGCAGGACTGGGAACTGGGCAATGAAGGTGCCGTCGCACATCAGTAACTGACCGAGTTATGAGAGCACGCTCACCTTCCCTGACCCTCCCCTAACAGGCTTACCTTTTTGTCTTCCTTAGTCTTTCTAACATTTCGATGGGGGCCGAAAATGTTCTGCATCCCGAGAGCCTTCCTGGCCCAGTCCCTTTTCTGGGTGCTGGGCACGGGCTGCGCGGGGCTGCCCTCCAGCCGGTAGCGGTCAGCGGGAATCTTGCTCATGGGAGGGGGCAGTGTGCCACAGTTGATGCTGGACCAGCCGTCGGTGGAGTCCGTGTAAGACTCCTGGTCGCTGGTGTGCCCGCACTGCCACTCCTGCAGGACGTGGACCGGGAGCCACCGCTGGCCAAAGCCACCACCGGGGCCCGCAGCGCCCCTCTTGGAAGGAGGAACCGAGCACCGCAAGGATGCCGGGGGGCCTTCCACGTGAGGAGTGGGCCCCAGGTGCTTACCGAGGTCCCGGCACCTGTCGGCCTGCGGAGCGGCCTCAAACGGGGCCCCCTCGGGGTCGTGGCTGAAGGCCCCGTTCCAGGGGCCGCCCCAGGGCTGGGAGCCCCGCCCGACCACACCCTCCCAGGCGCTGCCGCTGGGGCCGTGCCTGCTCGAGCTGGCGCCCAGGTCCAGCACGAGCACCCGGCTGCTTCTGTCCTCGTGGGTGAAGTTCCCGATGCCGCTGTCGCTGTTGCTGCTGGTGCTGGTGTTCTGGTGAGCGTCTGCGTCCCCATCCGCAAAGGCCCGGGCCCGCACGCCCTCAATCAGTTCGCCCATGTCCCGGTACAGCACGGAGATGAACTGCAGGACTGGAAGCGAGGACGCAGGGAACTCCAGGCAGCCGTTGGTGTCAGGGTCGGCTGTGCACTCAAACCCGAAGCGCCGGGCGATGCCCTGGTGGATCTTGTGACTGAACAGGTCCGGGTCCACCATGAACACGTGGCAGGACGTCCGCAAAGCGCCCTCCTCCTCCTGCGCCAGGCTCCCGTCGTCGGCCGCCTGCATGGTCACCAGCCCGAAAAACCTCCTGTCGTCTGGGCACACGGCGCTGAATGCCAGCCTCTCGGCCGGGTATCGGGCCACGACAGCGGCCTTGTCCGTGCAGAGCTGCACGCAGTCGTGCATGATCTGCATGGTCACCAGCGAGTGGATCTTCTGCTCGGCCCGCAGGCGCCGCAGGCAGCCCCGGATGGCCTGCACGCTGTCCGATTCCAGGCTGCAGCTGGTGGACGGCAGCTCGATGGAGCCCAGGTAGCCCACAACCATGGCCACGTTCAAAATGCTCGCGTCCACCCCAAAGTCTTCGTGAGTCTCCAGCCCAACGCTGAAAACAGAATCATCATTCACAACTCCCGGTATCTCCTCCTTAGATAGCAGGCTGGTATTTGGATTATTTACACTTTCATGGCCAAGGTCAAATCGCCCAGTGGCTGATTCTGAAAGGGATCTTTGTTTCAACTTCAAGGGCTCTGAACTGCTTGCCCGAAGACCGGGGTTTTCAAAGATCATGCTGAGAATCCCTCCGGACTGCATTTCCTCAACGACCCTCTCTGCTCTGTTTATACCTAATGCCTTCGAGTCGAGCTTGGGCTTCAGCCAGCCTTTTCCTTCATAAAATCCAACCTCTTCATCACTGGAGCAGGACTCCAGGTGGCCGATGCCCTCACCAATCACCATGTGCAGGACACCAGAACATTTCCCAATTAACTTCACCACGTCCTCATGGGATGCTGTCTTCACGTTGATCTCGTTGACAGCAAGTATCTGGTCGCCAGCACGGAGGCCCACAAAATCCGCAGGGCTGCCTCTCATGACACAGCTGAGCACACAGGGCGCCTGCCCGGAAAGCGCAAATCCGTACCCCGCCCTTCCTCTGGCCACCTCCACGCTCCGCATCCGGGGGGGCGCCGTCCCGAGCAGCGGCCGCTCCCCCAGGTCCCCCGCTCTGTACATCTCAAAGTGCTTCCGAGACCAGGAGCATAGCTCACTACGCCGGCGGATCCGTGGTTCAGGGAATGCTGGAAGCTACCATAGTTCTCCTTGAAATAATGCCCTAAGGAAGAAGAATAAAGAGCTCGTTGTTAAAGATCTCATATTTATACTGCTTACTGCTACTACCCAAACATAAAAAGATAACTCACAACAAAACCATCACAGGGGGGCTTCCCTGGTGGCGCAGTGGTTCAGAGTCCTCCTGTCAATGCAGGGGACACGGGTTCATGCCCTGCTCCGGGAAGATCCCATATGCCACGGAGCGGCTAGGCCCGTGAGCCATGGCAGCTGAGCCTGCGCGTCCGGAGCCTGTGCTCCGCAACGGGAGAGGCCACAACAGTGAGAGGCCCGCGTACCGCAAAAAAAAAAAAAAAAAAAAAAAACCATCACAGGAAGAGTCTCTCGTTGCCACACAAATGTCAACGTGAAGGAGACACACTACCTCTGTGCAAATCTTAAAGTCAGCCTAAGAAATCTTCCAGAGCAGAAGGCCTTTCCCAGGGCTGGTGTCCTCCCCAACTCGGATCTCGCCAAGGCTAATCCCACCCCGGGTTTGAGGAACACAGGACTCCCGCAGAATCTGCTTCCTCCCTGTCTGGATGGAAAGAGGAGAGCCCTTGGACCCTAATCACTCAAGGGTGTGGTCCAAGAACCAGTGCCCAGCTCCCCGGAGCTCCCTGCCATGCACTGAGCCAGGGGCAGAGCCGAGGGTGGAAAGGCAGCTGCGTGACCCCTAGTCCAGCCCCGTCTTTGATCACAAGCTCCCTCCACGCAAAGTTCTCCCCCAGGAAGGGTTGTCAGCTTGTTTTCCCTCATATCCACCACCCTCGCTCAAGTAATTTATTTTGAACAAAGCACCGCGTGGAGAAAACACATTAGTCTGAAATATAGGGTTGGCCAAAAAAGTTCGTTTGGGTTTTCCCATAAGATGTTACAGAAAAACCCAAAGGAACTTTTTGGCCAACCTGATACTATAGGGGCTGCCTGACAGCACAGAGGAAACAACCAAAAAGAGCAAAGGAATTTAAACTTAACTGTTCCAGGGGGATGACTTCACAATAGAAAGTAGTGGTTGTCACTGAAAAAAAACCCATGTCGGGATCCCCAAGACCACCGCTGGGCTTCCAACAGGAGGACACGCAGGGCTCACGTATACTCAAGGCTCTGATCCATCACAGTGAAAAGCTGTGAAGCAGAACCACTGAAGGGAGAGGGCCTGGGGGCGAGGTCCAGAGGAAACAGGCACTAGCTTCCAGAACCCCGTCTCGTGGAGTCACGCGGGCCACGCTCCACCCCCGAGCGACACGCTGTCCCCAGGGAAGCTCGTCAGAGACTCAGAACCGGGGCTCTCATTGCGGGCCCGCAGGCTCCGCGGGCCCCTCTGCCGGGCACACACCGAACTCCAGCCCCGGGGAGGGGGGAAGGGTGTCAGCACAGACACAGCAGGGGAGGCCCAGGGAGCCCCCCATCCCAACACCCCAGCTCCCGGACGCCAGCCCAGGGCCAGCCCCGCACACAGGCCTCGCAGAGGGCAGCAGCCAGGCCCGCTGGGAGGACTCCTCTCCCCACAAAACCCTTTAGAGATCACTTTGAAAAGCAATACAGTGAATGATTGTATTGTGAAGATCCAAAACATAAGAGAACATGTTTTTTAAAGAGTATATGTTTTTTAAATAATTGTTTTAAAGTTGTCAGGAGAAACTCTCACGCCTTGGGATAAAGTTTCCAGTAACAGAAGCGTAACTCAGAGTAACTGATGTATACACACCAAAAAGTGAAAGAACTGGACAAAATGGCAAGTATACTATTCGATGACTCCAGCAGCAGCTGCAAGTGACAAAACACTGACATGCAGGTCGCATGCTTGAGTAGAATTATTTCATGACAGTAAGAGTGGAAAGACAATTTATTTATAAACTACCATGTTATTCAATATCTAAGTGATACTAAATTAATCATTTAAATATTAGGACTGGAATTTATTTAATATTCACCATTAAAAATGTGTATATTAAAGTCTGCCATGAACTATGCTTTAGGGTCTTCTCATTGGATCTTCTAAAGGGGTGTGGGCTACACAACACCCCAGAGGCGCCACATCCAGATCCCTGGAACCTGTCACCTCATGTGGCCGAGGGGACCTTACAGATGTGATGGAGTGAAGGGTCCCGAGATGGGAGGTCACCCTGGATTCGCCGGGGGCGGGGAGGGGGGCCGTGATCACAGGGTCCTGGCAGAGGGAGATGGGAGGGCGGTGGGAGGGAGGAGTCAGAGAGCAGAGCAACGGGCCTGGAAGGGGGGGAAGGGGCCTCCCCGGGGGCCTCCAGGAGGAACCAGCCTTGCCCGCACCCGGCACTGATTCTGGACTCCTGGCCCCAGACTGTAAGGGCGTAAATCTGAGTTGTTTCAAGCCACTGAGTTTGTGGTCACTTGTTTCAGCAACCACTGGAAAACTCGCAAAAGGGGAATCGCCCTATTGGTGGGGAGAGGGGATGCAGTGCACGCGTGACACATCCCACCTGAAAAATGCTCACAACAGCGTCTGGCTCCCGGCAGTGTAGGCTGTCACCGTGAACTCACTGGGACAGGGTTAGCGAGGCCCTCCTGGTTCCTCCAGGAACAGAAAACCCCCGGCTTTCTCTTCCAAACAGTAACAGATGTTGCCTGTATGAAAAAAAATAATTTCCCAGTTTTATATGCAGAATTACTCCATGATTCATCCGACCACCGTGGAGTCACAACACTGTGTGACACAATATTCAATGACAGTCTTGTAGGTGGTTTACCCAAACATTTCTATTAGACTCTTACTGTCATGTTCTTCTATCGATTAAAAATAGTTTCTAATTCATACTAGTAATATCTTGATACCTAATAATCACATTTTGTAATCCAACCTACAGGTTAATTTTTCCTTAAACTGTACCAGTTAATAGTAAAACTGGTGGAACAGTGAAATTCAGAAGAAACCCCTGGGCGCTAGTTTCCAACCTCACCCAGCACGTCTGCCACCCGGGCTCCCGCTCTCGCTCCTGCACTCAGAGGCCCCGGCTTCCGAGCTCTGAGCAGAGGCCAGCCCCGACCCACTGCGCACGGCCCAGGTGATCCACACGTGGGTGACAGCACTTGCAACACCCCGACTTGAGACCGTCTGCTACGGGCTGAATGTTTGTGTCCCCAAATTCATACGTGGAGATGCTAACCCAGTGGGATGATCTGGAGGTGGGGCCTTTGACAGCGATCAGGTTGGATGAGGTCATGAGGGTGGAGCCCCCACGATGGGACTAGTGTCCTTATGGCTCCAGAGGAGACACGGGAGCCCCTGCGCTCTGCTCTTCACCATGTGAGAAACCAGGAAGTGGGTCTCACCAGACTCCGGATCTGCCAGCACCTTGATTTCGGACTTCCAGCCCCAGAACTAGGAGAAATAAACGCCTGGGGTTTAAGCCCCTCGGTGTAGGGAATTCTGCTACAGCAGCGGAGCGGACGAAGACATCATCTCATCAGCCAGCCTCCTTGTTTCGCAGAAAAGGTAACCAGGTCGGAAAGAAGTGCTTCTTCCAAGGGCCACCTCCCAATGGCTCAGTCAGCTAGGACACCAGGGCCTCCCCTCTCTGCACACCCCGCTACCACCATCAGCCACTCATCCTTCCAACCAACGAGATCTAGAAATAAATACCAGGTGCCTACCCCTTTCCACGGTTTAGATCTGGCACAAAATGAGTCCTGTCCTGATGAATTTCTCCACTCACAGGCACCGAGTGAATGCCTACCTGGGCCAGGCAGCGCCCCAGACCAAAAAGCTACAGAGAGGGTCCCAGCCCTGCCCAGCAGCCCGCCGTCCCCAGAGAGGGAGGGGCAAGAGGAGGCGAACAGCCATCACTCCGGAGCAGGGCGAGTGCCAGCCCCGGCCCTATGCTCGGGTGCCCAGGAGTCTGCGGCAGATGGGCCGGGAAAGCCATCCCAGGAGGGGGCGACTGGCACAGCCGCAGTTCAGCCTCCACCTCTGCCCATGAGATGGGCGATCTGTGGGGACAGCGCTGCGGGTCTCATGGCTGTGCCGCAAAGGCGACAGATGTTCACGGGGCAACAGGCCGAGCTGAGCACGGGGTCAAAAGACCAAAGCAACAAAGAACAACCACAACAGGGCGCAGAAACGAGCGGGAGGGAGAGAAACTGAGGACCAGGAGGCAGAAAGCACCCAGCGCACGGAGGAGAAGCGGGAAGTCCAGGAATAAGGGCAAGACAGCCCCGGAACGGCAGCAGTGGGGAAGCTGCACGGTCCACGGCGTGCACCACGCCGCTCTGGGGGCTTTACACTTAATAACTCATATGAGTGAAACGTCGCTATGATGTAGGTACGATTATTATTCTCATTTTGCAGATGAGGAAACGGAGGCACAGAGAAGTGAAGTAACTTGTCTTCAGCTGCACAGCTAATCAGTGTCAGAGGTGGACTTGAACCTGGCTGTTCTGGGCTTCCTCTCTCCCCATGCAGAAGGGCTCAGAGAGGAAGCGGAGCGGTGGTGGGACGCGCCCAGCAGCAGACCCCTGCTCCTCAAACCCATCCCCAAAGCCACTGTGTCCCAGCAGCTACCTACAACCACCACCCCAGCAGTGCCCACAGCGCCAGCACCCGCCACACACCACCTCCCCTGACAACCCTCAGGGACACACACGCGCACGGAGGACCCAGCACACCCCCGGCAGACACACGTCAGGATGCACGCTGGTGGTCCCTGTGTTCCGGCCACCTCATCCCCCCGGTCCATTCCAGCGCCCGTTCCCGACCCCTGCGAAGCCCTCCCGAGGCGGCCACTCCGCCTGCAGCAGTGCCCAAACCACCCGGGAGGATGCGCGGGTGGACTCCGCTCAGCAGGGCCACTTCCGGGCCCCTTACTGCCACCAACAACCAACGCCCTCGCCAAGCTTTCCTCCTGAAAGGGCCCCTTTTCCACTGCCTGCCACCTGACGCCCCCCACCGACGTCAGGGAGACCCTTCACCTGTTCATCGGTGTCACCGGGCGCCCACTGTGTGTGGGACTGGGCCAGACACGGGGCTGCCTCAGGAGGGAACGGTCCCTTCCTGTGAAGACCTCTCCGCAAGGGACCAGGACCTGGAGGCTCCGACGGCAGCAGCTTCCCGAGGGCGTCTGCACAGCTGCTGCTCGGGCCACGCGGCCTGGTGAGCGGTTCCCAAGGGACCCTCCAGGGAGGCAGCCCAGCTGCTGCGCTCCGCGCATGGGGCAGCACTGTCAGCTCCACTGTCCCTGTCCCCTCTCCCTGAGGACCCACTTCCTCTCTGAACTCAAAGCCCCCACATGGGTGACCCCAAGGCCTGACCCCCGAACTCTCTCCTGAGCGCCAAACCCATTTCCTGAGCTCTCAGCCGCCCATCACCTCTCTCTGCATGTCGACACCCAAACACACCTTTGCTGGAAGCACCCTTCTCCTCTTCCTCAGCCCCAACATCCGCCTAAGCCCACCCACCCTTCTAGGCACCAGGCAGTGCCTTGGTCATCCCCACTTCCCCCTCCAGGCCGTCCGTCCCACCCCGCCGCACCGTCCCCCTGTCCCCAACACCTTCCACCCACCTGGACGGCCCACCCCCCGCCTTCTCCGTCCCCCCTCCTCCTCACTTCAGCGGCCGCTCTCGCGGTCACCCCTGTCCAGCCTGCTCCTCTCCGGCCACACGCTGCCCCTGTGCCCCGGAGCCCCCCGTCACACCAGCCCCCTCAGCCGTCTTGCTTCTCCCGCCCACCTCTGCTCCCTCCACCCCGCCCGCCAGGCATCAGCCCAGGGACGCTCCTGTCCCCCGACTCATGTCCTCTGCCCCCATCCGGGGACCCCCTCCCCCGCAGGAATGGCCTGGGCTTTCTTCACAGCATGTGCTGCGGGGCCGCCACGACATAGGGCGCCTGGGCCCCTGTCCAAAGCCACGTTCCCAGCCCCGGGGCTCTCAGCACTCCCATCAACCCCGCAACTCTCCTCTGGTCACTCACGACCAACCAAACCCACCCGGC
Organism: Phocoena phocoena; assembly: GCF_963924675.1. Classification (NCBI taxonomy): domain Eukaryota; kingdom Metazoa; phylum Chordata; class Mammalia; order Artiodactyla; family Phocoenidae; genus Phocoena; species Phocoena phocoena. Next base: position 137,281,871 of record NC_089223.1, read on the forward strand.
CTTCACCTCCCTGCCCTCAGCTCGTGGCCTGTCCCCTCCTTTCCAGAGAAGAAAGACACCCCGCAGGCCCTCCTTCTGCAGTGCACACCCTCCCCCTCCGTCAGGCCAGCTTCTCCCCCAGGCCCTCGACGCCATCCCCACCACCTCGGGGGGCTGACACCGCCCGCCTGGGTCTGAAAACACCCAAGCCTCTCTAGCCCTAAAAGAAGTAAAACCCCTCAGTTGACTCCTGAAAGCACTGAAAGCATTTCCTCTAAGATCAGGAACAAGACAAGGATGTCCACTCTCGCCACTTTTATTCAACATAGTTTTAGAAGTCCCAGACACAGCAGTCAGAGAAAAAAAAAAGGAAATAAAAGGAATCCAAATCGGAAAGGAAGAAGTAAAACTGTCACTGTTTGCAGGTGATATGATACTATACACAGAAAATCCTAAAGACACCACCAGAAAACTACAAGAGCTCATCAATGAATTCAGTAAAGTTGAAGGATACAAAATTAATATATAGAAACCTGTTGCATTTCTATACACAAACAATGCACTATCAGAAAGAGAAACTAAGGAAACATACTCCCATTTACCACTGCATCAAAAGGAATAAAAAACCTAGGAATAAACCTACCTAAGGAGGTAAAAGACCTGTACTCAGAAAATTATAAAACACCAATGAAAGAAACTGAAGACAATACAAACAGATAGAAAGATATACCATATTCATAGATTGGAAGAATTAATATTGTTAAAATGTCCATACTACACAAAGCAATATACAGATTCAAAGCAATCCTTAATAAAATGCCAAAGGTATTTTTCACAGAAATAAAACAATTTTAAATTTTGTATTGAAACACAAAGACCCCGAAAAGCCAAAATAATCTTGAGAAAGAAGAATAGAGCTGGAGGAATCCCACTCCCTGACTTCAGACTACACTACAAAACTACATTAATCAAAACAGTATGGTACTGTCACAAAAATAGACACATAGATCAATGGAACAGAATAGAAAGCCCAGAAATAAACCTACACACTTATGGTCAATTAATCTATGACAAAGGAGGCAAGAATATACTGGGTTGGCCAAAAAGTTCATTTGGATTTTTCCGTAAGATGTTATGGAAAAATCCAAACTAACTTTTTGGCCAACCCAATACGATGGAGAAAACACAATCTCTTCAATAAGTGGTGTTGGGAAAACTGGACAGCTACATGTAAAAGAATGAAATTAGAACATTCTCTAACACCACATAAAAAAATAAACTCAAAAAGGATTAAAGATCTAAATGTAAGACCAGAAACTATAAAACTCCTATATGAAAACACAGCAGAACACTCTTTGACATAAATCATAGCAATATTTTTTGGATCTGTCTCCTAAAGCAAAGGAAATAAAAGCAAAAATAAACAAATGGGACCTAATTAAACTTAAAGACTTCTGCACAGCAAAGCAAACCATCAATAAAATGAAAAGATAACCTACTGAATGGGAGAAAATATCTGCAAATGATATGACCAATCAGGGGTTACAGCTCATACACTCAACATAAAAAAAGCTGATTAAAAAAATAAGCAGAAAAAAAAAAATAAGCAGAAGACCTGAATAGACACTTTTCCAAAGAAGACGTGCAGGTGGCCAACAGGCACATGAAAAGATGTTCAATATTGCTAATCATCAGGGAAATGCAAATCAAAATCACAATGAGATGTCACCTCACACCTGTCAGAATGGCTATTATAAAAGCAACTATACTCCAATAAAAAAAAAATTTAATTCTAGAAAAAGAATGTCTATCATAAAAAAGAACACAAATAACAAATGTTGGGGGCTTCCCTGGTGGCACAGTGGTTAAGAATCCGCCTGCCAATGCAGGGGACATGGGTTCGATCCCTGGCTCAGGAAGATCCCACATGCCATGGAGCAACTAAGCGCGTGCACCACAACTACTGAGTCTGTGCTCTAGAGCCCGCAAGCCACAACTACTGAGCCTGCATGCCACAACTGCTGAAGCCCGCGTGCCTAGAGCCCATGCTCTGCAACAAGAGAAGCCACACAATGAGAAGCCCGCCACTGCAACGAAGAGTAGCCCCCGCTCACCGCAACTAGAAAAGCCCATGCACAGCATTGAAGACCCAACACAGCCAAAAATTTAAAAATTAAAAAAAAACACAAATGTTGGTGAAGATGTGGAGAAAAGGGAACCCTTGTACACTGTTGATAGGAATGTAAATTCGTGCAGTCACCATGGAAAACAGTATGGAGGTTGCTCAAAAAACTAAAAATAGAACTACCATATGATCCCGCAATCTCACTCCTGGGTATATACCCCCCAAAAAACAAAAACTCTAATTCGAAAAGATACATGCACCCCAATGTTCATAGCAGCATCATTTACAATTGCCAAGATATGGAAGCAACCTAAGTGTCCGTCAATAGATGAATAGATAAGGAAGATGTGGTATATACACACATTGGAATACTACTCAGCCATAAAAAAGAATGAAATTTTGCCATTTGCAACAACATGGATGGACTTGGAGGGTATTATGCTAAGTGAAATAAGTCAGATAGAGAAAGACAAATACTTATCACTTACATGCAGAATATCATTTATATTACAATAAGTATCACTTATATGTGGAATCTAAAAAATACAACAAACTAGTGAATATAACAAAAAAGAAACAGACTCAGATACAGAGAACAAAATAGTGGTTACTAGTGAGGAGAGGGAAGTGGGGATGGGCAATATAGGGGTAGGGGATTAAGAGGTACAAACTATTATGTATAAAATAAACTACAAGGATATACTGTACAACACAGGGAACACAGCCAATATTTTATAATAACTATAAATGGAGTATAACGTTTAAAAATTGTGACTCACTATACTGTACTCCTGTAACATATAATATTATACACCAGTAACATATAATATTGTACATCAACTATACTTCAATTAAATAAATAAAATATCTGCCCTGCAAAAAACAAAATAAAGCAAAACAAAAAGATGCAGCCTTAAGCAAAGGTTATCACAAACAGGAAACAACCATGGCAACAGAGTCTGAAAAAATCCACAATAACCCAGGGCTGGAGGACAGTCCGGGGCAGTTTCCACAGAAGGACCAGGAGATGGAGTACCACAGGAAAGCTAAGAGACCAGGAGGATGGATCCAGGGGCTATCGGGGGAAGGAAAGCAGTGGATAAATTCAGTGAAAAGCCTCCCTGTTCATCTGTCACTGCATCACCCACAGGGCAGCCAGAAAGGGTTTTCCCAAACGAGTAGGGTATATTTGGGGTTGGATGACTTAAATTGTAGCTTATGTGGAAAACACAAAATTCTCTTTGGAGAACTTTGGAGGCAGCTGAAATTGAAGCCAGATTTTAGCATTTGGTGGGATAGTTGACCTCATTTGACTTTAAAAAAAAAAAATAAGTGGGAAAGGAGAGAAAGAAACTGGAAGAAATAGCAGAGGGATCCAATAGCAGCTTAAACAAAGGTAAGATTCCCCCCAGTCCCACCCCCCACAACTCAGGGGACACAGGCCACCGTGCTCAGGTCCCCAAAACAGAGAAAAGCACTGCGGTTTCGTTGCCAAGTCTCAAGCCACAAGTTATGCCAAATCTCAAGGAATGGTTTGCAACCAGGCTGTTTCTGCACAAGAAACTGGTTACCACAGCGCCAGTGGACACAGCGCCAGTGACGGGTGGATGGGTGGATGGGTAGACGGATGGACAGATGGGGAATGGGGAGATGGATGGGGGATGGGAGGATGGATGGGGGATGGGAGGATGGATGGGGGATGAATGGAAGGATGGATGGGGGATGGGTGAATAAATAGATGGATGGGTGGATGGGGTGATGGATGGATGGATGGGGGATGGATGAGTGGGTGTGGGATGGGGATAATGAATATATAGATGGATGGAGGGATGGACAGATGGGGATTGGGGGATGGACGAACGGTGGGTGGATAGATAGACTAAATTCATTTGTGGTGGTCAGTGTTTGCCCAATAACACCTCTCTGCCTTGTTGGTCCAAAAATTAATGGAACACTTCCCAGAGCTACAGAAAGACAAGAACCTTTTAATTCAAAGGGCCCACCAAGTGCTAAGCTGGGTAAGTGAAGAAGTCCCACCAAACCTTCAGGGAGAAAGGTCTCGTATGAAGGAAGAGAACCTGCCAGCAGGTGTCTGAGGACAGCAGAGCCCAGCCCTCAAGGTGCTACGGCTGTCGCACACTTGCTGAATAGGCAACAGGCAGGTGGAGGCCAAGGCTGGGTGTTCAGGTGCGGGTACACCAGCCATGCTCACCAGGCACTTACGTGAGTGAGCTGTACTATTAACGTACCCCCGGCCAGATCTTCAGCCTGTGGCAGCTCTGAAAGGTGAGGGTAGCCAGAAACAGCAGCACATCCAGTCCGGCCATTTGAGTGTGATGGCCACGCACACGCAAGGGAGGCGCTGAGACAAGGCACTGCGAGTCCACCCCTGCGCCAGCCGTCAGGAGGGACCGGACACCCCTCAGCCGGAAGCAGAGTCCCCATCTGCCTGACTCGGGGGGTTCTTTTTATTCACCCATGACACAGCCTCCCACCCAGTCGGGGTGGCCCCAGGAGGGCTGGGCCCTGGCCTCCACGCACACGGCAGCAGAGGCACAGACTGAATTTGACAACCAGACAGACAGACAGGTGCGCTGCGGGCAGTGCTCCGGACCCACCCTCCACCGCCTGCTGGTCGGTGGCCGGAGTCCGGATACACCAGGCCAGAAGCACGTGCCACACTCCCCCGAAAGGACTTCTTGGCCTCTGAAAAAAGAAGGGAGGGCTCTTTATAAGAGGACCTCTGGTCGGGCAGTGTCTTCTGCGTGCAGAATTTCACACCCCTCTCCGGAACACCAGAGGCACTAAAATAGCTCTACTGATAGCCGTCTGTCCATGTCCGCCCCACAAACACGTAGGGAGCCTTTGCTGTGCAGGCAGTGCTGTTCTGGGAAGAGGAACAGAGACAATGGGGCTCGTCCGGGGGGAGCCTGTCCTGGAGGGGCCGTCCTGGGGGGGCCCATCCTCCAGGGGCCCATCCTGGGTGGGGGGGCCATACTGGGGAGCCCGTCTTAGGGAGGCCCATGCTGGGGGGCCATTCTGGGGAGGCCATCCTAGGGGGACCTACCCTGGGGGACCATCCTGGGGGAGCCATACTGGGGGGAGCCATCCTGGGGGGAGCCAACCTGGGGAGCCCACCTTGGGGAAGCCCATCCTGGGGAGGCCCATCCTAGGAGAGCCCATCCTGAGGGAGCCCATCCTAGGGGGTCCACCCTGGGGGAGCCCATCTTGGGGGAGCCCATCCTGGGGGCAGCCCGTCCTGGGGAGTCCACACTGGGGGGCCTACCTTCTGCCTGTGCAAAATAGCTGAGACAGAGCACAGCAGACCATTCCAGTCAGGGCCCTTGGACTGCGGAGCTGGAGGCTGGGGGCCCAGCCATATCACTCGTGTGACACTGGTCAGATGATGACCTTGCTCCTGTACAATGGAGACCACAGAGCACCCTTCCTGGGGGGCAGGCAGAAGCCAGGCTCACCCTAACTCTTCCACGGTCTGAGGAGTCACAGGGCCCGGTGGACAACGTAGGACCCCAGGCAGTTCCCCGAGGGCTCGAGCCCCTCACCCCTACATCAGCCTCGCCTGCACCCTCCCCTTTGGAACGTCCCCCCCCAGACCACCCACTAGCCCAGATGACACGTGGTGAGCATGTGCAGCTGTGCAGGTGCAGGTTCAGGTGTGCGGGGGGGGGGGGGGGTGCAGGTGCAGCGGGAGGTCTCCGCGCTCACATCCTGTGCCCGCTGGAGCGGGAATAAGGCTCAGTGAGCACCTGCTGAGCCGATAACTGTCTGGGACATGGCCTCGCTGTCTCTAAGTGTTAGAATTTAATTACTTTAGTCCACAATGTCTAAACTTTCTAAAAAGAATAGATATGACTTTTGTAAGGAGAAAAAAAAAAGTTAACTGAAGAGGGCAATGGGTTTTTCTACACAGGCCACCGTCATCAGGAACACCTAATTCCCAGCTGTGCAAAAATGAAGGCTGCCTTCTCTCTCCAGACCCACATCAATCCTGCCCCAGCGTGGGGACAAAACAGAGGAGACCTGTGCCCTGCGGCAGGCCTCCACCACTGCTGTGGGGTCTCAGGAGACTCTGCCGGAGCTGGGATGGGGATCAGCAAGGGGGTGAGACCTCAGCAAGAACCCCTGCCCTGGTCGCACGAAAGCACGTCCAACTGCAAGTCCAGGGCAGAAGGTGAGGCTCGCCCCATCACCACATCCATCAACAGAGGTCTGGATCAGCACCAGCTCAGAAGAGGGAAAGGGATCCGAGGGAGCCAGACATCAGAAAACGCGAAAATCCACTCTGGCACATTGCTTCCCTAGAATGAAGCTAGAATCCCACCCTCATTCCCTATTCCCAAAGCTCATCAGCCCTGAACCCCTGAATCCAGCCCAACACCTCCAAGGACAGCTGGCAGCCGAACCGCCCATCAGGTGAGACACGCAGAGATCCCAGGCACCCAAGTCCCTGCAAACATCCAACCCAAGAGAAGCAGGGAGCCACGGTGGGCTGGGTCAAGGCGGCCAGCACCACAGGTCGCTCTCCACTCGGGTCACCTGCCTCTTCCAAGTACACGACCTATACCCTGAGGGATGGTCCTGAGGTTCACGTGCCAGAACGGACTGACACATTTCTACTTAAGGAGGGAAACAACGGTCAGGAGTTTTCAGACCACAGGGCCAGGAACTTGTTGAGTATACGGTGTCACATGTTCACAAGCAATGCATACAGAAAGCCCCCAAATTAAAATCCAATTAGCCTAACCGAATCTACGAGACACAGGAGAGGGGAGACACGGACCTGCCATGAGGATGACCTCCAGAGCGGCCCTGTCTTCACCCCACTTGCACTCCTCCTGCATGGCTGAGCTGTCCCCCTGGGCAAGCTCGCCTGCATCCACCTCTTCTCCTCTCCACACCTGCTCTGAACTCGTCATCACTGTCACCTCCTGCCACCTGATTCTCTTCCGAGCAACCCACCCACAAGAACCCGAATGTCCCCAAATGCCAATGCCTCACCTCCCCTTCCCCTTCTGCTCAGGGCAGAGTCCTAGTGCATGTGATGCCGCGTGAAGGCTGCTGCGTGTGAGGACAGGCGGAAGAGATGGACAGCGCCCCGTAAAGAGACCTTCTCATTGAACATCTGGGCCTCTAGGATGCCCACGGGCACCGTCCCTCACCCTGCAGGGGCCCAAGCAGAGAAGGGCTTATCCCAGAGAGATCTGAGGGATGGCTCTTGTCTGATGGCGTGAACACCAATGAGACTCACAGGAGGCCCACAAAGTTTTCAAGAAAACGGTTTCCGTGAAAACACTGTCAGCTTGAGCTGAAAGAGTCACAGGCAGTACAAAATGAAAACTGGCCACTGGATCCCAGAAAGCCTGCTGGCGGGAAGGAGGCTGAGAGAATGGCTCAACTGCAGACGCGCGCTGCCTTCCCGAAAAGGGAAGGAGAAGAACAAGGCGCGCAGAAGGCAGAGCGAGAGCCACCCCCCAAATCTTCAGACCCAGTGAAGCGATTTCCAACATTTTCCAGGCTGGATTACAGAGCTGCTGCGCGCCTGTGACTCCTTTACGCCTTCCCTTTCCCCTCCCTTTTGAGGAGCGTCTACAGTGGTTACCCTATGCCTGTCCCAACGCGGCACCACTGTTCTGGGGAGGGGCTGATAGCTGGTCTTCAGTTCCGGTCTACAGACGGAGACAAAGGGCACCCCCGGAGCTGCACTCAAGCAACTACAGCCGGGGACCCTCACCCACACCTGGAGCCCGTCCGGATGACGGCCTTCTGGACTCTGAGCTGATGCCATCGTGGAGGGATCTTGGGGGCAGTGTGTTTTGTACGTGCGAGGGACGTGAACCACTGGGGCCGTGGGCTGGACACAGACAGGCAGCCTCTGAGATGGCCCCAACGATCCTGCCCCCAAGCAGTCCCACCCCTGGCAGCCCCCTTCCCCGAGTGCAGGCTCCACCTGGTGCCTCGCTTCAAATAAACTGAATATGGCAAAAGGGATGAGATGTAGCTGCCAAGACAGGCTACCCAAAGACTGCCTCCCTGCCCGCCTCGCTCTGAGGGAGGTCAGCGGCCAGGCTGTGAGCTGCCCTGAGAAGCAGCCCACATGGCAAAGAACAACGTCTCTGGCCACCAGCCAGCAAGGTCATGCGGCCTGCCCACAGTCACACTGTGACCTTGGAAGTGGATCTTCTGAGGCCACCAACTGCTACGACAGTGAGCTTAGGAGTGGCTCCTCACCCACTGCACCCTGACCACAACCTTGTGTGAGACCTGGAACTGAGGACCCCGCTGAGCCACACCCGGGTTCCTGACCACAGGAACGGGGAGACAGAAAACACTGTCGTTCCAGGGGCTGAGCTGTTACCTGGCAGCGATAACTCATGCACCGCGGATCCAAAACATGAATGTTATCACTTGATTTGTCACCATTCCTGCTGTAAATATACACAATACAGCGCTATATCGATTTCTAAGCAACAATGCATGATTAAGTATTTTTCCCTCAAATCTAATCTGTGATGAGGTGATTAAGGAAATCATGCTGCATAAATCGGAGGCAAACTGACCAGGAACGGGAAAAACTGGCTAGTGAAAATGACTACTTTCGGATGACCACCTAATCAATCAGTCTCGCAAGCTAAATATAACAGAGTCCCGTTTGACAAATGAAGAAACCGAGGCTCAGGCATCTTGCCCACAACCACGTCCGAAGAGTAAGGATTCAAACTCAGGCCGACCAGGTCCAGTTTGGGCTCTTAACCACACTTTTTACTATTAGCACACGAGCAAATGCCTGTGTAGAAACTGGCCTCCCCTGAAGTATTTCTGCTAACAAAAATTATCCACCTGGTTCTCGAACAGTCTATCTCAATTCCTTGGGAGCTTCATCTCCCAAATTTGCACGTTAATCTAAGTTTAGGAAGCAGGTGAGCAGCCCCTACAATTATCAGGATGCGTGGTTGTTGAATAATTTGATAGACTGAACAGAAGAGCGCCACACATAAAATGTTCCAGCTCAGCATTTTGTTATTATGCAGAGAGTTTTGCGTGGGTTTTTTTCAAAATGTCAATTCTTAGGGTTTTAACACTTTAAGCCCAGAGAAACCAAGAGGCCAGGCTGCAGGGACACGGAGCAGATGCCTGGGTTCTGGCCTCCGGGGGTACGTCCCTTCCTGCTCCCAAGTCAGCCTCAGCAAGAGTTAGGTCATCACGAGGCAGCCACCCATCGACTAGCGATGGAGACAAGAACTTACTTAGAATTAGGAAATACGACAAATACAAGTAATATGGAAAGAGGAGAAAAAATAAGAAAGAGGGGAAATGAAAGACTGGCAACCTTAAGAACATTTAAACACATCAGGAAAATGTATACTGAATTATTACTCACAGTCTAATAACATTAAAAGGAAATGGAATTCCGAACATAATGTGAGCTTGAAGACACACAGCTCTGCCGATGTCGTACTTACCACGCAAAGAAAGCTTAAAACACTAGCTTTAAACTCATCTAGCTCCAGGGGCTTCCCTGGTGGTCCAGTGGCTAAGACTCCACATTCCCAATGCAGGGGGCCCAGGTTCAATCCCTGGTCAGGGAACTAGATCCCACATGCTGCAACTAAGAGTTCACATGCCACAACTAAGGATCCCACATGCCGCAACTAAGACCTGGCACAGACGAATTTTTTTAAAATATGCAAAAAGGAAAAAAAAATTTTAATAAAAAAAAAACTCATCTAGCTCCATCTTCTTTCAAGAGAACACATCACGGGGTGTTCTTTTTAACAGCACTGAGCTCTCTCTAGGGGACGGGCCGAGTACAGCTCAGCTGCGGAGGAAGGAGAGGGCTGCCCCCAAGGAAGGGAGACCCACAGACCCCTGCGAGCGCCCGAAGCGCTTGGAACAGAAGGACCTGTGGGAACAGGATACCTGCAGGGCGGCTTGAATATTTTATCTCTGTCCCCCGTGCCCCTGCCTACGCCAGGCATCAACCAAGCAGCCCCCTCACCAGCACTTCTCCTTTTCTCAAAGTGTGGAGAAGAAAGTCTAGATTTAGCAGAAAAGATACTATTTTAAATTACAAAGGTCCATTTTACTGGTGCAAAAATATTACTATATTACATCTTTCTGAGTGATTCTAATCCTTTGTAAAGTTTACATCACGAAAAATCCAAATGATAACCAGTTAAGAGAAACAAATGCGTGAGATCTCTCTCATCTAAAAGAAATAAATAAAAGCGTAAAACACAACGTTGTAAATCAACTATACTTCGATAAAACAATTAATTTTTAAAATTAAAAAAAATTTTTTTCAGAGGCGTAAGACCTCCAACAAGCAGAAGGCAGCATCGTTTCACACCGGCTAGGCTCACACAGGCACTGAGGGGCACAGACCCTGCAGCCTGAGGGGACACAAAAGACACCTATGTTGTAACCAGGCACCTGTGTCCCTAAAATCCGTCTCCCGAGCACACGTGGGGCCTGATCGCTGGCTGACCAGGGGCCCTCTGCTGCCACTTTGCACCACTCTCCAGTGGGGGCATAACGAAGATACTGAGGTAGGTGCATCGGGAAGTAACTTGTAAACTCCCATCACAATAAGAACCCTTTCTACACAGGAAGGAATTTAAGAAAGGTCTCAACTAAGGAAAGGAGGAGCTCAGCAGAAGGCAGGCAGCCGGACATCCAGGTGGGAGATGGCAGCGTGATGGCGGCAGAGACAGGGGCAGGAGACGGGCAGGGGAGAGGCTGGCTGGGCTGCCAGCACCTGCAGCAGACCCTGCTCACACCCGCCGGCCGCACCTCCACAGCCCATCCTGCTCCAGCCCGGGATCTTCCCCGGCTGCCGCCCAGGGTCCCAGTCCAAACCTCAACGCTCACCCTGGGCAGGTCCACCTTCACCACCCATGACCTCCCTGCTCGCCCATTCATTCATTCACTCATTCATTCACTCAGTGACTGTCCAGTGGCCTCTACAGCAGCACCGGGTAGACAACTACAATCAGGTGACCAGTGACGGCCCCGCCCTCCCAGGGCCAGCCACCCTGGGGGACAAAACAGCTCAACGGGCCAGTACCATCACACATGGAAGTTGGAGGGACCCACAGGAGGGCAACGGTAGCCCTGACTCCATTTGAAAAATTGCTCTTCCCTGAACCTGCCCTCTCCCACTCCCTCCCTCCGCCGCTCCTTGGCTCAGGTAGCCCCCCCACCAGACCCCCCGAACTCCCCCAAGCCTCATCACCCACCAGCTACCCGGCAGCCCAGCGGAGGACACCCACACCTGGGCCACGCCTGCCGTTCGCTCAGCAGCCCCTCCCCTCCCAGCCCTGGGCAGTGGTCCACACGCCACTGTGGGTGCACAGTCGGGGGTGGGGGAGAAGGGGCCAGATGGCAGGTTTGAGGGGGCAGGGGAAGCGGAACAAGACAGCCGTAAGGAGTGGCAGGAACGCCAGCGCAGGGTCCACCTGCCACAAGGTTAGAACACATAGAGGCCGGAAGCCCCAGAAATCCCGATTGCCCAGAGCGCACACCAAGCAGAGGCTCGGGCGGGCCGGGCGCCCTACCACGCCCCCACCCAGCCCCCCGCAGCCAGGGCTGAGCGGAGGGGCCCGAGAGCGGTGACACCCTACCCCTGCCATCGGTGGGCAGACCCAGCCCTCGAGCTCCCGGCTTGCTCGGGGCGCCAGCCCGGCCATACCGATTCCAGAAAGTAGACAGGACAAGCTGGGGATACAATGTTTCAGGCTCTACAGCTGATGGAACTGCGGGGCTAGTTTTGATTCCAGAAACAAATTCTACAAATTGAAATACTGAAGGTTAAACCATCTCAATTTTCCATTCCTGTTGCTATCTGACTTTCCCTTTTCAGCTCTGCTTGGTATATACTTCTGTTTGTGGTTTTTAAACCTGGGCAGGGGGGTACTATAAATAAAGTTGCTGGATGTAGCAAATGAAAAGGAAGGCCACTCGGTTAGACCTGAATTTCAGATAAAAGACAAATAACTTTTCAGTATAACTGTGTCCCAAATATCGCACAGCAGTTTTTATCCGGTGAATCTATCTATGAAGGGACAGCCCCCCAGTCCTGAGGCAGCAGCCCCCCGCCGGAACCTGGCTGTCCTGCCACCCTCCTGGCGGGCCAGGACAGGAGGCACAGCCAGACCCTCCACCCACCTGGCTGCCTGGTCCCCGCCTCCTCGCTCACCCCAAGGCCGGCACCGGCGGAGAACCACTCTCCTCTCCAAGAAGTGGGTCTTTTCTCAGGCCTCCTACAGAACATCCCGCCACGTACAAATCTGGTCATTCGCTACAGGAGTCAAGAGGAGGAAGCCACAGGGTGTTGCACTGCCCTTATTGTCTTTTTCAGTGGGGCAGACGGGAACCTTTCTGTGCTCGGCGTCTCTCTCAGTCACTCTCAGGGAGACAGAAATCTGCAAGCGCACAGAGTCCCAGTACCCGCCTCAGCCTGCACACGGGCTCAGCCTGCACACGGGCGGGCGGCGGGCAGAGCCCTCAGAAATCAACGCAGGACGCGTGGCCAGAGCAGGCCACGTGGCAGGAGGTGCATCCCCTGCCCACGATCCCACAGGGCTCCTCACCTTCCAGGTCCAGACAGGGTGTGGTGGGCTGCATAGTGGCCCCAAGGACATCAGGTCCTAATGCCCAGAACCTGCAAATGTGACCTTATTTGGAAGAAGGGTCTCTGCAGGTGGGCTTGTATGAAGGATTCTCAGATGAGGAGACAGTGCTGGGTTACCCAGGGGGCCCTAAATGCCATCACAAGTGTCCTATAAGAGGGAGGCAGAGGGAAGCTGAGACACAGGGGAGGCCACGTGAAGACGGAGGCAGAGACAGGAGCGTAGGGGCCTCGAGCAGCCACCAGGAGCCGGAAGAGGTGGGAAGGATCTCCCGACAACGGGGGCCCCCTGGGGGAGCCCAGCCAGGTCCTGCCCATACCTTGATGTGGACATCGGCCTCCAGAACAGCGAGAATAAACCCCCGCTGGTGTAAGCCCCCACTTGGCAGTGCTTTGTTCCACGGCCCCGGGAAACTCACACAAGGTGGGCCCAGGAGCCCCCCAGCCCGGGCCTGGCCGCCCCACCCTCGCGGTGCGGAGTGGACTGGCTGTGAAACGCTAGGTGCACGCTCCTGGCCGGGCTCCAGGCCACTAGGGATGGGGCTCTGGGGAGCGGGCGGTCTAGGCACCTCACGCTGCCCAAATGCCTCCAGGTAAAGTGTGTCCCAGGCCGGGCTCCTCGGGACTGCACTCACGAGCCACGGAGCCACAGGCTGGCCCGCAGTAGGGGCTGGACGCGGATGTGCCCACAGGCGCACGTCCAGTCACAGCAGCCACGCTAACGGCACCAGGAACATCCTACGGGCCACGCGGCCCCCAGCACTTCGCACTCGTTATTCTAGCTCGTCCTCACGACAGCCTTATCATTAACCCTATTTTACAGACAGAAACTGGCACAGAAAAGCAGTCCGCCGAGGTCGAGCTAGACAGCGGGCTGGGGTGAAGAGCAGGTACCAAAGAGAGCCCTGCGTCGAGGGAACCCGCACCAGCAGGACCGCCCCCCCACCAGAGGTCAGCGGACAAAACCCCCGTCCTCACCCCTCGGTGGCTCACGTCGGACAGATGCAGCGAGGGGTGCACACCGGCCAACACGCTCCCCACACTGCTTTGTGTGTCTAAGAAGGCATCCTAGAAGAGCCGCCCTGGACTTCATCTCATCCAGGACTTGGTAAGGAAGAGCTTTCTCCTAGGCTGGAGTGGCTCACTCCCCAATTACTTGATTCTCTAGATGAGAAACAAGTAAACCCCAAAGGTCAACGCCTGGCTACTAACCAAAGTGCCAGGAGGTCCGTCAGTGAAGTGAAAGCCTCACGCATCCGCCTGTGCGGCTGAATCAAGCTCCGACCAGGCACAAAATATAAAAACCCACCCTTTGAAGAGCTATGAAAGCAGGCAGAAACCGGAGGGAGTTATCCTCTATAAGAAGAGGGCTGCACTGGGTAAGGTGTGTGTTTGTACACGTCTGGAGCTCAGGTGGAAGCTGCAATCCTCCAGCTTCTAGTCACAGGATGGGGTCTGGGCATGGCAGGTGGCTGTAAAGTGAGGGGAACATCTCAGTGTCTCAGACAGGAGGTAGCTGGGGAGAGAGGAAGCCCTGAAATCTGCCGGTAAACTCTGCCCAGGCCCTCGGCCAGCCCCCGAGCAGCCTGTGCACAGAGAGCCTCTGAGGAGGAAGCCAGAGTCCAGGCACAGCAGCAGACGTGATGCAGAGAGGTCAGTGTGAGTCCCGACGAGTCAACACTCTTCAGAGAAAACAACCGCTAGTGGATCACCCACAAGGTCCAGTGCACAATCAAATGTTACCAGATGTTCACAGAAACAGGAAGGTGCGACCCACAGTCAAGAGACAGAGAAGCCAGTGGGAACTGATCCTGAGGTAACCTAGGAGTTGAAATTAGCAGATCAGAACTTTAAGGCAGCTAATATAGTGTGTTCAAGGATTTAATGGAAGATACAGTCAAATAAACAGGTGGCCTATCTCAGTAGAGAAATGGAAACTATAGGAAAGAAGCCAGTGGAAACTCTAGAAATAAAAACTACAGTAACTGAAATTTTAAAACTCATCGAATGAAATGGACTTAATTTAGACTGGAGATGGAAGAAAAGGAGATGAGAAAGAGAAAAAATTTAAATTAGAACAGGGCCTAAATGCCCTGTGGGACAGTAACAAACATCAACCATACATGTAATAGGAGTACCAGAGGGAGAGGAGAACAAATGGGGCAGAAAAAATATCTGAATAAACAATGACCAAATGTTCCCCAAATTTGGTAAAAAAATTATCAACTTATTTATCCAAGAAGCTCCACAAACCCTGAGCAGGATAAATACAAAGAAAACCCTCATAAGCACATCACAGTCCAAGTGCTAGAAGTCAAAGGCGAAGACGCCACGTGACACACGGGGACAAGGCAGCAACGGCGAGGCTGACATCTACACAACGGCAGCCGGAAGACAAAGCGAACCAGAGGGCTGGGAAGGAGAAACCGGAATTCTACAGCCAGCACGAAGATCCTTTAAAACTGAAGGGAAATGAAGACAGTTCAGATAAACCAAAATTGGGAGAATCTGTCACCAACAGGCAAGAAATGCTAAAGGAGGTGTTTCAAGCTGAAGAGAAAGGATACCAGGTGGAAAATCAAATCTACGAGAGGGAATGAAGCAAACAGAAATGGTGAATATGCGGGTAAATGTTGTGACATATTATTTTCCTTCTCTTAATTTCTTTAAAATACGTATGACTTTTTAAAGCAAAAATTATAACAGTGTGTTGTATGGTTTATAACATATGTAGATACAAGACGAATGACAGCAAATAGCTCAAAGGGGGGATAAATGGAACTTTTATTACTATTATAAAATTCTTAACACTTTTTCTAAAGTGTTACACAATTAACTCTAAACAGACTGCAGTAAGTTAGTATACATATTTTAGACTACTAAAAAATAATGCAAAGAGGTACAGCCAAAAAGCCAAGAGAGGAAAAAGATGGAATACTAGAAAATAGGCGTGTATATTTACTACAGATAAATACACATCTGGTACATGCAATACATAGATACAAACATGTACATACCTTTGTGTATGTACACACATATATGCATGCATTCAATTAACCCAAAACAAGACAGGAAAGGAAAAACAGCAACACCACCAAAAACAGAAGACAAGTGGAGACACAAATCAGCCCTATTAACAGGCACGTGGAACGGAAATGAAAAGCTACGACAGAAGAGGAGTGAGGAGCGGGCGGAGTCAAGCTGAGACTAGAAGGCCCGAACGTCCACAGGTGAGTGACAGTACCTGGGCGTTCACTCTGTATCTATTCAAATAATTTCTATAATGAACACTTTCTACAAATTGGTATTTAGAGTGTTCCAAATATTATTTATGCCCCTTCCCCCCCAAAACTGCTTTGGAAAAGTTTGTGTTTATTGTTTGTTTATTTATTAGCTAATAAAAACTTTCAATTTGAGGGAAGTTAAAACACTAGAAATGGAAAAGAAAAACACTCACATTCAAAAGCAGAAAGTATGAAATGGGCTTTATGAGAAGCTAACTTTGAATGTCAGCATACAAACAGGCTGAGAGTAAACGGATGGAAAAGCCATAAGGTGCAGACAGTAAACATGAGACAGCTGGGGGAGCGCATCAGTGTCAGGTAAATGAGCTTCAAAACAAAAGCTCTGCTCATCAGGAAAACAAATCGTCCCGAAAGTGTACAAGCCTAATAACAGGGCTTCAGATACAGAAAGCAAAACCTGAAAGAACTCAAGGCAGGAATACACTATCCACAGTCAACGTTGGAGATTTTAACACTTTTCTCAACAATTATTACAATGACCAGAATCCCTACCCCCCGCAAAAAAAATCAGTAATATAGGAGATCTGAACACCATACAGCGTTCCCTCCATGTGCCAGGCACAATTTTACGTGTTTGAATTCGGCCATGAATAATACTGAGGAAAAAAAAAAAATCCTTGCTCTCAAGGGACTTCCCTGGTGGTGCAGTGGTTAAGAATCCACCTGCCAACGCAGGGGACAGGGGTTCGAGCCCTGGTCTGGGAAGATCCCACATGCCGCAGAGCAACTAAGCCCGTGCACCACGACTAATGAGCCTGCGCTCTAGAGCCCGTGAACCACAACTACTGAAGTCCGCGTGCCTAGAGCCCACGCTCTGCAACAAGAGAAGCCACCGCAATGAAAAGCCCGTGCACCACAACGAAGAGTAGCCCCCGCTCACTGCAACTAGAGAAAGCCAGCGCGTAGCAACAAAGACCCAACATGGCCCAAAATAAATAAATTTATTTTAAAAAAATAATCCTTGTTCTCATGAAGGATATAGTCTAGTAAAAAATAGGGGGAAAAAAGAAAGATAAGAAGACAGAACAGGGCTTCCCTGGTGGCACAGTGGTTGAGAATCTGCCTGCTAATGCAGGCGACACAGGTTTGAGCCCCAGTCTGGGAGGATCCTACATGCCGCGGAGCAACTAGGCCCGTGAGCCACAACTACTGAGCCTGCGCATCTGGAGCCTGTGCTCCACAACAAGAGAGACCGCGATAGTGAGAAGCCCGTGCACTGTGATGAAGAGTGGCCCCCACTTGCCACAACTAGAGAAAGCCCTCGCAAAGAAACGAAGACCCAACACAGCCAAAAGTAAATAAATAAATAAATAAAAATTTTTTTAAAAAGTAACTGTACCATTAAAAAAAAAAGACAATAAAAACTCAAAGTATCCTTAATTATTACCTTCTAAGAGATAAAAGGAAAATCGAAATAAAAAAGAACTATTGAACAATAAAAGGGATAACAGAAATAAAACAATTAACAGAAGAGTCAGAAGACAATGTAAAGCAATCTCCCAAGAGCAGACCAAACATCAAAGAGATCAACAAGAGGAGAAGGAAGATCAGGGATTAGAAGGTCAGCCCAGGAGTTCTAGCCTCCAAATAAAAGGGGTTCCAGAGAGACACAAAACTTAAGGAAAGGAAACTAAGAATAACACAAAACATCAGGCCTAGGCTGAAGGGGGCCACCTGGCCCAGGACAGTGATGAGAACATACGTCATCAACTGATAGATCAGAACATGGGGAACAAGAGAAGCTCCTGTGGGGCCAGATCACACACAGAGACCTGAAGTCACCATGGCATCAGCTTCCACCAGTGCCAGAAACTACACACAATGAAGCAACATCTTCAAAATTCTGAGAAAATACTTTTCAGTAGAATTTCAGTAGAATTTCAGTAGAATTCTATACCCAGCTAAACTAAAAGTTAACTGAAGAGTGAAACAAAGATACTTTCAGAATCAGGGGCAAAAGAAAAATCTAGCTAATGTTTCTTAGTTATCATGAATATGCACTCAACAGAACAAGGAGTGAGCCCAGACAGAGAATAGAGGTCCCGAGCGTGGGGACACGGGGGCGCAGGCGTGCAGGTCCCATGGGGACCAGGACAGAGTGGGGCAGGAAGCAGGATGCCAGGAGCGAAGTCCTCAACAAGGGCCACCACAAGAGGGGTGTGGCAGGGCGCGTGCTGGGGTGAGGAGAGAGAGGTTGACAAGGGAGCGACAGGGTTGAGTGAGAAAGGAGTTGTGCTCAGGTACCGTGTGGTTCAGTAACAAACACGTGAGCAGCAGACACTAGTCTAACCAAAAGAAGGTGATGTGATGAAGTTGGGAAATGGAGGGAGAGGGAGCAGTGGTGCAGTGGAGGGGAGAGCCAGCCCTCCCTCGCACGTTCGAGAGAAATCAAATACACACATTTTAAGACTAGCAGCTTAAATGGGCAGTAAATGCCCGAGAAAATAGGATGCCTGAGATGACTGCCCCTTGGAGATGGGGACAACCAGGACAGGAGAGTGTCTGCTGTCTGATTCTTTAATCAGTAGGCTTAGCTCTTCATCTGGTGTCCTAAAAGGATGGCCACTGTCAAGGGACAAAAATGGTGCAGCATGGTGTGTGTAAAAAAAAAAACCAAGGAGGGAGACACATCGGGATATCACCTGATTACAGGGTTGGGGACCGGTTGGGGACAGTAAGGCCACAGGAAAAGAGAGCAAAGAAAGCAGAAAGGACAAACTAGGCATTTTACTTGCCTGGAGTACATGATCTCGGGGATGAATCTGGTGAACCCCCAAAAGCCACGGGTAAACTTGTGTCTGTATTAAAATTGCACGTGCACGTGGGTTAAGTGTACTTCTGAGGACTGACTACAGCTCTTGTCAGATGGCCAAAGGAGCTGGTAACCACCACCCCCAAAAGTAAAAACGAGTGATCTGCCAGACTTGAACCCCAAGCAAAGCTCATCTTCTCTCCCGGGACAGCTGCGGCCTCTCCTCCGGCGCACAGCAGGGGACACCGCGAGGCCCTTCTGGACGCAGGAGCGGCAGCGCCCAGTCGGGGAAGGTGTACGAGATGGCTGCTCCCCAGCCCAGGACAGGAAAGGCCACAGTCCTTCCAAAAGTAGTCAGGGGGGTCCGCAACGACATCGGGTCTGAGGCCCTGGAACTGTGAATGTCACCTCATAAGCAACAAGGACTTGGCAGGTGGGATTACTTTAAAGAGCCCTTGCTGGGAGAGGACCCTGGGTTCCACACGCAGGTGTGACCACAGGTGTCCTCACGGGAGGGAGGCAGAGGGAGGTGTGAAGACAGGACACAAGGATGGAAGCAGGGGCGCCAGGGCAGTGTGACACGGGGCCCAGGACCGAGGCATGTGGGACAGCCTCCAGAACTGTGAGGGGTACATTTCTGCCCTTTAAGCCACTAAGCTGGTGGTAATTTGTTACAGCGATCACAGGAAACGCATACACGTGCTAGCTAGAAAGTAAAAGGTTTATGGGAACTCCACCAAAGAAAATGTAAGACGCCCTGGCTTCGCCGTGTTTTGTGTACTTGCTACACAGCATGTGTTACGTCTTCACTAACACACTGTTTTCTCCTTCATCCTGACCCTTTTGCTTGGCCCGTTTCAGACAAAGACAAGTGTCAAAAGACAATATAATCAGAACGCGAACATGCTATCACCTCTGCTGTGGGAGATGCGGGCGGGCGGCACGGGCCACTCCTTCCACTGGGCAGCTGGCCTTGACCGCCCTCACCTCCCCCGCCTCCCGGCCGGCCGGCCCCTCCACCAGGGCCACACTGGTCCCGGCCTCCCAGCCCGCAGCTGTCCTCTGCCTGGCCACTGGCCCCTTCTCTCAGATGCCCTCCTTCTAGAACGAGGGGGAAGGAGGCCTGCCCTTGACCCTGGGGCGCAGCAGTGTCCAGGCCCCCTCCTCTCGGCTGTGCAGGCCCACTCAGTGCCCGCCTCTCACCTCCTGACCCTGCGCAGGACACTGCCACCCAGCACCCGCCAACAGGTCAGCTCCACACGTCCGTCCAGCCCAGGTTCTCCTCTGCCCATCCCGGCCCACAGGCGGTCACCCAGCGCCTTGGCTGTGGGCGCCTCAGCGATGGGCTGTCCCCATCTGAGCATCCCTGAAGCCCAGGTCCTGTGCCGGCCACCTCGTGCCCATTATCTCTAGGCCTCAGGACCCCTGGGTCGGAAGGCGTTCTGATGAAACCTCACGCTGTGACCACTATGCTTCTAAAGTAAAACTTTAAACATATTCTCTCTACTCACCACCCTCTCCCCACTGCCTACTTGGGCTCCTGTCTCAGACCTGGGTGCGGGGCGGGGGGGGTCTCTGGGGAAGCGGCGCCTTGCCCGCAGGCCTCACTGTCCCGCCTGCAGGTCCCCCGGCCTCACAAGGGCCCTTCCCATCACAGCACGTGAAAGTACCGGACACTGACCACGCAGATCCACTCACAACCCTGAGCAGCCTCACAGGCAGGTCCCGTTACACACCCAAACCAGCAATGGGGAAGCTAAGGCACAGAGAGGGTGGTCGCCTGCCCAAGGGCTCTGTCTACACCCACAACTCTGGGCCGCTCTGTCTACACTCACAACTCTGGGCCGCTCGGTCTACACCCACAACTCGACCACTCTGTCTACACCCACAACTCTGGGCCACTCTGTCTACACTCACAACTCTGGGCCGCTCGGTCTACACCCACAACTCTGGGCCGCTCTGTCTACACCCACAACTCGACCACTCTGTCTACACCCACAACTCTGGGCCACTCTGTCTACACCCACAACTCCGGGCCACTCTGTCTACACCCACAACTCGACCACTCTGTCTACACCCACAACTCTGGGCCGCTCTGTCTACACCCACAACTCGACCACTCTGTCTACACCCACAACTCCGGGCCACTCTGTCTACACCCACAACTCTGGGCCGCTCTGTCTACACTCACAACTCTGGGCCGCTCTGTCTACACCCACAACTCGACCACTCTGTCTACACCCACAACTCCGGGCCACTCTGTCTACACCCACAACTCTGGGCCGCTCTGTCTACACTCACAACTCTGGGCCACTCTGTCTACACCCACAACTCTGGGCCGCTCTGTCTACACCCACAACTCGACCACTCTGTCTACACCCACAACTCCGGGCCACTCTGTCTACACCCACAACTCTGGGCCGCTCTGTCTACACTCACAACTCTGGGCCGCTCTGTCTACACCCACAACGCGACCACTCTGTCTACACCCACAACTCTGGGCCGCTCTGTCTACACTCACAACTCTGGGCCGCTCTGTCTACACCCACAACTCGACCACTCTGTCTACACCCACAACTCCGGGCCACTCTGTCTACACCCACAACTCGACCACTCTGTCTACACCCACAACTCCGGGCCACTCTGTCTACACCCACAACTCTGGGCCGCTCTGTCTACACTCACAACTCTGGGCCGCTCTGTCTACACCCACAACTCGACCACTCTGTCTACACCCACAACTCCGGGCCACTCTGTCTACACCCACAACTCTGGGCCGCTCTGTCTACACTCACAACTCTGGGCCACTCTGTCTACACCCACAACTCTGGGCCGCTCTGTCTACACCCACAACTCGACCACTCTGTCTACACCCACAACTCCGGGCCACTCTGTCTACACCCACAACTCTGGGCCGCTCTGTCTACACTCACAACTCTGGGCCGCTCTGTCTACACCCACAACTCGACCACTCTGTCTACACCCACAACTCCGGGCCACTCTGTCTACACCCACAACTCTGGGCCGCTCTGTCTACACCCACAACTCGACCACTCTGTCTACACTCACAACTCTGGGCCGCTCTGTCTACACTCACAACTCTGGGCCGCTCTGTCTACACCCACAACTCTGGGCCGCTCTGTCTACACCCACAACTCTGGGCCGCTCTGTCTACACCCACAACTCTGGGCCGCTCTGTCTACACCCACAACTCGACCACTCTGTCTACACCCACAACTCTGGGCCGCTCTGTCTACACCCACAACTCGACCACTCTGTCTACACTCACAACTCTGGGCCGCTCTGTCTACACCCACAACTCTGGGCCGCTCTGTCTACACCCACAACTCGACCACTCTGTCTACACTCACAACTCTGGGCCGCTCTGTCTACACTCACAACTCTGGGCCGCTCTGTCTACACTCACAACTCTGGGCCGCTCTGTCTACACCCACAACTCTGGGCCGCTCTGTCTACACTCACAACTCTGGGCCGCTCTGTCTACACCCACAACTCGACCACTCTGTCTACACCCACAACTCGACCACTCTGTCTACACCCACAACTCTGGGCCTCCCAGTCTCACCCCTCCACCCCTGAGTTGCAGCACGGAGCCTGCACCGGGAAGCCGGCACGGCAATGCACTGCGTTGCTGCAGTGGATTTCCAGAGTTGGGGTCTCTGGAGGTGGCCTCTGGCCAAACAATGCGGCCGCCCGTGAGATCGGACAGGAAACTCGGGAGCCGTGCGGACTCGGCCCGGGGCGCGCGGGCTCGGCCGCCGTCCGAGCGAACGCGGTGGGCACTGCAGGCCCGCGGCTCAGCCCGGCCCCGACCCCCGGCCCTCCTGTCCCGCCAAGGGCCGGCCTCGCGTCGGCCCCACAACCCGGCCGGAGTCGGGCCCGGGAACAAAAGGAGGGCGGCGGCGGCCGAGCGGCCCCGACCCTGAGGAGCCGGCCGCCCCCAGCACCCTCCGCTCCGCTGGGCGGGGCGGACCGCGGAGGGCGCGAGCGCGCGCCCAGAGAAGAAAGAAAGCGGAGGCGTGGCGGCCAGCGCCCGGCCCGCAACCTACCGGCCGCTCGCTCTCCGGCCGTGATCCGCTCCGCCCGCGCGCCCAACGGTCGCCTCCGCTGTCTCCCAGGGCCGAGGGGCGGGGCCAGGAGAGGGCGGGGCCGCGGAGAGGGGCGGGGTCGATGGGGGGGGCGAAACCAGCGCGTGGGCGGGGGCTAAGGGGCTGTTCGGGGGCGGGGCCAATGCGGGCGGGGCCGTGGACGGGGAGTTATCCCTCGGGGGCGGGGCCATCTGTGGCGGGACCGGTGAGGGGGCGGGGCCTGGTAGGGGAGGGGCTGATGGGGCGGGGTCGAGGGAGGACTGGGACCTCCTGGGGGCGGGGCCGTGGGAAGAGCGAGACCTCCAGGAGGGAGGTGGGGCGGGGTCGTGGCCTCCAAGGTCGTGGGAGGCTCTCAGCACGGGGCCGGAGTGCTTGGTCTATGGAGCTGGGACGGGGAGTCCAGTGGACGGGATGGGGGCGGCGCTTCCACGGGACAAGGGAAGAAGGAGACGAGAGACGGATCTTGAGGGGGCGGATCTTGAAGGGCGGGGGACACCCGGACAGGGGCGGGACTTCCGCTACCCGCGAGACGTGGCGGGTCCTGATCTGGCTGGGGACGCCCTGCGCCGTCGGCCCGTATCCCCTCCCGCACCGGGTTCTCTCCCGCGCCCACACCGCCCCCCACGGTCCCGGGAGGTGCGTTGAGACTTCCTCCGCGCCCCGCGTCTCGAGGACCCCGCCCCCTCCTCTCGACTGCCTTCCGCGACCTTGATGATCATCAGACCGCATTCCACCAGGAAATCGCTTTATTTTTGCGGAAGGGAGTGTGGTGTCCCCCGCGGATCACAGCCGCCCCCTAGTCCCCCAACAGGAGGCAGAGGCCAGGCAGGCCAGGCAGGTGCCCAGCACGACCCAGGCTGCCCTGGTGGTCCCCAGGGCGCCTGCTCCCCTCCCACCTGTCCAGACCCTGGGCCTTGTGCCCAGGGAGACCGTCCAGGGCTGGCTCTCCTCCCCTCCAGCTGTCTTCTTCCTCAGCGGTCACTACTCGGGAAGTCCCATTCCCGTTAGTCATAGTGACCGGCCAGAGTATTTTCAGGAAACAGTCTGCTGGGCATTTATTGTACAAGCTAGCTAAGTGTGGGGAAAATCAAGCCCAGGGCTCCTGACTAGTCAGGCCTTGACTTTCAGTTATGCAGCCGGCACCCAAACCTGGCTGAAGCCTGCTGGGTTGTATATTAAATCATCGTGACAAATACGCCAGCCATCACACTTCCAGCCCCTCGGCTGACTGTGGAAAATCAGAAAATCTTCAGTTATGCTTCATATTCCCTTCAGTGCTCCCAAAAGGGCAGCGGAGGACAAATTTCCCACTACCTGACATGTTGTCAGGATGCATCTTCCCCTTATGTTTGCAAATGAAATAGCTCGATAGCATCCGGGGATGCGGACCTGTGTTGGCAGAAGTGTGCTGGCCATCAGAAGGGCTGCCGTGCTCTGCTGAGGGCAGGTAGTGGTGAGCTCTCGGGCATTGGGGCCAACGGTCTCTACAACAGCACAGCTACGGACTGTGTCCCCCCCAAAACTTCACATGTTGAAGCCTATTCCCCAATGTGATGGTATTTGGAGATGATGAGGTCATAAGAGTGGAGACCCATGAACGTGATTAGTACCCTTGTAAGAGAGACCCCAGAGAGCTCCCTCACCCGATGGGCCATGTGAGAACACAGACCAAAGACACCTGTCTGTGAACAAGGAAGCAAGTCCTCACCAGACACTGAATTTGCCCACACCTGGATCTTGGACTGCTAGCCTCCAACGTGCAAGAAATAAATTTCTGTTGTTTCTGAGCCACCAGTCTGTAGTATTATTGGCGTAGCAGTTAACAGGGTGGACGTAGGGTCTTCCATGTGGTATCTAGATTCACTTGGCCCTACCTGTGCTCTGAGCCAGCAGAGAGCGCTGGATGCCTCTTATCTTGTCGGCTCAGGTTGCTATGACAGATACCATGGACTGGGGGGCTTAGACGGCAATTGTTTATTTCTCACAGTTCTGGAGCCTGGTGTTCCGAGATCAAGGTGGGGACAGATCCCTGGTCTGGTGAGCGCCCTCTTCCTAGTTTGCAGATGGCTGTCTTCTCAGATGGCAGAGAGCAGAGAGAGAGGACAAAAGCTCACTCACCTCTCTTCCTATAAGGGCACTAATCCCATCACAGGCACTCCACCCTCATGGCCTGATCACTTCCCTAAGGCCTACCTCCTAACACCATCACCTGGAGGGTAAGGGCTTTAACACGTGAACAGTGGGGGACAGCCCAGAGCGGCACTGCTGCAGCCTCCTCTACCTGCATTGGCCAAGCCGGCCTTGCAGAAGGTCTGCGGCGGGTGAACCATACAGCTCTGCTGCATGGACCCCACATCCAGACTCAGAGGAAGCCCCCGCCCTGGGGAGTGGGCCCCCTCCAGCCTCCCAAGGGCCAACAGCTGGGCAATAAGAGAACTGAGAAAGAAGGGTCTGGGTTTCACCCGGGGTCAGCTTGCTCAAAGTGGAGCTGTTCACAGGGCAGCCCAGAGACGACCTGCATCACTGAGCAGAAGGCCAGGAGCTGCGCCAGCTGTAGGGGCAGTCCCGCATGCCTCCACCCGTCCCTGCAGGCTCTGTGCTCTGGGGAGCCCCGGCCGAGGCCGGCAGATCCAGTATAACCCTTCCAGAAGGCAGACCATCAGGAAAGGATTTTGGAACTGGATTCCCAACCTGTGTGAAGACAGCGTGGACCCTGCTGCTGGTGATGAGTGGCATGACAGCAGGAAGCGATTCCACGGTGACCACTCACACCCTCATTCATGGTCACTGGGCTGAGATGCAGGCCGAGGCGTGTTGGGACATGTGAAAACTAACAAAGGGAAACCTCATTTAAAATAGCGTTGTGACTTCCCTGGTGGCCCAGTGGTTAAGAATCCGCCTGCCAATGCAGGGGACACGGGTTCAATCCCTGGTCCGGGAAGATGCCACATGCCGTGGGGAGCAGCTAAGCCTGTGCGCCACAACAAGAGAAGCCACCGCAGTGAGAAGCCCGCGCACCTCAACGAAGAGTAGCCCCCACTCACCGCAACTAGAGGAAGCCCGCACACAGCAAACAAAGACCCGATGCAGTCAAAAATAAATAAATAAAAAATTAACAACAACAAAAAATAGAGTTGGGGGGAATTCCCCAGCAGTTCACTGCCGAGGGCACGGGTTCAATCCCTGGTCGGAGAACTAAGATCCCATACGCCCCCATGGTGTGGCCAAAAAAAACAAAAACACAAAACAACAACAACAACAAAAAACAGACACACAGAAACAAAACAAAATAAAATAAAACAGAGTTGGGAAGCCTTGAAGGGGACTTCTCATGCAGTTGGGAGACTACAGGCCCCATACAGGAAGAGAGTACTTTGCGTCTCCAACAGGAAGATCCCTACTTCCCCAGCAGGAGGAAGCTTTTCTCTTCACCCGGCAATAGCCCAGCCAATGAGAAGCCTCCACCACTCAGCCAATGAGAAACCATCACCACCCTGAACCGCGGCTTTCCTATAACGGACTTTCAAAGCTGCCCCTCCCACCTTCCTCCCTTTTACTCCATAAAGTTCCTCTCCTTTGTTTACTAGACTTGCTCATGGTTTTGGCATAGCTTGCACGTCCCGAACTGCAATTCCTCCGCTGTTCATGAATGAACTTGTCTTGCTGGTAAAATAACTGACTGGGTATTTTATTTTCAAGGTTGGCAGAGGTAAGTGACTTTGCCCCGTCGACACCTGCCGGCTGCATTCCCAGTCTATATTATTAAGCCCTTTGTCTCCACAAGGAGCCCTATGCGGGGTGATGAAGCGTATGGTCACTTAGCCTAAGAAATGTTCTCTGGAGAGCACAGCACATCCAGGGGCTTGGCGGTGGCTGCCTTGCAAGCTGAGGCTGACAGTGGAGGTGCTGCCATGGCTGGTCCCTCACGTCACAGCTCGGAAAGGTGGTGGAGCCCCTGGAATGGGCAGCCTGGCGGGGCCTGACCCTTGGGGGTCTGTGGTGATGGTGTTCTTGGGGCAAGAAAGATGGGCGGGTCACTGGGTGCTGGTCATTTTCCACAATTAAAGGAAAGGAGGGCTGGTGAGCAGGAGGCTGCCGCAGCGGCACCGATGGAGAGCCGCAGCCCCTCCTCCGCCTCTAGATCTCAGTTCAGGGGCTCAGAGCCCTTCTGCAGAAGGACCTGCAAGGCCACTGTGAGTCTAGCCCTCCAGCAGGCCCTGCACAGGTCACCACTAAGCAGGCGGAGGGTGCTGGGAGCTGACGCGGTGCCACGCAGCCCCTCCCCACGCCCTGAGCCATTGCTGGAAGGCCGGCGGGCACACACTGCCAGGCTGCTCTCCCCAGCCTGCGTCTGCTGTACCATCCCTGCTCAGAATCTCCCGGGGACCCCACCGTCTGCAGGAAGACATCCACTGTCTGAGTCCAACGCTGGCGTTCCAGGCTCCCCTCCACAAGGCCCCTTCCTGCCTTGCAAGAAGTCAAGGGGACGGGACCTTGGGCCTTACAGCCAGGCACCCTTGGTGTAGCCAGACACAAGGCCAGATCAGAGCTCCAATGGGGTCCAAGGTCCTCTCCGCCCTCCTGAGCCGGTGCTCGTCCCTCCTGCCTGTCCTTGGCCGGCCTGCTGGGAAGCGGCTCCCACACCCATCACCTGTCACACCCGCCTCCCACACACCCCTCCCATGCACCCACCAGACCCATACACCCACCTGCCACCGTCCCAACATTCTGTAAAGGGGTCAAGTTCCCACACGCCCAAACTACCCCCCTCCACCCTGGAGCTCCTGGACAGGAAGGACCATCAGAAGGGTGGGAGTGCCCATGCATACCAGGCACGTGCTAGGCTTGGGGACACAACGTCTGGGACAGGAGAGGCTCCAGGAACTCCAGGTGGACCAGCCCAGCAGGTGCCATGGCCCGTGGGGGCCGTCCGGCAGAGAGGCCTGCAGGGCCACTTCAGGAGGAGTTTGGGAACTACGTCCAGGATACTAGGCAGCTGTGTTTCCAGAAGAGCCCTTGGCTGGGTGGAGGGACAAAGGAAAGGGGCAGTGGTGGTGATGCTGGGGAGTGGGGACAGTGCCCCGACCTTGGGGAGGGACAGGGCCCTGGGAAAGGAGCAGCAGTGGGTGTGAGAGACTGGAGGCCGTGGTGTAGGCAAGGGAGGGGCAGGGGCGCCGGGCCAAGACCCAAGGGGCAAGGCTGGTGTGGAGCCCAGTGGATTAGAGCAGCTGGGGGACCCCAGCGAGTTAGACATGGGGCTGAGCGCCCCCCCTCCTCGGGCCCTGCTCACATGTTGTCCCCACCTGAAATCCCCAAGTGGCCCATTGTGAGCCCCTCCCTTGCAGGCAGGCAAGCTGGCCAGCCCCGAGGGTCTGCAGAACCCACCCTCCCTCGGCGCCCTGTGTTTTGGAATTCATTAGGATCAGTGAACAGATGAAATAAATCAAGTGAAGGACTATGTTGTTTTTAACCAGAACACGTGAAATTAATTAAATAGAGCGTATGGTCACTAAAGAGAACTTGTATTAATCAGGGGCACTGTTACCAAATAGTACGCACTAACGAAACAGACCATATTGTTCCGGAAACAGAACATATAATCAACCAGAACACACTGCTTCCCCCGCAGAAGGATCGCGGGGCTGCTGGTGGTCTGGGGACTGGCGGCCTGGCCTCAGCCGAGTTCACGGAGCAGAAAAGGGAGGCCCCTGCGCAGCGTGAATGTCCCCTCCTGGGCAGTCCCCACTTTGAAACGTCTCTTCTCCACCAACCGCCTAAACACACTGGAACAGAACCCCTCCTGCTGGAAAAATACCTACGGGGGGACAATGTATGTCAGGAGATTGTGTTTTCCTCCACGGGAAATTGACAAGAAATAAATCAGAAACACCCCCTCAAGACAGGAAAACGTCGGGGGAGTAATTTCTGAACGCTGCACTTTGAGTCCCACAGCGATTCCGAGACTGCTCGGCGGCGGCCTCGGTAAGCAGGCAGCGTCTGGAACTCACCTTTAAGACCAGGACCTGGAATGGATGAGGATCCCTTTTCGAACGGCGACGTCCCCTTTCTGATCCCTCTGTATGGTGTGCACGAGCCCATGCTCCTGGCGCAGCGAGGCCGCATCCTGGGGGACCTCGGGGCCTGTGCAGAATTCCCCTGGGCAGGCTGAGCACCAGGTCAGGGCGCCTCTGGGCGCGGGCACCCCGGGTGCTTCCCCGGCCTGGCCTCTCTACTCTGCCGGCCCCGCTTCTGCCCGTTCACAGCCATGGGTGGGGACCCGGGCTCCCGGAGATGGTGCCAAGCCTTCTCCAGGGTGCGGCGCCGGGCCGGGCCTCCAGCCTTGGGGCGCACTGCCCTTCGTGCCTCCTGAGCTGCTCTGAGCTTCGGGAGTGCTCGGTACGCGCCGTGGCCCTGCAGGCCCCCAGAGGAGCTGGAGCGCGGCCACGGGGCGCGCGAGGCTGTTCCCGCTGTTCCCCAGGAGGAATGTCGCGAGGCCGGCAGGGTCGCCCTGTCCGTCATGCGCCCTCCTCTATCTGGGACCCGGACACCCTCGGACCCACGCCACCGAGCTCAGGTCCGGGGCAGGTGGGGGATAGGCGCGCTCCTCAGGACAGCTTCCTTCTCAGGCTGCGGGGAGCCCCGCGTGGGATCAGGGCGCCAGGACGCTCGCACCAGCCGAGGAACAAGACCGCGCGCCTGCTTGTAAGGCCGCCCACGTCCACCTCCAGGGACGACAAAGCCCCAAGGTAACGTCTCAGTAAGGACCCAGAGCCTCCCACCCCGCTCCCCACCCCGTGCTGGCGCCCCTCGGACGGGTGCTTCCTGCGTTTTCTATGGAGACAACAGGAGTTGTGCGTGGGGAATTTTGGGGCATCACCTAGTCAGCCGGCCTCATGGAGTGGGTATTATTAGTATTATCCCACCTGTCAGGTGATGAGACCGAGCAGGAGGGAAAGCCCCCAGCCGCACCACGGGCAGGGCAGAGCCAGGGTCCATCTGCATCCAGGTGACAGTGTGACAGCTGTGATGGATGATGAGTAAGGGGGAGGGGAAGTGCAGAGGGGGAGCTTACAAAGGCAAGACAGCCGGACCGCTTGTCCACCGGAGGGAGTGGAGAAGGGTTTGAGGAGAGATTCTTTGGGGTGTCCTGCTGCGGGTCCCACCCAGCATGGGGGAGACTTGATGCCTCCTCCACATCCAGGTGTCACTCCGTGTCCTGTGTCCCTTGCAGAGGAGGCGCTGGGGACCCGGGAGGCATCCCGGGCCACCAAGCCCATCCCACACCCTGACTGTGTGTGCACAAGGATGCCCAGGAATCCCGTGGACCATGCGTGGTGCCAACATCACTGTCCTCTCTGCCTGCCACCCTAAGAGGCAGAGGGCCCACAGCAAGGGCAGGAGTGAACCCTGATTCCTCAGGGCCGAGGAAGGAGGGGGTGTCTGGGGGGGTCCCCACCCGTCCACCCGTGGTCTCACCCAAGGACCCATGAAAGTACCTGCAGAGAGAGGAATGCTGTACTGGCAGGCCCAGACCCCAGAAGTTCCCTCAGTCCTCTCCCTCTCCCCCACCCCCTCCATTCCACCTGCAGGGACAGAAATGGGGGAGACTAGGGACTTCCCTGGTGGTCCAGTGGGTAAGACTCCATAATCCCAATGCATGGGGCCCAGGTTCAATCCCTTGTAGAGGAACTAAATCCCACATGCATGCTGCAACTAAGAGTTTGCATGCCGCAACTAAGAGTCCACGTGCCACAACTAAGAAGTCTGCATGCCGCAACTAAAGAGCCTGCATGCCGCAACTAAGACCTGGCACAGCCTAAATAAATAAATAAATATTTAAAATTTTTTTTCTTTAAAAAACAAAGAAAAGAAAAACAAAATGTGGCAACTAGCTGGGGCACAGTGGGAGGAGGAGACTGGGGAAGGGGAAACGCTCACCTCGCCCTTCCCAGGATTCCAGCCTCCAGCTGGCCCAGGGCAGGAGGGTTTGATTTGATTTCAAGTGTGGAACTTTGATTAGTATCTCAGACTTGATGTCACTGATTTGGACTGATTCTGAATTGAGACTATATTTGCCACTTAAGTGATGGAAAGCTAGCTGCCTTTTATGTAAGAGTAAGCAGAAAACCCTAATGCCACCAGAAAATTTTAGGGACCTAGGAAGTTTGCCCCCCTGCACGGGCTGCGACGAGAAAGAGGGAGAAAGTAAAGAAAGTTGCATTTTGGTTCTATGGTGAGAAATGCTTTTCCCACCCACCACCTGCATAGGAAATAAACGTTTCAGACTGCAGGGTGAAGGTCTGACCTTTCCCTTTTATGAGGACCAGCTGTCCCAGTTCACCTGGGCCATTCCAGGCTTTAGCATCGGAAGTCCTGCGTCCCTGGATCCCCCGCAGCCCTCAGTCCCCCCACCTCTGACGGACGTCACGAATAACCAGGGAGACACCCAGGCTGGACAAAGGCACTGCCTCTCACACCTAAAGGAATCTGGACTCTGCACGTTTCCCAGTTAGTCCTGTGATGGGATTTCCTGGCTCGCCCGAGAGGCAGTCCCTAGCCCGGGGCTGCGGGATGTCTCTGCTAATATGGAAGCGATAGGGCAAGAACTGAGAAGGAATAGACGATTCCACAAAGCCCTGTCTGTGCCCTGGGCACCCCCAAGAGCAGGAAGTCTCGGAGTTTTCACACGCTTTTCAATCTCATCCCTTTCAGGTCCAAGGTGACAGGGTGCATTTCTGGGTCTTCCATCCCTGAGGAGCAGGGGGCCTGCTAGGGCCCCAGGACAGGCTGTGTCCGCCCAGGAGAGACATGGCCTCCTGGGGAGGCTGCTATGTTTCCTTTGCTTTAAAAAGGAAAGGGATCCACCCAACCACCCGCCCACCCAGGTTCAGATCCCGGCCCTGTGTGCCTGTCTCAGGGGGCTGTGCTCCCCTCTGCGTGAGACCAAGGGGAGTGTCTCACCTGAGGCCAAAGGGTCCCCGGGCCTCCTCCTCTTGAACCCCGGTTCCTCCAGGGCCCTCTCGGAGCCCCACTGGTCAGTGCTGCCTTGGACTTTCATGTCAGGGTCCTGAGACAGGTGGGACCTTCCAGGTGGGTGACTTGAGTGTCTGCAGCTGTGGCTCATACGTAGGCAGGAACCCTAAGGGCTGGTACTGTGGTCTGAACGTTTGTATCCTGGAGGTGGATGGTCCTGAGGGTGGGGCCCCCATGAATAGGATTAGTGTCCTTTGAAAAGAGACCCCCCCAGGGAGCTCCCTCACCCCTGGTGCCACGTGAGCACACAGCAAGAAGACAGCCACAGTCTATGAGCCATGAAGTGTCACCAGACACCAGATCTGCCAGCGCCTTGATCTTAGATGTCCAGCCTCCAGAAATGTGAGGAATAAATGATTGTTGCCTAAGCCCCCAGTCTATAGGAGTTTTTTAAAGCCTCCCGGGACACCAGGACCCAGGGGCAGGGTCCCTGCCAGCCTTCAGCTCTTCCACAGCATGCCTAATACTCAGGGCCCCCGAGTCACAGTGCAGATGGGAACCACACACCACATCTGCCTGAATACTAATAAATACTAAAACTGAAGCCAGTAAAATGTTCAATAAAATGCCTTCCTTCTGTCCTTCCACCTTGACAAAATTCCTATAAAACAACAAAATTGAAAAAAAAGAGCTAAAGCTATGGGGTTTTCTCCAATTTTTTTTTTTTTTTGGTAAAATAGACAAACATAGGGAATTCCCTGGCGGTCCAGTGGTTGGGACTCCGTGCTTCCACTGCCAGGGCCCGGGTTCAATCCCTGGTCAGGGAAATAAGACCCCGCAAGCCACAAGCCGCGCAGTACGGCCAAAAAAAAAAAAAAAACACGAAAAAGCAAATATAATATTCACCATCGTAACCATTTTCAGGTGTACGGTTCAGTGGTGCTAAGTGCATTCACACTGTTGTACAGCCGTCCCCACCATCCGTCCACAGAACTTCCTCATCTTCCCAACCTGGAACCTGTCCCCATTGGACACTCACTCCCCATCCCCCTGCCCCGGCCCCACCATTTTACTTTCTGTCTCTGTGAATTTGACTCCTCTAGGGACCTCATATTAGTGGAATCATACAGTATTTGTCTTTTCGTGACTGGTTTATTTCACTGAGCATAATGTCTCAAGGTTCATCCATGTTTAGCATGTGTCAGAATTTCCTTCCTCTTCAAGGCTGGATAATATCCTATTGTATGATGGACCACATTTCGTTTATCCATCCGTCCATCCACCCATTCACGGACACGTGGGCTGCTCCCACCTTTTGGCTGTTGTGAATAATGCTGCTATGGACATGGGGGTACAAGTATCTATTCCAGTCCCTGCTTTCAATTCTTTTGGGTTTATACTCAGAAGTAGAATTGCTGGGTCAGATGATAATTCTGTTTTTAATTTTTTGAAGAACCGCCACACCGTTTTCCACAGCGGTATTTTACAACCCACAAACACTGCACGAGGATTCCAATTTCTCCACACCCTTACCAACACATATTATTTTCTGTTTTTTGTTTTTTATTTTTTTATGGCCATTCTGATGGGTGTGAGGTAGTACCTCATTGTGGGTTTGATTTGCATTTCTCTGATGGTTACTGACGTTGAGCATCTTTTCAAGTGCCTGTTGGCCATTTGTATATCTTCTAAAGCTATGGTTTTTATATGACCACGCAATATCACATTATCAAAACTATGTATTGTTGCTTATGTCTAGGGACTTTGATGGGTCAGCTGTGAATGGATGAGTAATAACAGAAAAAATACACTATTCATGAATGATTAATTAAACGTTATTTATGACAACTATCATAAATGATAGTTATTACAAAAGTAACTTTTCCTGCCTTCATTTCAGCAAAATCTGTAATTATGTTGCTATAATTCAGGTTTCCACATAATTTGTGTTGTATTTTCAATTTGAAGAAACTTTTCTCTGCTGAGGCAGAAGCAAACATAACTGTGACTAAAATTCTTAGAGCAAATATTTATAGTTGGAAAAGAACCACAGATTTTACGTATCATGTTCAAATATTATGGGGTGGCATACGATACATTATTGTTATCACAGAAATTATTACAAACTACTTTAATCTCATCATAGAAATCACTATAACATAGGAAGATTTTCACCATCTCTTAAAACTACATCTAGCTTCATGGAGTATTTCTAAAGTTCTTATTTCAAATTTTCCATGTTGAGATATTATTTTTAAAATAACAAAATATTACTCAATTTATTCAAATCTCTCTTCAATTGAGATCATTTCTTAATCTAAAATGAAAGAAGCTAGGGATTCCCTGGTGGCACAGTGATTAAGAATCTGCCTGCCGGGCTTCCCTGGTGGCGCAGTGGTTGAGAGTCCGCCTGCCGATGCAGGGGACACGGGTTCGTGCCCCGGTCCGGGAGGATCCCGCATGCCGCGGAGCGGCTGGGCCCGTGAGCCATGGCCGCTGAGCCTGCGCGTCCGGAGCCTGTGCTCCACAACAGGAGAGGCCACAACAGTGAGAGGCCCGAGTACCGCAAAAAAAAAATAAATAAAAAGTTTTTTATTTTTTAAACATGAAATAGCCTTATTTACTTACTTTTTTGGTAAGCATTTTCTAGTGTTATCAATAGCCATCAGTGTACCAAATGACTGAACAGAGCAAACCTGAAATCAGTTTCATTTTCCACTGAAGACCACGATTCATCTTTATCTGAGGATATTCTGCTATTTCATTGAACTCTTCTAATGCAGCTTAAATCTTATATACATTCAATTTAATTGCCTTAATAGCATTTAATTGACGTTCTTTTTGTGTTGCTGAGGGTGATTTTAAGGTCAAATACGATACACATTTCATCAAGATGCTCTATCTTTGGGCAGGCGCAAAAACCATCAAATACAATGGTTGTCTGATTCCCAAGCGTGATGTCACTGTTGGCGCCCTCAGAGCCACATCTCCCGATAAGGAATTCAGACTCTGTGCCACAGCTGGCACAAAGAGGGCTTCTGGGTTTCTGGCCATGGTTTCGGTTTGTTTACTTTTTCCTTTATACGTCATCGTAGCACCATTTTCACAATCTTCCCCCAACAATCTTTTAAAGTATTTAAGTGAGGGTAAAATTGCTGTATTTGATAGTTGAAAATTTAATGGAATCTTCTTAAATAAACAATTCCCAGCTTTGGTGTCCAGTGTCCACCCTGCCGGGGGTCTGCAATGAGGGTCCCTTGTCGCGGTCAGGTCCCGTGCCATATGTACTTACGTGTACGGGGCTATGGACACTCCGTGTTGCAAATGCTCCTCAGCTCTCAGGGAAACTGCAGCAGATGCTGTGCTAACTTCTGGGAACCTCTGGAAACAAGCGTGAATAGAAATAGGAAGGAAAGCAAGGCAAACGGACATCAGCACTGTCGGGAAACAGCATTTATTATGTGAGAATCTATGGCGTTCACTCCACCTGCGAGGAAGGATTTGACAAATGTGTTAATTTGTCTTCTATCTTAACTTAAGCACTTTCAACGTGGAGCATAATAAGGAAAGAAAATGGTGCTTCCTCCACCTCGGGTGCAGAAGGTGGCAAAGGCTTCCACGCCCATGGTAACAACAAGAAAAATCCAGGGAAAAAAATAATTATACTTTTCTATGGGGTTAGTAGACCAGTAGGTACAAGGAAACTTTTATGAACTGAATTCCGGAGAAAGACAGCTCTTTATCAAGAACAGACTACAGTAACAGATACATATGACTGTATATAAAATAGATAAATAACAAGGACCTACTGTATAGAACAGAGAACTATATTCAGTATCTTGTAATAACTTATAATGGAAAAGAATCTAAAAAAAAAATCTGAATCACTTTGCTGTAGAACTGAGACGCTGTAATTCGACGATACTTCAATTAAAAAACAAAAACGAAAACAAAACTAATTTATGGTGATGGTTGCATCACTCAGTAAAGTTACTTTAAAAAATCATTAGGGAATTCCCTGGCAGTCGAGTAGTTAGGACTCTGCGCTTTCGCTGCCGTGGTCCCAGGTTCAATCCCTGGTCGGGGAACTAAGATCCCACAAGCCTCGTGGCACAGCCGAAAAAAAAATTGTTAAACTGGATAACTTGAAATGGATGAATATTATGACAAGTAAAAATACCTCAATAAAAAATATTTTATAGAATGGATAAACAACAAGGTCCTACTGTATAGTTGCATAGGGAACTATATTCAATATCCTATGATAAACCATAATGGAAAAGAATATGAAAAAGAATATATATATATACATATTTTATACACATATATATAAAACTGAACCACTTTGCTGTACACCAGAAACTAACACAACATTGTAAGTCAACTGTACTTCAATAAAATAAGTTTAAAATGTAAAAAAGAAAGCAAAATAAAGAACAGACTATGGCAGCAATGTCCACACCTGGCACAGGGGTCTGGTCAACATAGCAGCGGATGGAGGAGCCGGGATGGAGAGAAACCAGCCGTCTTAGATGACAAATCACCAAGTCCCACCCAGACTCAAATGCTGTAAAGCAAGTGAAAGGAGAGGCTTGACAGCAGGTGTGTCCCAGTTCCAGAGCCACCTTGACTCTTGTAGGAATCTGAATGATAGGCTCCCCACCCAAACTGAGGAAACAGCTTGCCTTCTGTGGGAAATAAACAGAACAAAATCAAAACAAAACATTACATATCAGTCACCACTGTTCATTTACACACAATGTCTCCAACAGAATAAAAATTTATAAGAAACGTGAAAAAGCAGAAAAACTTGACCTATAATCAAAAGAAAACACAGTCAAAAGATGTAGGCCCTAGATAATCCAGGAATTGAAATTAACAGACACATAATGTTAAAAAAATTATGAATATGTAGGAGAATTTACAGAGAAAGAAATAATAGATAAAGAGATGGGGTATTTGGGAAGACAAATGGAAATTCTAAAATCTCAAAAGAAGTTTAATAACTGAAAACTACAGTATCACAGTATCTGAAATAAAAAATGATTGGCTAGGCTTCTAGACACTGAAAAAGAAAATTTCAGTGAACTTGAAGACAGATCAATGTGAATAATCTAAACTAAATCACAAAGAGAGAAAAAAGACTGAGTAAAAGGAAAAGAGTGCTGTGGCCTATGGGATAATATAAAGTGGTGTGACATATGTGTAACTGGAGTCCCAGAAAGATAAAATGGGGGAAGTACATTAGAAGAAATAGCAGCCAGGTTTTCTCAAATTTGATTTTTTAAAAAAATCAATCCATAGATCTCCAAATTCAACAAACTCCAAACAGGATAAATACTAAGAAAACATACCTAGACACAAATTGTTGAAAACAAAAACTGAAATCTTAGAAACATCTAGAGAAAAAAATATTACATACATTACCAAAATAATAAAAATGAGTGAGTTCTTATCAGAAACAATGGAAGCCCCAAGACAAAAGAGCAACATTTTTAAAAGACTGGGAGGAAAAATTGTCAACTGAGAAGTCTATATCCAGTGAAAATAGCCTTGAGAAATAAAGGCACAATAAAGGCATTTTCAGGTAAACAAAAGTGAATCCGTTGCTAGTAAACACATGCTGCAAGAAATGCCAAATGAAGTTCTTTGGCTGAAGGGAAATGATACCAGATGGAAGCTTGGATCTACACGAAGGAATGAAGAGCACTAGAAATGGTAAATATATGTGTAAACAGGAAAGTCCTATTTCCCTGTTTTTCCTTTCTTTAAAGCACAATTGAACATTTAAAGCAAATATAATAACAATGTTTTATGAGGTTTATAATAAAAGTACATGTAAATTATATGCAACAGTAGCACAAAAGATGGGAAGGAAATGGAATTGTATGTTGAAAGGTCTTTACATGATACGTGAAGTAGTATAATATGATTTCAAAGTAGATTAAGGGGGACTTCCCTGGTAGTGTAGTGGTTAAGAATCCGCCTGCCAATGCAGGGGACACAGGTTCAATCCCTGGTCTGGGAAGATCCCACATGCTGTGGAGCAACTAAGCCCGTGCACCACAACTACTGAGCCTGCACTCTAGAGCCCACAAGCCACATCTACTGAGCCCACATGCCACAACTACTGAAGCCCGCGCTCCTAGAGCCTGTGCTCCGCAGCAAGAGAAACCATCGCAATGAGAAGCCTGCACATGGCAATGAAGAGTAGCCCCCACTCACCGCAACTAGAGAAAGCCCATGCGCAGCAATGAAGGCCGAATGCAGCCAAAAATAAATAAATTTTAAAAAATTAATTTAAAAAAAGATTAAAAAAAAAGTAGATTAAGGATACATATTGGAATCCCTAGAGCAACCTCTAAAAAAATAATTCAAAGAGCATTGTAGCTAAAAAGCCAATGGAGGAGATAAATTTTTAAAAATTTTAAATCAGTTAATACAAAAGAAGATAGGAAAGGGAGAAACAAAAGAGCAAAGAACCAATAGGACAAACAGAAAACAATTAGTAAGATTACAAGTAGACTTAAACCTACAATATCACTAATTACATTAAATATAAATAGGTTAAACACTCCAATTAAAAGGCAGGACATGTCAGACTGGATTTTAAAAAAACCTGCTATATTCTAGTTTAGCAGAGACACACTTTAAATAGAAAAACACATTTAGATTGAAAGTGAAAGGATAGAAAAAGAAATACCATGGAAAAATAGCCATAAGAAATCTGGAGTGGCTACATCTTCAAATATTCGAAGCAAAATTGTGAGAACTAAGAGGAGACAATAATCATAGACAAATAATTTAATAGATTTACAGCAATATTTTAACATTTTTCTATCATAAATTGATGAAAAATCAAAATAATCAGGAAGTGTATAGGAGACTACACCCATCAGCTACGGAATAGAGATTGTTTTCAAGGGTCCATTAAACATTTTCCAAGAGAGAACATATGCTGGGCCGTAAGATAAATCTTGTTAATTTTAAAGGACTGAAGTCATAGAGCATATATTCTCTGACAACAGAAATCAACAGTGATACCTAGGAAATCACTCAACTTTTGACAATTAGGTAACACGCTTCTAAATAATCCAAAGGTCAAAGAAGAAATCACAAGAGAAATTAGAAAAATATATCAAACTGAATTGTAAAAAACTCAGTATATCAACAATTGTGGTTTCAACTTCAAGTGTTTAAACAGACAAAAAGTGGTTTGAAATTAATGATGTAAGCCTTACATTAAGAGGCAAGAAAATAAAGAGCAAATTAAACCTAAAGGAAATGAAGTAAAGGAAGGAAATAATAAAAATAAGAGCAGATGGGCTTCTCCGGTGGCGCAGTGGTTGAGAGTCCGCCTGCCAACGCAGGGGACGCGGGTTCGTGCCCCGGTCCGGGAAGATCTCACATGCTGTGGAGTGGCTGGGACCGTGAGCCATGGCCGCTGAGCCTGCGCGTCCGGAGCCTGTTGCTCCACAACGGGAGAGGCCACAGCAGTGAGAGGCCCGTGTACCGCGAGAAAAAAAAAATAAAAAAAAAATAAGGGAAGAAATTAGTGAGATACAGAAGAGCCAAACCGCAGGGAAAACAAACAAATAAACAAGAGAGCCAAAAGTTGGTGTTTCAAAGAGATTAATACAATTTATCAAACCTTAGTAAGACAAATGAAGGTTAGAGGGAAACACAAACTACTAATGTCAGGAATATCATTACAGTAGGGCCCACAGATATCTAATGGATAGTAAGAGGATTGTATGAACAACTTGATGACAATAAACTTGCCAATAAATTTTTATATAAAAATAGAAAAATTCCTTTAAAAACACAACAAAAATTACACAAGAGGAAGTAGAAAGTCTGACTACCCCTATATCAGTTAAATAAATTGAACAAAGAATTAAGAATCTTTAAGGGAAAATGTGCTGATGTCTGTGATTTAGGAATGCATCAAAAAATAAGATGGTGTGATGGATAGATACCTGCTAAGGAAAGTACAGCAAAATGTTAACCTAGGAAATGGATATGACTGTTCATTATACAATTCTGTCCACTTTTCTGAGTGGTTGAAATTTTCATAGTAAGTTTTTAGGGAAAAAAGCCAGCATTTTCTATATAGAAAGATACCAACAAATAAAATCCCAGAAACATATGTTGTTGGAGTGAATCAAATATTTAAGGAAGAAATAACACCATTCCTACACAAACTTTTTTTGGAAAACAAAGAAAGATGGAACACTTTTGAACTCATTTTGTGAGGTCTGCATAACTCTGACACCAAAACTTGACTAGGACATAATGAGAAGAGGAAAAGTACAGACCCATGTCCTCATGAACATAGATATAAAAATCCTCAGCAAAATATTACTATAAATAAAACCATGAACAAGTACGGCTTATCCCAGGAATGCAAGGTTGATTTAACATTTGAAATGCAACCCTTATAATTCACCACATTATCAAAATAAAGGGAAAAAATCTTGCAATTATCTCAATACATGCAGAAAAAGCACTTGTCAAAATTCAGTACACATTTGTGATTCAAAACTCTAAACAAACTAAAAATAGAAGTCAATTTCCTGAATTTAATAAAGAGCATCTATGAAAAACCTATAGCTAACATCATACTCATGGGTAAAAGACAATTTTCCCCCTTAGCTCAGGAATGAGGCAATGATGCCACTCTCATAACTTCTTTTCAACATTGTCCTAGAGGTCCCAGCCAGAGAAATAAAGCAAGAAACAAAAATAAAAGGCATACCTGTTACAGGACAAGAAGCAAACTGCCTTTATTCACAGAAAACCTGGTTATAAACCTGGAAAGTCCTAAGGCACTTATTTAAAAAGCTATCAGACTAATAAGCAAGTTTGGCAGGGTTGCAAGCTACAGATACAAACGACAATTGTATTTCTATATACTACCAACAAATAATTGGAGAATTTACATACTGAGGAATAGATTTAATAAAGTATGCATTAGATTTCTCCAAAGGGAGAGATATATCACGTTCAAAAATTGCAAGATTCAATATTGATTGGTAACATGTCAATGTTCTTCAAGTTGATCTATAGATCTATGCTGTGTCAATCAAAATTCAGCAGGCTTCTTTTGTGGATACAAACTGACAAGCTGATTTAAAATGTATAAGGAAACGCAAAAGACCTGTAGTAAACAAAACAATTTCAGAAAAGAAGTAAAGTTGGAAGATTCACACTATCTGACCTCAAGACTTTCTATAAACTACAGTCAGTAATCACGATGATGTGGACATTTGACCAGCGGAACTGAACGGAGTCTAGAAATTAGACCCACTCGTGTTCAGTGAATTGATTTTTGACAAAGGCACCAGAAAAATTCCGTGGGGGGATGTGTTGGAGTAACTGGATAACCATGGAGAAAAATGAACCTTGATATCTGACTCACATCATACACAATAATTAATCTGAGTTGGATCAAAGATCCAAACATCATCACAGCTGCTAGAATAGGATGTGGGAAAATAAATTCATGACCTTGGTGAAGATTTCTTACGCCACAAAAACTCTAGCCATAAAAGAAAAACGTTAGGTTATTTTGATTTTATCAAAAGCAAAACCTCTGCCTACCTAAAGGCACCATTGACTTATACTTTCCACCCTGGTGGTGTCACAGGTCTGGATGGAATCACTCCCCCACCCGCGCCCACACACTTCAAACAACTGAAAACTGGACCAAACACGTGAAACGATTGTTTTCGGACACTGGACTGCAATCCTTGAGAGGAGAGACACCCAGATCCCTCAGAGGAAGCTCCCCGTGGCCCACCCTGTGGGCACCAGGGTGGGGTGGGCTCTGGCCTGGGGGGGAAGGAGCTCGGATCCAAGCGGGTCGGGGGCTGCCGGTGGGCGGACCCGGGCCCGGGATGCATCTTCAGGAGGGAAATACACTGAGCTTGGGGCCCAAAGTCCGGGATGCAGGCTATAGTCCACAGGACCGGGTACGCCCATCACCTCCCAGCCTCCGGGGCGGCCCCAGAGCATCGGCCAGCCCGCCCTGCGCCCCCCAGCACGGACGCCTGCGGCCGCCCCCTCCACA
The DNA here is from genome assembly GCF_963924675.1 of Phocoena phocoena. Classification (NCBI taxonomy): domain Eukaryota; kingdom Metazoa; phylum Chordata; class Mammalia; order Artiodactyla; family Phocoenidae; genus Phocoena; species Phocoena phocoena. The sequence goes on from NC_089223.1 coordinate 137,323,834, forward strand.
CAGTGGTGGAGCGTTACTATCCTTGGCTGTAACCTGAGCAGCTGCCCATTAAAATTCCATTAGTTTCGAAGGCTTGAGCTGTAGTTGATATTTCTAATTATTGTGAAATTAAACTTGTCCCTATAATTTAAGGATAATTGCAGGAGATACCAGCTGGCACCCTGGGGAGCCGCACTGTTCCCGGAGAACGTGGAAGGTCTCTTGGAAGTTCTCTGAACAGGAAAAGACGAAGGCGTTTTGGAAAATAAGGGAGGTGGGGGTCAGGCATGAAGCAGGAATCTAAATTTCAACAGTAATGGGCTTTTGTGAGCTGAGCTCGTGGCCTGCGGGGCAAGCAGCTGGGGAGAGGCGGGCCCCCAGACCCGCCGGCAGCCTGAGCTGTGGGCTTGACAGGAGGAGGGTGGGTGCAACGGATTAACGAGGAATCGGCAGTGGAGGAGTAGTAACACACCGGTGTAATAAGATGGGAAAGTTCCAGAAGCTGGTGGAAAGCTTGGGGGGCGAGGCCTGCATTGAGGGCACTTTGTGGATGTGAAATGAGACAGCAGCTGAAGCAGGAGGGAGGGCGGGGTCTGTGTGCCAGGCCCTCCCCGGGGAGCGAGGCCCCCACGCTGACTGTGGCCTCTGAGCTGAGAGCAGCCCAGGTCCCCGGGGCCCTGCCCACACCTGCGGCCCTCCTGGCCTCCCCTATCCCGACTCGGGGACCCCGTACACGCATGGTGTGAGGGGCCTTGGCCCTAGGAGGCTGCGCACCCCCCGGGCTCCCCTTCTGCTGTTGGGGCCTTGCTCAGGGTGCCAAGAGGGCCCAGCTCTCACCAGGGTTCTGCACGTATTCCCCCCATCCCCCCAGCGCTGCCATCATGCCTGTGTGTGTCTGCCTGCCAAGGTGGGCCAGGTGGGTGGCAGTCTGGCCACACGATCCCCGTGACATGGCGCGTGCCACCGGCTTTCCAGAGGCAATGGGTAGGCCCTCGTGACCCCTCTGCCCCCCAGTCAGCTGCCTCCACTTGGCTGGTACATAGTTCTAGGAGCCGCTGTTGCCAATACCCTTTCCCCTTTCTGGTACTAAATTCTCTGTTAAAAATTGAGTTTGGCTGCAAAAAACAGAGGCTGGAAATAACACTGACATGGGATGGAATTTTATTTCTCTCTCACGTAAGAGAAGCCAGGCCCACACAGCAGCTTCACGGTGCAGACAGATGCCAGGGCCCTCGGTCTTTCTGCTCTGTTGGGCTTGTGGCTTTCATCCTCAAGAGGGCCTCATAGTCCTGGAAGGCTGCTGGAGAGCCAGACATCTCCTCCATCTCCCCTGTTGCTGGGCAGGAAGCAGGAGAAAGTGGGGAAAGGGCAAGAAAAACCCACATACCTGCCTATTACTTTCTTAAGGAGGTTTCCTAGAATTTGCACCTAACTTCTTCAGATGCCTTACTTGCCACCCTAAATTGCAAGGGACTTTGGTCAGATTTAGTTGGAACATTGTTGCCCAGAATAATATAAGCATTTTGCCATTGAGGAAGGAAAGCATGGATACTGACGGGCCTTTAGCAGGCTCTGCCACGAGGGAGGGGAGGGAGGGTCTTCGGTGCATCGTCTGTTACAGGGGAAGACCTGAATCAACCCTGACACCGAACAGCAGAGATCTGAATGAAGGAATCGAGGTCTGTCCTCAGCTCCTCAAGGGCAGGGACACAGCATCACAGCACCTGAGCCTGAGCAGGTGCCCCCAGAATGCCGTGGAACCGGTTCCCCGAAATGGCTCACGTGGCCGGTTACACTGCACCAGACAAACCGGAACAGCTGAGACAGCTGTGTCTCTCCCCTGCTGCGTCGATGCCCCTAACCCCCCACGACCGCAAGCCACTGCGGCCTTCAGAGCATCCTGGCCTCCCCTTCACTTCCGCCTTCCCAGCCTCACACAACCTCACCCTTGACCCTGGGACCCTGGGACCACATCGGGTGAGGAGTTCTGGCCAGCACGGTTCCAATGGAACACTCCAGAAGACAGTGTCAGCTGCCTGGGGCCCTCAGAGGCAGCACCTGCTGGAGAAGGGTTAATTCTATCAAATCTTGGCCCTCGAGTCCATGGCTTAATCTGCCGTGTGACCAAATGGCAGATACACACAAAGCACTTCAGTTCCAGGCCTGAGGGGAGGTTGGGGAAAAGCACGTGTGCCGCTGTTTGAGCTGCTGGCTGAAAAAATACATACACATTTTAATGCAACAACTTTTTACTTGAAGGAAGGACTGATAGAAGCTCCGAGTATTCAGACCTGGCAGACATTTTCTTGAAAACGACAAAGTGAGCCTGTCCCTTCAAGGAAAACGGAGTGTTTGTGACCAACAATAAAATTCAAACTTTCATGCAAAGACTGGGATTGTGAAAAACCTGCATCCGCCACCATAAGCTCGCCAACTTACCAAACTAAAGACTTTTCTGCCGAGACCGATGGTGACATTCACAAAAGTGACACTTTGATACATGACTGTCACCTCCATTGCTTGGTGATCCGTTATCTTCCAAATGCCCAGTGTGTGATCCCACAGGAACAAGTGTGCATAAGGACTGGTCCAGGCGCAGGACGGACAGATGGATGCCAGTAAGACAGTAGTGAAAGTTCATCGATATGATTTCAGACTCCACGTTGCAACCAGCCCGAGAGGGACCACCGCTTGTTGAGTTTGGGTGTCGTCACGAGGAAGAAGGTCCGTGACCTGAAGATGTTATTAAACCTTCCTTTCTTTCCCAAACGTGTAACCGTGTGAGTCTGGATTTCCCAGATTCTCTCACATTTTCCAACCAAGCCATGTGCCACAGAGGACGCTGACCTCTCTGAAGCCAGAGATTTGAGGAAATGTGACATGCTGCCACTCTTCTCGCTAAAACTTCTTGTTTTGGAAAACATATTTTCCATGTAATTGTTACTTAGGTTACCATGGTAGTGAGTTTATTGTTATTTTGAAGTGAATATTTCTTAAATCTTAGGTTTAATTTCTAATAAGGTACTCTAACAGGTATTAATATTGGCAGTTAGAACCCACATAAACGAAAAGCTCTTGGCATCTTCAATAATTTTGAAGAGTGTTATTTATGGGGGTCCTGAGGCCCCGGATTGAGAACTCAGCCCTGGGCTGGCACGTGTGGGAACGGCCCGGCTGACGAGCTTTACTAGGAAATGCCAGATGGCTCCTCGGAACGGTTGCATCAGTCTATATGGCCACCGGCCGTGTCCGAGTCGTTTCTTGACGTTCTCCCCATCTCACGAGTGTGAAATGCATGTTCGCATTTAATTTCATATTTTCCCAATGCCTCCTGGAGCTGAGCACGTCTTCCCACTTTTATCGGCCTCGGAGATTTTGCCCTATTCCATTTTCATGTGAATTTTAAAATAATTCCACCCATTTCAAAACAAAGAAGTGCAGTGTTATTGAGAGCAGAGTTGGGATTACATTAATAAAATTATATTATATTTTGGAGTTTCTGGGATCTCTCCACATGCTCAGATATTGTCTTAAATGTTCTTTTTTTGGATAGGTAAGAAGTGGATTTATTTAGAGAGATACACATTCCATAGACATAATGCAGTCTGTCTCAAAAGGTGAGAACAGGGCTTCCCTGGTGGCGCAGTGGTTGAGAGTCCACCTGCCGATGCAGGGGACACGGGTTCGTGCCCTGGTCCGGGAAGATCCCACATGCCGCGGAGCGGCTGGGCCCGTGAGCCACGGCCGCTGAGCCTGCGCGTCCGGAGCCTGTGCTCCGCCACGGGAGAGGCCACGACAGTGAGAGGCCCGCGTACCGCAAAAAGAAAAGAAAAAAAAAAAAAAAAGTGGTGAGACAGCCTTGGGAGAAACACACTTCACAGACAGAGCGTGGGCCATCTCAGAAGGCGGGAGGCCTGTTTTACATTTTTCAATGAGACCGAATAGTTTTCTTCATATAATCCTATACCTTTCTGCTTAAATCCACTTGTAGATATTCTATAGCTTTGAGTCGTAACTGTGAATTTTTCCATCCGCATATTTAACGGGTTTAAGGTAGTTTAATGTGCTCTTGATCTTTTCTATACTTTCGTTTTCTGGGTATATAAAAATGTGATCTGAAAATTAATACTAATGGTGGAAGCGAGCACATCTGTCTGGTTCTTGATTTTACTTGTCATCGTTAACATGTTGTTTTGCTGAATCTTATCACATGTTTTAGCATTTACTGATATCGCCACTTTTCCTTCCTTAACGGACCAATAACCTGTAGAAGGCATTGGAAAGCGGCTGAAGACACATTGTTTATGAAGGGCGCGACCTGGGCGGTTCTCTGCTGAGTTCGGCTGGACCCTAAATGGCCCTGTCCAGACCAAGGACAGGGATAAGCTGATTCCACCGAGGACGGAGAAGGGGCATTAATTACAAACTCTGATGGAGAGAGCAGGGAAAAGAAAACAGACCAGATTACCTCTAAATACAAATGCAAAAAAGCAAAATTACATGTTGTAACTGAGGCCTCGCGGTTTCTGAAATACTGATACTTCGTGACCCTGATTCTAGGAACGCAAAGATGTTTAAGGTGAAGACTCTGCCCCATGACTCGATCCACCCCTCCTGGAGGGCTTCTGGGCATGACCACCCTCGTGGGGTCGGTTGCCTGTCGGGGTTCAGTCCAGACCCTCTCAGGCCCAGCCTGGCCGGGGCCTAGTGTCAGTTGAGTGAGCTCTCGTGCCGGTGCCTTGTCTAAGAGCTAGAAATTCGCCAGGGCAGCCCCCAAACACAGGCCTTCAACATGAGGCGCCTCCAGGCTCTGGGCCTCTGTGGTGGATGCGGGAGCCACCGTGCACACCCGGCAGCGCACTCCCGGCAGCTGGGGCTCGTGGGAATACTTGCAAGTTGACACGGCAGGGCTCCACCCCTGCTGCAGAGCCGGGTAAACATTCCCCAGACACACCACCTCTTCAGTCCCAAAGTGCAATGGTTTGAGTCCACAGCACGTGCTCTCCGAGGGGATCCCGCTGGGCCGTCCCCGCCCTCCACGCTGCACAGGACACCCAGCCCCTCCCTCCAGCAGAGAGGCGTCTACACCGCCTGGCTCACCGGGGGTGCTCTGACACCAGCAGAGCCCTGGTTACTGGCTGGCTGCCCTCAAGGGTCATGGAGGTTCAGATGAGCTGGTGGCTGTCACACAGGGAGACTGCGGCAGCCTCCTGCAGGGCCCCGGCTTCCACTCCCCACCCACCGTGTCTCCTCAGAACCCTGCTGTGTGGCAGCAACTTGCTAGTTCAGGGGTGAACCAGGCATTCCTTGTAGAACAGAGAGCAACGGGGGTGGGGCCGCAGTGCACCCTGCGAGGGGATCAAGGCGACAGGATGGGGACTCCCCCGGCAGTCCAGTGGCTAGGACTCTGCGCTTCCACCGCACGGGCCCCGGCTTTGATCCCTGGTCAGGGAACTAAGAGCCCCCACGCCTCACGGCGTGGCCCCCACCCCCCAAAAAAGGTGACAGGACGAAGCCCTCCACACTCCAGACAGAGGACGTGAAGACCGTGACGGGGTACTCTGTGCTTTGGACAAACAATCAGGCCCTCGGACAGGTAGACGTGTATCTCAGCAAGTTTTAATGAATCCGGTTCTTCCCATACAGAGAAAAGCGCTACAGCCATTAACTGAGACGTCTGTTCTTTGTGACTAGCTGTGACCTTTCACTGGGACCTGACTGCCATATCTCCTACCAAAAGTCACATATCAAGAGGCTTCTTTCTCCCCACTTTTTTGGAAGAGCGTCCTCAGAGCTACGGAGTGGCAGCGTCCCAGGCTACGTCCCCAGGGAGGCCCTGAACAAAACGTAACCCCCAGCTCTCCTGTGGTGCCTTCTTTCAGCCACCTGGGCCCGGATGAGACTCAGGAGGAATTAGGGGGAGGGGGGGCTCTGGAAGGGTTTTCCTGCTGGCAGATCTCGCAGTGCTGAGGCTCCCACCCCCAGCCCATCTCCCTCCCGGGGAGGCAGCCCCTGGATGGCTGCCGGCTATGTGTGCCCACGGCCAGCCCGGCCCTGCCCTGCCAGCACTTCCACAAGCTGCTCTTACCTGGCTTCTCCACTCACTCGCCTGCCTGCCCCCCGAGGGTCAGCTCCCCGAGGCTGGGCCTCGTCTCATCCCTGCTGCATCCCTGGGCAGAGATGATGGAACAGGACAGGGTGTCCCCAGCGGGCAGGGCCACCGCTGTTATTAGCGCCGTCGGGACGCCCGACGTCCCGGGGGGACAGATGAAAAGGCCGCCGAAGGCGGTGCGGGCCTCTGGGGTTGGCCCGGGTGTTCGAGGCTCTCAGGGCCGACGCAGCAGACCCAGGGAGGGGGACACACCTGCCCCCGCGCTGTGTCCACCCGCTTCGTCTTGGGAGGGACCGCCTGCGCCTCCCTCCAAGGCTGCACCGTGACCTCCGCTTCCAGGCAGTGATGAAAATGACACGTTTAACATCAAAAGCCGTTCCGAGTACCGTCGACAGTGACGATACTGGAGAGCAGATTCCGGGAGGCTCTTCCCGGGAGCTGCCCTGCACTGAGCCCGGGGCCCCGGCCGCGTGCCCGGGGGGCTTTAACGCTGGAGGCCGAGGCGGCGGCGGCGGGGGGCCGGTGGGCGGCCTAGACCCCGGACTTGGCGATGATCTTCTCGAGCAGGCTCATCGTGCGCTCCTGCAGCTGCAGGCCCTGCGCCTGCAGGAGGCTGTGCTGGTCCAGCCCGCGGCGCAGCTCGCGGCACGTCTCCTCCAGGGCGCGGCTGAGCCGGCGCTGCTCCTCCAGCATGGTCTCCAGCAGCCGTAGCTTCTTCCTCTGCCAGTGGCCGCCCTGTCCCTTGCGTTTCTTCACGGGCCGCTCGTCCGACCTGGAAGGACAGCGCCGGCGTGTGGACGGCTGGCCACGGAGCCCGGGCCTGCCCGACCCTCCCGGCCGCCACCGGGCACACGGGGTGCTGGGCTACCGTCCACGCACATGAGGGCCGGGCCCTCCCACCACGAAGGGGGCGCGGGCTTAGGAGGCGGGGGTTCCCTGCCACGAGAGCACCCCCAAACCCGCTGAGCTGGGTGGGCGTGCCCTGGGCTCTCTGCTCGGGGGTGGGGCATCCCGGGTCTAACCGGCCCCCACGGGTGGGCAGGGAGCTGCCAAACCCCACCAGGCCCCAAGATCCTGCCCGTCCCCAAGCCCAGGCCCTCTGCTTCTGTGCAGAAGATTCGTGACCCCGCCAACCTCAGGGGCAGAGAGCAGAGCTCGGCCCCGAGAGGGAGAACAGCCCCACGTCCCAGTCCTGGTGCAATGCCTGAGGCAGCTGTCAGTCTGGGAACTGGGCTCAATCCATGGAAACAACTGTCCGTAAATCTCAGACTTCCCTGCAACTCGGCCTGGCCACCAGCAAAGGCATTTCTGTCTGGGGTCTTTGCTGAGAACAAACGGAGCAGCAGCCCCCCAGACTGGGGGTGTCAGACTGGAGGGGCCCCCGGAGATGCCTTCCTCACCCCACCCTACTCCCATCTGACAGACCTGAGACCAGGCTCAGGGGAGGCAGGGCCACGGCTCAAATCCACACTCTTCCTGTTCTCTCCCCCACTGGCCAACTCCTATTCATCCGTGAAAGCCCAGCCCAAACGTCACCTCCTCTGGCTCCCCGGCCCCCACACCACAGGGGTGTGTCTCCCGCACACCTGACTGAGGGTATCTTTAGGCAAAGTCAGCACATGCCTGGCAGGACGCCGTGGACGGCAGAGGGGCTGCGTCCCCCCACTGCAGCCAGGCTCCGAGCACACCCTGGAGGCTCAGCCTGACACCCCCTCCCTGGTGCTGAGAGACCAGCCGGCCCGGCCAGGCCAGGGAGAAGGGGACCCCAGGGCACAGTCTGCTTGGGGTAGGGGAAGCGCAAGAGCCAGAAGCTGAGGGAAGGCGGGAGCACTCGCCTCCAGTCCCAGCCCTCCTTGGAGAAGGTCCTGATTTATCCCCATTTCACAGAGGGAGGCTGAGGCCCAGAGAGATCAAGGACTTTCCACACAGCTAAGCGGTGACGGAGCAGGAGATGCACCCAGTCTGTGGACACGACAGCCCAAGCTTCGGGAACCACCTGCCTTCCTGTCTCTGGCCTCCCTGCCCCTGGGGCTGGTGCATATACTACCCGGGCTTCCGCGGCCGGCCCGGGCCAGTAGAGGATGCCGCCGCCAGGACAGCCCCCTCGCGGCCCTCAGCCCCCTCTCCGGAGGGCGGGTGCCCGGCCCCGCTGGTGTGGAGGCAAGAGAGGGAAGCACACACACTACCTGAACTTAAGGGACAGTAAGCTGGAGGAGCTGGCGGAGCCATCGTCCTGGAAGCGGCCTTCGTAGGAGCACTGCTTATACGGTAAGTACAGAGGGGTGGACTTAGCAGACGGCGACAGGGACGCCTCGGTCTGGGACGTGGAGGGCCCCGGCTGCTGGCCGTCCGGCAGTTTGCCATCACAGGACTCGGGGACCTTGGCCAGAATCCTATCAATGGCTAGGTAATAGGGCCAGTCGGGCGGGACGGACTCGCTATCTGTCATGCATTTTAATTTCCTGAAACGAAAGACACAAGAGCCAAGGGTGAGAAACAGCTGCTCCCGGCCCTGCCTCGCCCGGCCCTCGGCGGAGGGGCACTCGGGGGCTCCGGACCTGGGGGAGCCACGTGGCAGCCAGGCCTCCCCAGAAAAATCGGCCGGGCCCCAGGGCCAAGGTGACATGGGACTCAGCAAGAAGTCGGGCTCGGGACCTACACCACCTTGGATGTTGGAAAGGATGCACGTGCCCCAGCGTGAGTGCCGGGACCTTGGGCTCATTCATCCTCTCTTTGCTTTTCTGGAATTTCTAAACTCTCTGCAATGAACAAATGCTGCTTTTTAACAAGTTAACCGGCAATAACCAAATATATGGTATAATACCAACATGGGAATAAAATGTAACATGATGTGTTATGCAAACATAAAGTACGGTCATATAATAAACGCGCTTCTCTAAAGAGGACGCCCTGGGGAGCAAGAAGCTCAGAAGGTAAGAGCACAGGCCTCAGTGTCCAGCACATCTGAGTCTGTCTCTCATCTCCATCGCTTTGCTGTGTGACCATCAGCAGGTCCATTAACCTCTCTGAGCCTCCATTTTCACATCAGTAAAACGGGGATGATCAAAGTAAGCTCCTCACGTGGCCGTCACTCTCGGGAAGATTTAAGAAGACAACGCCCGGTGTCTGGCAAACAGCAAGCTGTCAGATATTCTCGGCTGAAGGTACCAGGAGGACCCGGGCTGGGCCGGACGGGGTCCCTTCCCACACTGCCTGGCATCCCCCATCCCCACTCGGGCCCCAGGCCCAGGGTCTGCACTGCACAGCTCTGCCCAGTGTGGGCCTGAGCCCATCCGAGGCCCTGCACCATGCTCCCCTCCCCTGCAGACGGAACCTGAAGGTCCCTGGGCCTTGGCTGTCCCCTGGGAGGTGAGGGATGGGGAGAGGTGGCCGCAAGACAGCTGGGCAGCACCAGCCAGGCCAGGAAAGAGGCCACAGGGTTTCCCGGGCCCCTGGCCTCAGCTTCCAGCCCCCATGTTCCTGCCCCTCGCTCTTCCTGCTGTGGGGAGGCCTTTGAGCAACAGAGCGCCCCGTGGCCAGATGGCCTCTGTCTCTGACAAGGGGCTCCCCGCCAGGGTGTGGCCGCCGGTCACACTGGTCACTGCAGATAACGAGCTGACCACCTGAAAGAGTGGCCCCCCGCAGAGGTGCGTGGCTCAGGGCAGCAGGCAGAGGCGGGCCAGGCAGGACGTGCCCTCCAGCAGCACCCAGCAAGCAGACTGTCCTCGGCAGGAAGCCCGGGACAGGCCACGTGGGGACGAGCAGGCCGCTCTGGCTTCCTGACCACGGACCACCGTCCGTCCCGCGGAGGGCAACACGGACATGGGCACAGCGGGTGGACGATGGTGCTCGGGGCCCAGCCCAGGCCCTCCGCAGGCGTCCCCCCAGCTCCTGGTCTGTCAACTCAAGCCAGCCCACTCCTCAGAGAAATAAGGAAAGGCCCGCCCTGGCGTGGGGAGCACCTGAACGGTGTGCCAACAAAACACCCCCCACGGAACCTGGCCACCCCCAGGCTTCCTTAACCAGCATTTTTTTTTTTTTTCCGGTTACACTGAGCGACTTGCGGCATCCTAGTGCCCCAACCAGGGATTGAACCTGGGCCGCGACAGTGAGAGCGCAGAGTCCTAACCACTGGACCGCCAGGGAATTCCCCCGACAATCTTAATAGATAAAAAGCTGTCTCCGGGGCTTCCCTGGTGGCGCAATGGTTGAGAGTCCGCCTGCCGATGCAGGGGACGCGGGTTCGTGCCCCGGTTCCGGGAAGATCCCACATGCCGCGGAGCGGCTGGGCCCGTGAGCCATGGCCGCTGAGCCTGCGCGTCCGGAGCCTGTGCTCCTCAATGGGAGAGGCCACAGCAGTGAGAGGCCCACATGCCACACACACACACACACACACACACACACACACACACACACACACACACAAAGCTGTCTCGGAACTTCCCTGGCGGTCCAGTGGTTAGGACTCCGTGCTTTCACTGCCGAGGGTCCAGGTTCAATCCCTGGTCGGGGAACTGAGATCCTGCAAGCCCTGCGGTGTGGCCAATAAATAAATAAATAAATAAACAAACAAGGATTGTTTAAAAAAAAAAAAAGCTGTCGTGAAAAAATAAAGTCTCTGCTGTGGGAGGCTCTGGGTGGCGGGGGGAGAAAGAACCAGTCGTGCAGCTAAAGCGTTGGCCTGTGAGGGGCTGTGTGGCCTTGGGCAAGTCCCTCTCCTGCTCTGGGCCTCTGTTTCCCCATCGGTGTACGGGAGCTGACAGATACCACGGTGTGCAAGTGCTTCCTAAACTGTGAAGTGCTGTCCGCGAGGGGGCCCTGGGCCCTCTCAGCCATACCCTCATCTCCTGTGGCCTCTGGGGCCCACATCCCTCTTCCAGGAATGGAACAGAATCCCTCCCCTGGGACTCTGAAGAAGCTTTCAGGATAAATAATGAATGACCCGGCTAGACACCAGTCAGGGCCCTGGAGCTATGGAGTCAGACAGGAGCCCCGTAAGACAGCCTGCGTCACCTCCGCAGCTCCCTCCTCACCGGGAGGGGGCGGGTGGGGGGGCGGGGGGCAGGTGCGCCTACGTGCTACTCGGCCCTTCCGTCAGGAGCCGGCGACTGGAATCTGACAGACTTTACCTAAGCGACTCCTCGGATGCCTTTGGACCCCAGCAGCCGCCTGTTTTCCACCCCGGGGCCTGGCTGGGGGCCAAGCTGGGGGTCAGAAATGGGCCTTCGGACAGGCCAGGCTCAGGACCTCCAAGGACCAGAAAAAGTTAAATGGATGCAACTGAAACAGCCTCTGGTTGCGCAGGGCCCTGGGGAGCCCCTGCACGTCCCCAGGCTCCAGACGGGCCGGGAGCGTCAGGACAGGAGGGGTGAGGTCTCTCCTTGCTTGTTCGAGGTGGGCATGGGAGTCGGGGTGAGGGTCCTCTCACCCACGGTGTGGCTCAAGGTGCCTGAGGCCAACCTGCAGGGCCTCGTCCACACGCAGCTGTGTGCCCCTGCCCACGGCGGCCACTAGGAGGGCCAGAGGTGGCCTGGGCTGGGACCAGCTGGGTCCCGGCACGGCCCCCTAGACGGCACCCTCCCCCCACCAACACTGACAGGCTCTCAGGGGCTGCCCAGGCCGCCCCCAGGGCCCATGCTCTCGGTGCCACTCTCCCCCTAGAGCCCAGCTGCTGCTTGACCTTTACCTGCCCTGACCCACGCCACACCTCTGACCTTTGTCCTCCCTGTGACCCTCTCCTCACCGTGAGCCCCTGCAGATAGGCCTGGCCTCACACTCCACGGTGCTGGGCACGTGGGGCCACAGGGCTCCGTCCGGGACGCCAGAGCTTCCCCTGCCGGAGCCACGTGCTTGGCCCCGACCGGGCTCCTCCCACGGCAGCCAGGGCAGGGGGCCTCCTCCCGGGAGTGGACCCTCCTGGGCACTCAGGGCTTCCCTGAGCCCCCCACGCCCCGCCCAGGCCCCAAGGCCAGCGCTGTGCTGTGCTCACAGCAGGCTCAGCGGATACTGAAGGTGACAGAGCGGCAGGACAGGCCGGCTCGCGGGCCTGGCGGCTGAGCCTCCTCCGGCCTCAGTTTCCTGCCCACACAGCAGCACCCGCCACCCTGTGGAGCACAGCCAAGCCTGGGGGGCCGAGTGGGAGTCGCCCGTGGGCCTGGGGGCTGGTGCCCTGGCCGAGGCCTGGGGAGCCGGGGTCAGCCCCAGCCCGGCCCTCCTGTGCCTCGGTTTCCCCCCTCCCCTCCCCCATGGCTTCTGCAGGTCCCCTCTCACTTACACAAAGCCAGGACTCCCCCCCGCCCCCCGACTCAGCTCTGGGGATGTCCCGGCCGGGGCGGGGGCGGGGGGGGGGCGGTGTCCCTGTGCAGACCGCCTGCCCAGCCAGCCTGGGGCGCCCTGGGGCTCTGTGGCGGCGACAGCGGTGGCCGCGGGCCTACCTGTACTGGAAGGTCATGTTGGTGATCTTGATCTTGATCTCCTCGCCCAGCCGGCGCTCGCCGGTCATCTCCAGCAGCTTGCTGGCCATCTTCTCGTACACCTTGGCATTGCGCTTGGTCTGCTTCAGCTCGTCGAAGAACTCCTCCCAGACGAGCATGAGGCCACGCATCTCCGCGTCCGTCCAGTTGCGGGCCCGCCGGTGCTTCTCCATCTGCGAGGACACGAGGCGGCCGGGCACCTCGGCCGCTGCCATGCCGGGGGCACCTGCGGGCTTAGAGAGCGCGCTCGGGCCGGGCCGCGTGGGGCCTGCGCACCACGGCGGCGGGAGCCCCGCTCCTGGAAGGCAGCTCCTCGCTCAAAATGGGGCCTACATCTGACAGGCAGGAATTTAGTTAAAAGCTTTTAAACGGGAAACGTCATTTTGATGTCACGTTTCCATAGCAACAGAGCAACTGCATAAGCTACAACAACAGAAACCTTTTAACTGAAAGCGCAGGAATCAGGGCCGCCCTGACGGGCCATCAACATTGCAGTGAGCGAGCCAGACCCCAAACCGGTGGCCCGGGCTCCCGGCCCCGCCCCGCGCCCCAGCCCTGTCACCAGGCTGGCCGGCCCAGGCAACCGAACGAGGCACCTCCGCTGGGCAGACCGGGCTCTTGAGAGGTGGGGTCCAGGCCGCAGCCCCCGCCTCTGCCCCGCCCCGGCTCACACAGGCGGGGGCCCAGGGAGGGCCCAGGGTAAGGGACTGGGGTGCAAACAAATGAGGAGACCCAGAGGAGGAGAGACGGCAGACAGAGGGGTGGCAGGGGCAGAGACAGACAGACGGGGAGACTGACACAGGAACACACTCTTGGGGACCCGCAGAGACACGTGTGTGCACCAACACCCACCCACCTGCATGCCCTGCACACAGCCATCCTCCGGCCAACACGCTCACACTTACGGTACAAACGCCACCACCACCAGGCTGGGCGGGGGCAGGGCTCCGGCCCCGAGCAGACCCCTGGCTCGGCCACTGTCTGCCTGCTCCCCTCCTTGCAGGCGGGATGCTTGCTGGCCTGGGTGACACATGGGGTGGGCTGAGGAGCCGGCACAGTGCTTGAGGCCAGAGAGTAGCTGGGAGCGGGTGGTGTGGATCCCTCTCACCATGGGCAGCCCCACCGCAGCCCTGATCGCCCTGCATCAATCAGCACCATCCACACCCAGACCTGCCTGGTCCACTTGGCTGGGTGGGCTGCTCCTGTACCCCACGACCCCGCAGGAAACAGCTTGGGGAAGCCTTGCTGTATAAAGGAGTGAACAAACGAAGGACTGACCTCAAGTAAATCCCCTCCCTTCCCAGCAGGTTGCCTAGACTTCACCTTCGGACTTACTGGCAAACTCTTATTCATTCTTCAAAACCCTGTTTTGGCATCAGCTCCTCTCTGAAGTCTTCCTATTCAATACACTTTGGTCCTTCTTCCCTTTTTCCCTCCTGCAAATTGGACCTTCCTTGAGCCAGCCATTTATTTTCTGCCTTCCAGCTTTGTGATGCTTGCTAAGGTGACTGGGCACTGTTCTAAGTGCAGTATGTCTGGTACGTCTGTGTCTTCTACTTTGATCCTCACGGCACCCTTGCGAGGGAGGCTGGCACTGCTGTTATTCCCATTTTCCAGATGAACAGCCTGACGGACAAAGGTGAGGTCACGCTGTGGTCAAGGAGCCAAGCTGGGCTCTGAACCCAGGCAGGCTGGCTCGGGACTGGGCTTGATTTGTGTCGTGCAGTGGCCGGCAGGCTCCCCGTGAAGGACACCGTCACGCCTCCTCTGCCCATGGTCCTGGGTAAACGCCCCTGCTGCTTCCTGGCTCTCATGGGAGGCCCCCCAATGCTGACCTTGCACAAAGCGACCACTGGCACTGGCTGGGGTCCCCGGCCACCCACCCTCAGCCGGCCTCTGCCAGTGTCTGACTGAGGCTCAGGGGACAGGGACACGGACCTCCAGCACCAGCCAGGTGGTGCAGTGTAGGATGAAGGAGAGCTCTGCAGAAGGACCGGCCAAGAGAGGCAGCAAGGCCGCCCGGCCCAGAGCACGTGCAGGACGGGCAGTGAGAGGTGGTGGGGCTGTAACGGGGAGGGCAGGACAGCAGGGCCTGAGAGCCAGGCTGGGGATGGGCCGCCACCTCGGCAGGGCCTAGGGACTGAGTGCCCACCGGGACTGGCCAGGGGACCAAGCCTTAGCCGGGCAGAAGACCAGAGCAGTGGAGCCTGCAGGGGCTTCAGAGAGAAGGGTCACCTAAGGCATCGGGACTGAACATTTTGAAGGTAAAACTCAAGCAGGTGGCTTGCCAGCAAGGGCCCTCACACCTGCTGGACGGGCCGCAATGGCCACGTGGTGTCCCCGCCCCACCCCCAGGCCCACGGGCCAGCGTGCCCATCCGTGAACCTGCCTGGCATCCTCGGGGTTCTGGGGTGGCCTGAACTCGGGGGGAAGGGCTCACAAAGTCCAGGCCGAAAACCTCCACCTTCAACAGAGGACCCTCCTCGGGCCTGACTATGACAGGAGCTTCTCGGTCTGAGCCGTCCCAGGACAGGGAAGCTGAGCCTGGGATGCGAGGCGTCCCCAAGTCTCCGCCCAGGTGCCCCCACCCCCGCACCCACGTGCCCAGAGCTCGCCCTCTGACACCCTGCGAGGTGGGCTGAAGCCCTAGGCGGAAGGAGGGGAGGTGCTCAGGATGGGGTGGGCTGGCTGGGGCTCCCTCCCTCCCCCACAGTCAGAACTTGGGGTGCAGAGGGGGAGGGCAGCAGGGGTCCCTGGGTCAGGGCCCGGGCCTGCCATCAGCTCCTGGCGGAGGCCCCTCCCTCTCTAGGGACACAGGGACACCACACAGCACCGCCCAGGAAGGCTGACAACTGCTGCACTCCTCCGGCCTGGGTACCTGGCACAGAGCACTCAGTAGTGCTTGCCAAGTGAACCAGTGACTGCAAGTCCCACCTCCTCCAGGAAACCTCCCCCCCGCCCCGCCCTAGACGAAGGATTCAACCTACCAAGTGGCCCTAGCGCTGGCTCTCTGTCCCCCAGAGCGTGTGCCAACCCTGACCATCCTCCAGGTGGACCTTTCTTCAACCACGACTCCAAGAACAGAGCAGGGCTGCCTCAGTGCATCCCAGCACCAGGGGCAGGGGGACCAAGGGAGAGGCAGGCAAAGCCGGCTCAGGGTCTCAGACCCAGCTCCACCAATTCGGGTTGTGACTCGGCCGTCCCCGCCCCCCAGCCCCCGTCTTCACCTACAGTGGAGCTCAGAGCACAGGAGTCGTCCTCTCTGGACAAGTATCCACCGCCAGACATGCGGCTGGAGGCTGCACCTCCAAGGCCCTGGGACCCCTTCCCACTGCCCCCTCCCTCCCCCGACCCAAACCCTCCTTGGAGCTTTGGGAGAGGGCAGAGGCCCATGTGCTGGCCTGGCTGGGGCTGGTGAATTGTCATCAGGAAAAGCTGCTGCCCCAGGGCACCCGGCCTGGTCAACCCCAGGACAGCGGGTCCCAATGCCTCCGCAGGGCAGCTGTGGCCCAGAGGCATCGCTGCCCGTGCTCAGGGTCCTGGCAGCCAGGCGGCTCGGAGGAGGCATCTACACCCCCTGCTAGGCCTCCAGCCAAACGTCCAGGAGAGTCAGGGTAAAAGGCTGGGCTCCAACCGTCTCTTCTGAGGTTTCAGGGGCACCGAGAGCCCTGGAGAGGGGGGCCCGGGGGACGCTCCCGGAAGCAGAGCCCTCACTTTCGGCGTCCAAGGACGAGGAGGGGCCAGGCAGGTGGGGAAGGCAGGCACAGCTCCCAGCGGCCCCATGGGTGGGCCCACGTGCCCTCGGCTGGGCAGGGCTGTGAACCTCGGCACAGGGCTCCGTCTCCCCCCGCGGAGGCTCAGGGCAGGAAGGGGCGTCTCTCAGGGGCCTCCAGCACCTCCTGGGAGCAGGCAGCGGTGAGCTGAGCCCGTCTCCGAAGGCAGGGATTTGGCCGAGGAAGACCCCCCAGCTGGGCAGAGGCAGGGAAGCACAGGGAGTGTGGGGGATGGGTCCAGGCCCGGGCGCAGGCAGGGCAGAGCTGAAGGAGGGCAGGTCGGGAGGATGGACTCCCTGGTGCCAGGGGGCGACGACCGTGCCGGCACCACCATCCTCTCCCCGCGTGCACGGGAGCCCAGACCATAACTTTCAGTCCTCCGCCTCAGCACGCAGAACCCAACCCCGACCCAACGGCTCCACCGGGCCAGCCAGCCTCCGAGCACACCCTGGGCCGGGTGAGTGGAGGCCTGGCCAGTGGTCCGTCCCATCCACAGCACGGGGTGAAGGCCTGGGAGTGTCAGGCCCCTAGAGAACGTGGCCGTGACGGGCCCTGGGTTTCCTGCTTGGAAGGCCAGTGGGGATGAGCCGTCCAGATGGAGAAGCCAGGCCGTTGAGGCCCCCAAGCTCATGGAAACTGCGGGACACCCTCACGGTTTCCCAAGAGCCCTGGTGACCCCACAAAGCAGGCCCACCCTGTGCCCACAGGCCCCGGGCCCTGGCAGAATGCCCCGTCCGGCGGTGCCTGGGCCCATGGCCAGGCTACCCTGAGGGGTGAGGCTGGGCCGGGCACCCCCAGACCCAGAAGGGCTCTCAGGTGTCAGGTCAGGAAGCAAGGGCTTCCTCTGAAGACAAGAGGGGTCTTGCCCTTTACCGAGGGCACCTGTGCACGGTGGCTGGAGGGTGAGTGGGGGACATGCCGTCGCTTCTTTCCAGGGGATCTGGGGGCATTTCCTTTCTGGAAACAGCAGGTGGACCAGGTGGACCAGCCAGGGTCTGGCTGCCTCGCCTGGACCAGGGAGGGGCGGGTAGAGCTTAGGCAGCTCTGAAGGGTGAGCTGAAGGGGCCCTGGAGGTGTGTCGCAGAGGAGACACACCTGTGGAGGCGACATGGTCTTCCCAAACGCATAGAGCAACTCAGGTGGAAACGAACCCGTGCGGCCCGTCCACAAGGCCCAGCAGCCGAACGCTCTCCAAGCAGCTTCCTGCCGACACTGCCCGCACCTGCGGCGCCTGCGCACATCCCGACACCCTGTCCGCAGGCGTGTGCGGTCACACGGCCGTGACCACAGGCAGGGGCCAGTCCACCTGCGCTCGGCCGTCTCTCGGGGCACCCGCCACGGTCGGGCTCGGGGCCGCCCACTTCCCAGAACTGGGGGGACTTCAGCAGACACTGTGAAGCGCCTGCCCGGGGCAGCCCGCGGCCCAGGGTCTCTGTGTTTGCAGGTTGGTGGGCAATCACCAGCGCCCCGAGATGACCGAGATGCTCACTGCCGGGGTCCCCGGGGTCTGGGAAGGACGGTGCCCACTCAGCTGAGTGGAGAAGACTTCCAGGAGGAGCTAGCATTTCAAGCGGGAAGAACTCACCGGCTCAAATAGACAGGGCAGCATCGCCTCACCCTGTCGCCCAGGAGCACAGGGGCCAATGGCCAATGAGGCGGAAGGGGCAGCTAGACCGTGAGGGGCTCAAAAGTCAGGTCGCGGCCCCCGAGTGAGCCCCCCAGAACCTGTGCCGGCCCTGACCGCCCCTCCAGGGTAGGGCTCCGGGCGAAACCCCACGGCCCCTGGGAGATGCCGCCAGAACCGCCGCAGCCTTCGCGGCCGCGTGTGCGGGCAGGAGGCCCGCTGTGAGGCGGCCCGCGGGTCGCCTCCTCAGCCCCTCACGGCCAGCCACCCGGACCGGCGGCCCCCGACCGAGGCACTGGGCTCGTGCTGGTGTGGTATCAATCCCTGCCTCCCCGCCGCGGGGTCTAGGCTCTCCACAAGCAAAGCAGGCCTCACCCAGCAAGTTATCGCCTAGTTCTTCTCTTTTAATTCATAAGTACAATGTTTGTAGCAGTTTCCTCTCGCAGACAGTCACGTCTGGGCCAGGCTCCGGGACGCAGCCATCGCAGCCCTGCTGGTGCCCAGCGTGGCAGGGACGGTGGGGACAGTGGCGGTGGCACAGCATGAGCTCAAACCCCTGCCGACGGCCACTCCGCCGCGGCTCGAGGCAGCGAGTACAGGCAGGTGGCCCCACTGAGCTCAGAGCCCAACCACCTTCGGCAGGTCCACGACGGCCACAATCCTCCAGGGCCAGAGGTCACCCTGCCGTGACTGTGTGGGGCCAGATGCTCCCACATGTGCTCGAGGGAAGTGGGTTTCTTCAGCTGCTTTAGAAGGTGCCAGGCACGGGGAAAGAGTGCCCCTGAACCCTCCAGGCCCCTTCCGGCTGTCACCGCCACCTGAGCGCATGCCCAGGCCCGTGGTCCCCTCCTCGCGGGGGCACCCCGAGCTCCCCAGCGAGCCTTGGTGGCCTTCGGGGTGGTTTTCGCATCCCCGCCTGTTGCTCCAGCGGGCAGAACGGCCCTGAGTCTCACCCTGGCCGGGAGCTACACTTTCGGCCACGGCGCAGAGGGACAAAAGCCAAAGCGAGGCCACGCGCAGCTCTGTGAACCCGCGCCGACAGCAGGGGCTCCCCTCGGCTCCACGGATGAGCCGCCCACGCCCCAGGGCTGGGCAGTGACACCCGGCCACGAAGGGGGCCCTCTGGGGTTCAGGGCCTCCTCTGATGCCACGCTGTGGGTGTCTGGAGGCGCCTCAGCGTCTTCTTTCCTCCTGAGAGGATACAAGGCTGCAGGAGTGGGAGAGCCCGCGGTAAAGGGCGCTAGGAGGCTGGAGAGCCCCTGCCTGGCTCAGGGGGCCGCCCCGGGGGGCACGGTTCCGAGAAGGCGCGCAAGCACATCGCCCACCAGCCCTACCCTGGTTTCACTCAGATCTTTCCTGTGTCACCAGCAGGAAAACAAAAACACCCCCCAAAAAAAACAGAAAACAAACCTGACGATCACATCAACGATACTTTCAACAAAATGTGGACGGGCAGTAGGACTGGTGCTCGCCGTAGACTTTCAGGAACTTGGTCAAGTGAGTCCCTTCTGCAGAGAGCTGACAAGGTGGACTGTTTTCTCAGTGGGATTTTAATGACCCCATGCAGCCGACTCCACAGGGCAGGTCTAAGGAAGGTCGGCTT
Organism: Phocoena phocoena; assembly: GCF_963924675.1. NCBI lineage: Eukaryota > Metazoa > Chordata > Mammalia > Artiodactyla > Phocoenidae > Phocoena > Phocoena phocoena. Next base: position 137,343,398 of record NC_089223.1, read on the forward strand.
CTACAGAGAACTGATGGCCACTCTCAGAGGCCTCGCCTGTCTGTCTTGATGAATACAGATACATACAAACACATTACACACGTACTCATCCACGGGTAAAGTGATCTCACTCATAAACTCATATCCACTTCGGGGGCACACCGGCAAGTCTTTGGGTTGGCACCTAGGGCCAGAGCTGGGCTCAAGCCCCCTCGTTAAGCACTGGCTGTTACAGGTCACGTGGTAACAAGGAGGACCCACCAAACTCAGCTGAGCCCGGTGCTATGACTCCTAAGGGGAATGGTTCCCAGTTTTACATTCACAGTGCTATTTCTAACAAGCGTAAACATCTAAGCAGGGACGTCTGCCTGCGACGCGTCTATCTCGGAGCTGCTGAAATAACGTGGGAGTCCAAAGTGAAAAGGGAGAGAGAGCGGTGACTTTTCTCAATTCTTGTTCAGAGTCAGGAGATCCTCCCCAAGGTCCTACTTGGACCTCTGACCCGTTTCTACTGTTCACGCCCTGGCCGGGCGAGGCCTCTGCCGGGCGCTGGTGGGGCAGGCAGGAAAAGTCAAGGGCTGCTCTGAGGAGGGGCTCCCACAGCCTCCCCTGGCCGCACTCTGACCCCAGCCAGCCTCAAACCACGGCAGCTCTGGGGGTGGAAGCGGCCTGGGTCTGTGCCCGCAGCCGTGTGCGCCACGGTGAGATGTCGCACAGACGCGAGGGTAGCTAACCGTGCACCGAAGGACTCCTCCCCTTGGCAGACTCTGGAAGTCAGCTTCACAGTCATCTCCACCTGCCAGTGAAACACCCCAAACCCGACTGCACTTGAGCTCATGAGCAAACTGGCCAGCATGACGGTGACCAAATGACTGGCTGCCTCTGGGGACCTGAAGAGCCCTGCCCGTGAGCGCTCCACCAGCCCCTGGCCAAGGGCACTCGACTGTCCACGCCCCGTGTGCATTTGATGATGTGGCTCCTTTGGGCCCAGAAACAGCTGGTCCAGGGGCCGGGGCCTGGGGTAGAAGTGGCGGCCCTGGCTGGCCTCATTCCTGCCCCACGACGGGTCCAGTGGGCACAGACCCGCACCCGCCTGTGCTGAAAGGAGGCCCCGCGGACGGACTGAAAGGGAGCCGAGGATGTGCTCGGGCCTTTCTCAAACAGTTGCCAGGACTCAAGCTTTGCTCTTGACCAAGAGGGGCGCAGACAACTAACGCTGTTACACCCTCGGGGCTGCCAGACCAGGCGAGCATCTGGGCCCCACTGTGCAGGAGGGACACGGGGGACTCGGATCCCAACACCCGTCGGCCAGCCCCTGGGTAGAGCGCAGCCCCAGTCAGGACAGGAGCGGGGGGGACGACGGTGTTGGTCAGGACGGAGGCTGCTCACGGCCAGGCGGGCCGGCCTGGTCGGCTAAGTGCCCAGGAGCCGCCCGTCCCCAGTGGGAGAGCCTTGAGAGCCATCTGTGCCCCAGAGCGGACTGCCCACAACCAGGACAGCCACGGGGGAACCTTCCTAACTCGTAAGGGGGCAAGGGGAACTCCCGGTCAGACATCTGCACGCCAACACCTCCCTAAACTCTAACTAAACGTGAATGCACAAAAAAGGGCGGCGTGTCGGGGGACTAGGGCTTGGGCGAGAGGAACGCCAGAGTAAGTCTCGTGGAGGGAGAGGGAGGGGCTCCTGTCGACCTCCTCGGAGGCCGTGACACGCAGCACACGCAGACTCGACAATGCACAGACTGTACACGGGCATAGAAAGTTACCTTAAAATTAATCTCTTTACTGATATAATTAAACTTTAAATCCTGAGAAGAAAACAGAGACAGGGAAGAACGGCGCGGGCCATCGTGCTCCCAGCCACCCCGCCCCGCCCAGGCCCGATGCCAGCGCGGCACGCAGGCCGGCAGGAGCCAGCGAGACCCCAGGACCCCGCGCCTCGCTGGGGAGATGCGGGGGGTGCTCTGGGAGGCCCGTGGCGTCACCTCCCGCCTGCGGGACAGCAGAGGGGCTAACGGCCGACCTGCGAGGGCCGAGGCAGGAGCAGCTGGGACCCGGTGACAGCGAACAGGCCGCATGTGAGGAAGTACACACCGGGCGACTGGCATTTAACGCTAGCTCTAGCACGGGGGGTCAGCAACGGCTGCTCTTGCCCCTGCAAGGACTCAGGCTCAACCCCAAAGATTCCTGCATACGTCCCCTGCACGCGGTGAGGCCGAGCCGCGCGGTGCAGGCGGGGTCCCGAGTCCTGGCGCCACCTCGCCTCCGCCTGCGTGGGCGCTCAGCACGTGGTGACCTTGTGGACGTTCCGCAAACAAGCCAGCAGGCGGTGATACGGGTTTCCTGGCGCCGCGACCACCTCGAACACAGACTGGAAGGCCCTGCGGTCGAGCTCCTCCTCTATCTGGTGTCTGTAGAAGTCCGCGGCCACCAGGCAGAAGAGGTGCACGTCCACGTGCTCCAGCTTGCCCATCCTGCTCACGACGTGGGGAAGGCTGGCAGGGCGGTTAAGGGCACAAGGCTGCAAGTGTGCGGGGAACCTGCCTCCCGTCCTCCCCGGGAACCCCTGCCCCGACACAGGCCTGCCAACGGCCCGGGAGCTCCGAGTGCCAAGCCAAGCCGCGGACAGGGTGGAGGCGGCAGCTGCCTCCCACCTTGGCTCCGGGAAGCCAGAGCCCCCCGCGGAGGGCACTCCTCTGGGCAGCACCTCCCTGGCCTGGCACCCGTGCTCCAAGGGCAGAGCCGTGCCGCCCTCCAGGGCCGCTGACAGCGCCAGGACGGCTGTCTGCTCCGAGGCTCTGCGGTCTGTCTTAGGGGGCGGCTGACAGGAGGGGAATGTCCCTTTAGCAGCCAGCATCTTGGGGGTGGGAACTGGATCTTCACTTAAGCTTTTACCCAAGAGAGTGATACAAGGCACGTGACAAAGAATAAAGAGAAGCAGCACGAGGGACACACCCAGCTGCACGGACCAGAGTGGGCGGGAGGAGCTCTTTGCCCCCCCCCACCCCCCACCCCCCCCCCCCCCCCCCCCGCACTCCTCAGAGAAACGCCCCGGCCCCGCCCCTCCCGCTCAGCGTGGGGAACACACGGTTTTCTGTTTCCTTGTCCACGGCTTACTCTCTTGGGGCTTAAGGTAAACAACACCTTGACACCTGGGCTTTCTGCAGAGCTTAGGTTTCCAAAACCTTAACGCAAACGTCAACCTGGATGTTGACGGAAGTGCTGCCCCTGAGTGCTACGTCCCGCGGGGCCCCAGGACCCAGGGAAGGATACATCGCCGAAACCCACGGGCTGGTGGAAGCGCTGACAAAGAAGCAGGAGAGGCTCCACATGGCCATGGCAACTGGAGTCCTCTGCGTGAAGTTGGAGAGGGACAGCATGACCCAGTCCCGGACCATGGACGACTGCCCTGTGCTATGCAGAGTCTGGAACACCTGCAAGGGCAGAGAGCCCCGGGGGGTCACCCCGTCAACACCTGCTTCGGGGGAAGAGTGGTGGCTGGCTTCAAGGGGAGGAACTGGCAAGTCCCCGGGGCCGACACGTTCAGAGGGTGGTAGGCACCGGGGCTCCTCTGCACTGGGCCCTCACCTGGTACACTACGGTGGCCATGAACTGCGGGTACGGTTGCTGGTTGGAAAGAAACTCTCCAATGACCTTGTTCATGACGTCCTGGGGCGGGAAGAAGTCATCTAGAAACTGGGGGAGGATCCGCGCCACCACTCTGGCTTCACAGGGAAACCCCTTCCTGATCCTGCAGGGAGGAGACACGGATCAGAGCCTTGCCCTGCCCAGGGCTCCCCACCCACGCGGGGGCCCCCAAGCCAAAAAGGGGTCCTGGAGTAACAAGCAGAAATGGTGTGGGGCAGTGGCATTATGGGGGAATTAAGTCAGTCGTAACAGAACCGCGTCCTCGTTCGGGCCTGTCCTCACCAGTGTCCACACGCTCCTGGAACCTGTCAGCGTCTCGCCAGGCCCCCTTCTCTCCCTCCTGTCCCTGGTGCCCTCCTGCCACCTCCCCTCAACACACCCTCAGCGGGCATCTTGGGCAGCGTCCTTCCAGGTGCCAGCTGGGCAGGCGGCCAGCAGGCTACTCACGCTACCGTACCGTTAGCACACACCGTTGGCCCTCCATATCCGCGGGTTCCGCACCCGCATTTCAATCCGCGGTTGGCTGGATGGAGGCAGAGCCCGAGGACACAGAGGCGGAGTGTTCTCCACTATTTTATACCAGGGACTTGAGCATCAGCAGAGTTTGGAATCCGTGGGGGGTCCCGGAACCAATCCCCGTGGATACCGAGAGACGACCGTACAGAAAAGCTATGTGTGACTGAAAAGCACCAGAAGGGACCCAGAAACTGGCCCAGGCATGCCTGACCCACCTGCCTGCAGACGCCAGCCGCTGCCCAGCATGGGCGACACTCACAACTGAAAGTCAACTTTGTCAAGCCAGTGTCCCCCCGCGTGTCTGGAGGCTGGTCAGGCTGAACGCCGGCACTGCACGGGCTGAAGTGTTTATCCCACCGGCAGGCATGGGAACGCAAGCCCACGTGGGCAGGGGCCTACGTGGGCGGCTCTGCCCACCGTGGAGGGGCCCGAAGAATGTGAGGGAAGAATGACTGTAAACGCTGTCAACGCTCAACGTGAAAACAGCCCACGCGCTCAGCTTCCCACAACCCCTCACCTGGCCAGAGCAGACGGAGAAAGTCCTGCTAAGTGTGCTCTTGTGAAACCCCAAATGGCCTCCTGCTGACCGAGCTGACCAGACCTGTCAGGCTGAGTGGTGCGGAGTCGGCCGCCCCAAGGCCACAGGAGGCCTGGGGCAAAGCCGGACGAGGCCCCCTCACCCATTCTGCAGGACCGCAAACTGAGCCAGTCCTGGACACAAGGGCACACACGTCGGGGGCAGGCTCTCAAAGACATCTGTCATTTAAGTCTGTACCACGGTCTACCGAAGCCTCCTGAGCCACTGCTAACGCGGCTCCAAGACTCCTCTCACAAGGCAGCAGGTCTGACGGCCAGTCCCGTTACCGACCAGGGCTGCACGCCCAGTCTCATTACAGGCCCTCCCGACACCACCACACGGCTGGCACTGCCCCTCGCCTTCAGCAGACACGCCGGCACTGGGGACAGGGCGCTGGGGTCCTAGGACTGGCGGCTGGAGCAGAGCCCGAGGGCAGCGCGAGCGCGCTCAGGGCACAGGCGGGCTGAGAGCAGAGCGGGTGTGTAGGAAGCAGCAGCTCCCGGCTAAAGCTCCAGGGCAGGGCAGGGCAGGGCAGGCTCCATTCTTACCTGTCAAAAAGAACAGACACACGCTCCATGGCCACGATCACTGACTCGCTGTCAGGGGCGGCAGGGCTGGGGTCTGAGGTTCTGCCTGGACTGATTTTCTCTTTTCCTGAAACAAAGCCGGTCAGTTCTTTTCATTTGTAAAACTGGACAGGCTCTGTAAACAGGGCCTGGAACTCACGCAGGAGTTTACTAAACACCTAGAGATGATCTGAGACCAGGTGGCGGGAGCCCCCAGCACCCCAGGGCCCAGCCCAGCCACACAGGGCCCAGGGGTCTGTCTGCAGACCTGCTCCCAGGCGGGGTTCCGACACCCACACAGCTCTGCAACCTTGAGAGCTGGAGGGGCCTGCGGTCTGCGTCCTGTGCATCCGGAGCTCAGCGGCACTGACCCGCCGGGCACAGGTGGCCCCCTGCTCACCTGTGTACATACAGGTGAGCATCAGGCCCAGGGCCGCCATGGCGCGGTGCGGGCTGTGCACGTTCACTCTGTCCACGCTCAGCTTGACCAGAGACTCCGCATCCAGCCGGGAGAGCTGCTCGGAGAGCAGGAGGCGCTCCAGGCCCCTCAGGACACAGTGGTAAACGATGGATGGGGTGGACTCCTCGCTTCCGGACAGCATCACCCCACACATCTGGACAGGAAGGAAGACCTCCCAGTCAAAGAGCCACATCTGGCCTCCTGTCACTCATGCACCTTCCCCCAAATGAAAACCACCGAGGGCCCCACCGCACAGGCCCAAGAGCACGGAGCCCACGCCCGTTCCCGCTCACCTGTATTATGGCCGCGGAGAACTCCGGCCCGACGTCCAGCGGGTAGTTCTCGATCAGGTAGAAGGCCGTGGCACACATCACCAGCACGTGCTGCTGGCTGTGGATGCCCACGCAGCTGAGGACGAGACAAGGGCCAAGCTCAGCCACGCACGGCGGCTGCTCCCACCTGATGGCACGAGGTATGCTCCTGTCTCAGTGACCGCAGCCACTGTCCCTGCGAGAAGGGTGCCCGCCTGGGTTCCTGCTGACCCCTGCCCATGATACGGCCAGGGTCTGACATACGCTTTGAAATGTGCAACGTCACTTCTCTCAGCCCCCCACCTCTGGTCAGACAGAAGCCCTGGAGGGAGACAGCAGCAGGAGGTCCTGGCCGCCGCCACTCACTGGGCCGCGCCTTTGAGGCTGGACAGGAGATAGTCGCTGATGACCGGGATGAGCTGCTTTGCGGTGTCGTCCAGGAGGTCGCACTCCAGCACGTAGAGGACGCCGTGCAGGGCTCCGATCCTGCTGGGCAGATGGCCGCTCCTGAGCGTGCTCTCCAGCAGCCGGCTGACCGGCTCTGCCACGGCCTTGTCCTAGGGCACAGCACACGCGGAGGCTAGCTTCACAGTGCCGTGGGGCGCCGAGAGAGGCCGGCCGCACGCTGCGGTCGGGCCGATGTGCAGAACACAGCCCTCTGCGAGGCCTGCGTGCGGGGCTGGCGTCCGGGAGCTGGGGTGTCGGGATGGGGGGCTCCCTGGGCCTCCCCTGCTGTGTCTGTGCTGACACCCTTCCCCCCTCCCCGGGGCCGGAGTTCGGTGTGTGCCCGGCAGAGGGGCCCGCGGAGCCTGCGGGCCCGCAATGAGAGCCCCGGTTCTGCGTCTCTGACGAGTTTCCCTGGGGACAGCGTGTCGCTCGGGGGTGGAGCGCGGCCCGCGTCACTCCACGGGACGGGGTTCTGGAAGCTAGCACCTGTTTCCTCTGGACCTCGCCCCCAGGCCCTCTCCCTTCGGTGGTTCTGCTTCACAGCCCTTCACTGTGATGGATCAGAGCCCTGAGTGTATGTGAGTCCTGAGTGCCCTCCTGGTGTGGCCTTGGGGACCCGCACAGTAGCCTATGCTAACTTGTAGGAAAATGGTCTTAGTCTCCCTCAGCAGCCTAAGCAGGACGGAGAGGGGTAGGAACCTAAACACTCAGCACCACACTCCACACTTCAGGTCAGCTTTGTATCAGAGAAGACACCTTCACAAGGCAGAGATGGCGACCACTGCTTTTCACAGACCACCGTGCCCAGACACAGGCGGCCACTGCTGGCCGAGGGCCTTGCCTCGCTCTGCAAAAGCCACAGAGGCTGTCCGGCCCGGCAGCCCCCCGGAACTGTCCCGTGGCCCCCGAGGACGTGACACTGCTGAGACTCCTACCCCTCCTGCCCGCACCCAGGGCCACCACCACCACCAGGACCCGCTGCAGGGCACCGCTACCACCACACTGGGCAACGGGAACGCCGGTGCTGCACGGGGCGCAGGGGCACAGGCCACGACGTGCAGAGAGAGTGCCCTGACGGAAAGTGCGCTGCCCTTCACACCGGCCGGGAGTCCACGTCCCGCGCCATCCTGCCTAAGCCTCTTCTTGAAAACCACGATCACTCGTTCCATTTACTGACAACACAACATTTACCTCAGGGATCTAGGCCAGAGCACAAACACAATTACCATGAAAACAGACCCAGCACTTGAAACTCCCGCAAGGACAAAAGGACCCCTTCAAGCCTGGCTGCACCACGTACCTCCCTCTCCACACCCAGAGGGCCGACACTTGGAAGAGCTGTCTGCTCAGCGGAAGGGACTCATTGTTTCTGTTCCCTGGACGGTGGCCCCAGGGCCGAAGGCCACCCAGGATGAATGGTACCTGCTCTGGGCCTTGGCTCGGAGGGACAAATTCAATGGGGGAACAGTCGGGAAGGAGGGGACGGTCAGGGACGGTCAGGGCTCCGGTCGTAGACCCCAGCTCACACCCCACGTCTGCCCCGTCCTGTGCGACCTGGAGCAAGTCAGCAGCCCCCTGCCTTGGCCTCCTCGGGAGCAGGTGGGATCTTGGCGGCCCCACCTCCACCAGCCTGTACACAGCGTGTGTGGGGCACGAGGGGGAGCTCCGCAAATGGCAGCGCAGTCAGGACAGACAGCATGGGTGTGGGACGTGGGAGAGGCACCTGGGTGCCACCCCGCGCCTCGCTGATGGGCCCAAATGCCTGGCTCACGGCGGCCACCCCTGCGTTTGTTCAGGGAACGAGTGTCTATTCTAGCATAGAGCTGGGTTCCAGGAGACATGACGAGAAACAGCAGTGACCAGCGGATGCCACGTGGCCTGGAGTCACGCTATTTGCCTCCAACGGCAGGGCTGCTATTTTAACACACTCTAAGAAATGGCCGGGCCCGCGGTCAGTACTTCCTGCGTCTGTACCGCGTGGTGATGTGGCCACAGAAGGTGGCGAGTCCCGATCAGCTAGAGGCACAGCTACGAGGCTCAGGAGAAGGCCCGCCCAGGCCCTGGGCTCAGAACAGAGCACAGGATCCAGCTCCGGGGGTGGGAGCGCAGGGTCACTGAGACAAACAGCCCCGGGAGGAGGCCCTGGGGACCGGGAGCATGGAGGGCGGCAGCACACGGGGGAGGAGAGTGGGGCGCTGTGGGCCGCGGGCGACCGTCCAAGGAGAAGCCAGCCCCGCTGCCCCGCCGGCACAGCCGAGCCCGTCCAGGGCCAAGCACCGGGATGACCTGAGGGACCAAGGGACAGGAGCCCCAGCCGAGGCTCGCCCAGCAGCACACACTCCACAGCGACGCGCGCCAAGGCCCCACGCCGCCGCCCACTCACCATCCCGAGGACGGCGGCCGCCTTGCAGGTGGCGGGTACCAGGTACTGCTGGAGAATCTCGTCTTCCGAAGGGTGCACCCTCCGCAGCTCCGTCAGCGTCAGGTACATCGTCTCAAACTGGCTGCGCTCCGTAAACAAGTCTGAGACCACGAGAAGCTGGCGGCGGGACATTCGGGCAGGAAGGGGTGAGTTACGCTATGGGGAGTGCGCGACGCGGGACTCCACAGGGGCCCTGACCGGGAAAAGCAACCAACAAAGTCCGGAAGCCTAACTACACCGTGACCCTGTACCCGCACGTCCTCCTAGGGCCTGTGCACACACACTGCTGCCGCGCGGGAACCCGCCCCCAGGCCGCCGCCGGCGAAGCTACCCAGAGCCCCGGAACGGAGAAATGGCTGATCATTTCGGAAATTAATGCTTTGGCGATGATTCTGTTTGTCTCCCCGAAACGTTCAGTGCTCACATTACGTCTAAAAACAAACTGATTAGGCACGAAGGCCCTTTTCCTTTAGGAGCGTGAGGGAAGGCTGGGGTCGGCCCTTTCTCAGAGGCCCCAGGTGAGCTGAACCAACAAGCCAGCAGGACACTCAGCAAGTCATCTAAAAGAGCACTTCTTAGGTGAGCCTCTCAGGGCCACAAGGTCAAAACTATTGTCCTAAAAACGCTAAGACCCTACTTGCCTTTCTCTCCTGTGCTCTCCCAACTGTACGGTGGTATTTTCTAAAAATTACTTAATATTAACAGACTGAGTGCAGAGGAGATACAAGTGTCTTGGCCGCGCCATGCGGCATGTAGGATCTTAGTTCCCTGACTAGGGATCGAACCCTCGTTCCCTGCAGTGGAAGCGTGGAGTCCTAACTACTGGACCACCAGGGAAGTCCCCTCAGGGGACTTCTAATGAGCCAGACATTAAAGAGATTTGCAAAAGTGTACAAAAACTAATTTAAAAAATTATTTAAAATAGAAATTGTTATCCTTGTTATTTTTAAATGGATAACTTTTAAAAATTTAAGATCTTTAGCAGTAAACTTGACCTTTTTGAAAAACATCAATTTGTAACTTACATTACAAATTTAAAATGAGGTTCTTAAAAATCTCAACTTGACCAGATATGAAACAATTTAGAAAACTTTAAAGGAGTATTGAGAAAAACAGACTTGGAAAAAAAGTCTGTCTTTACCGAAAAGAGACATCTTTCGGTAAAAATAATAAAAACTCGGTGCTGCACAGGTAACAAGACGGTTCCGGTAACTGGGCATCTCTCCTTGCTGGATGGCTAACCTGGGTGACGCAGAGAAGCCAGCACTGAATAAGGAACTTTTAAACTTTCAGACGTGACTTCCAATACTGCAAGCACGGGTGGATGTCACCGACAGACACCAACGCTCCTTGGGGTCCCCACCAATCTCAAGGATGCAGAGAAATCCCCTGGCTGACAGCTGGGGAACAACTGCTCTAAATCGGTGCTTCTCAAGCACCAATCGGTGGTTGGGTGGTCGGTGGGTTGGTGGTCAGGGGACCGTCTGTCACAAGCCCCCGAGGAGACAACGTGGACAAGGACGGTGACCCTTCAGACCTTACGGTTAACGTGCCATCCCCACGACACCCCCGCTGGACTGACGCGTGTCACTGCCAGGGACTGGACCAGCGGAAACCGCTCCTTCACTGGCTCCAGAAGTACTACATCCTCCACCCGTGTCTACGCGTCCCCGCACGGGCGCCCAGAGACTGGGAACCCCGGGTGGGGGGCGGGAGGCGGGGGGCGGGGAGGGGCAAACGCACCGACCGCACCACCTCGCTGATCAGGATGACGGGAGTCCTCCTGGCTGAACTTGACGGCAGGATCCAGCGACTGTACAACTCGAGCAAAAACTGCGAACAGGAATGGATGTCGACTCCAGCCCGGTGTTTCCTGCAATGTCCCCCCAACAGAGATGAGAGGTTCATTTCCAGAGGCAGACCAGAAAGTCAAGTGACTAATCAGAGCTCTCCGAGCGCTTGAACACAGAAGGCAGACGGGAACCTGGCGCTGACTGGAGACGTGGGCGGGGACGACGGCGCGGGGGCCTCCTCCTCCTCGGCCCACTCCTCCTCTCTCAGGGGCGTGACGCTGCTCCCCAGCCACACGGAGCGGATGGACACCTTCAAGGGGCACAGGACAGGGAGCTGACGCTCAGGGCCGGAGGCAAGGGGCGCAGAGCCGCAGGTGCGGCCCGGGGCCCCCGAGGCGAGCGGCCCCCGGCACTCAGCAGGGCTCCCGGGCGCTCTGCCTTCAGGACTCAGGGCCTGATGAAGCGCCGGGGCGGGAGCGGCCGAGGAGAGGGAAGGAAAGAGCCTCTAGGGAAGGACACGTTCACTCCTCAGGGACATCTGCGTGAGGTCTCGGCACAAAACTGAGCCAGAACGTGAGACCTCTTCAAAACTCGTCCTCACTGGCAGTCACCTGAGGACCCCGTGTCTCTGAACTACTTGCTTAACAAAGCTCCCCACAAATGCAACAGAACGCCATGCTGAGTCTGCAAGGGGCGCGGCGCGGAGGAACTTGAGAACCCCGACAGGCCCCCCAGTCCCCACGCGCCCCATGGGGCCTCGCGCTGGACGGCGGCTGGGGGACCGACCTGGCCGAGGTTGTAGCTCGTGTTCCCCAGCTCCCGCTCGGGGTTGACCTGTAGCAGGAGTTTGTCGTGGCTGGTGAGGGCACCTGCGGGAGCAAGGGCGCGTGAGTGCCGCCCGCATGGCCGCAAGGGGCTCGGGGGTGCTCTATCGCTTCACAACCCGTTAAGCCGGCAGGGCCAGTGGGGCGATGCTGAACTATCACTTTTTCTCTGTAAGAGACCAGCTTCAGACTCTGAACAGGAACTGGTTGTGGGCTGAGGTGTAAAAGCTAAGAGTCAGTAGCCGCGAACGAGACGACTACCCAGCCGGCGGCCCTCTGGGAGCCCAGACGACAGCTTTGGTGGACGGGCCCTCCTGGGACCCCGCCTCGGCGCCAGGACTGTCCAGCTGTGCCCACCGGCCCAGGGCATAAGCTGACACCCATGCTCAACCCGTCCTCCCCGCAAGCCCCAGGGACACCCGGCCCTCTCCCCACAGGTACCTGTAGTCGCTGGAGACAGAGAAGGGATGGGGTCCCACGCCTGGTACAGGTGATGGGTGGCGATATTCTCCCTCTTTGAAACCATCGCTTGAATTTCCTGCTCTACGATTCCTCTGATGATGCTCAACTTCCTCCCAAACCTAAGGTTCAGAACAAAGGTTACAGAACATCTGGTTCCTCCGAATCTTACAAGTGGAAACCACCAGGCTTCCCCCAGCTTTGCCTCAAGGAAACACAGGCACCTCCAAACCCCGGGCCCACACCCTCTGTGGGCGGTTCCCGTCCGCAGGCCCTGCACAGGTGCTCTGTCAGCTCCTTTGGAATCTGCCCTCCACACCGGATGCCCGAGTCATCAGGCCTCAGCCAGCAAGCCACTTTGGGTCTGCAACCCCCGCACGGGGTTTCTGTCTTTAATTCCGGTAGCAAAGGCAAGGGCACCCTGGCACCTCCCTGCTCCCACCGAGGCCGCCCCTGGAGACACGCGGCTTCTCGGGCAAACCTGGTGCCAAGAGCTTTCAGGGGCTTGTTCCGGGGCTGCTGCTCCAGGCAGCTCACGGCTGGGTTGCCGGCAACAGGCACAGTCATCGCGCTCAGCACCAGGGAGGTGATGGCCTGCACGGCCAGGACGTGGATCTGGGTCCTCTCCGTGTCTTCCTGGAAGCGGAGCCCACGTCACCAAGTCACAACACAGGCAACACCGCTGCCCCACCTGTGGGCAGAAGCTGCGGGCCGTGGCTGTCCAGCCACGTGGCCTTGAGGGCGGGGCCCCCCCGAGTGCGACAGAGGGATGTGCCTTCCCAGCCAGGGTCCTGTTGTGTCTGCGTAAGTTCACCAGAACCCACACACATCTGTGATTTAAGATGAATCTGATGGGCAAATGGCTGCTTTTGAAAGCAAGGTCTCCCACAGGCACAAACCTCCAAACACGAATTACTTTTTAAGAAACTGTCCTTAAATTTCCTCACTGATTTTAGGGACTCTGCATATGACACCCTGTTAGTTCCACACCTGTGAAAGACAACCCTGATGATTCCTGACATACATACTCTTTGAACTGCCATTTCTGGACGTTCATACCATACCTTCTGTCAGAACTAAAAACGTATCTCGTGACTTAAATGTTTCAGGCTTTGCTTTATCTGAACATGTTTTTTCATTAATATTAAAGTAACATAATATGCACCAATACCCCAAGAAGCCTGATAAAATTTTCACAAAACAGTCAAGAGAAATGAACACAGGTACGTATGTGTGGCCTTTACGACGTGCCTTTTCATTTTGATGAAATGTTGCTACCCACTGTACCCTGAATATTGAGAAACAAAACTGAAAAATATTTTCAAGAAAAGACATAATGCTACTGACCCTGAAAGGGCAGTGCACTGTGGGAAAGGCACTCCGGCCGCGATTCTAGGGTACCCAGACCTTGGGGAGGTTCATTCCTGCTCTGGAACACCAGTCATGACATGATCTGGCTACCTTTTAAAAACACGGTGAGACAGAAAAGTAAGAGCTTGCTGCCCTGCCTCTCCCAGCACGCACGGCTCGCGAGCTGCTGTAAGAGCCCGTGCGCCGGCCAGCAGACACCGGCACCCGCCCGTGGCCTTACTTCGGGGGGGCTCTCCTCTTGCTCCATCACGAGGGGCTGAGTCACCAGGACACCGAGGAGGGTGGCCCACGTTTCCTCAAACTGGGTACGGCTGGTCCACCCTAGAAATGCAAATGTCACTTTAGACAGAGGGTCCCCTGCCGCTCAGACTTTTCGATGCCATGTGGCAGCTGGGCCCTCTGGCACTCACTGGCCCAGGCGCCACATACAGCCGCTCCCTGGACCCTCACGGCAGCGCTGCGACGCGGCAACACTGCCGGCCGAGCCCAGTGGTGACGAGACCGAAGCACACAGGTCCAAAGGCACACAAGAGGCCAGGCTGAGTTCAGCCCAGGTAGCCCGGTGAGAGGCACCCTCTGGAGCCCTGCTGTGTAGACGCAATGAAGTAAAGGGACATCTGAGCAGGCTACACTCAAACGGGGTCTGAGCCGCTTCTACCCTGCTCACCAGAGGGTTGGACAGTCCTCCAGAAATCACATCCCCAGACTGAGTGTACACCCCAGACCACAGAACTGCACTTCAGAGTGGGTGAAGGGTGCGCTGTGTGAATTCCACCTCAGTACAGCTGTTAGAAAAGTCAAAGCGCTGGTCCCTCTGACTCCACCAAGAAGAACCGTAGGTCAAAAAAGAATGTAATCTAGGGGCTTCCCTGGTGGCGCAGTGGTTGAGAGTCCGTCTGCCGATGCAGGGGACACGGGTTCGTGCCCCAGTCTGGGAATATCCCACATGCCGCGGAGCGGCTGGGCCCCTGAGCCATGACCGCTGAGCCTGCACGTCTGGAGCCTGTGCTCCGCAACGGGAGAGGCCACAACACTGAGAGGCCCGCGTACCACACACACACAAAAAGAATGTAATCTAGCGGGGGTGTGTGTGCTCAAGCCCTCGGGGGAAGGCATCTCTGAGGGGCCACCCTCAAGCACCATCGTCACAAGCTGTACTCAAGGTGCTGTTTGATGAACGATTGTTTCAAGGGCTGCGCTAACGTCCCCACCCGTGACCTTGGAGGTGGAGGTGGCCATGTCACTTGTATTAGGACTACAAGTGACAAGAATGGGGGTGTTGAGGCCAGAGGTTAAAATGACCTGCCCCACACTACACAAAGCCCAGTGTTGTCCACCTAAAGCCTCCTTTCCCCCCGCCACCTCTGGCTCCATCTCGCCCAGGCTCCTGGTTCTGCATCCGAGAAAAGGGGCATCAGTGACCACACAGGAAGCACTCAGAGGAAATCACTGCTGCCCTTTAGCTTAGGTGCTATACAAAGGCTGAATGTGGCTTAGCATTATCAATTGTTAGGGTACCCTTCCTGACCTGAAACAAGCCTGACACATGAAAATTTGGCATTAAACTCACACACACACACAAACTTGGATCAAACTTTTCACCGTGACAGCTTTGTGTACATTACAGACGTATTCACGATTATGTTACGTCTTAACTCTTTTGTGGAATAAAAGGAGAAGACGGGTCCCACTGCTGCAGCCCTGGCTCCCCCAGTGCAGGCATGTGATGACGTGCAACCACGTCGGAGGGGAGACCCGGACTACCTAGCGTATTGATGCGGTAGATGAACTCTTTGAAGACTTCCTTTTCCTGGAGGAACTCCACGGGGATCTCGGGGAACACGGTGCCAAAATCCCCTCCTGGTTTGGGTGACCATCCGAGCTTCCACACCTGAGAGGATGAAAGAGACATAGTCTCCCGAGTCAAGTCAGGATGGCCGAACCGCGAGGGAGCCAGGAAACACACTTTCTTTAGGTGCAGCTCC
The DNA here is from genome assembly GCF_963924675.1 of Phocoena phocoena. Lineage (NCBI taxonomy): Eukaryota > Metazoa > Chordata > Mammalia > Artiodactyla > Phocoenidae > Phocoena > Phocoena phocoena. The sequence goes on from NC_089223.1 coordinate 137,358,755, forward strand.
CTGGCGGGCCACCTCTTCCTGAACGCAGACACGGCGGAGGGAGGACCCTGGGCGCTGGTGCCGCGGGGACTCCCAGACCTGCCCAGGGCCGCCCGTGCAGGTGCCCCCAACCCTTAGAGGCTGGCAGGAGCACGTGAGGTTCGGCCACACACAGCAGTATTTACCGCAAGCAGGCACGACAAGAGCCACGCCAGCCGTTTGTAAACTCCGTAAAGTCCAGCTCTGTCGTCTGGTGCTGCCACGCACACCGGAGGGGCCGAGGCTGCCCCGGCAGCAGGAGCCCAGCTCCCAACCGGCCGAGCCGACCCCCTCGGAGGACACAGGCCGCAGCCGGCCAGAGCTCACACTCTGCATCCCCAAAGCCGGCCACGTGGGCCTCGAGGAAGTGGCCGGCTGGCCCCCGCAGCCCCAGCGCCCACTGGCCTCTGGAAGACGCCCTCTCAGCCTCTCACCTGCTCCCCGAACCCTCCTGAACGTCCCGTGGGAGGGTTGTGGAGCCGCGTGGGTTCAAGCCCACGCTCGCAGAGTTTCATCTACGGCGTGCGTGGTCTGGGCGGCTCTTCCCACGTCCGGGCCAGCCATCGAAGCCTCTGGACTGTGCCCACCTGCATCGGCTCCCCGCTCCCACCCAAAGGTGAGCCGTCTTGACACCTGCAGCGACGGCCCAAGCGTGGCGCCCGGGCTGAGACCCACCCCGGGGTGCCGGGTTTCGCCAACGCCCACAACTCCCAGTTTCCACGGCGACCCCGGGACAGCACGTCGCTGGGTTTTTTTCCCCAGAAAGAGCTCCCACAGCGAAACCCTCTTCACCCTCGGGGGTCAGGGCGCACCACGGCCTCGGGGCAGCTGCTGCAGAACCTCACACGCACAGAGGCTGAGCCCCGCCGGCGGGCACGCACCCTTCCAGGCGGCAACAAGCGCCTGCCTCCCGGTCCCGGCCCACCTCCGCCTGCCGGCTCCAGCCCGCGGGTGCCAGCCCATCGCCCTACCTCTCCCTCCAGCAGGTGTGAGGGCAGCAGCGCAGCCTCCTGCAGCCCGCGGCCCGCCCGCCCAGGCCCCTCTGTGACGTGGAGCCGGGACCCACTGACGACGCCCACCTGACCCTGGTTCCAAAGCCAGCTTCAAAAGAGCAGAGAAGCTGCAGCTGTGCCACAGCCCCCGCGCTTCCCCCGAGGGTGACCACCTAAAGGGAAACGCTCACTCCGGGAGGTATCGTCCCTGCTCTCCCGTTCAACTGATGAGCCTGAGGGCCTCGGAATCACATCCAGCATCGTGGGAGGAAAAAAATCTCATTTCGTCACGTGATGACGCCCCACCCCATTTCGGAGCATTTCTACTCACGACTGAGCCACATCACCCCCGAGGAAACCAGCCCGGTGTCACGAATGCATCAAGGAACGCTCTGGCCACCGCAAGTGGGCATCTGAGCGGCTTCGCACTCTCAGAGTCCCGAGCCTGGGGCCTGCCTGCGTGTCCCCATCACTTGGGTCTCGTGCAAAGGGAGGGACAGACTCACCAGGGGCGGGACGCGCGTGTAGCTGTTGACGAGGGGCAAGCGGGCCAGGCTGATGACGATGTTCTTGAGCACCGGCGTGAGGAACGCCGGGGCGCTGCTGTTCCTTTTATGACCCAAGGCCAGCACCAACGGCAGTGCCTCCACCATCTCGGCCACCATCCCACAGGCTGCAGTGACATACTGAGGGTCTAAACAGGCACCGTGGGTGACAGAGGACCATTCTGTCAAAACACACCCCAAACCCACCATCCCTCCCCCTGACCTTCCCACCCTCGCAGATAGTAGGCACAGCCCCACCGCCGGCCACGCCCGCCAGAAACGTGGGGCCCATGAGACTCTAGGTGGTCGCTGAAGGCCTACAGATCTCACCTCCTCCACATCCACCTAAACAAGCAGTCCTCTCCACATCTGCCAAGACTGGCACAAACACCTGGAACCTGGTCCCGGCCTCCCAGCCACCCTGCGTGTGCAGCCAGCTGACACCCAGGAGGAGGCTGCAGCCCCTCCCCAGGGCTTTGGCTTTCTCTGGCTCTCCCAGGACCCTGTGCTCGCTCGCCCCTAGGCTGGTGTGGAGAGACCCACGCTGTAATCCTCGGTTCACCGTTTCCCCAAGATCAGGGGTGCTGGTGGCTGGTGGCGGGATTCTGATGGGCTGCCGAGTCCTACCCGAGAAGTCCTGAGACAGAACGCTGAGGAAAACCCCACGTCCTGAGGGTTTAAGAACCACTGCGCCTCGAGGGCAGGGGCACTTTCTTCCTCACTTTGAGTCTGGCATAGAGTATGTGTCAAAAAATTATTTGCCAAGTTGATAAATGTTTAGGGTTGTGGACGGATACTATCCACTGTCCATGAGATTCAACAGTCTAGGCAACTTCTTCACAGAGAGGAGGAGTGACAGTGGACTTAAGGAATCGAGCCCCGAACTAAGAGAAACAAGGGTGACTTCAATACAATTTCCGGGACCACCTTTAAGAGGTGCCATCCTACTGAGGTGATAAAGAAAGCGCGCTTCCTGCTCTGGCCAGGATGAAATTAACCAGCCTAAACGGGGCGGGCCGCGGAGAACGAGCGCAATTATATTAACCCAAACTCAATATGCGCCAGCCAGTGGGCCTGCCTGCTCTGACTCAACCACATCGAGAGCCGCAACTATTTTCAGAGGAATGGAAATTCAAACTACAACTAAAATACGGTGACATTCCCTGAGCACTTACAGCAAGCCTGGCACTTGTCATGGGTTCTTTATGTGGATTAATGTACTTAATCCTACGGCAGCCCCATCAGGTGAGTACTATTCTTATCCGTACTGCAGAAGCACAGGGTAGTAACTTGCTAAGGCCACACAGCCACAAGGTGGCCGAGCAGGAAGTGAGTGTTTGCACGTTCCTCAGTTATCAGTAAGGATTCATTAAGTCACAAACTCAGGGATGGCAGAACCAGAGTCTTAAGGTAGAGGCTCAGGGAAGAGCTTGGCTGCGAACAAAACACCACTGCTTCTAGATGCTGTGCAATTGTAAAACCTTGAGTGGGTAACGAGAAGAAAAATTCCTATCTTAACACCACCAACAGGAACGCTCTTGTCGTTAACTGGGGTTGAGCAAAAGCTGGCAAAAAAAGACACAAAGCATTTATCTACCTGCTATTAAAAAGGCATGTTTCTTAAGCCAACAGAGCATGGATAAGATTTCGATATTCCAAGTAAGAGTGTTCCATAAGAAAAACGGCCAAGAACTGCCAGGTGGGGCATTTGCTTCCCCGCTTTGTGGGATAGGCTGCAGGTTGGCATTCCCACCAGACCCTCTGGGGAAAGAGCCTGGAGGCCTCTGGTGACAAGAAGCTTTCCTCACAACGTGCCTTGCCACCATTTTCAGAGTAAAATACCTGAATCGGGAGAAAGTACATGAAAAACTAAGGTACATGGCTAAATCCAGGTTTAAATGATTTTGAATAGGTTTAAATGAATGAGATGTGTATTTTTTTTCTTTTCTTTCTTTTTCTGTAGGGAGAGGAGGAATTTTCATTTAAAAGTCCACCAAAATACATGGCCGAAACAGACACTCAGGTTACCTAACATTCACATGGTATTTCCACTAACTTTAAGTTTCTTAGTATTTTTATTCATTCATTCGTTACTCAACAAACATGTGTTGATCACTTACAGCAGTGAGAACACGGAGAAGGAGAACGGACGCCCTGCCCACAAGGAGCTCGGAGTCTCAGGTAAAGGACACAGGAGCAGCAAGTGCAGGGTGAAAACAGAGGCGGGGAGCGGGGGGGAAGCGAGCGAGGATGGAGGTCAGGAGGCTCCCCGACGAGCACGACACCCCGGCGGAGTGTGGGGTTCACAGGGAGCCAGACAGCAGAGGGTGCCCGCCAGCGGGACGTGCGAGGCAGCCCCTCGAATCGCCCCCGAACCCAGGGGCGCGCGCCAGGACGCAGCCAAGTGAAGGCAGGCAGCTTCACACGGCCACACTGACCGCTTTAAAGGTCTCTTCTGTGAATGAATTCCAAGCCCCCAAAGACACTAGGTAAGACGTACTCTGTGTGTTTGAATCCACTTCGTCCTCTCTGGCGGCCTGTGGGGTGTTCGTCCTTCTTTCTGGACTAAGAAGCTGGTCCCCAGGCTGCACCACAACTAAAACCACAACAGAACAAACAGAAGAATTCCCATTCCTTTCATGTGGATTTTCACATTCATGCAGCCTCGTGAACGTTTCAAAATGACAGATTATGTCAAATGAGGTCTAGATTTCCTAGAATCAACTTTAGACCATTTTAGACGCACCAGACTCAGGTATCAATCTCTAGGTTAATCCAAAGTGCACAAGGATTTGGACTTCTCACTCGGATTTCCAAGTCCTTCCCACTGTCTGCTGTTTGCCACCTCTAACCCGGGAGGTCTTTATCAGATGGTTCCTGATTCATTACTGCTAAAAGCATCAATGCAACCCCCAAGAAGTCTGGCTTTGATAAATTAGCCCCTGGATCTTCGTTTTCAAGTTGACTACAAATGCACAGACGAAAACAATTTAAACAATGACTCTTCAAAACACCACTCTATAATGATTAATTTAAAAATACAAAACTTCAAGACACCCTCTAACATGTTAAACTATAATGTCCAATTTTTAAAAATTGTGGCTAATGACCCTTGTTAAGGACATTGTCCCTTGAAAAGAGTAAGTCACTTTTATTTTTCAATATACTAGTATTACAATGCAGTATAGAAACAAGCATTTCAACTATAAGAGAAAACAAGTAACTTTTTGAATACAATCTTATGAATCTTATGATCATCTAGGACTAAAAGGATGAAATAGTCAACTAGGACCAGAAATCAAAGGGACACAAATTAGAAGTATTTTTTATGAAAGCTAGAATTCCAAAATCTAAACAAAATGACTGCAAAAGCAAACTCAAGTTAAATGCTAGGGTAGACCCCAAGATACTGGAGATTGAGGCAAGGCCCATACTTCATCCACCTCTTCACCCCCAATGCCCAACTTAGCACCTGGCAAACAGGTGGCACAAAATGAACGTCTGTGACTACATCTGCGGAGCTGATTACTGGTTCAAGCGACAAAGGAAAGAAACCGTCACAGTCATGGACTCACGGGCTTCTAGGATGAACCGCACACAGTGGATGAGAGAGCAGGCGTGGGTCACCATCTCAGGGGAGGAGAGCAGGCTCCAGAGGCCGGGCAGCTGCAGGGCCAGGCAGCAGCAGTCCAGGCCCGCCTGCAGGTCCAGACTCAGTGGGATCTGCTCGTGGATCAAATGCCACGACAGGGCCTGGAGGGGCAGGTGCGTGTTAATGCAGGTTTGACCCACACCTCCTTCCTGCCACAGGGGCTGGCAGGGAAGCTGAGAACCCCCGGCCGTCGAGGAACTGTCCAAAGCTCCCTCCAGAGGGATGGCTCTCGGGCCACCATCCCCAGCTCCCTCCGGTTCAATCCTGACCCACCTGCTCACTGAAGTACCCCCCTCCCACTCCCACTCTGGGAGTGGAACGCAGAATGCCCAACCTGGTGTGGCTGCCCGCCCCCAGCATCCTGCCCTGGCCGCACAGCCAGCGGGCTGGGCTCTCCCTCGGGGCTCCCACTGCCCAGGGCCTCGCCTCAGCTGCAGTCACAGAGGCTGAACCTGACAGCCGTGCTGGGGTTCAAATGCTGGAATGGCTACTTCCCAGCGGGTGAAGTCGCTGAGCCTCTTAAGCCCTGCTTCTCTCATCTGTAAAGTGGGAATAACAGCCCACCTCCCAGGGTTGCAGTGAGACCTGAATGAGATGATGCAGGGCGTACGGGCACGTGATGGCTGGCAGGGGCCACTCTGTACTGTAACCGTACGCTTGTTTGCCAGCCTTCCGACTACGCTGAAGCCTAAAGGGCAGGGGTCACAGCTATCTGGCTCGGCCCGGCTCAAGTAGGCGCTTGTTTGTTGCCTTCTGAACAGCTGGGCGAATGCCCTCTGGACGCTCCCCCTCCCTGCTGGGAGGCGGCAGGGGGTGTCAGCACTGGGTCAGCCGTGTCCTCTGCCTCCAAGGGTGCAGGCCAAACTCTCTTCTCCAGAAGTCGTACAAAAAGGCAATGCACACACGTATGTACACGTTTTGGGGGTGTTCATAAGTATTAACACAGAGTGTTCAATTCCCCACAGCTGAAATATCAGGTTTATTGCTCAATTTAAAATATAATAAATTTCTCAGATTATTATTTACTAAGTATCTAAAATTAGGACACATACTACATTTGCACGGCTTCTTTTTCCCTGGAAAAAATTTTTAAATGGATGGTTTGTACTAAATCAAAAAAGTATCTTAGCATCAAGGAAACAAGATTCACATGTAAGTGCCTGACGACTCCCCATGCTATGCTCAGGAGACCCTGGGCGGGAGCCCAGGTCCCAGACCTGACTCTTCAGAGTGCCCCCGCTCCCCTGCCCTGAGGCAGAGACAAGAAGGGCTGTGTTGTCAACCTCACAAGGCAACCGTGGGGAATGGAGCAATAAGGGGCGTGACGGAGCTCGGCAAAGCAGGGGATGGATGTGACACGTGACAGCGGTCACTGCTGGAAGGACAGGCCGCAGGCGCCAGGCTGCACACAGCTCTGCATTTTCAGATGGAGGAGCTTCTTCCCTCTGCACCGAGCGCCAAGTTCCCAAGCTGCCTCTTACCTCGAGGGTCATGACCACAAACTTCACGGTGTCCCTCTCCTTCTCAGGAGGAAGGTGCAAGTGGCTGGGCAGTCTGGAGAACACCAGCAGGTACTGGGCCAGGGCCCGAGCCAGAGTGGTCAGGGTCCGATACAGCACGGCATCCCCTGAGACAGAAGGCCCCATGGGGGCAAGAGCCTTCAGCAGAGGCTCTGACCTCTGAAAGACAGGCAGTCGCCGCCCCCCCCTCCCCCCGAGAATCTGATGGGAACTAAAGACATGGCTCCCGGAAGCACACGGGCACACAACCCACCACCCCGCGAGACCAGGACCCACATTCCCGAGGCTGAGCCTGCGTTCCTCGCAGGCCCCGAGCTCAGGCCACGTCAAGGAACGGCCAAGCAGCAAACACACCAAAAGACACGCAGAGCCAGGGCCCCAGTGCAGGTTCTCGGTGGCCTCTGTAAGTGCCTTTGGTGTATCAGATCGACAGTGTTGACTGTATTTTCACTCAGTACAGAGCGTGGCACTGGCTCTGCAGCGTTTTTTTAAAATAAGGGGACTTTGATTTTAATTACCAAAGAGATCGTCCAACTTGCTCCAGTAGGCGGTGGGCTCTGCAGGCAGGAACGGCTGGAAGACGTGGTGGACAGCGGGCAGCTGCTGAACCACACTGGCCACGCGGTCCAGAGTTGCCGTGCGAGCTGCTGCGAAAAGGGGGCTCTTCCGGCCCGCACAGATCTCACGCACGCCCAGGCCCAAGCACGGGGCTAGCAGGTTCAGGTTGAATTCCTGAATCGGGGCATTAAAGGTTCAACAATGCCGATTACGAGCTTTCAGTCGGGCAAGGGAAACACAGCAGAGAAGCAAACGTTTCTGAGATAACAGATTAGTTCGCCGTCCAAAACACTGGAAAGAATACCTTATTCTACTTCTGTTACAAATAAATGAACATCTCCATTTAACACACGATCGGTGAAGTTTATTTCTGGTCGCTTTTGGGTACTTTAATTTTAAAGAAATAGTTTTTTTATGTCTTCAGATTTATTTGAAATCAAAACTTCAATATGGTGAAATTTTAATTGATGAAGATACAAAATCAAGCTGATGTGCCATCCAAGAAACAGTGAAACACCAAACATCTCAATGTTTGAAAAAGACAAGTTATGTTCAAAAGCAGCTGAAATAAATCAACGCAGTCATATAAATGCCACAAGTTTGACTGGAAAAACAGCATTTCATACGATACTGTTTCAATTTGTACTGTGCTTTGCCAACTTTTTAAAGCCATTTAAGGATCTTTTTGGCCAATCTTAATTTACTTAATATTCAGAAAAGCACATGTCATTGTCAGCGACCAAAATCGACCCCTAGCCATTGCAGCTGAGCCTTTCTTTAATGCTGTTAAAAGTCTAATGAGCAAATTTGGCAAATTCAGTTGGTGATTAAGCAAATTTATCACTTATCAGCAAATCAGCTTTCACTGAAGGGCTCTTCAAATGAGTCTGGCAAACTGGTTTTGGGCCAATTCTCCTGTTTTCCCCATGTAGCTCTTTCTTTCAAACTGAGGGAGGGTCAGTGCTTGGGAACATGTGGCTGCACCCTGAAGCTCTCTACACCACACCTGCCGGTCCTTGCCATCCCCCACGTCCCTGCGTCACTCCCACTTGGCACATTTCCAGGCAGCACTATTAACACCTAAAGGTTTGTCGGCTGCTGGTCCCAGCAGGTCTGAGAAGGACTCTGCCAAGGCTGTGCCAACACCATCAAGGGGGCTCCAGCCCTCACAGCACCAGTCCAACAGCTGAGGACAGGAACAGGGATGCCCTGCCAGGGCTCCTGGGCCAGCTCCGCACAGCAGGCCTGTGTGACACCTAGTGAGGGTGGGGGGCCTCACTGCACACAGTGGGGAGGGGACCCCTGCCCCAGGTAGGGAGGGGCTTACTAACTTCCATAACATCATGGAAAAGTCAGTTAAATCACGCACCATGGCACCATCCCAGTACTTTTGCTCACGAGCACGAGACAAGCGATCAGAATTCATTATAACCGAAGGGAACCTGTTTTCTTTAAATGCACGAAAAGGTGAGTCAAACACGATTCCCCTCCTTTTAGACTCTAGCGTGGCTGAAATAACATCCTGTCCTGTCTGGATTAGGGTCTCTGCTGTTAAGGCACAAAGGTGAGTGGTGCACATTGCTATTCGGTCACATGACAATGAAACACGTCAAACACGTGTGAGTAACAAGAGGAAGGGTTCCCAAGGGTCCCGCGGCTCCACTGTACCGAGTTCATCATGAACGCGTTCAAGTCACCCGGAGGGATCCGGTTCACCAGCTCTGCCCCTTCCAGCAGTGCAGAGTCTGACCGCGTCCAGCACTGGGATTTAACCAGACGTACGTACCAGTCCTGGGGAGGAGAAAAGGTAGATGACGGGATGCGACTGGGCAGGCTCTCAAGGGGCTTCAACTTGACCGGATACACCTTGTTTCTTCTCCTACTGACCCTCATGTCCTGTCCCAGACCAAAGGACAAGTGGCCTCCCTGGACCATGAATACAGCTCTGGTAAAACTGGACGCTGTCACTGTGCGGGCTGCTCAGCGCCCCCACAGCCCTTTCCCATGGGAACTGGTACTGGCTGTGTCTTCGGACTTGCTGTTACCTGTCTGGACATCCTCTCCCCTCACCTGGCGATCGCTCCACTGTCCCTCAAACTCAGTAAAGTACTGAGGGTAGCGGGCCCACCTCTCTGTCCGCCCCTTGTTGGGCGTCGTGCTGATCATCTTCTACTGGGGGGTCTGCTTTGCTCTTCTCTCCCCAGGGCCAGTGCAGTGGAGGGGCTGAACAAAACCATGCCTGAGAACAGTGGCCCGGACTCTGTTATCTACGCCTGGGCTGCTGGATTTGGGACTCCAAGTTCATATTTAAAATGAACTCTCTCCAGGAAAGGAGCATACCAAGGCCCTACCAAGGCCCCACCAAGGCCCCAAATGGCCCCCGGCTCTGAGGTGTGAGCAGTGAGGGTGATGACAAGGTACCAGGTCCCCTGGGGCGGTGGGTCAATATGCAGCGGGTCAGCAGGCGTTAAGGAAAGGGAGACACGCCAGTTGGGCAGGCCGTGGCCACCCGTCTCCTGATTCTCCATTAATCACCGTGACCCTCAGCCCCCTACTAATGACCCGAGTCAGCATTTCCTTTCTCACCCCATGCCCCCTGCTAAAAACCCAGGCTGGACCTCATGGGTCCTGTCGCTGATGTGACTGTGCCCATTGCTGGCAAGAAACAGGGCAGCTCGAGAGCCCTCAGGGGCTGTGCAGAGCGCCAGGACGTCCTGCCGCCTGAGCCACCCGCTGCAGAGGCACTCAGTGCCCCGAGGGGGCCCTGTGTGTCACACCCAGACGTGCTGGACACTTACTTTGTCAGGATTCACTGTCTCCAGTGCCAGGGGCCCGTCCCCGTCCAGCGGGTGGGGCGTGACCAGAGGAGCGGGGCCACGCGATGCCGGTGCAGTGGCGAGACGAAGCCTGTCCAGCAGGGAGTAGAGCCTTTGGTGTCTGGAATCCAATCACACACGGGTTACGGCACAGCTGCACCAGAGGGAGCAACAGTGGCTTCTTACAGCGAGGTGACACGTTTGAAACTTTCTGTTCAGAGCTATTTCTCATCGACACTCAAGTCATGATGCAAATTCAGGCCCCAGTTTACTGGTAACAACCACAGTTTATGTCCCGTAAGTATTTTTCAGAAATTTCATTTATACTCAAACACTGCAGCAGGCAATACACAGCCTAACAGCTAATACAGGCACTCTTTATCAACACAAAACGGACCACCTAAGATCCCAGGGCACAAAATCTCCTACTTTATCTCCCCACATATACAATCTATACCCATTTACATTCATTTCATAGAAGAATCACCTCATCTGGTACAAAATATTTTTACCCCTCCTCGTCTGCCTGAATAAGTCTAGGGTCGAAAGTAGGGATAGTGTCGTCGCCTCTCACCACCTGCTATGAGAACAACTTCATGATGCAAATTACAACGTAAGTCACCCAGCATACTGACGAGTCACCTAAAGCCTCGTACTGCCCAAGTCCTACCCCTTCTCGGTTAAAGAAACCAGCAACGGCTACTCTTAAGACTGAAGTCAGTACAGTAACCAGATTCTCTCTCACAAACGTTTTCCCTGCTGTGGAGGAGAGAAGATAAAGGCTTCTCTTCATTTATTTTGCAGTCACGGAAATACACTCATGTAACAGACATCAGGATTTCTGGCAAAGGCCTCAAAAAGACTTTGCAAACAAAATTAGGTGATAAACAGCCATAGAGAGACAAAATGTTGACAAGGTGTAGAAACAATTCTCGCCGAGAACTAGGTAACGTCTCTCAGCTCTGCCAGGTCTTATTTAGCAATTAGATCACAGGCTTTGATTTTTGCTAAGACAGAGCTGATCGATGACTCATCGCAGATAGTGAGTGGAGGCCACAGGAACACCCGCACCCTCACACAGCCACGGCGCTTTATCGCGGCAGAGCTGACACTGCCAGCTGGTCCTCACCGTGTACACGTTAAGATCCAACTGTGTTAATTTCGGAAGGCTCTCTCTCAAGGCCCTTCTGCAGTGAACCCACCAATACAGCACGCCAGCCTCTCATCCTGCGAGTCTGTGCCCTCACAAACCCTAGTCTTTACACTCAGAAAGCAAGGAGCACCGGGCCCCTGCGTTACCTCTGCGCTAACCCGCTGCTCTGCAGGTGCTCCTGGATCCTGCTTAGCTCTTCCGCCGGCAGCTGGGCCGTGCTGTTCTAAAGCAGACAAGAACACGTCAGTGGCGTTGCAATGCACAAGAGTCAAAGTCACCTGTGCTCATTTACAGAAGATAAAGGGGCACGTCCGGCTCTGGTGGCAAAGGTGGACAAGAAGAAGTACAGGAAGCACCCATATCGGACACACAAGGAAGGACCAGCTCATCCGTGTTGCACGCTCCCCTCGGTGGCCACGTGAAGACTATCCCCGTGGGGGAGGAGCCAGCCAAGTGTTCCGCCTGCCCTGCCAGGTTTTCAGTAAAAAACGACATCTGTGTTTTCTCCCAGTACCTGTAAATTTGCAGCCAGAAGCATCTCCACCCGGCGACAAGCGAGGGTGTCGACCATGTGAGCCAGCACACGGAACGGAGTACACAAAAGCTTGTCCACGTACAGCGTCAGCACGGCGCCCGACTGGCTCAGGTGGATCCCCTCCAGGCACTGGAGGGTTTTCTTCAGCGTGGTGGGCTGCGGTTTGAGAGAAGGAGAGGAATAAGAGCAGAGGGTTTTGACCACTGGAAACAGCAGTTTAAAAATGCCAACCCTCCATTTTTAAGGCAGAGAAAACCGGCGATAGCCGGCACCAGGGAGACTTACAGTTGAAAGATTTTCACAACGAGACTGAATTGCCTGGATGAAAAGGCCGCTGGCCGCGGAATTCCGATGGACAGCACTAATGAAGTCCTGCACAGGAGGCTCGTGGGACAGGCTGATCAGGTCCTGAATGTGGTTGACGATGAGCCACGTTAAGTGCTCTGAATCGTGTAGGTTCTGGCACTGAGGACAAGACAACAATGAAAGGCCATCTTCTAGAGGACAAGGCAAGAGCAGACACTAGCGCCATAGAAAAGGCCGGAAGTGGTGGAAGGAGAAAACCAACTCCGAATTATAATCCTCACTGAAAGTATTTACTGTTTGAGCACCATGACTGATGAGGTGACAACACACTTTACAGAGCCGGCACCCGCAACTGTGCACCGCAGCCGAGCTGTCCAAAGTCAGGCCCCAGGGAGGTGCACCCCAGCGGCACAGCTCAGGGACACAGGAGGAGAAGAGCATGGCCCAGGGCCGTGGGCGGTCTGGGGCACCTGAGAGCCCGGCGCCTCCCGAGGGCAGTAGGAACGGTGTGACCGGCCCGAGCTGAGACGCGAGAGCGGGTGGTGCTCCCGTCCAGGGCAAGCCCTGCCTCGCCCAGGCCTCAGTCCAGCCTCCTGACGGGAATTCTCCAGTTACCCTCACTGCAGCTTTGTGACAGGTCAGTAGAAAAAAACAATTTCCTGTAACTGTCAGTTTTGATAGATTTCCTGAATCCAAAATATGGATGGTTCCCATAGATCAAATGGATCTTAAGGGAAGAAATTTCATGTAAGATTTATAAGGCAATGAGAAAAATACAGTTTTAAATTTGGGGTTGGCCAAAAAGTTTGTTCAGTTAATGAATACGTTGTTCAATAAAGTTCTTGGTGGGACTTCCCTGGTGGTCCAGTGCGGGGTGGTCCGTGCTCCCAATGCAGGGGGGCCCGGGTTCGATCCCTGGTCGGGGAACTCGATCCCACATGCTGCAACTAAGAGTTCGCAAGCCACAACTAAGAGCTCGCGTGCCACAGCTAAAAGATCCTGCATGCCGCAACTGAGACCCGGTGCAGCCTAAATAAATATTAAACAAAAAAAATTCTTGGTGAAAATGAAACATGTTATTATTTTTGTTTGTTTTGTTTTGTTTTGCGGTACACGGGCCTCTCACTCTTGTGGCCTCTCCCGTTGCAGAGCACAGGCTCCGGACGCACAGGCCCAGCAGCCATGGCTCACGGGCCCAGCCGCTCCGCGGCATGCGGGACCCGCCCGGACCGGGACACGAACCCGCGTCCCATGCATCAGCAGGCGGACTCCCAACCACTGTGCCACCAGGGAAGCCCGAAAAGTGTTATTTTTACTTAAAGCCGAACAAACTTTTTGGCCAACCCAATACATATGTTGCCTTTTCACTGTAATTCATGACCTTAGGCAGAAATTATAAAGCGAGATAAATTTTTTGGCATCTGGTTAATGCTTAATACTTTTACTGTGGGATAATTTGATAGTATTAACTTATAAAATAAATATTTTTCTTAATTTTCTGTGAAAACAGCATTATATAACTATATCAAATTATTTCTCAAAAGTGGAACGAGTTAGAAAAACGATTTGAACATCAAGAATGTAAAGCAAGGGGTTTCCCTGGTGGTGCAGTGGTTAAGAAACCGCCTGCCAATGCAGGGAACACAGGTTCAAGCCCTGGCCTGGGAAGATCTCACTCATATGCCGCAGAGCAACTAAGCCCGTGAGCCACAACTACTGAGCCCGCGTGCCACAACTACTGAAGCCTGCGTGCCTAGAGCCCATGCTCCGCAACAAGAGAAGCCACCGCAATGAGAAGCCCGCGCACCACAACGAAGAGCAGCTCCCGCTCGCCGCAACTAGAGAAAGCCCACGCGCAGCAATGAAGACCCAAAGCAGCCAAAAATAAATAAATTTACAAAAAAGAAAAAGAGAATGTAAAACAAAACATGAATATTAACAAATTGCTATCAATGGCAAAAAAGATCTAAACAAGCAGCTCAGGTGAAGGAGTCTACTCCTCTTCCGACGCGCTGCTGAGTGACAGCGGCCTTCGTGGCACCATGTCTGCACGAAAGGAAGGAGCACTTTCTATCAGCCCGGAAAAGGTATCAGATCCCAGTGAGAGTGGAACAACGAGTTCTCTCTGAGTAATACGATTACAGATGTTAGTTTCTTCTGTTTACTTATTTGGTTTTTGTAAATTTTTTGTATTACACAAGAGATGTTAGTTTTACGGTCAAAAATTCCACAAAAGTTATTTTTTAAAAGAATGTCATTCAAATAGGAATCTAAAAATGCAGCGATTAACATTCTAACACCTTTTCCACAGATTAAAAAATTTTTTTAATCAGAACCTCACTCAGCCAAACTTGTAACTTCTTTATATTACCATTGTTACTCCATGGCGTCCCTCAAAACAACAAAGGCGCCCAGCACTGCGACTGGCGCCGAGCAAGCGATTGCCCACTGAATCTTTTACAGACAAACTTAAACTCCCAGGGCTGGACGCCAAGCCTGATTTCCAGTTATACTTGGGAGCAGGATTCAACTTTTAGTCTTTCATTCTGGCGGAGTGACGGACGGTGGAAGTCAGTCTGTAGAAGTATCAACCGCGCGAGGTGTTTTCCAGCCCCCAACCCGCCCCTCCTCGCAATTTCAGACTTACGACATAATCGCAGAAGAGAATGAGAGCTCCTCTTCGTACTATTTCTCTATTGCATATTCCCAGTTTGGAAGCCACATCAGAATCCTCGTCCTCTCCAGACATCTGGGGACTAAGTGACTTCGTGCTGGATAGACTGCGTCTTCTAGAAGGAGCAACAGAAGCTCTGACAGTGTTTCTGAGATGACAGCCGGCTTATTTTCAAAACACTGAAGATGACTGTCGTTTAGTCCCAGTTCTAAAGCAGACAGTTACTTTAAATACTGCCACATCAGAATGATGTGTAAGATCTACTCTCAGTGATCTGTTTCTGAGCTATGATAAAGCACATATGGAAAACTAAAATAAACAGAGGATCTAACAGGCAGAAAATGTAAATGCTTGACTGAAAGGCAAAATCCACCACGAAGTTGCACATTCCATCAGCGCTCTTATCTCACTGGCTGTGTCTGATGGCAGAGCTATTGCTTTTGAAATTTCTGGTTTTAGCTTGCTACGAAAGCTGTCAAGTGACAGAAGAAGACCTTTGCATTTCCATACTTTACTCTTCAATTACCAACGAAAAGTTACAACCCTAAGCATGCCCACAGCATCTATGCTATTATGGAAACCCTGTTTAAAAGCATTTCTGCACAATTAATTCCCCACTAGTGAAGGTTATTTCATTTCATCTTTACTTCTTCTCACCTTGTCTTTTTTCTTTCTAAGGAGATGAGAATTACAAACTTTGGGACTCTCAGTACTGGCCACAACTCTTAAAACACAGTAGTTGCCATGCTCACCAACAGCCCTCTGACCTGAGGGTAAGACAATCCCCTCGCCTCGGCGGCCAAGAACCTACAAGTCTCTGCTAAGGCTTAGTGGAGACGAAGATGACACCAGGACTAGAATATTCTGAAACGTGTCAACTCTTCCTGTTAACGCCTCAGGATTTAGAAGAGAATTGTTTAAAAACTTCTATCACGACAGAACATGAATCAGTGGTTACCGAGGGAGGGGCAGGGGGAGGGGGTGGCTGCACTGGGACAGGAGGGAATTCTCTGAAGCGATGATACTGGTCTAACTCTTGACTGTGGTGGTGGTGACCTGGCTATATCGGGTACAAAAGAGTACATTCTACTGTACTGTAAGTTACATGTCAATTAAAAACTAACAAACAAAAAACCTTTCCTTTCTCAGTCAGCCCTCCTGCCAGCCCCAACATGACTTACATTCAAGGTGTAATTCTGTGTTTGCAAATAGTATAGCTATAGGAGAAAAAGCCTCTGAAAGAGAAGGGGAGAATTTGCAGTTCAAATATTAGCAGTGGACACAAAGAAGGTCCAAGGTCAACCCAAATTTAGTCCCAGTTTGTAGGAGGGCAAAGCCCCCAAGACCTCAGGACAGACACTGCCAGCTACTGATAGCAAATGAACTTCCCAAATAAAAGATGACTGCGTATGCAGGACCCGAACCGTCCACCAAAAGGCAGGACAGGTAGAAAGCAAATCATAAGACTATGACGATCTAATCCCCAAAATAAGAAGCAGACAAAAACAGACCCCACTGTGGCAACCATGGGTACTTCCAGGAAGTGTGGCCTGGGAGCCCGTGCTCATCTGAGAGCCAGCGCTGAGCTGCATACAGAACCTCTGTAACAATTGATAGAGCAGTTCTATATCTGCTGAGTACACAGATAGAAAATAATGACTTGTACTTTGTATTCCAAACTTCTAGTAATTCATTTTTATTATCTTTTGGAAATAGAGACACTCATCATCAAAACCAGACAAGGACACCACAAAAAAAGAAAATCACAGGGCAATATCCTTGATGAACATAGATGCAAAAATCCTCAACAAGTTATTAGCAAACTGAATTCAACAGTACATTAAAAGGATCGTATACCATGATAAGTAGGATTTATTCCACGGATGCAAGGATAGTTCAGCATCCATAAGTCAATCGATAAAATACATCATGTTAACAAAATGAAGAATAAAAAATATATGATCATCTCAATGGATGCAGAAGCATTTGACAAACGTCAACATCTATTTATGATAAAAACTCTCAATAAAATGGGTACAGAGAGAACGTACCTAAACATAATAAGGGCCGTATATGACAAGCCCACAGCTAACATCATACTCAATGGTGAAGGGCTAAAAGCTCTTCCTTTAAGATCAGGAACAAGACAAGGATCCCTACTCTTGCCACTTTTATTCAACATAGTATTGGAAGTTCTAGCCAAAGCAATTAGGCAAGAAAAAGAAATAAAAGGCATTCAAGTCAGAAAGAAGTAGAATTTTCATTACTTACAGATGACATGATACTGTACATAGAAAACCCTAAGGAGTCCACTAAAAACCTGTTAGGAGTAATCAATGAATTCAGTAAAATTGCAGGATACAAAATCAATATACAGAAATCTGTTGTATTTCTATACACAAATAACAAACTATCAGAAAGAGAAATTAAGGAAATAATCCCATTTACAATTGCATCAAAATAATAAAATACCTAGTAATAAATTTAACCAAGGAGGTGAAAGGACTATACACTGAAAGACACTGATGAAAGAAGCTAAAGAAGACAAAAATAAATGGAAAGATATTCCATGCTCATGGATTAGAAGAATTAATATTGTTAAAATGTTCATACCACACAAAGCAATCTACAGATTCAATGCAATCCCCATCCAAATTCCAATGGCATTTTTCACAGAACTTGAACAAAAAATTCTCAAATTTGAATGGAACCACAAAAGACTCCGAACAGCCAAAAGCAATCTTGAGAAAGAAGAACAAAACTGGAGGTATCACACTCCCTGGTTTCAAACTACACTACAAAGCCACAGTAATCAAAGCAGTACGGTGTTGACATAAAACCAGACACACAGATCAATGGAAGAGAAAATAGCCCAGAAATAAACCCACACTTATATGACAGTTTCAGCTATTATAGGTGAAAATAATCGAGTTGGGGGATCATGCATGCACACATGTCTGTTAATGTGTGATAGTGGGCAAGTTATTTAACTTCCCTGGGAAAAGAAGTTTCCCTGTCTATAATATACATGCCTTTCGAGAGATTTTAATAACTTATAGTGGAAAGCCCACAGAACAACATCTGGCACTTAATGCTATATAAGTGCTAGTGATCTATATATAAAAGGTCTTTACCAATACATTATTATTATTTCTATTATCAGGGTAATTAAATCACTAACTCATGTTAGTGCTGGGGACACTATGAGGGCCCTTGTGGGAATTATGATCTAGAGGGAGAGATATTAACCAAATTATCACCCAAATAAATGTCAAATTACAGTCTCAACACATGCCACAAAAAAGAGGCAAAGGTTGGGGTAAGAGCAGATAGTGAGACTTCACCAATCAAAGAGAAGTCAGGAAGGCTTCCCTGAGGAAATAATGACTGAGCTGAGAACCCAGAATCAGTGAGTTTCCCATATCGGCTAATATATGGAGAGAAATCAGGAAAATGTAAGTTGAACTATAAAAAGCTGGCAAAAAATAAATCAATATCATAAAGCCAATGTCTGTCCCTTAGATCCCATCTGCTCTTGCCAACTCTAGGATAACGCTCTCTTCTGTAAGGGGGTCACCCATGCCATTCGTTCTCTCATCTAGAAACTCTCTCATGTCCTCATTTCCCATGTCTCTGTTTCCCTCCAGAGCGAAACTCCTCCTAACCGTTGTGTAGAGCTGCTCTCTAAATGTCCCTCTTTCGTCATTTTCTTTCCTTAACTTTTATTTTGAAAACTTTCAAGCTGATATAAAAGCTCAAAGAATAATTCAGGGCTTCCCTGGTGGCCCAGTGGTTAAGAATCCGCCTGCCAATGCAGGGGACACAGGTTCGAGCCCTGGTCCAGGAAGATCCCACATGCCGCGGAGCAACTAAGCCCGTGCGCCACAACTACTGAGCCTGAGCTCTAGAGCCCACGAGCCACAACCACTGAAGCCCGCGAGCCACCACTACTGAAGCCCACACGCCTACAGCCCGAGCTCCACAACAAGAGAAGCCACCACAACAAGAAGCTCGCGCACCGCAACGAAGAGTAGCCCCCGCTCGCCACAACTAGAGAAAGCTGCGCACAGCAACAAACACCCAATGCAGCCAAAATAATAATAATAAATAAATAAATTTATATATAAAAAAAGAATAATTTAATTAACAGCGACATACTCTTCACCTAGATTCAACTACTAGTAAGTCACCACCTTTGCGCTCAGGCACGCACGCCACACACATGCACGTGCTCCACACATACACACATACCCTACACACACTCGACACTCACGCACGCTGTACACACACGCAATTTGGGGGGCTGTACCATTTGAGGGTAATCTGCAGGTCAAGAGACTGCACCCCTAAATACCTCAGCAAGTGTGTCCCCTAAGTACTACTCATAACCAAAAGCAACAAGTTATGTAGAGCTCACATTCAAATGTAGCTTGTTGACCCAATAATGTCCTTTCTAGTGGTTTCATCCCCCAGATCCAGAATGTAATCAAGGATCATAAAACTGTACCTATTTGTCATGTGCTCTTACGTCTTTTCATCCAAGCCAACAGTTCTGTATCTTCCATGACACTGACTGACACTGCTGGAGAGCCCACATGATTCTTCTGTGGAAGGCCCTCCATTCATCAGACTGGGGTCTGCCCTCCCATTTCCTCTTGAACCCACTCCAGGTGGGCCTCTGCCCTCACCACCCACCATATGTGCAAAGGCAGAGGAAGAGGAGGAGGAGAAGGAGAGTGGGGCAGAAGCTAAGAAACACTGGCTGAGGATCCATTTGGGCGGTGGATACCTTCTCACTTACCGTCCACCCACCCAACATCTGTTAGTATTATCAGCTAACTCAAGTCCTGCCCTTGGTGTCCAGGGAGGCTACTGGGGAGGCTGCAATAACACAAGAGCCCAGGACCCTAATTCCTACGGTGCCCAGCCATCCGGTCCGACAGTGGGCTGGAGCACAGGCTTGGTCCTTGGAACAGCCCCCTGGGTGCTCTGAGGCAAAATCCTCAAGGACCCAGGGCCTCACTGCTCAGAGCGTACTCCATGGATCAGAGCACTGGTACCCCCAGGAGTCTGGCAGAAATGCAGAGTCCCAGGCACCATCAGCCATCTGCTGAATCAGAATCTGATTTGAACAAGCTCCCCAGTTGATTTACACGCACAGTGAAGAAGCTCTGAAGTAGAAGACACAGATTTTCTGTTTCCGACTCTTACAATACTTTAGTCATCATGACAGGCTTAAACTGTTCTCTAAGCATGTCGAATGTTTTCACTGCTCTGTCCTCCCCAACTAACTGTAAGCACTTGGAGGGTAGGAAGCAGCGATTATTTTTCCTTTGCATGTCCCACAACATATAGCACAGGGTAGAGGTGTAATACTGCTGCTCACGTTGGCTTTTCCACCGAGAGCACTGGACCAGCCAACGCGGGACCCACGGCCGCACTTGGCTGTCTTTCCGTGCTTGAGCAGAGAGGAGCTGACCTCAACCCTGCAGCCCCTGCAGTCTCCTATTTCCATAGCTTTCTCTCCTCGCCATCGGCTCTTGAGTCTTCCAGAAACACTGCACTGAGGACTCAGCTGCGGGGCGGGTGGGGGGGGCGGAACTCAAATCTTTTCTTTCCACATATGTACAAATGGCTGAGCAAGAGGGTGCCTAGAAACAGAGACTCAGACCTGACAACTTTTTGCAAAACAGGGCCACCCACAATCAGATACTTCACAAGTCTTCTTGAATGATAAAAAAAATAAGGTATTTCCAAGTAGTTTTGAAAGGCTGCTAAATAATTTCTTCATTATCTAAGAATAACCGGAACCACATTTAACTTATAATGAAGTTAAGCCATCGCAACATGTCTGGCTCTGGAACCATTTAAGGATGAGAACCCAGCAGGAGGGACACGGCATGACAGAAACGGCCCGTAAGATGGAACAGTGTCAAAGAACTTGTCAAAGAAATCACTTGTGAAAAGCAGCGGCTATTCTGAACGCCTGTAGTCGGACCACGTTTTCCCTACAATAGAGTGTCCATGAAAGAAAGATTAACATGCGGTGGATTCTTTACAAAGCCTCGTGAAAAGGGAGCCAGAGCTCAAGCTGCTCCGAGCCCCGGCCCACGAGCCCAGGCTGGCCTCCCGGGGAGCAGAGCGCACGTACCTGGGGGTCTGCTGTACCTCTGCCCACCAGCGGTAGTCGGTGTGGCTGACCAGCAGGAGGATCTGACACCAGAGCAGCACGAGGGCCGGGTGGGTGGGGACCATGGAGCGCACCCACGCGTTCAAGCTCTCCAGGCCGTAGAAGCTGCCGTCCGCGCCGTCCGTCAAGAGTCTCGAGGCAGCTGCGGTGATTCTCCGGAATGTCCCTAGAAACAAGCCAAAAATAAAACCGATTACGGGGAAACACATCACGGTCCAACGCTTCGCAACCACGTGAAGCTTTTACACAAAAAAGATACACACAGGGCTCTCTGCTACATTGACACGTTCACAGCCTTTGGCACTTAGAAAATTCCAGCCTGACATTCTGCTTCCTCAATGGAGCAGCCAAGGAAGCCGGCGCCCCCCACTGTCCTGTCCTCCCCACTGAGTGACCAGCTCTCCAGGGGCTCCGAGCCGGGAGTCTCAGTGGTGCTGACCGTGGACACAGCTCCACCGAGAAGGCAGCAGCCACCATGCAGCCCATCAGGTCACGGCACCTAGGACAGCCCAAGCCACAGCCGCGCGGGTGGGAACGGCAGGTCCCTGAGAGCCGAGGGCCAGGTGGCCTCTGCACCCAACACGGGGTGACCACCCGGGGCAAGGTGGCCGTGCAGGCAGGCGCCCAAACTCAGACCTGCACGTCAGCAGCAGACCCAGCCAGGCTCTGCCCCGGTTTCCCACAGCATCCTCCTTAGGGCCAGGAAAACTCTCCCCTAGGAGAGACTGAATTCACGACTTCATTCTATCCCACCTCTGGAACGACACGAAGCCAGCTCCACACGCCTGTCTCTCCACCCCGCCCTGGATGCACCCAGACTGGCCCTCACCCCAGGGACACGGGGACACGTGCATGCCGTGAAGTGCAGCCTGGGACGCAGCAGGACTGGACATGACAGGAGGTGGCCAGGGGCTCCCTGTCCCCCCAGCTGAGGACTCCTGGCATCACTGCTGGCGAGTCAAAAGCTTATTTCTGCTCTAAATTTCAACACATGCAAACACAAAAGGGCCCTAAAACAGGCAGAAACAAACAGACCACAGACTTCTTCTCACTCCTCATGACTGCTTACACCCACGCCCTGAGACAAGGGGAGGGCTGACAAAAGCTCGCCAAACAGAAACATCCGACGAGGAGCTTTCCAGTGCTCACCTCCTCTCTGGCCGCACTGGGCTGGGTTCTCTCCGGTTGCTGCCATGTCAGCATCGCCCACCTCAGGCCCACCCAGCCCTGGCCTGCTCCCTCTAGTGCCTCCGTCACTGCGTGGGCTCCCTGTGGGTCATGGACACAAGGGAAGAGCCAGGCGCTGTCCCAGAGGAACCCTGGAGCCAGACCAAGGCACGCGGGGAACGGCAGACCACGGATGTGGGGTTTTACTGAACAGGGAGCAGGAAACCATGGTCAGGGCTGAGATCCAGGTGACGGAGCGTCGAGGTGGGCTTTGAAATCAGACTGTGGCTCTGCCATGCCTGCTCGGTGACCCTGGCCGCACGTCCCCTGTGGCCTTAGTTTCCTCGCTTGTAAAATGGAATTCAGAGCACCAGCCGCTCACAGGGCTGCAGTAAGGATCAAATCACAAAGCCCAAGTGAAAGGCGCAGTACAGCGCTGGACAGCGCCAACAACCAGCAAGCGGCTGCTGCCGCCGGAAGGACGTCAGGGAAGCGCCCGGCCTTGGAGGGCAGCGTCCCGACAGCAGGAGGAAGCCACTGGAGGGACAGGACAGGAAGTTAGGGGCCCACCGCGGGGCAACAATGACGCTGGGGTCTGAGCGTCTCTAATGACAAATGCCAAACAAGTCAACAAGAAGAGGAAGCTGGGGCAGAGCAGCTGTGCCAGGTGACAAGTCCAGCCTTAAGTGTAAGTCTGAAGTGCTGGCAGGACAGTAAGCACGTGTCTGGAGGGAGGATGGAAACGAGAGACCAAGGCAGCCATGACGGTGGAGTGACAAGACCTAAGGAGGCAGTTACCAGAGTCATCTCTGCAGCAATAACCCAGGCAGGTCACGAAGGAGGTGGTCCCATGGATGGGGAGGAGGAGGGAGGGAGACAGAGGGCGGGAGGGGAGAGCAGAGACCAACAACACTCAGTGGATGAAAGACAGTCCCTTCAACAAATGGTGCTGGGAAAACTGGGTCTTCACATGCAAAAGAATGAAACTAGACCCCTAGCTTATTACCCCACTCACAAAAATTAACTCTAAATGGATTAAGAACTTGAATGTAGGACGTGAAACCATAAAGAAGAAAACATAGGTATTAAACTCCCTGACATTGGTCTTGGCAATTATTTTTTGGATATGACACCAAAAGCAAAGACAACAAAAACAAAAAAAAATAAGTGGGATCACATGAAACTAAAAAGCTTCTGCAGAGCAAAGGAAACCATCAACAAAATGAAAAGGCGACCTACAGAATGGGACAAAACTTTGCAACCCATACATCTGATAAGAGGTTAATTTCCAAAATATATAAGGAACACATAAATCAATAACAAAAATAAATCCAATTAAAAAGTGGGCAAAGTGGGATTTCCCTGGCGGTCCAGTGGTTAAGACTTCGCCTTCCAATGCAGGGGGTGTGGGTTCAATCCCTGGTCAGGGAGCTAAGATCCCATATGCTTCATGGCCAAAAAACCAAAACATAAAACAGAAGCGATACTGCAACAAATTCAATAGAGACTTTAAAAATGGTCCCCAGAGGACCAGTGTGGTGGGGCGGGGGGACGGGGGAGCTTGCAGGGCAGGGGACCAGGCCTGGGAGCCCAGTAGGCTCTCGGGGCCCGAGTGGGTGGGGCGAACGCCCTCCACTCCTTCTGCTGCTCCTCAGGTTCTGGAGTGCCCTCCCGCCTGCCTCCTCCCTATGCCCCCAAGGCCAGCGCAGCCCGGACGGGATGGGAACTCTGAGGGCGTAGGACCCCGCCCAAGAGCTGGGCAGACTTCCCCGGCCAACTGGGCGGGGGAAACGCTGGGCGCGCTCCCCCCACCCCCCGATCCGAGCCCCCAAGGGTCCCTCCAGGTGTGGGAACCCCTCGCCCCTCTCAGCCACCCCTCAGGGGTGCCGGTCCTGTCCGGCCTCCACTTCTATTCCCCCTTCAGTGCCCCCACGTTCTACCGGTTCACTTGGGGGTTCTTTCCATCTCTTTGGGCCTTGAGGTCCCCCACCAGCATCCAGCAGGTGCCCTAGTTGTGGGGAGACGTTGTAGGGAGACGCAAACTCCGCGTCTTCTCACACCACCATCTTGACTCCGCCCCCTCGAGAAGCTCGGGATTTTATTTTTAGTAATTTCCCAACAGTACATAATCTGCTTACTGTGCCTCCTGTCCACTGTGTCTCTCCCCCTAGAAGCAGTGGCAGCCGGGCCTGGAGAGGAGACCATGTACACCTCAGCCGCCAGGGGCCTGCCCGCCGGGGTCCCCGCTCAGGACCCCGAACCCAAGGAGGCGCTGGGTCTGGGCCAACTGTCATCGGAGCTGCTTGTGATGGTGCTGAGCCACGTGCCCGGGCGCTGCCGCCGGGGGTGCCGGCACTGGCACGACCTGGTGGACTGCCAGGCCCTGTGGCTGAGAATCCTGGCCCGAGGCCACACCACCCTGTCACCCACCCTCCACACCTACCTGCCCCCGCCAACGACCCCAGGCCCTGTGTCCTGGGCCGCTTCTGCGAGAGCACACCCATAGGACGCAACCTCCTTCCGAACCCCAGTGGCGAAGCCTTCCTGAAATGGACGGTGCCGACCGGAGGAGATGCCTGGGGGGCAGAGGAAAACTGGGAGGTCACTCCCAGGGCCTGTATACAGACCAGCTTCCTGTCTTCCTACAGGTGGTGTCAAAAGAAGCAGGTGTCAGATCTGGAGGAGGAGGGTCTGTGGCCGGAACTCCTGGACAGTGGAAAACCTGAGATTTTTGTCTCTGACTGGTGGACAGACCAACAGTACACTGACAGTTTATATGGGCTAACTGTCCAGCCTCTAGATGCCAACCAGGCCGTCCTGCATCATTACTCTCCTTGGTCTTTTCCCATCCAGCAGTGTAGAAAGAGTTTCTCCTTTGAGGCTAGCCATGTGTTCTCCAACCGTAAGAAGGCTGTACGCTTTGTGTCTTTTGAACACTTGGTCCGGGACATTGATTTCTGGTCTGAGCGGTATGGAGTCTATCTGTCCCACTCCAGTGTGACTGTGCGGGTCCATCTGCCCTAGTCAAGGGCTGTCCTTGCAAAACTACCGGACCGTGCCCTCCAGGAGCTGGGCCCATTGGCAGGGTCATCTCAGTAATCAAGGGCTTGTAGCTCCCAGGCATCCTGGGATCTCATGAATCCGGTCAAAGTTCGTACTGGGCCCTGTCTTCAGGTTCTGGAAGCTACTAGGAGAAAGTTCCTCCATCAAATACACTGGCTGCTCCTGCTCTCAGGCAGCCTCTTCTACTGAGTGGAGACACAGGGGTGAGCACAGGGAAATGCTGGATCGGGAGAGGGCTCCTCCCCGCCGCCACGACAGGCCCCTCTGGTTCAGCCCCGGTGCCCTCTGCCCTTGCTTCCTCATGTTTCTGCATCGGAGGTTTTATTGATCCCGTGCAGGAAGCTCTCTCCTCCCATCTGAACGAGAACCTCATCCCTGTGGCTGAGAAAATTCCAGCCCCTAACTTTCTGTGGTTTCAAGACTGGGACCAGGACTCAGAGCTGAAAGCTAAACTAGCTCCAAAAATGTCTGGACACAGCGGTTTCTGCCCACACTGTGAACAACGAAATGGTCCCCTGAGCCCAACCCTACCCTGATTATACGGTGTATAAAATTATTTTGTTATTTTGAAATTCTTTTTTAAACATGGAGAGAATAAGTGAGCACTATATCTGCCAAAAAAAAAAAAACCAAAACACCATGGTCCACAGGAAGAAAAAAGTCTTCAAAAAAATTTTAAAAAGTGGGCAAAGGATCCGAATAGACATTTTTCCAAAGAAGATATTCACATGGCCAAGAGGTACATGAAAAGGTGCTCAACATCCTTAATCATCAGGAAACTGCAGGTCAAGACCACAATGACATATCTCTTCACACCTGTTAAAATGGCTATCATCAAAAAGACAAGAAATAACAAGTATTGGTGAGGCTGCGGAAAAAAAAGGGAACCCTTGTGCACTATGATAGGAATGTAAATTGGTGCAGACACTGTGGAAAACAGTACAGACGTTCCTTAAAAAATTAAAAATAGAACTACCAGAGGAGGAGTCAAGGTGGAACTGTGGGAAGACGCGGAGTCAGCCTCTCACCACAACTAGGGCGCTTGCCGGCCACTGGTGGGGGACTCTGACCCCCAAGGAGACAAGAGGAACCCCAGAGTAAACCAGTAGGATGTAGGGGGACCAAGGGGGGAGGAGAAGTGGAGACCAGATAAGATCGGCACCCCTGAGGCTGGGGAGATCAGGAGAGGCAGGTGGGAGGGACTCTCCAGGAAGAGCGGGAGAAGAGTGGAGGGCGAACGCCTGGTCCACTCGGTCCAGGGAGCCTGCTGAGCTTCCAAGCTGCTCCCCCAGCCCCCAAAGCCCCATCCAGGCCGCATGGGTCCTGGGGGCATAGGAGGGAGGCCAGGGAGATCAGGAGTGGCAGGCGGGAGGGGCCCTCCGGGAGGAGCAGGAAAGGAGCAGTGGGCGATTGCCCTCCCAACTGGGGCCGGGGGAGCCTGCTGAGCTCCCAGGCCAGTCTCCTGCCCCCCAAAGCCCCCTCCAGGTCACGTGGGTCCTTGGGGGCATAGGAAGGAAGCCGAGGGGAGAACAGGAGAGGCAGGTCCGGGACCAGATGGCTTCACAGGCGAATTCTATCAAACATTTAGAGGAGACCTAACACGAATCCTTCTCAAACTCTTCCAAAAAACTGCAGAGGGAGAAACACTCCCAAATTCATTCTACGAAGCCACCATCACCCTGATACCAAAACCAGAAAAAGATATCACAAAAAAAGAAAATTATAGACCAATATCACTGATGAACATAGATGCAAAAATCCTCAACAAAATACTAGCAAACAGAATCCAACAGCACATTAAAAGTATCATACACCATGATCAAGTGGGATTTATCCCAGGGATGCAAGGATTTTTCAGTACACGCAAATCAATCAATGTGATACACCATATTAACAAATTAAGGAATAAAACCCATATGATTATCTCAATAGAGGCAGAAAAAGCTTTTGACAAAATTCAACACCCATTTATGATAAAAACTCTCCAGAACGTAGGCATACAGGGAAGCTACCTCAACAGAATAAAGGCCATATACAACAAACCCACAGCAAACATCATACTCAATGGTGAAAAACGGAAAGCATTTCCTCTAAGATCAGGAACAAGACAAGGACGTCCACTCTCACCACTATTATTCAACATAGTTTTGGAAGTCCTAGCCACAGCAATCAGAGAAGAAAAAGAAATAAAAGGAATACAAATTGGAAAAGAAGAAGTAAAACTATTTGCCGATGACATGATACTACACATAGAAAATGCTAAAGATGCCACCAGAAAACTACTAGAACTAATCAATGAATTTGGTAAGGTTTCAGGATACAAAATTAATGCACAGAAATCTCTGGCATTCCTATACACCAACAATGAAAAATCAGAAAGAGAAATTAAGGAAACACTCCCATTTACCATTGCAACAAAAAGAGTAAAATACCTAGGAATAAACCTGCCTAAGGAGGCGAAAGACTTGTACTCAGAAAACTATAAAACACTGATGCAATCCCTATCAAACTACCAAACTACAGAATTAGAACAAAAAATCTTACAATTCGTATGGAAACACAAAAGACCCCAAATAGCCAAAGCAGTCTTGAGAAAGAAAAACAGAGTTGGAGGACTCAGACTCCCTGACTTCAACCTGTACCACAAAGCTACAGTAATCAAGACAGTATGGTACTGGCACAAAAACAGAAATACAGATCAATGGTACAGGACAGAATGCCCAGAGATAAACCCACATATACATGGGCATCTAATTTATGACAAAGGAGGCAAGAACATACAATGGAGAAAAGACAGCCTCTTCAATAAGTGGTGCTGGGAAAACTGGACAGCTACATGTAAAAGAATGAAATTAGAACACTACCTAACATCATACACAAAAATAAACTCCAAATGGATTAAAGACTTAAATGTAAGACCAGACACTATAAAACTTTTAGAGGAAAACATAGGAAAAACACTCTTTGACATAAATCACAGCAAGATCTTTTTTGACCCACCTTCTAGAGTAACAGAAATAAAAACAAAAATAAACAAATGGGACTTAATTAAACTTAAAAGCTTCTGCACAGCAAAGGAAACCATAAACAAGACAAAAGGACAACCCTCAGAATGGGAGAAAATATGTGCAAATGAAACAACAGACAAGGGATTAATCTCCAAAATATACAAACAGCTCATGGAGCTCAATATCAAAAAAACAATCCAGTTACAAAACAGGTGGAAGACCTAAATAGACATTTCACCAAGGAAGACATACAGATGGCCAAGAGGCACATGAAAAGATGCTCAACATCACTAATTATTAGAGAAGTGCAAATCAAAACTACAATGAGGTATCACCTCACGCCGGTCAGAACGGCCATTATCAAAAAAACTAGAAACAATAAATGCTGGACAGGGTGTGGTGAAAAGGGAACCCTCCTACACTGTTGGTGGGAATGTAAATTGATACAACCACTATGGAAAGCAGTATGGAGATTCCTTAAAAAACTAAAAATAGAACTACCATGACCCAGCAATCCCACTACTAGGCATATACCCTGAGAAAACAATAATTCAAAAAGTGACATGTACCACAATGTTCACTGCAGCACTATTGACAATAGTCAGGACATGGAAGCAACCTAAGTGTCCATCGACAGATGAATGGATAAAGAAGATGTGGTACATATATTTACAATGGAATATTACTCAGTCATAAAAAGAAATGAAATTGAGTTATTTGTAGTGATGTGGATAGACCTAGAGTCTGTCATGAAGAGTAAAGTAAGTCAGAAAGAGAAAAACAAATACCGTATGCTAACAGATATATACAGATTCTTAAAAAAAAAAAAAAAAATGGTACTGATGAACCTAGTTGCAGGGCTGGAATGAAGAGGCAGACATAGAGAATGGACTTGATGACATGGGGTAGGAGGGCGAAGTTGGGGCGAAGTGAGAGAAGCATCAACATACATACACTACCGAATGTAAAATAGTTGGCTGCTGGGAAGCAGCAGCATAGCACAGGGAGATCGGCTCAGTGCTTAGCGATGACCCAGAGGGGTGGGATAGGGAGGGTGGGAGGGAGGCTCAAGAGGGAGGGGATATGGGGACGTGTGTATGGATATGGCTGATTCGCTTTGTTGTACAACAGAAACTAACACGGTATTGTGAAGCAATCATACTCCAATAAAGATCTATTAAAAAAAAATACAACTACCATATCAGCAATCCCACTTATGGGTATATACCTGAAAGAAACAAAATCACTAACTCAAAAAGATACCTGCGGGACTTCTCTGGTGGCGCAGTGGTTAAGATCTGCCTGCCAACACAGGGGACACCGGTTCGATCCCTGGCCCGGGAAGATCCCACATGCTGAGGAACAACTAAGCCGGTGCACCACAACTACTGAGCCTATGCTCTAGAGCCCGTGAGCCACAACTACTGAGCCCATGTGCCACAACTACTGAAGCCCGTGCTCCACAAGAAAAGCCACTGCAATGAGAAGTCCGCGCACTACAACAAAGAGTAGCCCCCGCTCACCACAACTAGAGAAAGCCCGCGTGCAGCAACAAAGACCCAACGCAGCCAAAAATAAATAAATAAGTGTTCCTTAAAAAGAAAAGAAAAAAAAAGATACCTGCACTCCCATGTTCACTGCAGCATTAATCACAGGAGCCAAGACACGGAAACAAACCAAGTGCCTATTGAAGCATGAGTGGATAAAGAACGTGTGACACACACACACACACACACACACATACACACACACACACACCACACACAGGAATATTATTTAGCCATAAAAAAGAAGAAAATCCTGTCATTTGCAACAGCATGGATGGACCTTGAGGGCATTGTGCTAAGTGAAATAAGTCAGAGAAAGGTGAATACTGTTTGATCTCACTTATATGTGGAATCTAAAAAAACCAAACTCATAGATACAGAGATCAGACTGACAGTTGCCAGAGGTGGTGGGGGGGGGAATGGGTGAAGGTGGTCAAAAGGTACAACCTTTCAGTTACAAGTGTGGAATTAACCCCAGAAACCTCAGCTCAAGTTGGACTTGGGACAGGCCTGTAGGGGAAGCTCTCACGCCTACTGAAGAAGGTGTCTCCTTCCTGCTGGAGAGTAAGTAAGGGACGCCAAGTAGGCGCACATCTCCTCCTCTTTGGGGTGATTGACAATGCACAAGAACACATGCAATTAAGAGGTTGGAAAGAGAAGACTGAAGGAGAAGTCGAGGGACGAGGGAGTTTCAGCGAGCTGAAGTCTGTCCGTGGAACTGGGCTGCAGGGTCCGGGAAGATGAGGACCTGGGAAAGCCCACAGGTGGCCTTTGCAGAGGCATTTCTGGTAATGAGATCAAGAGGCAAACCGCTGAGGATGGAGATAAAGAGGGAAAGCAGAGCGCTAGAAGCAACAACAATAAACTCCTGAAACATTTCTTTTGAAAAACTGTGTAGTAAACAAGAAGAGGAGGACAATTCAGGAAGCCGCAGAGCAAAGAAAGGCTTTGTTCCGGCTCGTAGGCTGGATCAGCAGCGCAGCTCTAGGCGAGAAGGAAGGACAGACTTTTATGTCTCGCCGCGTGGAGCGTGCAGTGAAGAGAGCGTGAGTGAACGAAGGAGACGCTCAAGACGCAAACTGGAAGAACTGATCATGGGAAGAGCAAACACAAGAGGGGATGGGGGCCAGGATGGGGGACGAGATGTCAGACGGAGGAACTGGACGGACACTGGTGCTGGCCTGGGGCTAGACTCTCGCGGGGGAACCGGCACTGCTGATGGTGTGCGACGTACGAGGACTGGCCCAGGCTCTAGACACCTCCCCCCACCATCCCACCACCTGGGAGCTCACGCATTACAAGCCCCGTGACTCAGTTACTTCAGCTAGAACATGGATATCACGGTGTGTGCCGGGCCCACAGCAAGTGCTCTGCAAACATTAGCTGCTGTACACTTACCATCACCAACCCAAGAAGCAGCACGACATAATGGGCAAGAAAAAATTCTTGGGGTTTCGCTCTTGGTTTTATCATATGACCGTTCAGAACCTGAATTCTCTCATCAGTAGAAACGGGGAACTATCTCATAGAGTTGTTCTAAGGGTTGATGGAGATAATCATGTAAAGGGTACCACACACCCCTAAGAGAGCACCGTCAGCAGCCCCATCCTGGCCCAAGCACGAATCTGAATCAATGCCCTTTTTATCACTGCAGGAAGACCATTTTCTCTTCCTTCTAGTAATCCTACTTTGACCCACACATAAAACACTGGGAAGAGAGCTCTGCCTGCGAGGAAGGAAGGGAGAGGGTCAGGAATGGCTCCACTGCCCACTGCTGCCCTCGGCTGGGTGAGCACTGGATGGCAGCCGGGAGGGCACACGGTGGGGGCTGGCGGAGGTGCGGGGGGGACTGGAAAACACGGTGAGCAGTTAGGAAGCCTTACTGTGGCCACAGGCCGGAGGACTCAACCCAGCCCTGCCTGCAACAAAGCAATGGACACTGTCAGCCTCCTGTCATGGCTCCACCTTCTGCTTCTATCTGGCCTGTCTCAGTGGAGAGGACGAGGTGTTAGTTACCCAGAACCTATAAAACGGAGACTAGGTAACTTTCTTGGCTCTTCTGTTTATGCTGGATTGAATGTGAAATAGGCAAAGGACTTTGGGATTCATACATCACCACCACCCCCACCCCCCGCCAACAACAGAAAATGAGAGGTCAAGGCCATTACTCAGACTAGCTCCTGTTCTAAGAAATAATACCTGAAATGGGCAAATTCAAAGATCTCGATTTTCAACGGAGGGGTGAAATTACTGTCATTGTTTAAGCAATGCATAAATAAAAATTACCGACTTTAGATGCTAAAGACACCTTATTTATATAAAAGACAAGATGATTTATTTTATCTCAAAAGCAACCAACACAGTAATTCTGCTGCCTGGTGCCTTTAAAAGAAATGGCATCAAAATACACGAAGAGATAGAAATAGACATTTGTACACAACCATACACCCCTTATTTACAAATACTGGACCAACTGAACAATGCCCAAAGACACGAGTGGCAAAACCCACGTGCCCCGGTACCCGGCCCGGGCTCCGGAGCAGAGTGTGGCCTTCTCGATATTCCACGCCATGCATGGCTGTTCAAATTTAACCAAAATTAGACTGAGTAAAAGCTCCTCAGTCACAACACCACACTTCCAGTGCCCCTCGGCCACGTGTGGCCAGAAGCAACTGGATTAGTGCAGACACAGAACATCTGCACACTGCAGGAAGCTGGACTTGACAGCACTGCAACATACCATAAAAGTATTTCCCCTGATTTCTGAGAAAAGGAAGAGGACGTTAGAGCGATGGGTGAGTGAACAGCACGGAAATCCACTGGAACGCCATGGAAATCCACTTGGATGCGCCTAAGGCCGCAGAATGCACTGCTCTTATCCAAAGAAGGTAGAAAGCCGTCCTTCAATGTGAACTGGTACCCTTCTGGTGTCAGATCCAAACCAACCGATGGCCAAACATTAAAATGGCCCACATACTAAAAACAGCTTATCCTTCACATGGCTTAATTATTTTCTCAACTTTAGACGTATCGCAGTGGGTGGGACATAAATCAAAAGATCCTCAAAAAGAAAATTATTTCAATGGTAAGTAAACAAGGTGGTTGGAAGCTGTAAACCATCATCAAAATTAAATTCTGGCCACACTCTTGGGCCGAGGGCGACCGCTGGTACGTGAAGCAACCATGCAGAGGTGTCCTTCTCCATCGCTCCCAGGCCACGCGAGCCCAGGTCCCTGCCCGCCCCCTCAGCCCCTCCGAGCCCTCACCCCTCTCGGCAGGAACACTCTCTCCGGAGGGCCAGCTCCTTCTCCTTCAGGCCTTAGCTCAGCAGCCCCTAGGAGAACCTGCCCCTACTGCCCGCCCCCCCCCCGCCCCCCGTGCTGGCTGTCACTGTGCTTTTGTTTCCTTCTCAGGAGATAGCAAGGCTTGTGGTGACATATCTGTGTATTGTCTGTCCCGCTAGACTGAGCACCACAGAGGCAGGAATCACGTCAGCTGTACTGACCACTGCACACCCAGGGCCCAGCACAGTGGCGGCGGACTCAGTGCATCTTTGCTGAATGAACAAAGGTTGACAGCCGTAACTATCTCCTGCTCTAGTGGTATGTATGCGGGTATGTGTGTGTTTTAATTTGTATTAAAGGAATATACACACGTGCTTTTTAAATCCCACAACAGATGGGGGCTTCTGCCTTTACAGGTGGCCACCCCACCCCTCTTAAGGCGACCATTTGCTATCGTTCTGCTCTCAGTCGTGGTGTTACCTCCAAACTTGCCTTGGTACGCTTTCATCACCTAGAGTGGACCGTCAGTCATTCTGTCTGCTCCCCTTCCCTTACTACTGGAAAGTAACCCTTTCTCCCAAAGGAATGCTGTCCAGCCTCTCACCCAGCCCAGGCTGGCCAGAGCACCCAGGGCTCACGAGTCCCTCACAGGACTCCCGCAGGGGCTGAGACCAGAGGCCATCCTTTCTGCCGCGGGGAAGG
This sequence comes from Phocoena phocoena, assembly GCF_963924675.1. Classification (NCBI taxonomy): domain Eukaryota; kingdom Metazoa; phylum Chordata; class Mammalia; order Artiodactyla; family Phocoenidae; genus Phocoena; species Phocoena phocoena. Next base: position 137,392,485 of record NC_089223.1, read on the forward strand.
AGCCCCACAGAAAACAAAGGCAACACAGTAGAAGAACTGAGACGTGGAAATACACGACGCGGCAACAGAATTAAACACACCAGAGGCAGTCACGCCCAAAGAGAGCACCTCCCCCCGCACTTCCAGGACTCAAACCACTTCCAGGTTTGCTTCATATTTGGACCATGACTTCCTTGCTGTTTGCTTTTCTTAGAGATTAGAATTGCCTTTCATTTTTTCTTGCTGAGAAAAGGATATGCCTGTACCCTATAACTAGCAAGACATTCCTTTTGAAAACACTCATTCCTGTTGAAACACACTGACTGTCCTAAGGCGGGCCGGTTGCTTCCTATGCTTGCTACATGGCTGGGATCTTGTGACCTCTCTCTTGAGCGCACTGTTTTTTTTAATCCACAATCATAAGTAAAGGCCACAAAAACATCTCGTCTTTCCAAATCTTTAAAACAGGAGGAAGCGCCCAGGTTTACTGCTTTCATCAGCACAGCGAGCGGGGCAGAGCTGACACTGGGCAGCGCCTCCTCACGCCCTGAGAGTGTGCAGGGCAGGGCAGGGGGCACACAGATGCTCTAGTAAGGCTAGTGTGATGCACCTACCAGACTTGAAGATGTGGATCAAACACATGAGCAGCGTGCCTAGTTCTTGGCAGTAGAAAGTATGCTGCTGTTCACTCATTTCCACTCTTAGCTGTTTTGTAACAATGTCCTCTAAAAGGATGCCAACCAGTTGTAGCAGAAACCTTCAAAGAAAGGGAGAAGGGTGACAGTGAAGTAGGGGCCTATTGCGGAGCACTTCTGGGAGGGGGGAACACACGTAAAAGTAATATACACAGTAGATATGGGTAGGGCAGTAGGGTAAAAATGCAAGTAAAGTGAAGTGTTCGATGCCAGCCCTCTGGATTAAGTCACTTTACCTCTCTGCGTATTACTTTCCTCACTAATGAGATGGCAGGAATCATACCACCTTTAAAGGACTGTCAGGAGGGTAAAATGACCTGCAGTGTTTCTTCAAAACTTTATAAACCACGAAGTAGGGCGATAACCCGCCACAGGAGTTTAACGTATCCTCCACGTTAGCCCCCTGCTTAAATGTGACAGCAGGAGCCACAGGCTGCCTTGCCAAACCTGCGGACAAATGGGTGTCGTGCAGTTTCACTGGATTTATCTCCACAAACACAATGGCGTCCCAGGCCCTGATGACCAACCAAGGGCAGCTACATGGACATTACGGTGGACCCTGCAGGAAGGAGCACGTTCTCAGGAACTGCGCTTCCTGGACACGCTCTACGAGGTATAAGTCAGCGTGCACCCCGAATCCAGCAAAGGTGGATACACAGTCGTCTACACAACAAGCCTTTTCGGTGCCTGAGTTGTGATCGCCACCCTCAAGGAGCTTCCCAAGAACTGATAAGGGCAGATGTGATTTGATGCCACAAGTACACCCAGGGGAGCACAGTATGAGCGTTCCACCCTGGCGGGGAGGGGGATTTTACTACTGACAGTGTTTAGGGTGGCCAGCACCCGGCGGGAATAAACATAAGACTGACTTTTAGTGGGTTTTCCTAGGTTTTCAAATTCTCTGCAGGCAACCACGCCCTCACCGCCTGCACCCACCCACTACCACCGTGCAGTCTTAACGAGGGTCTGATTCAGGATGTGACAGAGCCTGCAGACAGGCATGACCAAGGGCCACAGGTGAGGCAGGCTGGGCAGAGAAAACACACCGACACAGATCCCTTAACCCGCCTCGCAGAGCTGAAGCGAGACTCAGTGACCCCAAACACCACACAGCGGCCTGAGGACACGCACGCAGAAGGCTCCGATATAGAGCGTACCTGGAAAATGTTTCTTCTGGCAAATCCTTCGTTTGTCTCCCTTCACTGTGTTCTTCCAGTACTGAATTACTGCCCCCATCTCTTAACCTATTAATTATCGGACAGCAGAGTAAATGCGGAGAGAAGGAAAGCTCCTGAATGCGAGAAAGAACAATGTCTTCAGTTGACTGGGAAATCAGAACCCTCAGAATGGCTAGGATCCCGGCTATCCACAGCTGAGCAGTGCTCACAGATGCCTAGAGGAAGGAAGACAAGGAAGTTATAGCTAAAGGAAAAAGACGATTAAGTTCTTCCTGATTGCCAAGTTCATTTATGAAAATCACCCTGAGTTTACAATTCCACCAATAAATCTGTCTCATTGGTTCTCAAAGTGTGGTCCCAGACAAGCAGCATCAGTACCGTCTGGGAACCTGCTTAAAATGCAAATACTGAGGCTCCACCCTGGCCCCAGCAGAAACCCCCGGGTGCCCCACACAGCGGTGAACCCAAGATGCCATCAGGAGGCGGGATACTCACCAGGGTATCTGGGGTGACAAACATACTCCGTAAAAGCATGTCCACGGGACGGAGGGAGGAAGGGGCCAAAATCTCAAATAACGTATTCAACACTCCAAGTGCTTCGTGAGAATCAATGTGCATCTGTTGTAATTAAACGTCACAGATATTTCCCCGTAAGCCAACTGAAATGCCAACTTTTATACCTCACATCAGTTGTCTCAAGGTCAAATAACCTTGACCATGCATCATTCCCACCCCCGCACTTAAATGCATTTTAACTTCAGTAGTGAACCAAGTAAACATTTTTTAGAACAACACTGTAACACAGCTGTGTTTTTTCCACGATGGAAATCTTTGCATTTAGATTTTTATTAAATAAACCATAGGTGCTTTCTGTAAAAAATTCAAATATGTAGAAGTATGAAAAATATCAACTGAAACCACACTGCCCTGACCCAGTCACCATCAACACTTCAGGAACCAGCCTCTTCCGCATCTCTTTACACACAAGTAATGTACCTAAATGGGTATCATACACACTGTATCTTTTTTCTTTCTTTACTGTCACCCCATCCCTACCCCACTATGTAGTAACAAATGTTAGCAAATTAGTGTATTTCTCGTTAACTTTCTCCACATTCCTATACGTGTAGAGAGATTTTTGTTTAAGTTGTTTCGAAAAATCATGTTATAAATGTCTCTGCTTTTTTCCATTGAAAATATAATGGAGAACTCCCAAGGCAACAGGTTTTAAAACCTAACATTTTAAAAATTTTGTTTGGCCTCTCCGTGCAGCATGCAGGATCTTAGTTCCCCACCCAGGGATCGAACCCTGGTGGCCCCCCCAGCAATGGAAGGGCAGAGTCTTAACCCCTGGACCGGCAGGGAGATCCTCCTAACATTATTTTTAAAGGTTGCAAAATATTCCAAATTAAGTCTCTACCACAGTACACTCAACCACTCCCCTACTGATGACTTTCGTCACTACTAACGAGCGTGTATACACACAGTAACATCTCCACAGAGGGCGATTTTCTCAAGGTGCAGGTCTGAGCCCTGCTTGGCGTGGAGCCGCCCCTCTGCGGTAGGAAGATGAGCCTCTTGCCGGGGCCCACCCACTGGCAAGGCCCTCTGGCCGTGACCTGTCGGCTACGCGGCCACGGAGCCCTGGGTCTGGTGGTGCTCAGGGACGCCACGACGGCACGGCCGCCTGTCCTGCAGAGGCAGTGCCCCTCTGCTCTTGCCCTCAGGATGGACACTGGCCCTCGTGCCCCCCAGCTTGGCCGGCTGCCGCCACGTCTCTCCCTCTCTCCTCCTGCCCTCTCACCAGCGCACACCGGCTGGGCTTCTGTTCCCTCCGTTCCACCAAAGCCGCTCCCCAGGGACCTGCGTGTGGCCAAGTGCGGGGCAGTTCCCAGGGCCCGTCTGCTTGGCCTGGCAGCAGCGCCCAGAGATCAGTCCCTTCTCCGGGAAACACCTTTTCTCCTCGGTTGTAAGAATACCACGCCACTTGCTCCTGCCCGTCTCGCCCACGGGCCCCCCCGCCTCCCGGGGCTTGGCCTTCTCCCCCTGCCCAGCTACCCTGGGCCCCGCAGCGACCTCGTCCACCCTCAGGCCTGCCCTCCAGCTCGCACCCCAAAGGCCTCCTCCAGCCTCCCTGGCGCCACCCAGTGTCCCAACCAAACACATCCAAACCAGGCTCTGACCTGGTCCCGAAACCCGCTCCTTCCACGGTCCGCCCAAAGCCATCACGCTACAGCCACCTGCCCGCCCCTCCTCTCACATCCCTCACCCCACCTAAGCCGTCAGCAAAGCTCACTGGTTCTGCGTCTGAGCTGCGTCCAGCAGACGCCCCTTCTCGCCCCTTCGCTCCCACCCCCGGTCCACACAGGCCCTGAGCCATGAGTGGCTCTCCCTACACCCCCGCCCGCCTGTTCCACTCTCAAGTTCACCCTGACCCCCTTCGCACCAAGCCCTCCGAGGGTTCCCCAAGTCCTCCACCCGGAGAGCTCTGCCCCAGGCATCTGCTCGGCTCATCCCTCACCTCCTTCAAGCCCCGCGGATGTCACCCATTCAACAGTGTCACCCCCAGCCGACACACCTCCCCTCCCTCCAGCACTCTCAGCTGGCATTTTATACACATAACTAGCTTAGTCCCCTCTGCCGTCTGTCTCCCCACCCCGTCCCAACTGAACGCTCACTCTGAGAAGCACCCGCTTCCCTAGCCAGGCCGACCCAGATGAACAGGCATCTGCCGACTGTACCCGAAGTGCTTCGGACCCAGAGCTCTGCCAGCAGCTGGGACGGATCCCTGGAGGGACCGTCTTCGGCGCGTCCCTGCTGCCCGGTTCCCAGGGTGGTGTAGCACCCAGAGCACAGCGTCCTGCCCTCGATGCCGGGGGTTGGGGGGACGGGGGGGGGGGCAGAAGTGGTTCAGAAGCCGTGCAACTACTGGGCTCCATCCTACACACACAGCCAGACCAGTGCCTTCCACTGCGCTCGTGGAAACCACCGACTGCATCGTTTGACCACAGAAATCCTGATTAAATGACAGATAACTGCCAACTTACTTTATACGTGATAAGGAAAAACACTCCCCTACAGAGCAAACAGAGGACGTTTGACTGAGCAGAATGAGGGAGACAGGGTGTAAGCGAGAAAGGACGCAGCCCTGGAGGCACTTCCCCAAGGGTGCCTTGGGACCCAGGGGACGTCTCTACCTCTGGCCTCCCACTCACCCAGATGGCACCAGTAACGACCATAAAATGTACACACCACGAACTGACGAAAAGCCCACCACAAGCGCCCACCTCTCACGAGCATCTTCCCCCACTTCCACGGTGCCGCAGTGACCCCACCCGCGGGGGGAGGGGGACAAACCTGTTGCCTGGCCAACATCGGGAGGATGATGTCGGCTACCTGCCGAGACAGCCGCTTCCACTTGTCCTCGCTCTCCTTGTGGCACTGCTGCAGGACCAGGATGAACATCTCCAACACCTGCACAGAGGGAACGGCCGGAAGACACTCAGACCCCAGCCCACGTGCCCCCAAGGAGGGCCGATGCAGCCCTGGCCCCGGGACACGCAGGAGGACCACAGCACTGTCATCTCTACAGCTTTACAAGACTGACAACCACAGGAAAGGCACGAAAGGAAAGCCAAACTCATCTCAACCTTTGGCAGGACACAAGCACAGCCCTGACTAAACTGTTGTGCAGACACCCTCTGGCTTTCGTGTGTGTTAACATCTGTGCAAAGGTCACCTTCTACTGAGGACACCATACTTCAGAAGAGTTGGCCTTGGGTGAGCACGAGTTTGTTAGTGATCCCTTCTAAACAGAGACCCCTAAAAGCCTGTTTTGGTGAACACGGTCTCCCTGGCACACGACCACCGTGAAAATGCTGCCAGGAAGGCTTCCAGAACGACAGCAGACACGAAGAGCTCCTGCAAAGCCGAAAATGCTTATCACCCGCCTGTTGGCAGAAAAGCCTGCAGCCTGATCTGTGAACGTACTGGCCAGGCTGAGCCCGTTCCCTGGAAAGCCGCCCGGCCGCCTCCACAGCTGCCTCTCCCTTCGAGAGGCACTTCGGGCAGCACTTGCACGACAGGGCCCACTCTGCGCTCATCCCGGCTCTCCTAATCCAAGACCCGCCCTCTCCGTTCCGTAAACCAGGCCGGGAGCTCCGGGGCCGCTGTGCTGGCTGAGCCGCCCTCCAGGCCTCCCACTAAACTGCATGCTTGCCAAGAGCCGGTTATTGGTTCTCAAACCTCTTTGCGGTAGTCGTACTTTTTATTGTAATTACGGGATTTAATTAAACACTAAAAGCATTTAACTAAACACTACCTAGATTAACCAAAATGAGAATGCACAAAGAAAGTGTTTCTACGAGAAAATCTTACGATTTTATGAAGATTCAAAGACAAATAGCTAAAAAGAATTACCAAAATAAGTGAGGGCTAGGCAACTGTACCAGCTACAGAAGAGAATTCATTAAAAAGCCAGACTTCTGTTTTCAGACTGCCTCACACACCACCTGAAATTCCTACTCCACCTTAAGGAAGACGAAGCCAGAAATCAGCGCCAAGAAAAAGCCTCTGGCCCTCCCTCAACATACTGGTAAATAAATGTACAAATAAAGTCGTTAAATTATTTCACGTTGAGATTTTTAAAAATCATTCTTTAGAACGCTACCATTTTGATCGACACTGCTGACTGGTATTTGGTCCTCATTTTGGAAAAGAGGGCCTCCACCATGCTTACTGCCTTGAACGACCTCGTGACCATCGGCCAGGCCACACTGCCTTCAAGACAGACCCCACCAAGGCTTACGTCCCGCTGCGTCTCCCCGCCCGAGAGCCCAGGGCCGGCACAAAGCCACACTCACTGACAGCAGGCAGCAGCCACGTGGCACTTCCTCCTGTCCTTGCAGGGACAAGGAGGGGTCAGCGAACGCCCCACACCTCCTCTTACCTGATGGTACTGGATGAGCCTCAGTAACATGGACACCACCACCTCCTTCTGGGTTTCAAGCTCTTTTCCTGCATCAGCTTTATTGGTTCCTCTTAAAACGAACAGGTCGTGGACTATAGGCTGCAGGGCTGGTATGGCTGTAGGCACAAAAGGGCCCACTAAGAAGGCAGTACGTGACAGATGCATTCGGAAGACAGCACTAACACTTCCAAATTATTTTCAAGAAATAAAGAAAACCCTGACCCATACTTGGCTTTGTGATAAGACATAAATTAAGGTTATCAATGAGTGCCGTGAAATTACCTGTATACCATCCTGGAAGGCCATGGGTCTTCCTCTGACACTGGATAATGTTGTGAAGACTTTAAAAAACAAAAAAACAGGGCTTCCCTGGTGGCGCAGTGGTTGAGAGTCCGCCTGCCGATGCAGGGGACACGGGTTCGTGCCCCGGTGCGGGAAGATCCCACATGCCGCGGAGCGGCTGGGCCCGTGAGCCATGGCCGCTGAGCCTGCGCGTCCGGAGCCTGTGCTCCGCAACGGGAGAGGCCACAACAGTGAGAGGCCCGCGTACCACCCCCCCACACACACACACAAAAATAAATAACAATAATAAAAAACAAAAAACTAGGGTTTCTGTGACATAACATTATTTCTGACACAAAGAGACACAAAATCAAAAGTCAAATTCAAAATAATAAAACCTTCTAACTAACCAAAATAGCAACATTCTATCCTCATGCATAATCTACTTAAAGATTTACCTGAAGAGAGAATAAATGCTTTTTCAATGGAAAACATTTAGTCAAAGTATTAGATTTCTATACTGTTTCAAGCAATTAAAGTCACTCTCTCATTAGACAATGTGTTTTCCCCCAAGTCGTGTCTTTCTCCAAAAGAGCAAAGTAAATGATTTGCCTCACACCACCACTTGAATAAACTAAGAAAGGCCTTTCATTAAGAAGGATCAGCCCAGTCATGTCACCACGATTACTGAGAGGCACACTCTCTCACCCTCAGTGACGCACACACACACGCCACACTTGCTGAGTTTTCTACAGACAACCAGGCTTCCCAGTAGAGAGCGGGGCGGTCTGGCTGCCCATCAATTTTCTATCCAAAGACCCTCTGATCTGGGAAACCTCAGTCATCTCTCTATTTGCCATTTGCACTTTCAACTCTATCCAGTGACCCCAAGTCCATACGTGCAGTCATGTACCCCTGTGCTGAGGCATGGAGTTGAGCCCTGGCAAGGCCATGGCTAAGATGACCGTCTTGCTAGTGTGGGAAATGGTGATTGCCGAGCCCCTCCACATCCCCGGCACCACGGCTCGCTGGTTACCCTACTGCGGTACGCGGAACGGGTCTTGGGAGGCACCCCAATCACAGTTCAAAAGCCTACAGATTCCTGACGATGGAGCCAGAGAGGAGTCGGTAGGAAGAGCAGTTTAAAAAGTGCAAAGAAAGATTCACAGCTCCTTCCTAAAGCACACCACCTCATTCCACAGGTGGGAAGGAGGCTGCCTGAGCGGCTGACTGTCGTCTGTGGACCTCACTTAACCTGCTATGAAATAACCAGGCAAAACAGAAGGCCCTGAATCAAGGCCAAACTATATCTTCCAATACCACTGGACGAGAAATCCAATGTCCTTACAGAAGCTGGACTTTAAAATTCTTTGTCTCACATGGATAGACAAGAGTGTTTCTGTCAGACTCTAGGTGCACCTCAGATTATCTCACTGTGTGTGTTTACCTAAGTGGATCATACACTCCTGAGAGTAAAGAGTGTGCTCGCTCCTTTTTTTAAACCTCTCTAACCAGAGTGCACACGCGCACGCGTACACACGCACAGCCTACAGAGCGCCGGGCAGCTGTCCACACAGGTGGAAGGTGGTGTCAGCACATGACGACCACCGAAGACCACAGTGAAAGGTTGTCCCGTTACCGTGTGTCACAGCTTTCCTCCCACTGGCCATGATGCCGTCACAGAGCTGGATGATTTTAGGAATTCCAATGATCTGTTTTGAATGATAGCGTTCATAAGACAGTAATACCAGGAAGAAAAAGATGTTTGGAATAATTGCCTCTGATTCCCTAGAAACAAAAACATCCATTTAGACGCTTCCTTTTAAAATGAAGAAACATAACCAATATAAACAGCATGAAATTACTCTCGACTCAGAGTTGAGAGAGCACATGTGAGAAAACGAGAGAGCGCGAGGAGGGATGAGTGGGCGCTGAGCTAAAGGACCCTCGGGACCCAGTTTAGTCCAGCTGACGTCCTCCCGCGTTCTCGGCTCGGGGTGGGGCTAGCACGTCTTCTGGGGCTCCTGGGCTAAGTGAGGGCCTGGAGAAGGCGCCCAACAGGAGAAAAAGTAACTGACACCCAAAGGAGAAAAAGTAACCTGCCTCGAATCACATGGTCGAGAACAAGAAACTATGCCTCCAGACCCAGGGGACTCTCAGAACACTTCCCTCTGCACTAAGTTTCCCTAACTACTTATCAGTTAGTTCAGAAACTGAACAATTTTAACTTTCTATAATTATACTTATAAGAGGAAGTATTCAAACCTTACAGTCTAGCAAAGAAAAACTGCAATTAATATAAGTACAGCGTATAATAATTACCTTTATTAAAGACAACTATATCCAAAAACTGTCTTCTCTAAGATTAGAAAACTTAGTGCTCTATCAACTGAGATTTCACTTAGAAAACTATTATAATTAAATGCTTTGAAATATGAAATGAAAACTGACAACATGTGATTATCAGATGCAGAACTACTTCTCAACACGTCTTGAGATGCTCATTCATGAATTTTTATTAGAAACAAAAATCCACAGCATGTCAATCAGATTTCCATTAAAAATAAAGCTTAGCAAAAATGCCTAACAGCCCTTTTAAGACAAATGCTCATCCTATACGTAGGGACTTCCCTGGCGGTCCAGTGGTTAAGACTCCGTGCTTCCACTGCAGGGAGCACGGGTTCGATCCCTGGTCGAGGGAACTGAGATTCCATATGCTGTGCAGTGCGGCAAATGACATAACATAACATAAAATTCCGTGTAATTGTGTAACAAGGACAAGAAATCTAAAATAACAAAACACTATTACCTGAACTGGCCTACTTCAATGTATTCAAACTGCTTCAGCACAAATCCAATGAACACCTACAGGCAGAAATACAAAATTTTTACATCAGTAATTAAAATGGTGCAAACTAGGTTATTTTTCTTCACCCTCATTTGTATAAACCTTTAACAAGTTTCCTGACAGTAAATCTGTTTGTGCACAAGGACTCAAACATATTCTACTGTTAGACTAGATAACTTCAGGACACTTCCAGAAATCCCTCTAAACACATTTACTGAACACTGAGGTGACACCTGTTGGGAAAAACAGATGATGAATTCCAGGAGCCCCAGGCAGCACCCACAAGGCACAGCAGCAGGCCTCGTGTGTTCCAGCTCACGGCAAACCGCACAGCACGGATTTCCTGAAACTGGCTTAGGAATAAAGATGCCCAAGTGAGTCCAACTTCTCCCCCAGCGCCCCCAACATTCAAAGGAGCTGGGTACCGAGGGGTGCGGAGGGGAAGGTGGCCTTGAGAAGCAGAGGCAGGACCCTCACGACTGACTTACAGCCAGTTCTGTGTCACATTCCAAGTACCCGAATTCACTCTGCAACCTGAAGCATGGAGCTTATCTCCAGTTTCCTCCTCGCCCCCGGGTGTGATACAGACACACAGCAGGTGCTCGGTAAATCACTATCTGAACTGAGTTAAATCACTTGCCTGTTCTATTGATAGTTTCCTATCCTTGTCCATAAAAACTGTCAAGGAACCCTAAGAATTGGGGGGAAAGGGCGCTGAGTGACAGAAACAAATCGGAACAAACGTGGGGAGAGAGCGCCCATGGCAAGAAAACCTAACGCCACCAAGTAAGAGGCAGAAAGTGCTGGGCTCGCAGTGAGGCCCACACATCAGACCACCTGTGCGCGTGCGCAGAGACGAGCACAGCACGGAACTCTCTCTCAACGCTTACGTCTCAGATGGGGACTTTAGAAACAGAGAAGAAAGCAACAAAAATCACTCCGTTTTGGAGAAGGGCTCTGGGTAGAATGACTAAAGACAGAATGTGATAAAGGCCTGTCTGACCAGGGTACGGCCGAGTGGGGAGCTGTGTTCTTTCTCTATCCGCTGACGGCAGCCCCAGCAGAGACCGACCACCACCTGAGAGAATCAGTTTCCTCCCAGGACGAGTCAGAAGGGGGAAACCGAGAAAGGCGGCCCGTGTCCTGATGGGAGTGCAGCCAGCCCGGGCTCTGCCCTCCCCTGGAGCAGCAGGCGCGGGGGAAGCCCGGGGAGGCCCCACCTTCCCAGGCTCCCCTCGCGTGCCCGCGCCTGCCTCCCTCTCGGCCACGGCTGCCCCCCACTTCAGATGAGGGCTTCTCTCCACCCAAGCCCCTGCGTCAGAGCCCGGGAACCGTCCCGCAGTGAGCGTTGTCCCCAAGGAAGGAAACGGCTCTTTGGACGATTTTCCTTGGAGAACCAGAGCAGAGGGCAGGACAATGAAAATGCTGGGTCAAAACGGAGCCCCCGCCCCAAGCCCGCTCTCAACAGGTGACCCCCCCCAACACCACCTGTGGGGAAACCAGCGTCCTGAATGTGTTTGCTCGCTTCTCCTGGTGAGTTTCTCAAGGTGCGTGGCCGGTGGGTGGTTAGAGACCAGTCTCTGCTGGGGCTGCCGTCAGCGGACAGAGAAAGAGCACAGCTCCCCACTCGGCCGTACCCTGGTCAGACAGGCCTTTATCACATTCTGTCTTCAGTCATTCTACCCAGAGCCCTTCTCCAAAACGGAGTGATTTTTGTTGCTTTCTTCTATCTTTCTGAAGTCCCCATCTGATATGTAAGCATCGAGAGAGGATCACCTCAATGACAGTGCTACACCGCAGATACAGTGGTGTCTAGAAGGGAATGGAGAATTGCAGTATTTCCTATCTCATAGGAAAGTAGCGCCAAATCACAGCCCAACAATGACAGTCACATTTTGACGACCTAAAGGCAACTTTCTTTGCAGTGAACTTGGCTGGCGTGACGCTTGCTTTAAGAGAATTCGCATCACAAAATGACACAGCTTTCCAGAGTCGTACCCGTGGCAGGGAGGTCTCACCTGGTGGAAGCAAGCACAGACACTCAGGGCCGGCCCGGACAGCCGCCAGGCGGGGACCCAGGGGCCGGGGGCCAGCCACTGCCCAACAGATCACATTCCCTTTCAAATAGGTGAGCTAACTTTAGATCGCTTGAAACTGATCTTCCTTGATAAGCTGTTTAAAATAAGACTCTGGATTCTGCAGAAATGTCCCCCCAGCAGTAGATCTCAATGACAATGTTAAGTTCGGATTAACCTTGGAGTGGGGGAGGGTGAGTGGCCGGGAAGAGCCGTGGGCAGATTTGTAAAGGCCGAGCCCAGCCTGGAGAGCTTGGGCGAGGGTGCAACGCTTGCTGAGGCCTGCGCACGCCAGGCCTCCCGTGTCAACCAGTGGGTGAGACAGATGAGACGCAGCTGCTGGTGGGGGAAAGAACGGCGCATTTCTTTAAGGTAGACTTCAGCATCTTTCCAAGTTCATGTTTATTAACTTATGAACAGGTGCAGTAGATGAAAGGTAAACGCGACAAACCTGATCCGAATCCAGAAGGCAGTAGTTAACCCGTAACTGAACCAGCTGCGCCAGCAAATCCAAAACCTGCTTCTGTAACTGCACAGAGGTTGTTGTCGTGTACTGTTTTAAAGCTTTTATAACAAGAGGCTCAAATAAACGAATGTGATTATGAATAGCATTCTACGAAAAAAAAGAGAAAGCAAGACTCCGTAAGTGAGTCTTCCACTGCAGGCAGCTTGAAGCCCCCAACCTGCAACGTGCCCAGCGTGCACCTGTCGGCTCCCAGTTACCTTGTCCGCGCGGTTCTTTGCGACGCTGGTGAGGTTTGTCTTCAATTGGGTAGACACTTTCTGGAGTACGTCAAACCACCTGCCAGGCAGAAAGAAAGGTGAGCAAAGAATACCCTTAAATACTCTCCTAGGTATCCAGCTATACTCCAGGTCAAACTAATTCAAATTCACAAAATCAGAGCGTTTTAGAGTCAGAAAGAACTATAATAGCCACTCAGTGTAGCGGCATCAAGCTCTTCCTTTAGTGAAGATAATTAGGTGAAACAGAGTTTACAGCTGACCGACAGCCATCAAACCTTGTCACCTGCAGCAGGCTACCCGAGACAGCGCTTTCCTCTGCTACAGGAAACTCACCACTCAGCCCCGTGTGTAGTGGGGCCAGAGAGGTGATGGTCATTTGAAAGATTCAGTGATCTAGAAGATACCACTCGATTTCCTTGGGAAAATTTTCTTTACATCAATTATACCCTTTTCTCTTTAAGAAACACAATATTAAATGACAGTAATCAGACACCTGCTTGTTTTATTTATACCCCATATTATTAGACAAAGTATTTAAAGAATCTTATTCCTGAGACTTGGAAAAATAGTAAGTACGTGACCAATTAAAGCCCGAAACGTGGACATTTTCCTAAAATACTCTAGTATTTTAACTATAGCTGTTTTATCACTACATCTATATAAAGAAAAACCAGGAATTCTATTGTTACTACAGAGTAGTAACTCAAATATGCACGAATAATTGATGGTAATTTAAGAAACAAATACTGTAATTCCAGGCACCATAAACAACTATAAATTTGAGTGAAAACAGACTTTTAGCCATAAAGTTACAAAACAGAGAGTAATAATACCTATGCCCTCTACACACTAGCACTACTGAGCCACCTGAGTTACAGGCCCCAAAGCGCCACCAACACACAGGAACTTACTCTAAAGGGAAATGTCGTCATGCGCCCAGGGGAACAGCGTGTCCCCTTTCTGGCTGGCTGACGAATCGGCAGTGAGTGCGCTTCCCGGGAAGCCCACTCAGCACTCCTCTCCCCCGGCCCGGCCCTGCTAAGATACTGAGGCGCCCGCAATCTCACCCACTGGACCACATGCTTCTCTGGAGGCAGGGCCATGCCTTCAGCATCCTTGCAGCAACCACATTTTCTAGAGTTCTCTGAACACAGGAGACTATCAGAAGGTTACCCTGAGGTGTCGTGGTCCTGTTCTGCCTGCACCATGTTCCTTAGGCTGGCGTCGGCTAAGGCCTGGGTGAAGTGGGTGTACGGAGCCATGAAGCAGTAGTGGTACAAGCCCGGCCTCACGCTGGAAGAGCCAAGGCGCTGAGCACGGCCTTGAGACTTGCTGGGGTTGGAAGATAAGCCATCAAACTGGGAGGCCAAGTTTGTCCCAAAGAGAGTCTTCAACAGCTAGAGTGGAAGAATTGAAGCCATCAACATCTGAAGTAACACAGAATCTCCCACACAAATATCAAATCCACCTATATATAACTGGGTATGTTAGCAAAACTTCAGGTTGCGCAGGACAGTGGAGGGATACCAGGACACCAGCTAAGTGACAAGAGGCCAGCACAGCTTCTGAGATCCTCTGCCCCCATGGGGGCGAGCGTCCTCCTCCTGGACCATGAGGGAGGAGCAGCCCTCTTGGCCAGAGAACAGCGGAGTGAGCAAAGGCGGGACAGGTGGGGCTGCCCGACGCGCCACCAGCACCACCTTCTGAACGACGGGCAGCATTACATCAGCGTGCTGGGGTGAAGGGCTTAAAAGAAACTGCTTTCTGACCTGCTGGACACAAACAGTTGCCATCACTGGTTCTCGACTGAAGCAGGATTTCAGGTACCCCAGGATCTCTTCGACACACTGCAAAGGACAGGCAGCAAGACATTAAAGTAAGCGATTCACAGATACTTGTTGTGGTGAATTCTGCACGGAGAGCAGGCCACTGGACAGCTTCCGTTTAAATTGTGTACAACAGTAAACATCAGAGGACAGTCAGAAGAAGCTTTTCACGTACTGCCAGCAGAGAAAGTCAGTAAAAAGCATGGAAATCTAAGCAGCCATGTCTCACCCTTCCTTTCATGCATTTATACTTTCTTTCTCTCACTCATCCAGAAACTGTGCATCAAGGATCTGCTGTGCCCTCGGCATCCAGCCCTGTTGTCAGGGCAGGAGCTCAGAGTCTACAAAGGAGTGAAAGCCCTGCATTTGTGGGGCCCTTGCAGAGGTTCAGCTGAACGTAGCACATACTACATCAAGTGTGATTTACCACAAAAAGCCCTAGACATTTCCCTTTAGCGTAAGGTCCTGGGTCCGACAGCAACCTGCAAAAATGACCAAAATGACTGCCTTCAAACGACTGTTCTCACAAACTGTTTTTACCAGCCTCAGAAATGAGGTCCATGTTATCCAAGGTGCCTGAAGACATGAACGGTCCAGGCACCAGCATCAGCAGCTCCCCCCTCACCGCCCACCTGGTCCCCAGACACTGCGTCTATCAGACCAACTACATTGAAAAGGCCTCTCACTCCATTTGTTTGGTATATTTCCTGCACTAAAAAGCAACAGATTTCTGTTGATTTCAAATACTCAGGACCATGTATTTTTAAGATTCTGATTTATTCCTATTGGACTAGATATCCAAAGCTATACTCTGCAGGGTTGAGTTTGTTCCACGTCACCTTGTTTTCACTAGCTCATAGCAGGCAACTAAGAAGTGCGAACCGGAAGAATTACAACCAGAGCCTTCACATCACAAGTTACCTAACAAAGAACCACGTCTCTTAACAAACACGTATGAAATGCTCCATGTGCGACAGAAACTGAGTTATAGGCGCTGAAAACAGGTGAGAAGAGGATGCTGCTGTTAGCAGCCTTCAAGGAAACAAGTCCCGGGCACGAATATTAACATACAATACGATGAAGGGAGACTTCCACTGCTGGCCAATATGCAGTAAGAGGAACCAGATTTACCCTACAGCCAAACAACCAAAAAAACCCAATATATGAATATATGAAACCACAGTTCCAAGACAGTGACCAGGAGGCACTGGAGGACAGGCATCCCTGAGAAATGGGAAACCAGCAAGTCAGCCCTACGACTGCCCCGCTCACTGCCCTCAGAGAGCTCCTGGGTGGTGGCACAAGGGCGAGGGACAGAGCAGAGCTCAGGGGACCACCCGAGTCGAGGAGGAGCTGAGAGTCTGGGGAAGTGGGAACAGTGAGGGCTCCAAAGAAGAGAGAGCTCCCGGAGAGGACTCTGTAGACCGGGGGAGGCCCTGGGAGCCACTCAACACGTGCGTAAGGAAGGGTCAGAGGGCACAGCGCTCCGAACTCACACAGGGCTGGAACAGTGACTGCTCTCCCTAACCGGGTTTATGGGGCGCCGGCTAGAACCAGGGAGGCCTTGCCTCGGTGGTGGAAGAATTAGCCCTGGACTAAGCACTGCTCCGACCCACTGAGTTGACATGTGGAAAAAGTAAAAGGCACAGTGAGGAGAAACAGAAGACGATGTGTACAATGATTAAAGCCAGGTAAGCTTTATGCATTATCGAGAAAAAGATGGAGAGAAATGGGGCTTCCCTGGTGGCGCAGTGGTTGAGAGTCTGCCTGCCGATGCAGGGGACACAGGTTCGTGCCCCGGTCCGGGAAGATCCCACATGCTGCAGAGCGGCTGGGCCCATGAGCCATGGCCGCTGAGCCTGCGCGTCCGGAGCCTGTGCTCCCCGACGGGAGAGGCCACAACAGTGAGAGGCCCACATACCACAAAAAAAAAAAAAAAAAAATGGAGAGAAATGAAAACAAAGGAACTTCACTGTATTCCACTTCTAAGAGACACGTGTTTAAGGAGGGCTATTGGTAACTCACTTTGAAATTCATTAGAAACTAAGATGCCCCGGTAGCTGGACAGGTGGATCCAAACACAGCAGAGCAAGTGGACAAAACAGTAACTGCTGGATCTGGTCGTGGACACAACACGGGCACCCACCACACGACCTCTTAACTCTCCCGTGTGCTTGAACATGTCCCCACAACATGTGGGTGGTGCAGGGAGGTTACTGGGCTTGGAACCGAAGTCCATGAGCCTCAAGCACAGCTCTGCTGCTTCCTGAGGCACCAGAGGAACAAGCCACACCCCAGAGACTGCTCTGACCTTGCCATGTGCGAAGGTCAAATAAAGTAAAGGACTCTGTCAACAGTTTTAAACCCACCAATTTTTTAATTCATCTGGGTCTGAGCTAATTTACAGCAAAAAGTGAAAACAGGATACAAATAGAACCCCGCCCCTGGCAACTTCAGGCTAAGACAAGAATCAGACTCAAGTGCCCAGACTGCAGAACCTTCGCCCCACTTTGTGAATGTGCCGGGATGGTGGGGTTTCGCCCTGGAGGCACTCGGCCCAGGGTACACTTCAAGCGTGCCAGCTACAGCTCAACGAGAAGAAAGGAAACACAAACCTTCCCGATGTCCTGCAGTGTTGCCAACTCTAGAATCTGAGAGAGAACATCCAAGGCAGAGCGCAGAAAAGCCCCAAACTTTTCGGTGTTGCTCTGAAGATCCAAGGTGACCTTGGGAAAGTGGAGGGAGAGAAGGCACACATGATTGCTGGCAGCATCCCGGTCACCTAACACAGACGCACACTGTCTGCTGTGGTGTGTTCCCTAGGCAGCGCGACACTCACCATGGGGGGATGGTTGGGGGGGGGGGGTTCTGTTTGCTTGTTTTTAGCACCGGGAAATGCCTTGGAAAGGAAATTACTCTTCCGGATCGCTATATAAACACTATTTTCAAAGGCGTCTTCCAACGTATACTGACGCTACTGAAAGAAATAATTCCTAACCTTCTATCATAATGAGAAAAAGAATGTTTAATGCCCAGCATAACCAGTGCCTGACAAGCAGCATATCAAAAAATATGAAACACACGTCTTCTTCCACCCATTACGATCCCTGGGGGAGATCATTGTCAAATTCAGATACAACCTTTCAGTCTGGCTACAACAAAATATTAAATTAGTTTAAGAGGTATTAAGTCAAGATCCTAAAGGACCCAACTGAATTAAATTATGTAGCAATTTCCCCCATTTAACAGACTGAGAGAAGGTTCAGGGCCAAAGATGTAATATGTAAGAACAAGGGTGAGGGGGAGGGATTGACTGTGAAAATAAAAACTGGCAAAAATCCTACAAAAGCATTACAATAAGTAGATAGGAATTTGCTCACTGAAATAAAATCTAACCACCCCTGATGAAAGAGGAAACACTTTCTGGGCAAAGGGAGAGGAAAGCAGGTGAGAGACAGACACAGAAAATGAACATGTAAGTGGATCTCAACACTGTGACCACTGTCACATCAAGCTGAGGGTGTTCACAGTAGGCCAAGGAAGGAAGGAAAAATCCAGGAGTGAGACCCCCAAAGACCCAGGGACAGGCGACTGCATGACGCCAGGTCCCAGGGAAAAGCAGGAGGGCAGGGGTTCACCTCCAGCAGGCACAGGACTTTGAGTGGGGGTCGGGGAGAGAGCAGGGAAGGCCTTTCCTGAATAGCGAACAGATGTGAGAACTGGGGTCAAAGGGCTCTGAGGAGAGCTGAAGAAGGACTTGGAGACTGGGAAATAACGCAGCGGGGAGCCCAAGGGTCAAGCGAACAATGGAGAGTGGGAGAGCAGGACACCCCGTGGGGCAGCAGAGGAGGTGAGGAGGCAGTGATGGAAGATCTCAGGACACGCCAGCCGCTCCAAACACACACACACAGTCTGCACACAGCAACTCAACCAGCAGGCGGGACTCCGAGACTCCAGGGAGGCCAAAAGTAAAGGGGTCCACCTTGGAGTCCAGGGCATTCAGGAAGGAGATGATGGAGAGGGAGGAGAGGATGGAGGGATGCTGCAGAGAACATGGGCGGGGGGTCCCCCAGAACTGAAGATGACGTACACTGAGAACAGGTGGAAAGGAAACATCTTCTCTGTGTGGGATTTTAAACATACCCTCCTCTACTTTAGAGCTTGACATGAGAAACATCCGGCTAAAGAGAGCCTCCAAATCTTCTATCTTTAAAAATTATCTATATCCTTCAGAAAACAAACCAGATAAAGTTTGTAAATGGTTTTTTAAAAATTGAGATCTATTAGTAATAAAAAAAAAGGATGACCACGGGTCACATTTATGAAAAAACGTGCAAGATCTATGTGAAGTATCTTTTAAAATTACTTTTAAAATTCTTTGAATTTCATGTGCTTCTGAGGTGCCTTTCTGAGGAAACAGGAAGTTTCCAACACAAAAAAAAGCATCTCACACTCTGGACGGGCAGGCTTAGCGTGTAAGATATCAGTTCTCCCCAGATTAATCTACAAATTTAACACAATCCCAATGGAAAAACTCTCAACTTCCTTTGGAATTAGATAAGCTTATTCTCATGTCCATATGCAAAAATAAATACGAATATCCAGGGAAATCCTGAGGTAAAATGGGGCAACTGATCTCCTCAAAAACACATCATGAAGCTACAATAATCAGGAGGTGTGCTTCTAACGGACGAACAGATGGACAGACTGATATAATAAAGGAGTAAATGGAAATACAGAACTATGAGAATTTAGTATGTGACAAAGGTAGTATTTCAAAACCCATTAGTGCCAGAAAATGGACTATTTGGGAAACTGTAGGGGCAACTGGTTAGGCAGCTGGAAAAAAAACCTGTTAGATGCATACTTCATATCTAACAAATTGCAGACAGAATAGTCTAAACACACAAAAAACTGAATGGAAGAAAACAATGAAAAGCCCTGAATGAAACCGTGGGAGATTTTCCTTAATAATCTTAGAATAAGGGGAGTTCCCCGGTGGCCTACTGGTTAGGATTCTGGGCTTTCACTGCTGTGGCCGGGATTCAATCCCTGGTCAGGGAACTGAGATCCCTCAAGCCACGTGGCGCAGCCAAAAAATGAATAAATAAAATATAATAATCATCATCATCTCAGAATGAGAAAGTCCTAAGTAAGAAACATACCTGTGCAAGAGAAACAACAGCGCAGACTGCTATCCTTCCAGAAAGCTGCTTGCAAGGTTGGCCCTCGCTATCCTTCCAGAAAGCTGCTTGCAAGGTTGGCCCTCGGGGGTGCCTGGGAACTCAGCCAGTAAACAGTTCCCTAGACTGACGTCAGACCCGCCCTGAGCACTGAGGGTGGCTCACTGTGCCTGGACTGCCTTATCAAACAATGTGTTGATGCTGGACCCCTGCTCTCCTCTGTGAGTGTGAATTTTGGTTTGTGAAGGCAGAGGGAGCCTCCGTAACCAGCACGCGGCTGCACCTTAGTTGAGGGCGGGTGGGGTCCTCCGAGCGGCCCTCGTGGGGGCAGAGGTTGCTCCAGACTGTGCTGGCATCCTTCCCCTCAGGGGCTGGCTGCGTGTCCTCCCCGCCCTGCCGTGAGGAACCCTACCACATGCTCAGTCCCACAAGACCTTCTAGCGCATCTCTGAACGTGGGCGATCTTGGGACGCCCAGACACGGCATCCGTAAACCATAACGACATCACTTTCCCAATGAAAATCCTAAACTTTTGTATGATGGACGCGACCGTAAACAAAGCTGAAAGACAAAGCTGAACAAGCTAACTGTAACTCACATCCCCAAGGTCTAACTTACTTACTTATATTGTATGTCTATAAGCTACAATCTTAAGAAAAACATCGACAATCCTCTGAAATGCGTGAATGAGTGTATTTTTACAAAAGAAGCAGTACCTTGTAGTTTGCGTGTGTAGCTTTCAGGACATCGTGCAATTTAAGGTAAGAAGGAAGGTGATAGAAACTCCCCAGTGACGAGGACTTGGTTGCTGGAACAGGCCCTGAGGTTTCAGATGGCCGAGAGGCTTTAAACACACCACACAAAATAAAAATTTTAGATCAAAAGTAAACACACACCAAGTTTAAAAAAGACTGCTGGTAATAATTATTTTTATTGTATTCTAGTAGGATAAAATTCAAATTTTTCCTGACTTTTTGATTAATTCACAATAACAAGAAATTGACGAATGAACGTAAGTAGGCTCTGAGTACCACCCATAAGACGACAAAATAAAATAGGAAGAAGAAAAAGAAGAAAAGCAGTGTGATGCTGTTATGTGTTTGGTTTGGCCTGGCTGCCTGTTTGTGAGTCAGAGAACTGACGTGACCTTCAGTCAATCTCAAAACCTCTCGGAGCACAAGGCTCCCAGGGGCACGACGGGGTCGACCTCTGGTCGACTTAGGTCATGAGCCCTGCAGGCAATCAAACAGGGGTGATGTGAACATGCTCTGAAAACTGTCAGGGTACACACGCTATCATTAAGCTGATATTAAATATTAAATGCCAAGCACCGTGTAAGGTTTTAAAGACTCATGATTTGGGGATCATCAGAAAGATGATCAGTCACATACTGGTAACTTTGCATTTATAAAGTTCTGAAGCTTTTTAGCTGGTAAATCTTCCACTGGTACTGTCATCAATACTTAGAAAATAGTTTCTTTTAAAATGCTTTACTGCTGATCTGAGTGAATAAGCATTTTCAGAACTCTAAAAAAAAAAAGCTTGACATAGGGAATTCCCTGGCGGTCCAGTGGTTAGGACTTGATGCTTTCACTGCTGGGGCCTACGTGCAATCCCCGGTCGGGGAACTTAAGCTCCCACGAGCCGTGCGGCGCAGCCACAAACATTAAATGCGGTTTTAAAATCAGTAAAATGCTCAGCATAAACGCTTTATAAGCAAAAGGAACGGGAGAGTCACGTCCGGCCCCGGCACTGTGGGGTGGCACGTGAACAGACTTGGTGGCAGCACAAGCAGACAGGCGTCTGGTCGCCTCTGCTCTGTACCCACCAAGAGTGGCACGGACCACGTACGTCATAGGCAGAGTCACATGGCCACTCTGGCCCCTTCTATTCCAAGACTTTCCCCTCCAAGTGTGTGTCAATCTCTCAGGTTCGTCTCACTCAGATGATTTTATCCCCACTTTACCTCTCCCTCAGCCCTTCCACAGGTAAAATTGCCATTTCCTATTTCAGAATTCTCCACACATCAGAATCAACGATGTCACCCCACTCTATTCCTAGCCGTCTACACCCCCCTCCCTTACTGAAAATCAGTCAGTGAGAAGAGGAGAAGCGGGGAGGCACAGCATGGGAAGCACAGGGCACAGCGCCCTGCTGTGCACCAGACGCCTCCAGACGGCTGGGACCCCACATTGGCAAGCAACATTCAGACGTGCGTAAGACCAAAATGTGGTCTGTGTACACTCAGTAAGTAATATTCGATACCTGAGACCACACCTGGGGAAACCATTTCTCTGGCTTCATTGCTATGTATTTTATTTGCAAAAACTACCAAACTGTAATATTAACCTTGACATGAATGTAAGCTTTAGTCCTAAACCACTGTAATACAGACAGGCACCCCCAAGCCCGCCCCCTCCCACTCCCCCGCCGTGGCCTCACACCTGGACTGGCCTCACCGCCTTTCTTGGGACTCACGGGTACAGACACCTGCTCTCCGGGTTCCTTCTCTTTTCCCTTCCGTCGGATTGGACTCAGAGAAGGCGGGTTTGTTAGAGATGGCAAGGCTGCCTAAAATAGAAAACAAACTGTGAAGGAAGTGTAACCAACACAGAACTGAAAACTATGGTATGTGCTTCTACCATTCACCCGGGCAATCCACTTCTCTTCTTTGAATCCACATTTATGAAGTTCGGACTCCATACACATACCATCCACTTTAGCCCACACAACAATTGCACGTGGTGGGAACTGACCCAGCATTTCCTAATGGGAGCACCATGAACGCTCAGAGACGGAGGAGCCCTCAGGCAGTCAGGCGGGGTCTCAGGAGGCCCCCGGAGCCCCGGCATGTCACCTCCAATAGCAAGCAATGGGGCTCTCTCTGGGAGCCAGGGCATGAAACAGGGTACAAAGCAATGCTCTGAACTCCGTTTTCAAATGAGGAAATAGGCTCAGCGATGATGAAGTGACTTATTCAAGGTCAGAGCTAACAAGCAGCAGAGGTAGGAGGCAACAAACCCAGACCCTCCACAAAGCCCACACTCTGCATACACAGGACAGTACAGAACGCCCCAGCCCCACACGGCAGGAGGCAGTGGCGCGGGCGCCTCAGCTCTGCTGCTCACCCCCTCCACGATCTGAGAGAGACCACCCTACACCTCGGAGCCTTGTCTGCACAAAGGGCACAGTGGCTGACAGGGAAGGGCTAGAGAGACCGGGAAAGAAGCTGCTGCACCTGGAAAACACGCTACGTGAAAGGAGCCAGTCACAAAGGACACCAGCTGTGTAGCTGCACTGACATGCAATGTCCAGAACAGGCAGATGTACAGAAACAGAAAGTAGCTCAGTGGTTGCCTGGAGCTGGGGGCATGGGAGGGCCGGGGGATGACAGCCAAATGGTACAGCGCTCCTTTTTGGGTTCTACAATGGATTGTAGTGATGGCCAAATAACTCTGGGTGTACTAAAACAGAGTCATACGCTTTAAGTGCGTGAGGTGCACGGTGTGTGAATGCCACTGTAACCGTATGATATGTTAACAATGCTGTTTCAGCGAGGCCACTGCGGCGGTGCAAAGGAGAGACTACATCAGCTTGGGCCAGAACAGCGGCAGTGAGCATAGAGTGAGCACAGAGAAAAGTGTGCACATGTGTGTGCACCTACATGCGCGGGTATGGATATGTGTAAATGTGTATGCGTGTATGCATATACATATATGGGCTTTCTGCAAGATACTTAGGAGAGAAAACAAAGAATTTGGTGAGCAAGATGAAGAGCTGTGATGACTCCCATATTCTAGCTTGAAAAATATGGAGTGAGAGACGGGGAGAAGCACCGGCTGGGGAGGAGACCAAGAAGTCCAGATTTAGACCGAATGAGATTTCTACGGATCGCTCAAGGAGAGGTGACCCGTGGCAGCTGGCCACACTGGACTCCGAAGACAGGTCTGGGGTCTGCCCGGCTTAGATATTGAAGACCTGAGAGTAGACCTGACTGCACTGCGCTGCCCGGTCCCACGCTACAGCCATGATCTACAGGTGGCTACTTAAATTTAAATTTAATGACAATTAAACAAAATCAGAAGTTCAGTTCCTCAGTTGCCCTGGCCACATTTCACGTGCTTGGTTGCCACATGTGGTTGGTGGCTACTGTCCCAGCTGGTGTAGATGGAGCGTTTCCATCCTTACAGAGAGCTGTGCTGGACAGCCCTGGGCCAGAGAATATGGAGAGGGGTCGACTGAGAACAGAGCCCTGGAAAGCACGGATGGTGGGAAGAAGACTAAACTAGGAAGTATCCAGGCAGTAGAAGGGGGTCAGAGGATTCGGAAGCCAACCAGAGAGAATGCCTCAGTACAGGAGAGGTGGTCCTGGGAGATGCAGAGGGGAGGTGAGACAGGGTCTGCGAAGCACCCACGAGAGTCAAAGGCGGGTCTTGGCAGGGAGCGTTGCTATGGGGAACTGGCAGAAATCAGGCCAGCAGGGGTTAAAGAATCAACGGCCGAAGCAGTGGACTGAGTCCAGGGCCCAAGAGGTTTTGCAAAGAAGGCCAGTGTCAGAGAAGCAGTACACTAATTCAGGGGTTAAGCTGGGAGAAAGGACTCGAGAGAAGCTTGTAGCAGCAGGGGGACCAAATTGGCAGCTAGAGGAGAACCTGAGCTGTCAAGGTGGAAGAGACAGGAGAGAGAGTGAACCATCAGATACAATTACAAGTGAACTGAGCCATCTTAAATTCACTGTGTGAATAGTTTTCACTGAACTGTACTTCAAAGAAAAGCAAAACATTTCGGGAGAGACCGGCTTCAATGCTGAGCTTTCTCGGCCAACACTGAAAGTCCAAGAATAAAGCCAGGTATTTCCCTCTCACAGGTGATAGTAAATGACAGACGATACCAAATGGGCTATAAACTGGATGAGCACATCTAGGTGTTAAATCTAGTGTCACGGTATGAGCATTTTTGTTTATTTAAAGCAAAAGAGGATAAGGAAGGGACAGATGAATAAACAGAGGCATGCCTGGAGGCCCACGGAGCCAGCTGGACCAGCTGAAAACAGCTGCCCAAGCAAGGAGTTACCTTTATTGCTGGTCCAGGAGCCACATCATCCAGGACGTGTGCACAGATGTTGACCACCTTCAGCAGGTGGGAGAAGAGCTGCTCCACCATGGGCACCAGGGTCCGGTCACCCAGAGCTGGCCACACCTCTTCCTGCTTGGTGGCTGCAGGGCTGGCCTCTTCTTCGGAGGCCCACGAACTCCTCAGAGATCTGGGGGCACTGGCTGTGATAAGGGCACACACGTTACCTCCCCAGCTCCACAGCATGGGGCCAAGACGTAAGTCCTTCAGACCCGTCTACGTCGAGTCTGCTGGACACCTCCACCTGGGGGCCCACTGATGCCTCAGGTTCCACAGGAAACCGACATCTCCCCCTGAATCTGTGTCCCCAACCTCCATGAAGGTCGCCATCACATATCCACCCAGGATGTGACGGTGCCCCTCCTGATCTTTACAACTGAAGTTCAACTGGTGATCCCGATGTGCTGACTCTGCCCCCTTCACTCTCTTTTAACGGGTCTCTTCCCACACAACCCACAGCCATTATCTTGTTCAGACTCTCTTGATCTTGCCTTAAGTACGGGTTTCCCTAACTTCTCCTCCAATCCACATTCACGTCAGCCGAGTGATCTTCCTAAAATACTACCCAGATTGTTAGTCCCTCCCAGAGCAAACAGACTAAGTCCTCGCTAACGGAGACGGATCCCTCACCAGCCACATTCTCCATCGTCGTCCTCGCCCTCACACAATATCCACAATACTTAGCACTCAAACGTCGCACAACCTCTCACATCTGCACGCCTTCACGTGTGCTGTGCCCCGTCTGGTGTTCCCTCTCCTGCCAGCCCATAAATGTCGCTTCCTGCCCTGATCCCTGACAGAGAGTGATTACAGCCGCTCCGTGCGGCCACTGAACTTCTGTTGACGTGTGTCGCTGCAAACCTACATTCAAATCGAGAACGGAGCCCGCACACCATACTTTCTCATGGCCCCGTGCCTGCGACAGTACCTGCACAGGGTGCCCGCTAAAATGAAATTAGAAATGAGTTTACCTATAGCTAACTGAGGGGCTAGATCGGGAAAGGGCTGCTTTAAAATACTCGGTACAGGATAGCTGCCTGCAGTACACATTTATGCCTGTCGGTAATGTCTGAAATTCTGACTAAAGGAACAAGCCATCCCTGGCAATGACCTCAATGCTTTTCCTCCATGCGCTCACCGCCGCCACCCCCCAAAGGACATCAAAAGTTAAAGACCTAGAATCCCTCTTTCAACTCAGTACCAATACCTGCAAGCAAGTTCCCGGCTAGAATCAAAGCATCTTGATGGGCTGAGAGATCCAGTGGGAACCAGGCTGATGAAAGCAGGGTCAGGATCATCGTGGCCATGCCCACAGTACAGCTCTTTCTAGACTCATCAGAGGCGCTCAGTGGGGGCACTCTGAAAGCAGACATTTGCAAGATCGAATTACAGAAAAATTTTAAGATAACAGCCTTGCTTTCTCTTATGAACCAAAAGGAAGGCACATCACTGTTCATTTCATGCCAGCTCATAAAGCGATTTTACTACTGTGAACTAGCATCTTTCTTGTAACCACAGTCCCATGAAAGTCATCCGAGACAGGAAATCAGGTAGCAGATCTGACTGGAAGTATTGGAACTGGTTACTCTGATAACTTTTAACTCTCTTTCGACTGACTTAGCACGTTTACCCCAACACCAGAGTTGCTCTGAAGTCAGGTCTAATGCTGCATCTACGACACAGGAAAGCCATCACCCAGGACTAGAGAACGCACCTACTTCAAGCAAAGTTAGTTGGCCATACGCCGACACACACAAGAAACCTGCAGATTTCCTTCCAAATGTGATGGTGAGTTACTGAATTTGTCTCAGTTATCAGTATACATAACAAAAGCTTACTCCTTAATGCTGTACAAGACTCAGAATTATTTCACAGATGTTATGAGGGCCATCTACTGGAAGAAAATCATTTTTAAATGAGAACTGCTAATATAAATATAATAGTTCCTAAATTACTCTTGTAATTGATTACAATTTTGCACGATAACTCACATTTGATTTCAAATGAAAAATGTTTCTAAGTTTTTAATACACAGTGAATAGTGAATAATTTTGGAGAGAATCAAGCCAGTTAGAAAAGTCTTTTGCCAGCATATGCAAATTCCCTTAAATTAACCTGCAAATCATACCCTCAGATTCTCCAAAATGCTTAAGAGTGAGCATCTGACATCCATCAGAATTACAAGTAATTCAGTATTTCCCAATAGCTCCTTCTCTAGCTTCCCACACAACTAACAGGGCAGAAGCAAATATTCCAATGGGTATTTTTCCAAAAGGTGAAACTGTTAAGGTGAGACTTAAAAAGAAAGAAAGAAAGGGATCCGTATAACTATGTTTGTATCACATAATCGTAGACAGCCATGCGCCGAGGAAAATACATACCCACAATGCCAACCTAAACTCCAAATGCAAACTGGAAAGGCAGTTGAAAGAAGACACAGAGCTTCACAGCATCCAAACTAAAGAAGAAAGGAATGAGAAAATCACACTCAAACACCAAAAAAGTTTATTAAATTGAACCTCCTTTTTCCCTTTATAAAGAGTACGAACAATGAAAACAAAATTGCGATCTGTATCTAACGATAAGACATCTGTCCTCCCATGATACAAGTTCATACCTCAGAAGATACAGCTGGACAACTGAGATACAGGTTTAAGGAGGGTCGATTATATATATCCCAGTGAGGAGAGGCCAGGAGTGATGCACCTCCTCTGCCTCGAACTTTAACCATCGTGCTCCCCGCCCCCACCAGGAATGCCCTTCCTACCCCAGCTCACCCCACCCCATCTGCTCCAGCAGATTAATGTCCATCTTCCCAACCAGACTGAAAGAACCACAAGGGCAGGGATCCTCTTTGTTTTTACATCCCAAGCCTAGAACACTGTCTGACATATGTAGGCCACAATAAATACAAATAATGTTTATAATATTTTGAACAAATCAAGGGAAGACCAAACTGCAGACAGCCCAAACAATATTTAAGTTTGAAAGGCACTTATATACTTATCAAGATCGTCTAATCATAATTGCCTGAGTCTTCACAACATGAAAGCATTCCTTCTGTCACATAAAATAAATGACAGGATTTAACCTGGTAATCAGCAAACTGGCACTGCTTTCGTATAACGTTCTTTTTTTCTGATTATGGAAGTTAGACTTGTTCATTTTAGAAAATTTGTGAATATCTTAAAAAGCATAATCCTAAAATTTATTTTGGAAATTTTCTGCCAATCATTTTCTTAAGTATGTAAGAAATGTGTTTAATGTGAACATTATTTTTCATAAGCAAGATCTGTCTGGGCACAGGCATACACAGTTTTGTACTGCG
Organism: Phocoena phocoena; assembly: GCF_963924675.1. NCBI lineage: Eukaryota > Metazoa > Chordata > Mammalia > Artiodactyla > Phocoenidae > Phocoena > Phocoena phocoena. Next base: position 137,420,725 of record NC_089223.1, read on the forward strand.
CCTTTTCTCACTCATCATAATCCAGATGGTCATTCTACAGATTGTTCCAAATCCTCCAAAGCATCGTGTTAGTAAGTGCATAATAAACATGTCACCATCTATACAGAATTTAGTTATAAGCAGAACTTAATCAGTTTTGGACTCTTGGACATTATGGTTCTTTTACAATTTCAGCATCACAAATAATGATACAGATAATCACATTACACAAAAATCTTTGTTGGCATTTCTGATTTTTTTCCGCTTCGTATGTATTATAAAGTCACTGAGTCAATTATTCTAGAGATATTTTAAACTTCTGATATACTACCAATTCAGATTATGGTAGTTTTTCTTTTCTTTGTTATGTCTTCCTAGACTGGCTGATTGATTGATTTTAATTTTTTGGCCGCGACGCGCGGCTTGTGGGATCTTAGTTCCCAGCCAGGGACTGAACCCAGGCCCGCGGCAGTGAAAGCGCCAATTCCTAACCACCGGACCGCTGGGGAGTTCCCCTGGCTGAAGTTTTTTACAATGAACATATTTAATGTTCAGAAAAAAAAAAGTTGTTTCCATTTCCATTGGAATAAACCCAGGTTTTATTCACAGAAGCACAATTTCTTAGCAAGCCGCACATATAAGAGCTCTAATACAAGCATCCTACCGTTAAGAATTGACCAAACTACTGAAAAGTAACCTCATTAAGACCAACCAAAAGAGTCTTACTGTGAGCGCCCTCGTGGTTGATGTGATTAGCTCATGAGAAACTGCTGCAATGACTCTCGAAAGGTTATTTTCCATAGTGACGTCTGTTATGCTTGGTAGTAGGTTATAGCCTCTATATATTCTAATGAGAAAGAGATGTGGAGACTTATAATCTACCACTGAAGCTTATGACATTTTCAAAATTCAAATGGCACTTAAAATTTTAAGATTAAAGGCTACAAGAGGTTAAAGCAGTCTTGACGTTTAAGTTAAAGAAAGACTGGGAATAAATGTGGTCATTATTCTAGGAAAATGGCTGAAATCACCCCTCTCCTCCTCCAGTTCCCAACACCACAGCACTGGAGCAATGCTCTCTTCAACACAGCCTTGCCTGCAATCTCTCTACGTGTCCAAAGTTGCCCATTTTTCAAGCTTTAAGTTAAAAGAAATGCTTCATGAATCTACTCCTGATTCTGGACAAAATAAAGTCCTTTCCCACTACAGTACTGCCACTTTTCCATACTCCATTCATGGCACGTGTCAATTTCAATCCCTCCTTGTAGTTACATACAAATTCTAATTCCCCAACTACATAAATGAAGCCCAGGCAGGATTAGCGTTGATTCACTTTTGTTTCCCTCAGTGTCCTGTCCTCAACAATAAAAAACAGTCTATGTTAGTCTTCTAGTCTAAAAGACATAGAAAAGAATGGGCTGTGTACAACCATCTGAAATTGTATTTAAAAGACTCTCACACAAAAATGTGAATAATAATAATTGCACATCACTGAACTAGCGACAACCCTAAATAACACTGACACTCTTTAACAACCTGCTCACCTAAACATTAATGTCATGACATAACTATACTCTTCATAGGTAACACAAATAAAGTGAAAATTTTAAGGACCAATTTTTAGAGAAGACATAGCATTAGAGTCCTAGAGAAAAATACAGCCGTCGGTATGTGGCTCATAACAAACAGATCATACGATTTACGAGGTCACTGCTGTGTGGCCGCAGCAGAGCTTAAGTAAAGAGGTGGGGTGGTAGACCCTGAAGAAGAGAAGCGCCCCATCGAGGGAGGAACGCCTATTCCAAGCGTTTTCTCTAGAAAACACGAGACTTTAGAGTGAGCCCAGGGCACACTTTCCTCGGCTAGCAGGGGTACCTGGTTATGGTGCTGGCGGAGAAGTGAGATGGAGGCTGCGCCTCGTGCATGAGAGGCTTCAGGTGAACGCTGCTTTGACCTCTCGCCATGGCCACGACTGCGTCAGCCTGTCCTTGGTCGCACTTATAAAACAGCTTCGGGACAAGCCTGACATAAAAGCAAGGTTTATTTCCCTTAGAAAGTACCTGAAACCCACCTGTGATCCCCTCCCTCCGGCTACCCACAGACACTTCCTTCGTCAGGGGAATTAAGAGCAGAGGCTCCGATCGCAGGGCCACTCCCCCACACACCCGCTCTGAAAAGACCAGGCGCTGGACTCTCTTCCTGTCTGTCACGCAGTTACATACATCTCTCTACACATAATTAAATGCTTTGATTTTAAAAACCTTGAAAGTTCTCTTTCTAACCATCTTGATCAGCATCAACAAGTGCGTGAAGCCAAGGTGCACAGGAAGCACTGAGGACAGGGCAGATCTGAATGCCAGGGGCTGTCCCTTACTCTCTTCTGCAATTTTGTCTGCAAAACCGTCCCACACACTCCCAGGTGCAGAGCTCCAGCTGAGGTCCCTCACAAATCCAAAGTGAACTCAGAGGCAGAATGCAGGGGGCACACGGGCTCCTCCCTGCAGTCAGCACTCGGCACACGCCCTGTGTGAGCACTCACACACCTACAGACGGGCCCATAACTTTTAGAAACAGTCAACTGTTTTATCACATTAGTTTGCAAACCCAGTGTCTTTAGTTAAAGTCTCTTTCCTCCATGAAGACCTGGTCGTAAGTATAATTTTTTCCTAAGGTTTAATAAACTACTTACTATCATTCACAGAAAATGGTAAAGATCCAAGATCTTTGATCAAGTAAGTTATATAAATCCAGTTAAATCCATGAAAAGGTACACCTCACAAGTAATCAAAGAAATGCAAATGACCACACTGAAAACCGAAAGAATATCCACCGAAATGTAACTGGTTTTCTTTTGAGCAGTTTGATTACAAAGATTTTTATTTCCTTCTTCACATTTTTCCTAAACCTTGTTCAGTAAACATTACTTTTAAAACAAGATAAAAGTTACTTTAATAAGAAATACCAATGAGTGCCTGAACACATATTTAACTTCTTTTGAAATACTGCTTTGGCGAGAAGAATCAGGCACAATCATATTCTGGGAGTGGGAGCATAAACTGATCTGTTTCTGGACAGTAATTTCACAGTAAGTACCAAAACCCATAAAAATCCACTTCTAGGTATCTACCCATGAGAAACGAAAAGCATGATTCATAGTAGTCAAAAAGTGAAAATAATAATACCACCTGGTGAATGTATAAATAAAATAGAGTATTATCTATGTAACAGAATACTATTCAACAATGAAAGGAACAAACACACCACGTAGCATGGATGAATCTCAAAAACTAAGCAGAAGAAGCCAGACGCAAAAGTCCCATCTATTTATTATGTGACCTCATTTATACAGAACATGTAGAAAAGGCAAATCTCTAAAGTCAGGAAACAGATTAGTGGTTGCCTGTGGCCAGGTGGGAATTGGGAATTATTGCAAATGGGCACAAAAGACCTTTTTGAGATGATGGAAATGTTGTAAAATTGGACTGTGGTGAAGGTTGCACAACTCTGTAAATTTACCAAAACTCATTTAACTGTACGCTTAAAATGAGTAAATTTTAGAGATATAAAATTATACCTCAATAAAGCTACTAGGGAAAATCAGAAAGCTTGCCTGGCCTAGTAACTCAACCTCCAGAAATTAATTCTAAGAAAAAAAATTACACATAAACATTTATGTATAACAACAGTCACCGAACCACTATTCATTATTTAAATCAATAAAGATTTAATATCCAACCAAATAATATTTATATAAAAATTTATCACAACTACATAGTGAAAAAGTGGCCACTAACTAAAAAAATTTTTAAACAATATTTACAGGCTTTATTTATCTCACACTATATGAAATGTCATGCACTTGAGTACGGAAATATGAATATACTTGAACAGAGGGTGTCGCCCCAGACAACAATGCCAGTTAAAATTTCTTTTTTAGAGGAGTATTTCCAACAGGAAGATGCTAATAATACATTATGTGGAAATTATCAGATAACAGAACTGCATGTACATTTTGTCCCAATTTTGAAAAAGAAACTTGTACATAGGATATACAGGAAAAAATGTTAACAGTGGTTATCTCCAATGGTAGAACCGAAGGTGATTTTTCCAGTGCTAGTCTCCATATTTCAAAATTCTGGCCATGAAAGTGCATTACTTTTATAATATGAAGCTAGTACTTTGTTGTTTAAATTTCCATTTTAGACCCTTAAGGTAGTGAAAAATACCTTTTTTGATAGTTTAAGAGTAGCTGACTGTGAGCTCAAAAGATTGAGGAATACTGCCCCACGTCCTCTGAATTTTCCCCTCTCTTCCCATTCTCATATCATTTAGTACTTTAACCAAGAAAGTGAAAAGAGATAAAATACTTGGTAAGTACCTCGTTAACGAAGCTGCAGCAACATGGCGCACCCTGGGGTCTTCATCCCCAAGCAAATAGATGACAATGTTATTGAGCACTCGTTCTTGCAGTTTTAAAAGCTTTGGAAAGAAGGATAATAAAAACAGATATATTAACTAAGTTTTAGGTCAGATATTTTGGAAAGCCAGTGAGGGAGAACTCAACATCACTAGTCCTAAAGTCACGCATACAATCACAACTTTCATGATGTCAATAAATACTTCATGTGAAATAAATCTAGGACAGAGTGCATTCCAAGACATTCTACTCCACTAGGAAAGTGCACTTCCTGGAAGTTAAGTCACGGCCTCACAAAAATGAAGGGCTTACCCCTGTATAATGATGGGCCCTTCTGTGTAGGTTTTCTGCTTTTGCCTCCAAAAAGCTCACCAACCTAACGCAAAAGAACATATTTCACAATGAAACAATTTAGTTACTGAACAAACACCCGCTGATGGCCCGCACGACTGACAGAGCAAGGAAGACGGCCGGTTCCAGCACATTAACCAAGAGCCAGGGAAGGCTCTGAGGCAGCCTTGCTTAAAACAGCAGAAAGACTCATGTTTTCCAAACAAGTAGAATTTACACTGCTCTCCTGACTCCAGACTCAGTCAGACACTACTCAGGAAACTAGTTTCCTTCAAAATGGATATAAGCAGCTGTTATTTTGAAAGACCCAAGTGCCCTACAGAATCAGCTCAGAGGGGCAGACTGTGGGGAGGGGGCTGAGACTCTGGCGCCTCCCCAAGACCGGAAGGTCCCCGCCCGCCCCGCTCAGGGTCCTGTCTGCGAGGCGTAGGTGAAAGCAACCCCGACTTCATGGAGATGTTGTGAGGTCACCTAGCCCAGCCTGGCACGCAACAAGCAGTCTATAAATGGCGGCTTAAAAGCACAATATTCCCGGACAATAAAGGACAATTTCCCGTCTAAAAGAAAGCATGGAGAGAAATCACCTGGAAAGAAAACTTACTCTTAGAAAATGAAAACTGCAAGGCGTCAGAAGTTATTTTTAACTGCAACACAATACAGATCAGCTAAGTTCAGTACAGTGCTAAGTACACTCGTTTAAACAAGCACAAGTGACACAAGCTTCACTGTCTTAGAAGTTCGAGCTCTTTTATTCACACCACCCAGAACACCTAGATGACTAAGACTACTGGAAAACCCCACTCCTCTGCCTGTACGTAAACATTCCAGGAAGGAGGCAAAGTCGAGGAGGAGACGGGCAGCGGCAGCCGTGCAAACCACTCCGATGCTGACACGGATCACTTGATAAGCGTCACTACTGGCCCCAGGGGACCGGGCCTTCCAACGCCTGTTCAGACTTGGGAGCGGCTGTGGTTCACCGACCCAACGAGCCCGACTCACTCACCTGAAGTCGATCTCTGCCACGGTCTCCAGAAGCTCCGTCCTCACCAGCCAGTAGGAGCTGCTCCGCAGGGCCAGCATGTCGGTGAGGAGCTGCAGCCCCCACTCGCTGTAGCTGCTGCTGCAGAGACTCATGACGCAGAGCTGGAAGGCACAGCGGGCGGCAGGTGGGCCTCCGCCGACCCCTCCCACACCGACCCCTCCCACCGTCCCCGCTCCGTCTTCCTTTAACAGCGACAGGGATGCTGCCCTGTTTCCACATCTCTCAGAAACACTTATCATATACACTCACCTCCATAAACTCGAGTTGCAAAGTAAATGTGTCCCTTCCACAAAACTGTTCTCTTCCCCCCGTCTCTGCCTCTCCCCTGGCCTCTCCTCCCGGACACCAGCCTCGCCATCACCGACCACGCGCCACACCGCCACCGCTAAACCCGAGCTCAGCCGCGGGCCCAGCACACGGGACACAGCACCCGAGCCCTTCCTGACGTGACCCTGCCCTTGGCCGCACGAGCGGACAGGACGGGGCTTCCGAGGCTGCACCCTCCCCCGAGCCCTGAGCACACTCGTGGGCAGTTCCACACACGGCCTGCTGCCTGCCTCCAACCCCCTTCCTTCTGCTCCAGCAAAGACAGGCTGACTGAAACTTGGCAAACAACTCGAACTGAGGAACAATTCTGGCTGGGCCAAAGGGACGGTATCCCATAAATCTGACAATTGTAGGGGTTTTGTTTTGATTTTTACTGGTTAACTTGGACTGCTGTTGACTAGCCAGTTGTGATTTATGAACCAGCTGATATAAAGTTTCCTACCACATAAAGGACTGGGGCTCTCCCTCGACACAAAAAACAAAGGGGATTAAATAACCCCTATGCCTCACTTTAACTCTATCCATTCTATGGGCCTGAAAGAGGAGTTGTTTTTTTTAATTCAACAGGTTTTACACTTAATGTGAGCAAGGTACAGACACCCTTTAGGGAAGGTATACTTCAAACAAATATTCTGAGATCTAAATCAAAGTCTATTAAACCTTAACTGTTGGCAATGTTTTCCCTCTAAGGCTGAGTGGTGGATACACAGATGTTTATTATTGTTTAGAATATCTGGAAATATTTAATGTTAAGCTCCAATTTTAACTGTAACATTGGTAAAATTTCCACTAATCAAAGAAGTGATTTCCACAAATGACTATGCTCACCCTCACAGCTGTACAAGCCAACTTGCAAGTAACAGAAGATTCATCCTTCAAAGTTTTCTGCAGCAGAGGAATGCAGTCCGCCAGAGAAAATGTATTTCCTGATCAGAAGAGCAAGGAACAAACACCTTCATGTGAACCTGAACATGAGAATGCCATCTGGAAGAGACAACACTGAAAACTGAACACTCGACGTTACCTGTCAGGGTTCTGACAGTGCCCATCCAGTCTCCCACGTGGAAGCGGGACCTGCTGAGGATGGAGGAGACAAGGGTCCCACAGAGGATAGCTGTGGCTCCTCTGACCTGTGGGTCCCCATGGTCGATGTAGTTCAAGATGTCTGACACGTACTGCTCCTCTGTGGAGAGAGATGGCCGGCCACTGTACAAGTCCCTACCGTCAACGTTCTAACTCTGGGCAAAGGCTGAATTCTCAGGAAAGAAAAAGAGGGCGAGCCAGTGATCCTAATCTAGAAAAGACTGGAATACAATAACCATCAGTGGTAAAAACGTTTCGGGGTTTAAAGATTCTATATTCATCCTTCAACACGACAGATTTTCTGGATTATAATTCCAGGTTGTCAGCCATAATCAAAATTCCAAGGTTTCACCTCAAAAAATTATTAGAGAACCTCAAACTTGTCCATACGTACCTAATATAAATTCAAAAGCATGGGTTGTCCCCTTGCCCAAGGAAAGACAGAGAGCAGGCGGGAGGATAACCTTAGGGGAGCGAGTCTTCCCACCGTTCACCCTATCGTGAGAATACGCCCCAGAACGTGCATGACAGGAGACTGGCTCGCTGCTGCCCCAGCTGGTCTCGGTGCCCACTGGCTCTGAGTGTGAACACCTGGCCTGGGTGCTGTGGCCCAAAGCAATTTTGATTATATACAATTTGTGCTTTTGGTATAAATCCAATTCATATGCAAATAAGCTCTGACGTTCCCAGATTTCTATCGCTTTGTTGTATGTGTTTCAATTAACCACTGCATCTATAGGGGGTCCAGGAAGCTAAAAACATGACTATGAGTTTTATGGAGAACACACCTCAAATGCCGCAAATTAGCTAAGAAAACTTAGTGCTCTAAAACTAAAATAGTCAAGACGGTCTGAAATAGTTTTCAAAATAATGACTGCACGTGAGGAATAAGATACAAACTTTGAACGTACCAGGGTATTCCATGGTGTCAAGCGGTGCTCTGTAAAGTCTGCCGAAGAAAGATTCAGGGTGAAGGGCCACAGCAGCTCCAACACAGCTGAGCGCCAGTGCCTTCACGCTGACCCTCACATCCCTATCCGGAACCAAGGCTGCAAACAAATACACCTGGGTCACCTTCAGCTTCAAAGCAGCACACATCTAGCTTCCAAATACACAAAACTAGACCCACTAAACAAGCTGCTCCCGTCTTCCCCTCCCTCCCGCACCGGTCAGTGAAAACCAAAGCTCGTCCCCAGATTCTACTCTGTCTGCTGCAAACAGGCACGAAGCTGGTTCCCAAGATGACCTCTGAAACCTAAAGTCATTCCCTTCAACTCTGCACCTGCCTTTCTACGCTTACCGTGTTTTTCCCCAGTTAGCAAAAATGAAGCGGACAGAAGGCGGACACAATGGACAAGAGGAGCAGAATCTTCATCACTGGACTGGCCAATGTCGCCTTTGATCCGGCAGGGCTGGAACAGAAAAACTGACACTTGTATGTCTTATAATCACGGAACCCACCCATTGATTCGTTAGTTCATCCAACAAATGGTTCCAGAACAGCAGCTGTGCCAGGCGCTTGGGATTCAGAGACGCCTACCTTCACCCACAGGCGCCCAACCTCACGGGCCACAGCAGAGCAGAATCAGACCAGCCAGAGGGAGTCCTGACCCGGGGCCGTGTGGGCTGTGGCAGGGATGAGCCCAACGGGCAGGGAGGGAGCCACACAGGAGGGCAGCTGAGACCTGGCATCCGGGGGAAGCTCCTCGGGCAGAGGAAAGAGCCTGGGGGAGCCCAAAGCTGCGAGGGGTGGGCCTGGTGCGAGGGGGCCCAGAAGGAACAGCCGAGGTCGCTACAGCAACTGAGCATCATGGAGGGACTAAGTACAAAACACTACTTCCTGCCCTAAAGGAATTTAAACTTAGCTGGGAATACAGGACACTTACATGGAAAAGGTAGGCAAAAGAGATAATTTTAAAATAGTTCAATGGACAAGTGAGCAGCAACAAAAAAACCCAAACAACCTGATTAAAAAATGGGCAAAGGACTTGAATAGACATTTTCCAAAGAAGGCATATGAATGGCCAATACACCCATGAAAAGATGCTCAACATCACTAATCATCAGGGAAATTCAAATCAAAACCACAGCGATACACCACTTGACACCCAGTGTGATGGCCACTCTCAAAAAAAGCAGAAAATAACAAGCGCTGGCGAAGATGTGGAGAAAATGGAACGCTGGTGCACTGTGGGTAGGAATGTAAAATGGTGTAGCTGCTGCGGAAAACAGTACAGAGCTTCCTCAAAAAATTAAAAACGGAACTATCACATGATCCAGCAATTCCACTTCTGACATATACCCTAAAGAAACGAAATCAGGGTCTTGAAGAGGTATTTGTACACTCACTGATAACAGCATTGTTTACAACAGACAAAATGTGGAAGTAACCCAAGTGTCCATTAAGAGATGAGGAGAAAGAAAAGCAAAATGTAGTAAACACGTTCTAACACCTGCTACAACACGGATGAACTTTGAGGACATTCTGCTGAGTGAAACAAGCCGGTCACAAAAGGACAAATCCCGCATGGTTCCACGTATACGAGGTCCCTAGAGTCACCAAATCCATAGAGACAGAAAGCAGAATGGTGGGTGAGAGGGGCCGGGGGCCGGGGGAACGGGAGGTTAGTGTCTAATGGGGACAGGTTCCAGGTTGGGAAGATGAGAAAAGTTCTGTGGACGGATGGTGGGGACGGCTGTACAACAGTGTGAATGCACTTAGCACCACCGAACTGTACACTTCAAAATGGTTACGACGGTAAATTTTGTTATGAGTATTTTACCACAATAAATAAACAAACAAACAAATCAATTCAATGGAACAAAACCAAGAAGGTTGCAAGGCCATGCATGACCACCAGCTGGTGAGGACGCGCTCACACCTGGAGAGGCAGAAAACCAGAGCAGACCCGGGAAGAGGTCAATATGCGAAGGGGAGACAGCTGAGCAAAAGCTCAGCGACGGGAAAGCCAAGAGCTTGGTGGACAGGCAGCAGCCAGGGCACTGCCGAACACTCACGGGAGCTCGGGATGCTGAGCGGCCTCGGGCCTAAGTGTCTCACCTTGTTTTCCGGATCTCCTGGCTCAGCAGCTTCATCTCTTGAGACAAATTTATCTATACTGCTGTCAGAGGGCTGCCTGCTGTGGCCCATGCTTTGCAACAAATGTGCTTGTTGAAGGGCTTCAAAATCAGAGAAAGAGAGGTTAAGCGACAAGTTTCCAATTAAAACACAAATACACATATTTACACAAAGTCAATATGAAACCACAGGATTTAGATTAAAAAAAGGATAATAACTTCTCAATTGATTTTCCTCATTTGCTATTTACACCTCAGGAAACAAAGACACCAGGAGATTTCTTCTCAGAAGCTGAGATATAAGAGGTCAGGGTTGAAGACAAGGCCGCTCCGTAGTCCATGGCCTGAAGTCAACGTACCGATGGAAGAGTTTCTGAAAGCCTCCGTGTCTTCATCAGGAAGAACCACAGCAGCGTCCTCGTCCTCGTCCTGGGGCTGCCCCACTTGCATCCCTGGGTACTGGCTGTCGGCACCATCTAATACCTAAACAGTTCAAGAGGGGCTGTGAGGGTTCTGAAGTGCTACCACCGAGGAGCAAGCCCTCCAACGTGGAAGGCAAAGGCAAAACCCCACAAATAACACGGACCACATCTCACACGCCAACACGAAGGTCACTTCTTCAAGTACACGTGGGTGTGTGCGTGTACATTATCAAGAGCTGACTGACCACGCATTACTGCTACATTATAAAAAGCTTTTGTAACTCTAAAAATTCCAAAACAATTCCAATCTGAACATTTCTCTTTTTGATTACAAAAAGAAAAAAAATCCAAACAAAAGTCTTTGTGTTCACAAGCAAATTTTACAGTAAGTCAAAAACGAGGAAGAATCTTTTAGACAAAAGTCTACCAATAGGTTATCCCTTAAACTGTTAGAAATGACCCAACTAAGTTCTGGGCCCAATATTTCATATATTTAGCCATATATGTGGGTTGTGATTTCATACAGCAAAATTTTTCACATCCAATTGTAATTGACCTGAAAAACTGAGTGATGTACCTTCAGTAGGCAAGTTAAATTATTACTGAAATAAATTCTGTATCATTTAAAAAATCATCCCAAATCCCTCCAATTAAATTAAAAAGAAACTGAGCTACTTGCTCAAAAACAACCAAGAAAGAAATGATTTTCTCCATTCTCCAGACTGTTTAAAAAAAAAGAACCCACACAGGCTAAAATGAGAAGTTTCACCACAATAAAAAACAACATTTTTTGAATGTCATACTACACCCCAGGCAGGCTCAAAAGTAATTACATGTATTATTTCCCTTATCCTCATAAGCCTTAACAACATAAGTACTGTCATGATCTTCATTTCGTGGATAAGAAAACTGAGGCAAGAAGGGCCATAACTGTGCCAGGCTACACAGCTAGTAAATGGCCGAGCCAGAATTCTCATCGTGGTGGGCTCCCTCCAAGACAAGCCCCACACTGGGCTCTCTCGTGAGGACAATCCCGACCCCCTACAGTTGGCTTACTTTTCTCTATGGCACTTATTGCTATCTGACTATGTGTTTATTTACCTGTTGATCACTGGCTCATCATCTGCCCCACCCACACAGGCACACACTCTAGAACAGAGGCAGGCAAACTACGTCGGTGTGCCAAACCTGGCCCACCAGCTGTTTTTGTAAATAAAGTTTTATTGGAACACAGTCATGCTCATTCATTTACATATTTACGGCTGCTCTGGCACTTCAACAGCACAGACGAGTATACAACACAGGTCATATGGTTCACAAAGCCAAAGATATTTATTATCTGGCCCTAAATGGGAAGAGTTTGAGGAGTCCCACTCTAAAATATTAGCTTTGGGCTTCCCTGGTGGCGCAGTGGTTGAGAATCTGCCTGCCAATGTAGGGGACACGGGTTCGAGCCCTGGTCTGGGAAGATCCCACATGCCACGGAGCAACTAGGCCCGTGAGCCACAACTACTGAGCCTGCGCGTCTGGAGCTTGTGCTCCGCAACAAGAGAGGCCACAACAGTGAGAGGCCTGCGCACCGTGATGAAGAGTGGCCCCCACTTGCCACAACTAGAGAAAGCCCTCGCACAGAAACGAAGACCCAACACAGCCAAAAATAAATTAATTAATTAATTAAATTAAAAAATATATATATTAGCTTTGTGTGAGCAGTTTTGTATGTTGTGCCCTCTACTTCATCTGCGGCTTGTAGGACAATCCCTGGAACATAACAGATGCTCAGTACATTTGTTCAGCCAATAACTAATGACTAAATAAAGGACATGGAAGCACCTCATAAATCAGAAAGAACTCTGCCAGTGTGAGAAGCATCAAGGGAAGAGGTTTAGTTCCCTGCAGGCTACAGCCCGGCGTGGGTCCCTGGCCCAGCCCTACCACACAACATACAGCTGCTGCAGCACTCCCAGATGGGATGCTTTCACAGCCTCCTATGGTCATTCAGTCCTACTTCTAGCAAACCTGCCCAGAAATTATCTACTGTAAAAAGGCAAGATGAAAGCTGGCGCAATAAGCAAACAACAGAAACTTCCTCCGCACACTTAACGTGCTACTGAGCCCGGCACTTTCCCAACCTTCTCTTCTCCCGGCCTACTGGTTAGCACTCTTCACCCTTTCCTGACTTAAAATCATTTCCCACCGTTCCCGTTATCTGTCCTATCCTCCTCCAGGTCTTCTAGTTAAAAACCCCAACCGTGAGCCCACTTCTCCAGCCGAGTAAGCGGCATCCACTCGGCCATTAGGAACCACATCCACGTGACAAGTGGAGAGCTGCAGTGCTTTAGCTCATGATCTGTAACACACAGTTTCTGTATTCATTTAAGTAAAAAATATATATATATCCTTAATAAAATACATTCAATAGCAGCAAACCAATTAATAGTACAAACTGTTTCGATAAAATGGGGCTGTAAAATTTGGTATATACCTGTACCAAGCTCTAGACCACTCTTGAGGTGTTTCTTGTCCACTAACTCAGAGATAAGAGGCCCTCAGGTCCATGCTCAAGATGGGATATGTTGTAAAAGGTTTTGAAAAGTCAAAAAGTGTTAAAATAATGCACAGTATTAATGTCATTAATCATACTGCATTAAGACCACAGATCTGTTACTAACAGGCTCCTCAAGGACTTTCAAAACAATGACCTAACCTGTGCCCAACAAGATATTAAGAAATTTTTAATGCACTTTTGACCTCCACGTTCGGCACAAAAGACACCGGGCTGTTTCCTTCAGTGAAGGACTCAGATGGGGCCGAGCTGCCTGTTGAGGATCTGAGCTGGTAACCTCTACACTATTATCAGCGGGTCAGATGAATGGAGTGAACCAGCAGGAGGGTCCAGGTCTGGGCCTCCAGGGAAGGCCCCTCTGAAGAAACTGGGCTGCCCCCTCCAACCACTCACAATTTCAGAACTGTCGGAAGGGGTCACGGCTGAATCGGGCCCCTCGGTGGTGGTCTGGGAGCTGTCACTGATGGGAGAGGAGGCCTGGGTCCCATCGTTCAGGTCCATGGCAGGGTCAGACGGGACGGCGCTCATCTGGCTGGAGCTGTGGCTCAAGATGTCCTCCTCGTCCCCGTCAGTGGCACCACTCGTCAAGTCACAGCCGGTCAGATCCACCGAGTCCGTCTGAAGTGTGTGCTGTGACCGGGGCTGCTCAGTGATGATGTCGTGACCCACAGAGTCGGCAGCTGAGCCAGGAGTGGAGACCCCAGAAGAGGCAGCCAGCTCACCACCAATCTCCCCCTTGACTGAGGCTGAAGACAAAGAAACACTCATTCTTCAAAGGGTCAGGAAAAGCATTCAATATGGGATCAAATATTTGCAAAATACCCCAAAATTCACCATCAGCAAATGTTTTAACTGCAAGAATCCCCGAAATACAGTGAAAATATGAACTACTCAGTTTCAAAAGCAAGACAACAGTGCATCCTTCAAACATGTTTACTGTATTATTTACTTACCTTTTACTATATTACAGTATTGATAAAATAAGGATCACAAGTAGATATTTTTTAAGTGCTGTGAATATTCTCAAATGGCATTTCAGGGCAAAACCTGAACCCTGCCCAGCAACATTACCACCTCCAGTTCTTAAGCAACTGGTCCAGCCTGAGCGTGGAGCAGCAACAAGACTTAGGCGATTCCTAGGCAGCCTGGTCAGGGGCACAGGCTGGGTGGTCACAAATGCCCGGAGCAGGGCTTCCCTGGTGGTGCAGTGGTTGAGAGTCCGCCTGCCGATGCAGGGCACAGGGTTCGAGCCCTGATCCGGGAAGATCCCACATGCCACATAGCAACTAAGTCCGTGCGCCACAACAACTGAGCCTGCGCTCTTGAGCCCAAGAGCCAACACTACTGAAGCCTGCGTGCCTAGAGCCCGTGCTCCACAACAAGACAAGCCACTGCAATGAGAAGCCCGCGCACAGCAACTAAGAGTAGCCCCCGCTCGCCGCAACTAGAGAAAGCCCACGCACAGCAACAGAGACCCAACGCGGCCAAAAATAAATAAATTTATTTAAAAAAGCAAAAAACAAAAAGAAACCAAATGCCCGGAGCTCTAAGCAAGCAGTGCTCTTGGAGGTGGGCTTTCCTTCTTCCCAGACCCTGTTCAAGACCTCTAAGCCAGTCCTGCTCTCCGGTAGCGTAAAGTTTCACATTTTTCTAGTTTAGTTTTTAAATTCCCATTAAAAAACAAAAACAAAAAAAACACCATTATGGGGACTTCCCCGGTAGCACAGTGGTTAAGACTCTGCGCTCCCAGTGCAGGGGGCTTGGGTTCGATCCCTGATCAGGGAACTAGATCCCACATGCATGCCTCAACTAAGAGTTCATATGCCACAACTAAGGAGCTGGCAAGCTGCCACTAAGGAGCCCACCTGCTGCAACTAAGACCCGGTGCCACCAAATAAATAAATACGTAAAATTATTTATTTATAAATGAATAAATAAATAAATATACTACCACTACATAAAAATCTACACCAAGCTGTTAGCAGTGTCACTCCTGTAGGCCAGTGGGTCAATGAGCACTTGGGCTTTATAATGTTGTGTATAGCTGTAATTTTTTTGTTGTTGTAACTTTATTTTTGTAAGTTAAAAAATCAATTTCTATTTTGTAGACTAAATCAATAAGTAATCACCACTGCAATTATTCAGTCTCCATCCCCAGTATTTCAGCCTCATCTTCAGTTACCTAAAAATATTACTTTGCACAGGATTATACAACCCAAACCACTCTCATTTAATCCAATTATTAGTATCTTACTAAATACTCATCTTTCACAAGATGAATAAAGAGCTTAGATAACTATTTGTAAACAAATGTAAATTTCTTTCAAGTTAAATTACCCTCAATTTTTTTTAATTGAGGTATAGTTGATTTACAATGTTTCAGGTGTACAGCAGTGACTCACACATACACATACATATATATATATATATATATATATTTACAGATTCTTTTCCATTATAGGTTATTACGAGACATTGAATATAGTTCCCTGTGCTATACAGTAGGTCCTTGTTTATCTGTTTTATATATAATAGTGTGTATATCTGTTAAACCCAAATTCCCAATTTATCCCTCTCCTGCTCTTTCCCCTTTGGTAACCATAAGTTTGTTTTCTTTGTCTGTGAATCTATTTCTGTTTTGTAAATGAGTTCATTTGTATCATCTTTTTAAGATTCCACATATAAGTGCTAACATACGATATTTGTCTTTCTCCGTCTGACTTACTTCACTTAGTATGATAATCTCTAGGTCCATCCATGTTGCTGCAAATGTCATTATTTCATTCTTCTTTATGGCTGAATAGTATTCCATCGTATATATGTACCACATCTTCTTTAAGCATTTCTCTGTCGATGGGCATTTAGATTGTTTCCACGTTTTGGTTATTGTAAGTAGTGCTGCAGTGAACATATGGGTGCATGTATCCTTTCAAACCACGTTTTTCTCTGGATATATGCCCAGCAGTGAGATTGCTGGATCGTATGGTAGCTCTATTTTCAGTTTTTTAAGGAACTTCCACACTTCCACTTTTCCGTAGTGGCTGGACCAATTTACATTCCCACCCACAGTGTAGGAGGGATCTCTTTTCTCCACACCCTCTCCAGCATTTATTATTTGTAGACTTTTTGATGATGGCCATTCTGACTGGTGTGAGGTGGTACCTCATTGTAGTTTTGATTTGCATTTCTCTAATAATTAGTGATAATGAATATCTTTTCATGTACCTGTTGGCTATCTCTATGTCTTCTTTGGAGAAATGTCTATTTAGGTCTCTGCCCATTTTTGATTGGGTTGTATATTTTTTTTACATGAAGCTGTATGAGCTGTCTGTATATTTTGGGAATTAATCCCTTGTCGGTCTCGTCACTTGCAAATATTTTCTCCCATTCTGTAGGCTGTCTTTTCATTTTCTTTATGGTTTCCTTTGCTGTGCAAAAGCTTTTAATTCCATTACTCTAGGAAACAGACCCAGAAAAACACTGCTGTGATTTATGTCAAAGAGTATTCTGCCTATGTTTTCCTCTAGGAGTTTTATAGTATCTGCTCTTACATTTAGGTCTTCAATCCATTTTTAGTTTATTTTCGTATATGGTTTAGAGAATGTTCTAATTTCATTCTTTTACATCTAGCTGTCTAGTGTTCCCAGCACCACTTTATTGAAGAGACTGTCTTTCCTCCATTGTATAGTCTTGCCTCATATGTTGTAGATTAATTGACCATAAGTGTGTGGGTTTATTTCTGGGCTTTCTATCCTGTTGCACTGATCTATGTGTCTGTTTTTGTGCCAGTACCATACTGTTTTAATTAGTGTAGCTTTGTAGTAGAGTCTGAAGTCAGGGAGTGATTCTTCCAGCTCCATTCTTCTTTTTCAAGATTGTTTTTTGACTATTCAGGGTCTTTTGTGTTTCCATACAAATTTAAAAAATTTTTTGTTCCAGTTCTGTGAAAAATGCCACTGGTAATTTGATAGGGATTGCAATGAATCTGTAGATTGCCTTGGGGGTATGGTCATTTAAACAATATTGATTCTTCCAATCCAAGATCACAGTATATCTTTCCATCTGTTTATGTTGTCTTCAATTTCTTTCATCAGTGTCTTATAGTTTTTGGAGTACAGGTCTTTTGCCTCCTTAGGTAGGTTTATTCCTAGGTTTTTGTTTTTCTTTTTTTGATGAGAAGCTAAATGGGATTGTTTCCTTAATTTCTCTTTCTGACATTTTATTGTTAGTGTATATTAATTTTGTATATTAATTTTGTATCCTGCAACTTTACCAAACTCATTGATGAGCTCTTGTAGTTTTCCGGTGGCATCTTTAGGATTTTTTATGTATAGTATCATCTGCAAACACTGACAGTTTTACTTCTTCCTTTCCAACTTGGATTCTTTTTATTTCTTTTTCTTCTCTGATTGCTGTGGTTAGGACTTCCAAAACTATGTTGCATAAAAGTGGCGAGACTGGGCATCCTTGTCTTGTTCCTGATCTTAGACAGAATGCTTTCAACTTTTCACCATTGAGTATGACGTTAGCTGTGCGTTTGTCATATATAGCCCTTATTATGTTGAGGTATGTTCCCTCTATGCCCACTTTCTGGAGTTTTTATCATAAATGGATATTGAATTTTTTCAAAAGCTTTTTCTACATCTATTGAGATCATCATATGGTTTTTATTCTTCAGTTTGTTGATGTGGTCTATCACATTGACTGATTTGTGGAGACTGAAAAATCCTTGCATCCCTGGGATAAATCCTATTTGACTACATCTATGTTCGTCAATGATATTGGCCTGTAATTTTCTTTTTTTGTGGTATCTTTGTCTGGTTTCAGTATCAAGGTGACAGTGGCCTCATAGAATGAGTTTAGAAGTGTTCCTTCCTCTGCATTTTTTGGAATAGTTTCACAAGGATAGGTGTTAACTCTTCTCTAAATGTTTGGTAGAATTCACCTGTGAAGCCATCTGGTCCTGGACTTTTGTTTGTTGGGAGTTTTTAAATTACTGATTCAATTTCAATACTGATAATCGGTCTATTCATATTTTCTATTTCTTCCTGGTTCAGAGCCTCAGACAATTTTTAATCCCATTTTCCCCCTCACAACCCATGCAATTCATGAGACACTTTACCCACCATCCTCTTCTCAAAAAGACGTATACTCAGGGAGTACAAACCTAATTTTAAAACGGCTTAAACCAGGGAAAACAGCAAACACTTGATGCAAGAAAACACACACATTTCAAAGTGAACACTATAAAAGACTCCTGAATCATCCACCATTTGAGCAAGCTGGCTTCACTGCTGCCTCCCAGGAGCAAGATCCATGGAGGTGCAGGGGAGGGGAGGAGGTGGGCGCAGCAGGGGAGAGCAAGGAGGACACCACGGCCACTCCGAGAGAGCTACCTGCAAAGGTGGGGCTGCTGTCGTCTGACCTTGACTCAGAGTCATCCTCCAAGGCTGCTGCTTCTCCAAAGAGCACTTTCCCTAGGAAATGACGTAGCGAGAGTCCTTTTAAGCTTGCTAAAAGGACGAACTTTGAAAATCAAATAAATGTACATTCCAAGAGGAATATCGTAAGTATATTTAATTCCTGCTCTCAGTCCATCATTATATATAAGTTCCTTTATACCTCTAGAGGGTGAAACACAAAAAATGCAGAGATATCATACTTAGAGTACTATTAAAGTCAATAAACCTATATGGAAAAAGAATTAAAAGCAACGATTCTCAATCTGTACTACAAAGTACTTTAATAATTAATATTTATTGACTTAGACTAGTGTTAATGTTAAATAATTTATATTACTGTTTATTTAATCTTAAAAATGGTAAGTTATGGCTAGAACCAATTCTATTAGCCTTTGGAATATTCATGTCATATCTCCAATGGCACATCAAAACTTATATATAAAACTTTTATAGCTAAAAGTCACTTTTATTTTATTATCTTTTAATCTGCTAGATTTCTATCATTGATAATCAGTACTCAGGTACTGTTATGATCTGTGAGGATGGAATAATATTTCATCTTTTGCAAAATCCTAAAAATACATTTCACAGTTCATGGTTTCTAAATTATATTAACAAGAAAAAGAGAAAACAAAGGTCTTAACATGATTTAACTGGGATCATTAAATCATTTTGGTTATATTACATATAAATGTCATTAAACAACACTATCAATATAATTACTGGTAAGTTCCAATTTCTGATTTCACTGCTCTTCAAAGATTAAGTCATAGGGGTGATAACTTCCACAAATCTACACTGATGTGACATTAAAACCCTCCCCCCACCCCAGAAAAAAGCAAAGGAAACTCAAAATCTAGATGAAACTAACACAGCAACTTCGCTTGTCTACTAAATAACAGGGTCCTTTATTACAGAACAAGTGATTTACCTTGAGAAAGCAAATAACATTCCAACCTGTGAATTCAGAGTTAATGAAATCAGTCTCTGTCTTTGGAAACAGTAGTTTGCAAATCTGTTCCAAGGAGTTCTCCCGAAGAGTGGGCAAGGGCCAGGCTGCTGCCAAGATGCCAGGCCACAACCCGCAGCCCTCACCCTTACATTCAACAACAACAACTCTGTTTTTCTCTCTCCTATGTACTGGCAGATTTCACTTGAAAAAAAGAATTCTGCAGCTATGACAGGAAACTGTGAAAACTGCAGCTCTAAATAAACACAACAACAACAAAACACTTGAAAAACAAAAAAGAGATTGAGGACAAATCATATGTCCTAGCCTCAAGAAAACAAAATACATCTCTACCAGTCAACGAGTCATCTTATCACCATAAGAAAAAGTGACCGAGAAACAAACAAGGCAAGTGCCGGAGAAATCTAGTCTCATGTCTGAAAATCTCTTCCTAGTCCAAGAATAGAAAGGCTAGCTTTTCCTGACACCCTTTCAGTCTTCAAGCAATCTCAGTGTTTTCACCAAAATCTCAAACTTGACTAAGTATCCCACACTATGATGGCCCAAATATTATTAATTCTAAGTACTTCTAGGAAATGCTTACTTAATCCAGTTAAGGCTAGCATATTATTCCTGTTAAGATACCATTCAATACTACAAATAATATTAGGCATCAGGCTCTCAATTAAATACTCAACTCATGACACACAAAAAAGATTAGTATGTTGTATGTAAAAGATTAGTTGTTATATGTCAATTATACCTCAAAAAAAACACAAAAACGGTATAAGTCTTTTAGGATTTCAAAATAGAAAATAACAGCAATTCTTTCCTATGGAAATCTAGACTGGAACAGAACATAATTGGTGCTATAAGTGATGACGTGTACCAAAGCTATCAGACCATGTCAGACACACTTCGATTAAATAAAAATAAACAAACTGTATCAGAAACTTAGGTATGTACGAAGCTAAATATGTCTGAAAAATGACAACCAGGCCCAAATTCACCAAATGATTAACCAAACGTTATTCCTAATACTAAACAAAATTCACTGGGAAGATGAGTTACCTTTATAAATATAACATTCCCTAAAGCAGGAAAAGGCAAACTCCAGCTCACCCAGTTCTGTAAAATAAAGTTGTACTGGAATGAAGTTGCACCCATTAGCTTAGTATTGTCTATGGCTGCCTTCCTGCCACAGGACAGAGTTGAATCATTGCAAAAGAGACAGTAAGGACCACAGGCTAAAATGTGTACCACCTGGCCCTTTACAGAAAACATTTGCTGACCTCTGGCCTAAAGCATTAGAAATTTATGACAGGGAATTCTGTGGTGGTCCAGTGGTTAGGATACGGTGCTCTCATTGCCGGGGCCCCGGGTTTAATCCCTGGTCAGGGAACTAAAATCCCATAAGCCACGTGGTACAACCAAAAAAAAAAAAAAGGAAATATATGACAAACCAATTCTGTTACACAAGCAACTTTTAAAACCCATCCTAGGGACTTCCCTGGTGGCACAGTGGTTAAGAATCCACCTGCTAATGCAGAGGACACGCGTTCAAGCCCTGGTCCGGGAAGATCCCGCATGACGCAGAGCAACGAAGCCCGTGCGCCACAACTACTGAGCCTGCGCTCTAGAGCCCGCGAGCCACAACTACTGAAGCCCGCGCGCCTAGAGCCTGTGCTCAGCAACAAAAGAATCCACTGCAATGAGAAGCCCGCTTGCTGCAACAAAGAGTAGCCCCCACTCGCCGCAACTAAAGAAAGCCCACGCACAGCAACGAAGACCCAATGCAGCCATAAATTAATTAATTATTTATTCTTTAAAAAGCCATCCTACAGGACTATTCAGGCCTGGTTATCAGATTCCAGCAACATTTATACATATAATCACCCTATTGAGAAGAGTTATAGGCATAGCCAAATTACATTACAGAAATACGGAAAAAGCAGTAAGGTTGAAAATAAGAATCATTTCTGAAATAATCACCTTTTTGTTTCCTTGAAAGGACAGGGCTGCATGAAGAACCCCCTCCAGCTGTAAATCACAGAAAATGACAGATGAAAGTAAGGTAACAAGCTGCTAAAATCCAGAAGGAATTAGAAAATCTTTAAGCTTGATTCAACTTTAAAACTAGAAAATATGTGAACATATTTCTACAGGTGGTGCTTAACTACCATACTGTAACGTGAAAACTACATGTTACAATTTTAATTTCAACGTGAAAATTATATTAACACTCAAATATACAGTTCTAAAATGCAAAAGAGCTCAAAGTGCATTTAAAAAGTCAAACTAAAAACATTAGAAATCTCGGATTATTTGGTCAACTAATAATTAAATACAAATTTTCATTAGAAATTAGTATTTCCAGCAATTATTTGTAAGGCATGCATTCCACAGAGAAAAGGATTGTTCAGTACAAAGGACAGTGGACAGGCAGATCAACATTTTCCACTCATGGTTCAGGCAAACACTTGTGTTCAAATGAGGCAGCATTCAGACTTCCCGCCAACCTTCCCTGGTCTGCAGATGCTGTGGGTAAAGGCCACACCGCACCCACACTGCACTAAACGGACCCCATGCACCACGCCTACTCAGTGCAGTCAGCAAAGGCTGCAGAAAGAAGCCTCTGCCGCTGAGCCAGACCCAGTTCTAGAGGCTGGACTCAGGGACCCATCTCTTCCAGCTCCCCAGGGGCAGCTCCACGTTAGACTGGTGGGTCTGCACAGCATCCGGCGGCGGGATTAGGGCCCAGTGCCCAAGAGCATGGGGAAGAAGCGCAGAGATGGGGCGGAGGAGGTGCCACGAGACGAGGAACAGAAGGGGTTTTCTAGAATCAGGCGCGACAGCAAAAAGGGCCCAGAGGGCAGAAAAGGAGTCCAGAATTCCAGGAAGACTTGAAGAGCCCACCTTTGGCAAAGGGACACAGCGTCTGGAAATCCCTTCCCGAGTGCTTCCAGTTCACGACAGATGAAATGCCACGCAGAGGCAGCCGAGTCAGATGCAGGAGGCGGGTTTCACGTGCTGGCCTCACCCTGCCACCTAGCCTTCCCACCTCAGCCCTGCCCCGTCTACACAATAAGGACGACACCTGCATCGCAAGTCTCCTAAGGAACTGAGCTGTCCGTTGCTCAGCACAGCGTCGGAGCAAGGGTCAGGAGAGGGGCCAGTAACACTGCAGGGTGGACCTTCCTAACGCCTTACCTATAAGCTCCACGATACTTCCGCTACGACTTCGGCAACCGGGCTCAGCCTTGGCGGCAGTGAGCTGCCCGATGCCGCCCGCCGTGGTCAGCACTCGCAGGAGCTCAGGTGGAGGGGTTCTGAGGAGCTGCTGCAGGAGTTCCAGCGCCCCAGTCACAACATTGTGGTCTTGGTGCTGAGTATAATGCAAGGTCAATTCGTACACCTAGAAACAGAAACACCAGTGTCACTCCCATGGTTTTTAAAATGTGTCCTAGGTTTCAGGTTTTTGTTTTGTCTTACGTTGGGGAAATTTGTGCCTTAATTTCACCTCTAAAAACTTCTCTATCCCTTCTACCAGTGTGATCATAGCTTCCATGCTGTTTTCTAAAGTCCCAGCATTTTTTTCACTGTTACATTAATTCCTTAAAAGTAAATACAGCACTTCCACAAAAGCAGAAGCATGCTAGTGAAGAGCTCCAGCTCCCTCAACGGGTGACTAGTAAAGGAGAGTAAAGCCCCAAATACACGGAGCGCACAGCTACTCGAACACACACTTAATAAGCAAGAAGTACTGTCATGAGTGCCACTGAGAAAGGGTTTCCAAAGCTTTTAAAGGCACTAAACTTCATTAGTGCTTTTAATACTATATCACATTATATGAACATAGTGTATTTCTCCTTTTTCCCTTTAATTAGAGGTGCCAGATAATATACAGAGTTCCCAGCCAAACCTGAATTTCAGATAAACAAATTATTTTGTAGTGTAACTGTGTCCCGTGCAATTTCAGGCATACTTACACCACAAGATTACTGATGATTTATCTGAAATTCAAATAACTGGTACCCCCTATTTTTATTTGCCAAGTTGGGCAGCCTTACCTTTAATACCATAAAAGTCATATATATGTTTTTTAAAAAGACAGTATAGTGGTTTATAGAATAAAAAGTAAAAGTCTCAAAGGTGGCTACTCTGACTGGCTTGTTTTTAGTTCCTCTGACGGTTACCTCCGTAACTCTAGGTCACAGATCTGCAAACCACGGTCCACAGGCAAATGTGGCCCTCCATCTGTTTTTGCACATAGTTTTACTGGAGCATGGCTGTGTGTGTACTGTCTGTGGCTGCTTTCCTGCTACGGTGCTGGAGTTGAGTAGTTGGCCCATGAGCCCTGCTCTAGGTAATCAGCTTTACACCGCGATTCCTGAGCCATCTGCTCTGAGCAAAGAATCTCTTGACTTCTTACTATGTAAATGGGGGAAATGGGCACTCACACTCCCTCACCTCATCTGCCTCCTCCCAAATTCTGTTAGCAACCTGAGTGCTTTTATATTAAGGGTTACATTTATTTAGTACGATGTAACTTTTAAAATCGCACGTGCTCTGCCTAGATGTTGAGCATCTGTCATACAGAGCGAAGTCAGTCAGAAAGAGAAAAACACATATTGCATATTAACGCATGTATGTGGAATCTAGAAAAATGGTACAGATGAACCTATCTGCAGGGCAGGAATAGAGACGCAGACGTAGAGCACAGACGTGTGCACACGGTGGGCAGGAAGGGGAGGGTGGGATGAATTGGGAGATTACGACTGACGTAAGTACGCTACCATGTGTAAAACAGGTAGCTAGTGGGAACCTGCGGTATAGCACAGGGAGCTCAGCTCGGGGCTCTGTGATGACCTAGATGGGGGGGATGGGGGAGAGGGGGAGGTCCCAGAGGGCGGGGATATAGGTATACGTACAGCTGATTCACTTCGTTGTACAGCAGACACTAACACAACACTGTAAAGCAATTACACTCCAATAAAAAAAAATCAGTATGTGTCCCATCACGTGTACATTAACATCCTTCACTGCAAATCCTATTAATGTGACTGGACCCAAAAAGAAAGAAGTATTTCATTATTACTAGTCCTGTGTCATTTGAAAGAGAATGTCCCAAGGACAACCGTTAAATGGATTCTCTTTTATCATAATCTCTTACTTGCTTAAAAGTATTCAACATTTTAATTTGTTTCATAATTGGATAACTTACTTTTATAAATTTTCCTGGTTTTCCCCTCCTTTTAACATACACACATGCCTTCCCTTTTTCCCAGCACTTAATCATAACATTGGTCACAGGGAGCTCCTTGGACTCCCTGTGTCTAATCTGAATGGCACACAGTACCAGTCATCTCAGAATTGCTTCTAACACATTCCTGGGTTAGGTGCTTTGTTTCTTGGATTTCAGGACTTCCTCTTTTTTTGTTATCTATTTCTCATTTTGCTGGAATACATCTTCAAATAATTTTTTCAAAAAGCATACATGAAAAAAGTAAGTGCACATGAAAAGCAAACCGAATTCTTACATATCTAAAAGTATCTATATTTTGCCCACACTTGCTTAACAGTTTAGCCAGGCTCAGGATTATTTTAAATTCTATTTAAATACAGCTAGCCAAACTATTATTACATTAGCTGAGTTGAACTTCTTAATCAAAATAATTTAATTCAAAATGGCCAATAGTCAAAAGAAAATAGATTAGATATGTTTTAGAGACAATCTTATCTAGCTTGCTAATGCAACAAGGTACCATGTTGTTTAACCATGTTGAAGAAACATTAACTATTAAGAAAATCTGTAATTAATTAAGCACCACATCCCATACCCCTTCACTCCATCCTCCCAGGATTACTGCTCTCTTAGTTTAACACAGTTTTCAATACCCCTCTAGCCGCATCTTCCCCCAGCACCCCTACTGACCTGTGAGAAAGCCTGGAGACCTTTACAGGATCCAGCTCACCCTCACCCGCACACTCTCACTCTCTCACTCAGTGGACCTGGCAAAGGCTGTAGCTTCTGTCTATAAAACTCTCTTCTCCCAGCTCCCTGTGTCTGCTCAAACCCTACTCACCCAAAAGCATCAGCTCGTAACAGCCTGCCCAGCATGCCTCCCTGACCTTGGTCATGCACACCCCCTGCCCCCCGCCATGTACTCTACAGTACCCTACACCCCCCGCCTTGCTATTTAGTGACTGTTTGCTTGCTTCCCCCACTAGACCAATGGTCTCCAAACTTTTGACTAAGCAGCCTTTTTTTAAAAAAAAAAAATCAGAAAAAAGTTCTGAGCATGCAACTCCAATAATATTTATTTTAAAATATTGTACAGGTACTACCGAACTCAGATATTACATATATTATAAAATATGCACCAAATCTGACAAGTCTCTAGCTCCAGTTATTGGTTTACAGGAAATACAGACAACAAAGAAACATGTTAATTTATACAACGGAGAGTCAATTAATAAAAAATCAGATTGCCAGGAGTTCCACAGGACAATCTGTTTCTTCAAAAAATGAACTCTAAGGGAAAAATAGGGATAGAAGGCAACCATCAGATCAAAGAGAATCACAATCCTTATCAACCAATCTTATTTGGGTACTGATTCCAAAGAGCAGAAGAACAAACTGACTGGGGATACGTGGGTATTTGATGTTAAGAAAGTGTTCTTTTTTTTAGGTATGACAAGGGCATCGTCATTAAAATTTTAAAAAAAGAGTCCTCATCTATAGGGACACATATGAAATAGTTGCAGTAAAATAATACGATGGTTGGGGTTTGCTTCGAGCAGGTCCACGTAAACAGTACCCTCGGTGACCTTGTAAAGGGACGCCTTCATTTTTATCTGACATCACTACCACACACAGGTGGAGGAGCCGGGGTCATGACCTAGGATCTGAACCACGGGGTCTGGCTCCAGAGTGCACGCTCTTAAGCCTCGGCTCTGCCACTTCTCTTCCAAATTAGCCGAGTCTCCGAACGTGGGTCACGTGGGCACAAGCACTAGAGTAAAGCGCGGGGCGCCCACCTGGACAAGCTGCTCCGTCGAGGGGGAGACCTCCATCTCTTTCCGCGTCACCCCAAAGCTGCCTTTCAGGCTCGTGTCCTTGACCTGCTGCTGCAGCAAGGGCACCAAATACCTCAAAGTGAGCAGCACTCCGAGAATCAGAAGGGCGGAGCGTTCCTCCTCCACGGGAACCAGCAAACCTACAAAGGCAGCAACAAGATTCTGTCACATCAGATTCGCTGCTGGGAGACTCGTGGCTTCCTTTGTTCACAGGAAGAGATCCAAAGCAGAACCGTATCATGAGGCTGGCCGGGAGGGAAACAGACGGCACAAACATCACGGTAGCGGCCAAAATCCAGGAGTGGCTCTAAAGGGCAACATTTAAAGCCTCAGCTCAGCGAGGCCCTGCAGTGAGTGAGTTTCACTGCCTCTGAAAGCCACGCAGCTCTTTCACGTCGACTGTCCATCCGCGTGCTCCCGGCAGCACCTGCCAGCACGGATTTCCACAGTTGCCCCCAGTAGAGGAGAAGCCTTCACCGGGCCTACACCCCTCCAGAGAGGACCCTCACAGGGACCTGGGCCTCAGTTTCCGGCCGCGGGGACTCCCTGCACTCGGGGTCTCCGCAGAGGTGGTGCGGTGTGCTGCCAGAGGGCCAGGCCGGGAAGGCTCCCGCCCACCGCCCCGCCAGCTGTCCGAGGGCCCGGCCGCATCCGCACTGCTGCACCGAGGGGGAGGAGCCTTCTCGGAACCCTCACCCAGACCCACGGGGGCTCGTTCACATTTACCAGCCGGCCAGGGCTAAAGGGCCCGGTCCAGAAGCCGAGGGGCTGCCTGATTTGAAAGAATTTCACAGGCCTGTCTCAAGTAAACCCTAGTGACCACCCCCCACGGGGAGACTCACTAACAGGCCTGCGCCTTACCTAAGAGCACACTGAGCAGCCAGCTGTAAAAGTACTGCGTCCTCCTGGAGTGCTGGCAGATGCTCACCGCCGAGCCAGCCGCTGTCCGCCGCACGGTAGGAGAGCTGCACTTCAGATTCGCTATGAAAGCCTTCAACAGAACCTGTGGAAGCAAAGTCCAAGCAGACAGAAGACGAAGCTCCTGTGAAACTCATCATGGGCTCCCCTGGTGCAGTGGTTAAGAATCCGCCTGCCAATGCAGGGGACACGGGTTCGAGCCCCGGTCCGGAAAAATCCCACGTGCCGCGGAGCAACTAAGCCCATGCACCACAACTACTGAGCCTGCGCTCTAGAGCCAATGAGCCACAACTACTGAGCCTGTGAGCCACAACTACTGAAGCCTGCGTGCCTAAAGCCCGTGCTCCATAACAAGAGAAGCCACTGCAATGAGAAGCCCGCACACCGCAACAAAGAGTAGGCCCTGCTCGCTGCAACTAGAGAAAGCCCGCACGCAGCAACAAAGACCCAACACAGCCAAAGATAAATAAAATAAAATAAATTTATTTTTTAAAAAAAAAGAAAAAGAAACCACCATGTATTTCAAAAAGCATAACTTGCTCCAAATTCTTGCAGAGAATAAAGTACTAACAATTTGAGACCTTCCTAGAACTGAAAGGAAGCACACCAAATCTGGGATATTTCAGAGCAGTTTGCAAATATGTAGTCGATTTATTTCCTTATAAACTGAGTAGGGACTTGCTCAGCATCTACGTCCCTACACGAGAGTGAAAGCCTTCACTTCTAGAAAAGGTGTCCCCACAAGAGTTGGGGCCACAGTCAGTGAATAACACTATGTAAAATAAATGCAGGGCTTCCCTGGTGGCGCAGTGGTTGAGAGTCCGCCTGCCGATGCAGGGGACACGGGTTCATGCCCCGGTCCGGGACAGGAGAATCCCACATGCCGCGGGGCAGCTGGGCCCGTGAGCCATGGCCGCTGAGCCTGTGATCCGCAACGGGAGAGGCCACAACAGCGAGAGGCCCGCGTACCGCAAAAAAAAAAAAAAAAAACACACACAGTAAATAATGAAGTCCAGGAGAAAAGTGCTAGCCAATCACAGCAAGGTCCCAGCCTAAACAACGGCTTGTAAATGTGCTGCTAATGCCACCAAGAGACAGTCCCAGGTCTGGAAAACGTATGCAGCGTAACTGAGCTGAGACCACACACTCCTCACAGCTATCGTCCTAAGAAACCAGAGAGTAAGACTTGTTACCGTGCCTCCAAGAAAACCCAAAGGAGGGGTGCTATAATTCTAGGGGTGCTATATTGCTAACGATGACCGTTTAAGTCTTCACAAAAATATCCAAAGAATGAAAGGGGGTGACCATCCAGCTGCAGGAGTTTGGTGACTATGTTACTTAAGAACGTCTACTTCCTATCATTCTAAGCTATGCTCTGAGCAATGATTTGGCCCAGCTACTGCTGGGCGTGTACGGAGCCTCGCTGGGCAAGTCAGGGACACCACTGGGGCCCTACCGGGGAGTCTAACCATCGGCAAAGGAGCAGCCAATTAACAGCCTGGCATCTGACTTAAACAAGCTTCTCCCTAACTGCGTGTTGGCATAAACTGGTTCTTAGAGGCTCATCAACGCTCAGTGAATTCACAGATTAGACCTCTGGAACCAGAGAGGTGGAGGACCAGACCCCCAGCCACAGGACACCCCTAGTGGATTGTGGCCTCCAGTTTCTCCCCAGAGACAATACCCGGAGAAACCAGTCAACTTATCTCTGACAAACTTTTTTAGCTTCAAGGAAAGATACATTTTAAAGAACTCCTTTGAGTGAGAACACACACACACACACACACATCACTGAAACGGTAAATAAAGAATCATCCTATATTAGTCCAAACTTCTAAGCAGAATGAAAGCTAAATATTACTATGAAGAGTCAGCCCATGGTGAACTTAAAGTTTGGAATAATAGTAAAATGGAACGAGAGCTCGAGGGCGATTCCTTGGGTCTAAGTCCCACAATCCCGAGAATGCCCTGTAGCAGACTGCTGGCCAGAGGTTACCTAGACCATCCTTAAAAGCTCTTCTCATAAGCGGAGGAAGTGCGCTAGACTACAGGGCAGATAGCTCCACTTCTCTAAACGTAGGCAGGACATATATTTAAGAGTACTTCATTCCACTTCAGGGTCAGAGGACTTAGGGAGTGGAAATGGAAATCAAACCAAACTGTGACTCCAGAACACACTCAGCAGACGGCTAAACTTAAAATGACCAAAATTCCAATTCTGCGAGGCCAGGGAGCTGCTGGAATTCGCACACACCGCTCATGAGGCGTCAGCTCGTGCAGCCACTGAGAAAAGCTGCTTGGAGGCATCTACCGAAGGTGGCATATACACACCCCACAATCTCCGTTTCTAGCTATCACAACCTGTGCTCCAAGAGACACGTACAAGGACAGGCACATCAGCAACGCTTGCGACAGCCAATACTACCAACGACCCAAGGTCCAGCTGCAGTAAAATGATGAGCTGGGGCACATCCATCCAAGGGAGCGCTACACGGCTCCGGAAAACCGCAGGATCTAGTGACACACGCGGTGACATGGGAGAATCTCACGAGCTTAGTGCTGAGCAAAAGAAACCAGACGAAAGGAATACATACTGCATGGTCCTACATATTTACATTTTAAAAACAGACCCTCTGGCATTAGAAGCCAGGTCAGTGATCAGCCCTGTGGAGGAAGGAGGGAGTAGTGACAGGGAGAGGGGGCGGAGGCTCCCGGGTGCTGGTAATACTCCATATGTCCAGACCTAGGCAGCGGCCGTGAGGGCAGATTCGCTTTGTGGCCACTCATCAAGCAGTACATGTATGATTTACACGCTTCTTGTATGTACATTATACACCAGTCAAATAAAAGGCTCGGGAGTCTCAATATTTAACAGGCAACCCTGAGAATAACACCGCAGGGCTCCTGTTAGGAAACTTCTGATCAAACATGCTGTACTGGACACGTGAACCTCTACTTCCCAGACACCCCACCAGAATCACATGTACAAGGTTTAAAAAGCTTAAACTTACAAGGACAAAAAGAACAGAACAGGGACAAGGGCAGACTAGAGGCATTAGCAAATTTCTGGAAGCTAGAAAGTAAACAAGTGGTAATGGACTGATTTGCAGCTCTCAGGCAGAAGTTCCCACGCAAGCCTTTTTGGGAGCTGGGGAGAACGACTGAAAGCCACCAACCAAAGGCAAGCTCACTCAAGCCACAGAAATCCAAGAAAAGCTCAGGCTTAGGAGTACCAGAGACATCTGAAAGTGGCGTGGATGTGGGGACGAAACAGCTGCTCATCTAACAGCTCCTTGGGGAAACTGCCAAGCCCCTCTCCCACCCAGGCAGCCCAGGATGTGGTCTTCACTTCCCCGTCTCCCGCAGAGACAGGGAATCCCCAGAGATGCTGCCACAGCTGAGGACAGGCACGAGGCACAGACAGAAAACAGAAATTAAGAAGAAGTCTGCATTCTCACCAGTGAGACTGTTAGCACCCTTCCATCCAAGGGTCCCAGGACAAATGCAGCTGGGCTGATGCCTCCAAGCAGGAGAATGAGGGATTTTTCTTTAGAGATATTGACTGGCCCAAGAGGAAAAGACTTACTGACACTGACATTTAAAGACTTACAGTGGAAAAGCAGGTTCACTACCCATTACCTGAGGAAGTCACCAGGGGACAAAGCTTGCCACACACTTGCTTCCAATAAGCTTTTTAGGGGCTTACTCAAATCTATGCGGACAACTGCTGACATAAAAGAGAAAGACAGGAAATAGAACAGAGGAAGTGTGAAGAAACACACAACATGGAGGTCAAAGGAAGTTGTCAAGAAACTATAATCAGTATCCTCAGAAAGATAAGACAGTGTATTCATGAAACAAGAAGAGGGTGCCAGAAAACATGACCATTCTGAACACGAGAAAGCTCTTAGAAATTAATACCACAGCAGGAACAAATTCCAGAGAAGAGTCTGAGGTGGACATCTCCTAGAAAAGTACAGAAAACAGACATGGAAAATAGAAACAAAAGAGTACAAATGCGCATCAGTCCAGGACCAACAGCTAACTAACAAATTTCAGAAAGACAGCACAGAGAAAATAAAGGGGGGAAATTGTCAGGGAAGTATAAGGACAACTCCCAGAACTGAAGGCTAGAGCGTTCCAAATTAAAAGGTCTATCAAGCACCCAGCACTGCCCCCTACACAAAACAGCAAAAACCTTCTAGAGAAGGACACATTCAGAGGCTAAGAGATCAGGTCATTCGACTTCTCGGATGCCCCGCTGGAGACTATGAGACAAAGGGGCAAAGCCTGTACATTCCTAAGGGAAGACGATTTCCACCCCAGAACTCTACGCCCAGCCAAGCGTGAGGGAGAAATCAAGGCATTTTCACTAATGCAGAATCTCAAACGATTTACTTGCCAGTCAGCCTTTCTCAGGAAGCCCCCTCTCCAGGAGTAAGCCTACAGAGACAAAGACATGGCAGGCAGGAATCAGGCATCGGACAGGGGAGCCGAGACATGACCGTGCGACAGACCTAAGGGGCACCCTGACCAGGCTGGAGCAGCAGCTGCAGAGCCCAGGACGACCCCAGTGGAGGAAACGGGTCCAGGAAACTACCCATCATGTGCACAGCTGAACTGAGACACACAGCGCTGGTGGGAGGTGTGAGAAGACGGAAATTGCCAAGGAATAATAAGCAAATGAAAAAGAGGCAATTACTGACTCCAGAAATACCAAGGAGTTATACACAGAAACATAACCACGGCACAGAACATAACTAGCTGTGACTATTTACTTAGGCATAATAATGTACACACTGAATACTGATATAACTGTAGTAAAAAGAGGGAAGAAGGGTTAGAGTTGAATTCATCTTTTCCATTGTAAAAAATAAAAAAATGCAAAACCAGCAGTATAAGCAAGTTATTTAGAAATGTGGAGGGAAATACCAAGAAAAACACTAACACAGGACTGACCCACTAAAAGGATGAAGTCAAGAATCTGTAATCCTCAGACCATGTGACAGGGTCATGATTTCTGGACATTATAGACAAAACACTAAAGAGGGTTTGAAGGTTGCTGGTTGGGGCAAAAACAAACAGGAAGTGGTTCCCAACGGCCGCGGGGCACTCGTACGCACAAGGCATCATCGGTGAGCTTTCTCCTGCCTGCAGTCCAGGGACAGTGGCCCTTCTTCAGCCAGGCTAAGCAGTCAATCTTATACCCCGAAACCAGTCTGCTCTGGCAAAATGCCTTTTGATTTTGCATCTATAAACCATCTCCCTATTCCTCTTTTCACCCCACAGTAAGAAAGCAGAAGTGGAAAGAAACTCTCAGTGTGCCTCCAAAGAGCTCAAAAAGGTTTTAATCTAAATTATGAAGCACAGCCTAACTCGAGAAGTACTCTCAAATGCCTGCCTGTGCAAAAGCCCAACTCCCACGCTTGTGACTCGAGGCAGCAATCATACCTTAATTTCATTGTCGTTTGCAAAATTGCCAAAAGAAGCCATAATCTTAGGGACAGCTGCAGCCAAGGTCTCCTGGACAGACTCCTCGGGTCTCTTGCTGGTGCGCGTCAGGCAAGGCAAAAGGTTTACCAAGTAAGGCCTGCACATGTGAGAGGGACACTAATTACTCTTCCAGGGCCTACCTTAATGAGAAACATAAGCGATTAGTTCAGCGTCTGTTAGGGAAAAACCAGTTTTTACGTGCAAAAGAGTCCTTCCTGGAAGGTAAACAAATCTCTGCTAGAAGACTAAAGGCAGATGAAGCCCAAATGCTGGGAGGCTCTCATCCTTCGTTTCTCCTCTAGTCACACACATGACTCTCAAAAGCTTGTTTTAAAAATTCTTTGCAATAAATTATAATAGTTATTAAAATAACCAGATTTTAAATGAGAAAATCACAGATAATATAAGAAAACACCATTTAAAAAATAAATTAAGAAATAAGAATAAAGCTTTCTTGAAAAGGGAGCATTACAAAATTTTTTCTAAGCATTGACCTGAATAAGGCCTTAGAGAGAAGCCTGGCCCTCTACAGAGAAGTAGCAAACCACGCAGGACTGGAGAGCAGCAGTCACAGGACAGATAAGCCGAAGCCACAGGACGAGCACCTGGTGGCGACGGCGGCATCCTCTAGTGGCAGAGACGGGCAGCAAGCAGATGTACCCCTGGGACTGTACAGGGAGGGAGGCGGGCCCTTCTAAGATGACCCAAGGGAAAACAAACCAGACATCAGAAGGAAGACATGCCCAACTTTTCAAAGAAGTCAGGCCAATGAGTCAACGGAGTGTCTGAGGTGACGGGGGCCACTGGGGGCCAGATCTCCCTGGGCCTTGGTAAGGAGTCTGGATTTATCTGAACAGCTCTGGGAAATGAGTAAAGAGTTTAAGTAAAGGAATGACATGACCCAATCATAGTTTTTTAAGGTCACTTTGGCTTCTATGTGGAGAACTGGGGATGTGTTGCTTCAGAAATATAACAAAGTTTTCAAAACAAGGAGAGTAAAAGAAAAAGGTTATATAAAAAGAAATTTCCTTAGTGACTGTATGTGTGCAATCACGTAAGACTCTTATTACAGTCAGGCTCAGTGGAACAGATCACTGTTTCATATTAAAAGAGGGGGTTTCTGCCACTCCACCAGTTCCTCGGGGACAGAGCCAAGGGCTCCATGGATGTCAGCACGTCTTGCCAGTGAAGGAGAGAAGGAAGGAGTTGAAAACTGTGGCCCTTCTTTTGTTTTTCAATCCATTAAGATACAACTGGTTCAATCAGTCAAAACTTTATTCACAGTTTAACACTCATATTTTTAACCCACATAATAGACAAAGGCATAGTTTTCTATAATCCCTAGAGTAAGCAACAATGAGGTAGTACTCAACCTTCAACCACCTGGCAAGTATCTTTTCAGCAAGTACCACGTGCAGACGCTGTTATCAGTGTTGGGCTGCAGCAGGGACCAGACAGGGATGCCCCCACTGTCCTGGGACGTACATCTCCTACAGCTCTCGGGGGAGGGTGGGATAGAAAACGAACAAGCACGCTGATGAAGTGTGCGACAGTATTCCTGAGAGCCGTTAAGTTTTACGCAGGAAAAGGATCAGGACAACCTGTACTGCAGCTGGAGAGGCAGAGGTGGGCAGCTTCAGACAGAGTGGACAGGGAAGACCTTTAGAGAAATGACATTTGAGCCAAGATGGCAAGAATCCACCGCAGCTGGCCCCCCACCCAAAATAATAATAATAGTAATAACCCAGAGTGTCCACTTTACCTGCATTTCTGAGGCCGAACGAGGTGAGCCAGCTCGGCAAACCTCCACAGGGCAGCGCGCAGGCTCCGAGGAGCGCCGTTCTGAGGGATTTAAGAAGCAGCGTGTTACATTTAAGAGTCGCAGACACGAGTCACCAAGAGGACTTCAAATAAACAAAAGCATTTTTTCATTGCTAATTTCTATTTTTAGAGAAAAGGCCATTTAAATGTGTAACTACTTTTGAAATGTTATGGTCTAATGGGATGCAATTTAAAGATATTTTTTAAAACTACCATCTTAGTTCCCATCCCATCTAATAAATAATGAGGAGCAACCTTTTGAAGAAAAGTAAAACAATAAAGTCTACTTTACCAAACAGCATTTATTTCCTTATCAAATAAGAGATAAAATGTCACATACACTGCTCAATGCAGTGAATCAGCAGCCCTTTTTCAATGATGGAAAACAAAAGCCTACCTTCTTAATTTCCTTATAGAGTTCCAACTGTAACCTCGGAAGATTAGAATCCATCAAAGCCTACAACAAAATACAAGAGATTTGTTCACGGAAGACACATTCTACTAGCAATTCTAAAGAAAGCTAAAAGGCAGCTAAAATTTCAATGTGGGGGCAAAGTAGAATATAATAGCAACTAAACTAAGAACCTATTCTTTAAGAAAGAAGCATATGTATGCAGGAAGTTACCAAACAGACTAGATACAGGTCATTCACTTTAATTTTAAAAATGGAAGGAAAAAATTTAACTTTCATTACAATCAAATACCACACAGTATCAAAATTAAATGGTAGCTAGTTCAAACTCATTCTAAAGCTCTTACATTCAATTAAAGCATATTCTGTTGGACGATCCAACATTAGCAATGCCCTGGAGTCTGCAGGGCCAGCAGGGCGGTGGGTGGACATCCCAGATCAGAGCCCCTAGCTCTGGCGTGGGAATACTCCTCTCCACGCAGAAGCCCAAGTCCTTTCCAAAGGTCTGGTCCACCAGTGATGCACGGGTGCTCCCCAGGGAGCAGCAACGCTCCGAACCTGCTGGAACCATAGGCTCCTCAGAGCCATTTCTTGACCCTTCTGCTCACTTATGGGCCAAACCAAAAAATGGCCACACAGCCAATTTCAACCCAGTAAGAATGGTTGATGGCAACCACCGCCAGTGACACAAAGTCCACGTTGGAGGCGGCTTCTCAAGACAGAAAGGAGAGACTTCTGTGCCCTGCTCTCAGCCATGGGAACCCTCTCTTCCAAAACAGTATTGCCAATGTCTCGTCCACAAGAAGAGCAGAAAGACGTAACCAAGCCTCCATAGGAAATCCCTCCTCCTTTCCTAAGATGTACAGCATGTGATGTCTATAAACCAAGCTGGTCTTAGTAAAACTCACGGAGGTTCAGCAAGCTTGAGAATCAAACCAGGGTCACTTTCTGGGAGGTTCCAAATAATGCCTCAGAAATTTTAAAATCCTAATTCTGCTGTTTCAGTGTGTACTGAAATTCCTTAAATGAGCACACCAAAATGGACAAACATATGTTAAAGCACTACTTTGCCAATAAAACCAGAAGGCATATCAAAGTTCTGTTTTACTTTATAAATGTTTTATAAACTGAGATCAAACCTATTTTATTACAGGAGGAACGTAAACCCCAAGCCCCTGGAACAGCACTGAACGGGCCCTCACAGTCATGGGTGACGGGAAGGTGCCATCTGACCCCTCCCGGCTCCTGACCCCACCTTCACACTGAGGCGAACACACACAGCAGCCAAGTCCAGCCTATCCCGGCCCCCTGTGCCTCACAGGCCGCCCTGGTTCAAGGCCCCCATCGCTCCTCCCCGGGTTACTCAGCCTCTCGCAGGGATTCTGGGTGCACAGTCTTTCTCCACTCCAAGGTAGGCTACACGGCGTCCCCAGGCTACTCTTTCTAAATAAAGCACTCCTCTGACCAGGTTAAAGATCTTCCCGAGCTCTTCCTCTTCATCCTCTACCAAATGAAGTACAAACCCCTTGAATGGATCCTCAACACCTCCCATTCTCTGCTAGCACACACGTTCACCCTCCTAGGTGGGTCTGCAGGGGTTAAGAAGGTCCTGATCTCCTCACTCACCTAACAGCCACCACCTCCAGGAAGCCTCCTCTGCCTCGCCAGACAGAAGTCACATCCACTTCCTGACCGCCACGATGAGTTGCCAGCATGTCTCGGAACTTACACCACGCATTAAGCCATTCCTGCACAAAGCTGCTTCCCCTTCCCCAAGACTGTGAATTATCTGGGGGGCCTGCTGTCCGCTGAAGCACATCCCCAGTGCATTTGCTACACAAGTGAAGAGCAGAGCACGCCCCATTTTCTTGGGTCCTCATCCTAAGCAGATAATGATACTCTGAAAAACAGAAGGCACAAGTCCAGGACCTGACTCCTAAGCGACCATCCATGTGTTCCTCTCTACCCCTGACACCCGGGCCTAACGCCATCCAAGTTCTCCCGAGCCTGTCCTTCCTCTGCCACCGTGAGAGCACATCAGCCAGACCCTGACCCCACCCCCAGCCTGCTGGCCTTGAAGACCTGTGCATCTGAGGAAGCAGACATCAGAGCACAGCCAAAGCCCAGGATGTCCGACTTTAAGCAGAAAGAAGAGGTTCTGAGAGACTGACCTCGTCTTACGCTCAGGGGCACAACATGAGAAGTTGGAACCTCTGCACTGGGAGGCCAGAAACAAGGCAGAGGAAATAGGAAGGCAGTAGGGAGGTGGCCAGGAAGAGAAGCCAGCACCTAGAGCTCTGACCAGGCCATGGCCCAAGCCCCCAAACACACACACCAGGCTAGCTGGACGGCAGTTACAGAAGCAGGTCTCTCTCTGCAGCATGTGCCTCCATGTAAAATGACCACCTTCTTTGTTTGTTTGGGGCCATATTGTCCTCTCTCCCCTCCTCACCTCTTCTTGTCATGACCAAGGCAACCTGTGGTGACTTCTTTAGGTTTCCTGATTCTAAGGATCAGAGTTCAAGAACTGAAATATCAGAAAAAGCCTAGCCTGGTCCTGCCAGTGGGAATTAAAAACAGCAGCAAGGATGTTGAGGCCTAGAGAAAAGCAAGTGTAAGTGAAAAAGTCCACCTCCAAACGTGCTGTGGACCCATCACACCTGAGTGGTACCCACACACTGCCGGGCAGAGAACAAGGTCAAATGGCCGTGGCCACTGCAACACTGCGGGGGCGGGGGGATGGGGGGGGGGGGGGCGCGTGGAGACGTGAAATGCAGGTGGAGGGAGAAGACCAGGCAACTCCCAATGGAGAAGCCAGAATCTTGTGTCTGCAGGGAAGCTGGCACCCGAGCACAGACAGCATGGCCCACAGATCCACACGCCAGAAAGCGGGGAGCAGTGGGGCTCTGGCGTGCCCCTCAGCCTCTCTGGCTAAGGAAGCAGGAATCTCACTGTAAGTGCACCCCTTACCACTCCGAGGCCCAGCAAGAGGCAGGATAACGCTAACCCCTCACACACGTCACTGCACTTGATCCTCACACTCACGCACACCACAAAACCGTGTCCAATTCCCTCTATGGTTAAGGAGACAGGCTCGCAGAATGAAGTACAGCTCCCGAAGCTGCTCAGCGAGTGGGCAGCAGGGGCCAGATTCAAGCGCAGGCCTCCTTCACTCCAGAACCTCCCTGTGCCCCACCTCCTTAAGGCAGGAGTAAAGGGTGACTGTCTTTCCGAGGAAGCTGGACCCATGACAGAAAAATGAAGGACAATTTCTTGGCCAATGTAAAGTGTGACCACTCTCCAGAGAAAGCCCTTGGGGAGACTCCAAAGAACAGTTTTGGTTTTCAAGATCCTAATAAGGAGGGAAATATTCAACTAGCCTATGTTAGGCTGGAGTTCTTGGCTCATCTGGCCAAGTAAGTATTACTAGGAAGAGAGCCTTCAAGGAAAATGAAAAGATGTGGCCTTATCTAAATTCCATGGGTGGAACTCCAAACAGTAAGGGAAAAATCAGGAAAAACTGGGAAGATCCAATAAGCAGGGCTTCCCTGCAGAGAAGGGAACAAGATACATTTTCTCCTTAACCATTATCAAGAAATCGTTTTTGGAGAAAGCATCAAGAACTATGCCAGTGAACCTTCCTCAGCACCGGTTAGCCTATGGTGGGAACAATATATAAGCTTAGACACAAAATTCAAAAGGCTCATTCACACACTCAAAGGTGACCTGGAAGAAGGTGCCCAGGGTGGTCGAGGATACAAACTAGGAGAATGGCAGAATGAGAAAAACAAGGATTGTTTTCCAACACCGTAAGAATTATGGAAGAAAGACTTTATCTTCAATGGCAGCAGAAAACAAAAAAAGGGAAAAGTGGATCAAAGCTACAGTGGTCTTGGGTACTAACTCTGCACCGGGAAGCAGTAAGCGAAGAGGACAGGTGTCCCCCGCCCACTCCTTACCTCACCTACCACCCAGGTAGCTCTGGCTTTCTGGCTTCATCAACCTTTTCTGGGAACTCCTGTCTCTCCAGTCACGTCACACTAACTCCAGCACAGCTACCAGAGAAGGCACGTCTTTACCTGCAAACAGTACTGCCTGACCCAGGTCTTAGGAGACGAAGACACCAAAAGCGGATCCCACTCCCTGTCCCCCTGCCTTTCAAGGCCTCACGGTTTCTCAACAAAGTGATGCTTTCCCCAAGAGCACCCGGTGGCCCCCATCAGCGCCCACCCCTGACCTATGCCCTGCGCAGGCACGAGGGTAAACCCACTCCCTCTGATGGGGCAGGTGCAGCCGGCACGCTCCAAACCAGCGTGGAGAGCCTCCAAACCACACACCATAAATGGAAACAGTGCAGACGTCCTAAGGGACTTTGCTACTCAAAACAAAAGGACCCTAAGTCGTGGTTTCTTCCCTTAGCTACAACGGTCACAGCTCGTAGAACACCGTCCACAGGGCTCTTACTTTTATGACTTTGTTGAGGCACTCGTCAGCCACCATCCTGACATCTGACTCTGCGTCATCACTGCACAGCAGAAAAAGTTCCATAGCAATGCCCAGAAGTTTCTGAAATTCTGGAGAATTTCTAAGTAAAAAAAGAAGAGAGACTGTCACGGCCAAAAGGAACCTCAGAAGACATGACGACGAAACATAGTGCAGTTTCTGGTATCCTATGTGGGATTCTGGAACAGAAAATGGACATTACATAAAAATTAAGGCTAACAGTATACCAGTATTGAGTCATTAATTGTGAAAATTGCACCACAGTAATGTAAGATGCTAATAATTTGGGTAACTGCATGTGGAGTTTATGGGAACACTCTATATTATCTTTGTAATTGTTCTGTAAATCTAAAACTATTCTAAAATTTAAGAATTACTTATAAATAGAAGTGTACTTGCAAGACAATCTTATTTTGTTTGAGTTTTAGACAAAAAATCCTAAAAAGACACTGTCTTTGTATGTACTTTAACTCAATTAAAAAAAAGAAAAAAAGACACGGCTTCAGATACTTAAATCTCAGATAGCCATCTGCCCTCTGCCAACAAGTTACTTCTACTCTTACAATATTCTCAGAACCTAGAACATCAATATACCAATATAACTCCTTTACTCCTTTTCCAACTGCTTTCAATATGTTCCAAACTCAACATAATCATGGTCAGGCTGTGTTTTTGTGGCTCCATCAGTCTCAAGAACTGGAATCTAGGCGATGCTTGTAAATGATTTTTAAAAGTTTCAACTGAGAGAGCCTGTCAGGCAGTTGTGATCCAATTGGCTAAACACAGCCAAGAGAGAAAGACCCATGGCCATGTGCATGAAACTGACTTCACAGCACAGTGAGGGATGGGCCAGCAGTAATACAGCCCCTGGACAAAGCTGCTATTCTTGAAACATCTCAGTCTAGATTCCTCTGAAATAAAGGGCCTCCTCCCCACTCTCTCTCTACCTCACAATTCCTACCAAGAGTCAGAAGAGCCAGGAGCCTAAGAGAAAGCAAAGAACCACATTAGCAGTGATCAACAAACAAGTACGAGCAAGAAAAAAAATGTGCCCCTCAGCAATATTTCAGACCTCATCTCTGTGGAATATTCCTGTGAATAAAGAGGAAAGGTCCCTGGGATGCTGCCACAGCATCCAGGCGCTGCTCAAAGTGGTGCTACGGAAATACAATGTGAGCTACAAGTGCAATTTTGTACTTCCTAATAGACACAAAAATAAAGAGAAACAGGTAAAATTAATCTTAATAATATATTTCATTTAACCCAATATATCCAAAACATTATTTTAACACGTAATCAATACGAAAAAATTACTGGGATATATAACAATCTTTTTTACAGCACATCCCAATTCAAACACAAAATTTTCATCAGAAGTATTTTATTTGTATAGAGACTCCATAAAATTCACAGTTGAAAAAGTAGGTTTACTTAAATAAAACCTGGAGATCTAATGCACAGCTTAGTGATTATAGTCAACAATACTGTATTTTAAACTTCAAAGTTACTAAGAGACTAGATCTTAACTGTTCTCAACACAAAAAAAGGAATGATAATGATGTGACATGATAAAGGTGTTAGCTAACACTACGGCCGTCATAGTGCATTATACAAATGTATCAAACCAACACGTGCACCTCAAACTCAGTGTCATATGCCAATTATATCTCAATTTTTAAAAAAGAAAAAAGTAGGTTTATATACCATTTCTAACCATGCTTAAAAGGTCTCCAATAACTAATCAAATATTGATTTTTAGATTTTAATTTAATAAAATAGATATAGGGCTAATTAGGTTATCTATTTCTCTTTGAGAAAGCTTTAGAAGTTCATCTTTCAAGAAACTGTCCATTTCATCTAAGTTACTGAAGTTCATAATATTCCTTTACTATCCTTTTAATATTGATACAACCTATATCGATAGTTTGAAGGGGCTAGAGGCGCCGACCCTCCACAAAGTCAAAAACCCAAGTATAAATTATCTGCAGGTTGGAAACCACAGATTCAACCAACCGCGCGTTGTGTAGTACTGCAGCATTTTTTGAAAAAAATCTGCATATAAGTGGACCCATGCAGTTCAAAACCATGTAGTTCCAAGGTCAACTGCATTTCCATTTCTGCTCTTGCACCCTTTGTGCTATGGCTGTCATATATTTCACTCCTGCGTGTAAACCCCAAAATACATCGTTATTATTTTTGCTGTAATCAATCAAGTATATTTTTGAAAGATTAAAAGTAAGAGGGAAAGTCTTATATATACCCACTATAGTTACCATTTCCATTGCTCTCCAATCCTTTATGTAGATCCAGACTTCTATCTGGTACCATCTTCCTTCTACCTGAAACACTTTCTTTAGTATTTCTTATAGTAGTTGCCTGCTGGACATAGATGATTCCAGCTTTTGCAAGTCTTTCACCTTTGTCTTTGAGAAAGAAGTTTCTACAGGGTATAGAATTCTAGGGTTTTTTCCATTTCAGTACTTCACAGATGATGTTGCACGGACTTCTGGCACTTTTTTTTTCCAGTGAGAAATCCACTGTCACTCTTACCTTGGTTCACTTTAGGTCTTTTTCATGTCTTATCTCTACTTAACATATTCAATCTTGTCTCCAGCTTCTTGAACTAGAAGAACAGTTGCAGTTACTGTTTTTTTTTTTTTTTTTTTTTTTTTTTTTTTTTTTTTTTTTGTGGTACGCGGGCCTCTCACTGTTGCGGCCTCTCCCGTTGCGGAGCACAGGCTCCGGACGCGCAGGCCCAGCGGCCATGGGTCACAGGCCCAGCCGCTCCGCGGCATGTGGGATCCTCCCGGACCGGGGCACGAACCCGCGTCCCCTGCATCGGCAGGCGGTCTCTCAACCACTGTGCCACCAGGGAAGCCCTGCAGTTACTGTTTTAACGTTTCTGTGTACAAATTTTACCACCTGTGCAATTTCAGGGTCAGCTTCAATTGATTTTTTCCACTGTCAATCATGCTTTCCTGCTTCTTTGCATTCCTCATAATTTCTGACCAGATGCCAAACCTTGTAACTTTTACCTTGTTGGGTGTTATATACTTTTGAATTCCGATAAATATTCTTGAACTTTGCTCTGGAATGCAATTAAGTTACTTTGAAAGAGTATGATCACCTTGGGTTTTGCTTTTAAGCTTTACTAGGCAGGACTGGAATGACATCTTAGCCTAGGGCTAAGTGAGCCCTGTTGCGAAGGCAAACCCTTCTGAGTAGCCCACCCAACGCCCCAGGAAGGATGGGGTTTTCCACTCTGGCTGGGGGGACCAGGAGCTCTTCCTGTACCTGTCTGAGTTTAGCA
The DNA here is from genome assembly GCF_963924675.1 of Phocoena phocoena. Taxonomy (NCBI): domain Eukaryota; kingdom Metazoa; phylum Chordata; class Mammalia; order Artiodactyla; family Phocoenidae; genus Phocoena; species Phocoena phocoena. The sequence continues at coordinate 137,463,938 of NC_089223.1, forward strand.
CCTGTTCCCTCCAATCCCCTCAGGTGGTTCCACCCCCAGCCCCAGGGCACTGAGGGACCCCTGCAGGTCTTGCTGATGGCTCTGCGCAGCTCCCCCTCTCTGGTATTCTCCCCAATGGGCCCCAGCCACCCTGCCTCCTGAGGCCATCAGCTCTGTCTCCCCATCTCAGCAGCTACTGGGCTCTGCCTGGGTTTCCCCTCCTCACATCCTGGCTGGGAAACTCCCTCCAGGCAGTAACCTGGGGAAGTCATAATGCTCATCGCAGTAGTTTTCCATTTTTCCAGAACTGCCTGATGCCCGGTGCCTTGAAAACCATTGTTACATATATTTTATCCACTATCAATTGCTTTAGGCAGGAAGGTAGATCCTGTCCTTGTCACTCAGCCAGAAGCAAAAATCTTTCATGATTTTTTAAATTTAGTTTTTAACATATTACTAATATCTTTTCTGGTCACAAATATAAATATCTATAAATCACCTTTTATAAAGTTAGCTAATATTCCTTTCTATAAATGTATCTTAATTCTTCAATTCTGTGGGTCAGTCATTACGATTATTTTTAATTTTCTAATGGGATGAATAGCACTGCACATCATCGTACACTTTCCTCAGGATGAACTCCTGAGGTGAAACAGTTAAGTCAAACAGGTAGTGTTTGCCAAACTGCCTTTTAAAAAAGCTGTATCACCTCTGAAAAACCCCTGAATATTTTTTAGTGTTTGGCACTCTGACAGGTGAAACTGTTCTTATTCGTGTTTTAGTCTCATCCCACTGACCACCAGGGAGTGTGAGCATCGCCTCCACAGGAAGCACAAAGTAAGTGTCAGCCATATGCTCACAGGCCCCACCTCATGTCTTCTTTTCCAAAAGGCCTATTCATAGCCTTTGCCTATTTTCCTATTAGGATGATAGTCTTTTTCTTCATGATTTATAATTGCTCTTTATAGAAGCTATTAAACCTTTGATATATATGCTGTCAATACTTTCCCCAAGTTGCATTTATGTAATTTCCAGTTTAAAGTGGATTTTGACATACTGAACTATATTCCAGATAAAACATTTTTTTCCTTTATATTGCTAGCATTCCACAGCCTGGGATTCAATGTTCTTTTTATAGTAATGATTTCACTTTTTTGTGTTTAGGTAATTAATCTGGCATTTATGTTTGTTTGCAATATGAAGAAGAAACATAATACCCCCCTTAAATAGTCAAGTGGTTCATCATTTCCATACTAAAACAAGATGCTATATTTATCATAAATTCATACACACAGATACACACATACACTTTCCCACTTTCTATTCTATACTTTCTTTAATGTCTAACAGCTATTTTAATTTCATGTACACCAGGTATCACCATATTACTGATGGTTTCAGATTTTCTTTGCAACAGTGATGTATTTATTCTTGCAGATGAACAAGTTCAAAAACATCTCTACTAGAATTTTGATCAAGATCATTTTAAATTTATGGATTAATTTAGAGAAAATTTAACTGTATGATAAAGAAATCTTCCCATGTAGAAAGGCAAGTAGTAATCTGTACCTTTCAGGAAAGTCAACAGCCGTCCTTATGTAGTTTCTGCACGTCTCTTGTCAATTCCTTGAAATTTAATATGTTGGTGCTACTATGAATTGGATCTTGAACCATTACATTTTCTAACTGATTTATGCTAATATTGGGGAAATCTATAGATTCCTGTATACTTATTTTTACCCAACCACTTTATCAAGGTACACTTGCTTAGATGAGGGTTCCTAAGTATTCCCAAGAGGATACGTGTAAAAAACAAATCCCCACACTCCACCTGAACAGAAAATGTAAGTGTGCTGGGGAAAGAGGGCAGTGAGGTATCTTCGTTACTATATTTTTTACAAATCTTCCGGATGATTTTGATGTTCATGTGTATTTAGGAACCAGTAGGACAGACCACCAACTTGAGAGCTTAGGTAGACTAAGAGTCACAATACACAATGAAGACTTCAGAAGCTGCCACGGAAAAACCCCACTGGAGAGGAGGTCAGTGTATCACAGAAGCTGTAAGAACGTACCAGAGGTTAATCACACTCAGGAGAGATAACAGGAAATACCAGCCACCAAGAAGATTTCATAAATCATTACACGCGTATAAAACATCCACTTCAGCTCTACACCACAAAATTCCTAAAAAGTATGGAGAGTATCTTAAAACAAACTTGTTCTTTGATCTGACGGGACCAGCAACAACCTCTCTGGGTCCAAAAAGTATCCTATTCATATGCTGGTGTGTAGAACAGGCAGTATAATGACTGCGAGCATTACTCCATAAACACGTAACAGACATACGAACGTAGAAACTATTACCAGCCACTACTGTGACTTAAGACGGCAAACTGAACCACAAATCAGTCTTAACATATCTCAACATACTTTACTACCAATGTGTGAATCTAAGCCAACATCCCATCAATTCCATTGGGAACTGTCAAGAAACAAACTAAGTACAATGCATGAAGCACTAAGACTGGAAGAGATCTATTTCCTGGGTTCACAAGCTTTCAAAGTGAGGTGTTACTCCCTGAGACCCGGATGCTGGGGGTCAGGTGAGCACAGCAGTGCTACAGCAGCAGCAGGCACCAGGGGCCTGTCGGGCATTTGCCGTCATTTCATACAAAACTAATGACAGTTTGTAGGACAATGTGCATCACGACGGGATGTATTTCTGGCTCTCAGTAGCTAAAGAACACATCTATGTAGCTCTCAACAGTGTTTCACGGGTGTCGCTTCACCCCACAAGAACGCTTATAAATTGGGTTTACATTTCATAGATGAGGCAACAGTGGCTCCAAGAAGTTACACTCATCTAAAACCACCTGGCTTATAAAGAGTGGAAATAGAATTCAAGCTTTTTTCCCCCTCCTTTTATCTTAGTATTGTTTTCTAAGCTATGCTAACAATAGCATGCTAACTTAGAATTTTTATATTTTTATTTTCAGCACATATTCTCATTTGTCACTTCATTTCTTCCCACAATATTTCTACAAATTAGATAGAAACAGAAATCATCCACTGTCCTTCACAAACTGAATGAGTTCAACTAAAATGAAATACGCTATTGTGAAACTGCTTTGAAAGTAGGAAATACAAAAGCAAGGTGCCACTAAAATTAAATGAATCACCAAGTTTCTGTCAGTACTAAAATCAAGATTATTATTCTCAGAGCTTTTTCTAACAGATTATAAAGAGCTCTTTCCAACAGGAGAATAACATGAATGATTTATTCCAAAGGAAAGAAAAGCCAAGAGAGAAGTACTTCACACATGCCCATGTGGGTAACAGAATTCTGAAATCATAAGTAAATCTTGTTTCCTACTCAGCCATTAGAAACAGGCTTAAAATATTTACCATCCACAGCTACTATGAACAATGGTCAGAAAAACCGAGAGTCCAAAGTAAAGAGAATGAGGAGAATTAGCAACGAAGCTACACAGAAGGTGGTGCTAGTTCAGCACAGAGGCACAATCGAGCCAGGGAAGCGGACCTCCAGTCAACGCCCGTGATCCCACTGGTCCCAGAGCCTTAATGAGCAGGCAGCAGCCACGGGGGGAGCACGTGCACTCCCACAGTGTCGGACGAAGGCAAAGTGCTGAAGGAAAGCAAACAAAAGACCACAAGAGTGCATTTATGTCAAACCTAATCTCCCAATTCATCCCACCCCTCACCCGTGTCCACACGTCCGTCGTCTACATCTGCATCTCTATTCCTGCTCTGCAAGTAGGTTCATCTGTGCCATTTTTCTAGATTCCACATATATGCATTAATATACGATATTTGTTTTTCTCTTTCTGACTTACTTCACTCTGTATGACAGACTCTAGGTCCATCCACATCTCTACAAATGACCCAATTTCCTTCCTTTTTATGGCTGAGTAATATTCCATCATATATATATACACCACATCTTCTTTATCCATTCATCTGCCGATGGACATTTAGGCCGTCTCCATGTCCTGGCTATCGTAGATAGTGCTGCAATGAACATAGGGGTACCATGTGTAAAACACATAGCTAGTGGTGGGGCTTCCCTGGTGGGGCAGTGGTTAAGAATCCACCTGCCAATGCAGGGGACACAGGTTCGATCGCTGGTCCAGAGATCCCACATGCCACGGAGCAACTAAGCCCGTGCGCCACAACTACTGAGCCTGCGCTCTAGAGCCCGTGAGCCACAACTACTGAAGCCCACGCACCCTAGAGCCCGTGCTCTGCAACAAGAGAAGCCACCTCAATGAGAAGCCCGTGCATCGCAACGAAGAGTAGCCCCCGCTCGCCACAGCTAGAGAAAGCCCATGAGCAGCAACGAAGACCCAATGCAGCCAAAATAAATAAATAAATAAATTTATTTTTTAAAAAAATAGATAGCTAATGGGAACATGCTATAAAGCACAGGGAGCTCAGCTCAGTGCTCTGTGATGACCTAAATGGGTGGGATGGGGGTGGGGAGGGAGGTCCGAGAGGGAGGGGATATATGTATACATATAGCTGATTCACTTCATTGTACAGCAGGAACTAACACAACATTATAAAGCAATTATACTCCAATTAAAACAAAAAAAGACCACTATAATTGGACAGGCTCTTGTTGTTCCAAATACTGCAATAAGTAAAATGTAAACATGTTCAATTATCATAATGGTTACAATGATACTATGTAAGATTATGGAAACATTACTCATTACAGTGTCTGGACATCTCCCACATATGTAGCCAGAAGTATGGGGAATGGGGTCCTGTAAAGGTTTTAAAACAATTGGGGAGACAAAGAATATTCTAGCCCATTAAGAATGAAAATATAGAAATTTTTAATTTTCACTAGGAAGTTCAAAGTGCAGTTACCTGAGAGACTGTGCCACTATGTTTTCACATATCGTCAGACAATGATTCACACGGTCTTTCTTGGTGGCTGAGAGTTCTTTCTTTCTAAAACGAAAAGAAAAGAGTAAAGGAAGTTTGCATGTGTTGTGTTATCCGCTCCATCTATTTCTACAAGGCATTCATTCATTCAATAGTGCTTCTTGGCTCCTAGAAGTAAACCACCCATTCCTGCTGGGGGCAGGGTGGCTCTGAGGTCAGGGAAGAGGGGATGAGCCTAACCCAGGGTTCCCTACAGGACAGGGCTCCATAGAAAAGTCAAGGGGTGCTACTAACGCACCTGCTTGCTCTACTTTAGAGAGAAGGAGAAACTGCAGAGCAAACAGCGCTCACCCAAGATCACATGGATGGACCGAGTATGCAATTCAATGAAACACAAGGATGTCAATATAATACTCTACATACCAAGCTGCTGCCACTTCTCAAAGTCTTATTTACTGACTACAGTCAGCATACCACACAGACCTCACACTCTTAGGTGTAAAATAACGTTCAGACAAGGGCTAACTGCTTCTATATCCCCAAACGGCTAGAAACAAGCCCCCTGCCCAGATACTTTCTCAAAACCTCCTACTAAGACTTCTCAGCCCAAAAAAAGGAGATAAACAGCCTGGTCAAGAAGATCAGATAAAAGGTGCTTGCTTCCCACCCAAACCTATGACTTGAGATGTCTCTGAGGTAGGCACCACAGAAATAAGGTAGAGGTCAATCCAAAGAGGAAGCCAAAAAATAAATCAGGCTTGATAACTACATCCAAAAAGAATCTGAGTGTTAGCAGGTCACCAGTACATGGTACTAACTAGAAACACCTAAACCAGAAGACTACTAAGTTTTGGAGGTAATTCTAGTACCAAAGAAATTTTAAAACTAACCAACAAACACCTCTGTTTAATCCCTAATGCAACCTCAGTTTCCAGCAAGTACAGCTGAAGGAACAGGCTCTTACAATTATGCAAATCCACAAAAGACACACCCTCCAAAAGGCACTACAGATGTGGCCAGGGAAGAAAATGGACAAGGAAGAGCCCCCAAAGGGGAAAGTCAGGGTCCAAAATGAAGGACAGACAGAGCCTGAACGAGAAGACAAGCCCAAGGCATGCGGAGAGGGGCTTCCCGATGACTGGTCAGTAAGAGTCCATCACCACATGGACTGGTGACGTGTGTCTCCCACTGGTCTCTTTCCTAAAAGAGACCCTTACTGATAAGCTATGTCGCAGAGTGCTAGTCACCCACCAAAACGCCATGCTTCCCTTCTCAGACACACGCCTCCTGGTGAGAAGCTCCACAGCCCAGCTTCCCTGCAGTTGGGGATAGACAGGTGACTTAGTTCTCACAGATGAAATGGGAACAGAAGTAGTAGGTGGAGCTTCTGCCTTGCTGGCTCGCCCTGGGCATCCCCCTTTTAGTTCCCTCCGACTGGAACAAACATTCCTAACACCCAGTTTTTGATTATACAGATAAAGACAACAAGAAGGCTGCAGAGCAACAGGATGGAAGGAGCCTGAGTCCCAAGTGACCACAGGAGGCAGAGGCCCCTCACCACCCACCCTCATGAGTCACTCACTTCAAAAACACTGTGATGGAAACAACCCAAATGTCCCAGTGGATGGATAAATGACACAGCCAAATGACGGAACACTGCTTGGCAGTAAAAAGCAGCAAACCACTGATTCACACAAGGATGAATCTCAATGTATCAGCTTCAAGATACATAAGGATAATTCCATTTATGCCACGTTCTGGAAGACACAAAACCAGGGAAACATAAGGTGATCAGTAATTTCCAGGGGCCTGGCGGAGGAGGGGGGAGTTGACAGCAAAGAGGTACGAGGCAGGGGGAATCTTTAGGAGGTGATGGCACTGTTCTAAATCTTGATTGTGGCAGTAGTTACACAGTTTTATGCAACTGTCAAAATTCACTGATCTGTACATTAAAAAGGGTACATTTTACTATATATATGTATGTGTGTGTGTATAAATAAAAGACCTCAATTTAAAGAAGAAAGCGCTATGAGAATTTAAACGCTCTCTTCTTTGAGCCACCACATTAAAGTCTCTATTACAGCAGCTCAGAGGTTACCTAGTTTAAGACAGCCATCAAGAAAATTAAAGAACACTGACCACTCCAAGCACGTTAGGAAGCAGACTAACTCACTTATCCACTACTCTTTTCCAAAGTGAGAATCTGTCCAAGGCCTTAAGTGAACTGAATTCATACACCCAGTCTCCTAGCTATATAGGTAGTGGCCCCTCCCTGGGGAGCCTCTTACCGTGAGGTCTAAAACGATCCCTAGGGGGACGGTAATCAGAAAAAGGTCGAGAAACACTAAACTGAGTGGACTTCACTACTTAACGATGGTCAGAATAGAAAAGTGATAAATACAAATGTGAGCTTCAAAAAGAACCTTGTCTCCCTCCTCATGTGTGGAATAAACCACAAGAATACAGGTAACAATAAGCAATACAGCTCTCTGCACCTGCCGCCTGATTTCCTTAAGGCCTACTGTGCTGTTCCCCCAAGCCAGAACTTGAGCAAAAGTTTATGAAACTAGCAGAAAGTCAAAGAGAAAATATCAGTCTCACCCACCAAAATAAAAATACATTCTTCTGTTGTCTGTCTGGGTCTAGCTCCTCCTCCGAGCTCCTTGTGCGGAAAGCCTGCCTTATTCACCCAGGACCCTGCCCTAGGCCCGGCCGTCAGCCAGCACCTCCATCACACTCTTTGGTAGTAACTGTTCCTGCAATTTCCTCCCCAGGGATGACAGACCCACTAAGAGCAAGGGCCATATCGTGTCTCTCTCACTGGCACTCAGCACAGCACCTACACTGGAGAAGGTGTTTCAGACAGACAACAAAGGAATGGATAAGTAAGCTTTTGCTGTAGGAGGGTAGGTTACATACACGTTAAAACGGACTCAAAAGTTCTTAAGTCAGTCTTACAAACAGGATTCAGAAGATAAATGATAATTGCTTTAAACTTGAGTTTGCATAACCAAGAGATGGAAAGAAAAGTAGAAACAGCAAAGCTTAAAAAAGAGAGAAACTGTAGGGCAAACCCTCAAGCACTTTGTGGAGTCCGAGCTGCAGCCCTCAGCCCCTCTGGCTGTGACCAAGACATCAATCACGACACGTCTGATGACCCTGACTTTCACGACTTTAACTGCCAGAAAGAGGGCAGCACACGTTCTATCATGGTCAGCTACAAAGAAAGCACATGTTTTAAGTTTCTCTTCCTAACTCATCCACAATCATTTTCCAACAATCCAAACACTTTTGAGGGGGAAAAAAAAAATCTACCGTAGTATATTTAAATTTTCATCTTTCCACACTCAACAGATAGCCCTAAAATCATAAGATTCTTCAGAGAGACAGTCAAGTCTTCAGTGGTTACTAGTCTTGCTATTAAAATTTAAACAATAATTACTAAGTACCTATTTTCGGTGAGGAGCATAAAAACAAACCACCTGACTGCTACCAAAATACTTATCCTGTAAAATCTTCTCTTTTATCACACTGAAGAATACCCACATTTTAAAGCGTGAGGATCAGACTTTACCCTCAGACACCCCAACAAAGAGGCATTAACCAAAAATATCAGAAAATGAAAAAAACAACCCTTCCAACACTACCCACTGAAAGATGTCAGGGCAGCAATGTAGCCCAAAAGTAACAAACACCCCCACCCAGTGCAAACACCAACCCCGCTTAAGCAGGCCCAGTATAGTCTGGCCGCGGGCTACTTTCCTCCGTCAGGAAGCCTGCGAGGGAACTCTGGCCACTGGAAACAGCTCAGTCGTTTTGGTCACGCACCTTCAAACTCAGTTCTCGTACGTGCCATGGTCCCTGCTTCAAATACCTCCTTCCCGTCTTATTTTGTCCAATAAACCAACTTGGAAGGTTAAGAAAACTACAACTATTTCATTCCCCCATGGAATTTAATTAGGCTGATGAACTAAGGTGTCAAACTGACTTGTTCTACGAGACGAGTAAGTATGGAAATTAAGGTGAAAACGGAACCGCCTTGCTCTAGGCAGGAACTGGAAGAGCAGGGTGAGAGCTGGATAAACAAGGTAAGAACATTCCTGATCCTTCAGCTGCTTTTGTAAACGTGCTTATTTTAACTCCACCTTCAAAGTGAAAACAAACCACAGTCAGCCCCCTCTAACTGTGATCTGTACACAAACACGCATTTGTAAGGAGGAGGAACATAAAAATCAAGGACTCTACCGGCATACCACAATCACGTTAAAACGATTATCAAAGAACTAACTCTGAAAATGGGAATTCAAGCCCTCTCATCAAAATTCTTATTTTTAGAACTATGTATGAAAAATTTGATTCCAGGTTGAGGGTGTGCAAGGGAGGACCTTGACCACTCCAGGAACTGAAAACTATCACCTATCTTGCACTTGTCTTGCTATTTGTGGTCACAGGTACTGTCACATACACATTTTCGAGTCGGTGCCTACACACCCCACACGATGAGTAAAACTGAGTGAGGTCTAGAGGCTGCCCCGCCTGCAGGAGCAGGGCAGTAAATGGCCGGGCAGAGATCCAGGTCTTCTGATTCCTCATCAGCTGCTCTTTAACTTTCACCAAGTACTATACTAATGAGAGTGTTCCTAGAAGATTAGGACACTTTTGGATCTTTTTTTTTTTTAAAGAAGGAATGGAACACCAAAGTCATTTTGGAATTATGTTTCATACATAATTTTAAAATAAAAGTACTGCTTAAGGGAATTCCCTGGTGGTCCAATGGTTAGGACTCAACACTTTCACTGCCAAGGGCACAGGTTCAATCCCTGGTCAGGGAACTAAGATCCCACAAGCCTCTCGACACGGCCGCAAAGAAAAAGTACTGTTTGATTAGGGGAAGCAAGGCCTACGATTTCCCCACCACACAGTCTATATCACAGAAGAGGGCTGTGAAAGCCTTTCTTACTAGTAATTTAACTGAGTACTGTAACAGTTACTAATAGAAGAAGGTGCAATTCAAAATGAAATCTATGCTAAGTGAAAAAGGTCTGACACAAAAGGCCCCATGTGTATGATTCCGTTCACAAGAAATGTCCAGAACAGGCCAATCCACAGAGACAGAAACAGATTAATGGTTGCCAGGGGCTGGGGGAGGGAAAATGGGGACTGACTGCTAATGGAGAGGGGCTTTCTTTTTGGGGTGATGAAATGTTCCAGAAATTAAGACAGTAGTGATGATTGCAGAACCTTGTGAATATATTACAAACCACTAAGTTGTACATTTTAAAATGGTGAATTTTATGATATGTAAATCATACTCTCAATTTTTAAAAAAATCTGTCTGCAAATCCCAGCAGCTCTTCCTCCCCAGAGGAAGGAATGTGACCACTCCTCGCCACCAGCACTGTTGTTCCCAGCCTGGCACAAGCTGCCAGCACCTCCAGCTTTGATTACTTCAACAGCCTCCCGACTGATGTGATCACTTCAATCAGCTTTGATTACTTTAATAGCCTCTTTCATTCCTGCTCCCTGTCCACCAGGGTGGCCTTCTTTGTTAATTAAAGTTTTTAATGAGGGGGACTTCCCTGGTGGTCCAGTGGGTAAGACTCCACACTCCCAATGCAGGGGGCCCAGGTTCGATCACTGGTCAGGGAACCAGATCCCGAATGCGTGCCACAACTATGAAGCCTGCATGCCGCAACTAAAGATCTCACAGGCTGCGACTAAGATCTGGCACAGCCAAAAATAAATAAATAAATTTTTAAAAAGCTTTCTTAAAAAAAAGTTTTTAATGAGGTAATTGTAGAGTCACATGTAACTGCAAGAAATATCAATAGAAGAAATCCAGTGCGTACGTCACTCAGTTTCCCCCAATGCTAACATTCCGCAAAAACAGTCTCAGCCAGAACAGTGATACAATCCACTGATCTTTAGATTTTTCCAGTTTTACTTTTACTCATCTGTGCGGATGTGCGCATTTAGTTCTACACAACGTCATCAGATGTGTACCCACCACCACGGTCAAGATGTGGAACACTTCCATCACCATGAGGATCCCTTGAGCTGCCCTTTGAGAACCACACCCACCTCCCTTGGCCCTCCACTCTGTACCTCCACCCACCTCTCACCGGGCAGCCACTCATCTATTCTTCACTCCTAGAACTATGTCATTTCAAAAGTGTTACATAAGTAGAATCAGCCCGTATGTAACCTTTGGGGACTGGCGGTTAGCATAATTTCCTCAAGATTCATCTTCGTTGTTGCACGTATTATCAGGAGTTTGTTCCTTTTTATTGCTGAGTAGTTTAACCATTCACCTGTTGAAGGACATCTAAGCTGATTCTAGTTTTTGGCTATTATGAATAAAGTTGCTACAAACATTTGTGTACAGGTTTTTATGTGAACAGAAGTTTTCACTTCTCCGGGATAAACACCCAAGAGTGCAACTGCCGGGTCATGTAGTAACTGTATGTTCAGTTCTACAAGACGCTGCTTGCTTTCCAGAGTTGCTGTCCATTTTATAGTCCCACCAGTGACGACTAAGTGACCCAGTTTCTTCCAAGCCAGCATCTGGTGTTGGCTTAGCATCATAAGCTATATCACTTGTTTGACTACACAAGTAAGCATCTGGTCAGAGGAAAATCCAAAGTCCTTATATTGGGGTACAGGCCTCATCTCCTCTTTCTGGCCTCCTTACTACTCCTGCAACATGGAAAGCACTCCCGCTCATCTGATCCCTCTACCTCAACCTCACCTCCTCCAGATACCCGCCCCCCTCCCCCTGCTCCAGCATCACCTTCTCAGTGCACTTTGCACCTTATAAACACCGCCACAAAGCTCCTCTCCCCCTTATTCTGTTTTGTCTTTCTCCATAGTCTTTAACACCACTGGCCTTGTTCACTGCTGTAACCCAAGGGCCTAGAACAGGCCCTGGCACACAACAGGCACCCAGCTGAAAGGAATCCTTCCAGGTCATCTAGTCCAGTCCCCACTTAAGTGCCCATTCCCAGTAGCTGGGAGCTCTTAATGCCACGACGGCTTACTTGTCAGTGTTACACCGTAATTTACAGCTACACAAATGCTCCATGGCCCTAGGACAGAGAAATGATACTGCCTCAGCTACACCTGGACAGATGTAAGCAACATAAGTCTTCCCTCCCAAATGCTGATGGAATTTTATATATTATTTCATATTATATTATATTATATGATATCAACAGAAAAGTAGGTCCTGATCATCTACAGTGGAGCTTCTCAAGCTTTAATGTGCACATAAATTGCTCACAAACCTGGTTAAAATGCAGACTCTTGATTCAGTAGGTCTAAGGTAGGGCAGAGATTCTGTACTTCTTATAAGCTCCCAAGTGATACCAAATTGCTGGCCCTGAGACCACACTCTGAGCAGCAAGGATCTATGGCATATCTCGTCTCTAACACATATTCTAGCACCCAAACTGATTCAAGCTAACACAACATTAAACAGTATCTTATACTGTGTTAATTTTTCCTTCTTGCTGTCTGAATAAGACTTCCATTCCAAGGTAGTTTACTGAGTGATTGGCTCACTTGCAGGGACCAGAGGTAATGGGGGTGGGGCCTCTGAAGGAGGAGAGAATAGGAAAGCCAGGACCCTGTAAGACCTTTGCCTTTACATCTCCATAAGTCCTCTTTTAAAAAGAAATTCTACAGTATTAGATAGCAGTTAATAAGAATGATAGGTACTGCTATGAAACAATGTCTTTGATATACTAAGTGAAATAATATAGTGTGAGCTCATTCATGCAAAAAAAAAAAAAAAAGGACTTGTATATGCATTAAAAAATCAGAGAAAACGGGCTTCCCTGGTGGCGCAGTGGTTGAGAGTCCGCCTGCCGATGCAGGGGACATGGGCTCGTACCCCGGTCTGGGAAGATCCCACATGCCGCGGAGCGGCTCGGCCCGTGAGCCATGGCCGCTGAGCCTGCGCGTCCAGAGCCTGTGCTCCGCAACGGGAGAGGCCACAACAGTGAGAGGCCCGCGAACCGCCAAAAAAAAAAAAAATCAGAGAAAACAAAAGAAACTTAACAATTCTTATTTTTAGGGAATGAGACTAGGACAGCCAGGGAGGAAGACTTTGCTTTCCACCTTCTGTGCTATTTGAAGATGTTGTTACAACGTATATGTGTAATTTTTTTTAAGCTAGTTAACAAAAAGCAACCAAAAAAGAAATGTTTCCCCAAAGTGGTCCTATCATATCTAATCTAGGGGTGGACAAACTACAGCCTACCTGTTTCGGCCAGTCTAAGAAGTGTTTTTACATTTTTAAGCGGTTGACCCCCCCCCAAAAAAAATCAAAGAATAATATTTCATGACGTGAAAACTATACAAATTTCAACGTCCTTAATAAAATGTTATTGGAACAGAGGCTCACATTCACTTACATAGTGCTTCCGGATGCTCCCTTTCTACAATGGCAGAGTTTAATGGTTGCTACAGAGATGTACTATTTACATAAAATGTTTGCCAGTGTTCAAGAATCAGAAGACCTAATATTGTTAAGATGCCAACACTCCCCAAACTGATCTACAGATTCAATGCAATACCCATCAGAGAATTCCAGCTGGCTTCCTCGTAGAAACTGACAATCAGATCTTACAATTCAAATGGAAATGTAAGGGGCCCAGAACAGCCAAAACTATCCTGAAAAGGAATAAAGTTGGAGGACTCACATTTCATGACTTGAAACTGTGATACAAAACTAATGGTAGGGACTTCCTGGTGGCGCAGTGGTTAAGAATCCGCCCGCCAATGCAGGGGACACGGGTTCGAGCCCTGGTCTGGGAAGATCCCACCTGCTGCGGAAAAACTAAGCCCGTGCGCCACAACTACTGAACCTGCGCTCTAGAGCCCGCGAGCCACAACCGCAGAGCCTGTGCTCTAGAGCCCGCGAGCCACAACTACTGAGCCTGTGTGCCACAACTACTGAAACCCGTGCACCTAGAGCCCGTGCTCTGCAACAAGAGAAGCCACCGCAATGTGAAGCCCTCGCACCGCAACGAAGACCCCAACGCAGCCAAAAATAAATTAATTAATCTTTTTTTAAAATTAAAAAAAAAACTAATGATAATCAAGACTGTATACGGACTTCCCTGGCGGTCCAGCGGTTAGGACTCCGCACTTCCACTGCCATGGGCCCGGGTTCGATCCCTGGTCGGGGAACTAAGATCCCACAAGCCGCCCCACAAGCCGCAGGGCACGGCCAAAAAAAAAAAACTGAAGAGACAACCCAAGAAAGGGAGTATCATTTTACAAATCATGTATCTGATAAGGGTCTAGTATCCAGAATATTATGAAAACTGTTACAATTCAACAAAAAAAGACAACCCAACTTAAAAAATGGGAAAGAATGAGGATGAGGGTTTGCAAGTTAAGTATAAGAAAGAAGCTGGGTCCCTAATCACTGGTGAGCTTCCTCAAGCAGACACTGCTGTCTTATAATAAATTCCTTCCTATTTAAGTTATGGCAGCAGAGTTTTCTGTTACCTGCAGTTGAATATAGCTGATAACACCAACTATGGCGAAATTATATCATGCTTAGCAGACAGAGATGAACAAGTCCTGTTGGTTCTACCTTCCAAATTCAGTCAGTTCCCACCTTGCCGCCGCCAACAACCTGACAGAATTCACCAGCATCTCACATGGGCACGTGGCTCGCTTCCCAGCTGGTCTCCTGCTCCTCACCATGCTGCCTTCACTCAGCTCTCAGCCAGTATTCACTGAAAAATGGAACTCAAATCCTGCCACTCCTCGGACCAAACCCTCCAAAACTTCCCACCTCACGTAGAATAGATGCCACTGTCTTTACTCCACCCTGAAGGGAGGGCCTACTGATCTATCTGGTACAGCACTCTCTCTACCTCTCTGACCTCAGCTCCTACTAAGAGTCTCCCTCTCGCTAATTCAACGGGCCACACTGCCGCCTCACTATTCCTCAATCAGCGGGGTTTGGACCGGCTCCCTCTGTCTGGAACGCCCCTCCACATACCTTTATGGCAATCCCTGACTCTCTTCTGGTCTTTACTCAAAAGACACCATCTCAGTGGCCCTTCCCTGGACACCCTATCTAAAAACGTCAGTACCTTATTAACCCTGACATTTCCTAGACCCCGTTCCCTCCTTTGCTGCTGTTCCTCCTTTGTTTACCACCGTCCAACATACTGTGTATTTTTCTTATGTATCCCGTTTCTGGTCTATGTCCCTCACTAAAATGTAAGCTTCATGAGGGCAGAGCTTTATCTGTTCATGGCTGTAGCCCTGCACCTATTAGGATACTGGCTGGCACACATTAGACATTCAGCAAATAATTAAAATCAGAGAAAAACTAGGAGGGAGTCTGAAGGAGAGTGAGAAAGTGCTAAAGGCCAATGTCAACTGCCTCATAATTGCAGTTAGGACCCTGCCAAGCTCTGGCACTCCCCTGCACGTCAGCCTTGCTGAGACTGTAGCCAGTACCGCCCGGAACCCCTGTATCCCATACGCTGAGCTGGGAGTAGGCACTCAGATCCTTCAGCTGAAGCCCAAGCGTGGCTGGTGACACCATAGTTCCACAGAGAGCAAGGGCCATAAAAATAGAACAGTTACTTTCTAATTGCTTTCGGCCAATCTTACTTTGGGGCATGGATTTTTCAGCTGAAGCATCTGAACAGAAACGCCAAGATCCAAATCTGTAAGCAGTGAGTTCGTTACTCAAAATTAATGAATACTTGCTTTCTCAACAGCAAAGTACATGGAAATGTAACATTTATGCATTTTATTTAAAATAACTATAATTAAGCCCAATGCAGTTGATTTCAGAGCATGCTAAGAACCTTTCAAAGTTACTATTCTGAAGTACTTTTGTTTTTAAAAAATTTAAAATCTATCTTCATATATACAATACATAGATTATATCTGGTAGGATACACAAGGAGGAAGCTTGCCTCTGGGAATGGAGTTAGGTACTCAGGAGAAAGGAACGGGAGAGAGACATTTTAATTACCTTTTTGCAATTTTGGAATTTGTACCATGTTAATGCATTATTTATGCAAAAATGATAGACTAAATTTTAAAAATAAGTCAATCATACATTTCCTTACAATAAAATAATGAAACAAAATGTATCTACTTTGTCAAGCTGGCTTAAGAAGAAAACCTCTTTACACCCATATTTTGAAGAAGATAAGCTAATTCAGGTTCTGTCAAATCAGCATAAGAAACAGAAAGCATATTTTCAGACTGACCAAGTGTTGGAACAAGCAGACAGGGACGGAAGTAAGGCCTTCCTTCCCACCCAGAGCCCTGCTTGGTGCTTCCCGCCTTTATACGAGATCACCCAGGGCATGGACTTCCACGACATCTAACTCCAGGAAAAGCACGACCATAAAAGTCTGGAATGGGTAGTTACGGTTATAAATCACCTGCTGCAGAGAAAAGTCAAATTGTTAAAAAACAAACAAACAAAAACCAACTTTCTTCCCCTGTAAGTATCCAAACAGGTTTTTCACCTTTTAGCAGAAAACTTAATTTGTTTCCAGATTTTATTTTAACAGATAAGCCAAAATTACTCCCCAAATTCTCAGTTTCTAATGAAACCAACCTCAGGACACAGCAAGGATCCTATCAGACGCATAACGAAGAAAACATTACTAAAAACGAATCAGCTTGAAGAAGGTACGCTTCTTAGAGGGGCTGCTTCGTGAAAACTGTCCTCGTTAAATGCCATCCTGTACACACCCAGATCAGAAATAAAATGACCCGAGATGAAAGAAAGGCCCGAACTGCAGCAGAGCACACACCCTGACCTCTGCGGAACACCCAGCACACAAGACTTCAGGGAAAAGTACTCGGTTCTCTTAGACGGTGTCGTTAATGGTCTCTCTTCTTCTGTTGCAAAAACTTTCCCTGGCACCAGCAACGGAGACCCCCTGCTTCCAAACAGTAGCAGATGTCAGCAACAGGAAGCGTGCGTGGGGTCCGCAGACACCACTGCTCCGGCAAAGCTGGACTGCGACACGCGTGACAGGGACATCACTCGCCCCCAGCGATTAACCTCTCCCTCGGCAACACGTCATTTGTTTCCAACTGAGGACAGGCAATAAAGGGCAGTCAACTCTTCCTAATATTTAAGCCAGTTTTATTGCTTCTCACGCGTGAACAACAACCGTCTAGGCAGTTCACCGCTCACTTGGCAACCACAGCTCATTCAAGTGCCCGCAGGCCAACATGAGCTGAGACAAGCCGGTCTCTCCCAGACGCTCAACGTTCTGCTGCGAATCCCGAACGACACGAAACGCCCTGAGGCTGCAGCCCCGAGCCACAGGCTGCTTAAAGGGGCCCTCGCAGGAGGCTCTCCATTGGGCCGCGCGCACTCCCCCGCCCTCCAGCCCGCCGTCCCAAGGCATGATGTCACCACCGTCCCCGCATCACTCCGGCTCCAATTCCCGGAGCATCCTGCGCCCCCAGCCCTCCTCCTCTCAGACCAGGAGAAGAGGGACGGGACGCGGCCTCGGCTCTGCCGAGCTCTGCTCACAACACAGCCCCGGTTCCTCCCCTAACTTCGCAGCCGGGAGAGCAGAGGACTGGGGCCGGGGCCGCCCCGGCGCCTCCGGGAGAGGCCGGCGAGGCTCCCTGCGCCTGCAGAGAGCCGGAGACCCACGCGGGGCCGGGGAACTGGGTGGGGACCACGGGGCGGCCCTGTCGCCGCGGGCCGGGGAGCTGCAGCGGGCCCGCACTCACGGTCGGTGCAGCGGCTCCTCGGCCACGGCCGGTCCGGGCGGCGGCGGCGGCGGCGGCGGGGGCGGGGGCGGCGGCGACTGCGGCTGAGGCGGCGGCTGCGCCTGCGGCGGCGGCTGAGGCGGCTGAGGCGGCGGCGGCGGCGGCTGCTGCTGCTGCTGCTGCTGCTGCTGGAAGGACTTGAGAGACTCGAAGGCCTTCATCAGCTTTTCCAGGGTCGCCATGGCGGCCTCCCGCCCCGCGGGAACAGCCCCCGGAACCCTCGGACCTGCTCGCGGTTCCGCTCACCAGCGCGGCAATGAATGAGGCTCGGGGGCACGGGCAGGAGCGGAACCGAAGCGCTCGGCCATCTTGGGTCCGTCCCGGCAGCCCCCGCGGCCCTGCGTCCCGCGACGCTCCGTCGTGGGGCGGGGCCAGGCTGGCGAGATTGACAGCCAGAGGCGGCGGCCTCCGCCATTGGCCGGGCGCGGCGCCAGCCAGTCTCCCGCGCCCGCCGTCTCGCCTTCTAGGACCGCCGCGACCACGGAGACCCCAGCGCTCCTCCAGGGCGCGGACTAGGGGCGGGGCGGTCGTGAGCGTCATGCTCCCTCGGGAAGAAGCCCCTAGTCGAGGAGACCCCGGCCGACGCCCGGCGGGTGGCAGGGAGGGCCGGCCGTGGACTCGGAGCCGGAGACCCTGCGGGGGTGCTTGGCTCACCCAGCGGCCCGGGCGGAGGGAGGGCTCACGGGACAGCCTTGCAGAGGAGGAAGGGGGAAGTGGGTCGCCCCTCGCGGAGCCAGAGGACCCTCAAGACGGGAGCCCAGGTGTGGCCCCCAGAGAGGAGCGGAGCCCTGGAGAGCCAGTCTGCAGCCCGAGGAGGAGCTGAGGAACTTGGCGGAGGGCCTGGGGCAGGGACGGGTGGTAAAAACCTGCCTGGTCGGTGCCTGCTGCCCGGAGAGGCCGTGGCTGGTGCAGCGAGAAGCAGCTTTGACCCCAGAGACTGCCCCGCCGGCATGACTGCCCGGCCCAAGGGTGTGCCCCCCCTTGAGCGAGGCCGGCCGGCGTGGGAGGGTCCCGGGCTCCAGAGCCTCGCCCCCCGGAGGGGCGGCAGTGAGCAAGCAGAGGGGCAGCGTCCGCTTGCCCGCAGGGAGTGGGTGGCCCTCAGAGAAGCCGCCTGGGGCAAGCAGTATGAAGCCTCCAGAGCCCACTCAGGGCAGCGATCTGTTCTAGGCCACAAGCCACGTCTCCGCCTAATTTCAGACCCTGTTGTCCCAAAGCAGTCAGGTGAACCCAGCATCGCCACAGGAAGCCTTGTCCCCAAGGGGACAGCAACCGCCCCCGCTTCAGGGGAAGGACCTCAGAGAAACTTGCCACAAGCCTTGAGGTCCCAGTTCCCTGATTTAATAAAGGCCCTTGTCCACAGGCCAAGCCATGTGCCAGCGCTCACAGGACAGGCCACAATGACGGGGCTCCAGGCTGTCAGGGACTGTGGTTGGCAGACCTCTCGGATGACCTAGTGACCCCCTCCTGAGATCACCACCTTGTATAGTCCCCTCCCCTTGAGAGTGGGTGTCACTGGAGGCTGGCTTCTGATTAAGGTTTACATTTTACAGCAAGACAAAAAAGTTTGAACAGAAAGTTCTCTATGTCGTTTGGGCCCCCTCCCTCCCTAATGTGCAGTGTGCGTCTGCGTTACCCATTAACCAGACCTCCTCCAAGATGGGAACGCCTGCGGGACCGTAAAGATCAACTTTCCTTTCTTCTGACCTAGCTGTGGAACTTCTTATAAGGTTAGCATTCTTTCCCAACTCTGGAGGGGGCCGTACTGACTGCGCACTTTGTAAGAGTTCACCTGGACTATGTATCTTTGGTGAACTCTCTGTAAAATGTCAGTATGTCATTTTGATTTATGAGTCTTTGTCTCAAAAATATATATGATTGGGCTTCCCTGGTGGCACAGTGGTTGGGAGTCCGCCTGCCGATGCAGGGGGCATGGGTTCATGCCCCGGTCCGGGAAGATCCCACATGCCGCGGAGCGGCTGGGCCCGTGAGCCACGGCCGCTGAGCCTGCGCATCCGGAGCCTGTGCTCCGCAACGGGAGAGGCCACAACAGTGAGAGGCCTGCGTACCGCAAAAAAAATTAAAAAAAAAAAAAAAAAAAAAATACATATATATATGATTGTGTCTTGGACTTCTACCAGGCAGAACAGCTCTCAGAGCTTCTGAGAGCCTGCCTTCTGGCTTATAATCCTCATTTTGGCTTGAATAAAATTCTCTATTTTCTTCTTAACTTGATTGTTAATTGAATTTTTTCACTGACACTTCTAACATTCTAATACGCAAAGATGGCACTCCTGGGATTAAGTAACAAAAGACTGAGCCTTCCGTCCTGCTGGCTGTCTGCACCTTCTTGGCTTGCACACGCGTTCTTGAAGCCAGGCTGCCATGTTGGGAGGCCCACTCGGCCAACAGCCCAGGGAGAACTGAATCCTGCCAACACCACATGAGCTTGGAGGTGGATCCCTGCCCAGTTGAGCTTTCAAGTGAGAGGCAGGTGGTACTTAAACGCAGGCTTTTGAGAGACCAGGGAGTGAAGGACCTAGTTAAGCTGTGCCCAGATTCCTGATCTGCATTAACTGTGAGATCCTGTGTTGTTAAGCCACCATGCGATTGGTTACACAGCAACAGGTAAGTGTATTAGTTCGCTAGGGCTGCGCTAACAAAGTTCCACAGAATGGGGGGCTCAAATAACAAGAATTTATCTTCTCAGTCCTGGAGGCTGGAAGTCCCAGATCACGGTGTGAGCAGGCTGGTTCCTTCTGAGGCCTCTCTACCTGGTGTGCAGACGGCCGTCTTCTCCCTGTGTCCTCACATGTTCCTCCTTCTATGCACGTCTGGGTCCTAATCCTCTTTTCTTAAAGGACAATGGTCATATTTGATTAGGGCCCACCCTCATGACCTTATTTTATCTTAATTACATCATTAAAGACACTTTCTCCAAATACAGTCACATTCTGAGGTGCTAGGGGTTAGGACTCAACGTATGAATTTTCAGGGGACACAATTCAGCCCATCACACTAAGTAGTACAGTTGTCTCCTAATAGCCACTCTGACCTTCAATAATAGGACTTCAGTTTTTACCCAGGCACTTTCCCACCACATTTCCCTCCTTCCTTTTAGCTAGCTGTAGCCATGCGACTAAGTAAGTTCTGGCCGGTAAGATGTAAGCAGAAGTGACGTGTGTTATTTCTAGAAAATCTCCTTAAAAGGAAGGGGTACACCTGTCTTCTTCCTGCTGCCTGGAATGGGCAGATAGTGGTTGGCACTTGAACAGTCATTTTGGATCATGAGGATGAAAGCCACATCCCAGGACAATGGAGCTGGCAGGACTGGGTGGAGATGCCATTCCAGCCTGGCCAGACCATCTCTGGACTTCTCACAGACAAATATCTATAGGAGAGAAACATAATTCCATTTTTGTGTGTGTGTGTGTGTGTGTGTGTGTGTGTGGTACGCGGCCTCTCACTGTTGTGGCCTCTCCCGTTGCGGAGCACAGGCTCCGGATGCGCAGGCTCAGCGGCCATGGCTCACAGGCCCAGCTGCTCCGCGGCACGTGGGATCCTCCCGGACCGGGTACGAACCCGCGTCCCCTGCATCGGCAGGCGGACTCTCAACCACTGTGCCACCAGGGAAGCCCCATGATTCCATGTTGTTTAAGCCACTTTTACTTTGGATTATGCTGTTTATGGGCTCCTAAACCCAAATTCTGACCAGTCCAGAGAGGGTATGAGTCACTGAGACCTTATATGGCCACAACATATCAGGCTGTGTTAGCTGAGGCAAGAAGAAACTCGTCTGCTGAGAACTTACTATACCCCTGACAAGAGGTCTTAGAGGAAAGCCTATTGAAAGGGACCGTCTAGAGGGCAGATTTTTTTAATTCAGAGAGAAGTTTGGCATCGTCACAGACTAATCAAAGATTACACAGCTGGGAAAGCAATTTGGCTTCTTGTCTCCAAAGCCTTAAAATGAACGTAGCCTCTGAACGGCAAATGCACTCCCAGTAATTTATCCTCAGAAAAGAATCACGTGTGTGTCAGGATGGTCACTGGTTACAGCAATATTTAGGGCCAAGAGAGACAAAGGAAACATGGACAGAAGGAGATTAGCTAAATGAAGCACGATACATCCATATGACAAAACTGTGCAGTTATTCAGATCCTGTTTTAGAAGAGCATTCATGACACGGAAAAAGGTGTGCAATGCATTAGCAGGTTACACTACTGTGTATAGCACAATCCCCCCTCTTTTTAAAGAAAAACGATACACACATAAATAGAAAGAGACCTGCCCACCAAGTCTGTAAGTGACTCTCTCTGTGCAGGGCAATTACAGGAAATTTAATCTGGGTGCTTTTCTGTATTTTTCAAATCTTCAGCAATGAATGTGTACTATTCAGGGGAAAAACATGTAAAAGAGGTTTGAGTGGAGCACTAGAAATGAAAGCCTTGCAACACACTTGTGACTGACTCTGCCCAGGAAAAGAGGGAACCCAACACACCCACAAACGGGGTACACTCCAGTTGGGGGGCAGGCACCTGCCCTAAATCCAAAACCAGGTGGGAGTTCATTGGGGGTGAGGCCTTGGGTCAGAAAAAGGAAACGTGAAGCAGCACCATGAGGAACAGGCTGAGTGGACTGACAACTCCTGAGGGTGCTTTGGTGGCCTCCCACCCTTCCCCCCAAGGGGTTCTCTCACTTTAGAGGGAATTACTGCCACGCTATTTTAATTCTACATAAATACGCATACTGTCAAAGATATAGATACAGTAATTGTTGTTTTGAACAGTGAGCTCTTGTTTAAATTGACTCCCAGATGTACCATTTTCATTACTCTTCATCCGTGCCTGCATCTCTAATCTTCCATTTTGGATCATTTTCTTCTGCCTGGAAAACACCCTAGAATTTCTCGTACGGTGGATCTTCTATTGCTGAAATCTCTCAGTTTCAGTTTATCTGAAAATGTCTTTTTTTTTTTTCCGCCTTCATTCCTAGTGGATTTTTGGTTGGGTATAGAATTCAAGGTTGGGGACTTCCCTGGTGGCACAGTGGATAAGACTCCACGCTCCCAGCGCAGATGTCCTGGGTTCGATCCCTGGTCAGGGAACTAGGTCCCATATGCTGCAACTAAGAGTTTGCATACCACAACTAAGGAGCCTGCCTGCTGCAACTAAGACCCCATGCAGCTAAATAAATATTTAAAAAAAAAAAAAAAAAAAAAAAAAGAATTCAAGGTTGGCAGGTACTTTCTGTCAGCAGATTACAGATCTGGACATCATGTCTTCTGCTTTTCATTCTCACTGTTGAGAAGTCAGTTGACTTAATGTTTGCTCCCTTGGAGGTAAGTGTCTTTTTCCCTCTGGCTGTTGTTAAGATTTTCTGTCTTTGGCTCTCTGTGGTTTTAGCGTGCCATGTCTGGGTGTGTAAGGAGAAAATCACTTGTTACAGGATGCCCCTGGGGATCCTGTTGAGTGATCTCCCCATAGGATGCTCAGCAGGAAGGGCCCAAAAGACTGGCTAAGACCAGTTCTGAAAGTCTTGGAAGCACACGTTCCCCTGGTGAAAGATGTCCAGGATCCGGATGGTCTTTTCACCAGCAAAGCCATTCCCCCACAGCCTGAAATGTGCCATGGCTGCAGGATTGGCCAGGGACTCCCTGTCCCCTTCCAATTCCCCTATAAATACAGAGAATGACAGGGAGCAAGGTCCCTCTCCTGGGGCACTACCTATACTGTGGCCATCCGGGCCCGGGGCTAACATAACTCTCCATGGGATGCAAAGAGCTCGGGAGACAGGTGCTTTTTTTTTTTTTTAACATCTTTATTGGAGTATTATTGCTTTACAATGGTGCGTTTCTGCTGTATAACAAAGTGAATCAGCTATACATACACATATATCCCCACATCTCCTCCCTCTTGACAGACATCCTCTTCTGATGACCTTCAGCCTCCAAGTTCCCCCACTGGCTCCAGTTTATGGCTGCACCATGTGTTGTTTATGGTGTTTGTTATTATCCTGGCTTGGTTTAACAGTAGAATTTCTTTTCATTTAATCTGCTTGGAAATAGGTGGATACTGAACGTGTGGACTAATGGCTTCCAAGTTTTGGAAACTGCTCGGTCATTATCTCAAAATATTGCCCGTTTCTCTTCTCTCTTCCTGGTGTTCTCACCACATCCTATCTTCTATTTTCTTTTTTTTTTTTTTCCTCTCATTGCTTTATTCTGGATAGTTTCATCTGAAACTATTGTGACCCAATCTGAAAATCTCCCTTTAATTGGTGAGTTAAGACCACAGTGTTTAAGAGTCTGTGTCTCGCATATTTCCATTATCTAGAGCCTCTGAGGAAATTTTTTTGTCTTGTTTGTTTTTTGGCTGTGTCGCACAGCATGGGGGATTTTAGTTCCTTGACCAGGGATCGAACCTGTGCCCCATGCAGTGGAAGTGCAGAGTCTTAACCCCTGGACCACCAGGGAAGTCCCTATGAAGATTTTCTTTGTGCCACAATATATGGTCCCTTTTCATGAATGTTCCATGGGCATTGGAAAGAAAGTGCATTTTTTAGTATCAATATAGAATGTATTACCTATATATTACATCAATAACATTATCTATCTATCTATCCATCCATCCACATACACACACGTTCATAAAATGCACCTTACCGTGCTCTTTAGGTCGGATCTGTCTGGGACTGAGAGCTGGGTTAAACCTCTCAGCTCTGCTTTGGGAAAGCTAGGGCTGTTATTTGATGAAGTTATTTCTGACCATTTCATCTTGTTTGAGAATTGTACCTTCAATTACAAAATGCCCCTTCTGCTTGGCTTAACGTTTTGTGGCCCGGATTCTATCTTGTCTGATACTAAGATTGTGACTGCTGCTTTTATTTTTGTTTGCATTTACCTGATATACATTCTCAACGGTTGAATTGTAACCTTTCTCACTCACTTTGTTTTACGTGTGTCTCAGATACAGCACAGAGTTGGGTTTTGCCTTGTGACCCAATCTGAAAATCTCCCTTTAATTGGTGAGTTAAGACCATTTATATATGGTGGGGCTAATGGCAGACTCTGGGAGGGCTCACGCCAAAGAGTGTTTCCCGGAGCTTCTGCTGCCAGTGTCCTTGTACCCACCATGAGCCACAGCCACGCCCTGCCTCTGCAGGAGACCTTCCAACACTAGCAGGTGAACTAGGCAATTTCAGACAAACCCTATTCCCACTAAGGACAAGGAAACTAGGGGACAAAATTTTTTAAATCATCTATTTGAAAGCATCAGAGAACTATTAAGGCAGAGAAGGATAACCAGGCCAAGAGGTGGTTCTTTGAAGAGACTAATAAAAGGAATTGGACCAGAGGGCAGATAGCAGAAGCAAGAAGAACTACAATCCTTCAGCCTGTGGAACAAAAACCACATTCACAGAAAGATAGACAAGATGAAAAGGCAGAGGGCTATGTACCAGATGAAGGAACAAGATAAAACCCGAGGTAAACAACTTAATGAAGTGGAGATAGGCAACCTTCCAGAAAAAGAATTCAGAATAATGACAGTGAAGATGATCCAGGACCTCGGAAAAAGAATGGAGGCAAAGATCGAGAAGATGCAAGAAATGTTTAACAAAGACCTAGAAGAATTAAAGAACAAACAAACAGAGATGAACAATACAATAACTGAAATGAAAACTACACTAGAAGGAATCAACAGCAGAATAACTGAGGCAGAAGAACAGATAAGTGACCTGGAAGACAGAATGGTGGAATTCACTGCTGCAGAACAGAATAAAGAAAAAAGAATGAAATGAAGACAGCCTAAGAGACCTCTGGGACAACATTAAATGCAACAACATTCGCATTATAGGGGTCCCAGAAGGAGAAGAGAGAGAGAAAGGACCCGAGAAAATATCTGAAGAGATTATAGTCAAAAACTTCCCTAACATGGGAGAGGAAATAGCCACCCAAGTCCAGGAAGCGCAGAGAGACCCATACAGGATAAACCCAAGGAGAAACACGCCGAGACACATAGTAATCAAATTGGCAAAAATTAAAGACAAAGAAAAAGTATTGAAAGCATCAAGGGAAAAACGACAAATCACATACAAGGGAACTCCCATAAGGTTAACAGCTGATTTCTCAGCAGAAACTCTACAAGCCAGAAGGGAGTGGCCTGATACACTTAAAGTGATGAAAGGGAAGAACCTACAACCAAGATTACTCTACCCGGCAAAGATCTCATTCAGATTTGATGGAGAAATCAAAAGCTTTACAGACAAGCAAAAGCTAAGAGAATTCAGCACCACTAAACCAGTTCTACAACAAATGCTAAAGGAACTTCTCTAAGTGGGAAACAAACGAGAAGAAAAGGACCTACAAAAACAAAACAATTAAGAAAATGGTCATAGGAACATACATATCGATAATTACCTTAAACGTGAATGGATTAAATGCTCCAACCAAAAGACACAGGCTTGCTGAATGGATACAAAAACAAGACCCATATATATGCTGTATACAAGAGACCCACTTCAGACCTAGGGACACATATCCTTTCCCCTGAAAGTGAGGAGATGGAAAAAGATATTCCAGGCAAATGGAAATCAAAAGAAAGCTTGAGTAGCAATACTCATATCAGATAAAATACACATTAAAATAAAGAATGTTACAAGAGACAAGGAAGGACACTACATAATGATCAACGGATCAATCCAAGAAGAAGATATAACAAATATAAATATATATGCATGCAACATAGGAGCACCTCAATACATAAGGCAACTGCTAACAGCTATAAAAGAGGAAATCGACAGTAACACAATAATAGTGGGGGACTTTAACACCTCATTTACACCAAGGGACAGATCATCCAAAACGAAAATAAATAAGGAAACAGAAGCTTTAAATTACACAATAGACCTGATAGATTTAATTCATATTTATAGGACATTCCATCCAAAAACAGCAGATTACACTTTCTTCTCAAGTGCGCACGGAACGTTCTCCAGGACAGATCACATCTTGGGTCACAAATCAAGCCTCAGTAAATTTAAGTAAATTGAAATCATATTAAGCATCTTTTCTGGCCACAACACTATGAGATTAGAAATGAATTACAGGGAAGAAAACGTAAAAAACACAAACACATGGAGGCGAAACAATACGTTACTAAATAACCAAGAGATCACTGAAGAAATCAAAGAGGAAATCAAAAAATACCTAGAGACAAATGACAATGAAAACACGATGATCCAAAACCTAAGGGATGCAGCAAAAGCAGTTCTAAGAGGGAAGTTTATAGCTATACGAGCTTACCTCGAGAAACAAGAAAAATCTCAAATAAACAACCTAACCTTACATCTAAAGGAACTAGAGAAAGAAGAACAAACAAAACCCAAAGTTAGCAGAAGGAAAGAAATCATAAAGATCAGAGCAGAAATAAATGAAATAGAAACAAAGAAAACAATAACAAAGATCAACAAAACTAAAAGCTGGTTCTTTGAGAAGATAAACAAAATTGATAAACCATTAGCCAGACTCATCAAAAAAAAGAGGGAGAGGACGCAAATCAATAAATTAGAAATGAAAAAGGAGAAGTTACAACAGACACCGCAGAAATACAAAGCATCCTAAGAGACTACTACAAGCGACTCTATGCCAATAAAATGGACAATCTGGAAGAAATGGACAAATTCTTAGAAAGGTATAACCTTCCAAGAGTGAACCAGGAAGAAATAGAAAATATGAACAGACCAATCACAAATAATGAAATTGAAACTGTGATTAAAAATCTTCCAACAAACAAAAGTCCAGGACCAGATGGCTTCACAGGTGAATTCTACCAAACATTTAGAGAAGAGCTAACACCCATCCTTCAAACTCGTCCAAAAAATTGCAGAGGAAGGAACACTCCCAAACTCATTCT
This sequence comes from Phocoena phocoena, assembly GCF_963924675.1. Taxonomy (NCBI): domain Eukaryota; kingdom Metazoa; phylum Chordata; class Mammalia; order Artiodactyla; family Phocoenidae; genus Phocoena; species Phocoena phocoena. The sequence goes on from NC_089223.1 coordinate 137,491,529, forward strand.
ATGAGGCCACCATCATGCTGATACCAAAACCAGACAAAGACACTACAAAAAAAGAAAATTACAGACCAATATCACTGATGAATATAGATGCAAAAATCCTCAACAAAATACTAGCAAACAGAATCCAACAGCACATTAAAAGAATCATACACCATGATCAAGTGGGATTTATCCCAGGGATGCAAGTATTCTTCAATACACGCAAACCAATCAATGTGATACACCATATTAACAAACTGAAGGATAAAAACCATATGATCATCTCAATAGAGGCAGAAAAAGCTTTTGACAAAATTCAACACCCATTTATGATAAAAAAAAAAAAACTCTCTAGAAAGTGGGCATAGAGGGAACTTACCTCAACATAATAAAGGCCATATACGACAAACCCACAGCAAACATCACTCTCAATGGAGAAACACTGAAAGCATTTCCTCTAAGATCAGGAACAAGACAAGTATGTTCACTCTCCCCACTATTATTCAACATAGTTTTGGAAGTCCTAGCCACAGCAATCAGAGAAGAAAAAGAAATAAAAGGAATACAAATGGGAAAAGAAGAAGTAAATCTGTCTGTTTGCAGATGACATGATACTCTACACAGAGAATCCTAAAGGTGCCACCAGAAAACTACTAGAGCTAATCAATGAATTTGGTAAAGTTGCAGGATACAAAATTAATGCACAGAAATCTCTTGCATTCCTATACACTAATGATGAAAAATCTGAAAGAGAAATTAAGGAAACACTCCCATTTACCATTGCAGCAAAAAGAATAAAATACCTAGGAATAAACCTACCTAGGGAGACAAAAGACCTGTATGCAGAAAACTATAAGACACTGATGAAAAAAATTAAAGATGATACCAACAGATGGAGAGATATACCATGTTCTTGGATTGGAAGAATCAATATTGTGAAAATGACTATACTACACAAAGCAATCTACAGATTCAATGCAATCCCTATCAAATTACCAATGGCATTTTTTATAGAACTAGAACAAAAAATCTTAAAATTTGTATGGAGACACAAAAGACCCCAAATAGCCAAAGCAGTCTTGAGGAGAAAAAACGGAGCTGTAGGAATCAGACTCCCTGACTTCAGACTACACTACAAAGCTACAGTAATCAAGACAATATGGTACTGGCACAAAAACAGAAACATAGATCAATGGAACAAGATAGAAAGCCAAGAGATAAACCCACGCACCTATGGTCAACTAATCTATCACAAAGGAGGCAAGGATATACAGTGGAGAAAAGACAGCCTCTTCAATAAGTGGTGCTGGGAAAACTGGACAGCTACATGTAAAAGAATGAAATTAGAACACTCCCTAACACCATACACAAAAATAAACTCAAAATGGAATAGAGACCTAAATGTAAGACCGGACACTATAAAAACTCTTAGAGGAAGACATAGGAAGAACACTCTTTGACATAAATCACAGCAAGATCTTTTTTGATCCACCTCCTAGAGTAATGGAAATAAAAACAAAAATAAACAAATGGGACCTAATGAAACTTCAAAGCTTTGCACAGCAAAGGAAACCATAAACAAGATGAAAAGACAACCCTCAGAATGGGAGAAAATATTTGCAAACAAATCAACAGACTAAGGATTAGTCTCCAAAATATATAAACAGCTCATGCAGCTCAATATTTAAAAAACAAACAACCCAATCCAAAAACGGGCAGAAGACCTAAATAGACATTTCTCCAAAGAAGACATACAGATGGCCAAGAAGCCCATGAAAAGCTGCTCAACATCACTAATTATTAGAAAAATGCAAATCAAGACTACAATGAGGTATCGCGTCACACCAATTAGAATGGGCATCATCAGAAAATGTGCAAACAACAAATGCTGGAGAGGGTGTGGAGAAAAGGGAACCCTCTTGCACTGTTGGTGGGAATGTAAACTGGTACAGCCACTATGGAGAATAGTATGGAGGTTCCTTAAAAAACTAAAAATAGAGTTACCATATGACCCAGCAATCCCACTACTGGGCATATACCCAGAGAAAACCATAATTCAAAAAGACACATGCGGGCTTCCCTGGTGGCGCAGTGGTTGAGTGTCCGCCTGCCGATACAGGGGACGCGGGTTCGTGCCCCGGTCCGGGAAGATCCCACATGCCACGGAGCGGCTGGGCCCGTGAGCCATGGCTGCTGAGCCTGCGCGTCCAGAGCCTGTGCTCTGCAACGGGAGAGGCCACAACAGTGAGAGGCCTGCGTACTGCAAGAAAAAAAATAAAAAAGACACATGCACCCAAATGTCCATTGCAGCACTATTTACAATAGCCAGGACATGGAAGCAACCTAAATGCCCATCAACAGACAAATGGATAAAGATGTGGTCCACATATACAATGGAATATTACTCAGCCATAGAAAGGAATGAAATTGGGTCATTTGTAGAGACGTGGATGGATCTAGAGACTGTCATACAGAGTGACGTAAGTCAGAAAGAGAAAAACAAATATTGTATATTAATGCATATATTTGGAACCTAGAAAAATGGTACAGATGAACCGGTTTGCAGGGCAGAAATAGAGACAGAGATGTAGAGAACAAACGTATGGACACCAAGGGGGAGGAAAGCTGCGGGGGGGTGGGGATGGTGGTGTGATGAATTGGGTGGTTGGGATTGACATGTACACACTGATGTGTATAAAATGGATGACTAATAAGAACCTGCAGTATAAAAAAAAATTTTTTTAATCTTTTAAAGACCATTTATATGATGTGTTTATTCTTACTTGTGTCAAGTTATTTTTTGACTACATATACATAACCCCCTCCCAACTGTAGCTCATTTTCTTTCCATAATGCATTTTGACAATGTCTCTCAAGGAAAAGTAGGGGGGGAAATGTACCCATGTAGTGGGAGTTTGAGTTGGTAAATAATCGAGCAGCCGTACCAGCTGAATGGGCAGTGTCGGTCAGTGGGGCTCTGTGGGGTGTCCTGGAGCTCTGTCTATCCGTCTTCAACATCTTCCAAGGCAACGTTCATAACAACCAAGAAGAGAGAAGAACCACATCTTCACGTGGCAGAACGCTCTTTGCATGATGAACTCCCACCCCACATCCCCTCTTCGCATCCCCAACACAGAACCACTGTGTTCCTGAGCCTCCACTCCTAGAGGTACGCTGGCCTCCACTGCAACACTCCTCCACAAGGCAGGGTCCTCACAGAGTAACAGCGCAACAGAAATCCGGTGAATGACATAGTTTAGAGCCCTGTCCTGGTGACCTGTCAGCTCTTTCCCTAGGTGTGGTCAGCTCTTTTTCTTGTACAATTTTATGACTTTCAAATCTAATTGTCCCATGGTTTCAGCTTTTTTCTTCTTAATACAGCTTTCTTGAAGTATAACTGATATACAAAAAAAAAAAAACCCTGCACGTTTAATGTATACAATTTGATGAGTTTGGACCTGTGCAAACACCCGTGAAACCATCACCACAGCCAAGGCAACAGACACACCATCACCTCTAAAAGTTTCTCTGGGGCTCCTCGATTTTTGTTTGTTTGATTTATTGTTGTCAACATGGTTTCAGTTTCATTGCCAGTGGCCTCCTTACTTTTTAGACGGAAACAAGGTTTACACCCTAGACATGTGGGTGGGGAGTAAAATATCGATACAATAAAAATAAAGCACTTTCCCTTTTGGATTACTTCTATCCTTTAGTTTTTACTTTAAATACTGGTTAGCAGTTCAGTTGACTTCAACAACCATTTGTGGGTCCTTACTACGTGTCAGGTGCTGGGGATATGATATAAATAACACAAACCCCTGTCCCTCGGGAGCTTACAGCCCGGTGGATGAGGCTGCGCTGTAATAAATCGCTGCTTCTACACCCAAAGTGTAGCACAAATCTGTCCACTTCCTCGGGCTCCACGTGTCCAGCTGGCCTAGGCCACTGTCAGTCCTAACTAGCTCCCTACGTCCACTCCTGCTGCCTCAACTCCGTCCTCCACACGACAGACTGCGGGCGCTTTTTATTTCTCTCCTATACACACAAAACGTTAAAAACATAGCCCACACACTAGTATGTATAAAATAGATAACTAATAAGAACCTGATGTATAAAAATTTTAAAAAAACATAGTCCAGGGACCACCCAGTACACCTTTCCTCTAAACTCAACTATTAACATCATGTCACATTTGCTTTCTCTGCATGCAGACACCCTCCTCCATCATTTGAGAGTAGGTTGAAGACATTGTCACACTCCAGCCCTCAATACTTCAGCAGATGTTTCCAAAAGTAGGAGCCATGATACCACCTTCCCCTAATTACCTAATATCACCTAAAATCCAGGCCTGGGACTTCCCTGACAGCCCAGTGGTTAGGACTCCACGCTTCCACTTCAGGGGTCACGGGTTAGATCCCTGGTCGGGGGACTGGGATCCTGCATGTTGCACAGCACAGCCAATAAATAAAATAAAATAAAATGGGGCTTCCCTGGTGGCGCAGTGGTTGAGAGTCCACCTGCCGATGCAGGGGACACGGGTTTGTGCCCCGGTCCGGGAAGATCCCACATGCCGCGGAGCGGCTGGGCCCGTGAGCCATGGCCGCTGAGCCTGCGCGTCTGGAGCTTGTGCTCTGCAACGGGAGAGGCCACAACAGTGAGAGGCCCGCGTACCGCAAAAAAATAAATAAATAAAATGGAATGGAATGAAATAAAATCCAGGCCTGAGTCAAATATCCACATGGCCCCAAATGTCTTTTTTAAGCTTTTTTTAAAACAAGGATCTAATCAAGTTTCCTGCCCTGCACTTGGTTGTTTGTATCTTTTTATGTAGAGTTGCCCTGTGGTGGTGGTGGTGGTGGTGGTGGTGTGTTTTTTAAAGGACGTTGACTTTCTAAAGACTCCAGGCCAGTTTCTTGCAGAACACCCTCTTTGTGATTTGATCGCCTCTTCACGCTGTGACTTAACCTGCTCCTGTGCCCCTTGTACTTTCTGTAACCTGGAAGGTAGGTGTGGAGCTGCGTGGCCTGATGCTTTAGCCACTAGCCACATCTGGCTATTGAGCGCTTGAAATATAGTGAGTCTGAATTGAGTTGTGCTGTCAAATTCACGCCAGATCTCAAATACTTAGTACAGAATAAAGAATGTAAAATGTCTTATTATGTTTATACTGATTACATGTAGAAATGATATTTGGATATAGTGGGTTAAATTTAAAAAATTATTCAAAGCCATTTATTTTTACTTTAAAAAAATCACGTGTGACTTACATATTTTATTGGACAGCTCTGGTCTGGGGGTCTGACTAGATTCCATCAAACCCTTTAGGAAGAAAGCTTCACAGGTGGGCCTGTCCTGGTGTCAGGCTGCCCTCAGTCTGTGGGGCTAAGTTTGGTCAGTCAAGGGGGTGACTGCCAGATCTCTCCAATATGAAAGCACCTCTTCTCTTTGTAATTACTAAGTCACTTGGCATAGTTCTCTGGACTTGCAAGAATACCCTGTTCCCCAAAGGCCTTCCACCAGTGGGTCTGGCACTCGATGCTGCTGGCCCGACTCACGCTGGGAGTTGCAGATTGGTGAGTGTTCTAACCCCTCATTCCTTCTGCCCTAACCGTCCGGCACTTTTTCATGAGGAAGCATTTTTCTCCCTGTACACATCTATTCCTTTTCTTCTTTGAATCTTACTATAGACACTTTATATATATATATATATATTCAATTTCATCATTATTCTTTTATTAACGCTCGAATTGTCCCAAATTCATTGGAAGCCACTTCAAGGTGACTTCTGTGTCCTTTTGACATGCGCAATTTTAATTTTTTTTCATTTTAACATCTTTATTGGAGGATAATTGCTTTACAGTGGTGTGTTAGTTTCTGCTATATAACAAAGTGAATCAGTTATATATATACATATGTTCCCATATCTCTTCCCGCTTGCTTCTCCCTCCCACCCTCCCTATCCCACCCCTCTAGGTGGTCACAAAGCACCGAGCTGATCTCCCTGTGCTATGCGGCTGCTTCCCACTAGCTCTCTGTTTTACGCTTGGTAGTGTATATATGTCCATGCCACTCTCTCACTTTGTCACAGCTTACCCTTCCCCCTCCCCATATCCTCAAGTCCATTCTCTAGTAGGTCTGTGTCTTTATTCCTCTCTTACCCCTAGGTTCTTCATGACATTTTCTTTTTCTTAAGTTCCATATATATATGTCAACATACGGTATCTGTCTTTCTCCTTCTGACTTACTTCACTCTGTATGACAGGCTCTAGGTCCATCCACCTCGTTACAGATCACTCAGTTCCATTTCTTTTTATGGCTGAGTAATATTCCATTGTACACATGTGCCACATCATCTTTATCCATTCATCCGATAATGGACACTTAGGTTGTTTCCATCTCCTGGCTATTGTAAGTAGAGCTGCAATGAACATTTTGGTACATGACTCTTTTTGAATTATGGTTTTCTCAGGGTATATGCCCAGTAGTGGGATTGCTGGGTCATATGGTAGTTCTATTTGTAGCTTTTTAAGGAACCTCCATACTGTTCTCCATAGTGGCTGTACCAATTCCCATTCCCACTAGCAGTGCAAGAGTGTTCCCTTCTCTCCACACCCTCTCCAGCATTTATTGTTTCTAGAGTTTTTGGTGATGGCCATTCTGACTGGTGTGAGATGGTGTCTCATTCAAGTTTTGATTTGCATTTCTCTAATGATTAATGACATTGAGCATTCTTTCGTGTGTTTGTTGGCAGTCTATATATCTTTTTTAGAGAAATGTCTATTTAGGTCTTCTGCCCATTTTTGGAATGGGTTGTTTGTTTTTTTGTTATTGAGCTGACATGCCCATTATTTTTAAAGCACTTTCTTATTTTATATCACAAGATGTTCCAGGCTCATCTTTGCCTCCTCAGACGTGGAACCAGCCATTTCTTCGAGGAGCCCTGACTCCTTTTACTGGAGAATGGTATTTAGAAGCCAAGATCCAGGCAGCAGGTGTGCTCCCTGCTACCGGGGTGTCATTGCTTCTAGGTCTTTCAGAGCACAGAGCTGGGAAATAATGAGTTTAAACTCAATTCAACTTTTTTCATTCTTTTTTATTATGGTAAATATACAGTACAGAAAGTTGACCATTTTTAAAAAAATATTTATTTGGCTGTGCTGGGTCTTCGTTGCAGCATGCAGGATCTTCATTACCGCATGCAGTATCTTCATTGTGGCTTGTGGGATCTTTTTAGTTGCGGCATGCGGGCTCTTAGTAGCAGCACGCGGGATCTGGTTCCCTGACCAGGGATCGAACCTGGGCCCCCTACACTGGGAGTGCGGAGTCTTAACCACTGGACCACCCAGGAAGTCCCTAAGTTGATCGTTTTAACCGTCTTTAAGTATACGGTTCGGTGGCATTAAGTACATTCACGTTCACATTGCTGTGCATCCAATGCAAACGTATACAAGTTTCTTTATGTCTTTAAAATGTATCCCACAAAGAATGTAAAATCAGAGTAGCTCTCATTTTCTCTCTGATCCTTTTTGGTCTTATTTACTGTTTTCTGTTCTCTTGACTGCTTCCATTCCTCCCCTCTTTGCCGCCTCTATTACTGTACTTTGTACTGTACTGTGACCAAAATGTCGTAAGTTCTATCTCTCGGGAACCTGGTAATTTAGTCTCCAGTAATAAGATGAGGATTTTCTTCAATATCTTTCTATGGTTCACTTTACTTTCATTTTAAATCATCGTGTTATTTGTCCATTACTCAGATAATTAGATGAGGTCATGATGGTAGAGCCCCCATGAATGGATTAGTGCCCTTGTAGGATTCATGGGAGAGCTTGCTTCCCCTCTCTGCTCTCTGCCATGTAAGGGTACAACAAAAATTGGCAGTCTACAACCTGGAAGAGGGTTCTCATCAGAAACCACCCTTGCTGGCACCCTGATCTCAGACTTCCAGCCTCTAGAAATGTGAGAAATAAATTTTTGTCATTTATAAGCCACCAAGTCCATGGTATTCCGATATAACAGCCCAAACAGACTAAGACATTACCCTTAGTTATTGGTAACTAGAATATGAACAACATGAAGGCTACAACTGATCCCCTGTATAAGCTCCGGCCCAGGGAGGGGCCCTTCACCTGGCCTGGGAATGAGGGTCAGGAGACTTTTATTTTTTTAAAGCATTGAGATTGACGTGTTTTTGTTTTGTTTGCTTTGTTTTTGTTTTCATTTATTTATTTGGCTATGCCGGGTCTTGGTTGCAGCACACGGGATCTTCATTGTGGCATGCAGGATCTTTTTTTTTTTTTTTTTTTGCGGTACGCGGGCCTCTCACTGTTGTGGCCTCTCCCGTTGCGGAGCACAAGCTCCGGACGCGCAGGCTCAGCGGCCGCGGCTCACGGGCCCAGCCGCTCCGCAGCATGTGGGATCTTCCCGGACCGGGGCACGAACCCGTGTCCCCTGCATCGGCAGGCGGACTCCCAACCCCACTGTGCCACCAGGGAAGCCCCATGCAGGATCTTTAGTTGTGGCATGCATGTGGGATCTAGTTCCCTGACTAGATATCAAACCTGGGCCCCCTGCATTGGGAGCACGGAGTCTTAACCACTGGACCACCAGAGAAGTCCCAGGAGGACTTCTTGAAGGAGATGCCTGGCCAGCACTGACTGCTATATTAATTAAAATGAGGTCTACATGGGGTATGACATTTCTCCACTCTAAAGCCCAGTTGTTTCCTTATTAGAAAATCAAGACTGGAAATGCTCCTTCCTATTTAAAACCACAACTTGAATGCTGCCTGGCCCTCAAAGTAAGAGACACGAAATACAAAAAGCAGAAGCACAGCCCACCCCCACCCCACCCCCACCACCTCCCTGCCACACAATGCAGGCCCTTTGCTGGGCTCATCTTCCAGTTGAGAAGGGAAAGAAATGTGATGGAAAACAGTAAGAATTCAGCCCCAGAGATAAAGCAGTGTTTAAAGAATTTCACTCACACTCAGCTGTGAGCAGTTAAGAGGAATAACACAATGAGGCAGAAGAGAAAGAGGCCAGGACCTACCCAAGCAAGAGGTCCTCTGAGATCTCAGCGCTGAATTCAAAGGGCATAAGAGGGGGAAAGTTTGACTTCAAGGAATGAGACAAAGGGAACACTCTCACTCCACATGCCTCGCTTCATGGATGACAAAGCACAGAGCAGGAGGGGAGATGTCTGACCCTGGGTGGCATTTCATCACAGGCTCTGAAGTCCTGGCTCAGATGCTCCAGGGTAAGGCGGGAAACTTTGAGTTAGCAACTTATGAAAACAGCATAAGTTGATTCAGTAAGATTCAGCAAGAACCCGAGAAAAGGTGAGTAAAGAGAGTGCTAACCAGGATTGATAAGGACACAGGAAGCAAGGCCTTGCAAAAACTGCTAGTTATAATACAGTCTTGTCATTCTTCTGAAGAGTAATTTGGCAACATCAAAATATGTGGATCCATCAGCAGATTAAAGGGGACTTCCCTGGCGGTCCAGTGGTTAAGACACTGGGCTCCCAATGCAGGGGGAAAGGTTCGATACCTGGTGGAGGAAACGAACGTCTCACGTGTTGTGTGGTGTGGCCAAAAAATAAACAAATAAACGAGATGATATGAGAAGATTTAAGTACCTGAACCATTTGACTTAGCATATATACCTATGGAGTGTCACTCAGGACGTTATTAGACAAGCATTCGAAGATGGCTGCAAAGATGGTAACAAGCAATATTATCAAAAAGATGAAACAACGTAAATGTCCAACAATAGGGAACTGGCAGAAACATTAATACTTTAAAATATTGGAGGGACTTCCCTGGTGGTCCAGTGGTTAGGATTCTGCGCTCTCACTGCAGGGGCCCTGGGGTCAATCCCTGTTTGGGGAACTAAGATCCTGTAAGCCGTGCAGTGTGGCCAAAAAGAAAAAAATTAATAAAATATTGGAATAATGCCAAAAAAGCCATTAAAAAGGATGTGTTCAGAAGGATACGGACAAACAGGAACCCTTGTGCACTGCTGGTGGGAACGTAAAATAGTGCCACTGCTGTGGAAAACAGTTTCGTGGCCCCTCAAAAATTAAACCAAGAATTACCGTACAACCCAGCAATTCCACTTCTGGGTATATGCCCCAAAGAATTGAAAGCAGGGTCTCAAGGAGATATTGTACCCCCAAGTGCATAGCAGCATTATTCAAATAGCTAAAACGTTGAAACAATCCAAGTGCCCATGAACGGATGACTGGAGAAGCAGAAAGGAATCTGATTCAGCCTTAGAAAGGAAGGGAACTCTGACACCTGTTACAACATGGATGAACCCTGAGGACGTTATGCTGAGTGAAATAAGCCCGACCCAAGAGACGTACACCGCATGGTTCCACTTATGTGAGGTCCCAAGAGTCGTCAAATCCACAGAGACAGAAAGTAGAGTGGTGGGGGCCAGGGGCTGGGGGAGGGGAAGAATAGGGAGGTTAGTGTTTAATGGCGACAGAGTTTCAGTTTCACAAGATGCAATGGTTCTGTGGACACGTGGTGGTGAGGGCTGCACGACAATGGGAACGCACTTAACGCCACGGAACTGTGCGCTTAAAAATGGTTACGGTGGTTAAGTGTTATGTTATTTTACCTCAGAAGGAAGAGAAAAATACCTCGTTTCTGGTGAAACTCTTCATCAAAACTTAGTTTTTGGTGAAACTTAGCAAGGAACTGTTAAACATTGTTGGCGGGAGGGCAAATGGTTAAAAATTTTCAGGAGGGCAACTTGTTCATAAAGGCAAATAATATATATTCTTTAAAAATGATCCTATACCTTTTTTAGTGCATAGCTGTGCTTTACTGGGGGGAAAGTAAATAATCCTTACAATGTCACATTTATTTTTATCTTAATGATACATGAACGTGGTCAACAGAAAAAGTCAAGATGCAGTGCTTACAAAGCAAACCGCATCCTCTGCTCCAGTGAACCTGCTTTCTAGATATAACCATTTTCGCTCTTTCTTGGAGGAATTATGTCCAGTGTTCATACCCTTTTACTAAGGGATCCCCTGGTGAGAATCTACCCTAGAAATATTATCAGGTGTGGGCACAAAGACGTAGGTGCGGGGCGTCCGTCCCATTGGTATTCATATTGACAAGAAAAGTGGGAACGACATTTGTTAGGACTGTTTAAATAAATGATGTCCAAAATGTGCCATAAAAGGTGAAGCAGTCAGATATATTTAAATGACATGGCAAGAAACAGCCATCAATTATATACATTACAGAATAAAATGCGGATAGGGATTATCTCTGGACAGTGGCTGATATTAAAGACAAATTTTCCTTGTGTACTCGTCTTAATTTCAAAATTCTCTTTAATAAATACACATTTGCTTATAATCAGAAACAAAGAAAAAAAAAAAAGACATGTTCAATCTACTAAGTTACCAGACACCCTGTAAAAACTCTTACCTGGATTTGTTGTCTCTGTCAGGGCTCTCACTTGGGCAGGGAGACGTGCAACTCAGACTAGCTTAAGCAAAAAAAGAAAAGAGAAGAAAAGAAAGGAAAAGAAAAAGAAGGACTTGACCGGTTCCCGTAGCTGTGCCCCCGGGTGCGGACGACCTCCATCCCTCCTCACTCTGCAGGCAGGTGGGCTGCACCCCAGCCTCCCCACCTGTGAGGGGCCAGGCCCTCCCACGTCCCCCAGATGATCCACAGCGGGAGGCAGGAGGGCCCCAGGAGGGGAGGAAGGAGGCCTGGAAGGAGTCAGAATGTAAACAGGACGTGGGAATAAAGGTGATTCCTATTTTCTTTACGCTCTCCTGTGTTTTTTACGATGAGCACGTATTCCTTTTCCACGATTAGTAACCTCTTTATGAGCAGGTAGCGTGGACCAAACCCTGCTGCATGTGCTCCCAGCCCCCAGGAGGTGGGAACTCCTGCCACCTTCCTTCTAGAGGCAGGATGAGGTGGGGGAGAGGGGCTCAATCGGGAGAGGCCGAGCCACTTCCCTCCCGCCAAAATCAAGGCCCCAGACCCCAGATAGCTCCCCCTTCCCCTCACCTGGTCTGTGGTACGTCGCCTGGGAGGGACTCTGCTCTAGACTCAGGCCTCCAGGCTACTGGGCTCCCCACTGCAGCCAGCATGCGGCACACAGCTCCATCAGCGCAGATGCAAACCGCACCTCGGAACGCGCTGGGTGGGGCGGATGACCCTTGGGGAGAGCGACGCGGGGCCAGGCCCTGGCGGTGGCTTCCCGGGTGTCACAGCATCGGGACCAAGTCCCTGCTGTTTGGTTACAGTCTCCGAGGCCCGGCCCCTGGATCCCACACGGCAGGTGGCAAGGGCTCCCCGGCAAGCCAAGGGACAGTGACCTTGACCTCGGCCCGCCGCGGAGGCAGGGCAGCCAGCGGGGTCGCAGGACACAGGAGGCTTCCCGGCCCTTCCCTCCACCAGCTCTCACCTTGCCAAAGGCCGCTCTGGCCCCAGAAGGCCCTGCCAAGGCCCGGTGCACACCGGGCGCCCCCTCGCCCCGACTCCAGGGCCCCTCCAGCACGTCTGGCTCCGGGATCCCAGCCCCGGAGACTCACAGGCCGCGGCCACAGAAACCCTTCCAACACTGCAGGGGTAGGGAGAGCGTCCCCCGACAGCCAAGCCCTGACCTCAGGGTCCTGGCAACACCCTCCTTCAGAGGATGGACAGGAGCGCCGCGGAGACGCCCGAGGGCGGGTGGGGGGAATCTCGGTGAGAGGCACAGGAGCGGTGAACACACGAAGGGAAAGGGGCCAAGATCTTCCAACCGACGCCCACCCACGGGAGGAGCGCGGGAGAAGCCTCGGGCGAGGAGCAGGGCCTTCGGCGCAGACGCCGCAGCGCTGGCACCCAGGCCTCTCCCCTCCTCCCCGCGGAGACACGCGGAGTCCCCGCCACAAGGCGTCTGCAGCTGGGGCTTTCTGGGCGTCACGAGTCCTCAAGGGGCCTTTTCCTCAATCCAGCTTTAGTGGAAAGACAATTCAGGTATGAAAGTAGAAAAATGGACAGACTCATCAGGCACGTTTCGGGGCGTGTCACGCGCGGTTATTGCAGTTCACAGGCAGGATGCAGCCCAGGGCACGGGCTCCGTGGCACCGGCCGGCTGTGCAGCGAGCACTCGCCGTCTGGAGGGCAGCCCCTCCTTCTCGCTGGGGCTGGCGTTGATGCGGCCCGCAAGACCGGCACAAGGCCTGTCAGGCGCCTTTCTGATGCAAGTCGCTGACCTGCCTTAAGTGGACGTGAAAACGTGGCGCGGGGTGCTGACTTCAAGGCAGGGAAACCCTTAAATTCGCTCCCGTGTGCTTCACGTCCTGCGGGCTGCTTGGTTCCCGCAGAGGCGGCGTCGCCCTTGCATCCTGCACTCACGCTGCGTACCTCACCCCGCGCTCACCACCCAGCTCAGCAGCGCGGGGTGCGTGCCTCCTCCCTTCCGGAACGACCGTATGGATTCCACCGGCCACAGGTTCACTGAAGGCCCCCACGGTGCGGACCGGAGATGACTCGCACCGAGACACACTCGGCCCCAGAGAAGGACGGGGTTAACTCCCGTCCAGCCCCCAGTTTGCAGAGGAAATGTGGTCACACACTCTGGGTCTATACTGAAAAACCATGGATGTTAGTGGACAGCCTCGGCATAAATCCCTCGGGAACAGACGGGGTTCACGGCAGGATAATCCACTGGTCCAAGGAGACTTGGAAAAAATTCCTAAATTTAATGCTACCACAGAAAGTCTCTCCAAACCACTCTTCCATGTTCAAAAGAAAATCATCTTTCCCTGTGATCACGGCGAATGATGTGACAGCTCTAAGGATCAGAACACGGGGACGTCCCTGGGGATCCAGCAGTTAAGATGACACCTTCCAATGCAGGGGACACAGGTGTGGTCCCTGGTCAGGGAACTAGATCCCATACGCCACGGGGGAACCGAGCCTGCGTGCTGCAGCTACTGAGCCACAAGTAGAGAGAAGCCTGTGTGCGCCCCAACGAAAGATCCTGCGTGCCGCAGCTAAGACCCGATGCAGCCAAAAAAAAAAGAATCAGAACACGTAAGGCAGAAATTGAAATGATGTGCACTGTTTTATGGTTGTTCTACAAGATGCTGATTTCTGAGTCTAGTGTGAAATGCTTTGCCGTGGACAGACGCTCTCCTTTCGAGTGTTGCCGTGGACAGACGCTCTCCTTCCGAGTGTTGCCGTGGACAGACGCTCTCCTTTCGAGTGTTGCCGTGGACAGACGCTCTCCTTTCGAGTGTTGCCGTGGACAGACGCTCTCCTTTCGAGTGTTGCCGTGGACAGACGCTCTCCTTTCGAGTGTTGCCGTGGACAGACGCTCTCCTTTCGAGTGTTGCCGTGGACAGACGCTCTCCTTCCGAGTGTTGCCGTGGACAGACGCTCTCCTTTCGAGTGTCGGAAGCCATTTCTTCTTTCTGCATCAGAACAGTTTTCACAGCAATAACAAACATCTCTGTGAGGATTCTTCTCGCTGGGCCCAAACTGTACCTTATGGCTGGCTTTCAAACTATGTAAACTATCTTATAGAAGAGGCACTGAAAAAAGAAAGCTGAACAAAGAAAGTTCTACCTTGGTGAAATATTCCTTTTAACACATCACATTATAATGTGATAATAATAATACCAGAACGTGTATCCCGTACCCCTCGAGTGAAGAGTCTGTGGAAGAAGCCTCTCTTCTGTCTGGGAGCTGGTTGATATGTCTTCTCTTCTGGATCTAATGCCACATTTCCCCTTTCGTTGATGTCCTTGAAACATTCAGACTCGATCATCGGCACCCACAGAAGGGCAGGACAGAGGAGTGGTGGAGGCCCGCGCGGCCGGTCGGCATCGCCCACCTGGCCCCCAGCCCAGCGCTCGGCGGCCACTCCGGCCCCCGTCCTCGGCTCCTACTTCCCCTGCTTCCTGACCTCCTCTTGGGGGAGGTCACGTGGCCGCCAACGTGGCCCCCAAAGCAGTGAACTCCCATCCAGCCAGCCCCGCTCAGGGAGCAGGGCTCAGGGCGGCAGAAGCCCAGCAGACCCGAGAGGGCCACCTCCGTCCACCCCCCGTGAAGGGACCGGGGCAGCTACCTCATATCATTTTACCTCCGAACATGCACACGTGCACGCACACACAAATGGATGTGTATGTAAAATAGCTAAAAAGATATCTTAAAGAGGAAACTGTTCATTCTACACACACAAGGTTCTTCTTGGTCGTTGTAACTAGCTAGGCGGGCCGTGCTGCAACGGGCAGTACCTCGCTCTGCCAGGGGATGGCGACACAGCCCGTGACGAACTGGCTGTGGAAGGTGCAGTCGGTGCTGTCCAGGCGGATGCCCTTCACCGTGGAGAATCACTCGACATCCAGGACGTCCCTGCAGTAAACCACCTGCGGCTGTCACAGAGCACAGAGAGGCGCGGCTGTGACGGCCGCTGCTGCGTTTGTTTCCCTCAGCGGCGCTCAGGACGCCTGGGAAGCCGTCGCACGCACACCTCCACCCTCCTTTCCTCGCCATCCCTCCCGGCGTGGAGCACGTCCAACCCTCGCTCCAGGAACCCCCAGAGCCACAGGCCCCGCGGCGCATCTGCTCCAGCTCCCCACTCTCTCGCCCACAAGCCTCCCGAGGCCCCCCCTTCTCTTTTCTGCACGGAAACGGGCCACAGCAGAGGCTGCAGGTGGAGAAGGGCGGACGGGGTGCCCCTGCTGGGACACGGCAGAGGAAGCCTCCAGCCCTCGGCCTCCCTCGCGCAGGTGCCGTCCGCCTGCTTGGCCCCCGTCTGCGCTGGGCAGGCCCCCAGGCCCCCAGCCCCACCGGGCACTGGCGTCCTTGGGTGCAGAGTCAGGCCAGCAGGCAGGGCGTGTGGAGCCTGGGCCGCCGCCTCTGGAGCAGGGAAGCCAGGGCTCAGGGATGCGTGCTCTGAGCGCCCGAGCTTGTGCACGACAAGGAAGGAGCGTGCCGATCCCGGGCCCCTGGTCAGAACTTCTGAGAGCAGTGGGGAGGTGGGAGCCGCCGGTGGGGGGCCGGCCCTCAGGAGACGGTGCAGGGGACGCCCGAGCCCAGGCCAGAACCCCATCCTGCGCCCTTGCCAGGCTGCCTGACGCCCTCAGACGCTGCTGACAGCGGGCCCCCGGGCCGTCTGGTTAAATGCAGGAGAACCCCCGGAGCAGCCCCAGCGCCTCTGCCCCTCACTCCCCAGCCGGCGCCCTCCTCAGGGAAGGCTGCAGCCCGCGGCACGCAGGGCCTGGTGGAAAGAAGGCTCTGAGAAGCCCCGGCTGGGTTTTCCTCATCTTGGAGCTGGTCCTCCCCGTGACTCTAGTACCTGGAGCAGGTGGGAGGGCGCTGCGAGAACGAGCTCAAAGGGAGAGGCTGCTGCCACAACACATTCCACGTAAACACAATGAAGCCCGACTTGTACAACTGAAACTATTTTAACCGCGTGTCTCAGCCCCATCATATCCTGCGGAATGATCGAATCTCCACGTTTCCATCACAGGCCTGCAGCAGCTCCAGGCCAAAGAGGGGGCTGCTCCGGCCCAGCTCCGATGTGCGCGGGGCCTGCTGGGCACTGGGGACGTGGCCTCGTGTGGCCCCGCCACGCGCTCACCAGGAGGCTCGAGCGGCCACTCCAGGGCCCTCAGTGTGCAGCCAGGACCTTGCGAGACCCGGCGTGGGGAAGCGCATTCCGGGCGGGGGAAGGGGCCGCGGGAACATGGGGACCCTGGCGGGGCGCCCCGGGGAGGGTCGGGTGCTGCTGAGGTTTCTGAGCAGGGCAGTGACCTGGGTGGGCTCCACCAGCCAGGGCGGCAGCGGGCCGGGAGGGCCTGTGAGGACGGGCCAGGGGGCACTGGGGTCGGGACGGGTGGTCCTGAATCTACCTGGAAAACATCCGTTTTCTCAGACACCCCAACACCCCGCTGCTCTCTGGCAACACACTTACGTCAGGACGGAAAGGGGGGTCTGACACGTGGGCCTCCAGCCTCTTGAAGTTAATGTCCCTGAACACAGGATGTCCCTTGACTTCAGCCACTCCTTCGCCCCTGCAGCCCAGGCGTTGCTTGGGATTCTTGGTGAGTAGCTGTGGACGAGTAAAAATGGAGTCAATGGAAGCTCCAAGGATAAAAGAGAAAACCCAGAAAAGCTCCATAATAAAAATGGCCAAAGAATTCAGGGTGGCAAAGAGCACCTCCATCTAAACAAAGTCACTCAAATTTCAAAGTATCAACCAAACCCCGTTACTTCAGATTTTACTGATTTAGAATACGTAATGCTTCAAAAAGGAGTTGAAACTGAAGTTTTGCCTTTGAGCTATCAATAAATAAAGAGGTGGCTAAGAGGGCTTCCCTGGTGGCGCAGTGGTTGAGAGTCCGCCTGCTGATGCAGGGGACACGGGTTCGTGCCCTGGTCCAGGAGGATCCCACGTGCCGCGGAGCAGCTGGGCCCGTGAGCCATGGCCGCTGAGCCTGCGCGTGAGAGGCCCGCGTACCGCAAAAAAAAAAAAAAAAAAAGAGGTGGCTAAGTAAATCCTTAAGAAAAGTTTACCCACGTAAAAATTAGGGGATTTTTTTCAAGAAATAGAAGCTCTTGGGAACTTCGCAGACACCACTTTCATGCCAAGTTATGTTGATTATTAGAAACTATTTTAATCTATTAATTAAACAGATCACTAAGGACCTCAGATGAGGCGAAAATTTAGCAAACCTAGCTCTAAAAGTTGTATATTCTTAAAATTAATAGAAAGTGTTTCTTTCAAAAATATTCCTTACTTATACATTTAAACAGGCAGACCTCGGAGATACCGCGGGTTCGAGTCTAGACCACAAGAGTTAAGTGATTATTGCAATAAAGCAAGTCACACGAATTTTGTGGTTTCCCAGTGCATATAAAAGTTACGTTTACACTCTACCGTAGTCTGTTAAGTACGCAATAGCTTTGTGTCTAAAAAAATTGTACCTAATTAAAGAATAAAGCTGCTAGGAAAATAGTGGCAACAGACTTGCTCAACACAGGGCTGTCACAAACCTTCAATCTGTCAAAAACACGCTATTTGTGAAGCATAATGAAAATGAGGTACACCCCTTATTGCCAAAAGTTCAGATAGGCCTTCTTCCACAATTAGCGGTCAAAGAGGTCCGCCTCTGCTCAAAGCGACACAGGAAAGGTCTGGGCCTCCAAAACCTAGCCTAGGCCAGGGGCTGGGAAGCTGCAGCCCAGGGCCGTACCGCACCGGTGCCTGCTTCTGTAAATAGGGCTCTGTGGGAGCAGAGCTGGCCGTTAGCTCAGGGGTCTGTGGCTGTTTGCACTGCAAAGGTGAGCTGAACAATGCGAGAGAGACCTGCAGAGCCCTAGTGACACCACCTGGTGCCTCACAGGAACGCTGGCTGACCCGTGGCCTCAACTCCCAGCCAGCACCCACGTGTGGCTCCCGGCTTGTGTGCGACGCCCCTGCACACACCTGCAGCCCCTGGGCCGGGCCCCGCCCGCTCGGCCGTGCCGCACACACACCGAGGCCGTCTGGTCTCTCGGCCAGGCTGACTCCTCCCAGACACCACCGATGGGAATACACCTGCGTAGCTGGCTCGCTGCCGGGCTTTCCTGCGGGACTCAAGCTTCTGCAGGCAGCTGCCGTGGGAACTCCAGCACGGAGCCAGGGCGGGGCTCAGTAAGACAGGCTTCCTTAATTAAGACCAGACCTGAACATTGTGTCAGGCCAGATGCTATGACCGCACCGCAGGGACTCCATGCCTCTGTCAAGCCTGCTGCCAACTCACGCGGTCCAGGGGCCTGACCGGGCAGCGCCGGGCAGCGGAAAGCACCTCGTGCCCGTGCTGCCTGCTGCCACTGACTACGGGACACCATGGAAATCAACTTTTAATTTTTCCACCGTGCAGCTCTGAGAATATCCTAGAAAGCCACTGTGGGGTTGAAATGAGAAAACAGAGAGCTCTGAAAATGACCCAGCGGTACCCGACGCCAGGTGTCACGGCAGGGGCCCGGCAGGGACGGGCAGAGGCGGGCAGTCCCCTTCGCGTGCAGTCAGTGCTGGGCCACATCCCGGACCCCCAAGGTGCCCACGCTCCCTGCTCTGTGCCCTGTTCACATCGACCTTGCACCTGAGGTGGCCCCTCCTCCAGGCCCTGTCTGTTGGAATTTCACAGACTCTCTAAGGACTAGCTGTTGCTCCGCTCAGCAGGTATCAAGGATTCACGTGGGACTAAACACTTCACGCGCACTCTTTCATCTTATCCTGCTGGCAATTCTGTAAGGTAGAAGTTATCCACCGTCTGCATCTTCTAGATGAGAAACCCGAGACCCGGAGGGGTGAGCGCGTGGTGGTGGGAGGCTGGGCCTCGACCCCGGGCCCTGAGTCACAAGGCTGGGCTTCACGCAGACACCACCATCTTTCCCACGAACAGCACCCCTTCATCCTGAAAACCCTGAGGCCTTCGCTTCTATCTTGTACCCGTCAAGCTCTGCTTTTGACCCTAGTTTCTTTCGTGTTACTTTAGGCTTGCCATTCAACTGTGCGCTCCCGAGGGGCCGGCCCCACTTCTCACATCTGTGCGCTCCTGCAGCCCCATCGGACTGTCGCATGTCAGCAGACACTGGGTCAACATTTACCAGCTGAACAGCAACAGCAGGGTGGCCAGGAGGCGGTTACGGAGGAGCTGACTGAACACCGTCAGCTCCGAGCAGGGTGAGCAGCCCGAGAAAGGCCACCAGCACACGTCCCTTCACACGTGGACACAAAAGGAGACGGACCCCTAGGTACTTCATCCCCAGCCAGTGTCAACTCCCGCAAGACACAGCGGCTGACCCCAGCACCCACTGGGGGACCACGCCCCGTACTCTGTGGCCGCAGTCCAGTGGCCTGGTCCTCCGTCCCCCATCCTGCCACTCCCTCCCCACCCCGTCAGCCCTCCCCCCGCAGCGCGCGCCCCCGTGTGTCTAACTCCGGCAAGGAGCCCGACTCCACCTGCCTCGTGTCCGCACTCTCCTCTGTGACCCGCTCACACCCACAGTCGCTCCTCCAACCGCCCCTCTGCACCCATCCAGCCCCGCGGCCAGCCCCTCCCACCTCCCTGCCGAAGATGCCCGTCTCCCAGGCCGCCTCTCCTGAGTGGGTGAGCGCACCGGGCTTGGGGGCAGAAGGGCTGGGATTACTGCCTGTTTTACTCAGTGCCGGGGAAGGTCCCATGGGGGACGCTCAGTACATTCTCGCTGGCTGCAGATGACGTTTAAAACGTGCTCAGAAAATCCTGAGAAGTTAAGCGACAAGGAGAGCTTCTCTCATCCCCTTACATCCAGGACGGCCTGGGACTGACAGTGCCAGGCGCATGGCAGGCCATCGGGGCAGGGTGTCGATAGGACCACAGTCCCTGGTGACCAGTTAAAGGGAGTTCTGAGGAACGTGGGCCGAGAGAAGAACCTCACCGCTGCAAAGCACCCCGAAGATTCTGTTTCATGTTTAGCGTCCCGTGAAGTTGGCCAGCTGTGCTCTAAACAGTGACCCGACACCACCCTTCCCTCTCAGCAGCACCTCTGGGGAAGGCAAACGATGAACTCTGTTCTGCGTGATCAGAACCCCCGAGGAAGGCCCTGTCCCTGGCACCGCGGAGCACCAGGTGTCCCCTCCTGAGCCTGAACGGCGGTCGGTCGGAAGCCTAGCCCCACTCCCGCCCTCCCCGAGCGAGACTTCTCGGAGTACCGCTCTGCCTCCTCCTTCCCTCTCCGCTCCACCTCCGCCCTATCGACCTTCTCTCGGAATTTTCTGAACGGAGACTGTCCCCGAATCATTTCGTATATCAGACAGCCAAGTCCCCACCAATCAGGACTGAATGTATACCTTTCATGATTGAAACTGCGGGAGCTACATAACAAACACAGGAAATTTAAATTAAATTAAATTAAATGTCCGCATACTTAATTCCAAACAACACATTGGAAATTTAATGTCTGTTACCACGTGGACGACCCTCGCAAACATGTTAGGCCAAAGAAGGCAGACACAAAAGGCCAAAGAGCGCATGAGTCCACCTGTACGAAACAGTCAGAAGAGACGAGTCCACGGAGACAGGAAGCAGATTAGGGGCTGCAGGGCTGGGGGCGGGACGTGAGGAGTGGGGAGTGATCGCTGACGGGTGCGGGCCTTCTCTGAGGTGATGAAAAAGTTCTGGAATCAGACAGTGGAGATGGCTGCACATCTCTGTGAACATACCGAAATCCACTGAACTACACACTTCGGGTTGGTGGATTTCATGGCCTGTGAACTGCATCTCAGTAAAGCTGTTATTACAAACCATTCCTGCTACTCGTGGAGTAACTACCGTGGGGAAACCCCGCCTCCAAACAGGCAGAGCCAGGTCCCCCGGCGCCCCTTTTCCCTCAGAGTAAGACCCCAGCAGCAGGTGACAGCAGCCACAGTGGAATGGGGGGAGGGTTAAGTGCAGGACTCAGCAGAGGCTCTCAGGGTCCCTCATGTCAGAGGCCCCCCTGCGTCAGGCTGGGTCACTGCCCTGTAGCTGCGCGCATAACTCTGACTACCTTGTGAGGGGTGTGCGGGGCCGGTGAGCACAGCGGGGAGGCCCGCTGCCCTGTCCCTACTCTGGCCCGTCAGCAGAGAGGAGCGCAGGCCGGGGGGCCAGGTACGCTCCCCAGCAGCGGGCCAGGGCGGACCCCAGGTCCCTTCCCGTGTTCAGTTCTCTGTGTCCTGAGGGCAGGGGCGCGAGCACCCCGGGGTGGTCCATTACGTAGCCACGTAGCTGAGCGTTCCGACTCTTCCTTGGATGGTCTCCCCTTCCGGGATCTCCACGGCTAAACCAAGATCTGAAATCCGGATGTGCCCTGCGTGTGGCCAAATACACGAGACAAACCACAGGGGGCGAGCTGACACTTTACCAATAAAGAATGGGAAAAAATCTAAAAGACACGGATGGAAATTATAGCAATTCATACTTGGAAACACTTAGATATAAAATTACATTTAGGGAGTTCCCTGGCAGTCCAGTGGTTAGGACTTCATGCTCTCACTGTCAAGGGCACGGGTTCAATCATAAATAAATAAATAAAAATAAAAAATACAAAAAATGAAATTACATTTAACTTCTGCGTTGAGTTCCACTACCCGCAGGAAATTAGATTTATGCCTGGATATTGATCAGGAAGCCCTTTAACCACAGACAACTACAGGATAAGATAGGAGCATTACGTTTGCTATTTTATTTCCATATAACTACCAGACACATAAATAAAACTATAATGGAGGGCTTCCCTGGTGGCCCAGTGGTTAAGAGTCCACCTGCCAATGCAGCGGACACAGGTTTGAGCTCTGGTCTGGGAAGATCCCACATGCCACGGAGCAACTAAGCCCGTGTGCCACAACTACTGAGCCTGAGCTCTAGAGGCCACGGGCCACAACTACTGAGCCCGCGTGCCACAACTACTGAAGTCCGTGTGCCTAGAGCCCGTGCACAACTACTGAAGCCACCGCAATGAGAAGCCCGCGCACCGCAGCGAAGAGAAACCCCCGCTCACCGCAACTAGAGAAAGCCCATGCGCAGCAATGAAGACCCAACGCAGCCAAAAATAAATTAATTAATTAAAAAACTATAATGGATACTATATCAACTATGACACAGCGCATACACACTCCTGTCGGAATACCAAGAGGCCTATGCACAGCGACACAACAGACAAAGAATACGGAGTGTTTCTCTAAAGAACAAATGGTAATAGGGTCAAGGAAATAATAAAAAACGACGTTATGGGGCTTCCCCG
Source organism: Phocoena phocoena (assembly GCF_963924675.1). Classification (NCBI taxonomy): domain Eukaryota; kingdom Metazoa; phylum Chordata; class Mammalia; order Artiodactyla; family Phocoenidae; genus Phocoena; species Phocoena phocoena. Next base: position 137,514,291 of record NC_089223.1, read on the forward strand.
GTGGCGCAGTGGTTGAGAGTCTGCCTGCCGATGCAGGGGACACGGGTTCGTGTCTGTGAGTCTGTTTCTGTTTTGTAGATAGGTTCATTTGTGCCAGATTTTTTAAAATTAATTAATTTTTTTGTGTGTGGTACGTGGGCCTCTCACTGTTGTGGCCTCTCCTGTTGCGGAGCACAGGCTCCGGACGCGCAGGCTCAACGGCCACGGCTCACGGGCCCAGCCGCTCCACGGCATGTGGGATCTTCCCGGACCGGGGCACGTACCCGTGTCCCCTGCATCGGCAGGTGGACTCTCAACCACTGCGCCACCAGGGAGGCCCGAGTTGAGAGTTTTTAACTCCTTCCTCCCGAACTCAAAGGTTCAGAAATGTTCCTGGTTTCCACTGAGGTAGCAGATGGAGCATAGGTCTGCCAACCTTCTTACCCAGCTTCCTACTGAAAGGAACAAAGACAAAATCACAACAGAAAGAATGAAACGTGATCTGGAAAAAGAATACAGGGCACCCTCAAGAGTGAGAAATTTGAGGACTACCTGCAAGAGAGAAAGCCTATGGGGCTGGATTGTTAAAGGAACCACCAGCTGAATCTGCAGAGATGAGCAGGTTGCCCGGGTGTCTGGGTCCCAGAAGCCCCTCCCAGGCCTGGACACAACTGCCGACCAAGGGACTTCTTCAGGCTGAAGCCACTTGGCAGAAAGTTGGGACCCCAGGGGGGAGGCAGAGCACAGCTGAAGAACTACACACTCTACTGGCAAAGTGGAGCCATGCTGCCTGTGGCCGCTGGAACGCAGGCCCTGTCTGGACGGCACCCCGCTGACGCACCCGCCTTCCAGAACGCCAGTCAAGAGAGGGGTACAACCACAGAGGAAGTCAGGCCGCCACCGCACAAAGAAACACAGCCCTTAACATAAACCTGAATAAATAATCGCATTCTCTAGATACAGGGGAAAAGCAGCAGGTAAAAACTAAAACCCAAACCAAATGAACAAACAAAAAAAGCCAGCAGAAAAACTGACCCAGGAGAAAAGGTAATTCAGGCAACAGAAAACTTACCTTTTAAAACCCTAATCAGTATCCTCTAGACTAGAGACTGAAGGGACTGCTAGAACATAAAGCATGAAAGAAGCAGTCACAGAACAAGAGTGTGGGCTTAGAAATTAAATAAAAATATGATTAATGACAAAACACTGTGGGATGGGCTGGATAGTGCTTTGCATGTGCATAAAAGCATGGATGTTTATCTGGATAATAAGGAAATCTCCTAAAATGAATGGCAGGGACTTCCCTGGTGGCGCCGTGGTTAAGAGTCCGCCTGCCAATGCAGGGGACACGGGTTCGAGCCCTGGTCCAGGAAGATCCCACATGCTGAGAAGCAGCTAAGCCCCTGCACCACAACTACTGAGCCTGTGCTCTAGAGCCTGCGAGCCACAGCTGCTGAGCCCGCATGCCGCAACTACCAAAGCCCGTGTACCTAGAGCCCATGCTCCGCAACAAGAGAAGCCACCGCAATGAGAAGCCCGCAAACCGCAACGAAGAGTAGCCCCCGCTCGCCACAACTAGAGAAAGCCCGCGCACAGCAACGAAGACCCAACACAGCCAAAAATAAATACATTTTTAAAAATAAATTAATTAAATTAAAATTTTAAAAGACTGACCAGATTTTCAAAAAGCCCTGGTGCCAGACTAAGGAGTTTCTCTCTCTCCTAGAAGGAACAGATAAAAATAATAACCACACGTAACATTTTTTTACCTCTTACTGCGTGCCACTATGATTGTAAGTCCTTTCCGTGTATTATTTCATTTGAACTTCACAATGATACTTACAAGCTGGGCATTGTGAGGACAGCAGAGACCTTACGGGACCTGCTCACTTCTGAGGGCCGTCTGGATCTGGGGCCATGGAGGAGGCGGGGGCAGCGGGGCTGGGACAGGGGGGCGGGGCAGGGGACCAGCCAGCGGACGAGCAGCTGCTGCCAGAGGGAGGCGGTGAGTGTCGGACGGAGAGGCCAGCTTCCGGTGACAAGTGCATCTCAGAAGGCGGCTCACTCCAACTCTGAGTGCCCTCGTGGCGAGGAGACGGCAGCAGGAGGGAGTCTACATTCTGAGAACGGCCATTTTGGTTATGTATATTTTACCACAATTTGAAAAACGTTTGTACGTGGATCACTGTAGTCACTTTGTTCGCAACAGACCAAAAGTGAAAACACCTCGATGTCTACGAAGAGATGAATGGGTAAATGAAGTGTGACGTGTCTATACAACGGAATATTACTTGCCAACAACAAGGAATTAAGTTCTGATTCATGCTACAGCATGCATGAACTTTGAAAAGATTACGTTAAGTGAAAAGAAGCCAGTCACAAGAGATCCCATAGTATATGTTTCCCGTTTACATGAAATGTCCAGAATAGGCAAGTCCACAGAGACAGAAGTAAATTAGTGGTTGCCTGGAGCTAGAGGTGGGGGAGGGAACGGGGAGTGGCTACCAATGGGTATGGGGTTTCTTCGGGGTGATGAGAATGCTGTAAATTGAAAAACTGATTGTGATAATGGTCACACAACTCTGAGAATGTATTAAAAACTACTGAATTGTACACTTTAAATAGGTGAATTGTATGGCATGTTACTTATATCTCAATAAAACTGCTATTTTTAAAACATAATGAGGAAAAAAATGTAATGACATTAAAATGGCTGGATAGGTCTTTGGGGAAAAAATACTCCCACTTTATACTGTCTGAAATTAATTTTGATAGTTAAAATACTTAAACTTTCTTAAAAAGGAACTATAATAGTACTAAAGAAAAGACAGATTTTTTTAAAAAATTATCTTAGGGAGTAAAGGTGTCCTCCCTAAGTACAACATAAAGCTCAGAGACTAAGAAGAAAAACATTGATATAGTTGTCTATATAAAAAATTAAAACTGCCATATTGAAAGATACTGCAAGCCAAGAGGCAAAAAGCATAAATATAAAATGTATTCACAATGAATATAAAAGGATAACACCTTTCATATATAAAGAACTTTTAAAAATGAGTTAGAAAAAAGCAAATTGAAAAAACCCAATGAAAATGCTCAACCCCACCCATAATTAAAACAAGATACCATTTTGCAAATTACAGTTTAGTAAAGGTTAAAAACATTGATAACGACCAGTGTCAGCAAGGTCATAGGCAAGGGTAAAGCGATACAACCTTTTTGAAGGGTAATTTGGGAACATCAAAATTTTGAATGCACATACCCTTTGAACTGGAAATCATGTCTCTAAAAAGATACAACTATAATTGCCCTTACACGTGACTCTACTTGGGACTTCTTGTGCTCATGTCAGGACCTGTAGCTAACTCTCTCCTTCTTTACATTGCAGAGTATCCCATGACCCCGCCATACCTTATTTTTTATCTGACTATTCCTTTCCTGAAGTTCTCACCCGTAATTCCTGTCCATACGCACAGAGAACTGTCTGGAAGGAGACCGAGAAATGGTTACCAGTGTTCACTTCTAGAGAGGATGATTGCTGCATTTCTCTTCTGTTCTACCTAGAACAATGGGTATATATCACTTTTTTTTTTTGGCCATGCTCCACAGTATGTGGGATCTTAGCTCCCCGACCAGGAATCGAACCTGCAGCCCCTGCATTGGAAGCGCACAGTCTTAACCACTGGACCACCGGGGAAGTCCCAGTTCTTAAAAAAGGTTTTTAATGAAAAAGTCAATAGCCATACTTTATAACTGCACATTAGAAAATCTACAGGGTTTTTTCCTGGGAAGAATCGTGACGATATATGGAGAATCTATTAAATAGCATTTGAAGCAAATAAGGGACTAAGGAAAGACCAACATCTAACAAACGAAACAGCACAACGCCAGTCATGACCTCCGGACTCGAGCAGGTGCGGCTTCCTTACTCACCAATCGAATGTCAAAGCTTGCTGCACTGGCTGACAGGGGGCAGCTTCAGCATCTCCCTCCACTTTTTACTACGACCGCTTTTTTTGCCATATCCTCCTAAATTTGAAAAAAGCAAGGCATTTTTGTAACAATCAGAAACATCCATTTAAAAAAAAAATATTTATTCATTTTTGGCTGCCTTGGGTCTTCGTTGCTGCGCACGGGCTTTCTCTAGTTGTGGCGAGCGGGGGCTACTCTTTGCTGCGGTGCGCAGGCTTCTTATTGCAGTGACTTCTCTTGTTGTGGAGCACGGGCTCTAGGCGGGTGGGCTACGGCACATGAGCTCAGTAGTTGTGGCTCACGGGCTCTAGAGCTCAGGCTCAATAGCTGTGGCACACGGGCTCAGTTGCTCCGCGGCACGTGGGATCTTCTGGACCAGGACACGAACCCGTGTCCCCTGCATTGGCAGGCGGATTCCTAACCACTGCGCCACCAAGAAAGTCCCAGAAACATCCATTTCTGACAACTTCTTCCATTAATGTATTCTGTTTGAGTAGCTTGGGTACCTACGATGAGGGATCTGGAAGGCACCCTGATAAAATGTGAAAATCCCACCGAGGCAATCAGTCACTGGCTCTGTCCTTTAGAAATCAGGTGACCTGGACCTTCGTAAGCAGCTCTGCTAAGCCTATATCCAAGTTTGTAAACCGGACCTAATATCATATCATAAAGGGCTGCTTATAAATATTCATTCAACAATTATTTATTAAGCACCCACTATATACCAAACACCTTCAAAGTGCAGGAAATACAGTGGTAAAAAAAGACCATTCTAGTGAGGGAGAGAGATTAAAAATCACTTAATGACAAGTGATAAGAAAAGAATCAGCCGATCACATAGTGATAAACGGTGTGAAACAAAAGCAAGCAAGGCACAGGCGGAGGGAGCTCCTTGGGCTGCGGTAGGACCAGGAGAGACCCCTCTGGAGGGTCACGCTTAGGCAGAGACCTGGGATGCGAGGATGTGAGCCTCGGGAAGGTCTGGGAGAAGACTGTCCCTAGCGAGACAAGAATGGTGGGAAAAGCAATTAGATGATATTTTAGAAAGAGGTTTTTAAACAACTGACCTTTAAAAAAAGTTTAACTCTGAGAAATTAAAACCTTCGATTTTAAGCATTCTGAGGAACTGAAGTTTTACTGAATTTTATCCAAGAGAAAACATACAGTTTTTTTGTTCTGTTTTGGTTTGGTTTGGTGATTATTTTTTAAATTAATTTTTATTGGAGTATAGTTGCTTTACAATGTTGTGTTAGTTTCTACTGCACAGAAAAGTGAACCAGCTGTTTGTATACATGTATCCCCTCTTTTTTGGACTTCCTTCCTGAACCCTACTCAGAGCACTGAGTAGAGTTCCTTGTGCTATACAGTAGGTTCTCATTAGTTATCTAAAAACATCACAGTTTGGGCTGGTGACTAAAGCCTCCAGGACTGCTGGGAGGAACAGGGAAATCAGGAGGAAGGTCCTGTTTCTCGGGGAAGTGATGCGCTCCCAGTTTGGAGAGGAAGACACCAGAAGATGGGGGGCTGTTTTAGGCTCAGGAGGGAAGGCCTGGCTGCAGACAGAGATTTGACAGTGGCTGCCTAGTGGGTACAGGTGGGAGACACGGGGCCTTCCTCCTCAGCCTTCCTTTGTGCTCCACTACTCCCCCCATTTCAACTGAGCTCGTGAGCCCTGGACTCGCACCCACTCTCCGGACGTCCCAGAGCACCTCAAGGTCAGCTTCAACTTAGACTCATCACCCCCTGCAATCCAGTCCTCTTTCCACGCTGAGATTCCTGCCAACAGCTACCATCTACCAGGCAAAGGAAACAGGAAACTGGGGCACCATCTAACTCTGTCCGCTAAGGACCGCACTCAGTCACTCAGGAGGGGTGCGCCGCTGTGGTCCCGCGTGCAGGGCCCTGTCAGCCACCAGGCACACCGTGCAGAAGCACGGAGGCCTGCCCAGCCTTCCGAGGCGCTCCCGCCCGCCCCCGCCCCCCCCCCCCCCACCGCCCTCTCTACTGTCCTTTCACACCAGGGCCACCACTTGCCTAGACCTCCCTTCTAACTGGCCTACCGACCTCTTCCTCCCTTCCAGACCCTCCCCACTGCTTCTCAGGGTCACCTTCGTAACATGCATATACAAGCTCACTTCTCCACCACCTACAGACCCTGAAGGTGTCGCGGAGTCTGAGGATGAAATGAGAACAGAGTGCAGCCCTGCCTTACACCATCCACAGGCACACCGTGCCCAAGCCATGCCGCTTACAAAATCTCCACTCGGCTCAAGCAGGACCCCCTCCAGGAAGCCCACCCTGATTGTCCGAGGGAGAGGCAAGCCTCTCGAGGGCTGAAAGGAGGAGGAGAGTTAGGACAGGTCCACAATACCCTCACCTCTCTAGGACCTTCCCACCTATGGACTCGTTCAATCGCCCCCTCGGATGTAGGTACTGCTACTAGTTAGTCCCTTTTCTCACATAAGGGACCCAAGCTAAGAGTAAATAACTTGCCACTGTCACATAGCTGGCGAGAGAAGAACCAAGACACACTCAGGCCTGCCTGACTCCAGGAATCCCGCTTAAACAGTACTGTCTATTATGAAGCAGTAAGCTGCAACCAAAGCGGTTTTGTTTTTGTTTTTTTCTTTTGAAGTGCAAAAGCATCTAAACTAAAGATTTGCCATGAACACGTTTAGAAATTAAGGTATGTTGGGACTTCCCTGGTGGTCCAGTGGTAAAGAATCTGCCTTCCAACGCAGGCGACGCGGGTTCGATCCCTGCTCAGGGAACTAAGATCCCACATGCACTGGGGCAACTAAGCCCACACGCCACAACTACTGAGCTCGCGTGCGCCTCAACTAGAGAGAGAAAACCCACGCGCCAACTCAACTAGAGAGAAGCCCGTGCGCTGCAACGGAAGATCCCGCGTGCCGCAACTAAGACCCGATGCAGCCAAATAAATAAATAAATATTAAAAAACAAAAAAGAAATTAAGGTATGTGTGGAATGAGAATAAGAGTAAACCAAAACTCCCAAGATGTCAGAAATGGTTATGGTGATGGCCATAATAACGAGTAGCCCTTATTAGCATTTACTAAAAGCCAGATACTTTTCTAGAAGTTTCACAAGTCTACTCTCACTAAATCTTCCCGTCAGCCCCACAAGGCGAGGACTGTTGCTGAGCGCTTGTTACAATCCTCATTTTACAGGTGTGGAAACGAGGGCACAGATGTGTGGAATAATCGGCCCAAAGCTTCACAGCCAGTAAGCAGGGACGCTGGGATTTGAACCCAAGTAACCGCCCTGGACAGATGGGGACGCCACCTTTGTCACAGCAGCTGTTTTCCATCAAGAACCAGGACTGCCAAGATAAACACGCAATGTGAGGAAGAGCCGGTCCCAGTGGGTCCTGGATATTGAGGGGCTTGTGACGTGGTTTTATACCTTGAATGCCATGATTATTTTTATAACATATTTTGTGACGTTACACACCATCCAACTACAGTCATGAATTTAGTGTGTATTATTCCAATCCATTTGTAAATATCTGCGTGTGCGTGTGTGTGTGTGTGTGTGTGTGTGTAGCCATGAACAATATCGTATTGTTTTAAAACAAGATTCTTAAACTGGGATCCACAGCAGATATCGGGGTGTCCCTGAATTCAAACTGGAAAAAGAAATCATCTTTATTTTCACAAACTTCCAAGCAAAATTCATCACTTCCTTCGGCTATAAACATTGACAAAAGTACAATCATATTAGCAGTGCCTGTGACTTTATCATCAGAATTCAGATTTTCACGTCGCATCATCGTTATTAGAGGTAACTCAAGACATCTTGTATCTCAAACGACTTTGAAATTACAGTATAGCTGCCAGGCCAGCAGCCAGACTGTCTACAAGCACTCATGCGACACGGCCAACCGACTCGTAGGCAGCTCTGTGCCGGGCAGTTAATCGTTCAGACTGCGAGTGGCCAGTTCCCAAGTTCTCACATGGGTGGTCTAGCTATGTACTTTACTCTCTACAACTCCCTACAACTGTATTGATCAACACACGTAAGGAGGTAAGTCAAAGGCCATCCCTCAGTTTACAATCCCCATTTGAGCTGATCAACAAGAGCCTTCACGCTGACAGATCTTTAAAAGATGACACCTTAACTTGCCTATGTTTTACCTGTATTGCCTTGTCACTTAATGCTCCAATAACAAAGCACATATTGTAACACGAATCCATTAAAAATTTTATAATTATTTTAATATAATTGGCTTCCTTTACAACTGTAGGTAATTAATTTTATTTAGATTAAGAAGCCCTATTCTAGAGGTTGTTAGATTAACAGGAATGGTGTGTTACTGCATATATCACTCTACAATTTAATATTTTTTCAAGCAACTCGGTCCATTTTGACACAACTGGCTTACTCTGTCCCAGTCTGTTCCTCCTCGACCCCCAGCCTCAGGCCTTTATTCCTGGTCACCCCACCTAAACTGTCATGCCCCACCTCATGTCCAACCCTTAGCATCCCCCTTCTCTGCTTCACTATTTCTTCTTAGCCCTTAACACTATCTACTACACAATCTATTTTACGTACCTTGTGGAGGACCTGTCTCCCCACTAGATTATAAACTCCTTGAAGAGAGGGGTTTTACCTGTGTTATTCGTAACTGTACCCCCGATATCTAGATGAGTATCTGGCATAAAATAACCACTCAGTAAACATTTGTTGAATGAGTAAATGCGTTTGTCTTCATTACTGTACAGCAAGTTACTGTATGAACATCCACCCAATGTGAGAAAACAGTTACAAACCATACATCTGGTACGGGATTATTATCCAGAATACATAGAGAACTAAAATTCTACAACAACAACAAAAGGCAACCAATTCAAAAATGCGCAAAGGAGTTGAACAGACATTTATTCAAAGAAGATATGTAAATGGCCAACAGGCACATGAGGAGATGCTTAATATCAATGATCATTACAGAAACGCATGTCAAACGCTGTACCACCTCATACCCGTGGAGAGGCTAAATCAAAAAAAACAGAAAATAGCAAGGGTTGATGAGTGTGTGGAGAAATGTGAACCCTTATGCGCTGTTGGTGGGAATGTAAAATGGAAAGTGTTGGTGGGAGTGGAAAACAGTACGGAGGTTCCTCAAAAAAATTAAAAATAGAACTACCATAAGATCCAGCAATTCCACTTCTGGGTATATACCCCAAAGAACTGAAAGCAGGATCTCGAAGCGATATTTGCACACCTATGTTCATAGCAGCAGTGATATTCATAAGAGCTAAAACAAGTGTCCATCAACAGACGAGTAGATAAGCAAAATGTGGTATACACCATTAATGGAGTATTATTCAGCCTTAAAAGGAAGGAGATTCTGACACATGTTACAATATGGATGAACCTTGAGGGCATTATGCTAAGTGAAATAAGCCAGTCAAAAAAAGACAAATATTGTACAATTCCACTCATATGAGGTATTTAGAATAGTCAGCATCACAAGAGATGGAAACCAGAATGGTGGCTTCCAGGGGCTGGAAGGAGGGGAGAATGGGGAGTTGTTGCTAATAATGGGGACAGTTTCAGCTTTATAAGGTGAAAAGGGTTCTGTGGACGGATGGTGGTGACGGTTGCACAGCAATGTGAATGCACTTAGTACCACTGAACTGTTCACTTAAAATGGTTAAGATGATAAATTTTGTGTGTATTTTACCACAATAAAAAATTTTTTGAAAAAAAAAAGAGAGATCTAGTCACACAACATGAAGTCATTTGCGGTTTAAGTGCTGTGAAGGCACCACCCAGCTCTCCACTTGATGCGCCGCCAGAAGTGAAGGTGACGTGCAGGTGCAGCAGCCTTGGCGAGGGAGCCCTTGGCTGGGACGACTAACGCCGTAGAAAACTCTCCAAGCACACGGCAGAACGTAACCAGAACTGCTGAACCGGCAGACCAGGCCCCAGCTTCCTCCCGTACGACGCTCCAGGGTTATCTCTCTTCCCTTCCTGCATCCAGTGTCAGTGTTTACCTTAGCACAGTCACTGCAAAGACGCAGGAAAAAATGCCTCTCAGTCCTTCCTCATCCCGTGAGACAATCCCAGGGGTGTCTTTCCAAAGGGGGGATGAGAGAAGATACATCAGATTTCCCTCTAAGTACCTTACCTGGCCAAGTGAGGGGCAAAGAACACCTCGCCTCTGGCCCATTCGTTATCACAGTACTTCCTGAGAAAGGCGATTCTGATGCAAAAGAATCGCTGTACAATCTCAGAAGAAAGGGTGGGCTTCTTACTTGCACCCACTACACCGTTCGTGCCCTGGCACTTCTGTCCCAGGGGAAGTGGAGCTGACAGACCCTCTGCTCCTTTTGCTTCTCTACCTTTATTTGCTTGTCCATACGGGGCTTCCCTTGTTTCAGCGCCTTCACCATCTTCTGGCTCCGAAACAGCCCCTTCCCCTCATACCGCCCAACAGTAATCCTCTTCCTTAGTGTTTCTCTAAAACGCCTGCAAAGAGGAAGGAAGAGACCAGCAAAGTCACAGCCCCGGTGCTCCTGATGCATAAAAGCCAGTGACGTGGACAGGCTCCTCCCAGGGAGGGTCACAGGCCAGAGGTGCACGTGCTGCGGAGCGGTGGCCAGGACTCAAGGCTCTGCTTGGCCTCTGACTTCTGGGCCAGAGCACAGGGTGACAGTAGGTCATTTCCAGCTCCACATACTGACGAGGAGGCAGCCTATACCTGCCAGGCCGGGTCCTCCCTTTGCGCCTGAGAAACCCTGATCACAGGATATCCGCTGACTAGTAGCAGCAGGGCTGTGACAGAAACGGAGCTGGCACAGAAGATAAGCATCTTATCTGTCATTTTCTTAGGAAAGGCCCCTAATTCAGACTTTCACTGAGTCATACTGGCTTGATAATTCACGTGAACTCAAGTTAGTGAAATTTTGATGTACTCGATTTAATGTTGATGTACGTAAAGTCTTCGGAGAAAACATAAAGTTGTGTTTCAGTAAAAAGCTATACGTTGTATTCACCTGGCACCTCCGGCTAGGTTATCCAATTCTAGGCTTCCTTGTCTCTGAGCTGTCGTGCAGCTTTCTGTAAATCACAGGTGATGACGGGCAGACATTCGAGCCATCTTATCTGGTAGTTTCCATGGTCTTCTATAGAAAAATCATTTTGCCTCCATTTGCAATTCAATTCCTTTACTCCATAGAAACTTTAGCCTTTTTTTAAAATATAAACTTGGTTTTTATTGATTTTTTTTTTTCCAGCCACCGTGCAGCATGCGGGATCTTAGTTCCTCGACCAGGGATCAAACCTGTACCCCTTGCAGTGGAAGCGCAGGGTCTTAACCACTGGACCTCCAGGGAAGTCCCAAATTTTAGCCTTCTGACTTCTTCCTCTGAACGGATCATAACATCTGCTTGGTTCACTCACATATGAGAAAAATAAAACGCATGTTCATTTTATTTTTTAAAATTTTTAATTTTACTTTATTTTTTTATACAGCAGGTCCTTATTAGTCATCCATTTTATACACATCAGTGTATACATGTCAATCCCAATCGCCCAATTCATCACACCACCACCCTCATCCCCCACTGCTTTCCCCCCTTGGTGTCCATACATTTGTTCTCTACATCTGTGTCTCAATTTCTGCCCTGCAAACCGGTTCATCTGTACCGTTTTTCTAGGTTCCACAGATATGCGTTAATATACAATATTTGTTTTTCTCTTTCTGACTTACTTCACTCTGTATGACAGTCTCTAGATGCATCCACGTCTCTACAAATGACCCAATTTCATTCCTTTTTATGGCTGAGTAATATTCCATTGTATATATGTACCACATCTTCTTTATCCGTTCGTCTGTCGATGGGCATTTAGGTTGCTTCCATGACCTGGCTATCGTAAATAGCGCTGCAGTGAACATTGGGGTGCATGTGTCTTTTTGAATTATGGTATATACCATAATTCTCTGGGTATATGCCCAGTAGTGGGATTGCTGGGTCATACGGTAACTCTATTTTTAGTTTTTTAAGGAACCTCCATACTGTTCTCCATAGTGGCTGTACCAGTTTACATTCCCACCAACAGTGCAAGAGGGTTCCCTTTTCTCCACACCCTCCCCAGCATTTGTTGTTTGCACATTTTCTGATGATGCCCATTCTAATTGGTGTGACGCGATACCTCATTGTAGTCTTGATTTGCATTTTTCTAATAATTAGTGATGTTGAGCAGCTTTTCATGGGCTTCTTGGCCATCTGTATGTCTTCTTTGGAGAAATGTCTATTTAGGTCTTCTGCCCATTTTTGGATTGGGTTGTTTGTTTTTTAATATTGAGCTGCATGAGCTGTTTATATATTTTGGAGATTAATCCTTAGTCCGTTGATTTGTTTGCAAATATTTTCTCCCATTCTGAGGGTTGTCTTTTCATCTTGTTTATGGTTTCCTTTGCTGTGCAAAAGCTTTGAAGTTTCATTAGGTCCCATTTGTTTATTTTTGTTTTTATTTCCATTACTCTAGGAGGTGGATCAAAAAAGATCTTGCTGTGATTTATGTCAAAGAGTGTTCTTCCTATGTTTTCCTCTAAGTGTTTTTATAGTGTCCGGTCTTACATTTAGGTCTCTAATCCATTTTGAGTTTATTTTTGTGTATGGTGTTAGGGAGTGTTCTAATTTCATTCTTTTACATGTAGCTGTCCAGTTTTCCCAGCACCACTTATTGAAGAGGCTGTCTTTTCTCCACTGTATATCCTTGCCTCCTTTGTGATAGATTAGTTGACCATAGGTGCGTGGGTTTATATCTGGGCTTTCTATCCTGTTCCATTGATCTATATTTCTGTTTTTGTGCCAATACCATATTATCTTGATTACTGTAGCTTTGTAGCATAGTCTGAAGTCAGGGAGTCTGATTCCTCCAGCTCCGTTTTTTTCCCTCAAGATTGCTTTGGCTATTAGGGGTCTTTTGTGTCTCCATACAAATTTTAAGATTTTTTGTTCTAGTTCTGTAAAAAATGCCATTGGTAATTTTATAGGGATTGCATTGAATCTGTAGATTGCTTTGTGTAGTATAGTCATTTTCACAATATTGATTCTTCCAATCCAAGAACATGGTCTATCTCTCCATCTGTTGGTATCATCTTTAATTTCAGTGTCTTATAGTTTTCTGCATACAGGTCTTTTGTCTCTCTAGGTAGGTTTATTCCTAGGTATTTTATTCTTTTTGTTGCAATGGTAAATGGGAGTGTTTCCTTAATTTCTCTTTCAGATTTTTCATCATTACTATATAGGAACGCAAGAGATTTCTGTGCATTAATTTTGTATCCTGCAACTTTACCAAATTCATTGATTAGCTCTACTAGTTTTCTGGTGGCATCCTTAGGATTCTCTATGTATAGCATCATGTCATCTGCAAACAGTGACAGTTTTACTCATTTTCGCATTTGTATTTATTTCTTTTTCTCCTCTGATTGCCGTGGCTAGGACTTCCAAAACTATGTTGAATAATAGTGGTGAGAGTGGACATCCTTGTCTTGTTCCTGATCTTAGAGGAAATGCTTTCAGTGTTTCACCATTGAGAGTGATGTTTGCTGTGGGTTTCTCATATATGGCCTTTATTATGTTGAGGTAAGTTCCCTCTATGCCCATTTTCTAGAGAGTTTTTATCATAAATGGGTGTTGAATTTTGTCAAAAGCATTTCCTGCCTCTATTGAGATGATCATATGGTTTTTATTCTTCAATTTGTTAATATGGTGTATCATATTGATTGATTTGCATATATTGAAGAATCCTTTCATCCCTGGAATAAATCCCGCTTAATCATGGTGTATGATCCTTTTAGTGTGTTGTTGGATTCTGTTTGCTAGTATTTTGTTGAGGATTTTTGCATCTATATTCATCAGTGATATTGGTCTGTAATTTTCTTTTTTTGGAGTATCGTTGTCTGGTTTTGGTATCAGGGTGATGGTGGCTTCATAGAATGGGTTTGGGAGTGTTCCTCCCTCTGCTATATTTTGGAAGAGTTTCAGGACAGGTGTTAGCTCTTCTCTAAATGTTTGATAGAATTCACCTGTGAAGCCATCTGGTCCTGGACTTTTGTTTGTTGGAAGATTTTTAATCACAGTTTCAATTTCATTACTTGTGATTGGTCTGTTCATATTTTCTATTTCTTCCTGGTTCAGTCTTGGAAGGTTACACCTTTCTAAGAATTTGTCCATTTCTTCCAGGTTGTCCATTTTATTGGCATAGAGTTGTTTGCAGTAGTCTCTTAGGATGCTTTGTATTTCTGCGGTGTCTGTTGTAACTTCTCCTTTTTCATTGCTAATTTTATTGATTTGAGTCCTCTCCCTCTTTTTCTTGAAGAGTCTGGCTAATGGTTTATCAATTTTGTTTATCTTCTCAAAGAACCAGCTTTTAGTTTTGTTGAACTTTGCTATTGTTTTCTTTGTTTCTATTTCATTTATTTCTGCTCTGATCTTTATGATTTGTTTGTTCTTCTTTCTCTAATTGCTTTAGGTGTAAGGTCAGGTTGTTTATTTGAGATTTTTCTTGTTTCTTGAGGTAGGCTTGTATTGCTATAAACTTACCTCTTAGAACTGCTTTTGCTGCATCCCGTAGGTTTTGGATCATCGTGTTTTCATTGTCATTTGTCTCTAGGTATTTTTTGATTTCCTCTTTGATTTCTTCAGTGATCTCTTGGTTATTTAGTAATGTACTGTTTAGCCTTCATGTGTTTGTGCTTTTTACATTTTTTCTCTGTAATTGATTTCTAATCTCATGGCGTTGTGGTCAGAAAAGACGCTTGATATGATTTCAATTTCCTTAAATTTACTGTGACCCAAGATGTGATCTATCCTGGAGAATGTTCTGTGCGCACTTGAGAAGAAAGTGTAATCTGCTGTTTTTGGATGGAATGAATTAAATCTATCTCGTCTATTATGTCATTTAAAGCTTGTGTTTCCTTATCAATTTTCTGTTTGGATGATCTGTCCGTGGGTGTAAGTGAGGTGTTAAAGTCCCCACTATTATTGTGTTACTGTCGATTTCCTCTTTTATAGCTGTTAGCAGATGCCTTATGTATTGAGGTGCTCCTATGTTGGGTGAATATATATTTATAATTGATATATCTTCTTCTTGGATTGATCCCTTGATCGTTATGTAGTGTCCTTCCTTGTCTCTTATAACAGTCTTTACTTTAAAGTCTATTTTATCTGATATGAGTATTGCTACTCAAGCTTTCTTTTGATTTCCATTTGCCTGGAATATCTTTTTCCACCCCCTCACTTTCAGTCTGAATGTGTCCCTAGGTCTGAAGTGGGTCTCTTGTGTACAGCATATATATGGGTCTTGTTTTTATATCCATTCAGCAAGCCTGTGTCTTTTGGTTGGAGCATTTAATCCATTCACGTTTAAGGTAATTATTGATATGTATGTTCCTATGACCATTTTCTTAATTGTTTTGGGTTTGTTTTTGTAGGTCCTTTTCTTCTCGTTTGTTTCCCACTTAGAGAAGTTCCTTTAGCATTTGTTGTAGAGCTGGTTTGGTGGTGCTGAATTCTCTTAGCTTTTGCTTGTCTGTAAAGCTTTTGATTTCTCCATCAAATCTGAATGAGATCCTTGCTGGGTAGAGTAATCTTGGTTGCAGGTTCTTCCCTTTCATCACTTTAAGTATATCATGCCCCTCCCTTCTGGCTGTAGAGTTTCTGCTGAGAAATCAGCTGTTAACCTTATGGGAGTTCCCTTGTATGTTATTTGTCGTTTTTCCCTTGATGCTTTCAATACTTTTTCTTTGTCTTTAATTTTTGCCAATTTGATTACTATGTGTTTCCGTGTTTCTCCTTGGGTTTATCCTGTATGAGACTTGCTGCACTTCCTGGACTTGGGTGGCTATTTCCTTTCCCATGTCAGGGAAGTTTTCGACTACAGTCTCTTCAAATATATTCTCGGGTCTTTCTCTCTCTCTCTTCTCCTTCTGGAACCCCTATAATGCGAATGTTGTTGCGTTTAATGTTGTCCCAGAGGTCTCTTAGGCTGTCTTCATTTCATTCTTTTTTCTTTATTCTGTTCTGCAGCAGTGAATTCCACCATTCAGTCTTCCCAGTCACTTTTCCATTCTTCTGCCTTAGTCATTCTGCTATTGATTCCTTCTAGTGTATTTTTCATTTCAGTTATTGTGTTGTTCATCTCTGTTTGTTTGTTCTTTAATTCTTCTAGGTCTTTGTTAAACATTTCTTGCATCTTCTCTATCTTTGCCTCCATTGTTTTTCCGAGGTCCTGGATCATCTTCACTGTCATTATTCTGAATTCTTTTTCTGGAAGGTTGCCTATCTCCACTTCATTTAGTTGTTTTCCTGGGGTTTTATCTTGTTCCTTCATCTGGTACATAGCGCTCTGTCTTTTCATCTTGTCTTTCTGTGAATGTGGTTTTTGTTCCACAGGCTGCAGGATTGTAGTTCTTCTTGCTTCTGCTGTGTGCCCTCTGGTGGATGAGGCTATCTAAGAGGCTTGTGCAAATTTCCTGATGGGAGGGACTGGTGGTGGGTAGAGCTGGGTATTGCTGTGGTGGGCAGAGCTCAGTAAAAGTTTAATCCGCTTGTCTGCTGATGGGTGGGGCTGGGTTCCCTCCCCGTTGGTTGTTTGGCCTGAGGTGATGCAACACTGGAGCCTACTGGGGCTCTTTGGTGGGGCTAAAATGGTGGACTCTGGGAGGGCTCACGCCAAGGAGTACTTCCTAGAACTTCTGCTGCCAGTGTCCTTGTCCTCACGGTGAGACACAGCCATCTCCCGCCTCTGCAGGAGACCCTCCAACACTAGCAGGTAGGTCTGGTTCAGTCTCCTATGGGGTCATGCTCCTTCCCCTGGGTCCCAATGCGCACACTACTTTGTGTGTGCCCTCCGAGAGTGGAGTCTCTGTTTCCCCCTTGCCACCAGGGAAGCCCAAGACTCCTCAGCATCTTAAGTCCTGATGACTACAGCCAAATAATCAATGTTTTATGCCAGAGAAAAGCCAAATATGTCTATTTTCCCTTGTCAGAAATTAGTAGAGGGACTTCCCTGGTGGCACAGTGGTTAAGAATCTGCCTGCCAATGCAGGAGACACGGGTTCGAGCCCTGGTCCGGGAAGATCCCGCATGCCGTGGAACAACTAAGCCTGTGCGCCACAACTACTGAGCCTGTGTGCTGCAACTACTGAAGCCCGTGCACCTAGAACCCGTGCTCTACAACAAGAGAAGCCACTGCAATGAGAAGCCCATGCACCACAACGAAGAGTAGCCCCCGCTCACAGCAACTAGAGAAAGCCCACGCGCAGTAACGAAGACCCAACGCAGCCAAAAAGAAATAAATAAATTAAAATAAAAAGAATTAGTGGAAATTGCACACTAATGTGAATACAGGCTGTATTGGTTTTAGGGTAATTATAAGATACCTAACATGAAACCATTTTAAAAAATCAATTGCGGTATGAGTAATAGAACATTAATTAAAACGGAGGCTATCACCATATGATTTTCAGATTAACTTCCTGGTATTAATGTCCCAGGTTGATCTTTCTGCTTTGCAGTTTAAGTTAAATATTTATGAGGCACTAGGCTCCAACTCAGAGTGCGAGGGCAAAGTAAACTCATGGGGAGTGGATGCTTTCATTAAGTCCTGTCATGGGCCTGGGTCAGTCTGGCAGGCATATGGAGACTCAGCAATCATTAAGTGACTTGTTGGTGTTTGCTCTGCGTACGAAGTTCCCCAAGAATATTACACCTTTCATCATGGCTTCACTTACTTAACCTGAAATTTTGTGTCTGACACTTTATATTGGGTGTGCCAAGAAGTTCCTTCAGTTTTTATGTAAAAATAAGACACATTTTTCATTTTCACCAAGAACTTTATTGAACAACGTATTCATTATTTTGTTCCACTACCTTCTGCCATTTTTCAGGCAACTTCGTAAGTCCATCTTTCCAAAACTTTTTATCTTTTTGAGCAAAGAACTGTTCCAGGTGCCTTTTACAGTCTTCCAGGGAATTGAAATTTTTTCCATTATGAGAACTTTGAAAAGACCAAAACAAACAGAAATCTGAAGGTACAATGTCTGGTGAATAAGGCGGATGAATCAGAACTTCCCAGCCAAGCTGTAACAGTTTTTGCCTGGTGATGAAAGAAACATGTGGTCGTGCGTTGTCCTGATGGAAGACTATGCGTTCTCTGTTGACTAATTCTGGATGCTTTTCATCGAGTGCTGCTTTCAGCTGGTCTAACTGGGAGCAGTACTTGTTGGAATTAATAGTTTGGTTTTCCAGAAGGACCTCATAATAGAAGACTCCCTTCCAATTCCACCATATACACAACATCAACCTCTTTGGATGAAGACCGGCCTTTGGTGTGGTTGGTGGTGGTTCATTTCCATCACCCCACAATCTCTTCTGTTCCACATTACTGTACGGTGACCACTTTTCATCACCCATCACAATGTTTTAAAAATGAAACGTTTTCATTACGTTTCAGTAAAGAATCGCATGCAGAAATACGGTCAAGAAGGTTTTTTTTCATTTAACTTACATGGAACCCAAACATCAAAGCGATGAACATAACCAAGCTGGTGCAAATGATTTTCAACGCTTGATTTGGATATTTTGAGTATGTCGGCTGTCACCCACATGGTATAATGTTGATTGTTCTCAGTTAATGTCTCGATTTGATCGCTAACAACTTCAACTGGTCTACCCAACCATGGAGCATCGTCCAGTGAGAAATCTCCAGCACGAAACTTCACAGACCACTTTTTTTTTTTTTTTTTTGCGGTACGCAGGCCTCTCACTGTTGTGGCCTCTCCCGTTGCGGAGCACAGGCTCCAACGCGCAGGCTCAGCGACCATGGCTCACGGGCCCAGCCGCTCCGCGGCACGTGGGATCTTCCCGGACCGGGGCACGAACCCGTGTCCCCTACATCGGCAGGCGGACTCCCAACCACTGCGCCACCAGGGAAGCCCACAAAATTGTTTTGAATGAAGTTAAAGACAACTAAGCACTACAAGAGCCATCTTATGGAAAAACACGAATGAACTTTTTGATCAACCCAAATAGCTTTTGATGGTTAATGGCCTGAAACCTTTTATGATTTAAATATTTTAATTTGACTGATTTGTTCCCATCTCTGCTGTTCTGTGTGTCAGTCACTTATGAGTTTAGGATCTGATATCCTGTAAGTTAGAAATTATTTCTGTTTATGGGTGGATCTGCTTTGGAAATGAAATTTGGGCTGAAGGTTAGAAGATGGCATCACAGCCAGGGAACAGGAATTTTGTGGGGGGGAGATCTGTTATAACCAGAGACCCAGGAGGTTTCCTGGGTCCTGCTTTCTCACTCACACCACATCCCATCTGTCACCAGGTCCTGTTGATTCTGCCTCCAAAATCTTCTTGCATCTGTTCTCTCCCCTCCTCATCCCGTCGTTCCTTTTGTCCATACTCTCAGCAACTCTAAGCTGAACCGGGCAAGAGCCTCGGCCCTGGCTTCCTTGCCTTCAGTCTGGTCCTCTTCATTTCATTTCTCAAACTACAGTCAAAGTGACCTTATCAAGCATGAATCTGATCATGAAGCACCCCTACTTGTCTCTGTCTCGCCTCTCCTCTCCATGTATTCTCCTTCTGCACCACTTATGCAAACGTCCACAGTCCCCTGAGCGCTGCCAGCATCCTCCACCCTTTGTGCTCTGTAAGCACACTTTTCTTCTGGCCACAGTGCTCTTTCCTCTTCTGTTCATCCGGAAAACTCCTGTTTATCCTCTAAGACGCAGCTCCAGTGTCTCCTCTCATGTGAAGTCTTCTTCCATGTTCCCTTCACTTGTTTAAGCAGCCCTGGCCATTGTCCTTCTCACGTCGTCCTACATGTCAATTATTCATTGTCAGGTCTACTCCTTCACCAGACTGTGAGCGCCAAAGAACAGGGATAATCTTTATAGTTCCCAAACTCAGACAAACAGTGGGTGTTAGAGAATTTTTCTAAAACTCTAAGGTACTAGAATTTATTAGATTGCTAATTGTAGTTTATATTGACATAAAATAATTTAGCTTAGAAATTAATACTTATTTGTTTGGAGGAAAGACTTTACTTCTTCGGCATTTTTATTGCCTCTAGAAAAATATTTTCTAGTTTGTGAAGGAAACAATTCATTTAATGACCTGTGTTTCTCCTCATCTGATAAGCTCGTCAACATGAACAAATCGGTTTTCTAGAACTGTGCTGTCCAGCATAAGCACGACATGTGGCCGTTGAGCTCTGGATGTGTGGCCAATCTGAATGGAGAAGTGCTGATTCAGATTCTGACTAACTAGTATGACAATGAGAATTTTTTGTTTTGTTTTGAATGAGTTAGTTGAATACATTCAGATGTGTTTCATTTGAAACATGGATCCCTATTCTCTGGATAACAGAATATGATTTGATGGGGGTTTTTTGTTTGTTTTTTAAAATATTTATTTATTTAATTTATTTAGGCCGCACAGGGTCTTAGTGGCAGCATGCGTGATCTTTAGTTGCGGCATGCAGACTCTTTAGTTGCAGCAGTCAGACTTCTTAGTCGCGGCATGCAACTCTTAGCTGTGGCATGCATGTAGGATCTAGTTCCCCAACCAGGGATCGAACCTGGGCCCCCTGTATTGGGAGCACAGAGTCTTAACCACTGGACCACCAGGGAAGTCCCTGATTTGGTGTTTTATGCACAAAAGTAAAAACACTTAAAAATGTCAATTGGGCTAAAAGTGAATGTTCACAATATAGTATATACAGTGAGAAATGGAAGGGAAACAGAATTTCCACAAGCTGTGAAACCACATTACTGTACCGGTGAGAAATCTTAAGGGTTACTTCAACCATAAGGTTAAGGTGAATGTTAACATAGCTGACATGGCTGTTGGTCTGAAGCGGTTAAACAGTAAAATTCCTGGACGGCTGCAGGTCTGGAAACTTTAGCACTTTAACACGTTAGAACTCAATCTGTGTTGTTCTTCTGGCAAAGGAGAGCATTGAAAAGCCCCTCCCCAGCTCCTCAAGTGCAGACAGAGCACAGAAGACCCAGGGTGCTGAGATTCAGGGAAGTCCGAGGGCTGCAGGGTCCCTCGCCTGGAAAGAGGACCATTCCCTAGTGACCAGTGTTGGGCAGTGGAAATCGTGCAGAGGGTACTGGAAAGGGGAAAAAGCCCTGACGATGCAGGTGATGATGACACAAGCAGAGGCGGAGGACAAGGCCTGGAACCCTGGAAAAGAGCCAACATGGAACAAGAATGATGACCGTCTCCAGTGAGGGGCCAGTCCAGGCAGAAGAGAAATAGCAACTAGATCCGAACAGGAGCTGGAAATATATGTATGTCTATGATTGCTGCCTACTCTATAGAACTGTGTTTAATTTAACCAGAAAGTAAACTGTATTAAGTCTCAGCTCACCTAACAGTTATCAGGAAGAACAGTACACTAATCACAAAGTTCTACTAAGTAAGAGACTGACAAATAGTCTAGGCACGGGTGACCTGACGCAGACGCTTATTAGTTTCTGGTCTCAGTTTTTTTTTTTTTTCTTTCAGCGATCATTGAAATTTAGTTAATCACATTGCATTTAGTCATACGACGCTTGTTTCCTCCACTTGCCTGTCACCTCATCAAAGGCAAATTTTCTGCCGAGTTCATGGTTCACTCCAGTACCTCCCACAGTTCCTAGCACAAAATAAATGGCCAATAAATTCTGGATGAAGGAATGGAAAAAAAGAAAAAGAGAAATGGATTAAGCATTCAGCTCAAGAAGGCAGAAGCCAATCAAAATAAAGAGAATAATAATGTAAGCAGAAATTAATAAAACAGAAGGCAAGCATACAATAGCATATGAAACCAAACGCTGGTTCATTGAAAAGACTAATAAAATAGAAACATCTTTTGCAAGTCTAATAAAAATGACAGGCACACACAAATAATACTCCAAGTGAAAAAGATCACAATTTTAATTGCAAAATAGTAAGAAAACGTTACAGATAACGTTTATGCCAAATAAATTTGAACACTTAGAGGAAAATATTTTTCTCAGAGACCACACATTACCAAACATAGCTCAAGAAGAAACAGGAATCTTGAATATCACAGTAACTATTAAAGAAACTAAACAGATAATAAAAAGAACCATTCCCAACCCTTCTTCCAAAGAGAGGAAAAGGCACCAAACCCAGGCATTTTCACAAGCAAGTTTTACCGATCCTTTAAGGTACAGAGAGCCACTATCTAATGAATTTTTTTTCCTTTAAAAACAAAACTTTTACCAGATATAATCTGCACAAATACGTACTAATCTTAAGGCTATTTCTTGATGAACTTTCACAAATGTGTGTGCGCGCAGTCACCGCCTGGATCAATAAACAGAACGTCCTCGTTGTTCCCCAAAGCTCCCTCCTGCCGCTTTTGTGTCACACCCCCCTTCCTGGAAGCAATCATGACTCCCATTCAGATGGCTGCGGGTTAATTTCACTTCACGCTCGTGAAATCACTGAGGATTGTACTGAACAGTTTCTTCTGATTTTTCCCTCAACATAAGGCTCTTCAGATTTGCCCAGGCTGTTGCACGTGTCAGTAGCTAACTCTTTTCTATTGCAGTGTAGTATTATACTGTTTCATTATGTGTTGATCCATTCTCTTACTGAGAACACTTGGGCTGTTTCCAGTTTGAGGCTATTAGGAATAAAGCTGGTATAAACCAGACTTTTTGTAGACGTCTGTATGAATTTCACCTGGGTATATCCTGAAGGGGAATCACTGGGTCATAGCATAGGTGTGTGTGTAACTTTATTAGAAAGTGCTATTTTCCTGTACTGGTCCGACCATTTTACACTCCAACAAGCAATGTGTGTGAGTTCTAGTTGCAGCTACTCGGCATCTTTGCTAACACCTGATATACTGTCAAGGAACGCAAGCAGCCTCTAGAAGCTGGAAGAGACAAGAAAATGGATGGATTCTCCCCCAGAATTTCCAGAAAGGAACGCAACCCTGCTGACACCTTGACTTTAACCTAGTGAGACCCTTTTCAGACTTCTGACCTGTTAGATAATAAAGTTTTGTGGTAATTTGTTACAGCAGCAACAGGAAAACTAATACGGCAAGTCAGAAAATGGGAGACTTGTGCAAGCATATTTAGTAGCCAGATTATATAAAGAGCCGCTACAAGTCAATGAGATACTCTCCCCTCACTGGGCAGAAGATGCTGAGAAACAATTCACAAAGAGGAAAGCTGAATCACCAGTCAATGTGAAAAGATGTTCAATCTCCCTGGTAATTAGGAAAACACAAATTGAAACAGTGTTACATGGACTGACCTGTATCCGCCCCCTCCCATTCACATGTTGAAACGCTGATCTCCAATGTGATTGTATTCGGAGATGGGGCCTTTAGGGTAGTAATTAAGGTTAAATGAGGCCAGAGGGTTAGGACCCTAATCCCATAGGTGTCCCTGTAAGAGTAAGTTACCAGATCTCCCCCTCTCTCAGCCGACACACAGGAAAGGCCATGTGAGCACACAGGAAGAGAGCCCTCACCAGAACTCAACCAGGCTGGCACCTTGGTCTTGGACTCCTGGCCTCCAGAGTTGTGGGAAAATAAATTTCTGTCATTTAAGCCACCCAGTCTGCGGTATTTTGTCATGGCAGCCCAAGCAGACTAATATAAATGGTAAGATAACATTTCATGCCCTTCAGGAACAAAAGTCTGAGAGTCTGATAACTCCACGTGTTAGCAAGAGTGGAAAGGAAGGAAGATGAGGGAGGGAAAAGAAGAGGAAGGGGACTTATACATCAACAAGGATAACAAAACCATACACACACACAGAGCAACAGCACCAACCTGAAGTTTAAATCATGTAAAACAATACACTCCATATTGTTACCTACAAACCTAAGCAGCCAAAGTGCAGAGAGACCTTGGTTATCTCTGGGGAATGAGGGAAGGGCCTGGGATCTTGGAAAGATACACAAAGTGTCTCAAGTATATCTGCAATGTTTTTTTCTTAAAGAAATGAAATACAGCAAAATGTTAAGATCTGTCGGGCAGTGGGCACTGGGGTGCTTGTTATACTATCTTCTACACTGTGAACTCTTACACAATTAAAGAAACCACATTCACATTAAATTAGAAACGTTTCTCAAAACAGAAACAGATTCATAGATACCGAGAACAAACTGGTGGTTGCCAGAGCGGAGGGGGGTGCTGGGGGGATGAGTGAAATGGGTGGGGGAGATTAAGAGGTACAAATTTCCAGGTATAAAGTAAATAAATTACAGGGATGTAACGTACAGCATAAGGAATATGGCCAAGAATATTTTAATATCCTTGTATGGTGACAAATGGTAACTAGGTCTATCATGGTGATCATTTTGTAATGTACAGAAATACCAAAGCACTATGTTGTACACCTAAAATTAATATAATACTGTAAGTCAATTATACTTCAAAAAAAAACTTAGAAATGCTCTTTCCGCCATCTTTCTGCACCACCATAACAGTGGGCACGAATGCCCCGGCCGATGCTCTCGAGATCATCAACAATGCCGAAAATAGACGCCAAAGCCAGGTTCTTACTAGGCTGTCCTCCAAACTCACTGTCCACTTTCCAACTGTGATGATGAAGCACGGTTCCACTGGAGAATCTGATCACCTGTGATCCCATGATCACAGAGCTGGGAAAATTGTCGTGAAGCTCTCAGGCAGGCTAAACAAGTGTGGAGTGACCAGCCCAGATTTGACGTGCAACTCAAAGATCGAGGAAAACGGCAGAGTAACCTGCTCCCGTCCCGTCAGTTTGGTCCCCTTGGACTGACAACCTCAGCTAGCAACATGGTCCATGAAGCAAGATGAAAGCACACAGGAGGGAAAATCCTGGGATTCTTTTTCTAGGGATGTAATACATTCATGCAAATAAAATGCCTCAATGGAAAAAAATCAGAAATGTTTATCAATGTTTCAATTGTCAAAAATGAAAATACTTTTTCCCTTTTTTTTTTTTTGGCCATGCCGCATGGCTTGTGGGATCTTAGTTCCCTGACCAGGGATCGAACCCGTGCCCTCGGCAGTGGAAGTGCGGAGTCCTAACCACTGGACCGCCAGGGAATTCCCATACTTTTTCTTTTTTATTGGAAAACATTTTGGCTAAAATTATCATTACCAGAAGAAATCAAAAATGAAAAATCTAAGCTTATTATTTTAATTAATTAATTTAGTTTTGGCTGCATTGGGTCTTTGTTGCTGCGTGGGCTTTCTCTAGTTGCAGTGACCGGGGGTTACTCTTCGTTGCAGTGCATGGGCTTCTCATTGCGGTGGCTTCTCTTGTTGCGTAGCATGGGCTCTAGGTGCGTGGGCTTCAGTAGTTGTAGCACGTGAGCTCAGTAGTTGTGGCTCATGGGCTCTAGAGCGCAGGCTCAGTAGTTGTGGCGCACGGGTTTAGTTGCTCCGCGACATGTGGGATCTTCCCGGACCAGGGCTCAAACCCGTGTCCCCTGCATTGGCAGGCAGACTCTCAACCACCGCGCCACCAGGGAAGCCCCTAAGCTTAATTTTTTAAGTTATAAAGATAACCAATACAAGAATTAAAAACAGTGATATAATTATATTGATAAGGGAAAAGAAAATGGAGTTGGTTTAAGTGAGCTATCTCCTGAGGCTCAGGAAAGTCTGAATTTGATCAACACTGTACTTTAGAAATGCAACAGTGATCAGGAAGATAACTGAAATAGAACCCAAGAAGAGAATCAACGTGGCTGCACCTGGGGCGGTGTCTTTGTTTGGGCCACTGTAACGGGATACCACAGACTGGGCGGCTTATAAGCAACAGAAATTTATTGATCAAGGCACTGGCAGCTTCGGTGTCTGGTGACGACCTGCTTGCTGGCTCACAGACGGTGTCTTCTGTGTCTTCACGTGGCACGAGGGGCAAGGGAGCTCCCTGGGGTCTTGTTTAAAAGGGACTCGTAGCATTCACGAGGGCTCCACCCTCATGACTTAATCACCTCCAAATACAATCACCCTAGGGATTATGCTTCAACCTATGCATTCTGCAGGGACACAAACATTCAGTCTATAGTAGAAGGAGTAGAATGGAGAAGGTTAGGGCTCTTTATCAAAAGTCCTTCTATTCTCTGATTTTCAAAAATTATTGGTTATTTGGAAATGTGTTTTTAAACACATAGAACAGAAGCGGTGGAGCTGATTTTGTCCTTGGCTCTATGAGAGGCATTCCTACAAGACTGCACCGTGTTTAGCCCACGTGAATGTGGGAGCATTGTTTTTCAAAACAACACTCAGAAAAAGAGATGTAGGTTTACAGTGCAAAAGCTCAAGCACAGTGTCTCTGCCAGGAAGTGAGACTAGTTAGCACAGCAGTCAGGGAGCAGCAGAGGTAACACTGTCCTGTGTCCTTTGAACTAGGACTCTCTTTCAATTTGGTAGAGACAAAGATTTACGTTCTGAAAGAAACGCACGCGTGCCTGGCCTTTGGCTAACCTCATAACTAGTGCTGGCTGGCCCTGCTGTCTTTGCTAGTGATGAACATGTAAACATGGAGAGGGAACCTACCGGCTGCACTGCAGATACAATTAAACACTTAATCCTGGCTTAATAAGAAATTAACACAACACTAAATCGTCCATACTTCAATAAAATTTTTTAAAAATGAATAATAAAATAATACTGATTTAATAAAAACAATAAAAATGTTCATTCAAAACAAAATAAAAAGCACTT
The DNA here is from genome assembly GCF_963924675.1 of Phocoena phocoena. Classification (NCBI taxonomy): domain Eukaryota; kingdom Metazoa; phylum Chordata; class Mammalia; order Artiodactyla; family Phocoenidae; genus Phocoena; species Phocoena phocoena. The sequence continues at coordinate 137,540,993 of NC_089223.1, forward strand.
AGCATTTACAAGTATGGAGCCAACTGACATCCCAAAGTTGAATAAAATCTCAGGTTTTGCTCCCTATTTCCAGACTGCTAGTCTAAAAAGATAGCTTATTTTGAAACTTCAATTTCTGGTTATCACCAGTACTGAGAGACTTCCTAAGATGTGCTCTTTTGTCCTTCAGCCAGCATTTTGGAATTTGCAGAGAAAAGACTGAGTGCCATTACAGCGCTGGGTGCCGGTGACACAGAAGGGGAGACCCAAAGCTGCCCCTAGGGATGCCCACTGCAGCAAGAGCTCCTCCCGGGCACAGCAGTGGCTCAAGGGACGGAGCTCAAGGGATGGAGTGACCAGGCCTCTTGCAGGAATGTAGACGTTCCCCAGAAAAGACTCTGGAGCTGGAACAGGAAGGAAGAAGAAGACTGCAGGCAGAAAAGAAAAGCCTGGAGGCGTGAAGTGGTGTGACACGCTCAGCTGCTGGGGACAAGGAGAGGAGAGCAGGCCAGTGGTCAGACAGGACCCTGTGGGCCATGATGAACTAAGGTGTTTGTTCTTGACCTGGAATGAAGCTCCAGGGCCAAATTTTAAACAGAGGACAAATCTGTGTTTCAGAAAGTGTTCTAGCAGCATTGGGGATGATAAAAGAGAAGCAGCTCTGGAAGTAGAGAGCAGCTAGGAAACCACTGCCCTCAGTTAACTTAGGAGGTGTCGAGAACCATCTAAGGGGGTACTGGGTGAAGACAGAGACAAAGAAATAAGAGACAACAGAAATAATGAAGCTTAAGGATAAACGGGATTCAAGGACCTCCTGCATGTGGGGATTCAGGAAGAGAAAAGCTATGCTTTTGGAAAGTCTAAGAATGAGACAAGGAATCAGGTTCAAGGTCAATTAAATGATCACAACTGCAATGTTAAAATGCCAGCTTTTCATCATGACTCTGGACATAATAAAATCTACAACCACAACTACTATGCTTATTTACTGAGCACTTTCTAAGCGCCAAGCGCTGTACCACGTTATTCCATGCAGTCCCCTTGTCAACACCATGAAGCAGGACTGTTGTAAGTCCAGCTTTACAGAACAGGAGAATGAGGCATAGGAACTAGCTGGGATAACATCCATAAAGAATTGAGCACGATGCCTGGACAAAGCAAACCCTCATTAATGGCAGCTATTCTTAGCTATCCATTGTGAGGCTCTGCAGCCATACTTGAACATGCTTTATTCCCTCCGTATCAAGCCAATCCTAATCAAGACCTTTCCTCTTGAAAGGCACTTGGGATACAAATGGGAAGGGGGGAGTTTAAAAAGAAAACAAAACCCCCAAATCTGAAATAGTTGTGTTCCAGGTTAATTTTTCTCACAGAACGTTCTACACTATTCTAAGCACAAGATGAACTTGTCGATGCTTCTCAACAGCGTCCAAGTCACCAGGAGCACCACTTGGCCGACATCTGCGCCCAGGAATCCTGAAGCCCTGGGAGATGGAGCATAAAACACTTCTTCCAGGTTGTCTTAAATATACATCCTTCGGTGGGCACTTACGCTGTTCCCAGCACAAACATGAAGCAGCTGCTCCCACCCGGACTCCCTAAGAGGGAAGCTGCGGAAGAACTATGGGTGGTCCCTGCTGCCCGCTCTCCCATCTCTCGGGAGGCCGGAGAGGAGACACTCGGTATTCCACAGAGAACTCTACTCCTGGGGTCTCTGAGCAAAAGGGCTGCGCCAACTGCTGCTTCTACGTTGCTATCAGGGTGAATCGTAACTAACGTGCTCAATCTATCTCTAAGTCTGGCTAAAACCCACTCCACACACCGTAAAGTCTCAGACACCACCAAACCTCAAAAGCATGAATCGAAAAAAAAAAAAAAAAAACCATGAATCGATGTTAAAGTAACACTCTAAAAACACTAACGGAAGGGTCTCCCGGGTTAGTTTACAGGATTTTCTTCTTGGTCCTTTAAAGAGCACAAAGGCGTGGTTCTTGTTTGCTGGCTTCGCTCGCCGGTCCGGCTTCCTCCCTCGGGGACAGAATACGGCTCGCCTGGTGCTGAAGCCACACTGCGACCCGAGGTTCCGGAGGAAGAGCAGGACAGGGAACAAGCTCACACTAACAAGAGCAGAGCGCAGGCCACCTTCACCTGGGTCCGGAGGCGCCGAAAGGGGAGGGGGCGGCTTAAGCTTTACGTGCCCAAGCTGACCACTCGTCGACTGACCACTCCTGAGAGTGAGGCTGCGCGGATCCCAGGTCCGGATTCTGCAGAAAATCTGGGGCCCGCAGCAGGGCCGGGGTTCTGCTTGGCACCAGGGTTCCCCAGCAGGACTGGGGTTCCACGGGGATTAGGATTCCATCGGGGGTCAGGGCGCCGCTGTGCACCCACCTTGGCGCGCTTTCAGCAGCATCGAGTTGGACAAGAGGTTCTCGAGCTCCATGGACGACCGCCGCCGCCGCCGCCCCCGCCGCCGCCGCGACCAAGCTTTGTGGACTCGAGGAGGCGAGGGGGCGACCGGGGGTGGCGGCGGGGCAGCCTCCGCGCATCGCTCGCCCAACGCCGGGTCCGGTCCCGCACTGGGCCGCCGCTCCTCCTCGTCCTCCTGCTGCTGCTGCTGCTGTTGCTGCTTCTGCCGCTGCCGCCGCCGCCACGGCCACCACCCGCGCCGCCGCTGCGTCGGACGCTGCCGGCGCCGCGACGCCTCGCCCTCTGGACCAGGGACTGCGGCCCAGGAGGGGTCGGGCCGAGCCCCCGCGGTCACCCCCGCCGCGCCGTGGCCCGGGCTGTCGGCCCCACCGCCCGGGGAGGCGCTCACTGGCCGGGGAACCACCCCCCCGGCGGCGACGGCTCCGGTCAACGACTCCCCAGACGAGGGAGCCAGAGCGCTGCGCTCCACTGGGCCCGAGGCTGGGGCGCGGGGCGGAGGCGGTGGGGCGCGAGCGCGGCCTGCTGGGAGTTGTAGTCGCTCAGCCTACGGGCGGGTAAGCTGAGCGGGGGCGTGTCAGTATTTTACCCAACGTTCCTACGTCTCGCTGGCTCAGTTATCGCGAGACGGGGGCGGCACTCCTAGGCTGCGGGGCCGCGCGTTAGCTCCGGAGGGCGCGCGCACTCTAGCTGCCACCTCCTCGTCAGCGACCCGAGGTGCAGCGCGTGTTGCCATGGGGAAGACCAGGTCTGCCGGAGCGCGCGGGAAGGTCCCCGGGGCCCCGGCGGGCGCGCGGGGCTGCCGGGCGAGGCCCAGCGCCAACCCGTTCGAGGTGAAAGTCAACCGGCAGAAGTTCCAGGTCCTGGGCAGGAAGACGCGCCACGACGTGGGGCTGCCCGGGGTGTCGCGCGCGCGGGCCCTCCAGAAGGTGAGCGGGGCGCCGGGCCCTCCGGGGTGGGCCCCCCCGGCCCCGCCTGCCGGCCGGGACCACCCACAGCCCTGCTCCTCGAACCCCTGCGGCACCGAGGGGCCGCCGGCAGGCTTGGGCGAGCTACGGACTTACTTTCCGGTGCCCTTTTTCCCTTCTGTAAATCGGCCATGATGGTGGTACGTACATCCTAGGGCCGCCGGGAGGATGGGAAGCGTCCACTTAGAGTTCTCGGGACAGCGCCTGGAGCAGTGAGACGTCGTGTGTCGTGTATGCCATGTGTCAGCTGGACTGTTTTCATCTTCGTGCCTCTGCTTCTGCGTGGGCGGGGACGACATTCCCCTGCAAAACCGCCGTCCCTCCTTGGAGACCCACACACAAGTCCAACTCAGGCAGAGTTCATCACTTCCGCGCTGCCGCGGCCCCTGTGCGAACCTCTTAAAACCTGCCCTCGTTGAGACTTTGAGCTCCGCTGGTTAGGGACAGGATGGGGGGTTACATGCTCAGTAGATGTTTGAAGGAGGAATGTATCGCTCCTTTGAAGCGCACAGCCTTGACCCTTGCAGGGTAACTGAAATGCTGCCTTCTTGGAAAGTGTCATAGCCTCCAGCTTTCCTGTGCCTACGGTTCCAGAGTATTCTGTACTTTGAAATTCAGTTCGGGTGGCATTCTCTATGCAGCTTCTGAGACATGCTCATTGGTTTGTTTAACGATATTTATTGTTACTCTGAGGAGGAGACATTAGTAAGTTAGTGAACGAATTAAAGCACAGAAAGGTCAAGTAAATTTCCCAGGGTCACACAGCTGGTAAAGGCTGGGGTTTGCACTGGGTTTGGACACCTGTGAAGCCTTTATGTGCCACTGAGCCCTTACGTTTAAGCTGTGTTCTAGCAGGTGGAGAGGTAAAGGTAAAGTAACACCTGGCCCTGCCTTCATGGGCTCATAATCTGTGTTCTGTCCCACAGCATCTAATCCAGTTGATCTTTTCTTATAAACTTATTTATTTTATTATTTATTTATTGAGGCTGCCTTGGGTCTGTTGCTGCACGCGGGCTTTCTCTTGTTGCGGCGAGAGGGGGCTACTCTTTGCGGTGCGCGGGCTTCTCATTGTGGTGGCTTCTCTTGTTATAGACCGCACGGGCTCTAGGTGCGTGGGCTTCAGTAGCTGTGGCATGTGAGCTCAGTAATTGTGGCTCATGGGCTCTAGAGCGCAGGCTCAGTAGTTGTGGCACACTGGCTTCGTTGCTCCACGGCATGTGGGATTTTCCCGGACCAGGGCTCGAACCTGTGTCCCCTGCATTGGCAGGCAGATTCTTAACCATTTCGCCACCAGGGAAACCCCAACTGATCTTTTCTTTTCTTTTTTTTTAATAAATTTATTTATTTATTTATGGCTGCATTGGGTCTTCGTTGCTGTGCACAGGCTTTCTCTAGTTGTGGTGAATAGGGGCTACTCTTCGCTGCAGTGCGTGGGCTTCTCATTGCGGTGGCCTCTCTTGCTGTGGAGCACAGGCTCTAGGCACGTGGGCTTCAGTAGTTGTGGCACACAGGCTCAGTAGTTGTGGCGCACGGGCTTAGTTGCTCCGTGGCATGTGGGATCTTCCCGGATCAGGGCTCAAACCCATGTCCCCTGCATTGGCAGGCGGATTCTTAACCACTGCGCCACCAGGGAAGTCCCCCCAATTGATCTTTGAATTGAATCAAACATCGTCCTTATTGCAAGGAGCTGGCAGTAATAGTAGACAAGACAAACTTATAGCCGACTCCGATGCACCCCTGCATCACACACCCCAGGGCGGGCTTGTGGGGGCAGATGTGGGGATGGGCATTGCATGGGCTCCAGACTAGACATGTTCTCCTTCATCACGTAAGCCTCAGTTTTCTCATTTCTCCTTAAGAGCCTGAGGTAGGAACTGCCATTCTCTCCTTTTTACAGGCGAGGCTGTAGGCGCTTCCCAAAGTCCTCGCTGGGAAGTGGGGCAGCTGGTGGGGTTCTGAGTCCTCACTCCCGACTGCGCCTCCTGGGCGTCACATGCATGTCCATGAATGACCCAGAAAGTGCTGAGAGTATTGGTTTGGGGCTACATGTAACTTTCACCAATAGACAAATACGTAAATATGGAATCTGCAAATAGCAAAGACTGACTGTATATACACATAACGTCACGTATATAACAAGCAAAGAGCAGATAGGCAGTGCTGCTGCAGTCTGTGTCTGTAATTGATCGTGACGTCGTCATTGACGTAAATGGCCTCTCAGATCCTTGTTCCCTGCTCCCCTTACTCGGCTAGAACCTGAACTCCTCTGGCTTCTTCACCTGGGTGGAGTGACCTCTGCTCGATTGTTCTGCTTTCTTTTGGTTGCCGTCATTTTACTTTAACCTTTGGTATTAGGCATGGAAGTACTAACACACACCCTAGAGAATGCCCTGGGTTTGGGTTCCAGACGTCATCCTCTTTGCTGCCGTTGCATGGCAGCGACCCAGTTTCTCCTCGGTAATTGAGATCAGTCTTTCCAGCCAGTAGATTGGCCTTTCTTGGACTGTTTGTCTCAGTGGCCTGAGGCGTAGAAAATGGCATTTTCCAGTTCCTTAGAGCCAGCGTTGTGTCCCCTTGTGGAAGCACCTCCCCTTTGGTGACTAAGACTGCCAGGCCGTCAGAGCTCAGAGTTGCCAGGACCGGTGAGAGATTGTTCTATGATCTGTTTTTCAGCGCACCCAGACTCTGCTAAAGGAATACAAAGAAAGGGATAAGTCCAACGTATTTAGAGATAAACGCTTTGGAGAATACAATAGCAACATAAGCCCGGAGGAGAAGATGATGAAGAGGTTTGCTCTGGAGCAACAGGTATGGAAAACAGTCTTTTGCTGTAGTTTTACACAGAAGTCAAATACAAAGAGAAGGCCGTTTCCCCCTTGTTTGTTTATACTTTTGTGAGTGCACAGTGGGTGGGTCTTCAGTCGTGTATCTTGCCTGTCTAGACCAAGGGGGAAGCAGCCTCTTGCACATCCCAGTTAGGTGGATAAATATCTTAACCAGAGTGCCCGGCAGTGATGCGTCCTGGGGTTCTGGACTAAACGGCTGCCTTCAACTGGGTCGAGTGGATTGTGGAGCATTCCTGGTGGGTAGAGCTGCATGATTTCCCAGTGCCTTAGGGTGCCCCGTTGATTTATTTACCTTCTGTGGGTTCTGTTTATATCCGAATCATTGCTCAAATGACCCAGAATAATCTTAAAGCTACACTGTCGCATTGCACAAAAAATGGGGGAAAAAATCATTCTTTTTTTGATGTTAAATGGATGTGGAAATTTTAGGAGACTGATTTTCATTTTTTCTATTCTGTCAGCGTCAACACGAAAAGAAAAGCATCTACAACCTAAATGAAGATGAAGAACTAACTCATTACGGCCAGTCTCTGGCAGACATTGAAAAGCATAATGACATTGTCGATAGCGACAGCGATGCCGAGGACCGAGGAGTGCTGTCGGGTGAGGCCTGGGATCAGGGGCGGTCTGCTTAGCACTGACGTTCTTTCTGCCCTGCTTGGACACCCAGAAAATGCAGGTGTAGATCTTTAAGAATGTGTATATGTAGATAAGATAGACAGACAGCCTGCTGTCTGTCTGTCACAGAAAGCACTTCAGTATCCCTCCTCTTGTTTGAACTTCACCCCAGCTCATTTTACCCGTGATTTGACCAACCCGTGAGTCAGAGTTGTGGGTAAAACCCACCTCACTAACCCCTAGGACAGCTCTTCTGTACTAACCCACAGTGCTTTGCTACCACTGTTACCAGTTCTGACCCAGTGCGTGTACTAACAGTGTTTACTTAGTTCTTTTAGTCTTTGTTTTCTCTGGAAGCGCTTATGACAGTTTTGTGGGGGAAGTAACATTTGAGCTTCTTCTTTTTAATTTCTTTTTTAAAATTGATTTATTTACTTATTTCATTTTTGGCTGCGTTGGATCTTCGTTGCGGCGCACAGGCTCTCTCTAGTTGCGGCAAGCCAGGGCTACTTTTCGTTGCGGTGCGCAGGCTTCTCATTGCGGTGGCTTCTCTGTTGCAGAGCACGGGCTCTAGGCGTGTGGGCTCAGTAGTTGTGGCGCACGGGCTTAGTTGCTCCTCGGCATGTGGGATCTTCCCAGATCAGGGCTCGAACCTGTGTCCCCTGCATTGGCAGGCGGATTCGTAACCACTGGGCCACCAGGGAAGTCCTGAGCTTCTTATTTATAGATAATAACGAAGCAGGTTAAACCGCGGCATTAGTTAACACTGATACACACCTGAACTGAGTTAGGACTCGGTTCAGGTCTGATCATCTTGGGCCCTTTTATAAAGCTGGGGTCATGTCGTAAGTTCGCATCCTTATGATTTAGAATATCCTCTATTTAGCATCTGCAGAACAAAGCTGCACAAAACTAAAACTGACTCAGCGGTTTTCTGGTGTGTGGAAAGCCAAGCCGTTAAGCCCATGACTGCCTTTTGGTATGTGGGTGATGCGGGGGCCGAAGGCCGAGGAATTAGGGCGGCCCGTGGTTCTGTCCACAGCACCGGGAGGTGGACCACAACTCTGCTGAGGCCTCGTGGTTGAGGAGGGAACATAGTTCACCTTGAGGGCCTTTCTCTTCGCACTTGCCATTGTTCAGGACTTTTTATGCACGCCTCGCTTTAAACACGTTCACCTTCACTGTCACTGAAAGGGACTGCCGTGGCACCTTAACGTTTGGCGGCCTGGTCATTCATCACAAGGTGTCGGCCTCGGCCTCGTTGGTATGATAGGCTGTGACGGTTGGCTGACTAGAGGAGAAGTTGGATTCCCATTCTGCCAGGTGTTGGGTCCTGGGGACTCAACTGTTTATTTGAGGTTTCCTATCGTCCTCTGATGTTTAGTATGAGCTCATGAGAATCCAGGTGACTTGCACATTTCCAGGTAACCTCTTATATTTGAAAATAAATATATTTGCCGTACCTTTTACAATGAATCATCAGGAAACATTCTGTTTTGTTCAACTACATAATTTATATGTTCTCCTAGATTAGGAGAATTTCATCTTAAAAATCAACCCTAGTTTTCTAATTAAATCCTATCATCAATATAAACACACTGATGGATTTTTTTTTTTCTTTTCTCCGAGAATCATTTTTGGAATCTTTTATATGATACCACCTCGTTAGTTAATGTTTTGTAAATTTTATTTCCAGAAAATATTGTAAACAATCTTGAATTAGTAGAATGCTAAATGATAGTGTTTTCTAATATGCTAAACTTGGCAGGAAGCAGAGGAATCACTCATTCACTGATTCATTTATTCAGCATGTGCCAGGCAGTGCTCTTGGTTCTGGGGAAATAGCAGTGAGTAAAACCTACCTGCAGCTCAGTTTTCTGGGGAGACCCAGACAGTAAACTAAATAATCAGTAAATCCCGCAGGCCGGTCGGAAGTAGAAGTGCTGTGGGGGAAATGAAGTCGGAGTGGTCTGGGACACGCCAGGTCGTCCTGATTAAGGTCACGAAGGAGGGGGCGGTCGTGCAGGCCTCTGGTGGTGTCACGGTCTGGGACCAGCCAGGAGCCTGTCGCTGGAGGGGGCGATGGTACAGACAGGTGGGCTGGGCCCCCGGGGCCATGGGAACAATTTTGGCTTTTACTCAGGGATGGGAGCCAGAGGGACTTGAGTGGGGAAGGACAGAGTTGGCTAGGGCAGGCCAAGAGGTCTTCCTGAGATTCTCTTGTAGGCACGGCAGGTGGAGAGGAAGCAGGATGCGCAGGGGTGTTTGGGGAACCTGTCAGCCCAGGGGAGGCATCAGGAGGGCAGTGGGGGCTCAAGTCCGCAGACAGCCTTGCCTGGAGGAGGGAGCTGCTGCCCAGAGGAGTGAGCGTTGGCCTTTAAGTCGGGCCAGAGTCTGCTGCAGGGGGAGCGAGAGCAGCTTGCAGAAGGAGGCATGGTGGGGGTGGCGGAGCGCGGGCGCGGGCGCGGGCGGCGGGCCTGACGGGGCTCGAGGGCCGCGGGCAGGAGCCGTCTCTCTCTGGATGAGATCTGAAGTCCGTCGCTAAGCATCGAAGCCTCTGTTTTCTCTTCCAAGAAACTGGAGTTTTTAAAAGTTTCTTTCTATTCCAAAATCCACGATTCCCAGTGTTTTGTTTCTCTCTTCTTCCCTGGTAGCTCAGGCAGCCTAGGAATCAGTGACTCTAGTGGCTGGCTCCGCCCCCTGCCCCCGGGACTTTCTGTGAGACACAGGGAGGGTGTGAAGTGGCCCTGGTCCTGGGCACGCCCTCTTAGGACTCAGGCGTGAGCTAGTTTGCGTTTGCCCATCTTCTGTGAGACGTTAACACATTGGAAAACAGGTTCTTGGTGTTTCCAGTCACTTGGATCACAGCTGTTTGGTCTTTTTATGCCTCTGGGTTTTCTCGGAGGGGCTCATCTTGGGGGTTTGTGTCGCTGTGCCTGTAGTCTCACCTGCCGCGGGTGAGAGTTTTCTCTTCAACGTGGAGTCTGCTCTCAGGAACGTGCTTGGAGAAACGTTGGCAGAGCGACTGCAAAACCCACTTCGCAGCCGGGCCTGGCTTCACAGAGGGGTTTTCTGCTCTCTGTCTGCAGCTGAGTTGACGGCGGCCCATTTTGGAGGAGGTGGTGGGCCGCTTCACAAGAAGACATCTCAACAGCAGGGCGAGGAGGGGCAACAGCCGAAGTCACGCAAAGAGCTGATCGAGGAGCTCATCGCCAGATCAAGGCAGGAGAAGGTGCGTCCGCTGCCGTTCTCGCTGCGTGGCAGCACCGCCCGCAGGCTCGCTGCTGAGCTCTCGAGTCTTTTCTCCCTGTGCGGTTTAGGCTGTGTCTGATATTTTCTATGAATTCAATAAAAGCATTCACTTTGAATAGGAATACAAAATGCATTTTAAGTTTCATCACGCATGTACTACCTCTTTTTTTTTTTAATTTTATTTATTTATTTATTTATTTTTGGCTGTGTCGGGTCTTTGCTGTGCGCGGGCTTTCTCTAGTTGCGGCGAGTGGGGCCTACTCTTCGTTGCAGTTTGCAGGCTTCTCATTGCGGTGGCTTCTCGTTGCGGAGCACGGGCTCTAGGCACACGGGCTTCAGTAGTTGTGGCTCGCGGGCTCTAGAGCACAGGCTCAGTAGTTTTGGTGCAGGGGCTTAGTTGCTCCGTGGCATGTGGGATCTTCCTGGACCAGGGCTCGAACCCGTGTCCCCTGCATTGGCAGGGGGATTCTTAACCACTGCACTACCACGGAAGCCCCAAGCATGTACTTCTGATGGTTTCTTGGGGTTTTGGTTTTGGTTTGGGGGGAGGGTTGGTTTTAGTGTTTTGGCACGTATCAAGAGTCGCAAAACATCACTGCTTCTGCTAAAGGCAAACTGCTCAGAGCATCTAGAAGAGCAGTTTTACAGCAGGAAGTTCGTTCTGCGTGATGGGATCCTGAGATGCTGATTTCTCGTGGTCTCTTTCCCCGTCGGCATGTTAGGCTGAGCGGTTGTCCAGTGGGACCTGGACGTCTGCTGGAGGCCGGCAGTAATGGGGTGCCTTCTGTTCTTTTTCCCCAGAGGGAGAGACAGGCTCAACGAGAAGACGCCCTTGAACTCACAGAGAAGCTAGACCAAGACTGGAAAGAAATCCAGACTCTCCTGGCCCGTAAAACACCCAAATCCGAGAGCAGAGGTGGAAAGGAGAAACCCAAGGTGGGGTCCGCACCTCACAGGCAGCCTGGGCTCACGACCATTGACCCAGCCTTTCTCTGCAGAAGAGGGGGAGCCAGACATCTGTTCTCCCTTTTAGGATTTAAGTTTTCTGTTAAACTTTTATATTGAGGTATCTGACGTGTGTTATATCAGGGTGGAAATAGACTAAAAGTTACTTCACTATCTACTCCAGAATAATGAAAGTAAAGAAAATGGTTGTTTCTTGGTATGAGAAGACTTGGTATGTGTATTGATATATACATTTATTTATTTTTCCCCCGGCCAATATTTGGTTCCTACCACATTGCTTTTAGTCTAAATTGTCAGAGAAGGTGCATTCGTTTGAGTTGCTGGTTTCTAGAAAATACTTGGATTTCACCAGATTACCTTGCCGTGTGGCCATCTGCACATCTGTGAGTCGACCTTACTGTTGCTTCCCCCAAAATCCCATTTGGGGGGCTTAATGCCTAGACAAGCAAAGTTTAGTTTTCTTTTTTTTTTTTTTTGCGGTACGCGGGCCTCTCACTGTTGTGGCCTCTCCCTTTGCGGAGCACAGGCTCCGGACGTGCAGGCTCAGCGGCCGTGGCTCACGGGCCCAGCCGCTCTGCAGCATGTGGGATCTTCCCGGACCGGGGCACGAACCCGTGTCCTCTCCATCGACAGGTAGACTCTCAACTGCTGCGCCACCAGGGAAGCCCAAGTTTTAGTTTTCTTAAAGCAGATATACTTTAAGAATTTTCGAGGAGCAAATAGTTGTATATGACCTAAAGGCATCCTCGAGACTGATTAGAACAGGCCTCTGTCACACAAGAAGAAAAGACTTAGGCCGTGGTTTAGCTTCTTCCATAAAGATGTCCAGCCACAATTGGGATGTGCAGGAAGCTCGTTATGCAGGTCTTTTCTTTAAAAAAACAGTTTCTTCTTTCTGCCCTAGCCTGACGCATACGACATGATGGTTCGTGAGCTCGGCTTTGAAATGAAAGCGCCGCCCTCTAACAGGATGAAGACGGAGGAGGAGCTGGCCCAGGAGGAGCGGGAGCGGCTCAAGTGCCTGGAGGTGTCTAGGGGGCGGGGCAGGGGGCGGGGCGAGGCAGGGGCAGGGGCAGGGCTGCTCTGGGAAGCTGCTACTACCGGAAAGGCCCTTTCCACCTTGCTGTGTTCGATGGGCTGGAGGTGTGCTGTGTTTTACCAGTGGAATATTTTTAGTCTCTAAACAAGTTTGTTTTATTTTTTTTAACTATAAAAGGAAAAAAAAATGCAGATAATACCCAATATAACAAATTAAAAATGACTTTCTTTCTAATCCTTTTACCTCAGAACAGCTGCTAGTGATATAGTGCACTACCTTTTCACCTCTTTTCTCTTAAAGGTTTTTAAATTTCCTTACGTTACAAAACAAAAATGAAGTGGAGGCATACTGTCGTGCATCTGGCCTTTTCAGTACCCCCCTCGTGGGCCGTCTCCTGTGGCCATTGCATGGTTCAGAGGGACAGAGTAGCTGAGCTGCTTGTTAAATGGATGCAGACCTCAGTGTAAAGTGTCCTGCTCCTCTTCTGGGGCCTGGTGGTGAGTGAAGCCGATGGTTGGCCACCATCATTTGGCCAGAAAGCCCTCAGGGTGACAGCTTTTCCTTCCTTGTGACGGGAACATATTTCTGCCGCAGTATTTTTATTTTTGTTAAAATAAGTCTTCCACACGATGCTTGCCAAGGGTTTGCATGTCTGGTTGAAGAAAGCAGAAGGCAGGCCTGAAGCAGCTGTGACGGCCGAGGGAGCCTGGAGCGTGCGTCCCTGCCATGTGCTCACAGCACGGCAGACAGCTTTTCTGTCTTTCCTGCTCAGGCTGAAAGACTCCGGAGGATGCTTGGAAAGGAGGAGGATGAACATATTAAGAGACCGAAACACATGTCGGCGGATGACTTAAGTGATGGCTTCGTACTAGACAAAGACGACAGGCGTTTGCTTTCTTACAAAGTAAGATGTTTGCCTTCGTTTCCTTTTTTTTTTTTTAATTTAAAGCAACACATTTCCTGGTTTTTCACTTGATAGGTTTACCACAGGTGGAAATTGTGAGTCTTTTTAGAAGCATTTTCTCTGTGGCTCTTTCTAAAGTTGGTGAGGTTTTTCATTCGCGAGCCCCATTAGCTCTATACTCCTCTCCCCTTTCAAAGCGTCGGCCCCACTCGGGGCAGGAAGATAGGAGAAGGCCAGGGGTCTCGAGCAGAAAGGATTCCAAGACGGGAAACTGGGTGCTCGCAAAACACTGGGTTATCTGGGGGAGTCGTCAGGGGTCACCCTCCGATGTTGAGGTCCCGCCACCTCCGCGTGCAGGCCACATGCCAGGAAGCCCCAGCTGTTCCCCAGCCCCACGAGCAGCAGGGCTGCCAGACACTCAGCAGCCGGAGCCTGTCCGCTGGGGCGCCTTCCGCATCCTGGACCCCCGCCGCTCCCCAGCAGAGACAAGCGCTGCCCAGAGTCCTGGCGGCAGGGTGTGGGGACTGCGGTTCCCAGGCCTTTAGCCCCGTGACGTGTAGCAGCCCCGCAGGAGGTGGGAGAGAGGACCCACGCCCGTGGACGGTGCAGCACCGGGCCGCATGTTCCTGGCAGACAAGTAGCATAAAGCGTCTGCACGTGCACGGCCCTCAGACGTGGTCACAGGGTGTGCCAGCTGCTGTCCCCTGAGGAGTGATGCCGCTGGTTCCCACATTCTGTTCCCAGGATGGAAAGATGAACGTCGAGGAAGAGCCGAGCGGGGAAGCCAGTAGCAGTGAGAGCGAAGGGGAAGAGGGCAAAGGCTCGAGCGAGGGGGACCCAGAGGAGAGCGATGGCCCGGACGGCCCCTCGGGCCTGGAGTCTGACGTGCAGAGCAAGGACGGGAGCGAGAGGACCCAGGAGGAGCAGCGTCCGAATCCCGGGGAGCGATCGACAGCCGACGACCGGGAGGCTGCCAGGGCCGAGCTGCCCTATATGTTCGCAGGTAGACAGACAACTGGGGAGTGACCGCAGTGACCTGGTGGCGTCTGCCTCACGGGCTGCGTCATGGAGTGGGACAGGGTACAGGCCTGGACACACGGGCACAGCCCGTCTGTGCTGTCCTGGCTGGCAGACAGGCATGGTCATCCTTCTCCGCGACGCCCCTGGGATCTGACCCGAGTGCTCTGGGCAGCACGTCAGCCTCTGCTATGTGACTGCAGCAGTTCTGCAGGCCGCCAGCGGAGGTCCCTGCCGCTTGACAAGTCGGCCCTGTGTGGGCAAGGGTGGCCGCAGAGCCGGGCTCAGGCCTCGTGACATGGCATGTAGCACACGGAGGGCTGCTCTGTCCCACGTGCAGACACCCCATCCGGTTCCAGTCCGCAGGCCTAAGCTGTCCTGCGACTTAAGTGTGTTTCCAGAGCGGTTGAACCGGCGGGTGGAGCTGGCTGCCGGGGGCATCTCAGGCGTGACACTGCTTTGCTCGCGGGGCTCCTTCCAGCTTCCAGCCTGTTCTGAACGGTCCCGGCGGCCACCCCACCCACGCACTGTCCCCTCCTCCCTCCCCGTGTCGGGCATTGGGATTCCTCCTGGAGGGGAGCTTGGGGTCATTTCTTCGTCGAGGCTTGTTGCAGGCAGCCCAGTTTCCTCGAGCCTCACCCTTGGCGGGCACGCGGGCACACGTTAGAAGCAGTGTGGTAATTACACAAAACGAGTGCTTCTATAAAATAGGCGGAAGTATTTCTTTGGGTGAAGTAAAAGAAGTTCAATTATTTAATTTGTGTTCAGTTTTTATCTCCGTTACTAGAAATGTAATTCTCATTTTACAAGTTAAGCGTGGAGTGTGTTTTGTATTTATTTTGATAGCTCCCGAATCCTACGAGGAATTGAAGTCTTTATTATCGGGAAGATCGATGGAAGAGCAGCTTTTGGTCGTGGAGAGAATTCAGAAATGCAACCATCCAAGTCTCGCAGTGGGAAACAAAGCAAAACTGGAAGTACGCTGAGTCGTTTGTCTGCAGTGTTGGGAGTGTCAGGGAAGAGCCCTGGTCTGTGTGGGCGTCGTAACCGTGAAGTTGGTAGTCCCGAAGTGCACCCCGTGCTTACGGCCGCAAGATTTCGCGGTGGGGTGCGGGTCGGGGGGCAGAGAGCCAGGCCTGGGTGTGCGTCAGCTCCAGGGCCACGGCAGGCCCAGGAGGAGGCCGAGCTGTTGACCTCAGTTTACACTGAGTCCACCGCGCGCACCATCACACAGCAAAGCCAGGCTTTGGGGAAGTAGATAGCTAGGAACGTGCCTCGTCCTTTTGGCGCCCGGCCGGCGTGCTCCTGGTCTAGGACTGAGGCGTCGCCCGCCGGCCGAGGCAGCACCCAGACCCTGTGCTCTTCGCCCCCGTGCCTGCCTTGGGTCACACGCCCCCTTCGCTGGCCCTGAGGCCCTCGCCCCACCCGGTGCGGGGGCACAGGGGGCAGGGCGTCCTGTGCCGCGGCTGCGTTCTGGGCTCAGCCCTGAGCTCTGGCCCCAACCCTGTTCCTGCAGAAACTGTTTGGCTTCCTTTTGGAATACGTCGGAGATTTGGCTACAAGTGATCCTCCAGACCTTGGCGGAATCAATAAGTTGGTTGTGTAAGTGAAAACGGGGTGCCTTATCTGGAACGTGGGGCTCAGTTGAACAAATTTTGTGCCTTTTAGTAAAGTTGTAGAATAACTTCGGAGTTACTAAGGCAGCCTTGCCAATGGGCCCACAGCTCGCACAGCTGCGGTGATTTCCATACGCCATCCTGCTCCTAAGTCGTGTTGACGCGCTGCTCCCATTGCCCTAGAGATGGGACCTGCTTTTAACTGCAAACGAATCGACTTTAAGACAGTAGGATCCCTTCAGTTTATTAATATTTGACAGCGAATTTTCTGTTTCATTCGTCCGCCTGCTCCTGTCCTGCGCGGGGTCCCCGGGCCGGGCTCTGCAGCAGGTCCCGTGAGAGCAGAGCAGCATGGTGGCTCCTGGCCCCGTGGTGGCTGGAGCAGGGCGCAGCGGGCAGGGTGCTCAGTTGGGAGGGTCCGTGAGAGCAGGTGCCTGGTGGTGCCCTCGGGCTGGCCACCTGCACACCCCTCCACCCCGTGCCAGCCTCTGCCCCCAGGAGTGCTGGTGAGGCACCACTGGGTTCAGGACTGTCAGCCACGTCTGGCCCTTAGAATATGCTCCCCGTGCTGTTACTTGTATAAACAGAGTTACTTTTGCCACCAGTACTGAGAAGTTATGATCAGGTTCTTAGCAAATAGCAAAAATGAATATAGGTTATTATAAAACACTATTAGAAAAACTACCTGGATCACCGAGACGGCCAGCCAGGTGTCAGTAAGGAAAAGTGCATTCATCCAGGGGCTTCCAGCTCCAGCTCAGCCGGCAGGTGACTTCACAGGAAGATAGATGATAAACGTGGGTGGTTTGAGGGGGTTTCTATGTTTTTGTTACCTACGGACATTCTCCCCTGACATGTCTCTGATGAACAGGCAGTTGTATAACCTTTGCCAGATGTTTCCTGAAGCCGCAAGCAGCGCCATGAAATTTGTCCTCCGAGATGCCATGCACGACATGGAAGGAATGGTTGAGACCACAAGCCGGGCGGCCTTCCCGGGCCTGGACGTGGTAAGCCAGGGGCGTGTCTCATCTGGCTGTTGACCCGCGGCCGCCAGCTGTCCAGTGTGCTGCCATGGCACAGTGGGGCTGGGGGCTTCAAGAGGATGGTCTGCCCCAGAGCCTCCGCAGCCATCTGGAGGGCACGCTGGGCCAGGCCTGGAAGGACTGCTGACCTGTTAATAACTAGCTAACGTGGGCTCAGGAGCAAAGTTCCTGGTTTGACTTCTCCGTGAACGGTGCCGTGTTTAGTCTTGATGGCAGACCCGGGGTGTGTTTTCCTGAGGACCTGAACCTGTGGGCTGGTTGCTCCACCTGCTTGTGCACAGCGACCTCTGACCTCTCTGAGGTTTCTGACCGTTTCACGACAGCCGTGGGCCGTGTCGTCAGCTCTGGTCACTGAAGAAGTACTGCTCAGTCCGTTCCATTTTCTGGTCTTCGTGTTGAAATGAACTAACTGCGACTGGCAGGAACTTAAGAGTTCGGCTTTAGGGCTTCCCTGGTGGCGCAGTGGTTGAGAGTCCGCCTGCCGATGCAGGGGACACGGGTTTGTGCCCTGGTCCGGGAAGATCCCACGTGCTGCGGAGCGGCTGGGCCCGTGAGCCATGGCCGCTGAGCCTGCGCGTCCGGAGCCTGTGCTCCACAACGGGAGAGGCCACGACAGTGAGAGGCCCGCGTGCCACAAAACAAAACAAAACAAAACAAAAGTTCGGCTTTATGTCAATGGGTCAGTAGACTCCTTGGGAAGGCATCTGAGCCAGTGTCTGTGGCCTCGGCCCCTTTCTCTGTGTGACCTGGGGTAGGTGGGTGCCCGAGCTGTGGCTGAGGCTATCCAGCCTGCCACCCTGGAGCCTGTCCCCGGCGAGGAGTAGTGGGGAGGCCGGGGGGTTGGCAGGCTGCCCGGGCCTGGCCTCTCCCGGCTGTAGGCGGCAGTGATGGCTCAGTGGTACCTGTCCCGTAGGCTGGCGTGAGGATTCATGAGTTGATGTTGTTACTGAACCAAATTGGGGTCCACCCTTGCCTGGCGCACTGCAAAGCCAGCCGACTGGTGCCAGGTTGTGGGGAAGAAACGTGCAGCGTTTACTGCAGGCACCCGTCCAGGAGCACAGGCAGCTCGTGCTGAAGAGACACGGACTCCCTGCTGGCCTTCAGGGGAGGGGTTTTAAAGGCAACATCGAGGGGGAGGGTCCCAGGGTGTGTGACCAGCTCGTGGACTTCCTCTGAGTGGCTGGTGGTGAGCTGACAGGGTGATGTTTCTGGGATCTCAGCAGTAGCCACTTGGTTCCCACCGTCTGGGGTCTGGTGCTCGTGGCAGCCTGCAGTCACCGTCCTCGGTGGGTGGTGGTCTTAGTTTCCGCAGAACAGCTCAGAGGTACACGTCAGGTTGTGTGTCTCCCTTCTTTAGCCCGTGTGGTGGCGCTTTCTTTCCAGCTCGTTTACTTGAAAATTGCTGGGATGTTGTTTCCAACCTCTGACTTCCGGCACCCGGTGGTCACGCCTGCGCTACTGTGTCTGAGCCAGCTGCTAACCAAGGTACGTCAGGGCCTCCCCATCGGAGCCAGCTCTCCCTGGGGCTGAGCGGGGCCGCGGAGACTGGTCCTCCTTGGGCAGGAGTAAGAAAGGCTCGTCAGCGAGGCCTGCGTAGCAGCTCCTTCCCAGAGCTCCCGGGCGAGGTGGCAGAGGGCGTGACCCCAGAAAGCGCATGAGGGCATCGTGTCTGATCTGGGGTTCTATTCCCCTCTTGGCTTTAAAAGCCCAAATAGCTCCGTTTTCCTTGAGGGGGCGTGTGATCGGTGCCCACTTGCTGTGGCAGTCATCAGCGTTCGCTCCGAAAGGGTGGGACCTTACGGTCACAGGGCTCTGTGCCTGATTGCACGCCACGCGCCTCGACCCTGCCGTGGGGGTGGCGCTCCCCCCCGTGCAGAGGAAGGTCGAGGCCTGCGGCCCCCCGCGGAAGCCAGGCTGTCTGCCTGGTGCAGTGTTGTGAATGTTGTTCCCGAGTGGACACTGTGCCCTGTGTTCCTTTGCCAGTGTCCCATCCAGTCCCTCCAAGACGTGGTGAAGGGGCTCTTCGTGTGCTGCGTGTTCCTGGACTATGTGTCTCTGTCCCAGAGGTTCATACCTGAGCTCATCAATTTTCTTGTTGGGATTCTTTACATCGCAGCTCCTAACAGGCAGAGCCAAGGTGAGTTGATTGGAGGCAGCGTTTGCAAATATACTGTACTTTAGACTTCTAATAGGAATCGGTATTCATTGTAGAAAGCTTAGGATGTGGGGAAGTTAGAAAGAAGACAAGAGAATCTCAAGTCCCATCACCCAGAGCAGCGTCCTTTTTCCCCTCTGTGTGGATGTGTGTAAACCCACATTTCGAAAAAAATCAGGATCCCACTCTATCTGCCCAGCACAGTAGCCCATTTCCACATGTGGGGAGTCTGAGCTTAGTGTAAAGTACCCCCCAGGCGGCAAGACTACCTACCAGAAATACATAAAATACTGAGGTTTACTGTATTGACTGTGTGTTGAAACAGTATTTGGGGGGGGAGGGTAAATAAAATACATCCATTAAGATTTACCTTTTTGGGGGCTTCCCTGGTGGCGCAGTGGTTGAGAGTCCGCCTGCCGATGCAGGGGACACGGGTTCATGCCCTGGTCCGGGAAGATCCCACATGCCGCGGAGCGGCTGGGCCCGTGAGCCATGGCCACTGAGCCTGCGCGTCCGGAGCCTGTGCTCCGCAACGGGAGAGGCCACACAGTGAGAGGCTCGCGTACCGCAAAAAAAAAAAAAAAGATTTACCTTTTGTTTTTACTCATTTTATGTGGCAACCAGAACACTTTAACTTGCGTAGCTCACGGTGTATCTCTAGTCAGCGCTACCGCTCCTGTAGTTCCTACGATGTTCTGAATGTTGGAAGGAGATCATGGACAGCAGTATTCTGAGAGAGGGTTTCAGCAGTTGTTGCTCTTCAGAACTATCACACCCTCCCCTCCCCTCCCCCACACAGGATGCCGACACTCCTCCCCACGCTTCTGCCCACTCACGCCACGGCTCCCTCGCCCTCCAGGAGCTGCCCACCTTTGTCCCCTCGCTCCTCCGTGTCTAGAGGGGCTGCTTTCCCGGCCTCCTTTTCCCTTCCCTGCCCTTCCACTTTCTCCTCGTAACCTCACATGGACACTTGCCTGATTTCTCTGAGCCCCACGCTGCGGGCTCCTCTCTGCCAGCCGTGGGGATGGGCACGGGGGGGACAGCCACACCCCAGGGAGACGTCAGGGTGGCTCCAGTGCTGGAAGAGGGGCCCCGGTGGAGGGCACTGGACGCTGGAGTCGGGACTGGTCAGCGGACTGGCTGTCGCCCGTATGCCCCCCACCCTATGCCCAGCCACCACCCACTCTGCCGTGCCTGGACCGCACCCGGCCTGGCGCCCTCCCCGGCAGTCCCTTCCGTCTGCTTCGACTGCTCCTCTGAGTGACACTGGGCTTAAGTCCTGCTCGCTCCCCGGGTCTCTGGAGCAGGCCTTCTCTGGCCTGGTGAGCTCTGCACCCTGTCCCACCGCCCCAGCTCTCCTGACAAACCCGCCTCACCCTCCTCTGCTTTTCCTTTGTCCGTCGGTTCTTACTGATGCTCAGTCTAGTCTGCCCACGAGGGCAGGGGCCTGGTCTGAGCTTGGACTTGGCCCACACCCCCGTCAGAGCTGTCGCTTGTCTCTGGTGGTAAGCACAGCACGTATTTGTTAGAATGAACTTCCAAAGGCTTCACCCTGCAGAGCCTGCCCTGCGAGCCCGGTAGCCTCAGAGGCTGACTCTGTCGCTGTCCCACTTGGAATCCAGGTTACACTCTGGTGCACCCTTTCAGAGCACTTGGGAAGAACTCGGAGTTGCTCTTGGTTTCTGACGAGGAGGCCACGACCACGTGGCACAGGAGAAGCCTCCCCCTCCAGTGGGCAGGAAGACTGAAAGCCCAGACTGAGACAGAGGCCAACCACACCAGGTACGTGCGGGCCTGGGGCTCCGGGCCGTGGTGCCAGCTTAGACCTCCGAGAGGCCAGGCTGCGAGCCAGACGTGACCCAGCACCCAGCCTTGAAGATGCACCCGTGTTATCTCTGTTCGCAGATGAAATGATTTTGTATGTGGAAAATCCTAACGGTTCCACAGCAGAGCTGTTGGATCTGATAAGTGAATTCAGCAAAGTAGCAGGATACAGAGTCAACGTACAAAAGTCAGTTGTATTTCTACACACAAACAATGAACAGTCTGAAAGGAAATTGCAAAAACAATTCCATCTACAATAGCATCAAAAGGAATAAAATTACTTAAGAATTAGCTTATCCAGGGAGGTGGAAGACTAGTACGATGGAGACTACAAAACATTGTTGAAAGTACTTAACAAAGACGTGAATGAATGGCAACACGTCTGTGTTCCTGGACTGGGAGACATAATCACCTCCAAATACCACCACGTTAGGGGTTCGGTTTCAACAAGGGGATTTTGTGGGGTCACATCCTTCAGTCTGTAGAAGTAGAATGAGGAGGGGACTAGGACTTTTTCTCCTAAGTCCTTCCATTCTCTGATTTTTAAAAAAATTATGGTTTTTTGAATTTTTTTGTTGACATTTATTGTGTTAAAATGCAGATAACATTTACCATCTTAACCATTTTTAAATGTATGGTTCGGTGGCATCTTAAGTACATTTACACTGTTAAGGAACCGCCACCACCCTCCATCTCCAGAACTTACTCATCTTCCCAAACTGAAACTGTCCCCATTAATCACTGATCCCACGCCACGCCCCAAGCCCCACCATCCTCCTTTCTGTCTGTGGATTTGACTCCTCTGCTGCTCTCATACAAGTGGAATCACAGGATTTGTCCTTCTGTGACTTATTTTATTTCACTGAGTGTAGTGTCCTCGGTGTTCATCCGTGTTTAGCAGGTATCAGAATCTCCTTCCTTTTTAAGGCGGAATCAGAATCTCCTTCCTTTTTAAGGCCCATCGTGTGGATGGACCACATTTTGGTTATTCATTCATCCCTCAGCGGACACTTGGGTTGCTCCCACTTTTTGGTTATTCTGAATAAGGCTGCTGTGGACATGGGGGTACAAGTATCTATTCCAGTTGCTGCTTTCAGTTCTTTTGGGTTTATACCCAGAGATGGAATTGCTGGGTCAGATGATAGTTGTATTTCTAATTTTTTGAGGAACCTCCATGCTGTTCTCCACCACAGCTGTACCATTTTACATTCCCACCAACAGCGTACGAGGGTTCCAATTTCTTCACATCCTTGTCAACACTTAGTAATTTCTGGATTTTTGATGGTAGCCATCCTCATGGGTACGAGGCGGTATCTCATTACGATTCTGCCTTGATTTTCCTAATGATCAGTAATGAGCATCTTTCCATGTGCTTGTTGTACATTCATAACCTTTGGAGAAATGTCTGTTCACATCCTGCTGGCCATCTTTTTCCATGAAAACCTAACTTTCCCAGAATGTGTGTTATTTTCAAAGTATATCTGCTTGATATTGGAAATAGTTTTAGTAATTTAAAAACTACAACGGGGTTTATTTAAGATGAGGACTCCAGCCATTGTAGTGAGTGAGTCAGTTTTCTTGGGTCTCTCCCAAGAAATGTATATGTGTTACTAAACTTTTTCTTCTGTTTAAAAAACAAAAAACACCGAGTACTCTTTCCAAGTTGTTGCTGCATTTCCCACAACGTTCTTTCCTATTCAGGGAAGCAGGATGTTTTCTTTAACTCCTGATCCCATCAGCCGTCGGGCCGCAGCCGTTGCCCAGGGCAGATGTTGGACCTCAGGGTCCTGCGGCCCAGGCCCACGAGTGGAAGATTTTCATCTTTGCCAAGTTGATGGGCTTTGTTGGTGACGGGGAGGGGCCCTTCCTTCCTGTTCGCCTGAGGCCGGGTGTCACCCATGCAGGC
Organism: Phocoena phocoena; assembly: GCF_963924675.1. Classification (NCBI taxonomy): domain Eukaryota; kingdom Metazoa; phylum Chordata; class Mammalia; order Artiodactyla; family Phocoenidae; genus Phocoena; species Phocoena phocoena. The sequence continues at coordinate 137,563,550 of NC_089223.1, forward strand.
TGTCCTGCCTGGCCGTGTGTCTGGCTCTGGTGCAGCGCTGTGTGACCGTCTATGGCGCCCTGCCCTCCTTCCACGACATCGTGCAGCCCCTGCGAGCCCTCCTGATGGAGCACCTGGCAGCCCGCAGCTGCCCGCCCGAGCTCCAGGTGAGGCCTCCCCTGGCGCGGCCGTGTCCCGGAGTTGGGGCAGGCTGGTGGGCGTTTCTGTCACGGGGGTTCCGGCGCTAGGAATCAAGGCCGGCCGCCCCCATCAGCCTGGGCAGCGGCTCCAGGCCCCGCGCCCCTCCCAGGTCACTCGGGTTCTGAGGATGGTCCCACTGCCCTGCACCAGGCGACAGGAAGCCATGAGGGGCGCCTGCCTTTTGGCCTGGGGGCTCCCCTCTGTACAAATGGGCTGGTCCCCATCATGTGCTCCCCACATTCCTCTGGGAGAGACCGTTCTGTTGCTCGATGGGTCTGTAGGTCTGAAGTCCCACCAGGCCAGATGCCACAAGGACACTGCAGGAAGGTGGAAGTTTCGTGAGAGCCGGGCCTTCTGGGCACAGTGGCTCTGCACCTGCAGCCGCCGGGCCCAGGGGAAGGGGCGGCCCGGAGGGAGGAGCTCCGGAGGCCACGGTGGGCAGGCCCGGTGGTGTCAGCTTTTCTCACGTGTCAGGAGCTGAGTCGGAGCATTTTGACGGAAATGGAAAAGCAGCCGAAGCACTATCGACCGCTGGTCTGTGAGAAGAGCAAGCCGGTGCCGCTGAAACTGTTCACCCCCCGGCTGGTCAAAGTGTGAGTACGGAGGCCACCCCAGCACCCCAGCCCCAGAGGGGCCTGGGAGTCCGGGGCTGTGGCTGGGGGCGGCCTTGACCGGAGGCCTGGCAGGCTCTGGGTGCGCAGACCCTGCGCCCTCAAGGCCGGCTTTGCACCTTCAGCCTCGAGTTTGGGAAGAAGCAGGGCTGCACGAAGGAGGAGCAGGAAAGGAAGAGACTGATCCACAAGCACAAGCGAGAATTTAAAGGAGCCGTCCGGGAGATCCGCAAGGACAACCAGTTCTTGGCTCGGATGCAGCTCTCAGAGATCATGGAACGGTGAGGGGCGACGGGGTTTGGCAGGTGCTGGTGTGGGTGCTGGGCCGGGGTGAGGGTGAGCCAGGGGGCCTGCTCCCCTCACTTGTCCTCTGTCCTGGGCGGAGTTGCAGGCCCCACGCGGATGTGAACTGCTATTGGGTCAGATAGGAAAAAGGGCAAAATGTCCTCCAAAAAGTATCCAAAAATGGGCTTTTTTTTTTTTTTTTTTTTTTTAAAGGGACGCGGAAAGAAAACGAAAAGTGAAGCAGCTTTTTAACAGCCTGGCCACACAGGAAGGTGAATGGAAGGCTCTGAAGAGGAAGAAGTTCAAAAAATAAATTATGTTTTATAAATCAGACAAGGAGATGCTATGTAATGAATGCCGTAAGGGGTGCTGTAACGTCAAGAGTTATTTTCCTGTACTTCGCTTCATGTTAAAACGCCTCTCCTGACATACTGCACTTTGGGAACACGGCCAAGCCTCTGTGGGAGCTACATGCCGATAAACTGTGAACCACCTCTATTCCTCACTTCCAGACAGTCCTCAGTTAATCACAAGGCTTGGGACTGATGGGATTCAGGCTAATGTTTTTGGTCAACCAAGCATATTTGCCTTGAGGTGTAGAATTCAGTGTTACTTAATGTTACATAAATTTTCAGTCATCAGTGAAACAAGTTTGCACATAGTTTACAAATCAGAAAAGAAAGAAGTCACCTGTAATCCCGGCACCCCAGCAGCCACGATCGGCTTTGCCCCAATCCATACCCAGTCTTGATTAATGCTTTGGAGTGCCAGGCCGCTGTGAAGGCAGGAGGGGTTGGGCTGCATCTGCATTGACCCAAGAGGCTTCATAAGGACACAGGAGCCACCTGCCCGCCCTCGCGGCCCTGGGGGGCTACGGCCTTGCACAGAATGCTGCCTCCCTGCGGGGGTGCAGAGGTGGTCAGGTCCCCCAGCCCCCGTGCCCTGCCCCCAGTCTCCGAGAGTGAGGCACTGGTCCTCACACCCCAGGTGACCATGCGGCACGTGGCAGAGGCCTCACCGTCAGCTGGCAGCCCTGCCGGGTGGCCCTAACACATCAAGAAACCCATCCTTGGGACTTCCCTGGTGACACAGTGGTTAAGAATCCGCCTGCCAATGCAGGGGACACGGGTTAGAGCCCTGGTCGGGAGGATCCCACGTGCCGCGGAGCAACTAAGCCCGTGCGCCACAGCTACTGAGCCTGCGCTCTAGAGCCCACGAGCCACGACTACTGAAAGCCTGCGCGCCTAGAGCCCGTGCTCCGCAACAAGAGAAGCCACGGCAATGAGAAGCGCATGCACTGCAACAAGGAGTAGCCTCCGCTCGCCGCAACTAGAGAAAGCCCGCGCAGCAACGAAGAGCCAACAGAGCCAGAAATAAATTTTAGAAAATGAAGCCCATCCCTGAGATCACAGCCACAGAAGTGACCATGGAGAGATTGGAGGATTAGCCAGACTGGACATGTGGGAAGAGGGTGACTGATTCTGGCTCCCCCAACAGGGAGGCTGGTGGGGAGAATCGGGAGTTTGATTTGGGGCGCTGTTAGGCCGTGTTGGGGCTCAGAAGGGCAGAGGGACAGGGCCAGAGCGCCCCCTGGTGGCAGGCGGAAGGGACAGATGAGGCCACGTTGGATGAGATTTCTGCATCTTTACCTTCTTTCTAGGATTGTTCAGAGATAGGTGTTTGCCAGGTGCGTGGCTCCACAGATCTCGAAGGCCCTGGCAGGTGTCGGGGCCACAAACGGGGCTGGCTTCACCTCGCTGTGTAGGCCTAGCCTGCTGTTAACATCGTGCAGACTCAAGACTCCACCCACACGTAAATCCTCCTGCAGCTGTTGCTACTTAAATTCGCCAAGCCGCTGATCCCGGGGGCGGGGGGGGGGGGGGGGGGGGGGGGCGTGCTGCTGAGTTCTGTGGCGGTGGAACGTGCCAGCAACAAGCTGATAAAGCCCCAGCTTTGGGTCCTGGGTCGCCCTGAGCACACCCACCTCTGCCCACCCTGGCCTCTCCACTCCACTGCAGACACAGTCCTTGGAAATGTCAGTATCCATGTGGATGGCCCGCCCCAGCCCTGCCTCCTACTCCTTGCAAAGGGGCGTGTGTAGAAGGGGTCGTGCAAGAAGGTGGTTATGAAGCCAAAGTGTTTCCATGTGAGTACATTTGCCGACATATTGCCCAGCTCTTCCTCCCCTCTGCCGCGCGCCCACCAGCTCTTACCTCCGCTGTGTCACGTGAAGGCTTCTAAGCGGGGGTAGCACGGCTCAGGTGGAAGAGGCGAGCATCCCCTGAGCCTCCTTGGAACGCGTGTCCTCAGGGAGAGCTAACACGTGTTCTCTTTGGTCGTAGGTGGAACAATTATAAGTTAGGCAAAGTGTGACTGCCTGGATGTTTGAAATTTAGTGTTTTCGGAGAGGTGCATGAGTGCTGAGCTGACGGGGTGGACTGTCCTTCCGGATAGTTCGGCCACAGATGCCTGAATTTCAAGGGACGGAAGGGAAGCAGGAGCTGCTGGCAGGTCCAGAAGTCCAGAACCTCCAGCTGCCGTGGGGTCTCCCCCGGCGCGGGCCCAGGACCGAGCGCGCCCTGGGGGCGCCTGCTCCTCCCCGCTGACCCCGGGGCAGGCGGGGCACCGGAAAGTCCTGACCTCACGCCCCCTCCTCCTCGCCGGCCCGGCCGAAGCCCCAGGGTGGGCGAACCCGCGCCCCCGCGCAGATGCCGCGTATCTGCGGGCGTATTTTGGATGGGAGTGGACGATGCGAGGAGCGTCCGGTCAGGGTGGACCCCGCCCAACGGCCCTCCGGACGGAGCGCCCAAAACCCCGAGGTCCTCAGCGGGCGGGTCGTCACTCGGGCGCAGTGTCCGGGGGCAAATGGGACTGTGGCCTGTCAGGCGCCTCCGGTTGGATTCCTTCCTGCCGGTAAGCCGCTGCGGGACCCGATATCGGGCCGAGTCGCGCGGCCTTGCAGGACCGGACGAGGCCCCGCCCAGCGGCCGGAAGAGGGTGCGCAGGGCCGCCCACTTCCGACTGGGAGACACGCCCACTTCCGGGCGGGCGTGGCGTGGTCGGCGTGCGCCGTCCGCCCGCCGGTCCATTCCGCTTCCTTCCGTCCGTCCGTTAGTGCGGAGCGCGGACCCCGCAGGTGCGGGACAGGGCGGGGCGCGCGACCAGGGATGGGCGGGTGTCTTGTTCTCCGGCTCGCGGGGCCGCCCCCGCCGCCCGCCCGGGCCTCAGTTTCCCCGGCCGCCCCGCCCGGGACCGTGGGGTGGCGGCGGGGGCGGGGAGGTACCGGGGCAGCGATGCCCCACCCCGGACCCTGGGACGGTTGGCCTCCGGGGCTGCGGCTTCTTTGCGTAACGCCCGCAGCCTGCATTTCCTGCTGCCCAGGGTCGGGGGAAGGGTGCACAGAGGGACTACTGTGTTGGGTCACGGGGCAGCCAGACCCTTTAGGCGCTCGCTGGCTCTTCGCGGGTTTGGGGCACGGTGGGAGCTGGGGTCTGTTTCCCCCCCAGGTAGGTGGGTGTGAGGCTGGGGTACCCAAACGTGCTCTCGTGCGACGTGCCGTCTTGCAGACCCGCCACACGCTCAGCCAGGCCGGATCGGAGCGGCCCCCATCATGGGCTGGGGAGCCGGCGGGAGCTGTACCCCGCGCCCGCCCATCCACCAGCAGCCGGCACCCGAAACCCGAGTGGTCGCTGTGGTGTTCCTCGGCCTCCTGCTGGACCTCCTGGCCTTCACCTTGCTGCTGCCCCTGCTGCCTGCGCTGCTGGAGAGCCACGGCCGTGCGCAGGTGAGCACCCCCGGTCCCGATGCCGGTTCACCCCCGATGGCTGTCCATTGCTCCAAGCCCCTCAGGGACTCCCCAGCCCGTCACACTTCCCTGTGCCCTAGGATCCTCTTTATGGCTCGTGGCAGCGCGGGGTGGACTGGTTTGCTGCAGCTATTGGGATGCCAGCCGAGAAGAGGTACAACAGCGTCCTGTTCGGAGGTATGGTTCTTGAGCCGGGGCTGGGGGCCCATTCGGGTCCTGCCTTCCTGGTCCCTCCCTCCTCAGTCCCAGGTCCTGGTTCTCATATTCTCGCTCCTGGGTACTGTCTGTTCTTTCTCCAGGTGGGCGGTTTTGGGGCCGTCTCAGCTCAAGGTCCATGGCCTGGGGGTGCAGGGCCCAGCATGGTCCGACTCCTGAGGACTGGGCAGTGTGGTGACTGTGATCTCTGTGTCTTCCAGGTCTGATTGGCTCCATCTTCTCCTTCCTGCAGTTCCTCTCAGCGCCTCTCACGGGGGCCGTCTCTGACTGCCTGGGGAGGCGCCCGGTGATGCTGCTGTCCCTGGTACGGGTGCCCACAGACGGGAGCTTCTTCCCACCCACCAGCAGGGCCCCTCGCTGGCCCTCGTTGCCCCCTGGGGGTGGTGTTTGGGGGGGCAGTGGTTTCTGTGGCTAAGCGAGGCTGTGCCAGAGCTGCTCCTGCCACGGGGACGTTGGGAACACAGGTGGCCCTTGGATGCTGCAGAACAGGGCAGGGTCCCAGGGCACTGCTCGGGCTCGCCGGCCCCGCTGTGGGCTCCTTCTGGCCTCCAGTGACCAGGCCTGCCCTTGGTCCCCGCCCTGAGGCAGGCAGGCCTGGCCACCTCGTATGCCGTGTGGGCCACTTCGAAGAGCTTTGCGGCCTTCCTGGTCTCCAGGATGATTGGGGGCGTCAGCAAGGGGAACGTCAGCCTCTCCACCGCCATTGTCGCCGACCTGGGCTCGTCTCCCGCCCGCAGCAGGGGCATGGTGAGTGCACTCTGGGGGGCTTAGTGGGTGGAGGGGCTCCGGGGCCTGGGTCTCAGTGCCTGGCTCAGGCAGTCTTCTCTCCAGGCAGTCATCGGGGTGGCCTTCTCTTTGGCCTTCACGCTGGGCCCCATGCTCGGCGCCTCCCTGCCCGTGGAGACGGCGCCCTGGTTGGCCCTGCTCTTCGCGGTCTCCGATCTGCTGTTCATCTGCTGCTTCTTGCCAGAGACGCTGCCCCCGGAGAAGCGGGTAAGGTGGGAGCCAGACAGGCACAGGGGCTCGCTTCCGGGGCCTGCGGGGAGGCCCGTCGTGGGCCCAGGTGCTGGGGAGGCCGAGCTGCCCGCTTCTGGTGTCCAGACGCTCTTGGGACCACAGTGCTTCCTGGGGCCCCTGCGTTCCCCAGACCCCCTACACCTCCAAAGCCCGGCAGGTGGACTGGGGGCCGGGCCTGCCGGGGCCTTGCAGGGGGCAGGGGCCAAGCCCCCCCCCCCCCCCCCCGCAAGGCTGCGAGGCCTGGGGACGCCACCAGCCTCGTCGCAGGCTCCTCAATCCTGTTCCCTCCAGGCACCGTCCATCACGCTGGGGTTCCGAGCTGCTGTTGACCTGCTCAGCCCTCTGGCCCTGCTCTGCTTCTCAGCCGTGGCACGTGGCCCGGACCCGCCCACCGGAGTCAGTAAGGAGCAGGCCTCCCTCGTGAGGGTGGGGCTGTGGCTCCCTCGGGCTGCCCAGCGTTCCCCCCAGCTGCCATCGGGGCCCCCTTTCCGCTGACGTGCCTTTCCGCTGCTCCGCAGGGCTGGGCAGCCTGCGCCTGCTGGGCCTGGTCTACTTCCTCTATCTCTTCCTGTTCTCGGGCCTGGAGTTCACGCTGAGCTTCCTCGTGCACCAGCGCTTCCATTTCAGCAGGTGGGAGTGTGGGGCCCCTGCCAGGACCCTGCCCGGGCACGCCCTGCCCTCTCCCCATCCCGAGGCCCCGCAGCCTCGCTGCTTCAGGGCTGACTCCCACCTTGGCCTGTCCCCCGGGGCCCAGCCCGGGATCCCGGGGCGGGCGGTGCCTCGCGCCGAGGACGGGTGACGCACGGGCCGCCACCCAGGCTACTTGGCTCTGCGTGTGAGCAGCACGGGCACAGCAGGGAAGGGGTGCTGACGGCTCGCCCCTCCCAGCCTAGAGCAGGGAAAGATGTTTTTCTTCATCGGCCTCACGATGGCCACCATCCAGGGCGCCTACGCCCGGCGGATCAGCCCTGGCGGGGAGATCGCAGCTGTGAAGCGGGTACGGGGGCTTCCCTGGGCGTGGGGGCAGGCGGCGCCCCGAGCTCTGCGGAGGCAGCGGGGTGGTCCTGAGACCAGCTGTGTCGCCTGCAGGCCATCCTGCTGCTCGTCCCCGCCTTCCTTCTCATCGGTTGGGGGCACACGCTGCCCGTGCTGGGCCTGGGGCTGCTGCTCTACTCCTTCGGTGAGTGGCCCTGCCCAGGCTGGCGGGGGTGCGGTCAGGGGCCGGCGGCCGGGAGTCCTGGAGGGTCGCACCCCTGTCGGCCCCTTCTCCAGGCTGACGGGCGCCTCCCTGATGTCCCCTACCAGCCGCTGCCATCGTGGTGCCCTGCCTGTCCTCTGTGGTCGCCAGCTATGGTGAGAGGCCCTTCCCTTGCCTGAGGTCGCCCTGGGTGGCCCACAAGCACCTGACGGCCTCTCCCCTTCCCCCGCAGGCTCTCCCGGGCAGAAGGGCGTGGTCATGGGCACACTGCGGAGCTTGGGCGCCCTGGCCAGGGCTCTGGGGCCCATGGTGGCCGCCTCAGGTGAGGGCCGCGAGACAGCACTCGGGGCGTGCTAGGCGCTTGGAGAGGCCCCGCCAGGCCAGGGGGCTGCTGGCCCGAGCTAGAGGCCACACAGCCCCTGCTGGCCGCCTCGGCCCCGCTGTACTGTGGGCAGGGACCTGGGTGGGGACCGTCGCCATCACCCCCTGCTGTCTCCACAGCGTACTGGCTGGCCGGGGCGCAGGGCTGCTACACCGTGTGCGCGGGGCTGTTCCTGCTCCCCTTCTCCCTCCTGCGGAAGCTGAGGCCTCCGGCAGTGACGCTCAAGGCCGAGTAGCTGAGCCACGCCTACCCCAGAGTGGGGGCAGCCGACGCAGGGAGTGGGAGGCCTGGGCCAGGACGGCTCCCCACTGCCCGCCTGACCCCTCCCTCCCCGCCCCCCAGCCCGGAGCAGCCCAGGACTCGCGCTTGTGCCTGTGACACTCCTGTGTGGACCTGCCTGCTGGGATGAGACTCCGAAACCTTCCAGGCTTTCTGTTCACTTGTCTTTTATACTTAGTGACACACAGCGTTCAGCCAGGCCTCTGAATGACCAAATAAAGCAGCTGTTTTATACCCAGTGCCTTTCTCCAGTGCACAGCTCTGCCTCGACACGCCCACTGCCCAGGGAGACCCCCCGGCACCAGGAGAAGCAGCTTGAGCTGAACACACATTACAGCTCCACGGTCCAGAAGAGCACGAGGCTTTGCCCAGGCCCGTTTCCCTCCCTTCTGCACTGTAGGGAGGGGTGGACAGGCAGATGAAGGGCCGCCCCTGCCCCCGCCCCGGGGTCAGCGCTTACCAGGTGGTACATGGGGGGGTGTCCTGCACCCTGGCAGACTGGGGAGGAGCAACCCTTCCGCTTGCCCCCCCCCCCCGCCACCTCGCCTGGACCCTGCCCTCCGCGTCCTGTGGAAGAACAAGCGGGCACTGGGGCAGGGCACTTCCAGGTAGAGTCCTCCATGGTCCAAAGTGACAAACCGCATGGGATCTTTTTTTAGAACATAAGATAAACTTCTGAAGTCCTATTTTAAAGGAACAAAGAAAAGGAATTAAGATGCAAGACTGCTTCCCAAGTTTAGACAAGGAAACTGCTTAAAGAATTTTATTTGTGAGTAAAACATGTTACAATGAAGAAAGGCTGTAGAAGTTGTTCTCCCAAGCCTGTGTCTGTATATGCAACTAAACTTCATGTTGTAATACAAAGAGTTAAACTACAAAAATGAAATTAAAGTCATTGCATACCTGGGGTCAGAAGAAGGGATAAAAGGAAGAGCCCATGGTTAACTGAGGTGCAGGGTGAGGGTGGAGAGCTCTACACCACCATCTTGGCAATGGAATGATACACAGGAGAGAAGTGGCTTGCCTGCCAGTAAGCTCGAAGCAGAGATCAGCGCCATGCAGCCGCTTCAGGTCCTGCCTGGGTGTCGAGTGTGTGGGACCTGAGCCCACGTCGGGCACTGGGTCCCCCGAGGGCCCCTTCCCCCTCCTGGGGACCTGTCTGGGAGACAGGCTGGCACTGGAGCTCCTGGGACAGGTCACTGTCGAAGAAACACCTGGCCACCCACTAGTTCCCACTAAGCAGCTAGCCGCTATCTTCCAGGGATGTGAGTGCAGTGAAATTCACCGTGGTGCTGGAGGGCAGGAGGTGGGCTCCGCCAGTGACTGCACAGGGCGTTAGGTGGGACCCCTGGGGCCAACTCCTACCCTGAACTGCCTTCTGTCAAAGTGAGGGTACCCTCCAGGCCGAGCCGAGCCGCGGTTAAGAGCAGACCCCCCAGGACAGCGCGTGGAGCCCTGCTGCGCTCTGCCACAGGCCCTGGGGAGAAAACAAAGCACAACGCAGACCGTTCGCTCACAGCGTGTAGGGTGAACTGCAGACTTTCTGAAAGAACATCTAGAAAGCACTCTTCCCCTCCTGATGCACCTTCCCTATGACAGGGAATCGAGAGCCCCCAGTGAGTAAGGAACGGAGCCCCAAGTCTGGTTTCGGCCGCGGGGGCCAGTGAGACCATGCATAGGTTACCTGGGTGAACACAGGCCTGTCCGCTGCTGGGACTGCCAGCTCAGCCCAGAACCACCTCTCAAAAAGTCTGCCACAGTGGCCTGGGCCATTGGCAGGGACACGAGTGTTCTCACAGGACCGAGGCTTTGTGTATCCAAACAAATGAGATCACTGAGCAGCAGATAATACCAGCAAGAAGCTACAGGTGTGATGCAGTCACCCGAGACCTCGGGCTGAAGGGAGCCTAGCAGAGGTGGACCGCGGATTACTTCACAAGAGAAGGACAGCAAGAGTGGTGGAGGCCAGAGCTGGCAGGGCCACCCCCGACCCAGCCAGAACCCGGACTTAGCTAAGCCCCTGGGGACAGCGTGTCCCCGAAGGGCTCATGAGATGGGCCGAGGTGCTGGTCCCTGCAGGGCAGGGCTCGGAGGTGGACGCAGAGACCAAGTCTCCCCCAGCACCTGAGGCTGCCGGCTGGGCCGCTGCGCGCGCACAAGGTTAGCACCGGTCTCCGTGGGGATTCGGTCACGCCGCGAGGGGAGCGCTAGCTACGTGGGGGTGGGCCTTTTGCATTCCATTACACAAGAAGACAGGGCACGAGACACAATCGGGACAGCCTGGTGGCATCGGTTTGTGCAGGAAGGGCCTTCAGGAGTCACTCCTTTTCTTGCTCTTCTTCAGGAAGGAGGGAGTGCGGAATTTCTTCTTCTTTTTGGAGGGGGACTTGCCCGGAGACCCATCACTGCCAGGGTCCACAGCAGCCCCCTCCTCGGCAGCCGGGGCGGCGGCCTCGTCAGCCGCCTGGGCTGTGACTGGCTCAGGGATGGCCGCTGAAGGGGACCTGGTGGGGCCTGGAGGGCTCCCGGCTTCACAAAGCCCCTCTTCCTTCTCCTCCTCCTCCTCCTCCAGTGTCGGGAAGCAGAGCGCTTCTGAAGGCTCATCAGGGGACAGGTCAGGGAGAGTCGGCGTGAAGGTGGCGGCATCGCTGTTGTCTCCGGAAGCCGGCTCCTGCGGCAGGTCTGGGGGAGGGGTGGGAGAGGCGGGGTTAGAGGGCGACTGCCTGGACCTCCAAGGAGGGTGGCAAGCGCCCTGCACCAAACAAGAGTGAGAAGCTGTCAGCAGGATCTACTCTGCCTCAGGCTGGCTGCAGCCTACAGTGCAAAACAGGGGCTCAACCTCAGGGTGGTTTTTAGCTCCTTCTCATGGACAACGTGCTGACAAAGGCAGACACAGTCCCAGGGCTTCGGTCCCCGGTCACAGAGACGGTGACGAAGGCAAGTGGAAACATTTTCAGTACTGCAACGTCTGCCCTAAACACTTGAACCCTTTTAAAGGACACGTGTTAGTAATCCTGAAATCAAGCCTAAATTTGTATCCACGACACCTGGTCTCCCCCAAGGAGACAACTATGTAAAGCTGTGGCAGCTGGTAGAGAACTACGAGCTGATTCCCAGACCAACATCAACACCAAACAAAGGCCATTTTAGGCTGGAGAGTTAAAAAAGAGATGAACGCTAAGGTAAGGGACAAAAAATTCAAGCCCCCTTAACAATTTGAACATGGAAACATAAAAGAACCAAATGGGACTTACTTTAAAGAAAACAGCCTGAGGACTGGTTTCTACACTGACCCTGGGGGAAACCAGCTTTGTAGATTTTTAAAAATAGTCCACCAAGTTACCAGCCACTGGCAGGTTCGGCAACAGCAAACCTTCAGTGCCTGGAAATCTAGCCGAAGGTCCGGAGGCGACCAGAGGCTGGGCTGAGCTGCGGAGGCGCGGCTGCATGGGACTGGGCGGGAGCAGTTAGGACTCACTCCGCGAAGCATGCAGAGGTGGCCTGTGGGTGCTCAGGGGAACTCTGACCATCTGACAAATGTCACATTGGGAAAACAGCACCAAATGTCACTCTTCCACCCCCTCAAGCTTAAGCACCCAGTTTAAGCAGAGATCCAAACACACGCGACCCCCGTGCAGCAGGTGGCAAACTCCCAGCCTGAGTCTAGTTTAGACTTGTCTCGCAGGCTCAGCAGGACCACGTGGTCCTTCCGAAACTCCTGAGACCCAGAGTGCTTGGAGCAGTGCCACCTCGGCCCTGGGGGGACTCGAGGACAGGCTGCTCACCGCACAGCTCAGGGGGACCCAGCCCCTTCCAGGAAGGCCACTGCCCAGAATGGAGGAACTGGGTAAAAGAAGGGCCTTTGTTTTTATTTTGAATCAACAAAAAACAAAAATTAATAAGCAACAAAGAAGCAGAGGAATGAGGCAAAGCACAGGGAAATGCCGATCAAACAGCAGAGGGCCAGGCAGCAGGCGGTACTTACTATGGTAACAGGTACTCTTTAGCACATCCACCTCCTGTTTGTAACGCAGCCACAGGAAGAGAAAAGCACAGGTAGAGAATCTATGCATTCAGTCACAGCCATCGGGTTACAGAAGGAGAATGGCCAGGCCATTCTTGTGGACACAGAAAAGGGCAGGAGGTGGGCCACAGGCTCCCGACAGGCCCGGGAAGCACAATGTACAAGACCGAGGGACAGACACACAGGCCACACGTCACAGAAACACGGTGGGTGGTCTGAGAGGCCAGGGGAGGCGGGCACTCTCCACGGACTGGGAGATAACGGCCAAAGAATGCAGCCCTGTGGCCCAGACACAACAGAGGACGTTTCCGGGGCTGATCCGAGCACAGGAAGGTTTAGGAAACGTGCAAGCAGTGGGCAAAACTGACATCGTGAATGAAGGCAGGTTCCGATCCCCAACGACTGTCCTCCCACCTGTGACGTCACGCTAACGAATCTGTGTTGCCTCAAGTTACCCCAGACAGAACCAACACGGGAGCGGAGGAGGCTGGGCAAGCTCAGAGCGGATGATGTACTGGTTTCCATGCAAACACACTTGGCTGTTAAGTGTCAGTTCAACTACTGCCGCACTCAGCTGCTTTTCTTACACAAAGCCACGAAGTTCGGCCCCTCCTGGCGATGCCGGCCCGGGCGGCCGTGCACCACCCTCCCACACGGGGCAGCCGCACACCCACCTCCACCCCAGGGCTCACCTTCCTCCAGCTTGATGGGGGCGCTCGGGGGAGTGTGGGGGGCAGCAGGGGGCTCTGGAGGGCTCTCTTCTTTGTCTTCTCTAGTCTCGTCCAGATTCTCTGCAGGTGCACAGAGGGTGGAAAGTGCACGCTGAAGGCCTTTGGACACGGCGGGCCTCCCCTCGCCCCCTCCCGGGCGGACGGGCTCTCCCGCCCTGCCCATCGGGCTGCCTCGGGGAGGGCGGGGGGGCGGGGGCGCTGCTCAGGCCGCAAGCAAGAGCCCAAGAAGGGAAGGGCTCGCAGCCGCTGGCCTCAACCTTTTCCCCATTCCTACCCAAGAGGACAAAGGAAGCCACTCCTGACTGGGCTGTGGATCTCGGTTTGAGACTCTGCCAGAGCTGCCTCTGTGACGAGCTGTGACCCGTGACCCCCCGCCTGTCCTCTAGTGAGGGGCCCCTCCCCATGTCCTCACCATCCTGCCTCTCCCACTGCTGGGCAAGAGCCCAGGGTCCCAAGCACCCTCGCCCTACTTGCCACCTCAGGCAACATTACAGGAGTGTGACCTTGGTTTTAATTTGTTATTTAGAGCATTTTCTACCAATAATTTAAACTCGGCAGTTGTAACACGTATTTTTATTTTCTATAGTAAAGTATGCCGAGGACCAGAGAACTAGGTAGGCCTCAGGGTCCAGAAAATTCCAAGTCCACCTCTCATTTGGGGAAAAATATATACCAGTGTAAGTATCTTAACGCCTTAAATCTCCTTCTCTCATTGAAACTTTTCATGTTAATAGCTTTGGACCAACTTGCCTCCCCAAGTCCCCCGAGCCTGCAGCTCCCTTCCTGAAGCCAGGTGTCTCTAAACAGAGGCATTCACACCTCCTGCCTGAGTGAACAAATTCCTTCAGCCAGGAAAAGCAGCCAAAGGCCAGGGGCTTTCTTCGTTGTGCCTGAGGTGCTGGCTCTGACAGACAGCCTGCGATCACTGTGGCACACACTGCCCGCCCCCCATGCCGTGCCCAGAGCCAGCACCAGTGCTGTGGCCCCTGGCTGCCACTCCCACTGCTGACAGCTCTGTGATCGCACAGCATGATCACAGCTGTCCCCATCCACATCCACTCACTTGCTGTGACATCACTCCTCATGGAGCCTCACATATACAGGAAATATTTGTATCTTGTGGTTTAACTCAAAAAAAAAAAAAAAAAAATCCAGGTTTCCCAGACACTGGAAGGGTCTGAGTCCAAAGGGAAGACACACATATATGTGCCCAGGAACTGGATTAGGCTACAGGACCAATAGCTCAGGCCCACACACACCAGTTCTTACTCTAAGGCAAGTAATTATGGCCACAGCTCAGACAGAGCTTTCTGCAGGGCTGCACGGACCGCTCAGGAGATGATCAGAATTAGTGCTGTGACCAGAAGATCAGGCTCACGCTGAATCTATGTGCAGCAAGCCTTAATTTTAATGCATATGTAACCAAGTGACAGGCAGTGATGGTGTAACACACTGAAAAACAATTCAGCAGCAGTTTTTTTGCACAACTCAAATTCCAATAGCAGCTATGTGATGCATTATGTAATTGGTCTAAAACAAGACTTAAAAAAAAAAAAAAAAAGTTAAATTGGGGCAAATCAGAGGTTGCGTTTGAAGCAGGAATAGTTCCCAGGATGGTCCCCCATCGACCTGGAGGGTAACTGTGGGATTTCCATTCCAGGAGGGCTGCTCCCAAGAGGAAGAAGCGTGGTCCATACTAAGGTCCCGGGGACAGCAGCATGAACTTCCTGGAGGGGACATCGTGCCCCAGGGTCTTCGTGGTAACCAACCCAGGGCACTCAGGGACAGTGATTCAGACCCACTGAGCCTTCGTGTCAGAGGCAGTGGGAGGCTGGCTTCTCTCTTAGTTCTCAAAATGTCTGGATGTGCTTTTAAAAACCTGAAGTTTACACCACTGTAAAGCAATTATACCCCAATAAAGGTGTTAAAAAAAAAAAAAAAACCTGAAGTTTGAAACAAGCTGCTCCAAGAGGTTCTGGCTCTCAGAGCCATTTATTTTCCTTTGTTGTAAAATAGTCCCAACATGTTTTGCAAAAATATGACCTCCTATGTCAGTGAGCTACCAAGAGAAACAAAGGCTGCACCAGCATTGGCCACACCCTTCACAGGGTCTCGCTCGTCCCTGGGCCTGTGACCACGCCCAGCCAGGGAGCTCTCGGGCTTACGGAGAAAAAGAGAAGTCCGTCAGAAAACTCCAAGCCGTGACTTCAGCTGAGATGAAGGTGGGAGGAGACCGCGTGCAGGGGCGCAGGTCACAGACCCGGGAACAGAGCAGAATGCGCACGGAATGGCATGCTACGCTTATCTTCCACGGCCACCTACAGTCGGCCCAGGACAGAGGAGCCCGCGGAGCACGTCCTCCTGCCTCCTCCTGCACCCAGGACCCACGGGGCTGCTCACCTTCGGGGCCCCTGTGCTTGCGCTCCACCGCCCTGCGGTAGTCATCCAGCTCGCGGTCAGTGAGCGTGCTGAAGGGGTTGGGGCCCGTGGTGCTCACGATGACGTGGGGCTGGTACTCCTTCTCAATGATGGCCTTGGAGGCTGTCACCAGCTCGCCCTGCGGACAGAAAGGGACGGCTGGTCTACAAGAGCCCTGCCGCTCCAGGACTGTCCCTCCTCCCGGGCAAGGCTGGGGCGGGGTGCACACACATCCCTGAGAGGCCCTGAGGCTTAGGCTGAGCGGCAGCCTTCAGCAGTGGAAGGCTGAGAAACACATGCAGCTGGGGAGAGACTCCTAGGAAAGTCCTTCAGATTTCAGAAGCAAAGGCACCAACGTGCAGATCAAGTGTGTAGAGCACCCCAGGGAGAGGCCCATCCCCTCACAGACAGACAGGGATGGATGGAAAAGGGGACTTTTAAAGTCGTTACCCTCCTCCCAATCAGAAAGCGTCATGACCACAGCACTCAGATGGGTGTGCTCGGAAATGCGCTCATGCCCTAAGAGCACAGGAAAGTTCTGCCCGTTTGACTGTGCGTTTGATTTGTAGCTAGATCCTGTAACTTACCCCAAAACATTAAGAGATAACAGAATGTCACAAAACACCAGCACTTGTCTGAGGAATTTGCAAAAGTGTAAGACTTTATACAAAAGAAAAAAGAAAGCTTAAGCAAAGCGAAGCACACAGGTGGCCTGGCCCTCGAGGAGGAGGCCAACGCAGCCAGGCCGCACAGGCAGGGAGCAGCGGGCAGCCCTCGGGCGCTACGCCCGCCCACCCTCGCCTGCCCAGCACAGCTCGGTGCCCCGCAGCTCGCCAGCTTGGCCCCCACATGCTCTGGGGCTCAGTTTTGAGAAAGTTAACCAGAACCCAAGCACGTGCCCATTACTTAATGAGAACTCCTGAAAGCCAGTGAAAACGGGAGAACCCACGATCGTTTCGATACCAGGCCTGGCCCGGCAGCGCTCTCCTCGGTGGGCGAACCCCAGAGGGAGAGGGCGTGCCAGCGACGTGCACGAGAGACAGGGCCAGGCCGAGTCCCAGGAAAATTCAGCCCACCGGCCGACTGCTCCCCTGGGAACCTGGGCTGAGCAGTCACTGTCCAGCGACACGGACCCCAGGGGAGAGAAGAAAAAGGCTGAAATCCGCAGGCTGTGCTCGGAGAGCCTCGAGATCGGAAATCAGCTGCCTAGATGGGAGGGCCTCCTTCTGAGCGGGCCCGACCCCAGGTCGACTGGCTTTTCCTTCAGAAGTAGCCCAGCCTCCCCAGACAGGGATCGGATCCTCATCTGCCACGAGTTAGCTCTGTGGCCTAAGACAAGCCCCTTCCTGTCCACGGGCCTGTTTTACAGGCCTCAAGAGGGGCCTGCCGGGCTGACCACAGCTAAGACGTGCTGAGCACTAACATTCTAGGATCTACGGCAACTAGGGAACTGCGTTTGCATCCTGGTATCACCGCCAGTAAAATGAGATGGAGATTCGAGCTTTCAGAGAAGTGTTTACATCACTTAAATCAAATGTTCAGTCAACTGCCACGGAGATGCCCTGTGGTCAAGCAAGGTCCTTTCTGTCTGGAACACCTGGCCCTCGAGGTGCAGCATGGTCGGCTCCTGCCCCCACCAGCAGGGAGCTCCCTCCTCCAAATTCCTCAGCCGAGGGCCGAGCTGCCTTCCAGACCAGCTCTTAACAGATACAGGGACACAGGGACGCTGTTATTCTGGAGGGAAGGAGACACAGATACGCTTGAGATGCAGAGGGACGCAGGCCCGCTGTGGAGCAACCGAGGCCGAGAAACCAGGATGCGCAGCGGCTGCTCCCGCCAGCAGGCCCCGCAGAGACTCTCGCTGCTGCCGTCACTTGGAGCCACCACCACGGGCTCTAGGCAGGACAGACGCCCAGCAACTACGTCTGCCCCGACTGACACCACCTGTGTGGGATAACAGCTCCAGCTCCGAAGCTGTGCAAACCTGGTCTAGTGCCCTGACCTCTCTGAGCATCAGGTTTTCACGTGTAAAACCTACTCAGGTTTGAATTTACACTCCAGGTGCCGGGCCACACACACACTAGGTGCTCAACACCAAGTGCACCGGGCGAGTCCACAAGCTGGGCCGCAGGCCTCCTTGCATTTCTACCATGCGGCAGGCGGCTGCAGGCACACGCACCAACAGGGAAGCTTACGCTACACAAATCGCACAAGAGTTCTTCCCCGCACTGGACAACTTTCGGCGTAGACTTTCCCACCCTGGTCTCTAACGACTCGATTCAGTCGTGATGAGGTCCAGAGGGCTGCATGCTGGCTTGTGCGGCACTGGAGCCAAGCGCGCCTGCAGCAGGGCTCAGCATTCCTTTCAGAACCGGAGTGTCGGGATGTGGCTGGCGACGCACTGCCCCTCCTCCGTCAGAAGACACCCCCTGCCCTGTGTGAACAGCTATCATCATGAGGGAGAGATGGAGGCAAAGCAAAGTCCTTCCAGAAAAGCCCCAGCTTCCCGAGTCCCAAACACCTGTTCCTCAAGTTCTCAAACGGGCAGCAAGTATCCATACACTTGCCTTACCGGGAAGAGGACGCGTTTAGAACATTAACAACCCCAGTCCTTCCCTGGTCAAGTTAGAACTCAACTTGCCAGCAAGCAGTGCCATCTTCCAGGAGTAATGCCATCTGCATCTTGAGGTCCACACGAAAGGATGTGGACACAGACCCAGTCCAGGACGCTGGTGGAGTCAAAGCACACTCTCACCGCTGGAGGGAGACACCCGCCGCGGGAAGAAGACCAAGGCTGCGAACGCGAGCGCCCGGAGGATGGGGGAGGAAAACCAGGGACAGAAGCCTGTGTCCGGGGATGTCGACATCCCCCCAGCTGGGAGCAGTCTCCTCGGCTAACCGCACCGGACACGGCACTCACAGCGGCACGCTGCTCAGATCTGCTGCGGGGAGGACGCCGCAGTCTCCACGCGTCTCACTCCCACAGACTCTCAACTTCCCAGCCAGGCGTGAGGGGGCCCTACGTACACCACTTCGGGAAGCGGTCGCAGGTGACTGTGACGCGCCCCCAAATCCGAACACCACTCGGCAGAGCGAGAGCCAGACTGTAACTGGAGCCACGAGAGCTCCCTCCAGTGCAGCTCCCCGGCCCACCGTGCAGACAGCCCTCACAGCAGCACACAGAAACCACCAAATGCAGCGTAATGCCGGAGAGACTGCACAGCAATGACTAGGAATTTGGCTCGAGCCCACAAAGCTGGAGGCGGTTTGGGGCTTTCACAGTAAGCACCCTGGGGTCATGGACTCAACACACTTGGACGCATCTGAGAGAAAGAATTATGAACTAACAAGATCACAACAGCTTCTGGTCCAAAGTAGCAACATGAGAAACAAGCACCAGGGGTAAGAAGCCATCTTTCTCCCCTGCTCTGAGCAGTTCCTCTAAGAATGGCAGCTGGAAGTACACTCTAAGGACAAGGAAAAATGGGGCCCATTGAATTAATATATAAATGTGCAAGGAAATTTTATCAGCAGGGCTTCCAGACAGGAATATAGGATCATTAGTGCAAATCTGATTTCTCTGGCAATGGGAACATTGATAAAATGATACTTGCCTCTCACTGGGTGTGTATTAATCGAAAGAGACCCTGAAAATTCCCTTTGAACACAGGGTACACACCACTAAGACACTGAGCCACGTGGTGAGCCACCCTGGCTCTGCACACCAGCAGCCTGAGTGTGTAGAGGGTTTCCTTCCACCGGGGCAAGTTACACCAGATACATTTTCTACCTACTGTACATGTCAGGCACCCACGTACACAGAGAAATTACAATTCTGGGTTTCAAATTATCATACGTATTTCTTCCCCCTTGCAACATTTAAAACAATCTAGGAAAAAAAAAAAAAAAAACAATCTAGGTTTTTTTTATTTTCTATTTTTTTGAGGTAAAAATACATTTCCTCAACAAGGGCTGGCAAAGACTGTCCTGTTTCATTTCCCATCCCTCTGAAACGACGTCTTTCAATCCTACAGCCTCTGACTGCCACGTTCATTGCACCCGCGGTCACAGCTGAGAAGCGAAGGCGGAAGGTCTCGCGGGGGAGCTGACACGCTCGCGGCCCACCCGGGAGCCTTCTGCAGTTGGCACCTTGGAAAAGGCAAGCTCCTCAATCCCCAAAGCATGCACCAACCAAAGTCACATGCAGAACTTCAGAAACATCCCTAAGATCAGCCATTTCTCAGCACAACGTAAAAATGCTAAAAATTGTAAAAATAACCTCATACAAAATGCTGTACTTAAAGAAGCAGAACAGAACCTTTTGGACGATCTCGCAAATAACTGAGAGATCCGTTTAAAGCTCCTGCGGTACCTAAGACAATACCTAGCGAGAGCGACGGGTGAGGGGCGGGGCGGGTAAAGAGCAGGGTGTGCCGACAGGTAGCTGAGGACGGGGCGGTGAGTACCTTTCTAAAAGAGACAGACTTAGCGGGACTAAAGGTCTGCTCTGTACGCTCGAGCCCTTCGATTGTTTCCGTACAGTCAGAGAGGGGCGCGTCCTGCAACAGTAAACTGAGTCGTCAGAGCCCGCCAGGCCCGGCTGTGGGACATCAACGAGAGCACAGGATGGAGGCAGCTGAGAGCATGCAGCGGGACAGCCGTCCACAGCGATGCGGCGGTGATGGCGGTGCAACGTGCAAACACGGGCCACAGAACCAGGACCACAGCTGGCCAGCGTCAGAAAATGCAACAACCATCACCAACCCCGGTGAGTCATGTTTAAAACATTTGGTGGCAACTTCATTTTCAGAGATAACTACTTACACGATTATCTTCAATGTGCCATGAGGTACAATCCTTTTACAGAAATGCGTGTAAATGTGGACCACATTTACAGGAACCCTCTGCACTTTTCCCCAAGCAGCACTTTGTTGTGGACGGCAATCTATGCAAGAACCAAAGTCCACGACACCCACCCTCTTCCAGCGTTGTACACAGTTCACCGCTAACACCGGGCGAACCCAGGCCCTGAGCCAGGCATGCACGATGTGGAGCTGGGCTGGAGGGGGACACGGCCCTGGGCATGCTTATGCTTGGTCTCCCACTCAAGGAAAAGTGGCTGGGTTACTTCTCATCATGAAGACTTTGAACAAAGAAAACTGGTTGCCTAGGACACTTACCTCATAGTCATTCTCTCCCAACTTAAGAATAATTTTGGAGCAGGCAGTCATTAGAGCCACCACCCACTACCGTCAGAGACATTCTGAGCTCTCACCTGGACGAGGCTCCTGTCCATCACTACACCACACAACACCTGGGACTGGGGGCCCGCGGTCTTAATGTCCTGTAGGTTCTGCTCTCGAATCTGAGGATGGCAAGAAGGGAAACACACATCAACAGTACAGAGAAACCTCGCTGTGGCTGAAAGTCACTGTTTGTGCGCTTGGGCCCCCAGCACAAGCTGCTATTCTGTTCTGCCCTGCACCCCAGTGGGTCCTGCGTGACCACCGTGCCCGCTTAACGGTGCTGGCCAGCCCGATTAGTAATTCATGGGTCTGAGGAGATGGAGGGCCCCTTCCAGACGACTTCGGCAGGCACAGACCTCACTAACTTGAGGGGAGGCACCCCTGTGTGCCCATCTTTTAGTGACACTGTGAACACTGGTGGATCTCATGTTCCAATATACCAAACGTTCTAACTCTTCAAACGAACCCTGCAAGGCAGGGGCAAAGGCTGTTCTTTCTGCCCTGCTACGTGAGCAGGTGCTGGCTCAACAACGGGGGCCAAAGCGTCTGCTGCTCACACACTGCCACTGCACCTCGTCAGCACGGCAGCAAAGCAGTGTGAAGGGAGGACCTCGGCAGTCACGTGGTGGCAGCAGAGGTCCTCCTGGAGCTACACCCTCTCCCCCTGCAGCCGCAGGCCTCCGGCCCCACCCAGGGCTGCCTCCTCCCACACGCACGTCAGCTTCCACTGATTGCTGGTGGCAGTCGGTGCACACCTTGTTCCTCATCTCCTGGACCTCTTTTGGGTTGGTGTTCAGTGGAACGAACAGGTTTGGGACGGCAGAGGCGGGAGTCCTATGTCCATCCTCTTTAGTCCACTGTAATAGCAAGGACAGTTGAAAAGTCAGAATCGTGACAACAGTAAGTGACACCACAGCATCCAGTCTGTCCAACTCCTCTCACATCTGGTCATGCACTGAACTTCACAGAGAGTGAACCAATGACCACACCGCCTGGGTCACTGCAGAGGCTGGAAACCAGTAATGCTGGAAGCCAGAGCTGTGACTGACTGGCAAGTGCCAGCCAGAGTGCCCAGCTGACATCTAGGGCGCGACACGGGCTGACGACACAGCTATGCCCCATGACTCCCTCGGACAAGCCGTGGGGGACCCTTCAGAGCACACTGGTTCACCACTCCGAGAGTCCTCAACACCAAAGCCGGCTGGAAGCATGAGATGACAGGGTCATGAGAAGCGGTGTGATGCTGCTGTCCAGGTGAGGGGAGACTCTGTGCGGTGAGGCAAGAGTGGGCATCACCAAAGTTTTGCATTAAAATAAACTACCGCACCAGAATGTACTGTTTGCGTAGCTATTTCAACCCAAGAAGATTACTGTATGAAGACTTACACAGTAGCTACCTGCGGAAGAGTTTGGTGATGTCAAATACTTTATATAATTAATACTTTTGAGTGTTACAAAAGTGTCCCAAACGAACTTAAAGCGCTCATGAACCCTTCCTGGAAGGCTGTTTTAGACACCAGTGCGTATTATATCAGCATGCTGCACCTTTCATGCGTACGTTTTTTTCGGACCTCCAATCAAATATGAGATTTTTAATCAAATTCTAATTCTTAGGCATGAGTAGGCACTGAACACTAAAACAAGCCCATCGTAGAGAGCAAATGTTATGCCTTTCAGAATATTTTCAAGAGGCAATAAGATAGCCATAGACCGAGACTTTACAGAAAGCAGCAAAACCGTCCAATGCTGGGCCGCTGTGAAGGCAGCGTGGGATGGGCATGAGCTGCGAGATACTCACTGACGCTTTATCTCCTCAGATAGAAATAACTCCAGCTTCTTATTAAAAATAATTTTTAGTTAAAACATTAAAACAACAACCTCAGAAGCTTGAACAAGTTTGAAAACTTAAGAATAATTATTATAAATTAATATACCAACCTGAAAACAGCGCATGGAATTCGTATTACTCCAGAACAGTAAGAAACAAATTTAAAAGTTGAACAAAGTCTCCCCTTCAATGTACACAGTGACTAAAATACCTAAAGCAATTTAATATTTTTTTCAAGCTAATAGTAAATACGGCTCAAAGCTGCTGCTACACATACACTTTGGAAAAATTCATCACAGCAATTCAGCACTACATATGTATGTGGTCAGCAGAAGTTGTTTTCAGGCCCACTCCCTTTAACAAGTGAAATAAGTTACAAACTAAACAAATAAAATGAAAAAAGAAAATAAGGGACAGAGGGAGAGAGAGAGGAAGTGGGTGAGAGGGAGCAGGAAAGGGGAGACGGGCTCAAACACCGACCGACCCCGGCCATATTCACGCAGAGTCTCTGCCACGTGACACGTTTCCTTAGGAGCACAGAGGCTGTCTCAACAACTGTGCATCCGGAAAACACCAGAACCACCTGGGGAAGACAGAACTTATTTCTTTTAAATAAATCTATAAAGCAAAAGCACTGTTACGAGGGAAACAGGAAGGCCCGCTTTGCTTACTTGGCGTCCTGTTTCAGCACATCTAGGCTGATCTCTCCTCAACTCCTATGGAACTAATCACGCAGAGACACGTGCGTCCCAGCCTCCGTCTCTCCGCAAGAGGCTCCACTGAGGGCCTCTCCTACTGGGATGCAGGGCCAGCGGCCTGTCCAGGTCTAGCGCTGCCCAGGGACGTCTGAGCACCAGACGGCAGAGTAGCGTTCAGGGCAGCGTTACTCCTGACACGAAGCTCGCCTCAGCGCCTGTCGCTGGTGCCTGCGGATAGCCTGGCTGCACTTGGGTCATGCCACACCCAGCAGGAGTCAGAAGACTCTCCACTATGGCCGTCTACTCACATGCAACAGTCCATGCAGAAAGTAGCTGGCTGAGAACGTTCGGAGGCTTTGGGACAGCAAACGGGGAAGGAGGCTCACGAGAAAGGACGAGGGTCAGTGAGAAGATGCCCATGAGCCACGAGGGAAAACTGCTTAAGAGAACACTAAGACTTTAAAGAACAGACTTAAGTTAGTGCCTTAATGAAACAGCTGAGTTTACGACATTAAAGTAAGAGGTTATGCTTCACCCATCTTTTTGTCCTGAAGTATTAAAGATTCTTCAAATACAGTTTGAACTGAATGATAGCTCCTACTTGTAGGTTAATCCATGTAAGTCATGTAGCATTTTTGCTGTGTACGGAGTTAGGTAATGCTGGAATTACTGCAGAGGTACAACATATCTTAAGCAGTTTCAAGCAGACAGTATTACTTGAATTATATCTGATGCAAAAGTGGATCTGGGTTCAGGCTAAGGAAGGTTACTGAGGAAGGCTTGCCTAGCCCTGGGTCAGAAGGGCCAGGTTCCCAAAGCCTCCGAAGCCCCAGCTGCCAGACGTGCTCTACATCATCTAACTATGAACAGTAAGGTAGGCACAGACCAAGCAGTTGGTAATACAGCTTGGCACGCAGACACCGGACGAGAGAGACTGCAGCAAGGGTTTCACGTGATCGTGTGTAATGTTCGTCCACACCTTAGTCTTCGACTTGGGACTGCTTCCGTTCTGCCCTTCCTCAGAAGCATCGTCACCCCGGCCAGAGTTCAGCCATCTTGTCTTCTCTCGTTGCTGCTTCTGAAAACTGTGTCTGAGAGGGGAGCAAGTGCCCGAATCACCGTCACTCGCAAAGGGGTAACCTGTGACACTGGCAGGAACCTCCACGTCGCTGTATTTTTTAGATTTCTCTCTCAGAGCAGGGTATCGATAAGGGTAGCCAGTTCTGTAACCCTAGGGGCCAGAGAGAGAGACACAGTCAATATTTCAGATCTGAAAACAAGAGTTTCACTTTGGAAAATTGTGTGGAAATATCTACAAAAGCTAACTATATGCACACCCTATGTACATGCATGCCCAGGAGAAACGCAAATATGTTCACCAAAAGACAGGTATGAAAATGCTAACAGCGGCACTATTCCCACAGCCCCAAAGTAGAAAAACCCAAAAGTCCATCAACAGTAGAAGGGATGAACGGTGGTATGTTCACATAGCAGAGCATGACACAGCAATGAGAATATTACTAGTACAAAATTTGGGTGTATCTTCACAAATATGGTATTGAGTGAAAGAAACCAAATGTGAAAGAATATACTGTATGATTCCAATTATAAAAAGTAAGAAAGAGGCAAAGCCTATCTTTGCTGTTAGAAGGATGCACAGCAGTCACCCCTGGGATGGGGTAAGAGACTCAAAGGGGGATACGAGGTTCTGAGGTGCTGGCATTGTTTTTTGATATGGGTGCTGGTTACACAGTGTGTTCAGTTTTTAAAAATTAATAAACTGAACACTTAAACAGGTACACTCTCCTATTCATATACATACATATATACATATATACATATATACATATCTCAACAAAAAGCTAACATTTAGGAGACCAGGTTTACTTGCTGCTGGTTATAGTATAAGTTATATCAATCAGGCTACTTAACATTTTTTTTTAACCTGTTCAAGTCACAGTGAAAATCTTTCAGGAAGACCAAACAAGTACACCTCATGACAACTGGTACCTGGAGAAATTACTTTACTTCTGAACGTAACAATATTTGCATTAACCCTCAACCGTGTTTCACAACCATTCGCTGTGCTTTAAAACGCCTGCCCGACTAATTCCCGCCTCTGTAACGGCACTGAGCCCACCGTGCTGACCCACCTGCGTGCTAATAGCCCACAGACAGCATCTCCAAGGCGAGGATGATGTCTCACTCATCCTTCCTCTCCAGAGCTGAGCATTCAGAAGCTGTGACGGACAGACATTACAGTGGCCCCCCAAAGGCCCCCACCTCCTGTAAAGCCCTTCCCCTGCAGTGTGAGGGGAACCAGCGACCTGCTTCAAACCAGCAGAACTGGGCAAAGGTGATGGGATATGTTACATAAGAGTGTAGCACCCGTCTTGAGAAAGTCTCTCTGCCCATCGCTGGCTCTGAAGAAGCAAGCTGCCGTGACTCCTGAGCTGTAAGAACATGAATTCTGCCCATGATGTGAGGAGTTTGGGATTGGATCCTCCACCAGTAGAGCCTTCTGATGAGAACCCAGCCCAGGCCAACACCCTGACTGCAGCCTTGTGAGACCCTAAGCCAAGGACCGAGCTCAGCTGTGCCTGGACTCCTGACCCACAGCTTCATACCTCGACCAGGTCATTTATGGCAGCTTCACAATGAATGACAAGAGAATTAAGATTTGAAAGGATTACACAGGGCTAGTCACGCAGGATGAGTCAGTGGCGGCACTCTACTTGCCAAGTACTGTAGAAGCATTCCTCTCAATTCGGGAATTCTCCCCGCTCTGGGTGATTGCCCTCTATAGGGGGTCACCACCTTTATTACCAATCATTCCCTTGATACATT
The DNA here is from genome assembly GCF_963924675.1 of Phocoena phocoena. NCBI lineage: Eukaryota > Metazoa > Chordata > Mammalia > Artiodactyla > Phocoenidae > Phocoena > Phocoena phocoena. Next base: position 137,589,315 of record NC_089223.1, read on the forward strand.
CAAAAAAGGGTGGTAATAACCCCCGAATGGAGTTGGTTGTTGTTTTGTTTACTCTTGTTTCGTAACTACCCTCAGGAAGACAGATGAACGTCTGCACTGGCAACTCCTCCATTTACGAACATGCTCTGCTGAAGAATCATAAAAGATAACCACTCAGCTATAAAGACTATCTTCAGAGAAATACAGCTCTTATTAACTCAAGTGTCCTCTTGCGGAGGGCCGGGACTCTTGAGTAATCTTCATGACTTCAGAATAAACCATCCAGGACATCACAAAATTGTATTCTGAGGGGGTATGGGTTTTTTCTTTATTCTTCCCCTTTAAATGCCAAACCCAAATCAGAAGCAATACTCAGCCCTCAGACCTCCTATATGGCTTATAGTTAAAAATATGGATTCATCCCTTCTTTGAGAAGCTGGAATGATATCCTGATCGCGAAAGAAACTAGCATTTCTTCTGACTTTCTATGTCAGAAATGTTCATGGACTTTTTATGACCTACTCCTTGTAGTGTGAGAACCCTCAACTATTCTCTACCAACTCAATTATTAGCAAACACATACAGTTGATCAGAATGTTAAATTAAAACGGGGACTAGCGTCAGTGACCGCCGTCCAACTTTACTTCTTATAAACCACACAGCCTTCTAATGTCAGAAATAACCTGTGCACGTTAAGCGCACTGAATAAAACACCCTTCCTGTCATCTCGCTTATTAATCTTTCATCCTTTATCTTCCTCCCCTATCAAACTGGAGTCACTAATTTTAATTCTCTCTCTCTCCACCTTCCAGAATGTACTGAGTGCACAAGATGTGGCAGGCTGGTGTTCCTGATTTTTATTCCTCCCTCCCGCTCCCCACCTTTTAGGTATAAGCGCAGTGAACGTCAAAGTATTTGCTAAGAGGACAGAAGAAGGGCCAGTAAGCCTGGGTCGCCCCAGCGTTCCTCACCTTGCCGGGCCCCTCGGGGTATCGGACTCCGGATACAGATGCCTGAGCGACCACCACCCACTCTCAAACCTTCTCCGGTTGCGACCTCCCTGAGACTGCACTGTCCTGGCCTGCCTCTTTCAGCGTCTCAGTGGGCTTTCTTCCTCTTGGCTGCTACCGTGGAAGCAGTCCCGGCTCACGCGCCCCCTCCGCCCTGCAGCTGCCTTCGTGCTCCGTCAGTGCACACGTCACAGGTGCCGGACTGCATCCGGGACTTGTTTGTCCATTTCCCTGACCAGGCCATGAATTCCCTGAGGGCAGGAACTGTGTCCTGGTCACGGCTACAGGCTCAAGACTAGGTGGTCAGTTAATGCAACCCACTTACTGAGCAAATGAATGCAGAAGTTATGGGAGGTTCACCCCTCCCTCACTGATCAAATCTACTCCTGTGACCATCACTTCTAGGCAGTTAACTCCCAGCTCTCCCTTTCCAGCAATGAACATTCTCCCAAGTCCAAAGAATTTCAGTGAGAAGAACCCTCTGAGGACACTTAGCACACCCTGAATCAGATCCATGAATTCTTTTTCTTCCAAGATCTTCCTGAAGCCACCCATCCCACCCGTGACCTGGTCCAGTTGTGGCGACTTTCTTAATGTGAAGCTGGCAACGTGCCCTTCCAGTGTCTTCTCTGTCCCACATGCCCACGACAGGTCTTTTTTTCTCCAGCACCTAACATCATGGGGCAGTGGGAGACTCTCTTGAATCCTACTGAAGAGGTGTGACACTGCAGCAGGAAAAGGGCCCCATCACAGTCATTTGTCTTTTAATGTGATTGCTTTGACCCTAAGTGCCTTGTTGTGAATATTTAAAGAACTTGGCGAGATCAGAGATGGACCTGAAAGACATGACCCTGTCGTGCTGCCATGTCTCCAGCCGTGCCCTCACCTCTGCTACGGATGCTTTCCTTCCCCCAACTCAGCCTGCCACGCTTCTACCTCTTCTTTGAGGTCCTTCTCAAGTGCCACCCTCTACATAAATTTCCTCCCTGATCCTTGCAAAAGGATGACATCCCTCACTGCAGCCACCTAACAGACCACATCCTGCCATGTACTATTAGAACGTTCTTATTATGCTAAAAGCCCCGCAGCCATGCTCCTGTACCACGTTGGGCTCCACGTCCCCGCAGGAAGCAGCAGAGGGTCTCCCACGCGATAAATCGGCAGCAAAGTGTGTGGGACACAGCAGTCAGGCCCTGAATAGCTAGAATTTACTGTTAAAACAGAAACAAGACACTCGGCTGACTGATTTAGAAAGTCCCCTCGACGGCTTGCTTGCGGGATGACGGGTACAGGGCTGAGCCTGCTACTCGAGGAGTTACTTATCCAGCAGAGCAGAGCATTCTCTGTGCTCCTGACCCCGCACAGTCCAAACAAGATTACCTTTAAAAAACAAAAGGAGACAAGAAACCCTCACCTGTATATTCAATCGTAGCTTAGCTTAGAAGTTAAATTGCCCTGGTGCTCTTCATGACTTGAGGGTGAAAGCATTCTGATGAATGAAGACAGCAGTTTCACAGTACTATTTCACTCACTGTAAAAACACTAACATTTGTGCTGTTGGGATGAGCGCTGTATCAAGTGGTGGCAGCATTCTTACCAGATTATCCAGCATCCGCATGAGCGCTTCAAACTCCTGCTCACCAATCTGCCACTTGGGAGGCGATCCGCTGCCCTCCCCTGCCGGGGAACCGGGGGAACGGGATTTGGCCTTGTACTTCCCAGGATCCAGGAGGACTAAATTGTCTGGCCCTCCCGCACTGGCCAGAGTTCGAACCTTTTCCAAAACAAGCAAACACTACAGTTGGAGTTCCTTGCTGATCAAGGGGGTCAGATGCCCATGAGAGATCACTTCAACAGAAATGTAGGTTTCAAAAGAAACCAAATCATTATAAGAATAAAAAATGTGAGACAGACACTGATAGACAAATCACAAGGTAATCTTCAGAAGGTTTTCTTTAGCATGAAAAAATATTGGGCACTCATACTAGAAGGACAAAAGGGAAGACAAAGCCCTCCCAAGGCCACATGAAGGGGACTGGGGGCTGCATCACCACACAGACACAAGCCAGAGTGACAGGGAGGAACGCACACCGGGGCCGAGCAGACTCAGCATAAGCAGGGCCCACTGCTGTGAGACTGTGGGCGCGTCTCTACTCCCTGCACCCGCTTTTTCAAAAAGAGTGTGTGGAGTTCGAGTGAAATGACAGGTAGTAACATAAATAGAGCACCTGATAGCAGGGCTGGCATATGCTAGTACTCCATCAATGGCAATGACTTATGTATTTGAAAAATTAAAAGTTAGAAATGAAAAGCCCAATGATCATTTGCCAACTTAAATCAGTGAAACGGCATTCTCCCTGGTCATCTTCCAAATCCATGAGCTCATCTTTAGCAAAGAAATCGCTCACAGACTCACTGCTGCAAAACAAGTATCAAAAATCTATGGGAACCCCACAAACACCTAAGTATACTACAGACCAAACGGAACGGCCACCACCTACCTGGATCTCACACGCAACCACAAGGTTATGGATGTAATAGAAGGCCTCCTCAACACTCTCTCCAACGGATACAAGCCCATGATTCCGGAGAATAAGAACCTAAAGGGAGGAAACAGGAAAGCTCTATGGACCTAGGCAAGAAGACAGATAACGTTTTTCTTCTTTCCTCTGTAATTTAAATACCAGATTAGATGCCTACTGACCTTGCTTTTAGGCCCCAAATTTTTCTGAATTAAAACTTTTTCTTCCTCATCAACCAGAATCCCGTGATAATCATGATAAGCCACTTCTCCAAGGGAAAGTGCCTCTGGGGAGATTGGCAAGAGGCCACATTTCATCGCAGAGACCTAGAGAACAAGCAGCACCATCAACGAAGACGAATCAGGGGCTACACTGACGACACGGCAAATGCTTTCCTCAAAAACGTAACGGCGGGAACGTATTTTACTCTGTTCTCCTTTCAGAAATGAATGAACCCATGAACTTAAGATAAACCTTACTTCTGGGGCTCACCACCAATCTATTTTTAAAAATCAAAGCTACCACTGTCAAGGAAGGTCTCAAAAGAAATTCCACATATTTCTGGATTTCTCCCACACCGACTGTAAACACCAAGTGAGCTCAGATTTAATAAGATGAGCCCTGGATCTACTGCAAGGAGAGATAATGGCTTCCTCTGAATGAGTCACAACATTGCAAAGAGGGGTTTCTGAAGAGCTTTAAGGTTTTGTGTACTTTTCATCTTAGGTTGTAGGTGAGATAGGAACACCTGAAAGTCAGATAAAAGGAGGTTTATAAAGATTTAGGATATTATACTGTATAAATTCTCTACATTTATTTAGTGAAAAATCTAAGTGTCCATATAGCCCTTTAATTTCCTTAACTTTCCCAAACTGACTTTAGAATATGCTAATTTTAAAGGTCTTCTACCTAGACTAACAGGCCCCAAAGATTTAAATAATACATATGTAAGTGTAGCAATTTCTTACAGAAAAGTTAATCTAAAAAGACAATACCACAAAAAAGGCAGTACCATATTTAATTCCTTTCACAATATCAGCCTTTCTATAAGAAGATATTTCCTTATAAAGTAAAGTTACTTTGATAATTTTTAAAACAAATTACATGCTATTTGTGATAACCATAGTCTCAAAGGTACCTCTAATGGCTCTTTAAAATGCATGGATTTTTCTTTTTTTTTTTTTGGCATGGATTTTTTGGGGTTGGAAGAGCATGCATTCTTTTAAGAAAAAATTACATCATTTGGAGAATGATATAACTAATAAAACTGATGCTGACATCAAGAACCATATCTTCAAAGTAAAACAAACAAACCAGATCCAACATTCATCCCAACAACCCAAGATCTATGACATTAAAACATCAAGATAGAGTGAAATTCAGTATTACTTAATCAATGAGGTCATCTGTCAAACAAATAAGCCCAGGAAGTCATTAAAGTATAAAACTGGTGATAAAAAAGACAATTCTAGACAGTTCTTGAGTGCTTCGCTTTCACATGACTGTGCCAACAACCAGAAAGTACACTTTCATACATACTGAGGGGTCCGAGGCTTGGTCAGGTGGCCTGTGTGCACCAGCAGGGTCCAGGCTTGGTGATCAGAATGGGGCAGGCTCCTGGCAAGCTCGGGGCTCAACGGCCAAGTCTGCTAAGAGTCTGCAGCGTCTGTGCCCTCTTCCCCCTTCTTTTTTTATTTTTTGGCTGCACCACACGGCTTGAGGGGACCTTAGTTCCCCAACCAGGGACTGAACCCGGGCCAGGGCAGTGAAAGCGCCAAGCCCTAACCACTGGACCACCAGGGAACTCCCTTCCCCGGTATTACCCTCCCCAGTCACAATCCAGCCTGGGTTTCGCTAACTCCAGGCAGATCATCTGTGGAGGCTGGCCGGTGTGTCTCTCAGCCTCAACCTCTCCATCACAGGCCTGGCGCCTTCCCCTCAGACCGTCAAGCAGGTTCAAGTCTCCTGCAACCCACAAACCCTTGCCTGAGCCCAGCGTCCCCCACTTACCACCTCACCTCACCCTCCCTTCTCAACCAAGGAGTCTCAATTCACTGCTGTCATTCTGCACTTCCCAGTCTCCCATATGCTGAAATCTCACTCCCCTCTTCAACACTGATTTTTCTAATCGTTGAGTCTTACAACATTTTCAGACTTATTACATGTTTTTCAAAATCCGATAGTAAATGGACCCCTTAAAATATATTCTTTTAAGAAAGTCAAATGTAGTGAGGAAAAAAGATTTTTCTAATCCAACAAAATGAGGTTTGTGACTTGGTGCAACAAGAGAGGGCAATTTGGGGGAGATGTGAAGTGCCGCTCAGTGACCGGCTTTAAACTTGAAGTCTCTACCAGGGCAGCGCACTCACCGCGGCCCCTGCTGGTGTATGAACATGCACAACGCACTTCGCGTCCGGGCGCGCAGCGTAAATGGCAGAATGTAACGTGAAGCCAGCCTGATTTACCCCTAGATTAGTACTTCCACGGTCCACTGCCTCTCCTTGTAGATTGACTTTAACCTGAAATAAGAAAGCAAAATCTTAAATATCAAGAGGAGTTCACGTTATCCTAGCTAGAAATTACTTAAACCAAAGTTTAAAGTGTTTATAAGTAATTTTAAAAGTTTTTCCCTGAGTTAATCACACAAAACATAAGAGTTTTTCCCCTTTCTTGGGTTTTACATGTCTAACGAGATTAGACAGTATTTAATTACCTAACATGGCCTACATATACTTGATGCCCAAGAAGAGAAGGACATTCTTACCAAACTGGATGCAGTCACTTCGCTGTAGAGAAGTCCAAAAGGTACAACGAGGAAGTGTTCCTGCTCGGAGCTCACTCTGGTCTGTGTGGAGAATTACTGAGTTAGCTCAAAAATCCTATTGAAATTATTTGCATCTCTTTCAGTCCACAGACTCACGGTTTTTTTGTGAGCACTAACTGAGCTACATAGGGTCTCACTTAAATACGGTGCCTATCACAAAGCTAAGGGGTACTGAAAGCTTTCTGTTATTATGTTGTAGTAACTTACTGGGTACATGAAGTGCATCTTGGTCACATTCATGATAATTAACTTTATAAAGAAAAAACCTTCTGGTGGCTACCAAGCCAGTATCACGTGCAAAAAGGTGACACTCCTCAAGGGTGTAATAATGAAAACCAAACCTTACTTTTTAGAAGTCAAAATGTTTTTTTTTTTAAGTACTCAAAACCTATAGGATAGTGAACAATCATAAAAATCACAAATAAGAGAGCGTTCTTCCTTTCTGCCTGACCAAAAGTCTCTACACGTCACATCCTTATTCCACTGGTATCTTTCTTCCTTCCACAATACAGTTTTCTTTCAACAATACAGATTTGTCACATATGATGGATATGTGCTAGATGCTAATCATGTAGTGCTGGGTAGGGGGGGAGTCCTGCCCTCACAAAAATTTAGTCTAATTTTTATCAATATAATGATTTGGGGATAGACTCAAAAGACTTCCCAAAGCTATTAGGATGGAACACATTTACTACTGGGCTAAGAATTCTAACTAGGGTCAGGTAGGTGGAATTCAATGTTTGTTGAAAAGGCCTTATGCTGTTTAGTCCAACTTCCTAACCAGCACAGTGACTTCTATAGTGGCCCAAAAGAAACACACACGGGGCGGAGGGGTGTCTGCTTGGACAGTGCAGTGATGCCCTCACACGGCCAGCCTCGTTCCTTCATTCAGCAAATAGTCCCGGAGGCCTTCTGCACCTGGAGGCTAGGGTACAGCAGTAAACAAACAGAAGCTGGAGAGGCCTAATCATTCAACACTCTCTCTTACGCTGAACAGAAATCTGTCTGTGGTGTGCAACACAGAACGAGGTCTACCTCCACCCTAAACTGTAGTTTAGTCCTGGGACATCTGAAACTATCCCATCTCCTCCATGTCACCTTCACGTGAAACTCACTGGATTTCCTCAGCACACTAGAATGTGGACCCACAGTCATATAAGACCTGAGTTAAAACCCAGAACTGTCTATGTTGCTCTGGGGACCCTGGGCTCCTGGTCTCCTCACCCATGAAGTGGGGATGAAAGGGGCTTGTACTCACAATAAAGCTTTCAATAAATGGCATCTCTTAACTATTACACTACTGCAATATTATTATTATTTTTTTTTTTTTCTTTGCGGTACGTGGGCCTCTCACTGCTGTGGCCCCTCCCGTTGCGGAACACAGGCTCCGGACGCGCAGGCTCAGCGGCCATGGCTCACGGGCCCAGCCGCTCGGCGGCATGTGGGATCCTCCCGCACCGGGGCACGAACCCGCGTCCCCTGCATCGGCAGGCGGACTCTCAACCACTGCGCCACCAGGGAAGCCCTGCAATATTATTAATGGTAGTAGGAAAGCCATCTCTACAATATCCATTCTCTATAAATCTCTACTACTAGGTCTCTACTCCTTTTTAGTTATTTCAAAAATGCTGGGAATTCCCTGGCAGTCCAGTGGTTAGGACTCCACACTTTCACTACCGAGGGCCCAGAAATATTTGGGCCTTTCTATAATTTGGGGCCTTTCCCCCAAATATTTTCCCATTAATTTTAAGTTAGCCAGGTTTTTTAACCCTGAAGTCAGTTCTTTTATTTTATAAAAGATGCTGATCTTTCTAACTATCTAAATCAAAACTATGCAAATTCCCCAATTCCCAAACTGGGTCAAAACAAAACTTAAACAAGGAATTACTCTGTGTATTTATTGGCTGGGATGAAGAAAAATAAGGTTGGAAACAGGGAAAAATTAAATGTCAGATATTTTAAATATTATTTATTTTTTGGCTGAGCTGGGTCTTCGTTGCAGCGCGTGGGCTTTCTCTAGTTGCGGCGAGCGGGAGCTACTCTTTTGTGGTGTGCGGGCTTCTCATTGCAGTGGCTTCTCTTTTTGCAGAGCATGGGCTCTAGGTGCGCGGATTTCAGCTACTGCAGCACGCAGGCTCAGTAGTTGCGGCACATGGGTCCTAGAGTGCACGGGCCTCAGTAGTTGCAGCGCATAGGCTCTTAGAGCGCAGGCTCAGTAGTTGTGGCATGCGGGCTCAATAGCTGTGGCTCACAGGCTCTTAGAGCACAGGCTCAGTAGTTGTGGTGCGTGGGCTTAGCTGCTCTGTGGCATGTGGGATCTTCCCAGATCAGGGATCGAACCAGTGTTCCCCGCACTGGCAGGCAGATTCTTAACCACTGTGCCACAAGGGAAGTCCCAAGTCAGATATTTTTGCTTATTTTAAAAGTTTTTATTTTGAAACATACATGTAAAAAAGTATTTAGCAGGTATACGTACAACTTAAGTAAAATAATAAATGTCCATGTACCTTTCAACCCGCTTCAGAAACAAAATAAATCTAGTATTTCTGAAGCTGTTTCTTTCTCCCCATATCCCATAAGTAATCACTGTCCCTGAGCTATGTGTTAAGCATTCCCTTTCTTGTCCTTACAGCTTCACTTTATATATGTTCATCCCTAAGCAATGTATTGCTTGATTTTTATCTGTCTGTGAACTTCATGTAGTTGCAATCATACTGTATTTTTCGGTGACTTTTTTCCCTCAACACTATTTCTGAGATTCCTCCAGATGATATACAACATGGCAATAATTTATTCATCCTCATTGCTGTATAGTGCCTATTGGATGAATATACAATTTATGTATCCATCTTCTGTCAATGGACGTGGTTTTCATTCTGCCATTAAAAACAATGCTATGAACATTCTTATACCTGTCTTCTAGTGTACATGGTACAAGTTTCTCCAGGGTAACAAAGTAGGAGGTGAAGCCAATTATTTTCCAAAGGGCCTAATTAAATGTACACTCCTGCTAGTAGTATATGATAGTTCTGTGCTTCTACAACCATCTTTCCTAAAAATTAAAATCTGATGTCTGTGAAATGGTATTCCATCGTGACTTTATAATTTCCCAGTTACAACTGAGTTGAGTACACTTCATATTTTTATAAGCCAGTCTTATCTCCCCTTCTGTGAAATTCCTGTAAATTGCCTTGTCTTTTGTCCATTTTATACTGGTTGCTTACTGATAGTTCTTCGTCTATTCTGGATACTAATTTCTTGTTGGCTAACCGTGAGGCAAAATCTTCTAGGTTGTAAGCTTTTATTTTCACTCTCTTTATGGTGTCTTTTAATGATGAGAAATTTGTTTACTTTAATGTAGTCAAATAATTTATTCATCTTTTCTTTTATGATAAGTGCTTTTGTGTCTTAAGACAACTTTTCTTAAGTCAGAGGTTAAAGGTAAGTGATTTTCACGTATACAGATCCCAAAATTTTTTAAGTATTATCTTTCACACTTAATGCTTAATTCATTGGAATTGCTTTGTGACTCTATACAGTATAAGGTCAGAATCCAATACACTTTTCCAATCCTGATTTTTCAATCTAGTTGTGCCAGCACCAATCACAGCCTGGTCCTTCGTTCTTCCCTTGATGATCTGCAATGCAGACTCTTTTGTATCTCTGATTTCTTTTTTTTTTTTTAATATTTATTTATTTATTTGGGTGCACCGGGTCTTAGTTGAGGCATGCAGGATCTCCACTGCAGCATGCGGGATCTAGTTCCCTGACCAGAGACTGAACTCAGGCCCCCTGAACTGGAACCGTGGAGTCTTAACCACTGGACCACCAGTGAAGTCCCTGTATATCTGATTGCAGTACATAAAGATCTAGTTCTAGGCTCTGTCCCACTGGTTTATCTGTTTCTGCCTTTCCCCAAAGCACACTGTTTTAGTTACCATCACTTTATAAGTTTGACACTTGATAGGAAAAAATATCTCGTTACCTAGTTCTTCAGGAGTTATCTATTCTAGGCCTTTTTTCCTCCACATAAGTTTTAGAAGCACGCTCATGCTATGAGGTCCCACATTAAAAAAATACTACATAGCCAGTTTTACTCACTTTTTTCTTTGTCTATATATATATATATATATATATATATATATATATACACACACATAATTCATATAGCTATAAACAGTATACATTTTATATTTTCTCTTTTATAATAATTATTTTCCATGGTTTCACATGGTCTTTATCAATTACTTTTCATAGTATGTAACATTCCCTCAAGCTGATGTTGAATAACTGAGCCACTTCCCACCTACTGATGGATATTAAGACTCAAATTTTTTTATTATTACAGATAATGCTATAATAAATATATTTATACATCATGTTTTCTTGACTTCTTTCTTTAACATATATTTCCAAGAGTGAGCTTAACAGATCTACATATTATAATGGAAAAAGCTTAAAATATACAATTTTCAGAATCTGAAACAAAAAGGAGAAAGTGCTAAATACTGATGTAGACTGAAAAAAGAGAGGACATTTCAAAGTAAGTTTTCTAGTCCCTGATGGTGTAGCACTGGTCTAACTGCGAGTCTTCCCACATGTAATGCCCCTTCTCTGTGCACAAGGAATGAGCGCTAACGTCATTCACCGAAAACACAATACACCCGACTCACTATCTCTGGCAGAGATCCCTATCATGTCCTTAGAACACAGTCACTGTGGACCCGCTGCCACCTCTGGAGCCCACCACCTCAGAGGGTTAGCATTCCTTGGAATCCAGAATGGAGGTGAACCTAGCATTCCACTGACACCCAGAGGCATTTAGGGACGGAAAGACCCTGCCATTGGCTACGTGCCACCAAGAGAGGAAGCCCAGCTCATATGCCAACTGGGCTATCCTGTCTTTTGACACCCCCGCTCAAAAGCTTCTCTAAATCCAATGCAATCTTAAGACAGAGCTATAATTCAGACAATCAGCTCCAATCCTCTAACACCTGTTAGCACTTTTAAATCCCTTTAGCAGAAAATCCCTATTGCCCTCCTTCAAAGAAAGGGCATGATGACCTGTTGGCACTTTTTGGCTGCACTGATACTATTAATATTTCTTTTCTGTTAAATCTATATATGATAACGCCTAGACTGTGAAACCAAAATATGGATGCTATAAATAGTTAAAAAAACAAAAACTTTCTTCCTCAAAGATTCTCTAGTTCACAAGATATAAGAAATATGTTTTGTAACTTGAATTTCTTTTTTACTCTGTGTTAAGTCCCAAACAGATCACTTACAGAAAAGTAAACACCTAACTAATGTTTTTTTTATTTTTTTTTGCAGAACACGGGCCTCTCACTGTTGTGGCCTCCCCCGTTGCAGAGCACAGGCTCCGGACGCACAGGCTCAGCGGCCATGGCTCACGGGCCCAGCTGTTCCGCAGCATGTGGGATCTTCCCGAACCGGGGTACGAACCCGTGTCCCCTGCATTGGCAGGCGGACTCTCAACCACTGCGCCACCAGGGAAGCCCCTAACTAATGTTTTAATTCTGCCAAGTCCCAAATAATTAAAGGGGGGAAAAATGATCAATTTAAGCAATTCAAACTTATTTAAATAGCATTCATAATAGGACTAGTAGTAAACAGCTTTTAAAATCCCCAGAGAATGTAAGGCTGGCATTAAGCCAAGGATTACATTTCCTCTTAGCGATGTAACATTTTCATGGAACTAATTTTTAGGCAACCATTTAGCATTAAATCTCTTCACAGGGGCTTCCCTGGTGGCACAGTGGTTAAGAACCTGCCTGCCAATGCACGGGACACGGGTTCGAGCCCTGGTCTGGGAAGATCCCACATGCTGCGGAGCAACTGGGCCCGTGAGCCACAACTACTGAGCCTGCGCATCTGGAGCCTGTGCTCCACAACAAGAGAGGCCGAGATAGTGAGAGGCCCGCGCACCGCGATAAAGAGTGGGCCCCGCTCGCCGCAACTAGAGAAAGCCCTCACACAGAAACGAAGACCCAACGCAGCCAAAAATAAATAAATAAATTTATTAAAAAAAAAATATATCTACACAGACGTTCTGTCAAGTATAATTAGCCACAGAGGCCAGCAATTTCCACACAGGCACAAGGAAGAGAGCCAGCTCTTGTGGGAGGCTAACTGGATCCACTGACCAAATATCAAAAGGCACCATGGAGTCTCATTTGATAATTTTACTAAGGCAGAATTTCAGTTCAACTGGATGCTTCACTCCATCATTCAGCCAAGAGTTCAGTGTGCGCCTCCTCTGTGCCCAGCACAGGAATTCTTCCCAGGACACAGCCGGAGGCTCCTTTCATGGAGTTGATGTGGATGACGAACAAACGTACAGTATGGATGACGGAAACTGCTGTGCGGGAAATAAAGCAGGTGTGCTAGGGTGGAAGTAACATTCCACAAGCACGACAGCATAGATACAACAGGGTCAGGTCTGCGTTTTGAAAGGTTCACTTTAGCGGCAATGTGGAGAACAGAGGGGAGGGTAACTCGGTATATCTGGCAAAGATCCCTACCACGTCCCAGAAGCACAGTGCACTAGTCACAAAGGTGGGCTTCAGACTACCATCAAAGAGCATTCCTTGGAGTCAAGAATGGAGCTGGGAACCTCCCTGGTGGTCCACTGGGTAAGACTCCGTGCGCCCAATGCAGGGGGCCCGTGTTCAATCCCTGGTTAGGGAACTAGATCCTGCATGCATGCCACAACTAAGAGCATGCCTGCCGCAACTAAGAAGCCCACATCCAGCAACTAAGATCCTTTCACAGCCAAAACAAATAAATACTTAAAAAAAAAAAAAAAGAATGGAGCCGAACTAAGCACTGCTGGTTATGAGTCCACAAGTAAAAAACACCTACACATGTGTATTAAGTACTGTGTGTACTGAGTGTGTTGAGTATGGAGAAAAGGGTAAAACGATTTAAACGTCTGTTAATGCTGGTTATCTCAAGGGGGATAAGAGTATTCACAGGATTATGATTTCTTCTTTCAACGTCTGTGTAAGGGACGCTTGCCACAATAAGCACACACTATATTAATAATTTAAAATATCCAATAAGGGGCTTCCCTGGCGGCGCAGTGGTTAAGAATCCTCCTGCCAATGCAGGGGACACGGGTTTGAGCCCTGGTCCGGGAATATCCCACATGCTGCAGAGCAACTAAGCCCGTGTGCCACGACTAATGAGCCTGTGCTCTAGAGCCCACGAGCCACAACTACTGAGCCTGTGCGCCACAACTACTGAAGCCCACGCACCCTAGAGCCTGTGCTCCTCAACAAGGGAAGCCACCGCAATGAGAAACATGCACACTGCAACCAAGAGTAGCCCCTGCTCGCTGCAACTAGGGAAACCCTGAGCGCAGCAACGAAGACCCAATGCAGCCAGAAACAAATTAAAACAAAAGAAACAATGAATTGAAGAAACTAGAGGTCCTGATAATGTTGAAAAATGGCTAAAACTGGAATATCTGAAGAAATAAATATGAGAGATAGAAGGCTTTGGTCCAAGTAGGAAAGAAAACATCTTCATTCTTGATTTTTTAGGCATAAAAAGAACTTTAGGAACTGCCTACAATTTGGTAAACACTCATTTATTAGGTTAGCAAGCAAGAAAGGAGTTTTAAAGAACTACTGTTCTCATAATTTTTAGTTCAAACTTGCTAATTCTCAGGTTATTATACTCTGCAGTCAGCAATCAGAAGGAAGGTGTTCCAAGATCTACTTCAGCTCAGCCAGATTCCCTCTCCCCCTACATGAAAACAGGTGGTGCCAGACACATACTATTCCACTTATCATTCAGTTACTACTCCATTTAACACTCACTGTGATGTGATTGTAGATAAGCTGAGACCATCCGAAGAGATCTGCTAGTCGGTAAAACGCTGCCAGTTTACACCGCAATAACTTCTCCCCTTTGTCATAGGCAATAGAATCAGATCCTCTAAGGTCATTCACAGGGGTCACCATACCAAGACCTGAAATGAAAAAAGGAACAAGACTCAAAGACTTAATATTTCTTGTCAAATGTAAATCAAATAACAGTTGAGATATTAATCGTCCCACAATGGGCCATAAGGTAAGTCTTGAAAACGTCAAAGACTATTTCACAAAGACCAAGTTCCCCAACATTAATACAATTAAGGTAGAAATCAATAACAGAAAGGTAATAAAATTTGTAGGATGCAGTAAAGCAAAACTTAGAAGGAAATTTACAGTATTAAACATATACATTATGGGGCTTCCCTGGTGGCGCAGTGGTTAAGAATCCACCTGCCAATGCAGGGGACACGGGTTCAAGCCCTGGTCTGGGAAGATCCCACATGCCGCGGAGCAACTAAGCCCGTTCACCACAACCACTGAGCCGGCCCTCTAGAGCCCACGAGCCACAACTACTGAGCCCGCATGCCACAACTACTGAAGCCTCCGTGCCTAGAGCCTGTGCTCTGCAACAAGAGAAGTCACCATAATGAGAAGCCCACGCACCACAACGAAGAGTAGCCCCCACTCACCGCAACTAGAGAAAACCTGCATGCAGCAACAAAGACCCAACACAGCCAAAAATAATAAATAAATAAGTAAGTAAGTAAAAAAATTTATTACAAAAAAAAAAAAAGAGGGGAGGGGAGGAGAGGGGAATATGGGGCTGGGAACGAGAGAAAAGAAAAGAAGAAAAGAGAAAAGACCCAGATAAAAGCAAGGGAGGAGAATTAAATAAGCTGCCATATTTTTTAGCACTTCACAAAAACAACAGAAGAGGGAGCTCTAGAGTCAGGATTCCTGAACTGGACTCCTCCAGGAAAACTAATTTCATGTAAAAATGAACAGAAAAATATCATGATCAAATACCACACAAAAATTATTCAAAGAGGGCTTCCGTGGTGGTACAGTGGTTAAGAATCCGCCTGCCGATGCAGGGGACACGGGTCCAAGCCCTAGTCTGGGAAGATCCCACATTCTGTGGAACAACTAAGACCATGTGCCACAACTACTGAGCCTAGGCTCTAGAGCCCACGAGCCACAATTACTGGGCCCACGCGCCGCAACTACTGAAGCCCATGCGCCTAGAGCCCGTGCTCCGCAACAAGAGAAGTCACGGGGACTTCCCTGGTGGCACAGTGGTTGAGAGTCCGCCTGCCGATGCAGGGGACATGGGTTCGTGCCCCGGTCCGGGAAGATCCCACATGCCGAAGAGCGGCTGGGCGCGTGAGCCATGGCCGCTGAGCCTGCGCGTCCGGAGCCTGTGCTCCGCAACGGGAGAAGCCACAACAGTGAGAGGCCCATGTACAGGAAAAAAAAAAAAAAAAAAAGAGAAGTCACGGCAATGAGAAGACCATGCACCACAATGAAGAGTAGCCTCCACTCTCCACAACTAGAGAAAGCCTGCACGCAGCAACAAAGACCCTATGCAGCCAAAAATAAATTAATTAATTTTAAAAATAAATTATTAAAAGAAAAAAGAGCAAAATCACATTCCTACACATAACAAAAGCACACAAGACATATCCACAAAACAAATGAAAACTATAACCTATTATTTCATAAAAGATAAAGGCATTAATAATAAAAGATAAGAAAAATGTTTAATATAATTAGAAAAATTCAGAAATGAGGGCTAGAATATAAAAGGAATTAGATATAAATGAAAAATAATTTTAAAAATAAATACTAAAAACAGCGTAAAGGTGAAAGAGGAGAAAAACTTTTTAAATCATAAAGAAATGAAGAAAGTGATAAAAAGGACTTGAGAAAACGTGACAGTTAAAGAAGTCAGACAAGGAAAATCCAACATGCGCATACCAGGAAACAAAAGCAAGGGAACAGAATGAATATTAAAAACCAATTCAAGAAAACACTCTGAAAATAAAAAAGGTTTGGAAGGGCACATCATCTGAGAAAACTGCCCAGAAAGACAAACACCAAGACATATTCTGGTAAAATTTCTGGACTCTAAAGAAAAATAGATTATGAGCGTCAAGGAAAAGAAACCAAGTAACTTATATGGAAAGATTGTCTTCAAATTCTAAGAAAATGAATTATGCATTTAAGATACACAAAACAGGAAAATGTGAGCCAATGATTTTATACCCAAACTAACTAAACCAAATTAACATTGACATATAAAGGCCACAACGCAAGAATGAAGAAATCCTTTCCACAAGTGTTTTCTGGGAAATCTACTATAAAAGCAACTTCAGACAACCACACTGACTAAAGGGGCACTGATACAACGACTGGTGGTGAGCATTAAATATATATTTATTATAGAATTAAGTTATTAATTGTAACACAAAATGAACGTAAAAACAAGACCATAACATATAATGGTTATATGCTCTGACAACAGAGAATATAACTATTTTAAAACATGAAGAGAGAACATATTACTGGTATAGGATTGATACTGTGTGTGGTATGTGAGAGAAAGCAAATGAGTTATTAAGTAATATTCTAGTTTTGTTACTCCTGGTGTCCTGGAGAACCAGAATTCTTGTTGTAGAAGAAAGAAAAACTAATGTTAGATAGGAGAGGTTAAGTAAAAACCCCTTAGACCTGAATTTTAATTGGAATTATAATTCCAATATATTTATAATTATACTTACAATTCCAATTTATCAATATAGTATACAAATCACAAGGTAATTTTTAAAAATAAATTTATTTGTTTATTTTTGGCTGCATTGAGTCTTCGTTGCTGGGCGCAGGCTTTCTCTAGTTGCAGTGAGCAGGGGCTACTCTTTGTTGCAGTGCGCGGGCTTCTCACTGTGGTGGCTTCTCTTGTTGCGGAGCACGGGTTCTAGTTGTGCGGGCTTCAGTAGTCGTGGCTCGTGGGCTCTAGAGTGCAGGCTCAGTAGTTGTGGTGCACAGGCTTAGCTTCTCCGCGGCATGTGGGATCTTCCCAGACCAGGGCTCAAACCCGTGTCCCCTGCATTGGCAGGCGGATTCTTAGGAAATCTCCAAAAGGTAATTTATATTTCCTAGCTCTATCCACTAAAAAGGTCTAAAAAGAATAACTAACCAGTCAGTAGCAAAGAGCATTTCTAGCACGAGACTAGAATTTCATTTCTCACAAAAAGAAATCAAGGTTTCTTAGAGAAATGGCTGACTCCAGATCTGAGGCAGGAAACGTACAAGATGAGCCTAGAACATCTCCTACAGGAGGTGGCCTGGAAGCTGTCAAAGACTACTAGGCTCAGGAGTCAACTTGGAGAGGTTCTCTTTAGTCAAAGGTGGGACAATGTGAGTAGTATCAAAAAGGATAACTGCAATGTTTTGAAACACATTAAATATATTTAAATCTCTGCAGGGACTTCCCTGGTGGCGCAGTGGTTAAGACTTTGTGCTCCCAATGCAGGGGGCCCGGGTTCGATCCCTGGTCCGGGAACTAGATCCCACATGCATGCTGCAACTAAGAGTTCTCATGCCACAAAACTAAGGAAGCCAGCGAGCCGTAACTAAGGAGCCCACAAGCTGCAATTAAGGAGCCCGCATGCCACAACTATGGAGCCCATGTGCCACAACTAAGGAGCCGGCGAGCCACAGGAGCCCTTGAGCCTCAACTACGGAGCCTGTGAGCTGCAACTAAGGAGCCTGCCTGCCACAACTAAGACCCGACACAACCAAATAAATAAATTTTTTTAAAAACCTATGCATTCAAAATAATATTAAAGAAATAGTAATTGGTCACTTTAGAAGATGACAGGAAACCAACTTCTCATTTTGAACGGTTACCTTTATACAAACCGTACCACGGGGTAAGCAAAAGAGCTGAGAGGAAGTTTCTTTTTGTGCGTGTGGGTTGAGGGCTGACTTCCAATAGATCTCAGCAAGGAAGCTGCTCTGCTCCGTATGAAACCCTGACCAACAAGCAGGTCATCTATGAATGGTTTAGCACCAGCCTCCCTGCAATCATGCGTTGAGTGACAGAGAATGAGGCGGCCCCCTTTCTGGCCATGCCGCATTTCCCAGAGAAGTTTCTCTTTACAGAAATATTCTAACTGGTAAATACAGAAGAAGGAATGACAAAATTAAAATATCACCACCTTGGAACCTTTGTTAAATTAACGGATCTAGGCATTGAGCAATGATGGCTGCTACAGCACAAATGGCAACAAGCAGGCTTATGTGCCTGCGGGTAGAACACAGTGCCACCTATGCAGTGAGCTTGCCAAAGAACAAAATCCAAATACAGCCAAGCTTCTAGACCCAGCTACCAATTTACTGTAAATACAAAAGAAAAAAGAACATAATGGGCACCATGGAGATGGCATCAGCAAAATTCAAGACTGTAGCAAACTCTACAGGTCAACAAAACCCATTTCCTTTAAAGTGCGAGGAGAAAAAGAGAGATGGAGGGGCAACTTGTAGCTTTAAAAATGCTGAAGAGACAGTAAGTAAAAAAAGACAAATACTAAACCATAATATTTAAGTATAACCATTTGGATGATAAAACTATAAAGAAAAGCAAAGCAGTGATACCATTCAAGTCAAGATGGTGATTCCTTTTAAGAGGGCAAGCAACTGATAAAACTTTATTTCTTAACCAGGGTGCTGGTTATAAAGGCGTTCACCTTAAACCATTCATACGTTATATATCATTTTGTTCTATGCCATCTACATATGTTATATTCTACAACAAAGGTTAAAATTCACATTAAAATTTTTTATATTTGAGAAGTAAACTATTAGATACAATTAAAACTAGATTTTTTTCTTCCTTCTTTTTTTGGTGTGGCACTATTAAAATTTCCTTTATCTCTGACTAGAAAACAATACGTGAGTAAATATATTACATTGTCCTTTATTATCTAATTCATATAAATATCACTAGAATCCATTAAGAATCCATGTGAGGACTTCCCTGGTGGTGCAGTGGTTAAGAATTTGCCTGCCAATGCAGGGGACATGGGTTCGACCCCTGGTCCAAGAAGATCCCACATGCCGTGGAGCTACTAAGCCATGCGCCACAATTACTGAGCCTGCGCTCTAGAGCCCACGGGCCACAACTACTGAACCCACGCAACACAACTACTGAAGCCCATGTGCCTAGAGCCTGTGCTCTGCAACAAGAGAAGCCACCGCAATGAGAAGCCTGTGCACCGCAACAAAGAGTAGCCCCCCACTCGCCGCAACTAGAGAAAGCCCGCGTGCAGCAACGAAGACCCAACGCAGCCAAAAATAAAATTAAATAAATAAATAAATAAATAAATAGGAATCCATATGAAAACATGAAAACCTAGTGACTACCATTCGACTTCAGGATGGAAGTGTGAGCTAGTAAATTACATGTGATTTTTAACACTCTCTGGACATTAATGATATTATCACTCAGGTGAATGTCAATCAACCTCTAAGAATACCAGAGAACAGACAGGTAAATAGCACATGGCAGGTGATCTAACGCAAACCAATACCTTAAGTTGGTCAGTCAGAAGCTGATTATCCAACTAGAAAAATCAGAGATTGATCCAGGGCACAGTACACAGCAGGTCACATTAGCTGATGCTCAAGGTACCCTGGGCTCCACCTCGTCATGTTAACGTTTACAAATTCAACAGCCACGGCAAAGCGCCATCTCTGCACAACTAACTCTGCTAACTAACTTTGCTCACATTCACCCACCCAACATTTTTCTTCTAGCTTTCTTTTGGAATTTTTCTGTTTCTCATTCATTTGCGAAGAGCAGTGAGGAATGGTGGATAAGAAATGTTGGCTTGGGGCTTCCCTGGTGGCGCAGTGGTTAAGAATCCGCCTGCCAATGCAGGGGACACGGGTTTGAGCCCTGGTCCGGGAAGATCCCACATGCCACGGAGCAACTAAGCCCATGCACCACAACTACTGAGCCTGCGCTCTAGAGACCGTGAGCCACAACTACTGAAGCCCGTGCGCCTAGAGCCCATGCTCCGCAACAAGAGAAACCACCGTAATGAGAAGCCCACGCACCGCAACCAAGAGTAGCCCCTGCTTGCCACAACTAGAGAAAGCCCACGTGCAGCAACGAAGACCCAACACAGCCAAAAATTTTTAATGAAATAAATTTTAAAAAAAAAAAAAAGAAATGTTGGCTTGACTGAAATAAGTTCAGGCAAAATCAAAATCAATGTGCTACTCCCCGAGCATTATTTCTGATTAGTTTTTTTTTTTTTCATTCATAAAGGGTCTGAGAAGCCACATAAAAAGTTACCTGCCTGAGAAATAACAGTCTCACTGGCTCATAAAAAAGGAGCCCTCTACAGTCAAGACATTTTTAGGCCTATCTTTTACTACAACTAAAACTCAATTTTAAAAAAAACCTCAATTCTATGTATTACATAGTGTGTGCTCATCTATTTCACATTGGAAAATATTAGGAAATTTTACCCGGAAAATGACAGAGAATGTATACCAAGTCAGGAACTACTCACTCATGTTTAAGGCAGCCATCCCTCCCTGCGGAGCTGCCGGGTAGACATTCGGTACATTCGTGGTCATAAAATCTGCAATCTGCTGTAATGCCAATAGGCCTGTGGGATTCTTCCCCTTCTTAAATTGTTCCTGTATCATTGATTCCAATTCTTCACAGAAAGCCTAATAAAAGGCAAATTAAAACAATGAGATATCGTTTCTTTTCTGTTCCTTGGGAAGGCAGGGGTAACTATCGCATAGACTAATTTTCTGTTTGTTTTCATCCAGTGCTGGAAAGGCAAATGGATATTCTCATATATCACTACCTGGAGCATAAATAAGTACATTCTTTCTGGACAGTAATTTAACAAGATAAAAGCTTAAAAATTTGAACAGGCATCCTATTCCTAGGAATCTTTTCTAAGGAACTAATCACAGGTGTGCTCAAAGCCTTATTCATAAGGATGCTCATTCCAGCATTATTACCAATAAAAGGGAAAACAGGTAGCAGTCTACATTTCAAACAGTAGGGGACTGATTAAATACCCTGAGTCACCTTACAACACCTGACACTGTTCTAGGCACTGAGGACACATAGGAAGAAAACGGCTTTGCCATCAGGAACTTAAAACTTAGTAAGGAAAACACAAAAAGAAAAAATCCACAGTACAAAGGACCCTCTGTATCAACAGCATTCCAGATGACCTACATGTGTACAGTATGGAGCTGCGCTTAGCAACTACCAGTGAGTGAGGCCTGGAGCCACCCATCTGGACCCCAGCCTCTTTCCTCAACCAGCAGTCACCAGCCAATGACCTTGCCTGCTTGCTTGCTTGGTCCTAACTCCGGATGGTTAAATATCCACACCCTCCCCTCTCAGCTCCCTGATCGCCTCTCCTCCGACGACCCGGCCTCCTATTTCCATGGTCATGCCCTAGAGACCTGCTCATTTCTAGTAACTGGGCCCCTCTTCAGTCTTGGTGCCAAGCACGTGCTCTCCAAACACCCTCTCCTAGTGTCTGTCTTGATCCTAAGACCTTATCACCATCCCGTACCTTCCCTGTGTCCTGACCTCTCTCATTCAGCTTAGGCCCTTGGTTTAAAACTATAGCCATTCCCTTGCTTACAACTTCAACTCTCTACCATTTCATCTGGCAAAATCCCAACCCCAGGTTAAGTTCAACTCTTCACACCCTTTCTATTCACGCTGCTGAAAGTGGCTGGGGAACGAAGACCGTACCGCACTGTCTCACTGTAAATCCACGACCACTGACCTGAGTGCAACCCTGACATTAACCCAGGGATCATTCTTGACTTTTCTTGCCCATTCTCTCGCATACTCTTCATGCCTTCTCTACACCACTCCCCGTGCCCATTCTAAGCAGATGCCTCCACTTGTTATTCCACTGAGAACAGAGAATCAGTCTGAAGGAAACTTCCACAGGTTCCCTCTCACATCTCCCAACTGTCAGCATCTGTACACACAGGGTGGGCCTTCCCACTCCTTACTGCAGTTGAACGATCCATGCTCCTAAAACCAAAAAACCAACACCGGGTACATTCTACTCAGTAAAGCCCAGGCCTTACCAGTCTTTCCTCTAGGGTTCTTTCTCTGTTCCCAGACTCCACAGTGCGTGTGGGTCAGTAACATTTTGATGCTGACTGCGTTCTTGACCCCTGTGGGTAGGGACTTGGCATCACCAGTGCCCCCAGCACAGTGCCTGGCACATACTCGGTACTGAAAGTTTAGCTTCTTCACTCTATCCTTAGTGATTTTCACTTGGTTTCTTGTTGCTTTTACACAGGACAACTGCTCAAGCCAAGTCTAGATGTTATCCTGATTCTTTTTTTTTTCCCTCACCTCTTCCTCCCCATCCATCAGCAAGTCCTATTTATTCCACCTTCAAAACAGAACACAAATGAGTTTACCTCTCTCCACCTCTACCACCACCACTCTGGCCCAAGCTACCACTACCTCTTGCTTGGAAAGACAGCTTACTCCCTTGCCCTCTACGGTGCTCTCTGTATACCAACCCAGAATGAGTTACTCAAAGACTGAAGCGTGCCATTCCCGTCTGCAACGGTCCCTGAGCTGGGCTGACACAGCCTCTGAGGCAACTGCCCCTTCCTCCCTCTCCAACCTCACGCACCCTGCACTCCCGCTTCCTATGCCCAGACCACACTGGCTGCCCTTGGACTCTTCAAGCTCATTCCTGTCCTGGGAATTTCATGTCTGCTTCTCCCCCATCCCTGCATGGCCGGCTCCTTCCTGTCATTCAGAGTTCAGGTCAACTCTTCCTCACTCAGAGAGGTTTGTTCTACCCAGTCACACTCAATCTAATCATCCAGCTGTTTCCTGCACTGTGCTTCTGTTTGTTGCTCCATGGTTATCTCCTTCGACTACAATGTAAAGTCTGAGACTTGATCTGGGCATTTACACAGGTGTTATACATATGTCAAAATTCATCAAGCTGTACACTTAAGACTTGTGTACTTTACTGTAAGTTATATTATTGAGGAATAATATATGAATAATAATAACAACCAAACAAATAAGCTTTGTATGCTAAGTACCCAGTTCCTTGCAGACAGAGATGATCAACATTTAAAAAAATAACTCAAATGAATTATCTGCCAAGTGACACCCCCAAATATTAAGGAAATAAAACAAGAACAGATTAAAAGGATAAAAAGAATGAAGCACACATAAAGACAGCAGCATCAACATGAAAAAACTATGAAAACAGCACTACTTTACCTAAAGATGCAAACAGAAGACAGTTGGGCGTGACTGTGGTTCAAATGCCGACCATAACTAAAGGTAAAATCAATCAACAATCAAGTGTTGCTGAGACCTACTAAGTGCCCAGCACCAAGCTAGGTGTTTTGGAGGCAAGAGTAATTTTCAAATGGTCGTTACAAAGACTCTCTGGCGAAGCAGTGAGAGAGTGAAAAGGAGAAATGAACACCTCCTATCCTTTATGATAATGAAGCTTTTTCATTTGTGTGTCTGATAACTTGAACTAAACTGAACTCTTTAACAGCCATACATATACACAAGGCACTGATTCCCTGTGTTAAGGTAAACGGACTATGACACATACAACAGAGCATAAGAGCTGAAGTAGTGGAAGAAGGAAGAGGACACTTGGTCAGAGACAAAGCTTCTCTTACGGGACTTTGCAGAATCATGGACACCCTCTTTTTTTGCTCCATCATATTGAAGTCCTGGCGAAGGTCTGGTGCCATGTTCCTCTCTCGCAAGTATTCTGGATTGTTCTCATCCACTCTGTCGAAATACCTCTCTTTGTGAGGGGCTGTGGTCGGGGGTGGTGAGGTCACCACTGCAGCCCGAGTATCACCATTCATTGCACAATCTTTCTAGGTTCCTACAGAATCAAAACAAAAGACAGTATTGTTTTTGAATCAATGTCCAGTAGCATTTCATAATGAGAACATCAGCCTGATAAATACAATCTCCAGCATGAGGATGCCCTGACTGACTGACCAGTCAGAGCCATGACGTGTGATGCTTCTTTGTGGCTTTTGAGGCACGTGGCTGATCAGCCATCGCCCACCTTTCCACCAACAAGGGCAGTTTTTGTCCTTGCCACTGTTCTTCAGCAGACAACAGGAAAGCAATAACAAAGCTAGTATATCCTCTGACAAACTGAAGAAATATAATTAGATATGAAAATTTTGACCACAAGATAGTTTCAAGTCAACATATTGTCCCAAACAGACAGGATCTTCTAAAAGCAGCACAGTTCATTTCTGGAGAAATGTGTGGTTCATGATATTGTCCCCCAAAAGTACTGGTGGCAACTCTGCAAAGGATTTGCCACACAGGTCAAAGGAGAGAAGCCGCTCACACATCTGTATTCATGCAAATGGGAAACGCTCTTCATCAACATCACCTTCTTGGTTCAAAGAACAATAATAGTAGGCTCAGAAAATGTCAGCATGTCCTTGAGTTTGTGAATAACCTGAAAAGATGCCCAAATGGCTCAAATTTAAACGTCTGCTAATATGGCTACTTACTTTGCAGTCTTTTTTTTTTTAAAAAAAAACTTATTTATTTATTTGGCTGCGCCAGGTCTTGGTTGCAATATGCGGCATCTTTGTTGTGGCGTGCGGGATCTTTAGTTGCAGCATGGGGGAATCTTTTAATTGTGGCATGGGGGATCTTTTAGTTGCGGCATGCAGGATGTAGTTCCCTGACCAGGGATTGAACCCAGGCCCCCTGCCTGGGGAGCTCAGAGTCTTAACCACTGGACCACCAGGGAAGTCCCACTTTACACTCTTTTTAATCCCAATCTTTTATTTGAAATGCTGTTTGAACACACTAAATTATATTCATCTTTTAACTATAAATCTCTAAATAGCACCTTTACTAATCACACAAATAGTTCATTCTGCTTTTATAACCTACTGAATGACAGCTTTAACAATATATATATGCAATGTTTACTGGGCATTTTTACGTCCAGTCACTGTGCTGGGCACAAAATTAATCAGATGTAGTCCTCACTTTGAGGAAGCTGGATTCACCGTCCAGAAGTGGAGACAGACTCACTGAGGAATGCGGAGGTGCTGATGTGGAAATCATCAGCACAGAGGTGGGCCCAGGAGAGGAGAGGAAACTGGCCAGCAGAAACATGTAAGTTGAGAAGAGGGAGCAGAACCAGCACCCAAAACCGATTTTGCCATATAGCTGGTATGTAACTAAAAAGTCTTGAATAAATTAAGAACAAGAAGGAAAGGATAAAGACACAGGTGAGAAATAGTCTCAGAACCCACAGGCAGAGTTTTAATGGTGAGTGAGTGAACAACAGTTCCTCAAGCCACAGAGGATAAGCAACGTGGGGATTTAAAAGAGGTGATTAAATTAGCAATTAAAAAAGTAAATGGTGCTCCTTCTTACACCGTGTACAAAAATTCAGTCCAAACGGAACACAGACCTAAATGTAACAGCAAAAACTATAGAATACTTACAAGAAAGTAAATGAGTGAATCTAAGAGACCCTGGTTTAGGCAAAGTCTTATGTGACACCAAAAAGATAGCAACAAAAGAAAAAAGATAAACTGGACTTCCTAAAAATTAAAAACATTTGTGCTTCAAAGGATACATAAAAATGTGAAAAGACAACCCATAAAATGGAAAAAAATTTACAAATCATATATCTGAGAAAAGATTTACATCCAGAATATACAACTTAATTAAAATAACAATTTAAAAACTTGAAAGTCATCAAGTGACCTCAGTAGATGCCACATAGAACAGAACTGCCCAGTTGTGCCTTGCCTAAATTCCTGACCCACAAAATCATGAAATATGAATAATAAAATAATTATTTTAAGCTGCAAAGTCCTGGGATGGTTTGTTATGCTGCAATAGATATCTAAAATAATGTTTGTGATAAGGGGAAGGAGAATGAAAGCAAACAGAATTGTACGCTAGACTTTGTTCTTTACCTGTATTTGATCCTCTCACCTCCCCTATTTGTCAATATACTATTGTTTTTCTCACTTTACAGATAAGGGAACTTAGGTCACCCAGCTAGGAAGTTAACATGGCTGGGATTCTAATGCAGCCCTCCTGGATGCAGAACTCCTGTTCCTAACCTCTAAGCTATGTTGTAAATGATGATGATGGTGACAGTGAGAGGAAACAATGTTCCCAAAGCGATGGAATTGAGGGCATAGATGCCTTGAACAGGAGGATCCAACCAGGAATCTGGGGCTGGCATTATTAGCTTTTTAATGTGCATATGAATCGCCTAAGAATCATGTTAAGATACAAATTCATATCCAGTAGGTCTGAGACGGGGCCTGAGATCCTGCATGTCTCATGAGCTCCCAAGTGATACCAATGCCACTGGACTCAGACAGCAATTTGAATAGTAAGGCTTTAAAGAATAGTTTATTAAAAAAATATATTTTGTGGTACCAACAGCCAAAGAATCAGTTGAACATTTTTTTAAAGAAAAAGATCGATTTGGATATTGCTTTTCTGAAATCTAAAGATATGATAGAAGTAAGAGCATACTTGAAGTGACACTATTTCAAGGACTTAAAGACAAAGTATGAAAACAATCAGTGACTAAAAGGCAATAAAACAGAATAAGTGAACCAATGACCTAAAACGTAGTGTTTAAAACCTACCCTTCTCTGAACATATCCTTTAAAATGTTTAGCGTCATCTGTTTACTTTAACCTAGTTTGTTCTAAAAGAAGGACCCAAAGAACAAAAACATTATTAATGGTTGTCTGACATTTCTTCATTAGATATAAAAGAAGCTGACCATTCTGAGCCAATGATAAAAATGTTCCACTTCAGCATTTCAAAAAAGCAAAAAAGGGACTCCCTGACGGTTCAGTGGTTAAGACTCCACTCTTCCACTGCAGGGGGCTCAGGTTCGATACCTGGTTGGGGACCCGCATGCCATGCGGTGCGGCCAAAAATTAAAAAAAAAAAAAAAAAAAGACAATAGGATATACAGTATTATGAGTTCTCTATTATCAAATGAGTCCTAATTTTAAGCTATTTTCATCAGTAAATAAGGACACAGGGGAACATTTTCGAGGCAACTATAGCTGCTTCCTGGTTCCCAGAGCTGACTGAAAGAAAAGAATCTTTGTAAAACCAACATGCTGATGATAAGGCAGAGATTCCTCTCATTTTATTACAAATTGCCATATGAATGGGAGAAGATAAAGACTGAAGACCAGATATGCATGTGGTCTCCCTTCAATAAGGAAGTCTATAAACTTAAATCAAAGTATACATATTCTGAGCCCAATAACCAAGAATAAACATAATTCCAACTTTTAACGTACAAAACCTGTACTTGGGGACTTCCTTGGTGGCGCAGCGGCTAGGACTCTGCCCTCCCAATGCAGGGGGCCCAGGTTCAATCCCTGCCCAGGGAACTAGATCCCACATGCGTGCCACAACTAAGAATTTGCATGCCACAACTAAGGAGCCCGTGTGCCACAACTAAGGAACCTGCCTGCCGTAACTAAGAGACCCAGCGCAACCAAATAAAGAGAGAGAGAGAGAGAGAGAGAGAGACACTCTTTAAAAAAATAAAAGCCTGTACTTGGTTTTCGTCAATTACGGCTTCAGGTTTCATTGATGTTGTTTCTAAGTGTGTGTTAAGACAGCAAATTTTTCTAGGAAGATCTCTACAAAGAAGTCATTACTTAATCCAGATTTTTAAAAAAGAAATGGAAAAAATACAGATGCAAAAAAAACTTCCTGCAACATTGTTTAGAATAATTTCAAAATAAAATAATTTTAAAAGATCAACATCCACTAACACATGAATGGCTATAACATAATCTGCTCAATACAGTATTATGAAACTATGAATATTCTTTAGCAGAATACACGAGACTACAACATGTTTACGTGAAAAACTATAAATTTCCTATTATATAAAGTTATCAATATTATCACTGTAGTCACATATAAACAAGATGATATAATGGCAAATAAGCTGTATTAAAGTTGAATAAATTAATTCAAGAGAAGTAGGGATTAATGTTCCTCTATCTCAGTATTCCATAAAGTTGCTGTAATTTAACCTGTGTAAAAATGTTAAGATTTCACTAAACTTAAAATGTTGATACTGAAATCAATGAAATCTCTGGGAACAATACTTTCAAATAAACAAACATACAAACCCAGCAGAACCCAAAAGTCTGGCTGAGCCATGACAAACAAGCTCGGCCTGCCCAGGTTACATCTCGCATTCACCCACTTTTCTCCATCTCCACTACATCACTCTAATCTAGATAATTAAGACTCACTTCCTGGACACACAGTAGCCTCCTAATTAGTTTCTCCACTTCCAGTCTCCTAGCAACCCCCACACCGATCCATTTTTCACAGTGAGGCCAGAGAGAGTTTCAAAATATAAGTCAGATCATGTCATTCATTCCCCTGCTTAAAACCCAACAGGTAATAGGAGGATCTCTGCCAGATCCTGATTCAAGTAAACTGTAAAATAAAAATCTAAAAATGACATTCGAGACAATTAGAAATTTGAACACCAAGTGGACTTGGATGGAATTAAGGAATTACTGTTAAAAATTTTAGGTGTGATATTATTATGGTTATATTAGATACATACAGAAATATTTATGGATGAAATAATATGACATCTGGAATTTGCCTAAAACTTATATGGGGTCGAGGGAGAGTAAGGGTTACACAAAATAAACAAGACCAGCCATGAGTTAATAACTGCTGAAGCTGGATGAAGGATAAAGCAGGGCTCATTATACTATTCTATTTCGTATGTGTCTGAAATGCTCCATAATTTTCCTTGCTCATAGAATAAAATGCCTCCAGACCTTTCATAAGCTGGTCTCTGTCTGCCTTCAGATGAACAAATTTCAGCATGTTCTTTCAGACAGATGTGACTGATATGGGATGAAAGGATATCTTAAGATTAACCTCTCCTTTCTACTAACACCACAGAAAATACCACTCTGCCTAGAATGTCATTTATTCTGGAAATAACAAAAAGCGTGCCCTGGAATATTCTTTCTTAGCAAAGGTATTCCAGTCCCAGGACAATGCACCCTCACTAACATGTAACTAAACCTCAGATCAGAACCCAGACAAATTTCTTTTCTCTAACGTATCTAATGAGCTAATTCTAAAGCTTTGGGAGCAGATTCAATTATTTCTTGGCATCTCCCTTCTGGCACAGACATTCTGCTAACTATTCCAACCATTCACATGATTTACTTTTGAATCCCTAAAAACAGAACACTCAAACCAAAGGCTGAAACAAGAAGGTGGCCATTAACAAAATTCTCTGGGTCAGGCGAATGCTGAGACCTAGAGGGTCTTCTCCGTTTCTAAATGTTCTTCAAACAATCTCAGAGAGCATAAAGACTGCCAGGTGATATTGAGCTATCACGCCATGGAAAATAAACCAGGAGGTATCAAACATGCTCATACGGTAACAGAAGTGGCAGCCTCTGCTGGTGTCCCTGGCCACCTCACAGCCAACTCCAGAGAGCCTTTGGTACCGTCAATAGGAAAACAAGATAAGAGGTGACCTCTGCAGTATCTTCCTCTACTTCTGTAACTCCAGGTACTTAATATATCTCCACCAGAGCTACTTTCCACATCATGTACAAGGCAGCAGAGATAAAAAGTTACAAAATGAGTAGGAGACCACAGACAAATAAATGTAATCAAATACTCTTGGTGCCGTGAGAGAAATCTACTTACATATCAGCAGGCCAAAAGTGTCCAGCGGGAGGTAGAAAAAGCAGAGAGAGGGTATTATGGGTTGAACTGTACGCCCCCAAATTCATGTTAAAGCCTTAACTCCCAGCACCTCAGAATGTGACCTTATCTGGAAACAGGGTCACTGCAGAGGTAATTAGTTAAGATGATGTCATACTGGAGAAGGGTGGGCCCCTAACCCAATATGACTGGTGTCCTCATGCAAACGGGGCATTTGGACACAGACAAGACTACAGGGAGAGGCCATGTGAAGATGAAGGTAGAGATGAGCTGAGGTGAAGCATCTACAAGCCAAGGAACACCAAAGATTGCGAGCAAACCAGCAGCCAGGGGAGCGGCCTGGAACAGAGGCTCCCTCACAGCCTCAGAAGGAACTGGCCCTGCTGACACCCTGATCTTGCACTTCTGGTCTCCAGAACTGAGACGATGAACTTTTGCTGTTCAAGCCACGCAGTCATGGCAGCCCTGGGACACTGATGGAGCGGGCTGCCCTAGGACGCTGATGGAAAGCTTCACGGAAGTGACGCTTAGAGCTAAGCAGGTGCTTCCAGGTTGGCTTGGGGCAGGTGGCAGTCAGCTGGTGAATGAACATCTCTGGGAGGGCTCCATAAGGTTTGCACCCAGAATGAAAGGGCACCATCAGGCCACACTTAATTAAACAGAAGGTGGTCTCACCAGAAAAAATAAAAAAGCGCAGCTAGGTGAGGTGATGGATATGTTAAATAACTGGATTGTGGGGATCATTTCGCAATATATACACATATCAAATCATCACGTTGTGTGCTTTAAACATATTACAATTTTATTTTTCAATTACACCTCAATAAAGGCCAGAAAAAAGCTTAAAAAACAGAGTGGCGCCTTTGCTGGGAAAAGTGATAAGATTTTCTACAAGCTTGGCAGAGCTAACAGTGATGGCCAAGCCTAGGCAAAGGGCTGGGAACAGTGCTGCAGAGACAGTCCACAACCTGTCCAGCGCCTCAGGTAGGAAAGTGGAAGAGACAAGGAAGTCCCTGCCAGAAATCCATTACAAATTCTCAGAAACCTTCAATTGTGGAAGGGGTGCCCAGCTAGTCAATGAAAGGGGAGTCTCTAAATCTCCTGACAAAGAAGCCCAACACTGAGCCCTCTCCCAAATAAAACAGAATACAACCATAATGAGTTACAACCCTCATTGCCGACATTACTAGCCTAGTTCTCCAGTTCCCCTAAAGGACAAACACCTACCTTATGTTTAAGACTCCTCTTCACAGCTTCAAGCTGAGTGTGCCCTGCTCAGGACTCACAGCTCAGTAAAAGCCTTTAATTACTCTGATCGGATCATTTCTATTCCTGTGTCTCCAGATGTTCTCTTGCAGATGAAACTGCTCAGAAGTTCCTTTTAAGATAAGCACTGCTTACTAAGTGGTAATTACTGATCTAAAGCTCATCTTTTACATGTATTAACTCATTTTTCCGAAGGATTAGGAAACTGAGGCACAATGCAGTTAAGAGCCTGTAGTGGGGTTGCTAGGATCTGAACCCAGGCTGCCCAGCTCCAGAGCACCTGCTCTTAACTCTGCCACACACTACCTCTCACCATCATATGTCCAGGAAGCTCAAATTAGAAAAGAAAGAAACAAACAAAAAAGGTAAAATTGAATCAAAGCAGTGCTTCCTAGCCTTGTCGCCTGCTCTTATGCTCCTTTCATTGAGGAATTATCTGGGTGGGTCCTCTTGCTTCCTCTCTCCTTTAGGATGAATGACTTGTTAACAGATTCCCAGCCTAAATCTTCCACATTTTATTACGTTTTTATATAGTTATATAGCAGCTGTTGTTTTTCTTTTACTATAGCACTTAATCAATCTTCTGGTGTATTATTACAGAGATTCCAGTTACTTGCTTAAGGTTACACAGCCATAGTGGAGAAGCAAGAATCTGAAAATTAAGACTGGTTTAGACACAGGGAACTCTACTCAATGCTCTGTGGTGACCTAAATGGGAAGGAAATCAAAAAAAGAGGGGACACATGTATACATAGAGCTGGTTCACTTTGCTGTACAGCAGAAACTAACACAACACTGTAAAGCAACTATACTCCAATAAAAATTATTAAAAAAAAAAAAAAGCCTATGGTTTAGAGACTGCACTCTTAATTGCTTCTCACCAAATGGTCTTCCTGTGCTGATGAGAGGATTCTCCAGTCCAAGGGTCAGTACTGGGTAGTGGACAGGCCCTTGGGCTAGGTATCAGTGGTTAGTCCCACTTGTTCTACTGTATAATGTCATCACTTACGAAGTCCTCATCTATAAAGTAAAAATATCTCCCTAACCTAAGGATTAAATGAGACAATGTATCTGAAAGCACCTTAGGGAAAAAATGATAAAACAGGATAGAGGCACAGTCATCATCTCCATGACTCACAAACTCCAAACCAAATATTCCCCAAATCCAGCTGAGGAGAATGCAACTAGCAAACGCAAAGGATCAGAAGAGTGACCAACACGTGAATTTTATGAGGACAGCACCACAGGCCACTGCAGAGTACACGCTTCCACACAGACTCGTTCACTCAAACACCCTGCGAGTTCCCAACCTGCAGAGGAAGAGCTGACTCTGAGTTTCAAGTTCCTGAGGCCACAAGATAAATAAAAGGCCGAATCAGGACCTGAACCCAAGACCGCCTGAACGCCACGCTCATCCATCAGCTGCCACACAGGAAGTCAAAATGTGGATACTGGCCGAGAGCAGGTAGCACACCGCGGTCTACTGTCTAACCCAGCACCATCTCCCCACTAATTAGCACATTGACAGGCCTCAATAAACATCGGGTAAGTGGGTGAATGGTGGAAAGGAATACACAATCATTCTCCATTACTAATTTCACAAAATTCTGCTTTCATCCAAAAAAAATGTATCTGAAGTAACATCCACTACTTTCAGATAGCATGTGAGCAAATATTGATCAGTATACTCTTAAGTGCTTTCAAGAAGAAATTCCACAAAGGAAACTACAATTCAGATTTCAGGAGAGGAATCTGGGAGAGGTAATTTTATACATGGTGTCTCACAATTTAACACATAACCACCACACCACAGGACGGTCTCCACTATAGTTACTATACTGATGCACATATTGAGTTACCCACGCCCAGAACAGCTACATGTAGAAAAAAAGTAGAATTCAACTTTATCCTCTGACAGCATCAACCACTTTCTCTATTTTAGATCCTTCATGATACTGTTACTGTCCTTCAATTACTTTACTATTTTTATTTTTTTAACTATATTTTTGCTGAAGTAATGAAGACTTTCAAAATTTACGGTTTAATTGAAACAAAACTTTTCCTCAATTTCATTCCATGAGGGTGCTTACAATGTAAGGGTTTGAGTTGGATTTTTGCTTATTTTTCTGGGAAGGAGGAAGGGGGGAAACCTTGGCAGGGCTGTAAGTAAGGAAGATTAAAACACCACAAAAACAGACTTCCCTGGTGGCACAGTGGTTAAGAATCTGCCTGCCAATGCAGGGAACACAGGTTCGAGCCCTGGTCCAGGAAGATTCCACATGCTGTGGAGCAACTAAGCGCGTGCACCACAACTACTGAGCCTGCGCTCTAGAGCCTGTGAGCCACAACTACTGAGCCTGTGCTCTAGAGGCCACGAGCCACAACTACTGAGCCTGCACTCTACAGCCCGCAAACCACAACTACTGAGCCTGCGCTCTAGGGCCCGTGAGCCACAACTACTGAGCCTGCGCTCTAGAGCCCATGACCCACAGCTACTGAGCCTGCGTGCCACAACTACTGCCCGCACGCCTAGAGCCTGTGCTCCGCAACAAGAGAAACCACTGCAATGAGAAGCCCGCGCGCCACAACGAAGAGTAGCCCCCGCTCGCCACAACTAGAGAAAAGCCCGCATGCAGCAACGAAGACCCAATGCAGCCAAAAATAAATAATAAAATAAAATGAAATCACAACAATTAGTCTAAGTAAAAATCTGCCAAAGGTAAATTTCTCTGAAAAGTAATCAGGTCAGCTGATGGAGACTGAAAACCCTTTATGCTATGAAATAATTATGAGCACACAAATTCTTAGATGGTCTCATTTTCACAAAAATAAAGACATACTATCAAGTGAAAAAAAAGCAAGATACAGAGAATGATGTATTTATAGTACCACTTGGTGGGGAAAGGAGGGATAAGAAAAACACTCACATTTGCTTGTATTTGCATAAAGAAATGTAGGAAGAATGTACAAGAAACTTAAAATGGTGGTTTATACTTGTAAAGAATGGGATCTGGGTGAATGGAGGACAGAGATGGCCAGGAGACTCTTTACTGTTCATATATACTTTTTAAAAGTTAAATTTATAAAAAAAAGAAAAATTTAAAAATAAAACACCATTAAGAACATAAATAAAATCATAAGCATCCTTGAAGGTATAAATGAACAGAGTACACAGTACCTTGTACTTCCAGCAGCATGATGACATCGAACATTTGTTTAAAGTTTAATATATATTCTGTTAAGTACTTTACTAGAGTGGCCCTACCCTGATTTTACAGGTGAGAAGATGTAGGCTCTAAGAGACTGTTTTACCCTAAGGCAGAGATAGTAAGTTAACCAAACTCTCAAGTTGAGTTAAGAATGTATAGGGTTAATGAGCCCCTCATAGTCAGTCCTCCAAAATGATTCTGTTCGTATCAGAAGCATTTACGGCTGAATATTTCCTTAAATCAGTACCGGCTTTGCTGTGCAGCCGCTACGAACTTCCATCTTACAAAAAGCAGCGGAGTTCCTGGCCTCTAAGCACAACAGAGCACTTCATCCTATAAGGAATCGAGGGGATTTGATGCACTTCCCTTTGCACGTGAGGGTACGACAGGCAAGGTTTACTACTGAAGAACAGGGCACTTAGCACACTGGTCTCAAAGTCTGAAGCTATTAGGGGAACACACCATCCTGCTAATTGCAAGAGGCAGACCAGGTTTTCTGCCCTTCGTCGTCTGAGCATCTTACACTGCTGTCTGGTGCACAGGCGGTGCTCAACGAAAGTGATGAACTGAAGAGCTGCCAGCAGCAGAGCAGCCGTGAGGACCCTTAGAGCCCTTCTGAGTCAGTGCTGTAAACACCTCCATCGTACTTTAAATCTAACCCCTTCATTTGAAAAGTAGGAAAACTGATGGGACTTCCCTGGCAGTCCAGTGGGTAAGACTCCGCGCTTCCAATGCAGGGGGCGGGGGGGTGGGGTTCGATCCTTGGTCAGGGAACTAGGATCCCACATGCCGCGTGGTGCAGCCCAAAATTAATTAATTAATTAAATTTAATTAAATAAAATTAGGAAAACTGAGGTTTGGAGAAGGGAGAAGACGGCCCTGGGCACACAGGGAGTAACAGGCAGAAAGCAGCAGCCTGGTGTGTCTGGAGTCAGGCTGAGGCCAAGTCTGATGTCCACTGCACTGCTTACTACTGTGATCCTGAACTTCTGAAGTTGTTTAACTTCTCTCTGGACCACAGTTTCCTCACCTATGAACGGGTGTTGTCATGGCAACCTTGAGGGTTATCGTAAGAATCAGAAATGCCATTTGGAGAGCATTCAGCTGAGTGTCTGGTAGACAGTGGACATACATTAAAGGGTGGCTATGATTCCTGGGCAAGGCTAGGGCCAAAGTGTCCTGACCAGGCTTGTGGACATTCCACAACACCAAATTGCTTCTTGCTAACACCATTTTTATTGTTGGTGACACATAATTTAAAATTTCTGATCTCTGTCACAACTGCAACTGGTTTCAAAAATATATTAAAAAATATTTTCTAGGGCTTCCCTGGTGGCTCAGTGGTTGAGAGTCCGCCTGCCGATGTAGGGGACACAGGTTCGTGCCCCGGTCCGGGAAGATCCCACATGCCGCGGGGCGGCTGGGCCTGTGAGCTATGGCTGCTGGGCCTGTGCATCCGGAGCCTGTGCTCCGCAACGGGGGAGGCCACAGCGGTGAGAGGTCCGCGTACCGCAAAAAAAAAAAAAAAAATTTCTAGTATATATAATTTATTTCTCATTATCACTACCACCATAGAAATTTCCTATGTTAATATCAAAATAACTTCTGAAGCCTTTAAAAATTCCAAATGATATTTGAAGGGGAAATTTATGAAAGTCTTAAACCATATGAAAAAAATGGCCAAGAACAAATTGAGACAAAGGAAAATCATGCCTCAAATTGCATATATTAGTTTTTACTTAATCAAAATGGCACCATTTCAACAAACATGACACTACTGAGGTAGAGGGGAGAATTCAAACTCTAAAAGGCTCCATCCGCACTTGGGCCACAGACAGAGCGACAGATCCCACATAATCTTTCAAATGTAACTGAAGTAGAAGCCAAAGGATAACGTCATCAAATGCCTACTGTGCTCCTACCACGAAGCTAAC
The DNA here is from genome assembly GCF_963924675.1 of Phocoena phocoena. Taxonomy (NCBI): domain Eukaryota; kingdom Metazoa; phylum Chordata; class Mammalia; order Artiodactyla; family Phocoenidae; genus Phocoena; species Phocoena phocoena. The sequence goes on from NC_089223.1 coordinate 137,625,735, forward strand.
ACAGGCCAGGCACTGTTCTTCAATCTGGATGCTTGGGAGACGCAATGCACAAAACAAAGATTTCTGCCTTCAGGAAATGTATATACTAGCAGAGGGGCCAGGCAATAAACGTGCCACATAAGTAAATCACACAGTGCCATGGAAGGGGACTGGGAAGACGCGGGGGGCGGGGGGGGGGTCAGTGGCAACATTAAGAAGGAAAGGCTCCCAGAGGTGACATCACAGGTGGCGAGGGCGAGAGGCACTCCAGCAGAGGGACAGCTAGAGCCAAGCCAGGAGTGAGGACTGGCTTCTGTTTGGAGTGGGAGAGGGGGACAAAACTAAATCCGTTTATCATCATTTTCTTTAAGCACTGAGATATTTCAGTTATATTTTGGTAACTAAGCAAACAAAGATACAAGGAGGGCCACTCATACCTTACGTCCAAAACAGAACTCTTAAATCTTCCCCCAGCCTAGTCTCCCTGCTTGGACTCAAACCCTTATAACTCATTCTGCATAAAAATGTAATCAAATCAGGTCCTGCCCCTGCTTAATTCTTATCAAGGACTTGCCATAGTCCCCAGAGTAAAATCTGAAATCTTGATCACAGCCAGCAGGGACCTTCCCAGTTTGGCCTCCAGCCATCTTTCTGCCTTGTTGTCCCAGATACACTAGCCTTCCTTCGGTCTGCAAACACACCCAGCTCCTTCCTGCCTCAGAGCCTTTAGACCATTCTCTGCCCAGAACAAACTTATTCCAGCTCCTTTGAGCGCACAACTCCTTATCGGTTAAGTTTCAGGTCAAATTTCACCTCCAAATTCTGAGACCAAATTTTGAGATTAGTTTCCCTTACTCCCCTATTTAGAGTAGCCCCCACTCCCAGCTCTCTCAAATCACCCTGGGTTTTCTTTCCCTTCAAGGATTTATCCCTACTTTCAGAGCACAGACTCTGGAGCCAGACTGTTTTGAGTTCAAATTCCAGCTCAGCCATTTACTGGCTCTGTAAGCTTAGGAAAATGTCTTAACTCCCCTGGTCTCAGTTTCCACATCTGAAATAATGAGGCTAACAAATGTACCCCCTCAAAGAGTTAATGAATGTAAAATGCTTAGAACCAGTGTCTGACACACTAACTACACACACTAAGTGTTAGTTATTAGTACTACCTTCAGAAATTCACCGTCTGTCTCCCCTAGTAGACTGTAACCCCCCAGAGGGCAGCAGACTCACCTGTCTCAGTCACTACTGTTTTCACAAGGCTAACCCCTAGAAGGCCCTCAATAAATACACACTAAGGACCAAATACACATCCAGGTCTCACATCTTGGACTGGCAATGCTAATCCAAGTTTGGATTCCAGAGGCATCTAAGAAAAGCCATCACTTTGCCTCTTTCAATCACAACTGACGTACAACTGAAGAGACTCTGGGGGTACAAGCAGCTACTGAACAGACTCCAAATCCCAGTCTACCACTCACAAGGTGGTTCCAGACTGCACACCAACAATCTGGATATCAAATTGGGTTTTGTGTTACCTGGGTATAATGTTTCCAAGAATTACGTCAATTCCCAAAGGTGGTACACACAAAGCTGAAGGTGTATCTGTGTCCAGCTGACTGGTTTTGGAGACTCAAGCAAGTATAACTCCCAAAGGTCAGGAAGTACGAAAAGGAGAATTCTAGACTTAACGGTACTAGAGTCAGGCCCAGAAAGACTGCAGAGACCCAGCTGAGCAAGTAGGAAGCACAGGTTGACCAGCCACATGTGAGTACAGAGAATTCTACGCAGATTTGATAAGGAAGAAAAAAGCCACTCTGCAATCTAGTTAAACACATCAGGAGGGACTAACAACATTAGCCTAAGATGAGAATGTTTTTACCTTGAATTCATACTTAGCTAAGCAATACTATCACGTCTAACCAGAACTTGATCCAGTTTTGAAATGAACAAATAATTCATTCTTTCTCAAGTATAGTACACTGTGTGTCTAGGAAAATCTTGGCGCTTTGGCCTTGCAGCCTGACCTTCTGGGGTTAATACAGGAAAGAAATGGTCCGTCTAGTCAAGTGTTCAACCCCAAGCCTCAAATGAATAATAATGCTTCATTTACTTAGGGGAGGCAATTCTCCTCTGGTGCCAAAGCCATGACATACTTCAAAATGATTTCCACACAGTTCAGAACATTTCTGGAAAACTACAGCATACCTTATCAAGCCAATAAAAATGCAAAGCACACTCTCAAATAACCGCAACAGCACGACTAAAACAAATATCCCCCAAAATGTGACCCTTTTAGAAAATCCTAGTTGCAGGACCGTGCCTAGAGTGGGAGCTCAAACAGCAGTTGCTAAACAAAACAGTGGAACATTGGAAAGGAAAGTTTACAGTATAGGAAACCCTCCAGATGGGTTAGGATTAAATATAAAGTTTCACTTCCTTTTTGGCTCACATACTCTGAAAAGGAAGCAGAGGTATCAGAAAAATTTCCCTTCTTTGATGGATCGGAAGTGGCTGCTTTGGTATTTCTCTGGTATTTCTCTGGTAATAGGTAAGAATGAATGTTTTTTTATATGTTTATTTACATCTGAAATTTCCATTAGGGTCTATTAATTTCTCTGTCTACCTATCTATCTATTGAAATCTTGATGTATTTATTCCTACAAATGTGAAAAAAATAGTATACCTACACTGACCTTTTATTATATTTGACATTCCCAGACTATTACCTTCTATAATTTTATTTTTCAATTAGCAAATATTTTAACATTTTACATACTTAGGTCTGCAGACCTTTTCCTTTGAATTCTTCTGCTTTTAAAGAGAAAGTTATCATTGCTTCCTAGGCACATGTTTAATAAAATGTTCCAAGGAAGTTTTAGGCATTATCTCTGAAAAACATTTTACTTTGCTTTTTCTCTACAGTCTCTATAATTTTAAACATTTCTCCTGAATCCATCTGGAATTTATTTGGATGAATGTCTTCCAGTTATCTCATTGCCAATAATCCCTTCTCCCTGGAAACCTAGAGGTGTGTTTCTTCACCCCCCACCAGGCCCCACTGATGAACCTTCCAACTCTGCACCAGCAGCACCCCACTACTGCCTCGTCATCTACCCTATCACCTTTTCCACCTCAGTTTCCTCATTTGTAATAAAATATACTCAAGTCATGTTCCACGGTTGTTGGGGCAATCAGAAATAATAAGTGTAAAATATCTAGCGCAATGTCTGGCATATAGTGGGTACCCTATAAACAGGAAATATTTTAATTATCTAGTATCTGATGAGGATGTAAAAGTAACATGCTAAAAAAAGTTCATTTTAAAAACTTCAAGAACATTAAGTTTAACCAACTAAAAGTTAAAAAACATTTTAATTAAAAATAACATTTTATTAACACTATCGTGTTCTATCAACACATGGAGCACAAATTAATAAGTGAAGTTTCTCACTCTAACTCAATCCCTAAACCAATACTGCACTAGTAACTTACTGAAAGAGACTTGGGTGTGGTTTTGAAAACAACTCTGGGTGAGGCAACTAAAGATAAGTCAACCAACCATCTGTTCAACTGAACAAATTTAAGTGAACTTTAATGCACCCTATCCTGTTTATATTTCCAAAATATGTGAGATAACACTGGTACAGAAAGAATCTGGCTTGGGTTTTCATCAAAATTCCATTAGCCTCTCAATGCTAACTGATTAATAAATGTGCTCAATTCATATCTAGAGTTTAGACCCTAAAGCCAAGCTACCTGGGTTCTGATCCCAGTTTACCATTTACTAGCTATGTAACCTTAGGCACATGTCACCTCTCTCTATGCTTCAGTTTCTTCATCTGTCAATGGGAATGATATTACTAGCTACTTCCTTGGTTTAAGACTAAATGAGTTGGGACTTCCCTGGTGGTCCAGGGGCTAAGACTCCACACTCCCAATGCAGGGGGCCTGGGTTCGAGCCCTGGTCAGGGAACTAGATCCCACATGCCGCAACTAAGAGCCTACATGCCGCAACAAATATCCTGCATGCTGCAACGAAGACACGGCGCAGCCAAATAAATATTTTTAATAAATAAATAAAGTTTAAAAAAAGACTAAATGAGTTAATTTATGTCAAAAGTTTCATACAGTGCTTGGCACACAGTAAACAGTAGAATAAGTGGTAGTCATTATTATTATTATAAGCAGCAGCAGCATCTTTAAAGACTGACTGAAGCTCTTTCAAAAGAACACTGGAAGAACATTCTATGACGGGCACTAATTAACTGTCTTCCTCGATGTGCACAGGGAACACACAGCCGCACCACTTTCTAGAGTTCCCTCTCACAGACTATATCACTGCTCTTTATTGTCAGTTTTTAATACAATTCCTAGACTGCAAGCTTACTGAGGCAGCAGCTATTACAATGCTTTACCTTCCAAAATTCCTAACACAATGCTCTGAACACAGATCTTAAATAATGCTTTTTAAAGTAATATAATAGAAATAAAAAGCAGTAAGAAGAAACCTTGGAAGTATACATTTTTAGCACCAGAAAGAACTTGAGAAGCCACCTGATCATTTTACAGATGACAAAACCAAGCAAATGACTTTAGCCAAGTCTCATATGCTGGCCAACCTGTAGCCAGCTCCCTCCTGTACCAAGAACATCAACACCTCACTCACTCCACTGAACTCTAACTGTGCATTTTAGAATCACCTCATACTAAACATGCTTTTCTTAAGTTTTAAACCAATACACAACCACTATTTCCATTACTAATAAATACCACTTGGAGATCTCAAGTAAGAAATATGTGAGGCCCTACCACTCAAATAAGATTTTCCATAATGTTATTTGCAAGTAGGAAATACATAAAACCTCCAAGGGCTAAACAACAACTACAACAACAACAGCCAAAACCTTGAGACTAAAACTAGAACTCTGAATTGGAATCACTCACAGAAAGTGACATTACCAGAGGTCAAACAACAAAAATCTGCATTGGTAGAGGCAAAAAAGGAGGAGCTGATGAGCTGAACTCTGTAAGGGGATGGAAATGGTCTCAGGCTGAATAACCTTGGCTCACAGTAGAAGTAAATACAATCTTCTCAGGAAAAAACATCCTCAGTGTTGACTCCCCAGGTTTTTCCACAGGTTCAGATCAACCAAATAGAGGTCCAAGTCAAAAATTCAGTAAACCCAAAAACAATCTCCATGAGTGACAGGCATTGAAAAAAATAAATTATACGTCCAAGCCCTCAAAGACTTCAAATACTAGAATTATAACACAGAACACAGAATAACTATGTATGAAATGCTTAAAAAACAAATTAATCATAAATACGACAAGTCACAGAGACTACCAAAAATGAGCAGGCAGAGCTGAAAAAGAAACCACAGAGAACTTTTAGAAATGAAATAATTTGAAAAAAAAAAGTTTAATCAACTAATGAATTAATAACAGCTTTGAGAGAGATTCCTGTTTACATACAGGAATCAATGAATTAAAAGACAGGTTTGAAAAAAATTATCCAGAAACCAGCACAGAGAGACAAGGAGATGCAAATTATGACAGAAAAGGTATGAAGGACAGAATAAGAAAATCTACTACACATTTACTGAGTTATAAGCAGAGATAATAAAGAACGGAAAAGAGTCAGTATCCAGAGAGAATGGCTGACAATTTTACATAACTGAAAGACACGAATCCACAAATACCAAGCAAAATAAATAGCAATCCATGCCTCATAAATACTGTAACAAATCTTCAGAATAGCTAAGGCAAAAAATTTTTTTCTAAAAGCAGAGGAAGAGTGGCATGGACATATATACACTACCAAACGTAAAACAGATAGCCAGTGGGAAGTAACCACATAGCACAGGGAGATCAGCTAGGTGGTTTGTGACCACCTAGAGGGGTGGGATAGGGAGGGTGGGAGGGAGGGAGACGCAAGAAGGAAGAGATATGGAAACATATGTATATGTATAACTGATTCACTTTGTTATAAAGCAGAAACTAACACACCATTGTAAAGCAATTATACTCCAATAAAGATGTTAATAAATAAATAAATAAATAAAAACAGAGGAAAAAAAGACATCACCTACAAAGGAATCACAATTAGACTGTTGGCAAACCTGTAACAGAAACAACAAAAGTAGAGAAACTACTGAAAGGGAAATAACTGTCAATCTAGATTTCTATACCAAGCAAGGCTATCTTTCGAGAATGTATGTGAAATAAGGTCATTCCAGATAAACAAAAACAGAGGTACCTCCTACAGACCTGTAGTAAAGGAGCTTTTTTTTTTTTTTTTTTTTTTTTTTGCGGTACACGGGCCTCTCACTGTTGTGGCCTCTCCCGTTGCGGAGCACAGGCTCTGGACGTGCAGGCTCAGTGGCCATGGCTAACGGGCCCAGCCACTCCGCGGCATGTGGGATCCTCCCAGACTGGGGCACGAACCCGTGTCCCCTGCATCGGCAGGCGGACTCTCAACCACTGCGCCACCAGGGAAGCCCAGGAGCTTTTAAAGAAGAAAAAATGATCCCAGGAAGAAAATCAGAAATGCAATAAGCATCATAAGTAAAGAAAACGGGAAAGTAAATCTAAAAATGTTTTTGAAAAACATAGTGATGATGCTGTCCAATTCATGAGGCTAAAAAAAAAAGGCTAGACTAAAATACTGGATCAGAGTAGCATGTAACTTGATCATTGAGTTTAACTGGAATTAAAGTATTTTAACATCTTTGTTTTCTCTTGTAGTGGAATATGAAATTAATTTCGCTTTGTTAAATATGCATGGTAAAACTTCAAGGGCAACCACTAAAAGAACATAATAGAGTAGGTAATTTCCAAACCAAACGAAGGGAGTACATAATGAAAAACAAAACAACTTGGTTGTTCAAAAAGGCAAGAGTGCAGGGAAAAAAATTACAAATAGAAGACAAATTGTAAGATGACAGAAGAAGTACAAATTTATCAGAATCACAATAAATGTAAATGTATTATGCCAGTTAAAAGCCAGACATATACCCATTGTAGTAGGCTGAAGGATGGTCACCAAAGAAATCAGTCCTAATCATTGGAACCTGTAAATGTTACTTTACATTGCAAAGATTGTGGAAATGTGATTAAGGTATTGGGAATGGTGAGATTATCCTGGATTATCTGGGTGGACCCTAAATGCAATCACCAGTATCCTTACAAAAAGGAGGCAGAGGCAGATTTGGCTACACAGACATAAAAGAGGACAATCTGATCAGGGACACAAAGACTGGAGTGATGCAGCTATAGCCAAAGAATACTGGCAGCCGTAGGAGTCAAGGAACAAATTCTCTCCTCTAGAAGGTCTAGAGGAAGTATGTTCCCTCCAACACAGATTTTGGCTCAGTGATTCTGATTTTGGACTTCTGGCCTCCAGAACTGTGAGAGAATAATTTCTCTTGTTTTAAGGCACCAAGTTTGTGGTAATTTGTTATAGCAGCCACAAAAAAGCTAACATCCCCATAAAACGTAAGAACAGAACATAGAAAGTTTGAAAGCTAATGGATGAAAATAGGTATACCAAGCAAACAACAACCAAAAAAAAGCTGGAGTATCTATATTAATGTGAGACAATAAAGACCATGGGAAATAAAAGCATTACTTTAGAATGGAAGTGCTATCCTAAGTAACAAAAAAATATTTCAATTCAACAGGAAGATACATATGTATGCCTATTAAAATGGTGTCAACACATATGAAGCAAAAACTATAAAAACTCAGAGAAAAATTGACAAATCTACCATCATAATGGGTAGATTAACACCAAAACATTGCTCAATTATTAAAACAGGCAAAGTAGTCAAAAAATTAGCAAACAGTAAATAGAAAAAGAATAATGTAATCAAAAGACCATTATAAATATAGAGAACCTTGCAGCTCCCTGCTTTCCAAAACAATTACATTTTATGGGAGTTCCCTGGTGGTCTAGTGGTTAGGATTCAGCACCTTCACGGCTCTGGCCCGGAAATGAATGGGGAACTGAGACCCTGCAAGCTGTGAGGCATGGCCAAAAAATAAAAAGTAAAAGCACAAACCACATGCTCCTTCACGGGAAAAAAACATACATCACATATGATGTAACTCGTGTTTATCTATTCTTGCAACTATCATTCAGCCTTGATTTTTACTGAGAATAAAGATGATGCCATGGGGGACTTTCCTGGTGGTCCAGTGGTTAAGAATCCCTCTTGCAATGCAGGGGACGCCAGTTCAATCCCTGGTCGGAGAACTAAGATCCCACATGCTGCGGGGCGACTAAGCCCACGTGCCACAACTACTGAGCTCGCGTGCCATGACAAGAGAGCCCACATGCTGCAATGAAAGATCCTGTGTGCTGTGACTAAGACCCAATGCAGCCAAAAAATAAATATTAAAAAAAAAGGCAATATACCAAAAAATGGATTTTTCCTTTGTGCCTTAAAAAAAAAAAAAAAGATGATGTCATGGCTGTTTTCACAGCGCAATAAATCTGCAGTCAAGAGCTGAAATAACGTACAAGTAACTCACTTTATGAAATGAAGGTACTGGCAACCTTCCACAGTTGTAGTCAGCAAAATCCACACTATTTTCATGAGGATTCTACTTCACCCTAGTGCATCACAAAGCAGTCAAAATGAAAACTATCCACCAAGAAAAAGTAAAATATACTTTAAAACTGCTAGCTTGATTTTTATAAAATAGAAATGGTAAAAATAACTGTGAGTGAGTGATATGAAACATCTCAGTGATCTGGACACCTCTAACAGAGATCTATCTCGTGTCCCTACAGAGAAGGCCCTAGCAGGAGTTCCTGTGTACTCATCCTCATGGGCTTCCTCTCTGTCTGACCTGAAGAGCCAAGAGCCCTTGAAGTGGGACCTGTGTTCTTGTTATGTTTGATTCCCAATGCCCAGTGCAATGCCTGGCACACTAAAGGCCTTTTAAAATTTCAGTGAATTAATAAATCTCCTAAACATGACTACTGTCATTTACAAACTAGAGACAAAGAAAATTCATACTATTATCGCTTGATGAAATGCTGGAAAAGAAATGTTTCCCTGAAGAAATTCCCTGCTTTCCAAAACAATCAGTCTAACACCCTATGCAGAAAACGGAGCACATTCAATATTCCAGACATCCTGGGTCAAAGACATTCCCAGTGGTTACACTGTCAATGTACGTTGTGCTTCAGTTCCTGAGGACGATTCTCAGAATAAACTGAGATAGAGAGTATCTGGATGGAGGGGTCATCTAGTTCCCCTAAAGATGGACGGACTACCTTTACATCTCTCCTACTGAAATAGACAGTCTTAAAAGGAGTTCATTCTATGAGACTCAAGAATCATTTCTAGGGCTTCCCTGGTGGCACAGTGGTTGAGAGTCCGCCTGCCGATGCAGGGGACACGGGTTCATGCCCCGGTCCGGGAAGATCCCACATGCCGCGGAGCGGCTGGGCCCGTGAGCCATGGCCGCTGAGCCTGTGCGTCCGGAGCCTGTGCTCTGCAGCGGGAGAGGCCACAGCAGTGAGAGGCCCGCGTACCGCAAAAATGAAAAAAAAAAGAATCATTTCTACCTTCCCTTCTTGCCTGAAGCTCTATACAATAATAACCTGATTAATGGTATCACCTGGGAACAAGGTTGGCCTATTAACTAAAACATTCTCTAATCTTGGAAAACATGGCTTAACCGCAAAGTTCTTGCTAAGCTGCAAATACATACAGCTGTAACAAAACAAAAATATCTCTGCACATAGCTTTATTTAAAAAAAAAGAGTGGGAGTAGCTAGTAAACAGGACTCTTTATTGCCTTTCTGTGCCTTTCCCACTTAACATCTGCTTCTCCCTGGTCTATACACTGGAAAAGGAGGAAAGGAAAGGAAATGCACACTGACAGCATACCTATGTACCACATGCATTCAAAAGTTCTCTCACTGTGGCCTCACAACACTTCTAGTTAGACAAGACTGTTACTATTACTACTTCTGTTTCAACCAAAGAAAAAAATGAGTTCAGAGAATTTCACCAGCTTGATCCAGGGCTACACAGTTTGAGTGGCAAATTGCATCCAGACACTATATCCCTAATACCCAGCACTATACCAATAGTTGACAACTAACTTACTTCAGTGAGAATAAAATGCCTAATGCAGCATTCGCATTTTTACAGCTTTACTGATATATATTCACATATCATAAAATTCACTGACTTAAAGTGTACAGTTCAGTGGGTTTTAGTATATACAGAGAGATGTGCAACCATCATCACGATCTAATTTTATAACATTTTCAACACCCAAAAAGAAACCCCACACACGTTAGCAGTCAGTCCCCAATCCTATTCCTCCCCTCCCCTACCACCTCTGATTCTCTGGCTTCTTTCATTTAGCAAAACCTTTTCCAAGTTCATCCATTTGCAGCATGTATCAGTTATTTCATTCTTTATTACCAGGTTTGTCTCCACTTTTCAGCTATTAAGAGTAATACTGCTACGGACATTCACATACCAATTTTTGTGTGAACATGTATGTTCTTCAGCATTTGCATTTTCAAAGGGTTTTCGCAACATTCTCTCCTTTGCATCTTATAACTGCTTCATTTTGTGAGACAGAACTGAGGCTGGGAGCAGTTAAGTGACTTTGCCACCCACTGCTGGGTAACCCTCAGTGAACCTGCAGTAAACTCGCACCTTCTGGCTGAAGACCTGCTCATTCCTTACCACCGCACTGCTCTGTCTCCTCCACAAGACATTTCAAGCAACAGCATGCGGATGAGAAAAACCGTCTGCTTTGCTGAGGAGCTCCCTGAATCATTCTCCGTAAGTCAGTGCAAAAGGCAAATTGAAACTAAGCCTTATCAGATGAAGAGAAGGGGAGAACAAAGTGTTTGAGACACGGTATTCTACAGGTGCCTCCCAGCGCTGGCCTCCTCCCCCCATGGAAACACTGACGGTTGCTACTGCAGGGAGCTGCGGAGGCACACGTGGAGTCAACACCCACTGTGCACTGCCTCTGAGGGCACCCCAGTCCTGTCCGCGTGTGCCTGCGGGCTCGATTCCCACAGCAGCCTGAAGCTCCCAGGCCCCCACAGCTCCCAAGGCCTTGACGCAGAGCTAAGCTGTTCTGAAAGGGGGACAGTATTTGGGGAGCATAAACGGTCAGTTGTATAAACCCCCTTTTCCAACCTCCTGAAACAGTTCCTAGGCTTATAATATTTTTGGTAACAAGGTTCAGAAACATGGTTTATAATTATATTAATAATATATAACAGCCACTTACTAGGTAGCTTTTATGCATTTAATTCATTTAATCTTCACAATAACTGTGTAAAGTAAGTACTGTGATTACCTCTATGTTACACGTCAACACTTTCTTACGTGGGGAATACATGTAGTTGGTGGGAATATAAACTGGCATAACTCCTTAGGAGGGTAATTTGGAAACAGCTATGGAAACTAAAAGTACAAATATCCTTGAACCAGGCAATTTCACTTCTGAGACTATACCTACAGATATACTTCAGAGTGCTCAAAGACAAAGAATATTAACTGAAAAAGTTTACAACAGTAAAAATCTGGAAACTAATACCTATCAATACAGCAGTGATTAAACAAATTGTATTATTAAGACGAAATACCTGAGACCATTAAAGAGAACGCAATAGGTTTATCTGTGCTGCTACGGAGTATTCACCAAGATGTATCAAGAAGGAGCAAAATCAGTATCTTTATGCGTAACAATTTATCTTTTAAAGGAGGTACAGGCACACACCACCACTCTGGCTGTGTGCTCTTGGACAAGTTATAATACTTAACCTGTCTCACAGCTCCCTCGTCTGCAAAATGGGACAACAACAATACTTCCCATGGAGTGCTCAATAAAAATTAACTGTGGCGATTATTAAACTTAATGATTTAATTATGACACTACTAATAATAACAATAATTTTGTCGTTATTACATGGGCTCCACCAAAACAATCAATGTCATATCTACACTACCCAGTGCCAGGCCTTACCCAAGTATAGGGAAACCGGCAAACAGCACGTGCTCTGCTTCCCCATCGAGTTCACAGCCCACGAGGGTTTTCTTTTCCAGATGTCTAGCCTACATGGCCTGCCCCCACCAACAGGCAACAAGAAACCATGTACAGTGAGACGGTTCTCCACTGCCCAGATGCCTTCCCCCAAATGCACACAGATTCGATCTCTGATCAAACATCACCTCCTTAGAGAAGCCTACCTCCCTCCCCAATCTGGAACAGATCCTTGCTGCCACCATTCTCCATTCCCTTATCCTGTTCCCTTAACCAGTTCTATGGTCTTCACAGCAGTTGTTACTATCTCACATTACAGTATTTCTTTATTACCTAACCTCTCTTTCTAGAATATAAGTTCCCAAGAAAGGAAAATGTGTCTCATTCCCTGCTCTGTTCAGTGCCCAGAATAGTACCCAGAGTACAGTAGGTGCTCAATAACTATAGGTGAAGAGATGGGACTGCAAGTTAATGAAAGCTACAGAATGGAAAATATGCTTGCAAAGTAACATTTTAAAAATTACTGTCATTTTATCCTGGCAGACTAGGTTCTCAAGACACTGTTCAGTTAAAAGTTAAGTGACTTCCCTGGTGGCACAGTGGTTAAGAATCCGCCTGCCAATGCAGGGGACACGGGTTCAATCTCTGACCCGGGAAGATCCCACATTCCGCGGAGCAACTAAGCCCACGCACCACAACTACTGAGCCCACGCTCTAGAGCCCATGCTCTGCAACGAGAGAAGCCACGACAATGAGAAGCCCACGCACCGCAACAAAGAGTAGCCCCTGCTTGCCTCAACTAGAGAAAGCCCATGAGCAGCAACGAAGACCCAATACAGCCAAAAATAAAAACAAATTAATTAATTTAAAAATAAGTGTCCTCCACACTCCAGTCCTACTGTATTTAAAAATGCTATTCTTTTCCTATGTAGCTTAAATTCATACAAAATCATGTCAAAATATGCTCAACACTTTGAAGCTAACAGATATCAAAGACAATATTATACATTAGTCATAACAGTTGTTTAAAAAGGTACTTCTGGAATAAATAAAGCTCAAAGGGCAAAACTGAGTTAAACTTGCTTCCCTTCCTTCCTTCCAACTCAAGTTTCCTGCATGTAGGTCAGAACAAGCGTTAACTATTAAACAGTTTTGTTAAAGCTTAACATTATGCTATGTTAAGATAACCTAAATATTTTAAGGAGCCATGTGTTAACCAGCAAGCACTGAACAAACTAAGCAAGTATTAGCGTGTTTAATCTGTCTGCTACTTAACCAAATCTTAGATTCAATTTTTAAAACCTCAGACGATAGAAAATTCAAAATGACATCCCTTCTACTTGCCAAAATAACTTGCCAAAGCATGGGGGAAAATAAAAAACAAAAGGATATATATGATTCAAGGTAAAGTGCTGTTGTTGTTTCACTGACTAGATTCTCAAGGAAGCTAGGAATTTAATATATTAAAAAGAAAAAGAAAATGTTGCCATTCACCATCCCCAACACAGGAAAAATTCTAAAGTCCTACTGCTAACATAACAGAACAAAGCTTAAGAACATTTATAGGAAGAAATAATGATTCAGAACCCAACAATGTAAAATTTACGATGTCTGGAATCCAATAAAAACTTACCCAACAAGCAGAGAAGCAGGAAAATATGACCCATATTGAAGAGATAAATCAATCAAACCAACCCAGGACTGAAAGAGGAGTTAAAATTAGTGGACAAGGTCACTAAAACAGTTGGTACAACTGTATTACATATGTTCAAAATCTCAAGTAGAGAGATGAAAACTATAAATATGATAGAATTGAACTTCTGAAGATGAAAGCTACACCATGTAAGATGAAAAATTACATTGAACAAGATCAATGATAGATTAAACATTGTAGAAGAAAGAGTAGTGAATATGAAGACAGAGCAACAAAAAACAACCAAAACAAAACATAAAGGGAAAAGACAAATAAATGAACAGAGCATCCGTGAGCTGTGGGGCAACTTTAAATGGTCTAACATAAATGGGACTGGAGTCCTCAAAGGCAACATGGAGAAGGAAACGTGAAAAAATAATGGCCAAAATTTTCTCAAGTTTGACAAACACTATAAACCCCCAGATCCAATAAAGCAGCTCAATGAACCCCAAGCACAAGAAACACACAAAAAACTACTGAATACAGAAGCACATCAAAATACTATAAAATTGCTCAAAACCAGTGATAGGGAAAATCTTAAAAGCAGCCAAAGAAAAACACATGTTATGTAGAAGAACAAAGATAAGGATGACAGCAGACTGCTTGTAGGAGGTGATGCAAGCAAGAAGACAGTGAAGGGCTTCCCTGATGGTGCAGTGGTTAAGAATCCACCTGCCAATGCAGGGGACATGGGTTCGAGCCCTGGTCCGCGAAGATCCTACATGCCGCGGAGCAACTAAGCCCGTGTGCCACAACTACTGAGCCTGTGCTCTAGAGCCCGTGAGCCACAACTACTGAGTTTATGTGCCACAACTACTGAAGCCCACGTGCCTAGAGCCCGTGCTCCGCAGCTAGGGAAGCCACCACAATGAAAAGCCCACACACTGCAGCGAAGAGTAGCCCCCCGCTCGCCGCAACTAGAGAAAGCCCACGCACAGCAACGAAGACCTCAACGCAGCCAAAAAATAAATAAATTTATTAAAAAAACAAAAAAAAGACAGTGAAGCAACATCTTTAAAGTAAAACTAAAAGATTTTACCCCAAGGTTTTGAGCTTCCAGACCTTTGGCTCAAATCTACAATTTTGTGCAGTAAGCTTCTGTGGCAACGGCACCTCTGAATTACAAGCATTACATTTTCTCAAACAGTATCATCTCATTTGGCAAGATGAGCTACAATATGCATAGCATCTGCTTTTTCAGTACAATGTTTCACACGCAAAAGGCATGAGATAAATAATTGTTGGGGGTGAATTTAAGAGAAGTTACTGCACCATTAGCAATGGTTCCTCTCTCCTTTTTGCCCCCAAGTATATTCTAAATATGTGATAATAAATCACACACTTGAGCAGCACCTATCACTTACAAAGTACTTTTTCATTTACTCATCATACAAATTCTTTGAAGTAGTTAAGGAAGGTATTATCATCACTGCACAAATGGGGAAACTGAAGTTCAGAAAAAGGGAAGTGATGTGCCCAAGGATAAGAGGTGGAGGAAGTGATGGAGGTAAGGGTAGGAAAGGGGCTTTGCCATTTCTTGGGTTCTTCCTCTGGGCCAGGTTTAATGCTAACTTAAGATTAATTTGGCAAAATTTACAGCAATATGGATGGACCTAGAGATTATCATACTAAGTGAAGTAAGTCAGGCAAAGACAAATATATGATATCACTTATATGTGGAATCTAAAAAGATGATACAAATGAACTTATTTACAAAACAGAAACAGACTCACAGACTTCAAAAACAAACTCAGGGTTACCAAAAGGGAAAGGTCGGGGAGGGATAAATTAGGAGTTTGGAATTAACATATACACACTACCATATATAAAATAGATAATCAACAAGGACCTACTGTATGGCACAAGGAACTCTACTCAATATTCTGTAATAACCTATATGGGAAAAGAATCTGAAAAAAAAGGATATATGTGTAACTGAATCACTTTGCTGTACACCTGATACTAACACAATACTGTAAATCAACTATACTCCAAAATAAAATAAAAATTAAATTAAAAAATATTAATTTGGCAAAGAAAGTTATACAACTAGGTGTAACCAGGTGTTTCTAACTCCAAGTAGCTCTTACTATGGAACCACAGCTGGAATACATTAAACTAAAGGACAAACATGAAATATAAAAATTCATTCTGGGATAGAACTAGAATAATGAAGTTGAAAATTCTACTCAAAGTAGAGTAAAGAAGATTTCTTGAAGAATGAACAATCTTTATTTCATTTATTATAATGGACAAAGCCCCCAGTGAGAGCCCTGCAACCAATACCATGTGGCATCTCAGGACAGTATGTCTCCTACACAGTTCCTTACTGTAGACCAAAGCAGGATGCCAACGAAAGAAAGTCCACTGGAAGACAAAACAATTAAGTCCAGGAGGCAGATGTCTAGTTTGATCTAATGATAAAATTTAAACTCCGGGCAGAAATCAGCAAATGATGCCCCGCCTGAAGCCAAATCCAGCCCACTGCCTGTTCTTAAAAGGGTCACAAGCTTTGATTTTTAAAGGCTAAAAAAAATTGTATGAAACATAAATATATGATAGACATGAAAATCAAATTTCAGCAACCATAAATAAGGTTTTACGGGACAGTCATGCTCATTCACTTACATATCATCTATGGCTGCTTTCATGCAACAACAGCAGAGCTGAGTAGTTGCAACAGAGATCATACAGCCCTCAAAGCCTAAAATATTTATTATCTGGCCCTTAACAGAAAGTCTGTTAACCCCTGCTTTAAGGGAACAGATGAACCTTTAATAATTTGCCATGAACATTATTTCTCACAAATAAGCTCTTAAAAAATTAGGGCTTCCCTGGTGGCACAGTGGTTAAGAATCCGCCTGCCAAAGCAGGGTACACGGGTTCAAACCCTCGTCTGGGAAGATCCCACGTGCCACAGAGCAACTAAGCCCGTGCGCCACAACTACTGAACCCGCGCTCTAAAGCCCGTGAACCACAACTACTGAGACAGGAGCCACAACTACTGAAGCCCATGCACCCAGAGCCTGTGCTCCACCACAAGACAAGCCATCGCAATGAGAAGTCCGCGCACTGCAACGAAGAGTAGCCCCTGCCTGCTGCGACTAGAGAAAGCCCACGCGCAGCATCAAAGACCCAATGCAGCCAAAAATAAATAAATAAATTTATAAAAAAGAAAAAACTGCCATTATCAAACAAGATATTTGTGTTGAATGTTCATTAAAAAGCAGTCATATCTTCTTGAATAAAGTATGGTACAACCACATAAAGGAGCACAATGCAACTGGAAGAAGGAATGAGAAATATGTCTATATTATAGTCTGGCATGGATGCCAAATGGTAAGCGAAAAAAAGCCTGGTGGGATTAGGGAAATGCACATCAAAACTACATCGAGATACCACCTCATACCCATTAGGATGACTATTATGGCTACTATCAATAAAAAGAAAACAAATGTTGGCAAGGATGTGAAAAAACTGGAGCCCTTCTGCTCTACTAGTGGGAATGTAAAATGGTACAGCCACTGTGGAAACCAGTACAGTGGTTCTCCCAAATTTTTTAAGCAGAATTACCATATGATCCAGCAATTCCACTCCGGGGTATATATCCCAAAGAACTGAAGGTAGGGTTTCAAAGAGATATCTGTACATCCATGTTTACAGCAGCAGTATTCACAATAGCTGAAATGTGGAAGCAACCCAACTGTCTACTGAGGGATGAATGAATAAACAAAATGTGGTGTTTACATACAATGGAATGTTATTCAGCCTTAAAAAGGAAGAAAATCCTGATACGTTCTATAACATGGATGAACCTCGAGAACATTATGATAAATGAAATAGTCAGACAAAGAAAGACAAATACCGTATGGTCCCACTTATACATGGAATCTAAAAACAAAACAAGACAAAAAGCGATTCCTCAGTTGGTATTTTATAATAACTATAAATGGAGTATAACCTTTAAAATTTATTTATCACTATCTATAACTTATATAATATTGTACATCAAATTACTTCAATTAAAAAAAAAGAAAAAAAGCAATTCCTAAACATTGAAAGCAAAATAAAAAACGAACACTATGCATCCAGTGGTGGCAAAATCATGGAGTAACTATTCAAAGTGACCTTAAAGCACGGTAATTTGACTACATATTCCAAATAAGGATGCAAAAAAACCTCTTAAATACTTTATATCAGTTGGTGGTAGTGTTCATATTACTCTTCTGATACTGAAATATGTACAGTGTGGGATAAAACAATGAGTAATTAGAATCAAGATGTTTGTCTTAGAAGAAAAAAAGGTACAGGTGCGAGATTAAGAAGGTTAAATAGAATTCTGTCCTCTTGCTTTACAACTAGAAGTATCAGTAATCCATGATGTGTGCACTGAAAAGACCTAGAAACAATGATCAACTTAGTAGCAATGAACAACTCCAGGGCACAGATTGTGATTACTAAATACTATTTTTTCATTAAAAGAAACCAAGGCCCCTTGGAGAAATGATGATTCCAGGGCTGGGACAGAAAATGTACAAGGTGAGCCTGGTGCCATTTGTCATACCAGAAAGAAGAGCAATCAAAGACCATTAAGAGTTGTGTCCAAAGGATTTAGGAGCCGATTTGAACAGATTCCTATTGGACAACGACGGAACAAGTTGAGCCTCAATAAGGATCTACAATGAATTGAACCATATCAAATACGTTTAAATCCATGAGTTCACAAGAACACAAATACATATACACAATTCACTGGCTATTTTGGGGGGACACCAACTCATTATTTTGAAAACTAATAAAAAATGGAGCAGAATTAAGCATTTATCTTGCCTTTCCTTAAAGAGTTATAATTCAAGATAACCAAATTACGAAGGAGGGGAAATTACTCTTTATAGAAATATTCAGCTAATCAATGATGAAGTTATATAATTAAATTATCAACATTTTTTAATGCCTCATGAAATAATGACTCTAAACATTGAGCATCAAGGGCTCCTAACAAGAAGAAAGACTACTTGCAGCAACATGGATGTACTTAGAGATTATCATACTAAGTGAAATAAGCCAGACAGAGAAAGACGTATGATATCATATATCACACATATTACAGCATATGATATCACTTTAGTGAAATCTAAAAAAATGATACAAATGAACTTATTTACAAAACAGAAACAGACTCACAGACTGAGAAAACAAACTTATGGTTACCGAAGGGGAAAGGGGGATGGGGTAAGATAAATTAGGAATTTGTGATTAACAGATACTACTATGCATAAAGTAGATAAACAAGTGCCTACTGGATAGCACAGGGATCTATATTCAGTATCTTGTAATAACCTATATTGGAAAAGAATCTGAAAAGTATATGTGAATCACTTTGATGTACACCTGAAACACTGTAAATCAACTATATTCAATTAAAAAAAAAAGACTACTAATCCTTACCTGCCTACTAACCTATGAAGTCTTCTTGCCAAAAATAAATCAAACCTGAATCTGACTACTCCTTCAGCTCTAACTAAATTAGATTACATTTACAGCAAATTCTGTGTAAACTACAGAAGAATAAAATCCAGACTGTGTGTAATTCCACAGAACCAACCACCAATTTCAGCAACAAATAAATTATAAGAGATAAAAGATGGAGGAGCCTATAGATTAAAATAAGCCACAATGTACGAATAGCATTTGGATCCTGATTCAAACTGTTAAAATCAAGAAAATTTCAACACTAGTTGGATATTTGAAGGTAATAAGGAATTCTGTGATAGTGGTATCTGTATTTATCTTTTTAAAAAGATGTATATAGGGCTCCCCTGGTGGCACAGTGGTTGGGAGTCCACCTGCCGATGCAGGGGACACGGGTTCGTGCCCCGGTCCGCGAAGATCCCACATGCCACGGAGCGGCTGGGCCCATGAGCCATGGCCGCTGAGCCTGCATGTCCGGAGCCCGTGCTCTGCAACAGAAGAGGCCGCAACAGTGAGAAGCCCGTGTACGGCAAAAAAAAAAAAAGTATATAGATATACATACAGAAATACTTAACGGCTAAAATGATATAACATCTGGGTTTGGGGGTACAGATAAAGCAAAACTGGCCATGAGTTAACAACTGCTGAAGCTGGATGAGGGTAAAGAGACATTTACTATACTAGTCTCTCTACATGTGTGGGAAGAATTAAACATGTAAAAATAAATAAACAAGTCCATATACTCAGCAATAAAAAGGAACAAAATTGGGTCATTTGTAGAGACACAGATGGATCCAGAGACAGTCATACAGAGTGAAGTCAGAAAAAGAAAAACAAATATCGTATATTAACGCATATATATGGAACCTAGAAAAATAGTACAGATGAACCGGTTTGCAGGGCAGAAACAGAAACACAGAAGTAGAGAACAAACGTATGGACACCAAGGGGGGAAAGTGGTGGGGCTGGTGTGATGAATTGGGAGATTGGGATTGACATGTATACACTAATAAGTATAAAATAGATAACTAGTAAGAACCTGCTGTATAAAAAAATAAATACAATAAAACTCAAAAATTCTAAATAAATAAATAAACAAGTCCAGTTAAACTCTAAGTTTCACATAATAAAAATGTCTTTTTTGGGCTTCCCTGGTGGCGCAGTGGTTGAGAGTCCGCCTGCCGATGCAGGGGACACGGGTTCATGCCTCGGTCCGGGAAGATCCCACATGCCGCGGAGCCGCTGGGCCCGTGAGCCATGGCCGCTGAGCCTGCGCGTCCGGAGCCTGTGCTCCACAGCGGGAGAGGCCACGACAGTGAGAGGCCCGCGTACCAAAAAAAAAAAAAAAGTCTTTTTTATATTAGCTGTCAAACTGTTAAAAAATTATGATGATCAATAAAATTTTAACACTGGCTGGATACTTGATTATTTTTAATTTTTTAAAGTATCTTTTAAAGCATTTCAGTATTTTCTGATTCAATACAAGGACTACTTGAAAGAACTAACTAAAAACTAATAACCAATCTAAAGAAACAGTTTTTATAGTAAAATCAATAACAAAAACTGAATACCAAACAAAACCTTACCAATATCGGATAGCATCAAACAGTTAAAGGAGAAACGGTGAGGTGTATAAATTATATTTTAGAAAGGAAACTATCCCACCTTTTGGAAACTGGGTAGAATTTAGATTCCTGTCATTCAGTGAGCCTCTGTAACTAAAACCACACAAGCAGTAAAACAAATCATACCATTTGTCCTGCTCTAACCCACATCAAAACTCTGAAAAGGGCTTCCCTGGTGGCGCAGTGGTTGAGAGTCCGCCTGCCAATGCAGGGGACACGGGTTCGTGCCCCGGTCCGGGAAGATCCCACACGCCGCAGAGCGGCTGGGCCCATGAGCCACGGCCGCTGAGCCTGCGCGTCCGGAGCCTGTGCTCCACAACGGGAGAGGCCCGCGTACCGCAAAAACAAAAACAAAACAAAACAAAACTCTGAAAAGCAGTTGGGACTGCCAAAACCATCCACTTCTCTAAATAACAACTTTACTATGGAATATTACTCAGCCATAAAAAGAAACGAAACTGAGTTATTTGTAGTGAGGTGGATGGACCTGTCTGTCATACAGAATGAAGTAAGTCAGAAGAGAAAAACAAATACCGTATGCTGACACATATAAATGTAATCTAAAAAAAAAAAAAAAAGAATGGTCAAGAAGAACCTAGGGGCGAGACGGGAAGACACAGACCTACTGCGTCTTCTGCGAATGGACTGGGACAAATCTGCGAATGGACTGGGAACAAAGTGAGAGAGTGGCACGTACATATATACACTCCCAAATGTAAGACAGCTAGTGGGAAGTAGCCGCATAGCACAGGGAGATCAGCTCGGTGCTTTGTGACCACCTAGAGGGGTGGGATAGGGAGGGTGGGAGGGAGACGCAAGAGGGAGGAGATATGGGGATCTATGTATACATATAGCTGATTCACTTTGTTATACAGCAGAAACTAAAACACCAATGTAAAGTAATTATACTCCAATAAAGATGCTAAAAAGAAAAACCAACTTTACTATTCTAGTTTAACCCACAGTCAGAATACTAAGATTCTGGATTTTAAAAAGTAATTTACACGTGGGCGGCACCTGCCCATTAACTAAGGACTGCAGTTATTACAATCCCACCCTCATACAATTCACCCTCTTTGCCTGGGATGCCCTCCCCTCTTTGGTGCCTGCTGGACCCCAGCTCACGGACTCCGACTCGTTTTCACTGGGGGCTTCTCCTGATATGTTCAGCAAAGAGGACAGCAGCCCACTTCCTATCCCCATTAAGATTTAACCAATTTTTCACCCGCAAAAAAACCTTTCTGTAACAACTTATCAGCACTGCACACCGCTCTCAGCTATGTTTTTTGTTCTTGGGGATAGGACAAATTGCTTTGTGTCATTTAGGCATAAAATCACCAGCCGTCGGAGGTTAACCAAAATAACTTACTTTAACGTAAGACTGCATGAAGTGAACACAAAGACCTGGAAAATATCTTGAGCCATGAATTACAAGAGCAAAAATAAAAGTAATTGCTAAAGGCAGAGACCCTCTGACACCCCCCCCGCCCCACTAAAAGAAACGAAAAAGAAAGGAAGGAAGGAGAGGGCGAGATGACCAACAGCTCCTTCTCTAATAAAGTTGCAGGACAACCCTATTACCATCCGTGGGCAGATATGGCTTTTCTGTTTGGGCAGAAGCTGTCGTTTTTTCAAAAACACGAGAGCAGACGGGCAGAACCCGGATGCCCGCGTCTGTCTGCGTCTGTGCTCGAACCCTGGAGCCGTCAGCCCTGCGGGCCACTGACCCGGCGGCCGCGAGCACCGCGCTGACCCAACGTCCGGCCCGGATCCTCCTTTCCCACACGGGCGCCCGAAGCCCACCACCCAGTCCACCGACGAGCTGCCCAGGCGCTCCCACAGACCAGCCCGTGCGACGAAGGGTCTGCAGGGCGTCGGCCCCTCTGCGCCAGTCAAGGCCGACGGCCGAACGACGGGGACCCCACCCCCGCCCGCCCAGGACAGCCCCCCGGGGCCGCCTCCACCCTCCGCGCCGCCGCCACAGGCCCCGCCGCCCGGCCTGGAGCCCCGGGCCTGCCGCCGTCCTGCACACGGGCCTCACCTCAGGGTCGAATCGCGGGCAGCGCGCAGGCTACCAGGTCTGAGCGCGGCCGCCGCCCGTCGCTCCGGCTCCGCCCCCTGTCCGCCGCGCGCACCCTGCCGGCTGCCCCCACCGGCCTGCCCGGCCTCCCGCCCCCTCAGCCCTCCGCACAACCCCAGAAGCCCGAGCTGGGTGCGGCCTGAGGCGCCGCAGCCCAACAACGCACCACCCCATAGGCCCAGCCCTTGCTGCACCTCCAAGCAACACGTGCTGCTATTGGCTGAGAGAGGGCGGGAGAGGTGGGGTGGGGCCTGGGTGGGAGGGGTTACACCCTCTGGCCACCGCTTTTCCGGGGACGGACTTCGGGGGCCGCGCCCTCCCCCTGCGGACGAAGCAGGATCCAAAGTGTGGGGACGGCCAGTTGCAGCCCCTCATGCCTCGTCGCTGAAGCAGGCCGGGCCGTCGTGGCAGCGGCGCCCGCTCACCCAGAGCCGTTCCGTCACGCATTCATTGTTGCTGGTCAGGCTCGTGGAGGTCTCCTGCGGGCCAGATTCGTGCGATGCGCAGGAGAGCTTACCAAAGGGTAGTTTGCAGGCCCTGCTCAGCCTGAGGCTGGGGGCCTCTCCCTGTCCGCCTCGCCCACTCCTCCAGCGGACGGACCCTGCCCCCTGTGCCCAGCCCTGTGCTGGTCTGCATCCAGAAGCCCTTGCCAGGGTGCCTGGGACCACGGGCAAAGTTTGGGGCCGGGCTGGCAGCCAGGCGGGGCCAGGACAGCGGGGCCTGTGGATCCCGATAAGGCTCCATCGACGCGGCCGCTGCCTGATGCCTGGAGCCTGGCCTGCTGATGCTGCTTGAAAGAGCACAGTCACTGCTGCAGAACCAGGGCATTGGTGAGACCAGGCCACCTGCCAGTGACCTGAAGGCAAGACTAGAGATCACATCAGCACCTGCCCCAAAACTGCCCCTCCTTGTCTCATCCGAGTCCCCAAAAGACCCGGGAGACATGGGCTAGCTCCCTTTATACCCATAGAAAGTTGAGGCCCAGAGCTGAGCAGTGGAAGAATAGTGTGGAATCCAGACCTTCCCTCCCAGCAGGGTCCCCTTTGGCCTTGTCCACAGAGGGTCGGGGATACTGTCTATGGATAATAGACAGTAACCTTTGATCTCCTGGACACTGGCTTTTCTCAGAAGACTTTTCTGACAAGACTCCACAATTCTGCATCTATCACTTCTGTTTCCCTTGCACCCAGCAACAAGGCCTGGCCCACATGAGGTCTCAGTGGGGGCTTGCTGGAAGGAGGAAGGGAGGAGTAGAAGACGACCGAGCATGTTAAGTAGAGACACAGAAGATACAAAAAAGACCCAAGTCAAACAAATAAAGGTGAAAAACAATGTCAGAAATGAAGAATACACTGGGTGAGATCAACAGCAGATTAGACCCAGGGACTTCCCTGGTGGTACAGTGGTAAAGAATCCGCTTTCCAATGCAGACTCCGTGCTTCCACTGCAGGGGGTGTGGGTTCAATCCCCAGTCAAGGAACTAAGATCCCACATGGCCACGGGGCAACTAAGTCTGCGCACCACAACTACTGAACTCGCGTGCCTCAATGAGAGAGACTGCATGCCGCGAACTGTAGAGCCCGTGCACTCTGGAGCCCATGCACCGCAACTACAGAGCCCACGTGCCCTGGAGCCCACAGGCCACAACTAGAGAGAGAAAACCTGCACGCCACAACTAAAGAGAAGCCCACACGCCACAACTAGAGAGAAGACCATGCGCCACAACCAGAGAGAAGGCCACACACCACAAGGAAAGATCCTGCGTGCTGCAACTAAGACCCAACGCAGCCAAAAAAAAAAAAAACCAGAAAAAAAACCCAAAACAAAACAAACAACAGATTAGACCCAGCAGAAGAAAATCTGAGTGAACTTGAAGACGTGAAAAAAGAAACTAAATGAAACAGAGAGAAAAGAGCTTGGAAAAGAATGAACAGAGCACCAATGAGCTGTAGGACAACTTCAAGAGGGCTAGTATAGATGTTAATTGGAGTCCCTGAACATAGAGGTGAGTGTTGGGAGGACAGAAATACTGTTTGAAGATATAATGGCTGAATTCTTTTAATTTCATGAAAACTACAAACCCACCCAGATCCAAGCAGCTCAAGAAGTAACTTCTGGGGACTTCCCTGGTGGTCCAGTGGTTAAAACTCCGTGCTTCCACTGCAGGGGGTGTGGGTTCAATCCGTGGTCGGGGTATAAGATCCCACGTGACATGCAGCATGGCTTCCCCCATGCTGTAACTTCTGGCTTGCTACTGAGCTCCGGTAGAAATGCAGTGTTTCTATGGGACATCTGAGGCCAGAACTGCCCATCACTTGGTTCTGTCAGACCACCAAGGCATAAAGCCAGGTAGGTAAATCATCATCTGAAAGCATCTGATCCAGGATTGGATTCACGTACTTCCTCTTATAGCTGTGATACCTCTCCCTTAGCGTTCACCTGTGGTCTCAGGGGATTCCCTGTGACACAGTGACAGAGGAGGAAAAGGTATATGCTTGGTCCATGGAAGGTTGGCTAACTATGTTGGTGTGGCCTGAAAATGGCCTAATGCTGCATTGTATCCCCATTCAGTGGCCACCCTGAAGGAAGGTGGCAAAGGGGAATCACCCCAATAGGCAAAGCTTGCAGTAGTGAACTTGACCACTCACTTTGTGGGAGGGAGACATGGCCTGAGCTCATGGGCAGTGAGAAGTGATTTAGCTGCTTGGTCAGGAGCCTGGACGGAGAAACGTGGAAGTTCAGGGACAAGAGGCAGGGGGAAGAAGCATTTGGATGGACCTGTGAGAACTGGCACAAAGGATGGAGATCTTTGTATTGCATATTAATGTCTACCAGTGAGCATCCACCACAGAGGCACTAAACACCAGGCAGACGGAATGGCTCAGCCAATGGGGATCAGCTAGGATCTGTCCTCTGCCACCACAGTTGTCTCATCAATGAAGTAGCCGTGGTGGCAGGGTGGAGGCTATGCATGAGCCCAACAGCACAAGCTCCTCACAACCAAGGCTGATCCAGCTACTGCCACTGCCAGTGTCTAACCTGTCAGCATCAGAGACCAAGGCTGAGGCCCCTGGAGGAGCCAACCGGCCACCTGGTGGCAAGTTGATTACACTGGATCCCTTCTACCCGAGAAAAAGCAGTAACCCATACTCACCAAGATAGATTGCCATGTATCTGGGTGTGGATTTGCCTTTTCTGCCTGCAGTAATTCAGCCAGCACCATTATCAAGAGCTCACAACGTATCTGGTTTGCTGACCTGAAATCCCACATAACTGCCTAGCACTAAAGGACCTGCTTTATGGCAAAGGAGGTATGGCAATGGGCACATGACCTGGGACCCACCATTTCTGTCACAAACTGCACCATCTAGAAGTTGCTGCTCTACTAGAGATGGACCAGGCACATGAAGGCTCAAATGAGGCTCCAACCTGGAGATGGCAACCTGGGAGCCTAGAGCACTGTCCTCCAGGAAGTGGTACATACTCTGTACCAATAAGTAACCACTTGGGACTTCCCTGGCAGTCCAGTGGTTAAGACTTCGCCTTCCAATGCAGGGGGTGTGGGTTCGATCACTGATCAGGGAGCTAAGATCCCACATGCCTCGCAGCCAAAAACACAAAATATAGGGCTTCCCTGGTGGCGCAGTGGTTGAGAGTCCGCCTGCCGATGCAGGGGACACGGTTTCGTGCCCCGGTCCGGGAAGATCCCACATGCCGTGGAGCGGCTGGGCCTGTGAGCCATGGCCGCTGAGCCTGCGCGTCCGGAGCCTGTGCTCCGCAACGGGAGAGGCCACAACAGTGAGAGGCCCGCGAACCCAAAAAAAAAAAACCAAAACAAACAAAAAAAAAAAACCATAAAACAGCAGCGATATTGTAACAAATTCAGTAAAGACTTTAAAAATGGTCCACATCAAAAAAAAATCTTAAAAAAAAAAAAAGAAGTAACCACTTTACGAGGCTCCGTCCCTAACAGGTGGACTACCCAGTCACCGCCTTGAGGAATTTGCACTTCCTGCTCTGCAACATTAAGTACTGAGCCTAGAGGTTTGGATTACCAAAGAGGACATTTCTACCCAGGGACCTAGTAAAGCTGAAGCTATGGCTGCCACCTGGTCACGTGGGACAACTTATGTTAGTAGATCAGTAGGCACAGAAAGAAGTGGCCACGTTGGCAGAGGTAACCAACCCTCGTTGTTGTATGTAGGGCTGCCAGCCTCATGATGGGGGCAGGCAGGAGTGCGTTTGGCACTCAGGCATTCCAAGGGGCAGGGTAGCTCTTGGTTCTCCCATACCCAGTGACTGTAAACAGGCAAGCATGGCAACATGGCCCAGTAAGCACAGGCTCCCAGGGACTCGAAGAGCCAAAAGCCTAGCCATCAAGAAGAGAAATCTAGAAAGGGTAGTGGAAAAGGGAGGTGTTGGGTATCATTTGTGGTTTTGAGTCCAACTGCAACAGTGGGGGCCACATAGTTCATCCCTCTACCCATCTCTCGGAAGTTCTCCCAGATACTGGAACCAGTGAGAATACTGAAGAGTCTGTGTCTGAATGGACTGAACTTAATATGAGAAACAAGTGGATCTCAGCACTTCAAGGGGTGGACTTGGTAATTACCACTGGTGCCCGGTCCAGATCCCCATTCCACGTTGGTGCTAAAAGTGGTCCCCTCTCCAGGTGCTGTGAATGTTAGCTACTAATTGCCCAGAGAGCCCCTTTTGCCAGAGTGCTGCCCTTGCCCAGGAGATTATCTCCCTACCCAGACGACCCCTGGCCAGTAATGCTGATCCAGGGTCACACAAGTCTGGTCCCCTCAAAGCAAAACCAACTCTGTAGGACAAGGCGCATTCCAAAGCTTCCTGTAGAACCAGGCTAAGGCTAGTCTCCAGCTGAGACCACCTCTTTCCCGTGTTTTCCTTTGCACCATCCTGATTCCCCCATTCAGCTTATCCTGAGACTACTTGCACAAGAGCAATAAATCAGTTGCACAAGATCCCTGTTTCAGGTTTTGCTTCTAAAGAACCCAATCTAAGAAAACTGTATATAAGAAATACTGTCGGGACTTCCCCGGTGGTCCAGTTGTTAAGACTCCGCGCTCCCAATGCAGGAGGCACAGGGTCAACCGCTGGTCGGGGAACTAGATCCTTCATGCTGCAACTAAAGATCCCGCATGCCACAAGGAAGATCCCACAAGCCGCAACTAAGACCCGGGGCAACCAAAAATAAATAAATATCTAAAAAGCAACAACAAAAAAGAAATACTGTCTACAAGTCAACACCAAAAAAGCAAACAACCCAATTAAGAAATGGGCAGGGCTTCCCTGGTGGCGCAGTGGTTGTGAGTCCGCCTGCCAATGCAGGGGACACGGGTTCGTGCCCCGGTCCGGAAGATCCTACATGCCGCTGAGCGGCTGAGCCCGTGAGCCATGGCCGCTGAGCCTGCGCGTCCGGAGCCTGTGCGCCACAACGGGAGAGGCCACAACAGTGAGAGGCCTGCGTACAGAAAAAAAAAAAAAAAGAAACGGGCAAAGTGGAGTCCCCCAGTGGTCCAGTTGGTAAGACTCCACGCTCCCAATGCAGGGGACCAGGATTTGATCCCTGGTCAGGGAACTAGATCCCACATGCCACAACTAAGAGCCAGCGTGCTGCAACTAAAAGATCCTGCATGCCACAACTAAAGATCTCGCACGCTGCAATGAAGATCAGGCACATCCAAATAAATAAACATTAAAAAAAAAAAAAGAAAAGAAATGGGCAAAGGACTTGAATAGACATTGCTCCAAAGATATACAGATGGTCAATAAGCACATGAAAAGATGCTCAACATCACTAAGCATTAAAGTGCAAATCAAAATCACCATGAGATATCACTTAACATCCATTAGGATTGCTATTATTTTTTAAAAAGAAAAGAAAAAAATAAGTGTTGACAAGGATGTGGAGAAATTAGAACCCTTGTGCATTGCTGGTGGGAACATAAAATGGTGCAGCCACTGGGGAAAATGATATGGTGGTTCCTCAAAAAGTTAAAGAATTACCATATGACGTAGCAATTCCAATTCCTGGTATATACCCAAAAGAACTGAAAAGAGACTCTTAACACTTATTTGTACATCCACGTTCATAGCAGTGTTATTAACAATAAACAAAAGATGGAAGCAACTCAAGTGTCGTTGACGGATGGATAACAAAATGTGGTCCATCCATACAATGGAATATTATTTCTTTCCTTAAAAAGGAAATTCTGGGGCTTCCCTGGTGGCGCAGTGGTTAAGAATCCTCCTGTCAGTGCAGGGGACACGGGTTCGAGCCCTGGTCTGGGAAGATCCCACATGCCGCAGAGCAACTAAGCCCATGCACCACAACTACTGGGCCTGTGCTCTAGAGCCCGCGAGCCACAACTACTGAGCCCGCGTCTCACAACTACTGAAGTCCACATGCCTAGAGCCCGAGCTCCACAACAAGAGAAGCCACCGCAACGAGAAGCCCGCGCACCACAACAAAGAGTAGCCCCCACTCGCCCCAACTAGAGAAAGCTCTCACGCAGCAACAAAGACCCAATGCAGCCAAAACATAAATAAATAAATAAATAAATAATTTTTTTAAAAAAGAGGAAATTCTGACACATGCTACAATATGGATTAATCTTAAAGACATTATGCTAAGTGAAATAAGCCAGTCACAAAAGGACAAATGATGATTCCACTTGTATGAGGGAACTAGAATAGTCAAATTCATAAGACGGAAAGTAGAATGGCGGTTGCCTGGGCTGGAGGAGGGGGAATGGGGAGTTACTATTTAATGGATACAGAGTTTCAGTTTTACAGGATGAAAAGAGTTATGGGGATGGATGGTGGTGATGGTTCACAACAACGTGATGTACTTAATGCCACAGAACTGCATGCTTAAAATGGTTAATTTATATTATCTATATTTTATCATCATAAAAAAGTTTAAATGCTATTAAAGTACACCTTCCTTTTCCAAGAAAAAAAAAAGAAAAAAGAAATACTGTCTTATGTAGGAGTTAAAAAAAAAAACCACAAAACTAGACACGTACAATAAATATCAAGTAATGAGGAGCTCAATGAAGTTAAAAGTCACCTGAAGGGAATTCCCTGGCGGTCCAGTGGTTAGCACTCTGTAATTCCACTGCAGGGGGCACGAGTTCCATCCCTGGTCAGGGACCTAGATCCCACATGCATGGCACAAGTGAGAGTTCTTGTGCTACAACTAAGGAGCCCACATGCCGCAATTAAGACCCGGCACAACCAAATTAATTAATTAATTTAAAAAAATAGTGGGCATGGTGTTATTTGGGTGGTGTCATCCAATAAACTAAATTTGAAAAGAAAAAAAAGATATAATTAAGCAACAGTAAGTAAGAGAGCTTGGTATTGGTATAGAAACAGACAGACAAATAGAACAGAACAGAGTCCAGCCACAAACCTACACATATATGGATATATGGCAAGTGGCGTTGCAGATGGCTGGGGAAGGGACAGGTTATAAATAAATGATGCAGGGGTAGGTGGGGTAACCCTATGGGGGGGAAATGAAAGTGAATCTTTATCTCTTGCTATGTGCAAAGAACAATTATACAGTTGGAGAAGATATATATGATACATGTCGCTGACAATATTGAGGCTATATAAAGAATTCTTATAGACTAATAAGAAAACAACAGGAAAATAGGCAAAAGATTTGAATAGACACTTCACAGGAGAGAAAATCAAAATGGTTAGTAAATACATGAAAATGTGCCCAACCTCATTAGTAATTAGCTAAATGCAAATTAAAGCCATAATTAAACACCCACCAGACCGGCAAAGACGAGGAAGAGTCTGACAATACCAAGTGTTAGCAAGGATGTGGAACCAAGGGAAGCCTCTTTTACTGCAAAATTCTTGGAAAACAGTGAAAGGCCCTAGAACTCAGGAGCCAGACTCCTGCGTACATACCCTAGAGAAACTTGTACACACATGCATCACAAACACAGATAAGACTGTTCCTAGTAGCACTGTGATTGTCCCAAACTACAAACAAACTAAACGTGCATCCACGGTAAAATGGATCCATGAACTACGCTACACTCAATGAAACAGTTTTCAGCAATGAGTCTGAACAAACCACAGCTACGCACAGCAACCTGGACAAATCTCAAAGATGTAACGAGCAGAGGCCAGACGCCAAAGGTTGCATCTGTATGATTCCATTCACATAACGTGCGAAAACAGGAAAGCACTGTGATGGATGAAGCCTTCATAGCAAAACAGGAATGTGAGCCTCCCCAAAGCGAGGGCAGGGGTTACTTGTGAGAGAGGAAGGGGGTGGCGCTGAGCTGGGGAGGGCACACGGGGCCTGGTTCGCTTCATAGCCATTTGTTACGCTGTACATTTGTGTTCTGTTCACTTTTCTGGATGTGTTTCATTCCACCGGAAATGAAAGGAGAAAGGAGGTGCCTCAGCTCTGAGTAGCTCAGAGCGTGACCAGGGATGCAGCTGGAGGGCGACACAGGGGCAGCTGTCAGGCAGCCTCTGCGGTTTCTGAGGAGCAAAGGAAGTCTGAGGGAGGCAGATGGGTCAGGTCTGCTTTGCATCCGATGACTCTCCCTCCCGAGAGAGTGCTGGTGGCTTGGTGCGGGATGGCCACTAGCAACCATCTCCGGGGCACAGACAGGGGCTCCCTGCTGCCGAGTCACAGGCAGAGACAGGCTGTGGCCTGCCCCTCACTGCCTCTCTAGAGACACGCAGATTTGGCTCAAGGGCCAGCTCTGCCTGGTATTCCCTGGGTGGCCTTCCTGTCCTCTATGCCATGCCCTGCAGAGGCCAGCCCAGTGCAGCCCAGCTGGACGAGAAGCCCCTTGGGCCCAGGCCCCTGGTGCTCAGCCTGCGGTGCCAGAAGTTCCCCCTCGGACCAGCAGGGGGCGTCCGTGCAATGTGACCCAGAATTGCCGTGGGGACCGGAACAACCCTGGCTTGGTTTGTGAGGTCTCTTCTGGTTCTAAAAACATCTTTTGACAATAAAACTCTCTATGAACAGAAGGTACAGAGGCTCACTGCACTCCTTCTGGTGAACTGCAGGAAAAGTAAAACCATGTCCAGTGCTCAGCTTGGAGAAGCTTCCCCAAGCGTCCAGGGCCCTCTTCCCTGGCACAGGAACTGAACCATCTCTGGACTCACCATCGGGATGCGCAGGTCAGCGAAGCCTCTCTGAGCCTCAGTTTCCCTATCTGTAAGGTGAGGGAGCAGCACAGCGCCTCGGGTGGGGCCCCCATCAGTTTACCCACAGACTGCGGCTGGGAGGGCAGAACAGTGAGGCAGGTCAGCCTTGTCCCCCCCCCCGCCGCCGGAGCTGTGGCCCCCTCGCTGGGTGAAGGCATGCCCAGAACCCCGGGAGGCAGGCTAACCAGACACCCTGCAATGACTGTCCGAGGCCACGCGGGTGGCAGGGAGCTAGGCGGGGGCCAGGGTCTGGGCTCAGCAGTGAAGGACAGATCACACGGCTGGGTCTGGAATCCAGGCCTCTCTGAACCTGGGTTTTCTCACCTGTAAAACAGTTTGCCTGGAGGGCAGCTATTGGACCTAGGTCAAGTCTGCAGCCCAGCACCTTGAGCACAGGAAGTGCTCAGCCTGTGGTGACCACCCTCCAGCCCTACGTGAGGAACAGAACATTCATGGCAAGTCTCGGGAGAGTGGGACCCCTTCCAGACCCTCCTGCGTGCTGCAGGACCGTGCCTGGGGCCCCATCCACTACCCTCCACACACACACTCTAGCAACCGAGGCCCTGGGCCTGGGGTGTGAGCTCAGAGGAGGGCAGCTGTCCCGGCAGGCCCTGGGCTGGGCTCTGGGGTGGGCCTCTAGCAGCGACAGGTCTCATCTGTCCAGGCAGCCAGAAGGACCTATCACCTGGCTCTGGACACCAGAACCCCCCAACCTTCCAGCTCAGGGGTCTTCAAGTATGAGCTGGCTGCCAAGTGGCTGCGTGTCCGCTAAAGGCATTAGTGTCATGTGTCCTACAGCAATCAGCAGCACAGCAGACCCCAGAAAACTGCTGGAAATGCTTCTCTGATTTCACAGGAAGGGAAACTGCAAGCCACAGTGGGGACTGGTGTGCGTCACTGGGCTCAGGGCAGTGGACTGCAACTGCAGGAAGGAGGAACTGCTGGTTTCCCACAGATGCTGCGGAAGGAACACCAGGGGCTCCGGTTTCCCCAACTCCACCAGGCGGCTGAAGAAGAAACATCTGTAGAGGTGGTGCTGGACACTCGGTTCCTGGGAGGAGATGGCTGCTGTCTCCCCTGCTGCACCTCCAGGAGCCTCCCACCTGACGGGACTTCTCTCTCCTCCTCCAACGACCTCACCCCAGGACATGCCCAGGGCAGGGGAGGGGACGTCCAAAGGGCCTTCCTCTGGGACCATTAATCAATGGCTAGTGGGCACATAGGCTCTTGTGGCTTGGCTTTTACATCGCAAATTCCTCATTCCCAACACAAAGTGCAGCGAGGAGCAAATGACCCTGGGTTCCCTGCCAGCCCTGACACCCAGCTGAGTCTGTTTTTATGAGGAAAAGAATAAATTCCAGCCTGGAAGGCCACGCCAGGGAGAGCAGGCTGCTGGGATTCCGTGACAGGAAGCAAGGGGATGATCGGCGCTGGGCCTGCACCAGGCATGGACCAGACGACTTGGGCATCTGGGTACCACTGTCCCCACCCACCCCTGGCCGACACAGGGCCTACTCTTCCTGCAGCACTGTAACCATCACTTCCTCCAGGAAGTCTTCCTGGAGCCCCCAGCTGCGTTGCAAGCTCCCAGCCCCTGCACACCCCGCTGCCATGGACGGTGGGCGCTGTGCGTACCTTCTGCCCCGTTGTCTCCCGGTAACCACTGGTTAAGCCAACGAATGACCCAGTTACTGATGTGAGGGGCCTCACTGCCCTGGACCTGACTTCTGGCGGCAGAACCCGGCGTTCTGGATACAGGCTCTGGGCCCAGACTGTCCAACTTTTTGGGTCCTGTTCTGTTACCAGCTGTGGACCCAAGGGTAAGTCATTTAGCGCCCTGTGGCCTAGAAAACAAGACCACCTCCTAGAGGTCCCGTGAGCTGACCTGCTACAGTCAACGCTCGGAGGCTGGTGTGGGTACTCAGTAAGGCTGGCCGTGCCCCCTTCCCAGTGCAGCCCTGGCCACCGGGGCAAAGGTCATCTGTGCTTTATTGTGCGACACCGGCCCCTCACGGAGCCTGTGTTGTAGCGTTCCTGGGGGTCCAGCCCCTGCCCAACCCCAAATACCTCAGCCCTACCCAGCTCCCAGCCCAGTGCCAGGGGGGTGTGCTGGGGGTACCAGAATTTCTGTAAATCAAGTCCAGACTGGGCTCAGTCCTAGGCTCCTGGGAGGTGGGCAGGGTGAGACAGGAGAGCCCCACACAATTCCCTGGAGCCCAGGGCCTGGCCAAGCCCCGGGGGACCCAGCCTGCTGGGCAGGGCCTGGCCTGGCAATCTCTGTGAGGCATCCACTGGGGAGGCCCCGGGTCAGAGCACGGCGCTGGCTCCCGCGTGTTCTCCCGTGCAGGCCGGTCTCCTTCTGCGGGGCCCAGGGCTGTGGCCCTGTGGCCGTCTCTGCCCAGCAGCGGGCAGCACAGGCGTCACCTGGGCCTGGCGTAACCGTAGGGGTGCCGCAGCAGCAGGCTCTGGTGGCCAGGCAGCACGTGAGTGTGGTAATGCTCCACCAGGCTGCCCACGCTCACAAACAGGACCTCGCCCTCCAGGTAGAACTTCGCCTCCTGGGTGGGGAGTGGGGCAGAGTCAGAGGGGCCAGCCAGCCGGCCCTCCCTGTAAGACGGGGCGGTCGGCAGTAACACTCTGCCCAGGGGACGCAGGCCAGGTCTGTAAGTAAGCCTAGGGCCGAGGGCTGATCACCCCATCTCCTCTAGGGTCAGTGGAGGACACAGAGAAGCCAGGAGAGGGGGGGAGGTGGGGCCACAGAGAGAGGCGACGGCGGAGGAGGGGCGTTTGGGAGTGCTGGCCTCAGACCACCCACTACCTATGCTCTCCCAGGGAGACTCTGCCCTGACCCCAGCCGAGCCCCGGACCAGGTCTCCCCTCCCACCCAGGGCCCTCGGGTAGGCCAGCCCGCTCACCTTCTCAAAGATGCGGTAGTTCCTCACTTTGCTGGAGGTTTCGTCCCACACGACCAGAACCTGCAGGGAGAGGAGCGGGCAGAGGACGGCTCACTCCCCTCAGGAAAGACACAGACTCGGGGTGCGGGGGCAGCAGCGTCGAGGCTGGGTCCCTGGGAGAGGGTCCCCCTGCCCATGGACAGCAGGGTCAGGATGGGCGGCCCCTTGCCCCGGGACTCCTGCCCTCAGAGGCTCTGCTAAGACGTGAATGACAGTAGCAGGTGCCTGGTCCACACTAGGACCATCTCCGACACTCAAGGGGAAACAGGCTCAGTGAGGTCACACGAGTCACCCTTGGAGGGGCCCAGGCAGAGCCAGCAGACCTCCTAACGTTCCCACGGCCCCAGGCAGCCTCCCCTTCAAAGAGCAGGAAGGGGAACCCCCTACCCCGTCAGAGCCCCGGGCCCCCCAACCCTTCCTGTGCCTCACGCCCGTGCTGGGGAGTGGGCACCACTGCAGACGGTGCTGAGTTCCTGAGAACGGATGGGGAGAAGGGGCTGTAGACCTCAAGGATGAAACCCGGTTGAGAAGCCAAGAGGCTGTGCGGGGAAATGAGCTACGAACTGTAGAGTTCTGTGCTCGCCTGTCAGCCCAGGTATGTAGAGAGCGGCAGACCCCACCACGCAGCCGTCTTGGAGGCCTTTGCACAGCAGGGTGGCGGCTGAGCACCCTCCCTGGGTGCCTACCTTCCCCGCCTTGGTGGAGGAGTTCCGGATGCAGTAGAGGCCGTCCAGGGGCTCTCCCCGGGGGCTCGTGGCTTTGAACAGCCTACAAGAACACAGCCGTGTGAACAGGTGAGCCCCCCCTCGGACAGCTCTCTCAAGGACCCTCCAGCCCCCACCACCACGTGGCTTTCTGTCGTCCCAGATTCTGCAGCTCAGGTTCCGAGAGCACTGGGGACCACGAGGGCCGGCCGCACAGAGCCCAGGGCGAGGCCAGAGCAGGGGCTGAGCTGGCAGGAGTCGTTCTTTCGCCGGGTTTCTCATGGCACTCAGCTGTGTTCTCGTCCCAGTAACTGCCCAGCACCGAGGCTGGAGAGGGGGACCAAAGAGCAGGAAGACCAGAGGGCGTGCGTTCGTGTGTGTGTGTGCGTGGGTATGTGTGTGTGTAGATGTGTGTGTGTAGGTGTGTGTGTAGGGGTGTGTGTGTGTGTGTAGGGGTGTGTGTGTGTGTAGGTGTGGGGGGCGGGGCGCGGCAGAGAACCTCAGGTCTGCCAAGACAAGGCCTTGAAGGAGGGCTTCACACTGACCTTTCCGCTTCGCAAGATTCCGTGGTGTTGATGAAAACTGAGCTGGGCAGTGGCACCTGGAGGGAGGCGGGCATGGTCAGCGTCAAGGCCCGGGTGGGGCTCTCCCCGCTGGCTGCCAGCCTGTGCCGGGAGCTGGGGCTGCGCACCGTGTCCCGCGCCCCCAGCTCCCCCGCAGCCGCCCATCCCGTCGGACATCTGGGCGCCCCACCCGGCCTTGCCTTCTCGTAGTCCTCATCAGAGTCCTCCCCACCGGCGTCCGCCTGCGGCGTGTCAGCCTGCGCGGGTTTCCGGGGTCTTTCAAAGGAGAAGCTCCTGAAGCTCTGCCCGTCGGGGGGTGATCTCCTGGACGGGAAGCAAATGGAGGAAGGCCGTGTCGCTGCCAGACGTGGGACAGGCCCGCTCTGCTCCCCCCAGACGCTGCTCCCCATGCCTCCCAAGTGACCACACCAAGCCTGGGGACCCATGAGGTCTGGCGCCTGCGGCCCTGGTGGCTGTCAAAGGCTCAGGACCACAGAGCTCTGGGGAGCTCCACGCTGACCGCCCTGGGGCGGCAGCAGTCGCCTGAAGCCTGGCCGCCTGAGCCGGCGTCACCGGCAAGGGGGGTCCTGGGCCCCAGACGCTGTGGGCAAAGGGCCCAGTGCTGCCACGGACCAGCTCTGTGACCTCAGCCACGTTGCACTCCTCCCAGAGCCATGGGACGGATATGAATGGGTCGAGCCAAAGGGACACGCCCCTCACTGTAGCCACATGGTCCGAGCCTCCAGGGCTTCAGGGAGAGTTAAAGGAGGCCACCCTGGGATGGGCTGCCAGGCTGTGGGTGAGGCTGTGCTGTGGACGAAAAGCTCTGCCACACGCAGCCCCGTGGCACTCAGGTCCAGACCCAGAGCACGAACACATGAGCCAGCCTACAACTCTGTGGCCCCTCACAAAACAGAACCGTGAGTGTGCCAAGGGGTCCTCCCAGGCACTCCCGCACGGGTGGCAGTGCTAACAGAGCCCCAGGGAGAAGGGTGCCGTGGTCAAGAGTACTCAGGAGGAGCCGTACTAGCGTGCCCACTCAGGCTCCCCGCTGGGGCTCCCGGAGCCTTCCCTGCTGAGGGCCCTGCGGGCTGTGGGTGTGAGGACACACCAGTCTCCCGGCACTGCCCAGCAATAAAGCTGAAAGTGTTTCGAGCAGGCCTCGAGGTGAGTCACACACACGTTCCACATTCCACTGGGAACTGGCAGGTTCCCAGTCGGGAAGGGCACAAAGGCAGCCTCGGTGGCGTCAGACCCAGGGTGGCATCTGGAGCCCCAGACAGGGCCGGGAAGGGCACTTCTGGCTCAGGAGGGCTCAGTCCCACACCTCCCCACAGCACCCGTCCCTGGGCAGGCTGGCAGCGCCCGGAGGGCCCTCACTGCACGGCAGCGGCTCTGGGAGGCCGGGGTGCCCAGAGCCCCGCCTCGCCCACTGCTCCCCAAGGCAGCCACGGGCTCCAGGCTCACCACCCACAGGGCTGGACCTCAAGGGCCAGGCGGGACACCCCTGGGAACCCCCGCGTCAGGTGTAAGGGAGGCCGTTCAGCCTAGGCAGCCCAGGGCCATCAAGGCGCCTTCCTCCCCCCACCCAGGCCAGGGTCACCTGGCGCCCGTCACGGGCTGTGTGCCAGAGGCAGGGAGGCTGGGTCACCGGTGGGAAGACAGGCTGGGGAGGGGTCCCGGTGGCACCAGTGCGCCACAGACTCACTGGAGGTGGGGGAGGGGCGGCTTTTCTGGCCTGGGCAGGATCACGGGCCGGGCTGTGGCCTCGGGCGTGGGCAGCTTTAGTGCGGGAGGCCGGGGGGCCACGGCGGGCACGAAGAGTCCGGGCTTGGCTGCCTCCCTCGGGGGGGCCACTTCAGCCACCTTCAAGAACTTGGGCTTGTTGGCCGGCACGGGAGGGGGCTCAGGTGTGGGTGGCCCCCGAGGGGACAGGTGGAAGGACTTGAGCTTGTCACAGTTCCTGGAGGTGGTAGCGGCTGCGCTGGCAGAGCTACAGGAAGAGCTGGCGCCGTGGCCAGGGACCCAGGGCTCTGGGCCAGAGCTGGCGTCCTCGCGGAAGCAAGGTGGCTTCCGGCTGGGCACGGCGGGCAGGCCGCCTGGTGGGGGTTCACTCACCCTCCGGGAGGGGGCGGGCACCCTGGGGCCGGGCTCGAGCCACCTCGGGCCCAGCAGCTCCCTCCTGGAGTCCTCGGGGGCCGGGCCGGCATCGGGGAGGCTGCGCTTAGGGGGTGCAGGTGGCAGCAGAGGGCCTGGACCCTTGGAGGAAAAGGAGTGGGCCCGGGGCACATCAGAGAAGACGGGCTTCCTGGGCGTGGGCACCGGAGGTGGGGGGTAGGCCGGTGGGTGGATCAGGGCATCTGCAGAGCGAGGAGACCCATCTGGTGAGCGAGGGTCCCCTGCTAGAGGCCAGAGCAGCAGCACCTCTGCCGGCAAGGGCCGGCCAGGGCCAAGCAGGCGTGCAACCCCTCAGCGCCCAGCCCCCCAGCCCGGCCACGCGGCCTACAGCCCCGATGCCCAGCACTCCCGATGCAGCCTTCCTTCCGGGACGCTGGCCCACCCCAGGCCGCCCGGCCCTCCCGATCTGTCCCCCATACGGCAGCCTGTGCAAACTTCCTGAAGCCCAGGTGTCACATCAGGAGCCTTCAGCTTCCGGGGGAGCGGGTCGGGGCGAGAAGGACGAAGGGGCAAGGAAGCCTCCCAGGAGCGGGCCTCAGCTGGGGCGGCTGGAAGTCCCACTGACAGAGGTGAGGAGGAAAGGCGGGAGCAGGCTGGGGGAAGCTGGGGGTTGGGTTTGCTCCTAACAAGTTGACAGTGCCACGAGACACCTAAGGGACGTCGAGTGGACTCCAGGGGCCCAGGCCCAGTTCAGAGGAGGGGCCCCAGCTGGAAATGTCAGGAGTCAACAGCCTGTCGAGGACACTGGCTGTGGCCCAGGAGCGACAGGAGAGGAGCGGGCCAGGCCTGAGCCCCAGGGTCGTGCGTGTGCTGGGCGGGAGGGGACCTGGAGCACGAGGTGTCTGGGGCTGGCGAGGCAGGTGGGGGCAGGGAGGGGGCCCCGGGCCAAGTGCCACCCTCGGGCACTGGGGTGGGAACCCTGACGAGAGGCGTTCTGAGTGAGGAGCTGGGAATGCGCAAGCAGGTGTGCGGGGCACTGGGCCCCTGGAGGTCCAAGGTGGGGCTGAGGGTGAGGCCTCCGTGGGCTCTCTCCAGCCAGGGGTGGGGCAGACGGAGGCAGGGCTTCACCAGGGCTGTGGTCACAGGCCCGAGAGATGAGAGCCCGAAGTGGGCGAGCGAGGACGCAAAGACCAGAGAACGGACGAGGGTCTGATGTGGGCTCGGTGCTGGCCTGCAGGTCCTGGTGGGCTGAAGGCCCGTGGGAGCTGGGGCCCCAGAAGGAGGGAAGAGGGCTGGCACCGGGTGCACTCGAGGGAGGCACAGCTAAGAGGAGGCCACGAGGAGTTGAGGGGGGCAGAAGACAAGGTGGCTAGAGAGAAGGCCAAGGAACAGGGAGTCCCCGACCATGATGAAATCAACAAGAACAAGAGGAGCTGGGGGAGGAGAGCTGGGGGCGGAAGGAACAGTAAGTGATGCGACAGACGCAGGACAGAGGCGTGGCCCTCCCCCACCCGTCCCTGCGCTTCCCTGGGATGCCTGGTACAAGCCTGTCCCCTTGCCTGGCCGAGTGCTCTGGGGGGTGGGGGCAGGGTGAGGCAGTTGAGTGACCATCTGGCCACAGGTGCTCACAGCGAGCTATCCTCCTTCCCTGTTCTCAGCCCCCAGGGCCAGCCCTGGCTCAGCGTCCCATGTGTGGGGCTCCCCCTCACCTACCTCTGCACCGCCCCTCCCCCATCCCAGGCAAACTGGAGGAGATCAGAGGAGCAGGTGAGCAGAGCCAGCCTCTTCTGCTCCGTTCCTCCCAATATTTGGGTTGAAGGAGGAAAACTGAGGCCCGAGGTGGAGACGGTCAGGCCTCAGGCCACCCGGAGCCATACCCAGGCCGACAGCCCCAGCCCAGGGTGGGGGAGCCTCTGCTCCAGGCCCCAGCCCCTGTTCTCTACTCCCAGCGCTCCCCAGGCCCACCGGGTGCCCCACCCACCCTCGGGCTTCCCGGACTCGGGGCAGTCGGGTTCCATGTAAGAGTCGTCCTCATCGTCGTGCTCGTAGTCTGTGGGGCAGATGGAGGGGTCGGACTCAGGGCCACCCAGGCCAGCTGCACCCAGGCCGGGGTGGCCGGGCGGGGCTCTCAGGACCTCGCTCCCTCAGGGGGGCCCAGGGCCAGGATGAGGTGGGCAGGATGGGAACCCAAGACCCAGGCTGCCTGGGGAAGCCGAAGGGACGGAGCAGGGAGGCCAGCCAGCTACGTCTCCCTCCGGGGCAGCAGCCAGGCGTGGAGAGACGGCGGGCAGAGGATGCGGACGCGCCTCACCTTCGTTGTCAGTGGGGTACGGAGAGAGGCTGATGTCCACGGGCCGCTCGATGGCACCGTAGAAGCTGTCTGTGTCCGAGCTGGAGTCGCTGAGCGCAGGGCGGGCAGGGCAGTGAGTACCGGGCAGGGGGTCCCCTGCACTCACAGTCTCGGACACGCAGACAGACACACACACATACAGACAAGGACGCAGCCACACACACGTGCACACTCAGACACGCGGATGCAGACACACACACACAGACAAACACGAGAACACACACAGAGACGTGCGGACACAGAAAGATCTAGACACACGTCTACACACGAAACAAGGGCAGACAAGGGGACTGGAAGCTGTGGTGTCTCCCTCCTCAGCCCCACCGTGGTTCTCGCCACAAGTACACCCCGACCGCCCAGACGGTGCCAGGCCTCAAGGCTGGGCCCACATCCCTACCTGCTCCTGCCCTGGGGGCTCAGGCAGGGGCCTGTGGGACCGCCTAGGTGTGCCCAGCCCTACCTGGGCCTCCCTATTCTCATGTCTGAAAGGCCCAGATGGATGCAGCTCCTGCCCAGAGAGCCCCCGCTGCTTGTTGAGCCACCTTCGCCGTGCGGTCATCAACGCCCAGACAGGCTGGGCCACTGCCCCGGGCACTCAGTCTGCTCTCACTCCCTAGTGAGGGGCGCTGGGAACCCGAAGGCCTGAGCTGCTAGAAACGCCGGGCTTCCTGGGTGCGCAAGTAAAAGCACGTGTAATCCCCAAACAGGAACTACCAACGGGGTGCACACACACAGGTGCACACCCTGCACACACGTGGCCCAGCTGGCACCTTCAGAAAAGCCTTCAAGGAGGGGATTCTGGGCCAAGCCCTCAGGGGTCAGGAGGCAGGCACACGTGTCAAGTCCAGGGCCCTAGTGACACCCGCCCACCATCACACCCCCAGGCCCACCTGGCATCCAG
Source organism: Phocoena phocoena (assembly GCF_963924675.1). Lineage (NCBI taxonomy): Eukaryota > Metazoa > Chordata > Mammalia > Artiodactyla > Phocoenidae > Phocoena > Phocoena phocoena. Next base: position 137,667,429 of record NC_089223.1, read on the forward strand.
AGGCAGCTCCTTCTTCTCATGGAAGTGGCCAATCTCCCTGCGCAGCAAGGCCATCCAGCTCTGCGGGTCAGTCAGGCCCTCAGCGGGCATGATGGGGCCCAGGGGAGGAACCCACCCCCATCCCTCCTCCCCTGCCCGCACTGGCTGGTCTGTGTCGACCACCAAGGTTGGGGAAGACGACCCTGGCTGGCCCTTCTGGGGCCGCGGCCCCCCTTCAGCCCACCCAGGGTTCCTCCTGAGACAGCGTGCTCTGAGTGTGAGGGGGCTGGCGCCAGGCCCTGGGCGTGAGGACTGGAGACCGGGGGGCGGCACCCACCCAGCTGCCCATGCCCCAGCCACGGCCCCTCCGGGCCTGGACGGGGGCCCTGACAGTTCCCTGTCCCCACAAGGCAGGTCCAACCCGGCCCCCCATCACCTTGCGCTCGTCCTCAGAGGAGGCAGAGAAGAACCACGTGCGGTGCTTCTTGCTGATGTGGACGATCTTGAAGGGGAAGACATTGCTGGATGTCGTCTCCTCAGCTGCCCGCATCACCCTGAGGGCAGTGCCAGTGGTCACCATGCGGCCCATGCCCACAGGGACGGCCCAAGCACAGCCCCTCCCCTGGACAGGTCTTGGCACCCAGCACCACGCCCCGAGGGACATGGGAAGATCTGGACGGTTGGCCCATCGATGCTGCTGGCTGAAGGCCTGGATGCATCAGGCAGAAGGAAGCGTGTGGGCAAGGGTGGGCAGTGAGCGGAGGGCACAGGGGTCCAGGAAGGCTTCCAGGGAGCAGCACGTGCAGGGCTCTGAGACGAGGACATGCCACCCTCGCTGCCCACCAATGCTACTTTACTTGGATGCCTCGGGCCCCGCCTGGTCCCTGGCCTACCTCCTGGGGACCCTCATGGGGCTCGTGTCACCCTCAGCCCTGCCCCTGCTGCCAGGTGGCTGGCCTGAGAACATTTCAGGGAAGTGAATCACTGCGGCCGCTCCTGCAGCCCGGACATGGAGTTTGCGTAGAGATCACAAACTCTACCATGGGGGGCGCTGTCAGGCTGGGCGCCTGGGGCAGGTGTGTCCCTCCGGCCCATCAGACGGCCTGGACCATCCCCTGCTGCAAGGCTGCACTCCCATCAGGCCAGGGGTGGTTGTGTTTGGGGAAAGGAAATGTCCCTCCGCAGGGGACCCCAGAGTCTGACCCACCAGTGCCCGCTGGCAGCCACAGGGCCCTGGAGCCTCCCCCGGCCTCCACCTGGCGGATGGGCACTGGGCTGGATGCTTGGGGCAAGTTTCCCTACAGAGCTTGCGGCCAGCATGTGAGTGCAGGCCTAGAGTCACCCCCCCCAACCAAGGGCGCCAGTCCTGCCACTGACACCACGGGACCCTCAGGTTCTCAGAGGCAGGAAGGGCTGGGCCCTCCTGGGGTGGGCAGGGGCACAGACTAATGCCATTGGGTGCAGGGCCTGGGTGGTGTGACACCAAGACCTAGAGTCAGGAATCACACTTGACCCCCACGTGTAGGCGAGGCCGTGGGTGGGCCCACACGTGCCAACATGCCCCATCCCCCGGGGAGGGGGGGAGGGGGAGGCCCAGTGCCCATGAGTCAGAGAGCTCCTTGAGGGCAGGCTCCTGGCCAAATGATAGACTGGCAGCCCGCAGCAGGGAACTGGCCCCAGCCTGGGAGGCCCCGGGAGCCAGGGGGCCTGGGGCAGGGCCTGGGCTCTTGGCCAAAAGGAGGCAGAGATGGTTGAGGGGGAAAAGGTGGGGAGGAAGGAGGGACGCAGAAGTCACTGGGCTGCGACCGAACGGGGACCCTGTAGAGCAGGCTGTTGCAACCCTTGAGGCTGATAAAGCTGCAGGAAGCCCCAGCCTCGGGTGTGAACCATCTCAGGAAAGCCTGGACTCGCCTTGGGTGGCAACCGGGGGCGAACCCACTGGCCGTGGGGCTGGGGGTCAGTGGGGCACTTACCGGTTGTAGCCACTCAGCGAGAAGGCGCCCTGCGGGGAGGCGGACGTGCTGCTCTTGAAGTAGTAGATGCAGCGCTTGTGGATGATGACGAAGCGCAGGGGCCCTGCGGAGCGGGGCGAGGGCAGGGGCTGAGCCTCTGGGCAGGCCCCACTCCAGGGACCACGCCTGGAGGCCCTGGGCAACTCCAGGCCAGGCCTCCTGCCCCCTCCCCAGGAGTCTACCATGGGGCCAAATGCTGACAGATGGATGGGCATGCTGGTCCCTCCAGGGCAGGGGAGATTCACGGGGTTGTGTGGCGCTACCGCAGGCCCTAGGGACAAGGGACTAAAGTGGCTCAAGGAAGGGCAGAGCCAGGGCCAGAGGCCTAGGGAGGCCACAGAGCCGCCTTGCTGGGTGGAGCGAGGCTCGGGGCAAAGATGCCCAGAGATCTTGCCAACAGGAGCCACTGGTGTGGAGCCAGTTATGGTGAGAACCCCTGGGGCTACTGCCCCATCCCTGAGCAGCCCCTCCCAGGCCTGGAGGCTCATTTACAGCCCCTCCTTGGAGGCTCCCTGTTCAAAGAGGAGGGCAGACCAATCGGAGCCCACAGAGAAACCAAACCAGTCAGCCTGGGGCACCTCAACCAGGCAGCACAGGGCCAGGGAGTCCCTGGCAAAGGGCACAGCTTGAGCAAAGGCACGGGACGCTCGTGGCTGGTCAGAGGGGTGGGCAAGGCCCTGATGCTCTTGGGCTTCAGCATCTCCCAGGCCTGGGGGCTCTCTCCCTCTCCCAGCCTGCTGTCCTAGGCACCAGAGCCCCGGTCTCATGAAGCTCTGGAGGTCCAGCACCCAGATGGCTGTTGGCCTGGTACGTGGGTTCACTGCGGACAGAGTGACTGCCTGACTCACTGAACACCCACCTGATAAGGCGAGGGAACCACCCAGGGGCCAGACCTACCAGGCCAACGAGGGCTCCCGCCCCTGGCCACAGGCTGAAGCTCCCTTGTCCAGCTGGTCAGCACTGTGCACCAAATGCCCTCCTATCTCCACCCGCTGCACCACCCCAGACCCTTCCACAGTCCTGGGGGCTGGGGAGGCCAACCTCAGGGCCCCGAGGGGGTGCCGGCAGGGAGAGAAGGGAAACTCTGGAGGGCCCACCAGGTAAGAAAGGAAGAAGAGGCTCAGAAAGGAAGGGTGCTTGGCCAAGGAGGTCCAGTGGGGCTCAGCCCTGTCCCCACGTCCTCCCATTGTGCTCCCCACCACTCAGGGGACTCACACTTGAGCAGCTGCAGCTGGGTGCCGCCCTTCTTGTGCAGGTAGCCAGCCTTGGCCACACCTCCAGGCATGGTCAGCAAGTTCTGAGCACCAATAGCCTTCATGGGGACGGGCCAGTGCATCTCCTCGGCCGCCATGAAGCTACAATAAAACGGGAAGGGGACATGTCTCAGCCAGGGCTGGGGGCCGCACCCTCGCCAAACAATCGTTTGGTGGGTTGGCTGGGATCCACAGTGTCCCAGTCAGTCTGGGGCATCATTTGGGCAGGGGCCACCCCGTGCACGGTCTCCAGGGGCAGGCTGCCTGCCTCAGGGTTAACCCAGGCCCGCAGGGCCCTACATTCCAGGCCCAGCTGTAAGGCCCCGCTGCTCAACAGCCTCTTACTCATGTTCCAGCTGCTTTCCCAGAAACCTGGCAGGTTCTTTCAGTTTCACACTTCCGGCCTCTGCCTGGAATGACTGCCCCCCCCTCACACAGAGAACTCCTACTCGCCCTTCAAGACCCAGATTCAGACTCCCCTCTTCTGTGACGCACCTCAATGCCCAGTCACATTCGGGGCCTCCCGCACCGCACCCCTGGTCCCTCTGAACAGCACCCACCCACCCCGCACTGTTTTATCCAGTGCCTGCCCCCACCCCACCTGGGGCATGGTCCGTCCGGAGGCCCCAGTGGAGTTGGAGGAGCAGTTCGGGTCAGACCCAGAGGCCCAGCCTTGCTGGAACTCCTGACACACACACACACACACACACACACACACACACACACACACACACTCCGCTTTCAGCAAACCGGCAGGCTCCAACAGATGTTTACCTCCCGCCTCCCCGCACGCCTGCTCCTCGGCCCCTGCCCAGGTCGCTCGGGCTGCCCGCTCCAGCTCCACCTAAGCACAAAGCCACCCCTCTGGCCTGCGCCCCAACCAACAGTGGAGCCTCCGACAAAGCGCGCCACCCCCGCGCCTGCCCGGCGGCCCGCACCGGACAGAACCCCGCGGGCGTAGGGAGGAGGGGGCCCCGCGCCAGCCCGTCCCGGGAGGTGCGGGCAGACGGACAGGCCCCCGCCCCGTCCGAAGCCCCCAGACCCGCCGGAGCCGGCCCCCGCCCGCCTTTGTTCCCGCCGGAAGCGCCGGCTCGGTCCTCACAGCGTCCACGCGATGGGCACGGCCGGCTTCGGTGGGTCGGCCCGCGCCCGTCTCCCCTGCGCGCACCGACAGGGCATCGGGCCGCGCGCCCGGGCCGCCGCCTCGCCCGCGGCGCCCTCCTCCCGCCGGCCCCTGGCCCGCGGCCGCAGCCCCTCGCCCGCCATGCCGCCGCGCCCCCCGCCCCTGCCCCGCCCCCTGCCCGGCCTCCGGCTCCGCCCCTCGCAGGTGAGGCACCGCCCCGCCCGTCAGCCCGCGGGGCCTCAGTTTCCCCGCCGGCCGCTGCGAGGGTGGGGCTGCGGGGGCGCGGGAACGCGGGGGCGCGGGGCGGACGCCTGAGGGGCCGCCCGGAGTCGGGAAGCCACGGAGGTGAACGGGCAGCAGCCGGCTTCACGACCCCGCGCGGCTGGAGGGCCCCCGACCGCCCCTACACCCGGGCCCCAGCCCCTCCGGCTCCTGGCGGCCGATACCTTGGGAAAGTGCCTCCTCCTCCTCCTCCTCCCGGAGCCCCGGCCCGCAGCTCTGTCAAGGGTGGTGCGGGCCGCCCCGCCTCCCGGGGCTGAGCTGGAGTTGAAGTGGGGCTGGCTGGCGAGTTTCCCCTCCCCCCGGCCCCCCGGGGCGCGAGCACTTAGGCTCCCGGGCGGGGCTGCCGGTTCTCCCTCGTTCCTCCCCAGTGGCCCACTCTGGGCGGGCTGCGTCGCCTCTCTGACCCGGGATTCCTTGCAGGGGTCAGGGCTCCGGTCCTTGGCAGCTCCACCTGCCTGGAAGGATGTGGGCACCTCTCCCAGGAGCCCCCTAGGCTGGCTACAGGCTGGCCTCCCAAGCATGCTGCCTTCTCTACCTCCACTTGCATACAGGCTGCCACCGAGATGGGCCACCTGCAGCAGAGGGTGGGTCTAACAGCTTCCGCCCTGCTCCCACCCAGCGGGAGGTCCCTGGTTTCCAGGCCTCTGCCTCAGGCCAGGGCTCTGGCCCCTTCCCGCTGCAACCAGCCCCTGCCTCTCACGCCTCTACAGCAGCCTCCCTACACTGAGGCTCCAGCCAGCCTCTGTGCCTGTTCCCAGTGCCCTTGCCAGCCCCACGCCCCCAGCATTCCCAGCCCTCTAGGCTGCCTCCTGCCTGTGCCCCCCTCCACCACCTCCGGGCAGCCCCACCCCACCTCCTCTCCTCAAGTCCCTCCCTGGCCTCCAGTCTCTTTCCTCCATCACCCTCCCCTCAGCACAGGCTCCAGCACACACGCCATGCCCGTCACTGCTCTGTTCTAAAGCTCCAGGACCTGCTCATGTCCAGCTGGCCCTTCTGGATCCAGCCCCTGTGGACCTTTCTCACAGGCTGTCCTCCAGCCCTCCACCTCCTGTGTGTGTGCCTGCACCAGCCCGGCCCGTGGCTCCTGTTACTCAAATCCACTGCGCTCCCCCCTTCAGGCCTCTATCCACACTGTTCCCACTGCCTGCTGTTACAACTGAACTAACTCACCCTCAAGAGGTGGTTCACATGAACACCAGTCCTTCACAAACTCTTCCCAAAACCGAAGAGCAAGGCACTCATTCTAAGAGGTCGGCGTGGGCTTCCCTGGTGGCGCAGTGGTTGAGAGTCTGCCTGCTGATGCAGGGGACACGGGTTTGTGCCCCGGTCCAGGAAGATCCCACATGCCGCGGAGCGGCTGGGCCTGTGAGCCGTGGCCGCTGAGCCTGCGCGTCCGGAGCCTGTGCTCCACAACGGGAGAGGCCACAGCGGTGAGGGGCCCGCGTACCGCAAAAAAAAAAAAAAAAAAAAAAAGCTATGCAGGTTGGGAAGGAAAAAGTAAAACTATTCAAAGATGAGATGATTAGAAAATCCAAGGGATCCACTAAAGAAAGAATGATTAGAACTGATAAATAAGCTCAGCAAGGTGGCAGGATACCAGATGGATACACCAAAATCAGTCCTATTTCTCTACACTAGCAACGAACAATCCAAAAATGGAAGAGGGTTAACTCAAGTGCCCCCTCTTTCAGGTGGTCCCACCAGCTCAGGCCCAGCACACAGGGGGCACCCAGGCAGTCCCAAAGGAGGTGTAGAATGCTGACCCTGCTGGGTGCTGGGGACTGCACGTTGCCTGGAAGGCGCAGGAAGCTGAAACAGAGCCCCACCCTGCTCCATCGCCTCCTCCCCCATCTGTAAGGAGACCTGGCATCTGTGTGGGGCAGGGGGTGCCAGAGGCAGAGCTGAGGATGATGGGGCCCACCCCTCGTCCTGGCTCCACACCTGAGCGAGCATGGGGAAGGAGCCGGGGTGGCGTGCGGTCCCACCCTGGTCAGCTTGGTGGCCAGGCAGGTGCAGGCCTGTGAGGGGCTCAGTCTCACCTGGCCTCCGTCCCTCTGCGGGCAGGAGGAGGGCTCTTGGGTGTCCACGGGCTGACCTTGGGTGGGGAGGGTGGGTTGTAGCAGGCCTGGTCGTGTTCCACCTTCGCCTCCCCTGGGAATGTCCCTGCTTCAGGAACAGACATCCACCGCCCTTCTCCAGAAGATGGACCATCGAAGGGGAAGCTCATCCTGATGGCCGCCCGGCCCTGCCCTGCACCACTGGCTGAGCTGTGTTGGGACCTGCCCAGGAGCACAGTGCTAGGCACGCTCCCCAGTCTCTGCTCCGTGCCCACCCCCACCTTCTCTCTCAGCTGCGATTGGTCTGTGTGACGCAAGGCCCAAGGCTGTAGGGGTGAGGGCAGAACAGGCCGGACAAAGCTGCTCTTTCCCACAGAGACAGCCCCGTTGGGCTCCAGGAAGCGCAGGCTCTGTGGCTTCCACCTGCCTTGGGCCTGCGAGCCTCCGGGGCGTGTGGTCACATCCCCTGCACAGGCCCACACATGAGCCGTGGCTCCGCACACTCGGTCATTGTCACACACGGTGCACCCAGAAGACAGGATGTGTGCATGAGCCGCACGGCCCGAAGGCAGAAGGTTGTGTGTGTGCACGTCAGTGTGTGTGCACACGCGTGTGTACCGGTGTGAGCCTGTGCACCAGGTTGCCTGGAAGGTGCATGAGGAAGGCGCTGGAGGGCGGGGTTCCCTCGGCTCTCCTCTCCTGCACCCACAGGTGCGGTCTTGGCTGTGGTGAGGGAGCTGGCACCTCGTGGACCACAGGGTCGGGGTTCCGTCAGTGGTGACCAGGCCGCCCATGTGTGGGAGCTGCAGGGTGAGGAGGGTCTGGGGGGTCCCAGCCCCGAGGGAGAAGAGACCAGGTCCCCCAGTGCACTCACTCACACCTATGCACACACTCATTCATCACAGGCCTGCATGCACGCTTATACACTCACGCCCGAAGACACACTCTCACATACCCACCTGCATATAATCATACGTGCACACGTACACACATGTACTCACTCACACAGGCTCACACGCATACGTATGCACACTCATCGCACATGTACACGCTCACATTCATTCTTATACGTGCACTCATTTTCACACATGCCTGCTTGCACTCAAATGTACTTATACACACACACTGACTCACGTGTATATTCACACACACACGCACACACACACACACACACACACACACACACAGCCTCCAGGGGCTAGCAGGACCTTTCATGGGTGGCCCCAGTGCCCTGGGCAGGCAGCTTGGGCACAGGTCAGAGTAATCATCACTACCCCGCAGCCCTGCACTGGTCCAGAGCCAAGTGTGACCCGACAGCTCATTAAACCCCACAGGCATTGCTTTACCTCCATCTCACAGACTAGGACACTAATGAACAAGCTCAGCAAGTCGTCAACTCGCATGGAGCACACCAGGCACTCACCGTGCGGACCAGACTCTGTGCTTCTCGAGGACCACCCCACGTCACCATCCTAACACCCCCTGACGTGTGAACCTGTGTCACCCCCACGACACTGATGAACACACCGAGGCTCGGAGAAGCTGAGTAACTCAGAAGTCACACAGCCAGTGAATAGTGGAGCGCTCAGCCTGTCCCGCCCCGCACAGAGCGGGCGCTAGGTGGCGCTGGAGGGGCGGGGCCGCAGCGCCTCTTGGTTCCGTCTCTCCTTTCAGTTTCTCCTCCCCCTTCCTCTTCCCAGAATCTTTCTCCATAAAAGAATGAAAACCAAAAATCTCCAGTGAAGGCCAGTGACGAGCCATGCCAGAGGGAGGGAGGGAGGCACGACCTGGGCTGGGGTCCCTGAGACCCTGAGGCTCTTCGGCTCCCTGCCAGGCCCCCCAGCACTGCGCTCCCAGGGCAGGCAGGCAGTGGGAGCTCACACAGCTCTCCGTGTCCCCGCAGTGCAGGCACGGTCACACTGACACATCATCACACTCACACACGCACACACACAATGTGTGCACCCAGGACCCAAACGCCAAGGCCACCCAGGCAGGGCAGCACATGACCAGGGGGCGGGGTTGTCCTCTCTGGGCTCCCACTTGCCCCGTCCAGCTGAGGGCTCTCCTCTCCGCGGCCCAGGGCCAGCGTCCTGTGCGTCCCACCGCGGGCCCCGTTGAGGGGGGGTTCTGACTCCTCACGGGGACTCCCTGAGTGGCTCTACAGGTGCTGGGCCGGCGCCACCTCCCGAGCCCCCAACACCAGGACCGCCCTGCTGACCTGGTGGCACTGACCCAGCACATGACTGTCTTCCTGCCTGGCGACGGCTTGGGGGCAGGTGTCCTGGGGCCCAGGAAGGCCATGTGGCTCAGGGGCCACGGGGCGGGGCTTCAGCTGGCCTCCCCTAGGCTGGCGCGGTGCGGTGCCCCCGCGCAGCCCAGAGTGCTGGGCCGGCTCCGCCCGCGGAGCCTCCTGCTGACAGCCGCCTGCTGCATCTGGGGCCCGTGGCCTCCAGGGCTTCCTCCCCGCCCAGGGCTTCCTGTTGCCGGGCCCCTGGGCAGCCCCGGGTAGCCAGAACTTCCTGCCTTCCACCCTCTGAGGTCCTCAGGCCCAGCGCTGTGCCCAGTCAGTGCCGTGTGGCCTGCTAGCTTTGGGCCACGCCCACTGTGGCCAGAGACCGCAGCTCACCAGGCCCCGGGATGAGGCCAGCTATGCCCCCGGGAGGCAGCTCCCCGCCGGTCCCCCCCAGGGCCACCTCTGTATGTTTGACTTCTTCCCAGCAAATCGCTGAAGCCCCAAAGCCCAGGGCGCCAGGCCTGGCCTCTCTGACCCCAGAGACAGCCACACAAGAAGTCGGTGCTTATGCCCCGCACGGGGAGCTCACTACTACCTGGGCGTGCTCCCACCACCACCACGGGCGCCACTGCCCAGCTCTACCTTCCGAGGCTACACAGCGCAGCTGTGCCTCTGGCACCAGAGCCTTCTGCGTTTCAAGGTGGCCACCTCTCTGCCCTTTGACACCAAGGGACCAAGGGATGGGTTCCGAGCCTGGGCCCAGGCGTCGGCCCGTCACCTTCCCTCCTCCCCCAAGCCTTCTGCCCCACCCCATCCCCCCACGCCAGGCACAGCCTCTGTGACAGAGCTGCTGTGACAGAGCCGTGATCGCCGCTCTCTGCTGCCTCATGAACACCTGGCTGGCTAGAGAGCACTCACAGCCCCAGCGGCAAAGCACAGCCCTGGTCCCTGACCGGGTCCCTCCCAAGCCTGCTCTGCCCCACCAAGCCGGGCTTCCTCCCCCGCCCGGGTCCACAGCCAGGAAGCTGGGAGCAGGGATTCAAACCCAGGCTGCTTGGTGCTGAGCCCCCAGGCCCCCTGCCTCTCCTCCCCTGAGCTTGGGTCTCAAGGTCACACCTCGCCCAGGGAGGACAAGACCAGCTGGAGGAAGGAGTGCTTTGGGGCCACGCCACGGCAGGATTTGAGGGTGACAGAGGCCGCAGACTACGGGGTCCTCGGGCGTTGCAAAGGCCTCGTCCTGCCCGCCAGGTTTACCAGGGCATAGCCCCACAGCCAGCTGTGCCGGTGCCTAGTCAGCCCGCATCCCTGTGTGTCGGGGCCTGAGGGAGGCCGGCCCTGGGCTGGGGGGCCTCCATCTCCCAATGTGTGCACAGCCCCAGACCCCTGCCAAGGTCCCTGCATCACCTGGGGGCCAGTCTGGGGTGTGAGACTACCTGCTATCTCCTGGAGGATGGAGCTTTTGTGTACGAGCTGTCCTCAGGGCGGGACCCTGGCCTCCGCAGCCTGTGTCAGCCTCAGTGCCCTCGGTGGCCGTGGGCAGGCCATGCCTTCAGGAGAAAGCTGACCACAACAGATGGACGGGTAGTGGCAATGGGGAGGTTCAGTGGGGCCCCCTGCCCTTCCCCTTTGCAGCCTGCCCAGAGTGGGGAGAGGGCTCCCAGTCAGACTCAGCTGGGCACCCTGCCCACCTCTATCCTCTGCCAGCTGTGCGCCTCAAGCTACTGACTTAGCCTCTCTGAGCCTTAGTTTCTTCATCAGTGCTCAGGGTTGAGATAAAATAGCAGGTTAGGAGCCCCTGGGGCTTGGGCAGCCAGGACAAGCCAGTGGAGCAGTTCTGGGACGGGGCAGGGGCTTCAAGGGGCCGTGAGGTCCAGAGGAGGTGCCCAGCAGGCACTGGATCAGGGGAGGCCTCCAGACGAGGGGCCAGGTTTGACTGAGAAGGAGTTTGCTGGGGCAGGGGTGGCCTGAGGAAGTCAAAGTCTGGGCAGCAAGTGGCCAGAGCCGGGGGAGGCTGGGGGGCGGGTGGCAGGGGGGGAGGGGGAGGGTGTGGGCACAGGCCTGCAGGTGAGAACTGCCCGGAACCGGGAGGCCGCCAGGCTCTCCCTGGGACATCCCATCCCAAGGATGGATCAGGAGGCCTGGGGTCCAGGAGCCACAGCCTCCCCTTGCCCCTGCCCCAGAAGGGCCACCAAGCGCTATCCACAGCAGAGGCAGAGTAGGCAGAGGGCCACACCCGCTGGAGCCCTGGCTCGGCACTAAGAGGCCGTAGGGGCAGTCACGCCCGAGCAGAGGAACAGGGGTCTCCGTGGAAGTCAGACCTGCGTCGACTCCTTCCCCAGCCCTACTCCCTCTGGGAGTCTGAGGTCAGGATTCCCGGGGTTGCTTTGCGACCTCTGTAGGCCCCGCCACTCCAGGCCTCTGTTCCTCCCTGTGCCCTCCCATCTCCCGAGGCAGCATTTCATCCCTGCAGCAAATAACGCAGCGATTCACATTCCTGAAACAGAGGACATTCAGGGTCCCTCCTTCAATAGTGGGAGCCCCACGACCTTTCACACTGTGCTGAGAATAACCAGCCCCCAAGCAGCAAGATGTGTGGGGCTGGGGTCCCTGCCCTCAGCAGCTCTGGTCTTCCATCCAACCCTCCCCAAGTTGCAGCTCCTCCCCCAGCTCCCAGGGCGGCTGCCTCTAAGTTCCAGGCTTGGGGACCACCCACCATGCCAGACGCAGCACACTTAGCAGGGTGGGTAGGACTAGACAGCGGCCGGAGGGGCAGGGGCCAAGAGTCGGCCTGAAAAAGTGGAAGGGAGAGCCTTCTGGGTTCCAGGGGTCCTCAGCCTGCTCTGGAGCCAGGCAAAAGCCCAGGCAAATGCCCACCACCTCTGCAGCAGGCCATGGAGCCTGCCCCACCCTGATGCTCAACAGCCCACTCACCTGCGGTGACCCTGGGGATGCTAGGGTTCAAAGAGCAGGGCACTGGCCGGGCCAATGGTCAGGGAACAGAGGTGTGGGGACTGGAACCACGTCCCTGAGAACCCCAGCTCGGTGTCTCCAGCAGTCTCCGAGAGCCCTGTGCCCAGTCCAGTGCCCACCTGTCACCTTCATGCCAAGGAGGGCCTACCAGGCTCAGGGAGGGCCCTGGGGCCAGGGAAGGGTGGCTGGCACCTCCATTCGTGTGAAAACCTCAAGCTCTCAAAATAAGACGCTTTGCATCAGTCCCTCACAAAGGAAAGGCCCAAGGCCACCCACAGCCAGCCTGGGACCCACCTACTTAGTCCCCACCCTCCGGGGCCAGGGCCACGAGCCCTTCCCCTGTCTGAGCCTCACTCCTCTCTGCACAGGTGCTGTAAGCTGCCTTCCTGCGCAGGGCTGCAAGGATTCCCGGGAATTTGGTCCTGGGTGCCATCCAGCTGGGCAGAGGGAGCGGGTGGCATAGAGGGCAGGGGCCTGGTCACGGCCACCCAGTGTAGTGGGCTGAATGGGGGCCCCCAGAGACATACGTCCAAGTCCTAGTCCCTGGGAACTATGACCATGACCTTATTTGGAAAAATGATCTTTGCATATGTAATTAAGGATCTTACCATGGGCCCTAAATCCAACAACAAGCATCCTTATAACAGACAAAAGAGAAGGGGGAAAAAAAACCCGGAAAAAGAGATCAGACTTGCGGTTACCAGAGGCGGAGGGTGGGATTGCAGGAAGGTGGTCAAAAGGTACAAGCTTCCAGTTATGAAATAAATAGGTCCTGGGGGTGGAATTGCAACACGGTGACTGTAGCCAACAGTGCTGTACGATGTGCAGGAAAGTTGTAAAGAAAGTAAATCCTAAGAGTTCTCATCACAAGGAAACATTTTTGTCCCTTTTTTCTTTTCTTTTTATTGTCTCTGTATAAAGAAGGTGGATGTTAGCTGAACCTATTGTGGGAATCATCTCACAGTATATGCAAATCAACCATCATGCTATGTGCCTTAAACTTAAAAATAAAAAGAGAGGGCTTCCCTGGTGGCGCAGTGGTTGACAGTCCACCTGCCAATGCAGGGGACGCGGGTTCATGCCCCAGTCCGGGAAGATCCCACATGCCGCGGAGCGGCTGGGCCCGTGAGCCGTGGCCGCTGAGCCTGCGCGTCCGGAGCCTGTGCTCCACAACGGTAGAGGCCACAACAGTGAGAGGCCCGCATACCGCAAAAAAAAAAAAAAAATTATAAAATAAAAAAAATAAAAAGAGAGAGAGAAAAGACACAGAGAAGAAGGTGATGTGAAGACAGAAGCAGAAGCAGAGATTGGAGTGATGTGGCCATAAACCAAGGAAGCTGAGGGCTGCAGGCAGCCACTAGAGGCTGGAAGACAAGGGAGGAAGGAAGGATTCTCCCCTGGAGCCTCCTGTGGGAGCGTGGCCCTGCTGACACCTTGATTTTGGAGTCTGGCCCCAGGACTGTGAGAATAAATTTCTGTTTTTTTCAGCCCGCAGCTTGTGGTACTTTGTTAGGGCAGCCGTGGGAAACTATTTTACACGGGGACTGGCTGAAGTTCTTCCCCCGGATGAGCTCACAGTCAATTTGAAGTCCTGGGCGTGCCAGCAGGGCGAGGCTCGCTCTGTGTGAAGCATCCAGCTGGATAGGGTAAATCTGAGCGGGCTTCCACAGCCTTACCACCTCCCACCCTTCCCGTGCACGGGGTCAGAGGCCACACCCAGCCTACACCCACCAGACTCGCTGGGCCCACCTCCGGACCCTGGTTCCCACCCCTGGCCAGCCCTTCCTTGGCTCCGTCCAGCCATTTCCACCACGAAGCAGAGGCCAGGCCGGTTCCCTGGCTGAGTGTATGGGGTCTGGCCCCTGCTTGCTGCCCTGAGCCCTCGACTCTGGGCCTGTCACACAGAACCACTGTGCCCCACTCTGAGTACGTGCAATCTTCTCCACCTGGAAACTATATCCTCTCCAACAAATGCTCCCTCATCCTCTGAAAACAGAACCATCTAGACCCTCACCCCCTCCTCTGCAATCTCCAAGTCAATGGGACAGCCTTGCCCACCAGGGTGTCACATGTGTTTGTATCCCTAGCACTCCCCATGGGCTTGGGTCCCACCGAATCCCCAGAGTCCGGTGCCTAGCCCACAGAAGGGGCCAAGAGCCCGATGGATGGGTAGACAGATGGGTTCAGCGTCACAGCTACACACACGGCCATATCCCTGATGTGGCTATACAAGCACATGCCTGGACCTCAGAGCCAGAGCGAAGCAGTAATCTGACCAGTGGCTGTAGCAAAGTCCCATGGCCCAGGACCCCCCCGCCGCCTGGTGAGGTAAGCCGCCAGCCAGCACTGGGTGAGCACTGGAGTCTGCTCATTGCAAAACAGAGAACAGGCCAGCATCCCCCGAAGACAGCAGTGTGCTGGGGTCTAGGAGGCCCCCAGGGGCTTCTCGGGGCTACCCAGGGTGGAGGCGAGAGGCAGTCCAGCCACCCCCGTGTCGGCGGCAAAGGGAATTAGGGGAAGTGCAGAAAGAGGCCCACATGCACAGCTGCCCACATGGAGCCTGGGCTTCAGAGGGTGGTGGCCAAATGGGGTTTCTACTCTGGGACCCTCGGCCCTCGAGCTCTGTCCCCATAGAGGACTCGTAGAGCCCACGTATCCCTGGATGCCCCCCACCCCGCCCCGTAGCAAGTTGGGGCCCTCCTCTCCAGGCCTGGCATCTCTGCCTCTAGCAAACATTCCCAAACTGAGCAGCATCTCTCAAGGGCCGGGGTCGAGGGCTGGATTAGCCTGGGGAGCAGAGCTGGGGCCCCTCAAAGAGTCGGGGCCGCTGCGCACCGCACACCAGGTGCGGGACACACTCAGCAGAGCCCTGGGGAGGAGGGAGCTCGGGGCCTGGCCAGGAAGGAGCAGCACGTGCGTGGGAGGGAGGATGGCTGGGCAGGGGCTCCAGGCCCAGGGTCGCTGTCCTTGGATATGGCCATGGTGGGCGGGGGTCGGTCTGGGGGAAGCATAGGTTAGCATCGTCACTCTCTCGTCTCAAACCACAAGCCAGCAGAGGCGTTTCAGGATTCACACTTCAGTTCATCACGACACTGACAAGTTTCCACTTCTTAATTGCTTGAGGAAAAAGCTCTCCAGAGTGCTGACGTGTGGGCCGGGTCCGCCCCCGTGTTCCTGGCCCCTCGCCTGCCGGCGGAGGCAGGCACCACAGGTTCCCAGCCCCGCCCGCCAGGACAGGGCTGCTCCACCATGGGACCTTGGTAGGCAGGACGGCGCGGTGGTGATGGCACAGGCTTCCTTGGGGACAGGATGGGCTCAGTCCTAACCTTGCGGCCCACAGCTCCTGTGCGGGGCTGTCCCGAGGGCCACCGGGCATGGCTGGGGGGCAGGGTGACTCCAGGGATTCCGTGGGCCACACCGTCATCACCGTCGCGTCAGGAAGGGAGAGCGCTCTCCTGAACCTCCCCTGCTCAAAGCCAGGCGACACCTTCCCATCCTGCCCCCGTGGGTCTGGAGCCCCGAGTACTCCCGCCTCCTTGCTCACCACTGGCCCCATCTGAGCCAGGCTTGCAGGGTTGAAAATTCCACCTGAAGGTGACAGATACCTTTGCCCAGTGCTGTGCTCAGCGTGGAGCGACATCTCCCTTCCCCTTGGTCCCACCCCTGCCTCCTCCGCCCCACGTCCAGACCCACTACCTGCACACACCGCCCCTGCCCTTCTCCTGCGCAGGCTCCGCCCACGTGCAGGGCCACACTGACGGCGGCATTTTCAGCCTTCTGTTGACTTTCTGACCCTTCTTCGATACAGCTCGATGGGGGGTGACATGACAGCCACTCCTTGTGTCTGTCCCCTGCAGTGTCCCCAGCATGAAGCTGCCCTGGGCACCTCCCGCAGTGTGAACAGATCCCACCTCCTTAGCTGGACACTCCCGACTCCACATGGGGTCCCATTACGGAGCTCGTTCACTGAATGAAACTGTTCATCTCTCCCTAAGACCCCCACTGCTCTATCCCTGGGGGGGCCTCTGGCTGCAATGACAATGCCTAGTGCGGGGGGTTTTCCACCCACAAGCAAGGCCTGCACACCCCGGGAGTGACCTCGGCCAGGTGCTTGACCTCTCACAGTCTCACTGTCCTTGTCCACAAAGCGACCAGCAGGCACCGGCAGGGCAGGTGTAGGGCCTGGACAACGCACCCTCACACCCCGAGCGCCCGGTGGGCTGAGCCCCAGGCAGACCAGGCTGCCCGACACTGCTGCCCACCCTCCAGGGGCCAAGAGGGTGTGGCTGGGCTGGAATCTGCAGAGCCCCGTTGTCAGGTCGCCCAGAAGGGGACAGACCGTCTCCTCTGAGGTCACTCCCGGCAGATGAGGAACACGCAGACGGCAGGACTTCCCCAAACCCAGCCCGCTCCACCCTCTTCCCAGCGGCCACCGTGCGTGCTCCTTGGGTCACGTCACCGTGGCTCCCTCAGCACTCCAGAGCCTGGCCCTCAGTGGAGGGTCTGGTCCCCGACAGCAGCCCCAGGCCTCAGGAGCACAGGCTACCACCAGCCAGACCCTCCTGGGGACACATGTACATGTCACATCCTGTGGGGACACGTCCCCACTTGCTGAAGCCAAGGCAGGGGGGTCACAAAGGTTGGGGGCACTTTCCTGTCTACGGTCCACCTCTCGTGACAGGAGGGCCAAGTCAGTGCGCCAGGGCAGGGGGCACCCTCCGGGAATGTCCGCCCAGTGCCGAGCCGTCAGCCCCCATGGCCCACTCAGTCCCCAGCTGCCCGTCTCCTGCTCTCCCGATGAGGAAGCTGAGGCTGAGCGGGCTGCAGCAGTGGCCACACAGCCAGCACCACCCATGTGGCCCAGAGCCGGGGCCACTTCACCCGCCACATGCAGCCTGACACTTTCCACCAAGCCTGGGTCTCAGGGGCATGAGGAGGAGCCCCAGGGCCTACTCTCAGGAAGGATGCCAGCTCCCACCCGGCAGAGAACCCAGCAGCCCAGAGGAGGGCTCCAGGCTCCGGCCAGAAGGCTGGGGCACACGGGGCTGGCACACACGGCCTGGGGATGCGGGCACATGCCAGCCTGTCCTCGTGCATTCAGAGTCTGCTTCTGTTTTACACGTATCTCCAGAGCCCAGGGGGAGCTCGTCAGGAGACTGTCCCGGCCACAAGCCCCCACCCTGAGCCCTGTTCTGCGCTGTCCCCGGTACTGGGACAGAGGGAGGCCATCAGGGCATTGCCACCTGTCAGCAAACGCCGCACCCTTCACCCCCGGATCCAAGCTGGGCTCCCGATCTGCTGGGGAGGCAGCCACCTCTGACTCACACCCTTGTGACAACGCTTCCACCCAGATGGGGTGACACATCAGGCAGCATCCGCACGCCATAGCCAAGCAAGAAGATTACATGGAAAGTGTCTTGAGTAGCAAAGAGCTTGTGCAAAGGGCCTGGGGTTGGGGTGAGAGGAGGCATCCAGAGAGACCTGGCCCCACTGCTCCTTGCAGGAGCTGGGGGTGGAGGCCAGAGGCTGGCCCTGACAGGCACGCTGCAGGGACACTTGCTGTCCGCCAGTGCCAGGCCAGGGCAGCTGTACGAGCCCTCCACACTGGCAACCACCAGCTGAGGTGTCCCAGCGTAGGCCACCAGGGGCACTGACCTTGACACCAGTAGCATCTGTTCCTTTACTCATCTCTTTAGGATCTTTCGTGCCATGGTGGCCTCCCTCAGACCACAGGAACCAGAAAGTTCCTGAGTACCTTAGAGCATTTCACCAAGTCAGGGCTCCTGGGTCAGGACAAAGGGCATCAGGACCCAGGGGCATGAGGTGTGGTGTGGCCCCGCATCTCAGCTGCTCCATATACCTCTGGGGGTCCCTGGACCACTCACTCACCTATGAACCTGGTTCACCAATTGTCCAGCAGTATTTTGGTCTCCTGCCCACCCTGCCACAGGCTGGAGCCCGTCAAGTCCAAGTCCATACCACCAGGTCCCTTCCCTCCTTCTTCTCACTTCAGCATTTTAGGGTTTGGTGTCTCTTCAGTTTTAATCCGTTTATTTTTATCCTTTTATCACTAATGTTCATTTTTTTCTTGGCCGCACGGCCTGCAGGATCTTAGCTCCCGGACCAGGGAGCGAACCCTGCGCCCACTGCGGTGGAAGCGCAGAGTCTTAACCACTGAACCACCAGGGAAGTCCCCCTAATGTTAATATTTTTAGGCTGTTTTCAAACATTTTTTTCTTTGACGCTGTAGATTAACCTTCACTCTCTGAGTTTTCTATTTTTATATATATATTTTTTTAATTAATTAATTTTCTTTTTGTGGTATGCGGGCCTCTCACTGTTGTGGCCTCTCCCGTGGCGGAACACAGGCTCCGGACGCGCAGGCTCAGCGGCCATGGCTCACAGGCCCAGCCACACCGCGGCATGTGGGATCTTCCCGGACCGGGGCACAAACCTGTGTCCCCTGCATCGGCAGGCAGACTCTCAACCACTGCGCCACCAGGGAAGCCCCTGAGTTTTTTATTTTATTGCATTGTTTCTGCTTTTGCTCACCTTTTATTCCTCGGTCAATTTTAAGTTGGCCTCGGGAGGGTCTTGCCCTCTCACTGGCTACTTCCTGGGGTTCCCCACAGGCTTGGGGGGACACCCCGTGACGGGGCAGCCCCTCCACCGGGCTGTCGTGGATGGGGGCTGGGGGAGCAGGCCGCAGCCACTCCCAAGCCTGGGTCTCTGGCTGGACAGAGGCAGGGGGACAGAGACACACCCAGAAGGGAGGAAGCCAGAGAGAGGCCACGGGAAGAGGCACGGACAGGGGGCAAAAGATGGAAGGAGGAGCAGGCCGGCCCCCCATGCGGTGTGGGGACCCGAGAACGCTGTTCCTCCTCAGCCTGGGAGCCCTGGGCCGGGCGCTGGATGGATGACTCACGGCCCTGGCTCCCCTCCGAGCCCCTCAGCTGGGCCCACAGGGGGCCTGGCTGGCCTGACTGTTCCCAGGCGCCCTCACACTGCCCCATTGTTCAGAGGCCCAGTGAGGAGAAGGGTCTGGCGGTGGGCCAGGATGGTGGGAAAGGGGCCCAGCCCCAGCTCTCCTGCCCCTCTTGGGCAGCCTTGACAGACAGGACAGGGGACAGGAGGGGGTGGGGGAGGGCTGTCTCCATCCAGCCACGCTGCCATCCTCCCAAGGCCGGTGGTCCTGCAGGATGTTGCGCCCTGGCCCCTCTCTCTGAGCCGCTGTCCCAGCCACAACTGGGAGGCAACTCTCAAAGGCAACTGGGCTCAGTCTCAGGTTCAAGGCCGTTACCCCGTTGGTGCTCAACCACGACGACGGACGGCTAGCACGCCTTCCCTGACCGCCTGGTGCTGTCCCCACCCTGCAAACTGAGGTCACCCCAGGACACCCTGATGCCCCACAGTCAGGCTGGGGAGTGGTGCCCTCAGGGGACCTCAGAGCCCAGCGCAGGGCTGGAGGGGAGGGCCTCTGCTGAGGCCCATCCCCCTGCTCCCTTCCTCCAGGCCCACCCCCTTCCACTGGTACAGCAGCCTTAGAAATGCTTCCCCAGATCCCACAGGCAAAGTGCCCGCGGGGCCCTTGTGGACAAGGCAAACGCTCTCATCTAACCCTCAGCCTAACTAAGCCTCCCAGAGGCGAGGTGGCTTCTGATGGTCAGCAGAGCCAGGGGTCAAGCTCCCGAGTGCCAGCCCCTAAGGCCTCCTCCTGGCTGGGGACCTGCCACCGGGCTGGGGCAGCCTGCCCCGGGTGGGGGAGGGGCACGGCTCAGTGGCGCTATAGGGACACCCTCCGCTCCCCAGGGAGACAGCCATGGGGTCACACCACGGTCGCCAGAAAAGCCAGCAATGAGGACTGGGGGTGCGGGGGCGGAGGGCAGAGGCAGTACGACCAGAGCCGGGTGCTACCCCACGTCTGCCTTCCCCCGGCCCTGGCGGCCCCCTCAGCGAGAGTCACTGACTCCACCCTGGTCAGCTGAACCCCTGCGCCCACGGCACACCTAGCCCTCCTGCAGGTCCGATTCACCTGCTTTTGCCCAAGCTCCTTACAGCCCCTGCTGCGGTGCGGTATGTGCGGTGGGGGGCAGGAGGCAGTCTTAAGACCCCAGAGTGATCTTTCAAACCACAAACCAGCCCCTGCTCAAAACCCTCCCACGGGGGCTTCCCTGGTGGCGCAGTGGTTTAGAATGCTCCTGCCAATGCAGGGGACATGGGTTCAAGCCCTGGTTCAGGAAGATCCCACATGCCGCAGAGCAACAAAGCCCGTGCGCCGTAACTACTGACTGAGCCTGCGCTCTAGAGCCCGCGAGCCACAACTACTGAGCCCACGTCTCACAACTACTGAAACCTGTGCACCTAGAGCCCGTGCTCTGGTGGCAAGAGAAGCCACCGCAATAAGTCCCCGCACTGCAACCAAGAGTAGCCCCCGCTCGCCACAACTAGAGAAAGCCCGTGCACAGAAACGAAGACCCAATGCAGCCCAAAATAAATAAATTTAAAAATTTATAAATAAGTAAATTTATAAAAAAAAACCTCCCATGCCTGACCTCTCAGCCTGGCCCCTCCTGCCCCCTTCCTGCTTCCAACCCAAGAAGGCCCTACCCCAAATGGCACCTCCTACACCATTCTTGGGGGCCGCCCCCCTGCAGGGCGAGGAGGTGCCTGCTGCCTCTGCAGGGCTGGGCCTGGGGCTGCCTGTGGGGAGGGGCCCCCGCGGGTCCTCCAGGCAGCAGGGGCATCAACACGGAGGCCACTGGGGTGGGGCCATCCCCTCCTGCTTCCCAAGGCCTCACGCTGGAACAACTACCTGTTGGTGCCCGGCTGGCAGGAACCTTGGGCTTGGGGCAGGGCCTCCTAGGTCCTGCGTGTGTGCGGGGGATCTCGTTCTCAACACTCTTCCTTCCCCCGTGACCTCCTGCCCCCAGAGCAGGCACGGCCACCACTGACCACAGAACTTCACCCTCCTGGTCACATTCTCGAGAGAACGGAAGTCTGATCTCAGAGAGCTCCCGTCCCACTTGGCAAACCTTCCAAGGCTGGTGCCCAGGAACCCCAGGATGGCTGGGCAACTCAGGGATGGGCTCCATGCCTCACTCCATTTTATAATAAGTGGACACCAGGGCCACCGGCGCCGAGGCCCAGCTGGGCCAGAACCCGGGCCCTGAGCGCAGCCTGGGGCTCCCCCTTACCCCACCCTCAGGCCCGGCACACCTCCTCTGAGGGAAGCACCAGGCATCGGCCTCCTCTGGCAGCGGCAGCCCAAGGTCTGGAACCAGATTAGGCTGGGTCCTGGTGAGGCCCCGAAGGGAAGTGATTCCACAGTCTCCTGCCCCCATAGCCCACCCCCGAGCAGCTCCCCTGTGTGGCAAGGAGCCGGCACTGGGGGCCCCAGCCCTGGTGCAGTGAAGTGCCAGGGTGGGGTCCCCTGGAGCAGCATATCCTTCCCCCTGGGTGAGCTTCCAGAGAAGTCAGGAGGTGGGGGTTTGGGGGAGGACTTCGTGGGGTCCGGTTGCCCAGTGGGGCTGCAGCACAGCATCGACAAGCTCCCGAGATGGGGGCTGTGGGGGTACGTGGTGGGGATACCTCCTGCGGGAGGCTTAGGCTCTATCCCCAAGTGCCTTCGGCCCCGCCAAGATCTGGGTGGGTCAGCAGGGAGGCTGTAGTGGCCTGGCACTGACCCTGGGGGCTCTGAGGCCCTCTCGTGCATCCAGCTCACAGCCAGGCACTACCATGGATCCCGCCCAGCATCCAACGGCCACCCTGCACTCCTAGAGGTTTCGGGCCAGATGGTGATGGCAATGGGAAGCCGCCTCTCGTCCTGTGCTGAAGGGCAGGGGACGCGGTCACTCCGTCCTCTGCCTACCGTGGTCAAACCCACCAGCTGATCACTGACCTGCCTGCCAGGGCCCGGCCCCCAGCACTGTGTCTGCCTGGCCATCAGGGGACCCAGTGGCTCTGTGCCAGCTGCCCCTTGAGAAAGGGTCTTCCTTTTCTGGCCTCAAATAGGAGGAGAGGAAGCAGCTGGGGTTACGGAGGACATTCCTCAGGAGACAAGGTGAGTTTCCTGGCATGCCTCCCTCCCCCTCCCACCTGTCCACGCAGGGCTCCCGGCCCACTTTTCTGGCTCCTTCCCCACCACTCTCCTACTGGTGGCAGATCTAATCTTGCCAGGCCCCATCTGGGGCACTGGGTCTCTGGGACCCACAGACAAGGTCTCCGCAGTGGCCGGTGGGTCAGGGGAATTCAGGCTGACCCCAATCTTGGCCCCAACATGTGTCTCTAGGAAGGAACAGCCACGGAGAAAGGAAAGGCTTCCACTTAGGGTGGAGCGCCCCAGACTCCCCGCCTGTCTCCCCGTCTGAACCACTGCTGGGGCCCCTGAGACGAGGTGACCTCAGTAGTGACTATTAAGGGCTGTGGCTGCTGCAGCCCACGGCCCGGGGCCGTGATAGAAACCTGGAGAGGTTCACACAAGGCCAGAGCACAACTACCCACTGTGATCTGATTGGAAACGTCACCAGCCGGGCAGCAGACTCCTTCCAGGATAACGGAGCACCTGTGTCTCTGATGTGGAAGCAGGAGGTAAACACGCCGGGCTTCAGGTCTGTGGGAGCTCCTGGGATTCTCTACAGGGGGTTGTCCCTCTTCTGGGCCAGACCCACGTGGGCACCGCTGGGCAAGGGCACTCAATTGTGTCCCTGTCCTTCATGAGTCCCCGGTTGGGCAGGGAGAAGCAGATAGGTAGACAAGGTGACCAGGGAATGGGCTGGGGCTTGTAGAAGGCACCTAGCTCCGGGAAGCAGGTGCAGGGGCCAGGGAGGGTCCCTGAGCACCAAGCAGGACAGACACTTATGCCTTTTATTAAACTGCTTCCGAGGGAGAGAGTGGCAGGGTGGGTCAGACAGGCTGAGCTGCTACCTATCCACGCCTGGCCCTGGGCTTGGTACACAGGGCACCCAGCTGAACGAGAGGAGCAGAGGTCTGGGGGCAGCAGCTTTCTGAAGGGCACAGGGGCCTAGGCAGGGAGAGTTGCCCCAGGAGCGGAGCTCGGAGTGGGGTGGCACGGGCCCAGGCGCCCAGCCGGGGCCCTAAGTGGACTGTGGGTGCTGCCCCTGGCTCCCAAGGCTTTGAGGTCAAGCCAAGGCCTACCCTGGTATTCCAGGGCCCTAGGTCGACCCCTGACCCCACATCACCTTGCAGGGGGCATCCAGCAGTGAGGGCTGGGGCCACAGGGGCAGCCGGGGTATGAGGACACAGAGCTCTCTAATGCCACAGAGCAATGTTGCCAGATTACAACATCCCCTTGGGCAAGGCTAGAGGAAATCCCCCAAATGGAGCTGCAGGGTCAAGGGCAGGGAGGCCCCAGCCTGGGACAGGGCTCAAGATCCCACAGTGGGGGCTCCTCTACAGCATCTCATTTAACTTTTCCGAGGACACCATGAGTTATAACTGTTTTTAACCCCATTTCACAAGGAGGGACGTGAAGTCCAGAGAGTCACTGAGACTTGAAGGGGACAAGCTGCTCCAGCGCTGGGAATGCGGCCCCCGACTACTTCCTGGGAGGAGCTGTGCTGGCTCCAAGAAGCCCCTGGGAAGCCTTCCCTGGGCCGGCCCAGCCCCCAGCCGTGGGGCAGCCCACCCTCCTCCCAGCAGGCACGGAGCCAACTTGGAGCGCTCACCCGTCAGCCTGGCAGCTCCTGGGGACAGGGACCTCCCCTGCCTCTGCAGGTTCCAGCAGGCAGACGCCCCACACCCCAACCAGCGGCCTGGAACATGGTTGGCAGTGGGCCGCCCCTACCCTGTTTACTGCAGCCAGCATGCAATAAACATCTGATTCACAAGGAAGCAGAGGGCACTTCTTGGAATTGCAGCACAGCTGCAGGGGAAGGAGTACGGATACCAGGAGGGTGCCCTGCCAACCCCTCAGGCCCCGCCGACCGCCCCAAGCCAGTGCCTCGGCCACTGAGCCCACACCCTTCCCAGAGGCCGGCAGGCAAGGATCACTGACTGGGACCCGCTGTGCCTAGCCCACGGGGGCCAGGGATCAGTCGCCGCTGGACCTGGAGACTGGGTGAAAGAAGCCCGGTCCTGCCAGCAAGTTCCAGCGTGGCTCATGACCTGGGACGAGGACGGGCAGGGGCTAAACTGCAGGTGGCCCCAAAGCTGGAACCTCAGGGCTTCCCTGGTGGCGCAGTGGTTGAGAGTCCGCCTGCCGATGCAGGGGACACGGGTTCGTGCCCCGGTCGGGGAAGATCCCACATGCCGCGGAGCGGCTGGCCCGTGAGCCATGGCCGCTGAGCCTGCGCGTCCCGAGCCTGTGCTCCGCAACGGGAGAGGCCACAACAGTGAGAGGCCCGCATACTGCAAAAAAAAAAAAAAGCTGGAACCTCAGAAGTTCTGCTGCCCAGGGAGAAGCTGGGCAGTGGGGGGACCTCAAGCACCATGAGGCCCCCTCCCTGATGAGGGCCCAGCCTTGTTTTGCACTTCACTGGGATGGCGCCTGGAGTTCAAGGGCAGCTCAGGAGCCTGGCTCCCGAGCCCAAATCCTTCAGTGTGGCCCAGAGCCAGGGGCTTGTATCACTTGAGGGTGGAGAAGTGTAATTCACTAAGGAGACTCAGGTCTCCTGGCTGTGGCTGAGAGGCAGCTCCATTTCTCTCGGCATCATCCTGGCTGCCCTGCGGTGCCTAGGCCCAGAGGTGGTAAGGAGACACCACAAGAGTGCCCTGCCAATCCCTCAGGCCCGGCCGACCTCCCCAGGCCACTGCCTCAGCGACCGAGCCCACACCCTTCACCCTTCCTAGAGGCCAGCAGGCAAGGACCAGGAGGTGGGCACCGCTGAGCCTCCTGCCTGAGGCTACAAAGAGCCCAGAATGCTCCCCCTCCCCGCCTCTGGGACTTAAGTGGCCCACATGTGGGACTGTCCCCAGCCCTTGGATGACTGGTCAGGGCCACTGGAGAGATCCAGAGGCCTTTTGGAGACAGGCCACCTACCTGTGGGTAGGATTTCAGCATCCTGACAGCCCCCTCTCCCTGCCTCGGCCCCTGTGCACTTTCATCCATGCCCCCATCCACACTCTCACCACATCTGGTGCACACCAGGCCACTCTGGTCAAACTGGTCTGCCACCCTCCCCGCTGCCAGCCTCTGGCTCAGTCTCCTCCTACCTTCGTGGTTGTCCGCATGGCTCAGACAGCCCTCCTTCTGATGGCAAACCCTACTTTCACTGGCCACCTGCCGCCCACCTCCCTCAGCCAGGCTGCCGACTGCTAACCATGCTACCTGGGATTATTAGAGAACCACACATGTGCATGCCCAGGCCTTACTGAGGCCATCTATTAGCCAGCCAATGAGGGGAGAGTGGGGCCTGCCACTCACTGACCCTTGGTGTCCCATGATAGAGCTTCAAGGACAGAAACCAGGAGGACCCAGGTGGTTCCCTGAGCCTGGCCACTCCTAAGACACTCTAGCCTTTGCCATGAGACCCAAGCGGGCAGGGACCTAGGAGCCTGCCCTTTGCCCCAGATCTCTCCAGGCCCAGTCCCACCCCCACTCCCAAGCAGAGGTGGCCCAGCTATCCCTGCTCTCCAGCCCTGAGGGCCAGGGAAATCACCCCCAGTGGCTCACAGTTATTGAACACCAATCACGTGCCACCACCAGCCCCTGGACGTTCAAAACCACCTATAAGGCAGAAAGTGGTTCACTACCCCCATTTTACAGATGAGGAAACTGAGGCTCAGCAGTGTGAAGCCCCTTGGCCAGGATCACACAGCTAGTAAATGGTGGCAGACGGATTCAAAGCCAGGACCCAGCCACTTGGTGTGTCTCTCTGTGCTCCCTCAGGCTTCCCCCATGTAGGCCTGCAAGCTTGCGGGCATCCATGTAGGGGGAGGGATGGTGGGGGCTGACTCAGCATCTCACTTTCCTCTGTCCATGTGAACAGGAAGGGCCAAGGGAGGTTTGGAGCCACCCACCCTCCTATCTCTCCCAGGCTGGCCTCCTTGTTGGGCTCCTCCCTGACTCTGCAGGCCTGAGGGACTCTCCAGAAAGGCCAGGCCCTCTGTCAGCACCCCTCTTTCCTGATGGCCAACAGGGACTAGCCTGGGCCGTCTACCCATCTGTCCTTCTGCCTGCCGCCTCTGGCCAGGGTGTGCCCCAACACGGGGAACAGAGCCAAGTAATGGAGTGGTGGCTGGTGGGGGGGGGGGCGGCGGGGGAGGGAGGGGGAATTTGACAGAATTCTCACCTTGGAGCCCCCGTCCTGGCCTCCTGGTCTACCTGGAGTGGAGCCCTGACTCCCAGAGGGCCCTCTGGGTGGATGCCCTGGGTATCGGACACAGTGGGAGGAGAGCCAGGAGATAATGGAGCCCAGCCCCCTCCTCTGGTCTCGCAGAGCCTGGGCCAGAGAGGGCAGAGGGCCAACCCAGGGTTACACTGAAGTCAATGCTGGGCTAGACTTAAACCTGGAAATCTGCGCTGATTCCAGGACTTGCCATGCTCCCTTGGCTGTCAAACTGTCGTGAAAAAATTCTACACATCATCATCGCGGCAAGTAACATTTCCTGAGCCCCTCTGTGCTAGGGCCTGGTTACCTGCCTCGTCAGCAAGATCACATGCGTGTCCTCGAATCGGCAATCCCGGGGGTCCCACACGGAACCCCGCCCCAGGCCAGGGTCACTTAGAGGGGCCCTTTACTCCGCATGACCTGACCAGCAGGCACGGACGTCATCAGTGTTGACAGATGGGCAAACCGAGGCACAGAGAGAGGATGTGAGGCGCTCAGGGTGCAGCAGGGCGGCAGGGGGAGTGAGCTCCAGGCTCTGCAGCGGGGCTCAGGCCCCTCAACACTCCCAGTGGGAACACTGTCAGCACTTCACCAGGGGAAGCAGAGGCCCAGAGCAGCAGGAAAGAGCCGGGCTGCTGTGAGGGGCCGGCCCACATGTGGAAGGACAGCTGTCCCTGACCCCCAACTCTCTGACACTCGCTGTCCCCCAGAATAAGAGTCGCAGACACCCCCAGAGCCACTGGGCTATCAGTCACTCACACTTCAGTGTGAGTCAGCTCCAACAGGCAGCTTTTCTCCACCCTTCGTTGCGCGGCTTGAGGGAAGGAAAGTTTGGATTACCGGGAGGAGGTGGAAGCAAATTCCCCGCCCGGGGCCTTCGGAGACCGGGATGTGTGGGTCGTGTAATGCGGGCCTGCGGCGGTCTGCGAGCCCCAGGGGCCTGGGGAAGCGGAGGCCAGAGGGACGAGGGGGACGCGGGACAGACGCGACGCCTTCGCCCCCGCCCCTAGGCCTCCAGGGCGCACCCCGCGCACCCCCGAGCCCGTGCGCTTCCTAGGGCAGTGGCGCCGCCAGGCCTGGCGCGAGCTGGAGCTGACCGGCCCCCGCCCGCCCTACGTAGAGGACCCCGGCCCCGGGGACTCCGGCCAGCCCGGAAGACTCGATCGCGCCCCGCCCGTCCGCGCCCCGCTGCCGTGCTTTACCTGCCGAGGCTCTGCTCCCAGCCCGCGGGTCCTGCGTCCCGGCGGCGGCTCCCGGC
Organism: Phocoena phocoena; assembly: GCF_963924675.1. Taxonomy (NCBI): domain Eukaryota; kingdom Metazoa; phylum Chordata; class Mammalia; order Artiodactyla; family Phocoenidae; genus Phocoena; species Phocoena phocoena. Next base: position 137,694,887 of record NC_089223.1, read on the forward strand.
TGGGCCGCCAGGCTCCCGCCCTCCCGGCGGGTAGCCAGGAGCCAGGTCCCGCCCGGAGCTGTGCCCGCCCCTTCTGCCTGGCCCCGCCCCGGCCCCGTGCCCCGCCCCTTCGACCTGGCCCCGCCCAAGGCTCTGGGCCGCGCCCCTTCCATCCTACCCCGCCCTTTGACTCCCCTCCCAAAGAACCCGGCCCCGCCTCCTCCTCGGGCTCCCTGGGCCCATCCCACCAACTCCTTTTGCAATGCGGAGGTCCCAGACGCAGCCTGCCGTCCTCGGAGTTCGAGGTTGGGTGCGGGGTGGGGGTCAAGACGTCGGAGTCCGGGGAATCCCCACCTTTCCCCACTCCTGGTCCCGTGGAGAAGGCGGGAGTTGGCTGCGGGTGTGGACACGCCATCCCTGCACGGCACACAATAGATGCGCCGTAAATAAATGCAAGTGGCACCTGGTGGCCACACTGGAGAAGGCGCTGCCCCCCCAACCCACTGATCCTGATCCTGCAGCAGGAGGCGGCCTCTGACTCAGGTCAGGAGGCCAGGGGCAGGGGCAGCGGATGACCCCTCCCCCGCCCCCGGCAGAAGAGGGCTCGCTGGGAACCGAACCTCTGGAACCTCGCCCTTGTTTCAGAAGGGTCTCTAGGGCACTTTTCAGCCACTTCCAAACGGGGACACAGCCCTTGTACCAGGTCTGGACTCCCAGGGCCCAGGGTTCTGGTTCCAAGAGTGCGAGGCCCAGAAAACAGGGTACTTTAAATTTTACCTCCTGGGAGGTGCCCATCCAAGGCCCTTCCCCACAGCCATGGGGGGAGGGGGGACACAAGTCCAGCTTTAGACCCAGGTTACCCTGTTTAAGGGGCAGGGGCCTAGGGAAAAGGGGGCTTGTCAGATCCTGTAGGGGAAAGGGCTTTCTGGGAGGAAATGTCTTCCTGAGGGGAGCCCCAAGGGGTGGGGTAAGTGGTGGAGATAGAGTGAAGGTATTCTTGGGAGAGGAAACAAGGCCAGCAAGCTTGCAGGGGACTGGAGCCTTCCAGGGCAGGGGTCAATGGCTTGGGGCATGATCCGGTGGAGGGGATGGGATCCCTGGTCCCAGAGCCTAGGAAGCCGTGAGCAGGGCAAGGACAGGATCTGGCTGGGGCCTGAAGGGGCTGGGAGGGAGGGCAGAAGGCCAGCCCAGCAGAGGCTGAGCCTTGTCCGGGTGGGAGGCCAAGGTCTGCCCCTCTGTGCTGCAGTGGGCACGAAGGGCCAGAGTCCAGCAGGGCAGCAACGGCAGGGGCTGGACCAGCTACTCCAAACCAGGAAGGGTGGGGGGCATCCAGGGGCTGGACTCGGGTTATGCTGAGGCCGAGGTCCCTGAGGGGTGCTCAGAGTTGCAGCTGGACAGAACTTGGGCCGTGTCACTGTCCACCTGTCCCAGAGCTGCCCAGCAACGGGTCCCACGCCCCAGAAAGAGGAGACCTGGCTGCAGCAGCACACTCGGGGTCAGAGAAGTTAACTGAGGGTGGGGGGAGGTGGGAAAGGCCAGAACCAAGTGGCTGTGTCCACTGGGAAAAGACACCACTGTACCCTCTGGCAGCTCGCCCGCTTGGCAGGGGACGGCGGGAAGCGAGTCCCCACCCACCCCAGACCCTCCAAGGGGAGGCCACTGGGAGTTGCCCTGGGCAGGGGCTCTGGCTCCACAGCCCAGCTGGTGAGGGAGGGGAGTGAGTGAGGCTGAGGGGCTCTGCCTGCTGCGCTGTGGGGAGGCCAGAAAGGCTGCTGCGGTGGCTGTGAGGCCGGGGCCCGGGGCTGGGACCCGCTCCAGGGGACTCGCTGCCAGTTTGTGCCCTGGCAGGGAGGACAGGCTGGGCAGGGGCCGTCCACCTTGGGCTCCAGGCCATTCCCACATCCCAGCCCGGCCCTGGTGCTCTCTTGCACCGCCTTGCCCTGTGCAGGAGGTGGATGTGTTTTGCCTTTGCTGGAACCAAAGGGGAGGGCAGCAGAGTGGGCGCCAGGGCCAGAGAGCAGTCAGGGGAGGGTGGCTCACAGGATGACCATGCGCTGGGCTAGAGACGGGGCGTGTCGTCCAGCCTCTGTCCGAGCCATAGCTCCTGCGGCTGGTTTCCCCTCTGCCCACCGCCCCGCCGGCCTCCTCCCTCTTGCATCGCTCCTGGGCGCAGGGCCCTGTCAGCCGTCTCTGGGTCCCAGCACAGGGTCCTCCTTCCTGCTCGGAGGCCGCACTCAGCGGGTGGTGGCCCAGCCCGTGGGCTTGTAGCCGGGTGGCCCGCTGTGAGCACCCGGAGGGCAGGGCCTGCACCCACCTGCCTGCCGCACCTCCTGCCCAGTTCTGGCCTGGCCTGAGTGCGTGGTCAGCACCTCCTCGCCATTGGCCAGCAGGCCTGAGCTGGCCCTGGTGACCTGGAAGGGCTCCCCTGGCCGGGGCCCAGCCTCTGCAAAGCCCCGGGACAGGAGGAAAATGGAGTCATGGGGCTGTAAGGCCAGCTCAAGGGCCGGCCAGTGCCCCCCCCCCCCCGCCTTTCCCCACAGGCTGCGCCCTGACTGCGGGCCTCCATCAGCAACCCCAAGCCCGGATCAGCTGCTGCTTTTACTCTCTGAGAGGTTTGTTTGGGTGAATTTTCTACCTACCAGGCGTCAGGCAGGCCCCACGAGGAAGATCTATTTTAGAACACCAGCCCCGCAGGTGGAGGATGCGGGGCCCACGCAGACACTCGTGTTTCTATTTTTACTGCCTCCGGAGCCCAGTTTGGAGCTTGAAAGCAACCCATTCTATTTCGGGTGGCTTCCGCCCTCGTGGTGGGGAGGTGGGTGTTTTGTACACAGGAGCCTTCTCTGCCCTCCTCCCTCCCAAACACTCACGTCCTGGCAGCCCCTGCCCCCCACCCCGTGGACCACGTGACTTCCAGGAAGGCGCTGGGGTCGGGAAGGGGAAGCCCATGTGGGGCTTGGGAAGGGGAAGCTGTGGCCCTCAGGATGCAAAGGCCTGACGTCGCCCTCAGGGGGCCCCAGTGGCCTCCCCAGCCCGGGGTCAGGGGCAGCCAGCCCTTCCCTGGACAGCGCTGGACACTGGGATGAGGTGCCTGAGGTGAGAGGGGGTGAGGTAGCCTCTGCAGCTGTGAAGCCCCCCTGGACCAGAGGTGGGAGGAACAAGGGTAAGCCTGGGCGGCTCCCAGGAGCACGGACCCCCAGGAGGGACTCAGCTCCCCAAGGCCTGCCCTGCAGGCGACATCAGGCTGCCTGGCAGGAGCCCACCAGGCTCCCGGAACCCACCACCTGGCTGGCCCCCTCTCTGGTTCTGGGTGGGTGTCCCCAGACCTTCAGCCAGCGGCTCAGCCCAGGGCCCCAGGGGACCACCTCCTTCCCACTTTCCCTCGTCCAGCCTCAAGAGTGGATTTTGGCCTCCATTCCCACTCCTGTGGGTCCCTCAAACCACAGTAGGCCGCTTGAAGGCCCCCAGCTGCTGCCCTAGGTCACTACCCTATTAAACATGCCACCATCTGGCCCATCAGCCCAACTCGTGAAAGGCAGCCTGACACCACAATGCCCGCCTGTGCTTCCATCACCACCCGGACTGAGCTGGGGGTCCCCTGTACCCCAGCTTAGTACCCGGGCCGGCACCCAGCCCAGTAGCTGAGGATGGCTCGGTCCAGCCTGCCCTGCTTCTGAGCCCCTGCCCACAGCCCGCCTCCTCCTGTCCTCTGACGGTGGGATGAACAGGGTCCACCCCCAGAGAACTTGTGAGCAGTGCCCAGCCCGGGACCGGCCTGGCGGGGGGAAGGAGGTGCAGCCCTAGGGTGTCAGGGGAAGTGGGCAGAGTCTGCCTGACAATGAAGACTCAGGAGCAGAGAGGTTTCCGTCACAGGGAAGCTGGGATCAGCCTGTGAGGAAGGCCCGGAGGGGAGTGAGGTGGGGCTGAACTGGGCCCAGTCTGGGGGGCGCACCCATGGCCTTCCCTGGGACTCCCGTGGGGGAGTGGGGCTCTAGCCCAGCAAGTCTGTCTGCAGAGCCTGTGTGCAGCTCCCACAGAACCACTCAGAAACACAAGGTCGCCCTTTCTTTTTCTGTTACATGTTTCAAAAAATCCAGAGCCTGCTTATCTCATTTGTAAATAGTGTTGGAACGCCTGGTTGATCATTAGGTAGAGAAAGAGACCTACCTCACATCTTATGCCAACATAAACATCAGCCACACCAGAGACTTAAAATGCAAAGGGAAAAACCCCCAAAAACCTATTAAAAGAAAATGTAGATGATTCTATACTATGGAGATGAGGCAGGATTTCTAGGTACCAAAGATAAAATAACTAGCATTTGAGTGTATAAAGGAAAGAACCAGTAGGTATGGCAGCATAAAAGTGACCCCAAAAAGATGAATGTCAAAAACACCACAAACAAAATTGAAGGGAAAACTGTAAACTGGGAAGGAATACGTGCAAAGTACATGCATTAACCAGGGGTAAATATACAAAGCATTTTTATAAGTCATTTACAAGTTTCTACCTTGAATTGAAAATGGGCACAAGTAGCAATGCATAAAAAAATAGCTATATGTGACCAGTAAGACACGTTTAAACAGGTTCTACCTCACTAGTAATTAAATAAATACCAACGGGAAAAATGAGATAGCATTTTTTGCTTTTTGAAGATAAAACTCTCACGTGGCACGTCAATAGCCCACAGCAGCATGAATATACATTCACGTATTCACCTATTATAAGGAGAATCTGTATTCACTCTTTCCAGGGCTGCCCCCAAATGAGTCCACCCTGAAGCACAAGTTCACATCCTGCTGATGTACCAACAAGGTAAAATTGAGCACGTAACTCATTAGAGTGTGTGTGTATGTTTGTTTGTTTTTGCCATGCAGTTTGCAGGATAGTTATCGAACCTGGGTCCCCAGCAGTGGAAGCATGGAGCCCTAACCACTGGACCGCCAGGGCAGTCCCTAGGGTGTGTGTTTTAAATTTAGTTTCTACTCATTATCCGAGTTATACATGCATGCAATTTAAAGAGCGAGTTTTACAAGCCTTCTTACAAAACACAGCAGTCCCCCAACCCTCATCTTCCAATGCAACTTTTAACTCACTCTTTTGGTTTCGCCTTTGTATCCCCAGACCACACACTTACATTGCGACTTCCTGACCTCCAAAATCATCATACCTTCATTTTGTTCAGATCAGCGGCCATGGCTGACATCTTCATGATACTACATAAACACTGTTCATGTCTGAGCCACATAATGTATTGTGATAACTTTTCCGTCCTTGCTCAACTTCTCGTTTCCCTGGGGTTAATGTCATCTTTTTTATTTTGCTTAATTCTCAATACTAATTCAACTCCAAATTCTGCCAAAAGTTCAAATCTCCCCAGAGGCATCCCGGTGTATCAGGTATTCTATCACCTGGAGATAGACTCTGCTTTCTCAGCCGGGGCACAGCCTGCAGTCTGGGACCACCACACCAGCACCCTGAAGTCCCCTTCATCCTTTGCTCCCCGGCAGGATCCCCTGCTTCCTGCTTCCTATGACTTCCTCTTTCTTGCTTTCCTCCCCCTGTTTGGTGGAACACACCAAGTAGCTTCCTGAGAAAGGGTGCAGGGATGTAAATGTTTTGAGACCTTGTCGTTCTGAAAATGTCTTTCTTCTACCCTCACTCTTAATGGTCTGGCTGAGTACAGCATTTTGGCTTAGAAAGCATTTAACTTCAGAGCTGAGAGGTTTTGTCCACCGCCTTCCAGCTGTGAGAAGTCTGAGGTCATTCTGATCGTAGTCATTTGTACGTCATCTGTCATTTCTCTGTGGACGCTTGTACGGTCTTTTCTTCTCTCTTTGTGTCCGGTGTTCTGAAATTCCCCTTTGCTGTGCCTTTACTGTGCCTCTATTTTCGTGTTTGGATCTGAGCATTCAGTGGCTCCTTTCAATCTGGAAACTCAGGTTTAATTTCTGTGAAATTTTTTTTTTTTTTTGGCCACATGGCTTGCGGTATCTTAGTTCCCTGACCAGGGATCGATTCCGGGCCCTCGGTGGTGAAAGCATGGAGTCTAACCACTGGACTGCCAGGGAAGTCCCAAATTTCTGTGAAATCTTTTCCACTGTTTCTTTGATTGTTTTCTTCCCTCCAGTTCTCTTTCTAGAACTCCTATTGTATAGATGTCAGATCTCCTAGACCAGTTCTCTAATACTTCCCTCTCCTGTTTTTCTCTTATTTTCAACTTTTTTCCCCCAGCTTTTTGCTCTACTTTCTTCAAGACTTCCTTAACCTCATCTTCCAACTCTTCTACTGAGTTTTCAATTTCCGTGATTGTATTTTTTTTTTGGCCGCGTTGGGTCTTCATTGCTGCGCATGGGCTTTCTCTAGTTGCGATGAGCGGGGGCTACTCTTTGTTGCGGTGCGCGGGCTTCTCATTATGGTGGATTTTCTTGTTGCGGAGCACGGGCTTTAGGCATGCGGGCTTCAGTAGTTGTGGCACGCGGGCTCAGTAGCTGTGGCTAGCGGGCTGTAGAGCGCAGGCTCAGTAGTTGTGGTGCACAGGCTTAGTTGCTCCGCGACATGTGGGATCTTCCTGGACCAGGGCTCAATCCCGTGTCCCCTGCACTGGTAGGCGGATTCTTAACCACTGCACCACCAGGGAAGCCCTCCATGATTGTATTTTTAATTTCCAAAAGTTCTTTATATTCCGTAATGTTCCTTCTTTATAGCACCTGGTTTTTGTTTCATGAGTACAACATTTTCTATTTTCTTCCTGGGGATGTTAACGACGGTTTTTCTAAGTTGTCTTCTCCCAGCGATCTCTGTTTCCTCCCAGTTCCCGTTTTCCTTGTGTGTTTTGTCCCGATCTTCCATGTTACAGAGGTCCCTCAGATGTCTGCTCAAACTGGCTGGCTGCTCAGGCTGGAGGGTTGGGCCCGCTGACGGTGAGCTTTATCAAGCGGTGACCTGGTAGGATCTCCTGGATGATCAGATTCCCCCAAGAAAATCCCTCTGACATCCCGTCTTGAGGCGAGACCCGGTTTCCAGGGTTCTGGACACTGAGGGTGGGTGGCTGGGACACAGCTGGTGTCTCAGCATTATGTAAATGTGCACTGATGTCCGCCAGTCCAGAGACCCTCTGTTGGCCCACCCAGGGAAGGAGCCTTCAGTGCGTGGTCTGGGGGTGGGGGTGGTCCAGACGCCTGGCTGTGGATGAGGGCTGTGGGAGGATCTGGCTCTCTGCCCTATTTCCAGCCAGCCTTGCTCATTTCGTGTCCGTTTCACTCAACTTATAGAGGCTTCCAGGGCCATCAATTCTGAGCCTTTTCCAGGGGAGTGTGAGGCGCTCGGGTCATGGGGACATGGGGAGCCCTGCCTCTACCCTGGCGTCACCAAGGCTAGAGTTAGTCTCTCCTTCTGAGCCCCAGCTCCCCAGGTGCTCATGAGGATGGTATCTTCCTGGGCTGTTCCCGCCAGAAGGGACTTTACACCCAGGGAGGAGCTTCCCCAGGAGCCCAGCGAGCACTGGGGAGCCCAGCCTGCTGTGACCTGACTCGCCACCCTAAGAGCTTCCCTCCCTGGGTTTGCCTGCCCTCGTCAGACTCTGTCTTCAAAAATCTCTTTGTTATCGATAACTCCAATCAGCGTTAAGCTTTAACATCAAACATCTTAACTCAAAGGTAACACTTTGCTGTCACTCAACACCAGAGTTAACAGGTAACAGCTTGGTTATCAGTTGACACCTCAAATATTAGCCAATACCCTTGCTGATAGCCAAGAAAGAGGCTCTGTCTGGGAATGAAATACAGACATTCCCCTGTGTGGGTGGGTGGCTCCTGGGAGGAGGAAAATGGCTCCAACAAGGAACAGAGGCAACAAAGACCTAAGAGGCGGGCTTCCCTGGTGGCGCAGTGGTTAAGAATCTGCCTGCCAATGCAAGCAGGAGACACGGGTTCAAGCCCCGGTCCGGGGAGATACCACATACTGCAGAACAACTAAGCCCGTGCGCCACAACTACTGAGCCTGCGCTCTAGAGCCTGCGTGCCACAACTACTGAAGCCCGCGTGCCTAGAGCCCGTGCTCCGCAACAAGAGAAGCCACCGCAATGAGAAGCCCACGCACTGCAACCAAGAGTAGTCCCTGCTCGCCGCAACTAGAAAAAGCCCACACACAGCCGCGAAGACACAGTGCAGGCCAAAATAAACAAATTAAATTAATTAATTAAAAAAAAAAAAGAAGCTTTGTTAAAAAAAAAAAAACCTAAGAGCCACCGTCACCATGTAGCCCAGGGACCACGGCACTGGGAGCTCTGGTGGGCATCACCCTCGCGGGTGAGGTCACCTCCAGTTTATAGGTACATTACTCTCATCCAGGTGGGATGGCCTCTTTGGGAGCAGGGGCCACGAGCCACATTGTAGGCCCTCGATACAAGTGTGTTTAATAAATTATAAAAGCAGGCTGCACACGGCTTCTCTCCATTGAACAGATGCAAACAATGAGGCCAGAGAGGGGAGAGATTTGTCAAGGCTCCCTGCTCCAGGGCTGCGATGGTTTCCTGCCCTGCCCATCCTCAGTTGCCACGTCCCGTACCCACCCACCCCTGGAGGCTGCCAAAGGTGCCCAGCCTGCAAGTGCCCCCGCTGGGGTCCTCAATTCTTCTCCTGGCCCTGGGGACCCTGACTGGGAGATCCCTGCCTTGCTAACCCCTTTAGAAGACTCCTACTGCCCAGGGCTGGAAGGGCAGACGGAGGGTCCCAAGAGTGGGCTTCTTGGCCCAAGGTGGGACTGTGCAGGCCCCTCTGCTCCCATAGGAAGGCTTAGAACCATCCTGAATCCTCTCTCCAGGGCTAGAGGGTCTGGGAAGATGTCCCAGCACTAAACGTGTCTGGAAAATGGAGGAAGATAGAGACAAGTGATGTTCCCAGGAGGACTCTCAGGGATATAGAGCATGTGCTGGGCAGGGCGGGGCCTGCAGGACCAGGCTAGGAGGCTGCCTGCGGGGGAAGGCAGCAGGAGGGGGCAGGCCACACCTTCACTGGGCTGCTCCCGCAGAGCTGGGGTTACCCTGCGGTCCAGCCCAGGGATGCCTATCATGCTGGCTGGACAGGACAAAACGGAGGGAACCCCAATCCTGCAGGGGCCACTAGAGCTTGCTTGAGCTCCAGAGACTGGCAAGACCCTCTCCCGTCCCCCCACCCCCAGCTACCCCTTGAGACAGGGGGTCCCAGGTCAGCCTCATCAAAACCACGCATGGCACACGTATTTACTGAGCACCTAAACATTCATTCATTTTGCAACCGAGATCTGGCAAGGTGGCTACCCCCCACCCCGCTCCCCCGCCCCAGGCGAGGGCAGCGCTACTCTCCTCGCTCAGGCCCATGACCCCAGGTCCTCCTCCAGTTTCCCTCTCACCCCACCCTAGTCTGTATGTGTTTCCTCTGGCTGCTGTAATAATTACGTCAAACTCAGTGGCTTAAAACAACACAAATTTATTATCTTACAGTTCTGGAGGGCAGAAGTCTGACACGGGTTGAAATCAAGGTGTCTGCAGGGCTGCATTCCTTCCGGAGGCTCTGACTTTCCCAGCTCCTAGAGACTGCCACATCCTTCTGCCCTTCCTGCATCCGGGAGGCCAGCAACAGCAGGCTGAGTCCGGGCCTCTCCACAGCCGTTCCCTCTGCCTGGAGCGCTCTTACCCCAGAAGCTGCATTCCTCGCGCCTTCGCGTCCTACAAGTCCTTGCTCAAAGGTCCTACTTCATGTTACCACCAACCTCTGTTCCAGCACCACTATCCCTCTTAGCCTGCTGAGGAGGGAGCAAGTGCTCCAACACCAGGACGTGCTGCCAGGCAGCAGCCCCGGGCCTGCCAAGGCCTGGGGAGTAACTGTTCACGCTCCTTCCTCGCCCCCTTTAGTGAAGCCACAGCTGAGCCAGGGCAGAACGAAGACTTCTCCCGTGGTGTGGCCGGGATGCTCTCAGTAGCAGAGCGTCAGGAAAACAAAAGGTCATGGATTGTGGGGGAAGAGAGGACAGCTGAGTGGAGGGAAGTGCCAGAGGTGTGTCCCACCAGGCTGCCCAGGGAGATCCACAGTCCACGTGTTTAAATATTTCAGAGCTACACGTCAAGCTCTAAACCATGACCTAGACATACTCTCTCCTTGCTTAACAGCAAATCCAGCTTGCAGCATCCTGGAAGGCCAGGTCTGGGTTCAGTCTTGGGCTCCCTGAGTTCTTTGCATGAACCTCCAACAGAGCAGGAGAGTGGGCCCTGTTCTGTGGCCTTCAGGCTCCCCGCTCTACACCCCCAAAGTGTCCACCCCAGCTCCCTGTTGAGCTCTGTCTACAGCTCACCAGGGCCACACAACCAGCGGTGTAATCCGCCTTCAGTGTCGCAAAGCTGGGGACGAGGCCTGCCCAGGGCCATTTGCCCAGGGAATTCCACGTCCCGGCCCCCAGAGAGTGGTCTAGTAGTGAAGCGCGGGCTCTGAATGACCATATGGACCCCTCCCATAGAGGGAGGGCATGGGCAGAGGAAGGCAGAGTGGGGTTCAGGGCAGAGGACGCCTGCAATCGGGAGGACAAATGTCATCACCATGGAGACCAGTCAACACAAACCAGCTCACCCAAGGTCTGTGCCACGGCAGGGGCCGCCTTCCCCAAAGCCTTGGGACCCATGAGTTCCCCTCCCAATCCTCCTAGACACCATCCTGGAGGGAGGAGCTGGGGGGGCGGGCAGTGTGCCAGGGCCTGTTTCTTTCTTTTTTTTAAAAAAATTAATTTATTTATTCATTTATTTAATTTTTGGCTGCACTGGGTCTTCGCTGCTACACGCGGGTTTCTCTAGTTGCTGGGAGCGGGGGCTACTCTTTGTTGCAGTGCGCGGACTTCTCATTGCGGTGGTTTCTCTTGTTGCGGAGCACACGCTGTAGGTTTGCGGGCTTCAGTAGTTGTGTCACGCGGGCTCAGTAGTTGTGGTTCGCGGGCTCTAGAGCACAGGCTCCGTAGTTGTGGTGCACTGGCTTAGTTTCATGTGGGATCTTCCCAGACCAGGGCTCAAACCCGTGTCCCCTGCATTAGCAGGTGGATTCTTTTTTTTTTTTTTTAATGAAAACTGATATGTGAAAGCCTTTATCTTTTTAAATTTTATTCAATTAATTAATTAATTTTTATTTTTGGCTGCCTTGGGTCTCCGTTGCTGTGCACAGGCTCTCTCTAGTTGCGGCGAGCAGGGGCTACTCTTCGTTGTGGTGCGCGGGCTTCCTTTTTCTTTTCAACATCTTTATTGGAGTATAATTGCTTTACAATGGTGTGTTAGTTTCTGCTTTATAACAAAGTGAATCAGTTATACATATACATATTTTCTCATATCTCTTCCCTCTTGCATCTCCCTCCCTCCCACCCTCCCTATCCCACCCCTCTAGGTGGTCACAAACCACCTAGCTGATCTCCCTGTGCTATGCGGCTACTTCTCACTAGTTATCTGTTTTACGTTTGGTAGTGTATGTATGTCCATGCCAGTCTCTCACTTTGTCACAGCTTACCCTTCCCCCTCCCCATATCCTCAAGTCCATGCTCTAGTAGGTCTGTGTCTTTATTCCCGTCTTACCCCTAGGTTCTTCATGACCTTTTTTTTTTTTTTTCTTAGATTCCATATATATGTATTAGCAAACTACAAAGCTACAGTAATCAAGACAGTATGGTACTGGCACAAAAACAGAAATATAGATCAATGGAACAGGATAGAAAGCCCAGAGATAAACCCACACACATATGGTCACCTTATCTTTGATAAAGGAGGCAAGAATATACAATGGAGAAAAGACAGCCTCTTCAATAAGTGGTGCTGGGAAAACTGGACAGCTACATGTAAAAATATGAAATTAGAACATTCCCTAACACCATACACAAAAATAAACTCGAAATGGATTAAAGACCTAAATGTAAGGCCAGACACTATCAAACTCTTAGAGGAAAACATAGGCAGAACACTCTATGACACAAATCACAGCAAGATCCTTTTTGACCCACCTCCTAGGGAAATGGAAATAAAAGCAAAAATAAACAAATGGGACCTAATGAAACTTCAAAGCTTTTGCACAGCAAAGGAAACCATAAACAAGACCAAAAGACAACCCTCAGAATGGGAGAAAACATTTGCACATGAAACAACTGACAAAGGATTCATCTCCAAAATTTACAAGCAGCTCATGCAGCTCAGTAACAAAAAAACAAACAACCCAATCCAAAAATGGGCAGAAGACCTAAACAGACATTTCTCCAAAGAAGATATACAGATTTCCAACAAACACATGAAAGAATGCTCAACATCATTAATCATTAGAGAAATGCAAATCAAAACTACAATGAGATATCATCTCACACCGGTCAGAATGGCCATCATTAAAAAATCTAGAAAAAAAAAAAATCTAGAAACAATAAATGCTGGAGAGGGTGTGGAGAAAAGGGAACACTCTTGCACTGTTGGTGGGAATGTAAATTGATAACTTGATACAGCCACTATAGAGAACAGTATGGAGGTTCCTTAAAAAACTACAAATAGAACTACCATACGACCCAGCAATCCCACTACTGGGCATATACCCTGAGAAAACCATAATTCAAAAACAGTCATGTACCAAAATGTTCATTGCAGCTCTATTTACAATAGCCACGACATGGAAGCAACCTAAGTGTCCATCAACAGATGAATGGATAAAGAAGAAGTGGTACATATATACAATGGAATATTACTCAGCCATAAAAAGAAACAAAGTTGAGTTATTTGTAGTGAGGTGGATGGACCTAGAGTCCGTCATACAGAGTGAAGTAAGTCAGAAAAAGAATAACCATAAGTTCTGAACCACACTTTAGATCAACAGGACCGAGGTCAAATTCTCCCCCTAGCGCACCTGGGCCCACGAGGGCGAGCAGGTTGGTGTCTCTACCTCTGGGGTGAGCTTGGAGGTGAACAAGATTGTTGAGTGGCACGAGGAGAGGTTCGGGGCCAGCAGGGGTGGATTCCGAGTGCCCAGCCGCAGCCAGGAGTTGGGGTGCGGGCCCCAGTGCTCAGTCGTTGGGGAGGGGTGTTCACACACACTCTGGTTCTGTCTAAAGCTCAGGTGCCCAGTCCGCTGGCCCCTGGAAGTGCTGGGCCACATCACCCCCTTGTGGACACTCGCGGGAGGGCCCCTTCCCTCCCCCGGGGGCTGAGGGTGCCGCCCCAGGCATCCTGGGGCCCAGAGAGCGGTCTCAGGAAGGAGGCGGCCCAGAGGAGAGTGGCCCCGGGTCTCCTCCGCGGCGCCTGGCCCCTTCCTTGGTGTCAGATGGCCCTGAGCTCTGCCCAGGAGCTGGGCTGCCCTGAGGCACCTGTGCCCACCGGAACCGAATAGGAATCCCTCAGAATTTGCATTCTGATCACTCAGTCAAGAAATGACTGTGGCCACCTGGTCAGGGGTCGTTCCTCCTGGTGGGCCGTTGGTGGGCCCCTGGGCAGTGTGGCCAGAGGTCGGGTGGCCGGAGGGCCCTCCCAGGGCCTGTACCCACCCTGAGGGTCCTCCGGCTCTTCCTGCTGAGTCTCCACTGCCCACTGCCCATACACACTGATGGGGAGAGGGGGTGAGGTCAGAGAGGTCACGTGCACAGAGCGGGCCAAGGGGATAGAAGCAAGAGGTCGCCTCCGGCTCACCGACGGTGCTTCACCCAGCTCAGCTTCAGGGGCCTAGACTCTTTAAGCGGCTGGCATTTCCTCTCTCTTGCCGGCCTCTCAGGGGCAAATGAGACGGTCGCTGCAAGCTGCTTAGACACAGCACTGGGGTGACCTCCGTGTCCTTCCCCTGCCGTCCAGGTTCCATCGGCAGGACAAGGAGAAGAAGCTTCCCTCTGGATCCGTGGGCGGGAGAGCGGGAATGAGACGATGGAGCCCTGTGTGCACACGGCTTGCGGAGGGCTTTGGGGAAGACCCAGGCCCGGAGCCTAATGCTCACCCTGTCTGGTCCCTCCCATGCCCCTCCTGCTTGCTCCCTGCCGGCCGGCCCCTGATCAGGCCCAGCACTGGCCACTGAGGCCTTGCCCTGGCCGTCCCTTGACTAGAAGTTTCCTTCCCCAGATCCTGCACGGCTCCCTCCTCCCTTTTGGTGTCCAGTGACAGGTCACCTGCCTGTCCTGACCTCTCTGGACAAAAGCCGGGAAGAGTGGTAGGGGTAGAGCTGGGAGTCCTGGCGGGGGTCAGAGAAGGAGGGGTGAGGGACGTGAAAGGGTCGGTGCGGTGGGGACCCCCCTGCCCCTAGTGCAGTCTCCCTGCTGAGCGGGACCTGGGGAGCCCTGGGGTGCTGTGGGGATGGTGGACAGGGGGCAGGGACGCTGGGCCTGGGAGGGCCTTTCTTCTGGGAGCTGACCCAGCACGGTCAGTTCTGTGAGGCCCACCCCCTGGGCGCGCCACCCCTCCTTCTGCGCCCCCAATCCCAGTGTGACACACGCGCCCACCCCACGGTCTGCCTCCACTTTCCAATGCGCGAAGGTCCCACGCATCAGGGCAAAACAATACAAAATGGTAAACAAAGCCAGTAGCGCTGAGGCCGAGGCCCCTCCCTCTTTCAGGGTCACACCCTGTGACGTGGGCACAGGGCACCTGAGATCCAGGGGCGCGTGGGGAGCTGTGGGCAGAGGAAGGATGGCCGCCTCTGGGACGCTGGGTGAAGGGGCGGGGCTCTTGAGCTGTCATTCTCAGCAGGGGTCTTGACAGAGTGGGGAGGGGTGCCACGCCCAGGCGGTGGGGCTCAAGAGTGGGCCCGAGGCGGGCAGAGCGGACTGTGCCGGTTGAGCTGCTGGTGTCTGCCCGCTTCCGCGGTTTGTGTCCGCATCACTCCATGACTCTCTTCTCACGGCCTTCTCCTCTGTGTGTCTGGGCTTCTACTCTCCGTTCCCTTATAAGGACACATGTCATTGGATTTAGGGCCCATCCAGAAAATCCAGGATGATCTCATTTTGGGATCCTCAAATTAAATCCCATCTGCAAGACTCTTTCCACATAAGGTCCCATTCACAGGTTCTGGGGGTCATAGGACGTGGACCTGCCTTTTGGGGGGGCCACTCCCACCCACTGCAGAGAGGACCCACGTTGCTGCTCAGAGGATGCATCGTGTCATAGAACGCCTGCTGCTAGCCAGGAAAGCTGGACGAAGGGGGATCCACGACCTCATGGGAGAAACGTTTCAAGCTGCAAGAGGGCAGGGGGACCAGGGTAGAGGTGGCGAGAAGCGTACTCGGTCACCAACCAAACACGGAGGGCCCGGGCCAGCCTGGTGCAGGCTGGGTGCAGCTGCCTGGCCCACCCCTAGGTTTTCAGCCATATCACCCAGCTGCCAACCCGGGGAGCTCACCCGGCCTCGATGCTGGTGGGCAGCGCTGATGTGACTGGCCCTGGCTACTCAACCTCCAGCCCCTCCGGAGGTCAAGATGATACATCATGGCCCACAGCCCCTGCCATACATCACACTGCTAGCACAGACTATCTGATGTGACCCAAGGCCTCCAGGTGAGCAAACATACCCTTGCCAGGCAGGATATTCCCGGGGCTTAGGGGCTGTCTCCCAGGAGCTGGTCCAGGGCCAGTCCTGAGAGCACTTGCCCCCCAGATGGCTCTGCTTGGTGGATAGGGTGTCTTGATGGGAACCCTGTTTCCTGCTCCCCACTAGGCTCTGGTACCCCAGAAGCTGGAAGGCGGTGTTACACACTAAGAAGTCCTTGTATAAAATTACATCCAGGGGCTTCCCTGGTGGTCCAGTGGTTAAGAATCTGCCTTCCAATGCAGGGGACTCGGGTTCAATCCCTGGTGGGGGAACTAAGCCCGCGCACTGCAACGACTGAGCTTGCGCCCTCTGGAGCCCACGTGCCACAACTAGAGAGAAGCCCGACCACCGCAACTAAGAACCAATGCAGCCAAAAGTTAAAAAAAAAAAATTACACCCAAATCACCCAGTCTTTGTGTGGCTTTTGAACTTGCTAAAAACAAGTGGACTTCACCTATTTGTGATTTGGGCTAATGGAAATCATATAACAGTCTGCTAAATATAATGGATATGGGGAAGCTGATGGTGAAAGTCTTTTTTTTTTAAATCTTGTAAGGCTGTCAAAGAGGGAACCCAAAAAAAAGAGGGAACCCAAGAAGAAAATCAGCAAAGGAGAGAGATGAATTGGATTTCTTTTTTTTAATTTATTATTTTTATTATTATTTAGGTATGGCTGATTTACATAGCCACTGTTTTATTTATTTAGTTTTTTGGCCGCACCATGCAGTAGGCGGGATCCTAGTTCCCCAACCAGGGATCAAGCCCACGCCCCCGAATTAGGAGCACGGAGTCTCAACCACTGGACCACCGGGGAAGTCCCCGAGATGAATTGGATTTCTAAGGAGGTAGTGTGAAAACTGATAAAGGAAAACGTCACTAAACTGGAGTCAGAAGGCCAGAAGGGGGAGCTCTCAAATGCAAACCACTGGACATCCATACAGATCGCAAGGGAAGAGACGAATCCTGAGTCTCCCGCAGGAAGGGACACTACCTTCCCCCCAGCAGGAGGAGGAAAGATTTTCTCCCTGCCCTGCAACACAGCCAGTGAGAGGCTGTCACAACCCAGCCAATGAGAAGCAACTATGCTTTGATCTCCCAGTTTCCTCCAATGGACTCTTTGTTTAGAAGAGCCCCGCCCAGCTTCCCCTGTTCCTCTATAAAAGAGTTTCCTCTTTGCTTTATTGCACCTGCACGTAGTGTGCCAGGTTGCATGTCCTGAGTTGCAATTCTCTGTTGCTCCCAAACAAACTGGTTTTGCTGTTAAAAATAACCGGTGGTTTCATGTTTCGGGTTAACATGATATGGAGGTCCCAGGGCAACTCAGAGGCTGATGAGCAAACAGGTGCGGTACCCACAGAGCCCAAGGAGCTCACAGCTTTCTCGCCGACCCCCGAGTTGGAGGGTAAGTTTCTCTTTTGGATTTGAGTCCGTTCTTGCTGGGTGTTGAAGCTCTCCAGGTCTTGTTCGGGATCTGTTTAAAGGCTTTGTCCTTTCTGTTAAGGCCTTGCTTTGTCCGTAACTACTTGTTTGGCACTTTGGCCTGACTTTTTTATTTTTTTATACATGTATTTTTAAATTTATTTTTAGCTGCATTGGGTCTTCGTTGCTGTACGTGAGCTTTCTCTAGTTGCGGTGAGAGGGGGCTTACTCTTCGTTGTGGTTTGCGGGCTTCTCATTGCGGTGGCTTCTCTTATTGTGGAGCACGGGCTCTAGGCACACAGCCTTCAGTAGTTATGGCACTTAGGCTCAGTAGTTGTGGTGCATGGGCTTAGCTGCTGCTTGGCATGTGGGATCTTCCCGGACCAGGGATTGAACCTGTGTCCCCTGCATTGGCAGGCAGATTCTTAAACACTGTGCCACCAAGGAAGTCCCTGGCCTGACTCTTGAAATCAGACTGTTTCTACTGGAACTGTGACAGCCTTCGATCCGACTCCTTTTGGAACTGGGTGGTTTCTATTGGAACTGTGCTGGTATTCAGCCTGCAGGCTAAGAACTATTATTACTATTTTATGCTCTAGAGAAAAACCTCTGAAAAATGGGATTCCAGTTATGTAAATTTTTGAGGGCACCCCCCATTCAGGGACCCCAGCCAATTTTGTTTTCTTTTTTGGCTGCACTGCACAGCTTGTGGGATCTAAGTTCCCTGACCAGGGATCGAACCCACGCCCCCTGCAGTGGAAGTGTGGAATCCTAACCACTGGACCACCAATTCCTCCAGCCAATTTTCTCTTCAGAAAATGCGGTCCCTCCTGTGTGCATTTCTAACTAAATTGACTGATTTAACCAAAAGTAATTTAAAATATCTGTGACCGAATCAAACTTGGGTTCGCTTGCCCACGCAGTAAGGCCAATCTACTCACACGGGGTCATGGTGAAGGAAACTAAAGCGTTTATCGCAGGGCCAAGCAAGGAGTCCAGGGCAGCTGGTGCTTAAAAGACCTGAACTCCCCAAAGGCTTTCAGGGAAAGGTTTTTGAAGACAGAGTGAGGGAGGCAGGTCGCAGGAGTTTGTGATCAGCTGGTGGACATTCTTCTGATTGGTTGGTGGTGAGGTAACTAGGAGTCAACATGTCAACCTTCCTGTTTCAACTGCTCTGGGGTCTACGTGATTATGAGAAGCAGACAGTTAACTTCTTCCACCTGGTGGGGGTTCTGTATCTGCAAAACAGCTCAAAGGACATGGCTCAGAATATTGTCTATAGCCCTTGAGGAGGGACTAAAGGTCCTTGACTTTGTTTAATGGCTACACTATTATTATTTTGTCTTGCTTGACTGTTTTCCTTTCTCTACATTTCTCACTTCTGTGATTAAATTTATTCTTTGGAACGGGGGGAAGGCCTACGAGGCTAAAGTTTTTCTACAAACAAGAGGCAGGTTGAGGACATGGGGGCGGGTGTGTCCCAGGAGGGCCCCACAGGATCCTACTCGGTTACACATCGATGGCTCTTATGAGGAACTTTTGAACTCCCCAAACTTAACTTTCTTAAAACTGTGTTAGATAGCCGTGGCTCGGAAAGAGTCAAAACTGAATTGGATGCCTATTTTGATTGGTATTTTGAGGCTTCCAAACATTATCAAGAGTTTAAAATGGACTTTCTATAAAATGCCGTAATTAAATTAACTGAGGCAAAGACAAGGGCTTCCCTGGTGGCGCAGTGGTTGAGAGTCCGCCTGCCGTTGCAGGGGACAGGGGTTCGTGCCCCGGTCCAGGAAGATCCCACATGCCGCGGAGCGGCTGGGCCCGTGAGCCATAGCCGCTGAGCCTACGCGTCCGGAGCCCGTGCTCCGCAACGGGAGAGGCCACGGCAGTGAGAGGCCCGCGGACCGCAAAAAAGAAAAAAAAAAAAGAGACGAAATGGCTTTTCATGTTCAGCTCTCCAATTTCTTTGCCTCAGGCTCCACTCTGGTGCCGTCTTCCTCCTCGGAACCTATCAGAACCTGCCTTTAAAGTTAAATCTTCTTAGGATCCAAATAAACCCGAGATTACTTACATCCCCCGGCCTAAGGCTGAATTGCAAACCATAATTAAAGTTTCCTAAAGTAACTGAGGATCCTATAGGTTTGCTGAAGATTTTAACACGGTTATTCAAACCTACCAACCTGGTTCCTCAGATCTATATCGGGCAGTCCACGTGCTTTTTGGTGAAGGTCAAGTCAAATATTGGGTGAAATTAGCCCAAAGGAAACATTCTGGAGGGGATTTAGAAGAGCAAACCCCTAACTTCTGGCAAGAGGCTGGAACCCTTGCTGGAGAACTCCACCAGCACTTACAGTAACTGTTCCCAAGGCTGTTGATCGGAACAAAATTCAGGCTTGCACACAAAAATCTGATGAACCTTCTCATGACTATTCTAATCAACTTCAGATTACTTTTAAAGAAAATTCTGATCTTCCTTCAGATGTTGAGTCCCTTAAGATAGCCTTTAACACCATGTTTATTAACGGGCCGAACTGGGATCATTTCTAATAAAAAAAGACCAGGATGGAATGGGAAACTAAGTACACTCCAGATTTAGTTAATTTGGCAAATCAGCTCATTCCAACACTGGATGAGTCACCAAAAGGAAAGACCGCCAAAATTCTTAGTGTTCAACACCAGCAAATGAAGGCTCCTAAATGAAACCAAAATTCTAGTTTCTGCTGTAATTGCAAAGAACCAGGACATTAAAAAAAAAGATTACTGGAGCTTCCCTGGTGGCACAGTGGTTAAGAATCCGCCTGCCATGCAGGGGACACGGGTTCGAGCCCTGGTCCGGGAAGATCCCACATGCCGCGGAGCAGCTGAGCCCGTGCACCACAACTACTGAAGCCCGCGCACCTAGAGCTCGTGCTCTGCAACAAGAGAAGCCACCGCAGTGAGGAGCCCGCGCACCGCAACGAAGAGTAGCCCCCGCTCGCCGCAACTAGAGGAAGCCCACGCGTAGCAGTGAAGACCCAACACAGCCAAAAATAAAAAATAAATAATA
Source organism: Phocoena phocoena (assembly GCF_963924675.1). Lineage (NCBI taxonomy): Eukaryota > Metazoa > Chordata > Mammalia > Artiodactyla > Phocoenidae > Phocoena > Phocoena phocoena. The sequence continues at coordinate 137,714,876 of NC_089223.1, forward strand.
TAAAAAAGATTATTGTTATAAATTAAAGCATTTCAGGCATCTCCAGCCCTTTAACCAGCCTTTCCAGGGGCCTCCTAATGAAGGGGGTTTTTGAGGAAATACAGGGGCTCTTCTCACCCCTCCCTCTTAATCAGCTCAGAAAAACAGCTCTCCAGATTGGGGAGGAATGTCTCTGTGTCCTTAGTGACACCAGAGCCACACTCTTGGTGCTCAACCCCCCTGCTATAGAACAGTCCCTGCCTTGAAGTACTAAAATGACCCAAATAGTGGGAGGTCTCCAATAAGCATCAACAAGTTCCTGTGTGTGAACCTATTCCCTTTCGTTTAGGCCCGTTGAGAGATACACACACCTTTTTCTCCTTAGCTCCTCTGCCCCTATTAATTTTTTTGGCTGAGACTTCTTGGAAAAATATCATGCTAGAATTTCTTTCTCCCAAAAGGGGAAAACAATTGTAGAATATGACAATAGCCATCAAAATAGCCAATCAGGTGAATTAAATGACCCTTCTACATCTTTTACTTGCTCTGTCTCTGATGGCCCTGGAGCTGATGGGAAACACCGATCATTTATCCCTACTGAATCAGTTGCCACCCTCCTTATGGGCAAAATCCACAGTGTACCTCGCATTTAGGCTCGAATAGATCTCTCAAAACTAGAATTAATCAATACCCTATAAGAAGTCCTTCAAGGTATAAAGCCTGTAATAGAAGATTCCAAGGCTCAAGGTCTCATTATCCCTGTACTAGTCCCTGCAACACTCGTACTTTATGTGCAAGAAAACCCAAGGGCCAAGGATGGAGGTTTGTCCAGGACCTCCAAGCAATAAACAACATTGTTTTCCCTCGACAACCTGTTTTTACCAACCCCGATACACTACTGACGTCCATTCTCACTGGAAGCGAATTTTTCACTCTAATTGATCTAGGCAGTGATTTTTTTTCTGTGTTCCAGTTGATAAGGCTAGCCAGTATCCTTTCACCTTCACCTGGAAAGGATAACAATACACATGTACAGTAATGCCCCAGGGTTTCACAGAAAGCCCTTCCTACTTTCCATAGGTCTTGAAAGCTGATTTGGATGATATAAAGTTTTCTCCAGGTTCTATGTTCTTACAGTATACAGATGATTTGCTTCTATGTTCACCTTCTCAAACCTCCTTGCAGGAAGACGGCATCCACCTGCTAAAACTTTTGGCTTTAAAGGGACATAAAGTCTCCAAAAAGAATTGCAGTTTGCTCAAACTCAGCATGGATATTGAGGGCACTTGATCTTGGAACAAGGACGACATGTGGATCCGGACAGGCCTCATGGCATCCTGACCTTCCCCAAGCCTAAAACTAAGCGCCGATTACAAGGTTTTCTCGTGCTAGCTGGCTACTACTGACGGCTTTGCCTCTGTGTGCCTTATTAAGACCCAGCAAACCTGACCCTAATTAAGAGATCAAGATGACACAGCTTTTGAAGCCTTAAAGAAAAGCTTAATGAGACCACCTGCCCTTGGGCATCCTAATTACCAGCTTTGCTTTTTCCTTTTTGCATGGGAGAGGGAAGGCAATGCCCGTGGAATATTCACCCCAAAACATAGGGAAGGTCACCCACCCATCCATTTCTGATTAAGGCAGAAAGACAGTGACAGGATTTAAGGCCTTAATCAGAAAGGCCACCGAATAGTTAATCATGGGATCCCCTTTAGCCACCTTCACACCCCATGCAGTAGAAACCCTTGTGAATTCTCATCACGTTTAACACTTTCCGGTCAGTTGCCCCAGCTCCTATGAAATCCTGCTGCTAACAGCTCCTCACATGACTCTTTCACGTTGTAACAACCTCAACCCTGCTATTCTTTCCCCCTCCTTCTCTGACAAAACACCTCAGGACTGTCTAACACTGACAGGTCACCTTCTGACTCCCCGTAATAATTTATAGGGGACTCTTCTAACCCGTGCGGATTCTTCACGATTTACTGATGGCTCCTATCGAAGATGACAAAGGTAAACACCAAGCTGGGTGTGCTGTTACACCTGCCCTTGAAATTGTCAAGCCGGCACCTTTACCTTTGGCTACTTCAACCCAGCAGGCTGAACTATACGCTCTCATTTGGGCTTGTACTTTAGCCAAGGGCAAAACCGCCAACATTTATACCATTAGTCAGTATGCCTTTGGGGTAGACCATGAGCTTGGGATGCTATGGAAACAATGAGGTTTCCTTACCTCTAATGGGGAAAAGATTAAAAATGGCTCTTATATCCAAAATCTATTAGATGCCATGCTCTTGCCGGCAACCTTGGCTGTTATTAAGATCCCTGGCATATAAGCTTGACATAGAGGATAAAAACCTACGTCACTGATAACCCTACCAAAATACTACTCTCAGGAATTCCCTGGCAGTACAGTGGTTAGAACTCAGCGCTTTCACTGCCGGGGTCCGTGTTCAACCCCTGGTCAGGGAACTGAGATCCCACAAGCTGTGCATTGTGGCAAAAACACACAAACAAACAAACAAAAAACAAAAATGCTACTCTCAAAGGAAGTAGCCAAACCTCTGTCATCCAAAGAGATGCTCCCCAAGATAACAGACTAGGAATGCCCAAAAATTGGCCCCAGAAAAGGAAAAACGATATTGGAGCTCTAGTAACTGTTGGTTTGATAAAAAAAAAAAAAGAACTCTGGTTCGGGCCAAATAACAAACTGGTCCTACCGGAAATTCTAAGACTCCCACTCCTTGGCACTGTTCGTGCATTGAACTGTTGGTCCACTGACAAATGATGGCTTGCATGAACTAATATTGGTGGGAAATATATATATATTTATTATTTATTTATTTATTTTTGGCTGTGCCCGGTCTTAGTTGCGGCACGTGGGATCTTCGATTTGGCATGCGGGATCCTTTAGCTGCGGCATGCACGCAGCATCTAGTTTGCAACCAGGGATCGAACCTGGGCTCCCTGCATTGGGAGCACAGAGCCTTATGCACCTGACTGCCAGGGAAGTCCCTGGTGGGAAATATTAATAAGGTCAAAATGAGTGCCGGTCTCCCCTGCCCAAGTACAGTCCAGGGCAACCTGCTCTCATTTTGAATTGTCTTATGGGTCATTCGAGATTTGGCAAATGGAATTCATTACAGCTGCCCCATCTCATGGATATACAGTCATACCTTGTTTTATTATACTTTGTGTTATTGCATGTCACAGATACCGCATTTTTTACACACTGAAGGTTTGTGGCCACCCTGTGTCAGGCAAGTCTATGAGCACCATTTTCCCAACAACATTATTTTTTAAATTAAGGTATGTACATTTTTTTAGACATAGTGCTATTACACACTTAATAGATTATAGTATAGTGTAAACAACTTTTATACGCACTGGGAAGCCAGAAAAATTCATGTGACTTGCTTTATTGTGATATTTGCTTTAATTGTGGTGGTCTGGAACCAAACCCAAAATATCTCCAAGGTATGCATGCAAATATTTCAGTCATAGTCTGTATATTTTCTGATTGGACTAAAGCTTTCCGTTGTAGACAGGCCACTGCTTCTCTGTGGTTAAATTTTTGTTAGAAAAGATTATCCCTACCTGGGGAAACTCTTTTGAATTTCGTAGTGATCAAGGAACCCATTTTACTGGTCAAGTACTTTGGCAAGTTTGTGATGTTTGGCCAGTTTTATAATACTTTCATTGTGCTTACCATCAGCAATCCTCAGGGTTAGTTGAACGTGCTAACAGTGCTATTAAGACCCAATTGGTGGGACCTCCCTGGTGGTTCAGTGGGTAAGACTCTGCGCTCCCAATGCAGGGAGCCCGAATTCGATCCCTGGTGGGGGAACTAGATCCCCTATGCACGCCGCAATTATGAGCCCACATGCCGCAACCAAAAGATCCTGCATGACACAACGAAGATCCCGAGTACTGCAACTAAGACCCGGCGCAGCCAAAATAACTAACTAACTAATTAACTAACTAACTAACCCAATTGGCAAAATTTGTAGATACCCTCCAAAGACTCTGGCCAAAGCCATTGCTTTTGGTCCTTCTAAATCTCAGAGCCACCCGTTTTGGAGCTCATAAACTCTCACCCTTTGAGATAGTCAGAGGATGCCCAAAGTACCAGGCCGCTCCCTCTTTTGACCTGCAGCTGATAAAAGGAGATACGCGTCAGCATTGTAAAGGCATAATTGCTTCTTCTAAGAGTAGCCATGCTCTTGTAGAGCAATCTTTTCAGTCTCAGGAGACGAATACCTTCAGCATCACACCGTGCAACCTGGAAATTTCTTCTATTGGAAAAGGCATCTCCAGAAGGACTCTCCTCAGTCTCACTGGAGAGGCCCTTAGCAAGTACTGCTAACCCACCCTTGTGCCACCAAACTCCAGGGAATAGACTCCTGGATACATGCGACACATCGAAAGAAAGTATCAAGCCCTGACTGGACCCATACACTATTTGGTGACCTGAAGGTAAAGATTTCCTGGAAGTGAAACAGATGATATCTGATGAGACAGCTTTCCCAAGGTGTCGAGATCAAGCCTGTTAGAAAGTTCAGAATTCGCAGAAGTCTCTCTCTTTCATCTGGACTATAAACTGATTCTGGATTTTTATCCAAACTTATAGTCTCTGAATTTGCAAACTACAGGCTATATTCTCTGATAGCACATTTAGTTCCAAACAGTGTCTTCTGAGACAACAATACTGTTTACTTACTCCATGTTTATTCCGGCATTGTCTTCCCAAAGTGCTTGTTTAATTCCTGCAGTTTTGGTATGCCCTTGCTGTATTCACTATTCTAAGGTACAGACTTTAGATGAGAAATGCCCGAGAGATCTCTGTCCTACCCATCCTTGTTACTAAAATGTAACCACAATAGGTTTCCAATCTGTGCACTCTCACTCCTACATGGGACACAACACCAGGAAAGGTCCTTCCTGGTATCAATGGACGAAAGGCCACTGAATGTTGGTAAAAAACAAACAAAAACCCTGATTCTTTTTTTTTTTAATTTAATTAATTTATTTATTTTTGGCTGCGTTGGGTCTTTGTTGCTGTGCGCTGACAGGGCTTTCTCTAGTTGCGGCAAGTGGGGCTACTCTTTGTTGCAGTGCACGTGGTTCTCATTGTGGTGGCTTTTCTTGTTGTGGAGCACGGGCTCTAGGCGCGCGGGCTTCAGTAGTTGTGGTGCACGGGCTCAGTAGTTGTGGCTCGCAGGCTCTAGAGCCCAGGCTCAGTAGTTGTGGCACACAGGCTTAGTTGCTCTGCGACATATGGGATCTTCCCAGACCGGGGCACGAACCTGCGTCCCCCGCATCGGCAGGCGGACTCCCAACCACCACGCCACCAGGGAAGCCCCTCAGAGAAAGATTTTGATCAAAGGGGGGGAAGTGGTGAAAATTAATAAAATGAAACTTACTAAAATAGAGTCAGGAAGACAGAAGGGGAAGCTCTCACACACGTAACACTTAACATCAATACAGGCAGACCTAGGAGATATAGTGGGTTTGGTTCCAGACCACTGCAATAAAGCATATAGCACAATATAGTGAGTAACATGAAGTTTTTGGTTTCCCAGTGCATATAAAATTCCGTTTACACTAATTATAGTCTATTAAGTGTGCAATAGCATTCTATCTAAAAAAATAATGTTGGAAAAGTGGTGCTGATAGGCTTGTTCAATACAGGGTTGCCACAAACCTTCAATTTGTAAAAAGTGCAACATCTGCAAAGTGAAGTAAAGCAAAGCATAACAAAACAAGCTATGAATGTACAGAACCCAACAGAAAGAGGCTTATCTTGCGTCTCTGGCAGGAAGTGACACTGTTTTTCTACTGCAGGCAGGAGGAAGAAAGATTTTCTCCTCACCTGAGAGGCTGTCAGAATTCAGCCAATGAAAAGTCACTTTACTTTGAACTCCCAGTTCCCTCCAATGGACTGCTTGTTTAGAACAGCCCCTCCCAACTTCCCCTTCTCCTCTATAAAAGAGTGTCCTTTCCTTTGTTTTACTAGACTTGCATGTGGTTTGCCATAGTTGTATGTCCTGAATTGCAATTCTTTGCTGCTCATGAGTAAACCCATTTTACTGGTAAAAATAACTGACTTTTATTGTTTTAGGTTAACAGTAATTAATCCATTACTTCTGATGTACAAAAGAAAGTTTATTGGTGGGTAATTTTTAAGTAAAATATATTTTGTTGTTTAAAAACAGGGGGGGCCCGTTTTTTTCTTTGGAGTGAATAGGGTTTGAACACAACAAACCTGCAGAGTGGACACTGCACAAATCCAAACACCGCAGAGCTGTAGGATGGGGAAATCCAATGCTCCCTGCATCAGCTCCCACCCAGCTTCACTCTGGGTCCCTTTGCAGAGCAGGCTTCTCATATCTTTGTCTCAGATTATCTGAGGAAGGACAGTGGATTTGGTTCTGGACGTAGGAGAACCTGGGTAGCAGGTGAGGAGTCGGAGAGGGTCAGAGAAAGTGGCTGGACTGGGAGGCCAACTCACAGAGAGGGTAAGAATGGTGGGCAGTGGCCAAGCTGCCCCTAGAACTGAGGACTCTTTCCTCAACCTGGTGCTCTTTCTAACGTTCCAGTGCACCAGAAGCAAGGACATCACACACAAAAAGCAAACGGTAAAAAGAGTACCCAGTGGAACAGCTCATCACTTGTGCCGTCTTGGCTGGGAAGGCGTGGAGACACTTGGGAGACTGAGGTTTGCTTGTTCTTCCATTTGCCATGGCAGGTATGTCAGTTCCATACAGGAGCTGGAATGGGCTCCACCCAGGCTCTCCAGGACCACCCTCTGTCCCCTAGTCCTTCTCTGTGTTCCACCTCTTCCAAGGGCAGAAGGGACATACCTTCGTATGTCAGAGACCTTACTAAAAAAATCTTTGTGCTACTCAGCAGCATCCTGTTAGGGACTGAATTGTGTCCCCCACCCCTGCCCCAGATTCATATGTTGAAGCCCTAACCCCCACTGTGACTGTATTTGGATATATGGCCTTTACAGAGGTCATTAAGGTTAAATGAGATCATAAGGGTGGGTCTTAATCCCATAGGACTGGTGTCCTTGTAAGAAGAGAGACACTGGGGATGTGCACAGAGAAGAGGCCCTGTGAGGACACAGCAAGAAGGCAGCTGTCTGCAAGCCAAGGAGAGAGGCCTCAGGAGAGACCAAACCTGCTGGCACCTTGAACCTCCAACTTCCAGACTGTGAGAAAATGAATGCCTGTTGTTTAAGTCTCCTTGTCCGTGGCATTTTGTTATGGCAGCCTGAATTGACTAATCCATTCACGTTCCTACAACTGGGAACTTTGCATTGTGAATACCTTGGGACCCATAGAAGGGAAGAGCTGGGTAGGGGAACATGACAGCAGGTACATGCATGTGTGAGGGTGGTTGCTGGCATAGGTGTGCCAGGGGTCAACCTCACTGGCTTCTATTCAGTGGATGGGCTTGGCTCCCGGGGAGGCCCGTGGCCCCTCCACCACCTGCTTCTTGGCACAGCTGCTTCCAGAGGCTGATCACAGCAAGGGCTGAAGTCCCAATGTCCAGACAAAGTCGGGGAAGGAGGCCAGGAAAAGGCCGCAGGCCCCGATAGGACCCAAAGTAAGACGCCAGGGGAGGGAGACCTTTGGAGGAATTTAGATTTAGTAGTTTTCCATCAGGGGAGGAACCAGAGTTGAAGAAGCAACCCATCCCCAGTCTCTTCCTGTACTTTTCACCCCTCTCCCTCCTTCCTGGTCACCTTTGCAGGAAACCCCGTGGTTCTCACTGTTCTTAGAATAAGACCCAACCTCTGTGTAGGGCCTGACCCCTCCAGATCTGCCCCCTGCCCCCTCCCTGCCCACCCTAGGCCGCAGTCTAGGGCGTCAGCCCCAGCACTCCCCGCCAGGCCGACTCACGTGTCCTCCCTCTGCTCAGGACCCACTGACTCAATTCTGTGCGGGCTCCTTCTCATCATTCTGGTTGCAGCTGAGAGTCCCCTCCTCTCTGTTTCTGTCCCATCGTCCTGTTTCTCCTCCTAAGCCTCTTATTTTTGGCTGCGTTGGGTCTTTGTAGCTGTGCATGGGCTTTCTCTAGTTGTGGCGAGCAGGGGCTGCTCTTTGTTGCGGTGCAGAGGCTTCTCATTGCAGTGGCTTCTCTTGTTGCAGAGCACAGGCTCTAGGCGCGCGGGCTTCAGTAGTTATGGCATGCGGGCTCAGTAGTTGTCGTGCACGGGCTTCGTTGCTCCGCGGCATGTGGGATCTTCCCGGACCAGGGCTCGAAACTGTGTCCCCTGTATTGGCAGGCGGATTCTTAACCACTGAGCCACCAGGGAAGCCCCTTTGCTTACTTTAAAAAAATATTGATTGATTGATTGATTTGGCTGCAATGGGTCTTAGCTGAGGCACGTGGGATCTTCGTTGTGGCGTGTGGGCTCTTTGTTGCGGAGTGCAGGCTTCTCTCTAGTTGTGGTGCACTGGCTCCAGAGCACAGGGGCTCAGTAGCTGCAGCACGCAGGCTTAGTTGCCCCAAGGCATGTGGGATCTTAGTTCCCCGACCAGGGATTGAACCTGCGTCCCCTGCATTGGAAGGCGGATTCCTAACCACTGGACCACTAGGGAAGTCCCAAGATTCATTTATTTGTTTTCTTAAAGAATTTTTACCCCCCTTTCTTTCCTATACAAAGTTTCCTTATCTTGTAATTTTTTTTTCTTTTTTTGAAGGGAGGTCTGTCTCTGTCCCTAGAATGTTTGCCCATTAACCCCGTGCTTGATTCAGTCCCTGGATATTAGTTGAAGGCACAGGCATGTTGGGTACTTCCTACCTTAACTTACCGAATCCTCACAATGCCCTGTAAGGCAGATGTTGCTTGAATTCTGCCATCCCTCATCCATAATTCTGAAATCCAAAAAGCTCAGAAACCCAAAATGTTTTTCTCAAACTGGGTCGACATCTGACTTGAACAGCTGTAAGGCTTTTCATGGTCTTTATCGCACTTAGTTTGAATGGTCATCCTGTCTTTGCAGCAATGTTAATGTATCTGGTTTTGGGGTGCTGTCCAATGCCCCAGTGGGAGCACTGAGCAATATACTATTTGCTGGTTGCCTATTGCTGTGTAAAAAACAACTCCAAATGTTAGCAGCTTAAAACAATAAACATTTATTATGTCAGACAGCTTCTGTGGGCCAGGAATGTGGAAGTAGCTTAGCTGGGTGCTTCTGGCCCAGGGTTTCCCATGAGGTCGCGGTTAAGATGCGTGCTGGGGGTGGTCCCAAGGTAGCTCAATTACTATGGTGGGGAAGTTGATGCTGGCTACCGGCATGAAGTCTCATGTCCTCATCACATGGACCTCTTCACAGGGCTACTTGAGTGTCTTCACGATACGACGGGTAGCTTCCCCCCAGAGGGGATGATCTAAGAGAGGGCGAGGCAATGTCTTTTGTGACCCAGCTGCAGAAATCACTCCATCATTTCTGTGATATCCTCTTGCTTACACGGGTCAGCCCTATTCACTGTGTCAGAGGGTGAGATCACAAGAGCATGAATCCCAGGAGTGGGATCCTTTCTGGATGTTGGCGACCCCAATTATATGTACCTATCTCAAATCCAAAGATTCTGAATTTCGAAGTACGTGTGACCCCCAGAATGTTAGAGGAGAGACTGGGATGCCCATTTTACAGGTGAGAACCAGGTTCAAGGGCAGTTGAGTGACATGTGGGAGGTTACACTTACATCAATAGCAATGACGACTCACCTATCTCTAACAGCTCTGGGGCCAGTGCTGCTTGGTTTTCTCCATCACTGCTCCAGCCAACAAGAGTGTGTCATTCCTAACCTTAGTCACGTGGACTGTGGGCTCACAGGGGCAGGCACTCTGCACTCCATCCTCTAATCCCTACAGCACACCTGTGGGGTAAGCAGGGCAACTGCCTTTGACCTTCCCTCTGCAGCCGAGGAAGTGTGAGCTGTCTTCGCTTATACTTGTCTGATTCTACCAGCCTGCGGGTGTCTCCCCGGGCTCAGCCCAAGCTTGGTATGGGTTACAAAAATGGGAAAAAACGCCACGCTGCTCTCAGGGGATCTGGCGAGGAGGGCAGCTCTGGGTAGGGGCCAGCAGAGGAGTCTGTGGGAGGGAACCTTTGAAAGATCACAGGTGTGCTTGGGCATCATTGCCGAGGACACTCAGACTTTGAAAAAGAAAATAGCCGTGGAGCCACGGAAAAACCCTCGGAGTTGGTCTGGGGAGCTGCGGGGGAAGGAAAGGGATGGAGAAACGAGGACGGGAAAGGGCCAGCTCCCTCCTGCCTTCCGCCCTAAGAATAGTTCTTGCGACCTTAGAGGGGGGATGCGGGGTCTGAGCATGCTCAGCACCTCGCTGGGCTCAGCTCGTGGAAGGTCGTGCTCGGCGTGGCCAGCCGGCCTGCAGCCCGGGGATTCGGACCCACGCTCGGGACAAACACTTGGGGTCGTCTTTGGCCCCTTCCTTCCCTTCCAACAGTAACTACATCGCAGGCCGTTTGACCCCTCTCCTCGCCCGGGCCCGAGTCTCCGAAAGCTCCCTGACTCGAGGCGATGGGGCGGGTGGGACACGCCAGTCACCCGCGGGCGGAGAGGCCGCGGGCCCCGGGCCTGATAGGACTGGGGCGGGGCCACGTTCCGGGCGGCGGGCAGGGCCTGGCATCTCGGCGGGGGGCGGGGCTTGGCCTTTCGGCGGGGGGGCGGGGCCTGGCCTTCCGGCGGGGCGGGCGGGCCCGGGATCTCCGCAGCGGGCGGGGCGCGCCGGGAAAAGTTCCGGGAAGGTGGGCCTCCCGCCCAGACCCGGCGCGGAAGTTGCCGGTGGTCAGTGCCCTGTCGGCCAGGCCCGCAGCCATGTCGTCTGGGAACGCGGGGTCCGGCGGGCGGGAGGGCGCCCCGCGCGCTGCTGCCGCGCTCTGCGGCCTGTACCACGAGGCGGGGCAGAGGCTGAGGCGCCTGCAGGACCAGCTGGCCGCCCGGGACGTCCTCATAGCGCGCCTCCGCGCCCGTCTGGCCGCGCTCGAGGGGGACACGGCGCCGTCGCTCGTGGACGCGCTGCTGGAGCAGGTGGCGCGCTTCCGGGAGCAGCTGCGGCAGCGGGACGGCGGCGCCGCGGAGGCCGCGCTGCGCCAGGTGCGGGCGGAGAGGGCGCAGGCGGCGGAGAGGCCGCACGGGGGCCGCGCGAGGCACGCTTCCTCGGCGCGCGGGCCGCGTGCCGGCCGTGTCCCCGGAGTGTGTGCGCCCGTCGGGCGTGAGGGCTGTGTGGTCTGGTTGGGTCTGAGCGGTTTGTGTCTGGGGGGTTCTGGGCGGGTGCGCGCCGCGTTAGGCGTAAGTGTGTCGTGTCGGGTTCTGAGGGTGTGTGTCTGGGTTGTGTTCCGAGGGGTCTGCTCCCGCGTTGGGTCTGAGGGCTGTCTGCCTGTTTGAATTCTGAGGGGGTTGTGCGCTTGTGTTGGGTGTGAGGAGTGTGTGCCTGTTGGGTTTTGAGGGGTCTGACCCTTGTTGCGTTTGAAGGGGGGTGTATTGCTGCCTCGGGTTCTGAGAGGTGTGTGAGCCAGTGTTCAGTCCGAGGGTTGTGTGTCCTTTCCGGTTATAAGGGAGGTGTGTCGAGTCGAATCTGAGGGGCGTGTGCGCGTGTTCGTGTGTGTGCGGTGTTACCATGTTGGGTCTGAGGGATGTGTTTGGTCCAACGTTGGGTCTGAGGGGCGGGTGCGGCCATGTTGGGTTCTTAGTGTTGCGTGTGTCTGTTATTTCTGAGGTGTGTATTTGTGTGTTGGCTTCGGAGGGGTATGTGTGCCTGTGTAGGGTCTGCTGGTCGTGTGTCCACGAAGGTTCTGAGGAGCGTGTGTGCCCGTGTTGGGTTCTCGGGTGTGCTTTGCACCTGTCTTGGGTTCTGAGGGGTCTGTGCACTCGTGTTCGTTACGGGCTGTGTGTCATGTGGGTTCTGAGGGGTGTGTGTCTGGGTTATGTGGAGGGGTCTGCCCCCTCGTTGGCTTCTGAGGGCTGTGTCTGTCCGTGTTGGTTCTGAGTGTCGTGTGGGCTCACGTTGGGTTCTGAGGGCTGTGTGTGCCTGTGTGGGTGGGAGGCTTGTTTTGTCATTGTCGGTTCTCAGGGGTGTACCTGTCGGTTTTGGTTCTGAAGGCTGTGTATTTCTGCGTTGGTTCTGAGGAGCGTGTGTTTCTGAGTTGGGTGCTGGAGGGTGTGTATGCCCATTTCTGTTCCAGGGGGTTGTGCACCTGGGTCTAAGGGTTGTTGTGTCTGCGTTGGTTCTCGGGTGTGTGTCACTGTCGGTTTCCGAGTGATCTGCTCCCATGTTAGGTCTGAGGGCTGTGTCTTGCCGTGTTCGGTTCTGAGAGGTTTGTGCCTGTCTGGCTTCTCAAGGGTGTGTGTGTCTGTATTGGGTCTGAGTGGTGTGTGTGTGTGTTGATTCCGGATGTGTTTATCCCTGTTGGGTCTGAGTTGTGTGTGTGCCCCTGTGTAGAGTCTGGGGCTGTGTCTGCGCCCATGGTGGGTTCTGAAGGGTGTGTTTCCCCAGTTGTGTTGAGGGGTGTGTGTATGTGTTGATTCTGAGGGTTATGTGCTCATTTTGGTTCTGAGGGCTGTGTGCCTGTGTTGTGTTTGAGGGTTGTGTGTGTCCATGTTAATTCTAAGGGGTATGTGTTTGTGTTGGTTCTGAGGTATGTTTGTGTGTGTTGGAGTCTGAGGGGTGTGTTTGTTTGACTGGGGTCTGTGGGTTGTGTGTCTGTGTTGGTTCTGATGGGTGTCTGTTCATGGTGGGTCTGAGGGACATGTGTGCTTGTTGGCGTGGAGGACTGTGTTTCCTAGTTGGGTTCTGAGTGGTGTGTGCCCACTTGTGGTATAAAGGGTATTTATACCCTTTATGTGTGTGTGCCTGTGTTGGATCTGAGGGGTGTGTGTCTCTGTGTTGGGTTGATGAGTGTGTGCCTATGTCGTGTCTGAGTGTGTGTTGCACATATTGGATCTCGAGTTTTTGCATCCGTGTTCGGTTGAGGAAGGTGTGCCATGTTGGTTCTGAGGGGTGGAGCCCTTGTTGGTTCTCGGGTGTGTGTGTTCATGTTGTGTCTGTGGGTTATGTGTCTGAGTGGTTCTCAGTGGTGTGTCTGTGTTGGGTGTTGAGGAGTGTGTGTCTGTGTTTGTTCTGAAGGGCGTCTCTGCATGTGTTGGGTTCTGAGCAGTGTGTTCCCGTATGAGTCTGAGGAGCGTGTACCCCGCTGGTTTCTGAAGGGTGTGTGCCTCCATGTTGGGTTCTGAGTGGTGTGTGTGTGTGTGCACGCCTGTCTTGAGTTCTGAGGGTATGTGTGCCTGTTTGGACTCTGAGAGGTGTGTATGTGTGTTGGGTTCTGAAGGTTGTCTGTCTCTGATGGTTTTGAGGGTTGTGTGTGTGCTGGTGTTAAAACTGATGGTTGTGTACCAGGTGAGTTCAGAGGGGTCTGCTCCCATGTTGGGTAGGAGGGGAATGTGTGCCTGAGGGTTGTGTGTCTGTGTTGGGTTGTGGCGTGTGTACCTGCGTGGTATATGAGGTGTGTGAGCACTTGAATTGGGTTCTGAGGGGTGTGTTCATGTGTGTTGGGTCTTCAGTTTGTGCCCATTTTGGGTTCTGAAGGATGTGTGTGTGTGATCACTTCTGAGGGGTCTGTTGCCGTGCTGGGTCTTGAAGAGTGTGAGTGCCTGCATTGGGCTCTCGGGTGTGCGTGTGTCCATGCTGGGTCTGAAAGGTGTGTGTACCTTTCTGAGGGGTGTGCGCCTGTGTTGGGTCTTAGGGATGAGTGTGCATCTTATTTGTATTTGGGGCATGTGTGCACCTGGAAGGTTCTGTGTACGTGTGTGTTCATGTTGAGTTCTGCATTGTGTGCGCAGACATTGGGCCTGGGTGTGTGTGTAGGACATGCGTATAGGCTCCTGGTGTGTGTGTCTGAGTTGGGTTCTTGGGTGTGTTTGTGTTGTGTTGGGTTCAGGGCCCCATGAGCCATAGTTATGTTCTGGATCTCCTTTAGCCCCAGCTGTGAATGTATCTTTCAGTAGTAACACTCCTGCTCTGCTGGGAGTGGTGACAGAGTGGGAGCCTGCCAGGGTGTCTGATAATAGACTTAAATCCTTACTTTTCCTCCTTTGTATCCTTGTCAGTGATATTATGTCTATCTGTGTGAAATATTAAACACCCAGATCAGGAGCGAGAGTAACAGTATTTTTCTACAACAGTTTGGAAGTGCCCCAAACATTTTGGTGAACTCTGGTCTGTTATCCCATTCGGTGCATAGCTATTATCTGGGTTTTCCCAGGAGAGGAATTAGGCCTGCAAAAGACAATTTTCACTTCCAGGCTTGACCCTGCAGCCGGATTTTAGAGTGAAAAAGAGGCACGCCTTTTTTTCTTTTAATAAAAGTAATTTTGAATATCTGAAATATAGAGGAAAGAATAAAGAATAGAATAACCACCACAATCCCACCGCAGAGAGATGACCACAGAGCATCATCTCTTGGCATGCCTCTTCCCTGTCTTTCATTTAACCATAGGGTATGTATCTACTTGGCGTGTTTGAGTTCAAGCTGTCTATACAGTTTTACTTAATATCATGTCAATATTTTCTTATCTGCATCATTTTAAATGCCTTTAGAAACCAGATGTCTTCCTCGCTCCAGCTCTCTCCCTTTTCCTGGGCAAGATGGATTATTACTCATCAGGGCAGGAGGAAGTCACCTGGTCTGCACCACTGATCTTAGTGTCATGGACACCAGGAGCCATAGATGAGTGTAGATGGGGGACCAGAGCACATCCTACCCAGAACAGGACTCTGCTTGCAGTCTGGTGGCCATTGGTGCTCAGTTGACATGTGCCCCCAGCATTCTGTGGCCCCAGAGCCTCTAACCAAAACCCAGACAGAGCCAGGTCTGTAATCCTAGTACTACTGGTCCTTTCAGCGTAGGTTTTTTTTTTTTCTGTCTGCGTTGGGTCTTCGTTGCTGCGCGCGGGCTTTTTCTGGTTGTGGCGAGCGGGGGCTACTCTTCGTTGCGGTGTGCGGGCTTCTCGTTGCAGTGGCCTCTCTTGTTGCGGAGCACGGGCTCTAGGAGTGTGGACCTCAGTAGTTGCAGCATGCGGGTTTAGTAGTTGCGGCATGCGGGCTCTAGAGCGTGCAGTCTTCAGTAGTTGTGGCTCATGGGCTCCAGAGCGCTGGCTCAGTAGTTGTGGCGCATGGGCTTAGTTGCTCCATGGCATTTGGGATCTTCCCGGACTAGGACTCGAACCGGTGTCCCCTGCATTGGCAGGCAGATTCCTAACCACTGCACCACCAGGGAAGTCCCTCAATGTAAGTTTTGCTTTAGGATTTTAAATTATTTCAGGAGTAATTTAATATCTGATATCTTATGCAATTAAATATTTGTTGCTTACCCCTACATCTTTCTGGGGTTGGTCAGAGAACCTGGGGAAGAATGGAGATGTTTATCACCTCCCAGAGGCCCTGGATTCACTGAAGTAGCTGTGCAGAGTGAAAACAATGAGAGGAATTGGTCAACCGGTTGGTCTCATCAGTGGCCATGTCAGCCAGCTGGTTAGGAGCAGGGCCCCTGGATTGGTGAGGACTGAGGGCTCCCAAAGAGGATGCGGAGGCTCACAGGTGTGGATGGACTGCCAGGTGACCAGTGCATCTGTGGCCAAGGTGTAGCCAGTGTGTGATGGGACCAGATCAGTCTTGAGAATTCTGGTCTTTTTGGCCACCACAGTGGGACTCAAGACCTTGCCTTATTTGTAACATGAGGCCTGAATGGATGACTCTGCAAAGCTCTTCCAGTTAAGATTTTCTGGAATGATGGCACTGATTCGTTGTGCAGGCTGAAACTGCTCAACCCCATCTCACCACTGCCTTGGGGACTAACCTCATGGACCCTGCTTGGTCCTGATATAGCAACTTGTGGCTTTTCTTTCCCTATGCTGCCATGCTCTCTGTAAGTGGAACAGCACACACTCTTTAGATTATATTAGGTTTTGCGTGTGTGTGTGTGTGTGTGTGTATTTATTGTGTGTTTGTTTTTACCATATATCATCGTACCTCTTTTGATCTTGTACAACTGAAACTCTATACCATTAAACATAATTCCCCACCTCCCTACTTTGTCCCCTACCGACCCCTCCCCTCCCCCCACTGGCAACCACCATTTTACTCTCTGTCTCTATGATTTTGACTACTGTAGATACCTCCTATAAGTAGAATCATGCAGTATTTGTCTTTTTGTGACTGGTTTATTTCACTTAGCGTGATGTCCTCAAGGTTCATCCATATTGTAACATGTGTCAGAATCTCCTTCCTTTTTAAGGCTGAATAATACTCCATTATAGGTATATACCACATTTTGCTTATCTGCTCATCTGTTGATGGACACTTGGGTTGCTTCCATGTTTTAGCTCTTATGAATATCACTGCTGCTATGAGCATAGGTGTGCAAATATCTCTTCGAGATCCTGCTTTCAATTCTTTTGGGTGTATACCCAGAAGTGGAATTGCTGGATTATATAATAATTCTATTTTTAATTTTTTGAGGGACTTCCATTCTGTTTTTCCACAATGGCTGTACCACTTTACATTCCCACCGACAGTGCACAAGGGTTCAAATTTCTCCACGTCCTCACCAATATTGTTATTTTCTGTGTTTTTGATAGAAGGCATCCTGATAGGTGCATGCTAATTTAGTACAAAATGATTGTAGTTTTGATCTGCAATTCCCTATAATGATTAGTGATGTTGAGCATCAGTTCATGTGCTTACCGGCCATTTGTATATCTTCTCTGAAGAAATGTCAAGTCCTTTGCCCATTTTTGAATTGGGTTATTTTGTTGTTGAATTTTATGAGTACTCTACATTCTGGATACTAATTCTTATCAGATATATGATTTGTAAATATTTTATCTCATTCTGTAGGTTACCTTTTTACTTGTCTTTCGATGTGCAAAATTTTCATTAAAAACTTTCCAATTTGTCTGTTTTTTCTTTTGTTACCCGTGCCTTGGGTGCCATATCCAAGAAATCACTGCCAAATCCTGTGTTATGAAGCTTTTGCCCTGTGTTTCTTCTAGGAGTTTTGTAGTTTTAGGTCTTACATTTAAGTCTTGGATCCATTTTGAGGTAATTTTCATGTATGGTTTAGATAAGGGTCCAACTTCATTCTTTTGCATGTGGATATCCAGTTTTCCCAGCACCATTTTTAAAAAAGACTGTCCTTTCCCCACTGAATCGTCTTGGTACCCTTGTCAAAACCATTTGACTATCTATGCAAGGGTTTATTTCTGGGCTCTCTATTCTGTCTCTCTGGTCTGTATGTTTGTCTTTATGTCAGTGCCACAGTGTTTTGATTACTGTGGCTTTGTAGAAGTTTTGAAATTAGGAAATGTGAGTCTTTCAGCTTTGTTCTTTTTTTTGTTTTTTTTCCCTCTAAGATTGTTTTGGCTATTTGGGGTCCCTTGAGATTCCATAGGAATTTTAGGATGAGTTCTTCTATTTCTGCAAAAAAATTGAGCTTTTGTTTTGTTTTTGTTTTTTGGCTGCACTGCACAGCTTGTGGGATCTTAGTTCCCCAACCAGGAATTGAACCTGGGCCACGGCAGTGAAAACGCCAAGTACTAACCACTGGACCACCAGAGAATTCCCTGGGATTTTGATAGGGATTGCATTGACTTTGTAGATCACTTTGAATAATATTGACATCTTAACAATATTAAGTTTTCCAATCTGTGAACATGGGATATGTTTCTATTTATTTATGTTTTCTTTAATTTCTTTTAGTAGTATATCATAGTTTTCATTGTACGAGTCACCTCCTTGATTAAATTAATTCCTAAGTATTTTATTCTTTTTGATGCTATTGTAAGTAGAATTGTTTTTGTGATTTCTTTTGCAGATTCTTCATTGTTACTGTATAGAAATGCAACTGTTTTTCATGTGTTGATTTGTATTCTGCTCAATTGCTGAATTCATTTATTCTCTCCAGCAGGTTTGTGTGTGTGTGTGTGTGTGTGTAATCTTAAGAGTTTTCTCCATGTAAGAGCATATCATCTGAAAACAGATACCGTTTTACTTCCTTTCTTATTTGGATGTGTTTTATTTCTTTTTCTTGCCTAATTGCTCTGGCTAGAACTTCCAGGGCTATGTTGAATAGAAGTGATGAAAGCCAATATCCTTTTCTTGTTCTTTTTTTTCCCCCAGCTGCGCCATGCAGGATCTTAGTTCCCTGACCAGGGATTGAACCCGCGCCCCCTCCAGTGGAAGTCCTCCTTGTCTTGTTCTTGATCTTAGAGGAAAAGCTTTCAGTCTTTTACCACGGGGTATGATATTTGCTATGGGTTTTTCTTATGGCTTTTGTTATGTGGAGGTAGTTTACTTCTGTTCCTAGTTTGTTGTGTGTTTTTATTATGAAAAAGTGTTGAATTCTGTCAAATGCCTTTCTGCATCAATTGATACGATCATGTGGTTTTCCCCCGTCATTCTGTTAATGTAGTGTATTACACTGAACAATCCCTCCCTTCCTCCCTCCCTTCCTTTTTTTTTTTTGATGAAATATGTTTGTGAACTTAACCACAGCAGAGTAGTATATTACCTAAATCTATGTGGAACAAATCTGGTGAAAAATTTTCTGATTAGAAAAGTTTAATAATATCATTTTCATTTCATTCCAAGGGATTGATGCTGAGTCATAGAAAACAAACATCAAACACATAATTGTGCTTCATGTCCCTCAGAAGGCCTCATTCTCATATCGTTATTGTTTACTAGATATTTATCAACAATTATCTAATTGTCTTCAGATATTATAAGTGAGACTCTAATGATAAAGTTAGGAATGTCAAGAACACGATCAGTTTGCAACATACAGAAAGTAGAACCAGAGTACAGATGGAAATAATGCAAGGCCTATCATACATAATGAAACTGATGCTCAAGAATTTCCTAGTCACTTTGCTAAAATTGGTCTCTGAACCTTCTATACAGCTGCCCAGAAGATAAATGTGCCGCACCTCTTATTCTTTTAAAAAGCCAAGGATAACCGTAGTCACGTGTTTAGTATTACCTTTTCACTGTCTTTAAGAAGAAACCATGATGAAGCTTGCTAAAATTCTCTTGCGAGAAGTTCACAGGGATTTGTAGAACTACTTTGGGCAACAAAACTGGCTCTTTATTAGGCACCAGTGAAAAGCAAATATTACACTGAATGTTGAAAAGCTGTGCACTTAAATCTGGTTCTGCCACTTTCTTAGCCATGTTAATTTGGGCAAGTCATTTAGTATTCTAGTTTTGTCATCAGTAAAACTGAAGTAATAATACATAGCTCATAGGGCTATTCATTCATTCATTCAGCCAATAGTTATTTGTTGAATGCCTGTTGTATGCCACATGTTTTGGTAGGCCCTGGAAATGCAGAAAGGATTGAGAAAGGCAGATTCCTGTCTTTATGAAGCTTACATCTTAGTTGAGAAAATAGACATTGGAGAAATAATCCATTGCCTTTGTGGAAAATACGACATAGAACAGATGTATGGGATATTGTGAGGAACACATGATTTAACAGGTATATATGTATATATATAATAATCTCATGCACATAATGGGGACTCAGAAGATGTGAATGTCACCTACCATAGCCATTCAGGCGTTTATTTACTGAGCTTGCATTTATTGGGCGTGCTCTGTATGTACGGGGAATATGTATAAGCAGGCGTCATGGGTGATATTTTTCCATTTCTCCCAATAAGTATAGTACATTCATTTCACAACTATGTGTACATTACCAGGGTTGCACCAGTAGCAGTGTTAATCTATAGCAGTGTTAATTCAGTGTAATTAGAGTGAAGAGGGCGTAGAGAATAACACAGGAAGTGGCTGTAGAATTAGATTGGGGGCAAATTATGATGGCCTCTACTCCCTTATAAAGTTGTTAATTGTACATTCTGTTAACCACTAGGCTAGGGGAATGCAAAGATGATCAATATCCAATTCTTGCCCTCAGATTGTGGGATCATACATGGACATACATGATCACTGCTTGAAGCAGGTTGTAAAAGTGCTGGAGGGATGTGTAGTGGGGAGATACTGAACATAGTGTAAGTACGGAACTAAGCCAACTTAAGTCTCCAAATCAGAACACCGGTATCATAGTGTCAACTGCTGTTTTTTTCCTTTAGCTATAATTGACATATAACATTATATTAGTTTTAAGTGTACAGCACAATGATTCAATATTTGTATATATTGTGAAATGACTACCACAATAAGTCTAGTTAACATCCCTTGATCATGTTTTGTATGTTTAACCACCCTTGCAGTCTGTGAAAAAAAATCCCACTTGTTCATGGTGTATAATCTGTTTAATATGCCATTGAATTTGCCCGCTAGTATTTCATTGAGAATTTTTGCATCAACATTCATAAGGGATATTGGTCTGTAGTTTTGTTGTAGTGTCTTTGTCTGGCTTTGGTATCAGGGTAATGCTGGCCTCATAGAATGAGTTAGGAAGTGTTCCTTCCTCTTCATTTTTTTTGGAACAGCTTAGGAAGAATTGGTATTAATTCTTCTTTAAATGTTTGATAGAATTCACCGGTGAAGCCATCAGTTCCGGGACTTGTTGTTGTTGGGAGATTTTTAATTACTGATTCAATTTCCTTACTAGTTAGAGGTCTTTTCAGTTTTTATGTTTCTCTGTGAGCTGGGCTTGGTAGGTGTTAGGTTTCTATGAATTTCTTTCATCCAGGTTATCCAGTTTGCTGGTGTACAGTTGTTCATAGTACGCATTTTATAATCATTTTTATTTTTGTAGAATTGTCAGTAATGTCTCTACTTGCATTTCTTTTTCTTTTTTTTTTTTTTTGGGCCATGCCACGTGGCTTGTGGGATCTTAGTTCCCTGACCAGGAATTGAACCCGGGCCCTGGGCAGTGAAAGCGTGGAGTCCTAACTGCTGGACTGCCAGGGAATTCCCTCTACTTGCATTTCTGATTTTAGTAATTTGAATCTTCTGTATTTCTTTTTGTAGTCTGTCTAGCTAAAGGTTTATCCATTTTGCTGATCTTTTTGACGAACCAACTTTTGGTTTCATCGATTTCTCTAATAGTTTTTCTGTTCTCTATTTCATTTGTCTCTGCTCAAATCCTTATTCTTCCTCCCTTTTGCTAGCTTTGAGTTTAGTTTTTTCTTCTTTTTCTAGTTCCTTAAGTTGTAAAGTTAGGTTGTTGATTGGAGATTTTTCTTGTTTTTAAATGTAAGTTTTATATATACATATACATATTTTTAAATTTTATTTATTTATTTATTTATTTATTTGTGGTACATGGGCCTCTCACTGCTGTGGCCTCTCCCGCCGTGGAGCACAGGCTCTGGACGCGCAGGCCCAGCGGCCATGGCTCACAAGCCCAGCCGCTCCGCGGCATGTGGGATCCTCCCGGACTGGGACACGAACTCGCGTCCCCCACATCAGCAGGTGGACTCTCAACCACTGCACCACCAGGGAAGCCCGTACGTTTTATATCTTTAGATTTCCCCCTTAACACTGCTTTCACTGGATCCTGCAAGTTTTGGTATGCTGTGTTTTCACTTTAAGTATTTGCCTTTAAGTATTTTCTAATTTCCTGGTGATTTCTTCTTTGATCCATTGGTTTAAGAGTGTGTTTTCTAATTTCCACAGTTTTGTGAATCTTCATTTTACTTCTTTTGTTGATTTCTGACTTCATTCTGTTGTGGTTGAGGAGGAGATACTTTGTACGATGTCAGTCTTTTAAAATCTGTTGAGACTTAATATGTAACCTAACATATGGTCTGTCCTGGAAAATGTCCCATGTGCATTTGAGAAGAATGTGTATGTTGTTGGGTAGAGTGTTCTGTAGATGTCTGTTAGATCTAATTGATTTATTGTGTTAAGTTCTCTATTTCCTTACGTATATTCTGTTTGGTTGTTCTATCATTGAGAGTAGGGTTTTGAGGTCTCCAGCTGTTATTGTTGGATTGTCTCTTTCTCCCTTCAGTTCTGTCAGTTTTTGCTTCATATATTTTGCCTGTCTGTTATTAGGTACATCAGTGTATATAATGGTTATATTTTCTTGCTGTATTAAAACTTTTATTAATGTATAACATCCTTTTTTGTCTCTTGTAGCCTTTTTTGAAAAAAAGTCTATTTTGTCTGACATTAGTATAGCTACTCCTGTTCGCTTTTATTTACTAATTGCATGGAATGTAAATATTTTTCCATCCTTCTACTTTCTTTTTTATTTTTAAAATTTTTAAAATTTTATTTTTGGCTGTGTTGGGTCTTCATTGCTGCACGTGGGCTTTTCTCTAGTTGTGGTGAGCGGGGGCTACTCTTTGTTGCAGTGCATGGCCTTCTCATTGTGGTGGCTTCTCTTGTTGTGGAGCATGGGCTCTAGGTGCATGGGCTTCAGTAGTTGTAGCTTGCAGGCTTCAGAGCTCAGGCTCAATATTCGTGGCGCATGGGCTTAGTTGCTCCGCGGCATGTGGGATCTTCCTGGACCAGGGATCAAACCCACGTCCCCTGCATTGGCAGGAGGATTCTTAACCACTGCGCCACCAGGGAAGTCCCCATCCTTTACTTTCAATCTATATATGTCTTTGGATCTAAAGTGAGTCTCTTGTATATAGCATGTAGTTCGATCATATGCTTTTATCCATACTGCCAATCTCTGTCTTTTAATTGGAGATTTTAATCCACTTACATTTAAAGTAATTACTGATATGGATGAAATACTTGTTATTTTGCTATTTGTTTTCTGTATACCTTATAGCTTTTTTGTTTCTCATTTTCTGCATTACTCTTTTTTTTTTTTTTTCTGGTATGCGGGCCTCTCACTGTTGTGGCCTCTCCCGTTGCGGAGCACAGGCTCTGGAGTGCAGGCCCAGGGGCCATGGCTCACGGGCCCAGCTGCTCCGCGGCATGTGGGATCTTCCCAGACTGGGGCACGAACCCGTGTCCCCTGCATCAGACTCTCAACCACTGCGCCACCAGGGAAGCCCCATTATGTCTTAGGTTTGATTTTTTAAATTGTGAAATATTTAAATTCCTTTCTCATTTTTTTGTGGATATATTCTGTAACTATTTTCTTTGTGTTTACCATGCGAATTACGTTTAACATCCAAAAGTTGTAACACTCTAATTTGAATTTATACCAGCTTAACTTCAATAACATACAAAACCCCTGCTCCCTTATAGCTAAACCCCACCCCTTTTGGTTGTTGATGTCACAGAATTAAATCTTCATACATTGTGTGCCCTCAAACATAAGTTAATCTTTTAAATGCATTAGTCTCCTAAATTATGTAGGAAATAATGTGTGGAGTTACAAATCAAAATTACAGTAATACTAACTTGTAGACTAAAAATTAAAAAAAAAATATATATATTTATATTAGTCTCTTAAATCATGTGGAAAACAAAAAGGAAAAGTTATAAACTGTTGTTACAAAAATACTAGCTTTTATAATTGTCCAAGTCTTTACCTTTATTGACATCTTTATTTCTTCATATAGCCTTGAGTTACTGTGCTTTGAGTTAGTGTCATTTCATTTCACTCTACAGGACTCCCTTGAGCATTTTTTGCAGGGTACGTCTAGTGGTAACAAACTCCCTCAGCTTTGGTTTATGTGGGAATGTCTTAATTTCTCCCTTGCTTTTGAAAGACAGTTTTGCTGGATATAGGATTCTTTCTTTCTTTCTTTCTTTTTGGCTGTGTTGGGTCTTTGTTTCTGTGCGATGGCTTTCTCTAGTTGTGGCAAGCAGAGGCCACTCTTCATCGTGATGCGCGGGCCTCTCACTGTCGCGGCCTCTCTTGTTGCGGAGCACAGGCTCCAGACATGCAGGCTCAGTAGTTGTGGCTCACGGGCCCAGTTGCTCTGTGGCATGTGGGATCTTCCCAGACCAGGGCTCGAACCCGTATCCCCAGCATTGGCAGGCAGATTATCAACCATTGCGCCACCAGTGAAGCCCTGGATATAGGATTCTTGGTTCACAGTATTTTTTCTTTTTTAAAGTATTTATTTATTTATTTTATTTGGCTGCATCAGGTCTTAGTTGGAGCATGTGGGATCTTTGTTGCAGCATGCAGGATCTTTTGTTGCAGTGTATGGGCTTCTCTAGTTGTGACGTGCAGGTTTCTCTAGTTGTGACGTGCAGGTTTCTCTAGTTGCGACGTGAGGGTTTCTCTAGTTGCAGCACGTGGGCTTATCCCTAGTTGTGGTGCACGGGCTCCAGAGTGCGTGGGCTCAGTAGTTGTGGCACGTGGGCTCTCCAGTTGTGGCACACGGGCTCTAGAGTACATGGGCTCAGTAGTTGCTGTGCGTGGACTTAGTTGCCCCATGGCATGTGGGATCTTAGTCCCCTGACCAGGTATCGAACCTGCGTCCCCTGCATTGGAAGGCAGATTCTTAACCACTGGACCACTAGGGAAGTCCCCAGCTGTTTTTTATCTTTTAGCACTTGAATATATAGGCCCACTGCCTCTGGCTTCCAAAGTGTCTGATGAGAAATCTGCTAACCGTATTAAGGATCTCTTCTATGTGACATGTTGCTTCTCTTTTCTTTCAAGATTCCCCTTTTTATCTTTTGCTTTCTAAAGTTTGATTATAATATGTCTTCGTCTTTTTGACTTCATCGTACTTAGAGTTTATTGAGCTTCTTGGATGTTTAGATTCATGTCTTTCATCACATTTGGGAAGTTTTCAACCATTATTTTTTATTTATTTATATGTATTTATTTCTGTGTTGTGTCTTCATTGCAGTGCACAGGCTTCTCATTGCTGTGGCTTCTTGTTGTGGAGCACAGGCTCTAAGTGCATGGGCTCAGTAGTTATGGCTCACAGGCTCTAGAGTGCAGGCTCAGTAGTTGTGGCACATAGGCTTAGTTGCTCTGTGGCATGTGGGATCTTCCCGGACCAGGGCTTGAACCCGTGTCCCCTGCCTTGGCAGATGGATTCTTAACCACTGTGCCAGCAGGGAAGCCCCAGCCATTATTTCTTCAAGTATTCTTTCTACCCCTCTCTCTCTCGCTTCTCCTTCTGGGACTCCCACAATGTGTATGTTGGTCTGCTTAATGGTGTCCCACAGGACCCTTAGGCTCTGTTTACTTTCCTTGAATCTTGATAATTTTCATTGTCCTGTTTTCAAGTTTGCTGATTCTTCTACTGATCAAATCTGCCTTTGAGTACCTCCAGTGAATTTTAAAATTTCAGTTAATGTACTTTTTAGCTCCACAATTTTTTGGGTTTCTTTTTACATTTTCTATTTCTTTATTTGTATTTCCGTTTTATTCCTACATTGCTTTCTTGACTTTCTCCATATCTTCTTTTAGTTTTCTGAGCATCTTTAACATGGTTGTTTTAGAGTCGTTGTCTAGAAGATCTACCATCAGGTCTTTTTCAGGGACAGGTTCTGTTGATTTTTTTCCTTTGAATGGGCCGTATTTTCCTGTGTCTTTGAGTGCCTTGTGCTTTTTTTGTTGTTGTTTGTTTAAAACTGGACATTTGGGTGCTTCCCTGGTGGCGCAGTGGTTGAGAACCTGCCTGCCAATGCAGGGGACATGGGTTCGAGCCCTGGTCTGGGAGGATCCCACATGCCGCGGAGCAACAAGGCCCAAGAGCCACAACTACTGAGCCTGCGCGTCTGGAGCCTGTGCTCCGCAACAACTCGGCCGCGATAGTGAGGGGCCCGCGCACCGCGATGAAGAGTGGCCCCCGCTTGCCACAACTAGAGAAAGCCCTCGCACAGAAATGAAGACCCAACACAGCAAAAATAAATTAATTAATAAACTCCTACCCCCACCATCTAAAATAAATAAATAAAACTGGACGTTTGGATCTAGTAATGTGGTATCTCTGGAAATCAGATTACTCTCCTTGCCTAGGATTTGCTGTTTTTTTCTTTGGTAGTTGTAGATTGTCTCTGTACCAAGGATCAGCCTGAGGCATAAATGAAGGTTTTCTCAGACTGTAACTGGGACTGTGTGGTCACTTTCAAGTTTTCCCCTTTTATGTAGTTGCTTTTGAATATCATAATCTTTAATGTCTGGCTCCCTGAAGCAGAAAAAGAAAAATTAAAAGGGGAAGGAAAGGGCACTGGCCCTTTAAATCCAGTAGCACTTCAGCTGGAGTGGGAGGGTCCTATAGCAATGGGGGAGGTGCAACAATGGCCGCCTGCCTGTTTGGCCACACCTCTGTGATCAGAAGCAGGACGCAGAGGTCAGAGCAGATACCCAGTATTTGGAGGACAGGGTCTTTTTTTGCCCACCTTGGCTCCTGCAAGCTGTGTGCAGGCTGTTCCAGAAACAGGTGTATGGCCTCCAGTGGCATGGCTAGGGGTGGGATGGGTAGCTGCTACTGTAGGAAGAGCTGAAATTGACTGAAATTAACCTCAATTTACTGTCCAAGTGCTCATATGGAAGTTGCAAGTCTTTAGGACTTGAGATCCAAAACAGTCACACTAGACAGATTTCTGCCAGTGCACTGTTTTTCAGGTGAGGAGAAGATTCCCGGTGCTCCCTCCTCTGCCATATTCCCAGAACCCTCCAGGCCGTGCTCGTTTTTGTCCTACCTGTTTGCCTGCTCCCCGCTGCACTCTTCCAGTGGGGAGGAGGTGTGCTGCGTCCTCATCAGTGCCTCCCCCACTACACCTTCAGTGCACGGCACTTGTGGAGAAGGCCCAGTGAATTGACTTTTCTTAAATTCCCTGCTTGCCCCTGTTATCTCACTCCCCCTTCAGCTGCTGGTTTCAAGGTAACCATGGGCTGGGCTGCAGTCTGCACATGGCCAGCCACTGAGAGCTGCCTGGGAAGGAGAGAGGAGAGGACTGTGCTGGGCTGGAGAGTGTCTCCCCCAGATTCCTTTCCACCTGGAACCTGTGATTATGACCTTATTTGGAAGTAGGGTCTTTGCAGGGGTAATAAATTTAAATGAAGTCATACTGGCCTGGGGTGGACCCTAATCCAGTGACTGGTGTCCTTATAAGACAGCCATGTGAAGTTGGGGGCAGAGATCGGAGTGAGGCATCTACAAGCCCAGGGTTACCAGCAACCAGCAGAAGCTGGAAGAGACGAGGAAGCATTCTTCCCTAGAGTCCCGGAAGGCCCATGGCCTGCTGACACCTGGATTTTGGACCTCTAACCTGTGAGAGGATACATTTCTGTTGTTTTAAGTTACCTAGGTTGTGGACTTCGTTACGGCAGCCCGAGAGCCCGAGCAGACTAATAAAGGGATGAAGTCCAAGAGGCTATGCCTCCTTTTTTTTTTTTTTTGCGGTACGCGGGCCTCTCACTGTTGTGGCCTCTCGCGTTGCGGCGCACAGGCTCTGGATGCGCAGGCTCAGCAGCCATGGCTCACGGGCCCAGCCGCTCCACGGCACGTGGGATCCTCCCAGACTGGGGCACGAACCCGTGTCCCCTGCATCGGCAGGCGGACTCTCAATCACTGAGCCACCAGGTAAGCCCTACGCCTCTTATTTTTAAGGTTGAGCCACAAGACTATTAATAGAATTCCTCACACTTTTGTGTCCTGAGAGTGGAGCCATGGGGTTTAGGTCCCGGTGACAGGGTCTCCCAGGGGTCCTTGGCCATTTGTTGACTTCTGTGCATCACGTCTGTGTGTGTAATGCCGGGATTCTAGGACAGGCCTTGCTTTGTGACAACAGTGGTCTATGTTCTGTGTCCTAAGAACTGTTACTGATTGGACAAGGGCACTTAGCCAGATGAGCCATTATGTGTCTCTCCAATTTCAGAGCAAGCAGCGAGTGCCCCAAACCTGGGGGCTCCAGGGTCCTGGGGCCTCTCTCACTGCGGTGGGGAGGGCAGATCAGGCAGCCCTTTTCGGGGCTGGGCTGCCCTACAGTGCAGGGCGCCGCCTCCTGGTGGTCTTACCTTGGTTTCTCTAGCTCTCCAGTTTCTCAGCGGTGAGGGAAAAAGCCAGCCCCAAGTATGGTATATGTTGCCACCCAGCAAGTCTCCGTGAGAGCCAGATCATTTCTAAACTGGTGTTTGAAAGATTTTTAAGACAGACTATAAGGGCCTGTGAGTCCTTCTGATTCAACTAATCTCACCACCAGAGTCAGCTGTGTGTTTGTGGTTTTCAGTCTCTGTGTTGTAAACAGGTTGAGAACAGGGCCCAGGTCCTGGCCATTGTTCCCCCCAGTCTTCTTCTCAGACATTTACTGGGGATCCTCATGGGGCTGGGCTGGACCCAGGGCTGGGGTGTGGCGACGAGAGAGTGTGTCCTTGGGAAGCTCCATGAGCCCCCAAAGCCCAGGGACCTTCTGCCCCATTGTTTCTCTTCCTGTCTCCATTAGACCAGCAAGGAAAGATGCTCGGAAATCAGGTGTTGCTTGAAGTCCCCCAGCCTCAGAGGGTGTGAGGGAGCTGTGGTAGGTGGAGGTGTCGAGGCTTGGGTGCCACTGCCTCCTTACCTGGGCACTCCAGCAGCCACCTGGATCCCGTGAGCCTCAGTTTGCCCATCTGTGGAATGGGAGACGTGATAGCAGCTGTCTCGTAGGATGTGTTGAGACTGCATGGTTGGTGCATTTGCTGCTGCTGCCGTCAGTGCGGTTATCGTAGGGACTTAGAAGTCTGTGAAATGTATGATTCCATGGGAGACCAGCCTTCACTGGTATTACAGACTTTCTGTTTGTATTGTACGTATTTGTATATATATTAATACCTCTTTTATGTGCATAACATGTATTTACTCTGAATACACTTCAGTATCAGATAAAGAGAAGGATAGAGACGTTTCTCTGTTGTGCTGCTGAAATCACAGCTTTTTTTTTTTTTTTTGCGGTACGCGGGCCTCTCACTGTTGTGGCTTCTCCCGTTGCGGAGCACAGGCTCCGGATGCGCAGGCTCAGCGGCCATGGCTCACGGGCCCAGCTGCTCCGCGGCATGTGGGATCTTCCCAGACCGGAGCACAAACCCGCGTCCCCTGCATCGGCAGGCGGACTCTCAATCACTGCACCACCAGGGAAGCCCTGAAGTCACAGCTTTTGATTTGAATAACTCTAAAATGTAGTGAAAGTCCACTCTCAGGGCAGGTGTCTCTTTACCATCCGTGTCTACTCCAGGTACACTTCTGAGCCACTGTGGAGGGCGACTAGGTCCAGCTCTGGGGAGTGTGGCATGTCTATCCCACCAGTAGTGACAAGGCCACCCCAGAGCTGTGATGCTGGCAGGGGAAGATGAGTCCAGGCGACGGGTGGGCCGCGGCGGGCCTGGCATCTGTGACACTGGAGGGAGGGGCTCCTGCTGCGTTTTCCACGGTAAGGACGTGGGACAGGGGCCTTGACCAGCTGGCACTGCCTTCAGAAGCCGCCAGTTTTTAAAGAGAACAAATAAATCCAAGGCCAGAAAACAATCAGCAGTGAGAGCCTGAGCTTTTGTTGGGGTTTGGCGTTCTTGTTCCTGTTTATGGTATTTTATGCTAAGAAGGCTGTAGCTGGTTCTCAGCTCTGTAAATGCCCCATCGCACTATGTGGACGTGGCTTCACCCAGACCAGGTGACTTTGCACCAGCCGGCAGCCCCAGCTATGTGGACAGGCTCAGAAGGCCACGCGTGGTGGCCCCCAGCGCCCCCTTCCCAGTCCTGCAGGTGCAGCCGGGTGCTGAAGGGCCGTCTGCTGGGAGGAGGTATGGATGCCGACCGGCCAGCTTGCAGAGAGAGGCCTCTTCTCCTCCTTTGGTTCAGGGGTGAGGTCGTCGGGGCCAAAAGGTGGAAAAATGAAAGTAATGGCCTTCCAAGAGTGGGTCTCACCTGGCTTGACTGGTACCCCTGAGATTGTGACATCTGTGAGTCGAGGGCAGGGAGGCGTGATGGAGTGCCAGCGCCACACGCCTTGGGGTGGAAGTCCCAGTTGACGGGCTCATTCCCAGTGATGTGCCACACCCGTCATCACCAGTCCTGCTACTTCTTCCGCACTTGGTGGTGGACATTTCCCACTTGCCGGGGCCTGACCTCCTCATCTCCCCCGCCGCCCTCACGGTCTGCCTCGCCATCTGCCAGGCCTCTGCTCTTTCCTGTTTTGAGTCCCTGTTGTGAAGTGCAGATCTAGAACAGCCTCTTCCTCTAGGCCTTTGCTAAGAGAGCCAAACCGGTCATTCTAACTGCAGTTTTTCTTCTTTCCTCTCTTTCTGTTCATTTCTAGAGCGAAGTCCAAGGAAAATGGGAAGGAGAGGAATCTTAAACATTCCCTGAGGGAATTCCCTGGGGGGCGTCCAGTGGTTAGGACCCGGCGCTTTCACTGCCAAGTGCCTGGGTTCGATCCCTGGTCGGGGAACTAAGATCCCGCAAGCCATGCAGTGCGGCCAAAAAAAAAAAAAAAATTTCCTGAGAGAGGGAGAGGTTTCCAGAATGTTTTCTGGGTCACCTGGCTGGAGTGATTCGGTCACATGCTGGGCTTATCCGTGGATTGGTTATCACAGGTGCACGGGGTGTCTGGGTGCAGGAGCGCGGGGAGCGGCCCTTGCCTCGTGGATGCGCGCAGGCCCAGGGAGCCAGGCTGGGACCCGGAGACTGGCTGTGTTCCTGAGGTCCACCACTTATTGTTTTATTAATTTATTTTGTTGAGGTAGAGTTAATTTATGGTGTTGCATTAATTTCCACCATACAGCAAAGTGATTCAGTGACACACACACACATACATATACACATTCTTTCGTGTATTCGCTTTCATTACGGCTTGTCACAGGGTACTGACTATAGTTCCCTGTGCTCTACGGTAGGACCTGGTTGTTTACCCATTCTCTATATACTGATATGCACCTGCTAATCCCACACTCCCACTCCACCCCTCCCCCTCGGCCACCACAAGTCTGCTCTCTGCGTCTGTGGGTCTGTTTCTGTTTCGTAGATAAGTTCATTTGTGCCATATTTTAGATTCCACATATAAAGTGGTATGATATGGTATTTGTCTTTCTCTTTCTGACTTTATTTAGTATGATAATCTCTAGGTCCACCCCACCAATTATTTCTTAACCCCAGTCTTAACCCAGCCATGTGACCTCTGGGCATTTATCCCGTGGCTGTATTTGCATAAGGGCACAAGGAAGCAGCCACATGTCTGCCAGCTGGAGGTGTGTGTTCAGTAAATCTGGAATCTGTCGTGAAGCTCCAGGCTGTGGTTGAAAAGAACAAGGCAGGTTCTGTGCTGCTGTGGAATAAGGTATATTGCTGAGGAGGAGAAAAGCGTGTTGTAGCGTCCGTTTGTGTAAAAGTACATGTGTTATAGATAAACACTCTGGAAAGGTCCGTGCCCAAATAGTGAGTAGTTGCCTCTGGCGAGTGAAGCTGGGGGCAGAGGAGCTGCTGGGAGAAAGGAATTGAAGTTTTCATTTGCTTTCCTTCTGTATGTTTGAATTTTTTATAACCATGCACATGTTTTCATTTTAAAGCAGGTAAGAGAGTAGTAATTCAGGGTTCCGTTAGTAATGTTGGCCCTGTATTCCATTCCACTGTGCTAAGAAGGTTCTCGGTTCCTGGGGTGCATCCCTCCTCGTGGGCACGCAGGAGGTGAGCTTGAGCGCCTCCCTGAGTGGAGCCCAGATCCTTCTCCTGCCACTTCCTCACGTGGAGCTCAGGCGCAACCCTGACTTTTCTGAAGCTGTTTTTTCATTTGTAGGATGGACTGGTTCATCCTGCTTCACCTCCCTTATGTGCTGTTTATGCTGGTGATTACTTTGAAAATGGGAAAGCACAAAACTGAGGCTGGGTTTAAAGTAAATTGTAATTTTAAGGACTTTTAAAAAAAAATTGATTGGGGTTGGGTATCTTAGTTTCCTAGAACTGCTGTAACAAAGTACCATAAACTGGGTGGTTTACAACAACAGATGCTTCATCTTTCGGTGTTCTAGAGGCTAGAAGCCCCAAATCAGGGTGTCGCTGGCAGAGATGTGCTCCCTCCGAGGCTCTGGGGGAGGGGCCTTCCTTTTGTCTTTCGGCTTCCGGTGGCTGTCGGCATCCCTGGTTTTCTTTGGCTTGCGGACACATCACTCCAGTCTCTGCCTCTGTCGACATGTGGCCGTCTTCTGTATCTGTGTCCATGTTTCCTTCTTCTTATGAGGACACCAGTCATTGGATTAGGGTCTATTCTAATCCAGTATGACTTCATTTTAGCTCAGTGCATCTTCACAGACCCTATTTCTAAGTAAAGTCACATTCCCAAGTATCTGGGGTTAGGGCGTGGGCATATCTTTTGGGGGGCTACCCACTGCAGTGGAGTTTCTACCCTTCCCATCAAGAAGTATTTGGAATTGCCGCACTTAGTAATTTGATGATGTAAAATCTAACATTATGAATTTGCTCATGAAAATAGAATTTTAGATGAAGTTTCAGTTAGAACTTTATGGGCTGAAAACTCCAAAGTTAATTATTCGTTCAGAAGCCAACCTCCAACTGAGCGCGTTTATCACCTACTGATGGGTGTCCGTGCCGGACTTTCTTCTGCTCTAGGAATGTTTGTTCCTGATATTGCTTCTTAGAGTCAAATCAACTGTGCTTTTAAATCTGCCCCTTAGGAAATCGAGAGACTTTCCGAGCAACTAGAAGAAAAAGAGAGGGAGACGCAGCAGCTGATGAGCCAGCCGGAGCGGGAGCAGAAGGAAGTGGCCCTGCGGAGGAGAGGCGCGGCCCCGACGGGGAGGGCTCCAGCCGCCTGCGACGTCCTGTGCCGCTCCCTGGCCGAGGAGACGCATCAGCTGCGCAGGACTCTGGCCGCCACCGCCCACATGTGCCAGCATCTGGCCCAGTGTCTGGATGCACGCCAGCGCGCAAAGGGGGACGTGGGGGAGAGGAGCCCCGAGGTAGGCTGTGGTGTCAGCACGCCACGGTGCGGACCGAGGTGCAGCAGGATCCCTCAGCCGTCATGGAGGTCGGGGGGCGCCCAGGGCCCCCCCTGCTCTCCAAGTGAGGGTTGCAGCAAAGCCCGCCCATCTGGGGATTTCTTCTAGCACGGTGGGAGGTGCAGAACGTGACAGGGAAGCAGGTGGCCTGCGTCACCAGCTGCCACCCCCAGACCTGCAGGTGACCCTGGTCCTCGTGGGGAGATGGCACTGTGGTCTCATCAGCCTTCGCCGAGGACGAAGCAGGCAGAGCAGGGGCGGGAGGGGTGTCCTGAGCAAGTGCTGGTACATGTGCAGGCGGGCGAGGGGCAGCGCCTCCAAAGGCCGCAGGTGGTGAGGAATCGGCCGGGCGGGCCGGTGGGGGGGAGGGCTCCACGTGTCTCAGCAGGGCTGGCCTCGCTGGGGCCCTCCTGCAGTGAAGGGAGGACACGGAGCCCTTCTGTGTATCTGGCGCTGTGACCCCTGGCCAGGCCGAAGGCAGGGTGGGGCCAGCAGGGAGGGAGCCGGGCAGGGGGCAGGGGTCAGGGGCAGGCGGCCTACAGGACTGCGTGGAGCTGGGCTGTGGCTGTGTGTGTGGTCTGGTCGGGGAGGGGACAGTGTGGTTTCAGCATCAGGAATTCCCTACCTGGGAGGTCAGGGGGCTCCTGGCTGGGGGTGTTGGGAGCACGGGCGAGGCCGCCTTCCCTGCCTGTCTGATTCCACGCAGTGCACACCCTGCCCCGCCCCGCCCAGCCCAGATTACTCTTTTCCAGGCAGTTCTCTGATCCTCAGAGGCTGCAACCAGGCTGACTCAGAAACGCGGGGGGAGGCGGGGACAGGCCCTCCAGCCCCTTAGCAGCAGCTCCACTGGGAAGCCCGCTGGGGAGAACCTTGGTCTGAGAACCGGTCTGAGAACTGCCCGTCTCCGCGGGTGGATTCCACGAAAAGGGAACCTCAGAAAGCACACAGGCACATTTCAGATACCACAGTGCTCTCTGGGGGCAGGCTGTGTTCTCATCTGATTTTGAGTCACTGTGTCATTTCCCTCTGGGGATTTGAACGCAGCCGCACGTTGTGTTTGGCCTGGGCAGGGGTGGGGCCAGAGCTCTTAACAGGCTCTACGTCCGCATCATTTCTCAGCCTTGGCCACGGCTGAGTCACCGGGGTTTCCCGGTGCCCGCTGGGTTAGGACATGTAGTTCCTTTGTCACTCGAGGGGAATTCTCAAAAGTACCGGCACCAGCATACAGCCCACCGTACGTACTGTTAAATGCACTGAATTCCTAGGATTCAGATGGACTTTTTGGCTAGCTCTGCCCACTGCCATTAGGGCTGGTTTGGCACGTGGGTTTCCAGGCATGAGTCCCGAGACCCCGAGTGAGGCACGGGTGGACTGCCGTGTACAGAATCACTGAGGTCAACCCTGCTTGCGTGACGTGACACGACAGTGTGGTGGGCCCAGAGGGAGGGAGCTGGGTCCCTGGCCGGGCCTGCTCCTGGCGGCCCTGTGGCCCTGGGCTGGAAGGTTCTCTGGTGGACAGTGAGATTAAGCTTCCTGCCCTCCCGACTCCCTCCCGTGAGGATGGAAAGTCTCAGGCATGAGAAGATTGAGCGAGGGCGGGGCAAGGACCACCCCTCCCGCACCTTCGGGAAGGGGCCTGTCCCACCTGCCGCAGTGCGGGCTGCAGTGACCATCTGCACCCTCCGTCTCCAGGTGTGGCTTCCTACCCTCTTGCTGCACACGACAGTCACGTTCGGTGACACGGTGTCTGCTCTCCGTTCCTTTCTTATGCAGCCAGCGTGTGCAGATGGGGACGGCTCTGTCCACGCGGTTGTTGAGAAGTTACGGGAGGAGAATCGACTGTTGAAGCAGAAGGTGACTCACGTGAGTGTCTGTTAGATGTCCCTCAGGAAGAACCTTCCCCTCACGGCCCCGCAGATGAGGGTCCTCTCCTCGGCTGTGCCCAGGGGTTGCCCCCGCCCTCAGGCCACTTCGGCTGATACGCGCAGTCCCTATAGGCCCGACATATTTGCCTAAAAGGACGTGTAGAACACGCTTGTCATTCTCCGGCCCCCAAGTTAATTCACATGTGGATAAATGAGGTACAAGAATTACTATCAAGTACAGCTTTTACGGTGGGAAATTGTAGCAAGTCTGCTTCTGTCTACGGTGGTTGTTTGTGGCCATTGTTGCCACGTCCTAGTGTCCACTCTGCACAGAGCAAACAGACTTTTTTTTTTTTGGCCTTCATTCCTTTTATTTTTTTTAAATTAATTAATTAATGTATTTAGTTTTGGCTGTGTTGGGTCTTCGTTGCCGTGCGCGGGCTTCTCATTGCTGTGGCTTCTCTTGTTGCGGAGCATGGGCTCTAGGCGCGTGGGCTTCAGTAGTTGTGGCTCACAGGCTCAGTAGTTGTGGCTCATGGGCTTAGTTGCTCCGCGGCACGTGGGATCTTCCCGGACCAGGGCTCGAACCCGTGTCCCCTGCGTTGGCAGGCGGATCCTTAACCACTGTGCCACCAGGGAGGTCCCCTGAGGCAACTTTCATTTAAGGGGAGACTCACTCTGCTCCTTGTTGCTAGTGAATAGCTTCACAGTTCAGGTTGGCTTGAGAGCAGGTTCTCAGCCGCTGCCACCGTGAGCGTTCCGGCCTCCTTAGGTGGAAGACCTCAATGCCAAGTGGCAGCGCTACGACGCCAGCAGGGACGAGTACGTGAGGGGACTCCACGCACAGCTGAGAGGGCTGCAGGCCCCCCTCGAGCCTGAGAGGCCCTCCCCGCCCGAGCTGATGAGAAAGGAGATCTCCCGGCTCAACACACAGTTGGAGGAGAAAATCAACGACTGTGCAGAAGCGAGGCGGGAGCTGGAGGCCGCGAGGAGGGCCCGGGATGCCGCGCTGGAGCGGGTGCAGATGTTGGAGCAGCAGGTGCCCCCCACCCCGGGGCCGGGTGCTGGGGGGCGCTGGGGGCCTCTGAGCAGAAACGGCGCTGCCGTCTGACGGTTGAGTGTCTGTCTCCTCACAGATCCTCGCGTACAAGGACGACTTCACGTCGGAGAGGGTTGACCGGGAGCGGGCTCAGAGTAGGATCCAGGAGTTGGAGGAACGGGTGGCCTTGCTGCAGCGCCAGGTACCCTGCAAACAGGTAGAACGGAGGCCCATCTCCTCCAGTCCAGGCTGGGCGTTTTCTTCGTGTTTCTTTCATCAGTTTCAAGCCCTTTCTGCGTCTGCCGAGACCCTGATTCTGTGCTCCGGGCAGAGCCACGGTGCCCGGTGCCTGGGGCCTGGTGGCAGAAAACCTCCCTGTCGTACCGTGTGTGTCTGTAGAGGACGTTGGCGTGGTGGCGTGTGACCTCAGGGGTGACTGTCGGGCCTGTCCTGCACCCAGAGGGCGCGCCCTGGGCCTCGGGCTCCCTACTGGGAGCTTTGTGCACGTGTGTCCCCTCCTCGCTGTGCGGCAGGGACCCTGGTCGCCCTGTCACACACACACAGCCCCTGAGGCTCCAGGCGTCTGCTGGCGCCCCCCAGCTCACAGCCCCCGTGCACGGAGATGGGCCGTGCAGGCGGGCGGGCCCCGCAGCTCACTCTGGGCTCCGTGCCGCCCTGCCACAGGGGGTGCTTCTTGGGAGGCCGGGCCTGGGTGGGAACTGACGGTTTCTCACTGCAGGACCCGGGCGCCCACATGCCTCTTCCCTGCTCCTCCCTGGTTCCGCCCAGAGCACCTGATACACATCCTCCTGAGGGACTAGCGCCCTGGTGGGGCGGGGGTGCCGAGCTTACCCCGGACCACCCTTCGTGTTTGGTGGGAGCCATCCTCAGTGCCCCATCCTGCGTGGCTGTGGATCCCACTGGTGGACAGAAGGGTGGCCCGGCCTGCTGAGGCCCGGGGCCTGTGCACCGAGTGGCCTCTGAGCCCCTTTCAGCTGCGGCCTGTGGCCGTCGAGCTTTGGGAGCATTTGGGAGCACTGCTCGGCCCCTGGGCGACACCCCGGGGCGGGTGGTGGTGAAGCTTTGGGCCAGGAGCCAGGGTCCCGCCGCGTGGGCTGTGGCTCCCACACGAGGCGTGATGAGCACTGGGGGTCACAGCGCTTCGGGGCTGATGTCGGGGGCGAGCGTGGCAGCCGTGCCACGGACACCCCTGCTGCCTCCAGAGACCCCCCCCCGCCCACCCAGGAGGGACGCAGTTTGCCAGGCTCCCTCTCTGCACGGCGGCGTGTGGGGTGAGTCTGTTGGGGCCGCGGCGGTGGTCGGGGTTGGGGGGAGTGCCACCCCCCCCCCCAGCTTGGGCCTGTTCCTCTGTGAGCACAGGCAGGAGGCTGTTCATGGGGCACGTCCTCATTTGGGCCCCAGCACCAGGCAGAGCGAAGGTGCACGTCCCGCTGTGCAGCAGGTGTATCTCTAGTTGCTGGAGCCTGAGGCCAGCCTCGTAAGCTGACCCTTTGCCTTTTTTCCAGGATCCTCGAGAGCCAGGCTCTTGCCGGATTCACACTGGGGGCAAAACTCCCGGGTACTTAGAGACTGACGCTTCGGAGCTTGTGGCACCTGGTGGCTGGAGACCTGGGACGGGATCCCAGCGGCCAGAACTCCCTGCAGAGGGCGGGAGCCCCGGAGCGACCCAGAGAGGCCAGGGGGACCTTCAGTGCCCTCACTGCCTGCAGTACTTCAGCGACGAACAGGGGGAGGAGCTCTTTCGGCACGTGGCCGACTGCTGCCAGTGAGCCCTGCTGGCCGGCGGCCCGGGGGTGCTCCCAGCACGCAGCAGCGAGACGCAGGGCCCCCAGAACAGGCTGGGGGGTGCTTCTGAGCCTTCCCCTTGGTCCCCCTTGGGTCAGGGGGCACTTTCGGTGGGGCTGGAGGGAGAGGTGAGGTTCGGAGCATTCGTGCCCAGGAGGGCTCTGCCTCGCCTCTGGTGTGGAGTTTGACGTCCGAAGCTGTCAGTCAGGCCGAGGCCGCGCGAGACGTGGCACGGGATTCTCCCGGGCCCGCAGGACAGACCTGTCCCAGCCGCAGCTGGGGACGCTGCAGGTCACTGGGACGAGGTGGCTGCCCGTGGGAAGTGCGCCCACGCCCACCAGGAGGCGTGCACGGCTGAGCACTGTGCCTGCGCTGAAATAAGGCTGCACTGCAGGAGTGGGTGCTGCATATCCGGAACGTAAACGTGTTTATGTCCCATGACTTATTTTTGTAATAAATGCACTTGCTACAGGGACTGCTGAGAGTGTGTGCTGGGGGCTGGGGTGCAGGGACCCGGCAGCATTTCCATCCGGGCCTGAGTTACACCAGCCGGGGAGGAGAAACACACTTTCTTACTGTTCGTC
The DNA here is from genome assembly GCF_963924675.1 of Phocoena phocoena. NCBI lineage: Eukaryota > Metazoa > Chordata > Mammalia > Artiodactyla > Phocoenidae > Phocoena > Phocoena phocoena. Next base: position 137,753,022 of record NC_089223.1, read on the forward strand.
TGTCACCTGTTTGTTAGGGCATCCCGAGGGGGGTGGTCAGCGGGAGTCCAGCCTGCCCAGCACTCTGCCGTCGGCCTGTTTCAGCTCCAGCCAGGATGTGAAGGGCTGGGGGTGAGGCGGGAGGAACCAGGCGCCTGGCGAAGGCAAGAGAGAGGCTTGCAGGGCAAGGACTGCGTGCATAGTCCTGGCGGGGTCAGGGCTGTGTGACTCAAGTTAACCCTCAGAACAGTCGCAGGAGGTAAGTACTTCTATCGATCATCCTCAACACAGGTGTGGAAGATGAGGCACAGGGGGGTAAGGTCACTTGCCCAAGGTCACAGTAGCAGGGGACAAAGCTAGGATGTAAACCCAGGCCATCTGGCTCCTGAGCCCACATTCTCCTTCCCAACGTGCAGGAGCTGCCGGCACGGTGAAGGGCCAGCACTGGGTGCATGTGCTGTCCCTCCTCCTGGAACACTTGCTCACCCGCTCCGCTGGCTAAGTCAGTCCTCCTCCAGTTGTAGTTCAGGCGTCAACTCCTCTGTAGGATCCCCGCGCACCCCACTTTCCAGGAGCCCGACCGGAAGGGATCAGTCTGTGCGGCGTGGGTGCTAGAACGTCACAGGAAGCCTCCGTCTCACTGTCCTGAGGAGTTGGAGGAGCTTGGAAATAGATGGGGACCTCCCGGAGAGAAGGGAGCTGCAGAAGGGGGAGCCCTCAAATCCTTGGCTGACCCCTGACCTGTGCGAGCTTAGCGTGAGACTCCAAGACTTCTGGGGCAGGAACAGCGGCTGGAAGGCAGGATGTGCTGAGCAGAGCTCCCAGCGGCTGTCCACCGTAGGGTGGCCGTTCTGAAGCTGAGTCCCTTGGGGTTAGAGGGGCTGGAAAACCTTGGTTTTCCTTTGAAACCCTCGAAGGGCCACATTTTAGGAGTGAAGTCGACATCTTAGGGCCAAAACAAAACATCCCTGCTCTTCCAGGCAGCCAACCAGTAATTCACTGGCCTGTTGGAACAAAATCCGGCTTTCTTCAGAGCCAGGACCTCGTACTATATTAACCACAGTCCAATACACAGTAAAAAATACTAGACATATGGAAAAAAAGGCATAATGAAGATATATTCACACACACACAAAGATATATTCACACAAATACAAGCTCACAAAAATTTATATCCAGCAGATTGTACGACAAGAAAAAAGTATACTATGGAAATTACTCAGGCTAGAGGGAAATGATTCTGGATAAAAACAAACGTAGAAAGGAATGAAGCGCATGGGAATGGGGACTTCCCTGCTGGCATAGTGGTTAAGACTCCATGCTTCCAATGTAGGCGGCCCGGGTTTGATCCCTGGTCAGGGAACTAGATCCCGCATGCATGCTGAAACAAAGAGTTCGCATGCCACAACTAAGGAGCCCACGTGCCGCAACTAAGGAGCTGGCAAGCTACAACTAAGGAGCCTGCGACTAAGACCCGGCGCAACCAAATAAATATTAAAAAAAAAAAAAAAGAGCATGGGAATGGGTAGATATGAATGAATATTGACTGTTTAAAACAATAATGTTGGGACTTCCCTGGTGGCACAGTGGTTAAGAATCCGCCTGCCCATGCAGGGGACACGGGTTTGAGCCCTGGTCCGGGAAGATCCCACATGCCACGGAGCAACTAAGCCCGTGCGCCACAACTACTGAGCCTGCACTCTAGAGCCCGTGAGCCACAATTACTGAGCCTGCATGCCACAACTACTAAAGCCCGTGCGCCTAGAGCCCGTGCTCTGCAACAAGAGAAGACACTGCAATGAGAAGCCTGCACACCGCAACCAAGAGCGGCCCCCGCTCGCTGCAACTAGAGAAAGCCCGCGCCCATCAACAGAGACCCAACGCAGCAAAACAAAAAAACCCCAATAATGTCTTGAGGGTTTTAAAACATGCAAACGTGTGACCACAAGGACTTTCTAGGTGAGGGACGGGAGTGTTTAATGAACTTACACAAGTGTAGGGTTTTTGCGTTGATTTGTGGGGGACTAATGAACTAAGGAAGCATAATCTCTAGGGTAACCACTAAAGTAGTAATGGAAATATCTAATTAGAAAGTTAATAGAACAGAAAAATGTTTTTATTAATCCAAAGCAAGACAAGTTAGGAGAACCAAAGGGATAAAGGAGAGACGAGACAAAGAGAAAGCAGCTGGAAGATGGTAGACTTAACCAACTGTATCAGTAATTACATTAAAATAAATGGACGGTGGGATAGGGAGGGTGGGAGACGCAAGAGGGAGGAGATAGAAATATGGGGATATATGTATAGCTGATTCACTTTGTTATATGGCAGAAACTAACACACCATTGTAGAACAATTATACTCCAATAAAGATGTTAATAAAAATAAACAGACCAAACACTCTGATTGAAAGACAGTGACTGTCATACTGGATGAAAGTCTCACCTGTGTGCTCGTTAGAAAAGATACACTCATGCCAACATTAACCAAGAAAATGAGAGTGATTATCAAGACACAGTGGACTTTTAAGACAAAAAATATTACCAGAAATATAGAGCAACAGTGCATAATGATAAAAGGGTGAATTCATCAGGAATATACAATATACCTACATTTGTGTAGAGCTAATAATATAAAGCAAAAGAACTAGACAAATGCATAATCATTGTTGGAGATTTTAGCATACCTTTCTCAGTAACTGATAGAAGCAGGGAAAAAAGTCAGTAAGGATACAGAAGATTAAACCTATCTACTTGGCCTAATTTCATATGCAGAACCTAAATTACACCCAAGGAAAGTTAACTATAATTCTTTTCAGGTGTACATGGAATGCTTCCAAAAGAGACAAATCTGTGGACCATAAATCAAGTCACAACATACTCCAAAGAACCTAATCATTGAGTTCATGATCACTGACCACAGTGAAATTAAACCACAACTCAATAACAGAAAGATAACTACTAAATTCCCAACACAGTTCTAAATGATCCATGGGAAAAATAGACACAATGGAGATTAGAAAGTATTTTGAACTGAGTTAAAAATGAAAATACAACTTGCTAAAAATTATGGAATGCAGCTAAAGCAGGGATTAGGGGAAATGTATTAGCTCCAAAGGCATATATTGGAAATGAAGAGAGGTTAAACCTCAGGGATCCAAGTGTTCATCACAAGAAGCTAGGAAAAGAACCACAAATTAGGGACTTCCTTGGTGGTCCAGTGGTTAAGAATTCTCCTTCTAATGCAGGGGACGCAGGTTCGATCCCTGGTCAGGGAGCTGATGCCAGCCACATGCTGTGGGGCCACTAAGTCCCTGCGCCACAACTACTGAGCCCGCATGCTCTGGAGCCTGCGCGCCACAACAAAGACCCGACGCAGCCAAATAATAAAATTTAAAAAATAAAAAGAAGTGCAAATTAAACCCAAAGAAAATGGAAGGAAATAATAAAAGAGCAGAATCAATGAAATGGAAAGCAGACAAAAATCAACAATGCCAAGAGTTAGTTCTTTTAAATAGTAATGAAACTGATAAACCCACAGCATGACTGATGAAGAATAGAAGAGAAAACAAATTGCTAATTATCAGGAATGAAAGGTGGGCATCACTGTAGATCTCTCAGATATTGAAAAGAGTATATACTATAAACAATTTATAAAACTGATAAATTTGACAACTTAGATGAAACGGATAAAATCCTTGAAACACACCACTTACTAAAATTGACATAATTAATAGAAAACCTGAATAGCTCTATGTCCATTAAATTGAATCTGTAATTAAAAATCTTTTCACAAAGAAAATTACAGTCTCAGATGACTTCGCTGGTGAATTCTTCCAAACATCTAAGAAAGATATACCAATCTTACACTCAGGAAACAGAAAGTGGGAATGTCTCCCCATCTCATTTTATGACACCAAAACCCGAGAAGGACAAGGCAAGAAAGAAAATGACAGACCACTCTCTCTCCTGAACATAGAGGCAAGAGTCCTAAACAACATATTAACAAATTGAACCCAGCAATATAAAATGGATAATACATTATAACCAAGTGGAATTTTTATTACACGAATACAGGATTGGTTGACATAAAACAAAAACAAAGAAAACCCACAAAACTAATTCACCAGAGGAGAAACCATAGGATCATCTCAAGAGAAGCAGAAAAAGCATATGACACGATTTAATACCCACTCACGAGAACACTGAGCAAACTAGGCATAGAAGGGATTTCCTCAATCTGATCAAGGTATACGTCCAAAAGACCTATGGCCAACTTTCTATGTGATGATGAAATACTGAGTGCTGCCCCTGCTGAATCCCACCAAGGCAAGGTGTTCACTTTTTAGAATTTTTATTTATTTACTTTTGGGCTGCGTCGAGTCTTCGTTGCCGCGTGCGGGCTTTGTCCAGTTGTGGCGAGCGGGGGCTACTCTTCGCTGCGGAGCTCAGGCTCTAGGCAGGTGGGCTTCAGTAGCTGTGGCTCGCGGGCTCTAGAGCGCAGGCTCAGTAGTTGTGGCACACGGGCTTCACTGCTCCGCGGCACGTGGGATCTTCCCGGACCAGGGCTCAAACCCGTGTGCCCTGCATTGGCAGGCGGATTCTTAACCACTGTGCCGCCAGGGACACCCCAAGGTGTTCACTCTTATTGCTGCAATTACATATTGTACAGGAGATACCCAGTGCAATCAGGCAATAAAAGGGGAAAAAGGACAAAAATTGGAAGAGAAAAAAAATCAAACTATCGCTATTCACAGATGACAGACTGTGGATATAGAAAAGCCCTAGGGGATCTTGAGAAAACAGTTTAGAATTAGTAAGTCAAGGTGACCATCTCAAGGTACAAAGACAATGTATGAAACATCTACTGTATTCCTGTGTGTCTGCAACAACTGGAAAAGCAAATTTATTAACCTGTTGTGGGTTGAACTGTGTCTCCCCCAAAAACAGATGTTGAAGTCCTAATCCCCAGAATGTGTGAATGTGACCTCATCTGGAAATAGGGTCTTTGCAGGTACAATCTCAGGTGATGTCCTGCTGGATTAGAGTGGGCCCCAAATCCAGTGACTGGTGTTCTTATAAGAAAAGGACAAGAGACAGACACAGGTGAGAATATACCGTATGAAAACAGAGGCAGAGATTGCAGTGATGCATGTATAAACCAAGGACTGCCAGTGACCACCAGAAGCCAGTAGTGAGGCATGGAAGAAATTTTTCCTCACAGCCTCTAGAAGGAACCAATTCTACTGACACCTGGATCTTGGATTATACCCTCCAGAACTGAGAGAATGAATTCCTAAGCCACCTAGTTTGTGGTACTTTTTTATGGGAGCCCCAGGAAACTAATGCATAACTCTACTTAGGTAATGTCAAAAACATAAAATGCTTAGAAAAAAATTATCAGACGTGTGCAAAACCTTTACAATAAAAGCTGTAAAATATCGCTTAGAGAAATTCAAGAGCACACAAATAAAAGACACCATGTTCACAGACTGGGAACGCAGTAGTCTTTAAGATGTCCGTTTTTCCCAAGTGGATCTATAGACTCGGTACTATCTCAGTCACAATCCCAGTAGGCCTCTATGACAAACTGATTTTAAAATGAGTACCCCCCCCCCATTTCTTGGACTCCAGGTACATGTGTGTTAGAATGCCTGATATGGTCCCACAGATCTTTATTTTTTGGCTGTGCCGCACGGCACGCGAGATCTTAGTTCCCCGACCAGGGATCGAACCCGTGCCCCTGCAGTGGAAACCTGGAGTCCTAACCACTGGACTGCCAGGGAATTCCCTCCCACAGGTCATTTTTTTCCGTCTCTTTTCTCTCAGTACTTCATTTCTGGTCGTTTCTATTCATACGCCATCAAGGTCACAGGTATTTTCTTCCAGCGCTTCTAATCTGCTGTTGTAGTGTTTTTCATTCTAGATATTGTTCTCTTTTGTCCTTTGGATTTGGATCTTTTTTACATCTTCCAGTTCTCCGTCTTGTTCGTGTTTTCCTTTATATCCTTCAGCGTAGCCGTGAGATCTGTAATGGTCATTTTTAAGTCCTTGCCTGCAAATTCACCATCTTTGGTTCTGTTTCTATTGCTTGTTCGATATTTCTTCCGATTTATGGTTTAGATTTTCCCTCTTCTTGGGATGGCCTGCTAATTTTTTGCCTGGATTCCAACATTTTGAATGTTACTTTATTTAGTGTGGGGATGGTTCTGTATTTCTTTTAAGAGAGTGTTGGACTCTGTTCTAGCAGGCAGTTAAGTTACTTAGGATCAGTCTGATCCCTCTGAGGCTTGCATTTAGCTTTAGATTCCACACCAGGGTAAGAGAAGCCCACTGCCGACCTGAGACCCTTCTGAGGGCTCCACGCCAATACCCGTGTATCACCAGGTCTCTCCACCCTGATGGGCGGAAACTTTCCCCCTGGCTTTATGGAACTTTATGCCACACGTGCACCGATGAGTAGATTCGAGGGGATTCCCTGCAGACCCGTGGAGCGCTCTGAGTGCAGCCCCTCCTGTCCGCATCTCTGCCCCACACACTCCAGCCACCCCACGTGCTGGTCTCTGCTTCCTCTGCTCAGCAACCCTGCTGGGCTCCTCCCAGTGCTGGGGCCCGCAGGCTGCCTCCAGGCCGGAAGCTGGGGCCCTCGGAGGCTCACCTTGTTCCCTGCCCTTCACTCAGGAAACACTGCCACGTGCTGCCTCTGATCCAACATCCGAGAACACCGGTAAAAAAACCTCCTTGGCTTCACAGCTGCTGACAGCTTCTGCAGCCACTCTTCCCCCACAGACACTGCTGCCGCTCAGTGTGACAGTCCAGGCACGTGGTTCTCGCTCTCCAGACGACACCGCATTCTCCACCGAAGACAAGCCGGGGCTCCCAGGACCCAGGTGGCTCCACACACGCCGCTACGTGACTGGTCTTGACAGTTAAGTTCTTCAGAGCCCAGAGCCGTCTGAAATCTCCTCCCGTGCTGCGTGTCTCCACCCCGCAGTGCTGTTGACTCCTAACACGTAGCAGTGGATCCAGAACGGACAGTGATCGCCTGCGACTGTCAGGATGAAGCAGAACGTCACGTGCATTCTGTCCTTCTCTGTGATGACTTGGAGGTTTTATTTTTATTTAAAACCGTATGAACTGTGGGTTAAGTTTTTTCTTCTCCTTTTAAAAAATATAGTAATGAAATTGAGAAGTATCAATCCTTTCTGGTACCGTAACATTTTGGTTTTTTAATGGCACGAGTTATGTGGGCAAACTTCAATGAAAGAACATTTTGCTGTTTTCTTAGCTACTGTTATTTCATCGTAAGATTACTTATCAACGTGATCTGAAGAGGCTCCCCCAGAGGCTGACCCCAGGTCGGGGAGTGACCTCATCAGGAATCTGAGGGGCTCGCCTGGGGCTTTGGTGTCCCCATCTGTCAATGTACGGACTGGGGCGAGGGCCTGGCTCACACCTAGACCACAGTAACAAGTCACCAGAACCCTTGACCAGGGCCTGAGCCTCCCGGGGCCTGAATCCATCCTCTTTTTTGTTCCTGAGATGCCCCCTCGAGGAGTGATCCAAAGGAACATTAGGGTTGGGTCTTGCAGGTTGGGTGGAATTTCCAGGGAACTCGGGAAGTGCGTTCCCGGCAAGGAGAGAGGCCGGGTGGCCTGAGGGGCCAAGCGTGCAGACTCGGAACCAGGTGTAGACGGCACGCCCACGTGCTGGGCGGAGCGGGGTGTGGAGGCGGCAGGGGCCCCTCAGGAGCCGTGTGTGGTGGGGTGGGTGGTGCTCAGTGCTGGGGCACACAGGGCTCCCCTCACCACGGCTCACCTCACAGCAGGGAACCCGTAGCTCTCAGGAGCCAACGCGGCCCACAGGGCAGACGAAGTGGAGGCCTACGGGTGGCTCGGCCCCCGGACAGCCTCAAGACTGTTCCCCGGGAGAACAGGGATGGGCACAGGTGGGTCTCGAGGCCCGAGCGGGCAGCTCCCCCTAAGGGGTCCAGCCTGGACTCGCCCCAGGCTTTGCTCCCTGGCCCTGCCTGTGCTCTCACCAAGTGCCCAGCCTCAGCAAGGCTGGGATGAGCCCAGCCCTGGCCTTGGGGTCCCGGGGGAACGTGGGGGGGGGTCTCTGCCCCTCCCGAGGACACCCTCTCGCACGGTCACGGCCCGGCCTCAGTTTCTTCCTTTGCTGGATCACCCCATCACCCAGAAAAACGAGCCGGCCTCTTGACCCCAAAGCCCCTCTGCCTGCTGCCCCTCCCCCACTCTCCTGTACACCAGCTTCCACTGGGCACTGGCCAAGGTCACCTCAGCATCAGAGCCACGTGGCCAGTCTCTCCCTGCCCCACAGCCTCCAGGCTGCCCTCATCCTCACCTGCTCTTGATGCCTGGTTCTGGGGCTCGAACCCTGGTCCCATCTACACAGGTTCATGAACATTTCACCAGGCGCCTGATGGGTACTGAAGACGGGACCCCTCCAGGGACCGCAGCCCATCCTTCCCAGAGCTCAGACCACAGCCTTGGGGTCCTCCTTGCCCCCTCTCATCCTCCTACCTGCATCCCGTCTGTCAGGAAGCCCTGTGGATCCAGCCGTCAGAATAACTCCACAGGCCAGTCCCACTCACCCTCTCTCAGGCTAAGAGCCGGGCCGGGCACGGTCTCCACACAGAAGCGGGGCCCTCGCCGCTCCCCCTTCACTCAGGGACGAGCCATATCCTTGTATGTGAACAGAAGCAGCTTCACCAAGAGGCCGGGAGCAGCGGGAGCTATGGAGTGTTCTAGGGGGTGAGTGGAAGCTAGGCTGCAACCAGGCGGCAGCTCCACGCCAGCTTTCTGCACACTGATGACAGAGCTCAGGAGAAAGGGACCATGCTGGGATTCCTTTCGTATTAGCACACTGTTGCCAGCTTACACCCAATTAAATATTTGTAGTTTTTCATTGCTGTATCAGAGATCACCCTCCCCGCGCCCCCGAGACTGGGAGGGGGCACCTGCCTACCAGGCCATATGGAAGCCCAGCACACTCCCCACTCCCCTCTGCTGGGCCCCCCCAGCCCCTTCTCCACACCCCTGCTGTCCTCTTGGCACTTACCACTGTGGCCCACCGACAGCGCTGAGTCCCTGGCTGGGCTCTGTCCTGGGCGCGCGAAGGCCCGGGTGACCTGCTAGATGGAGGAGGGTGAGGGCACCAGGAATCGAGAGCTGCCGCCGCCGGCGACCCTAGAGGTGCTCCAGGGCCAGGGGCCGGGGTCCCCTCAGGGGCACAGCCATCAGCTTGCCCGCCCCCTCCCCGCCGCAGCCCATCACAAAGCAACCAGACGAGGCCTCCTGCTGTACTAATGTATTCCATCTTTCAAAAAGAAAGACATGATTTTAATATTACTTAACAATATGTTAAAAAAGTAGCCAGGCAGGCCTCCGTGTTAATACAGCCGAACACTCTAACAGACTTGATGGTGTGAGTACTGGGTGGGTGCTTTGTGTTTGAACTTTCTCATTCTGCAAGGGATCTTACACAAGCTGGCTACAAGTCAGGGGGATCAGACACGGACAGCGCGACGTGTACACTCTTAAACAGTAGATTGTGGAGGAGAACGGAGAGTCCTGCCCTGCCCGGCCGCCTCGGGTGGGACGCAGGGCACAGAGAGCTGAGTGCAGCGACACCCCGGCAGGACAGGTGGCGGGACAGGGCGAGACACAGAGGCAACGGGCCACGTGGGGACGCGAACCCGTCCGGCCGCGGCCCAGGCCTCCGAGGCCGCGGCGGTGAAGGTGGCAGAGCTGCTGTTCCGATCCGACGGCAGAGCTACGGTCAAGGCGGCTCACTCACAGACTACACGCACACGAGCTAACAATGCGGGTCGAGCAGCAAGTTCTCGGTCGGGAGGGGGCTCGGGTGTGGCGGCCCACCCGCACAGCCCGGGGCAGGCACGGCAGCTCCGGGCCCGGCCCACCGCCCGCGTGTCCCTCTCCAGGCGGTCCTCGTTCAGTGGGCAGCAAAGGTGGCTTTTTTCAAGCTGAAATTGGACCAGTTGATGGACAGTCTCTGTCGGGTCTGCCTAGCGGAATCCAAACAGAACCTGCGAAGAAAAGAAGCCCAGCGGTCACGGGAGGAAGAGGCCCACACCCGGGATGCAGCCGGAGAAGCCCAGCACCCAACGGGGCTCAGCGTGCGGGACCCCGCTGGCGTCCATCGTCTCCCCACGCCTTGCTGCCGGAGGAACAGGTCCCACCTTCAGGACACTGGCCAGCACCCTGGACATCTCTGGGGCTTTGTGTCCTTTTCTCTCGTTCTTCAGGAAGCCGCCTGTCGCAGCCAAGCTCTGCCCACGGCCACCAGCCTGCCCTCACTTATCCACGAGGTCACAGTGAGTGTGATGTGAAACAAGCATTTGTATGAGACACAGTCAACACTGGCCGGCCGCCCCTGCCCCCGCCCCCGCCCTGAGGGGCGGGTCGGATGCCCACAGGCCTCCAAGGCCAGCGCAGCCTCGCCGTCTGCCCGTGGAGCACCACCTCGTGCTGGCCCCTGCTTCCCGCGCAATGATGGCCGAGTTCCGTACTAGACGAAGCAAAGGACATTTTCTTCCAAAAGCCTTTACTTCTGCCTAATTTCTGGAATTCTCACCCTTCCAGCACTAACGTGGGTAGCAGGAATTTGGATTAAACTAGAAAATGGTATTGTCACTCGTCCAGCAGGTGAAATGAAGCGTTTTTGCTTCAGCTGTGGTTAAATCGCTGAAGTCGTCGGTGCTGTGTGCCTGGAGGACTGTGTCCAGGTAGATGAAGCCCCCGGCCACCCTGCCCCTCGGCGAAGGGCTGCACCGTCTCCCAGGATCCGAACTCTCTTTCCCTGGACACGGCTGGGCAACCCCAAGTCCTAGTGGTGTCACCTTTTAAACCTTCTGGAAGCGTCCACCTCCTCCTCCACTGTCTCTGCATCAGCACGTGTGTATCCCCACCCTTCATGCCGCAGCCAGAACGCTCGGAAGCACCAACCACGTCCCTGCTCCAAGCCGCTCAGAGAGGAGCTGCAGCCCGAACCAAAGCAGGGTCTCCACGGGGCCCAGGCCACCTGGTCTGCATCCTCCCCACACCCTGGTTCCACTCTAGACACCACCTCCCGTCAGGCCTCCGTACTGCCAACCGTGGACTGGGTCACACATACTTACATACATGTGTACAGAACACGCGAGTACAGGTAACTGTAAGGCAAAAGCCCGGGTACCCGCCCCCCCAGGTCAAGAAAACCAACACTGCCAATCCTGGGGCGCCATGCTGCGCCCTCCCAAGCGGGGAGCCACCACCCCAGCCTCTGCAACCAGCAACCCTCATGGCTCTGTGTAGTTTCACGACTCGACGGGGGCTCCTGCTGATTCCTGTCTTTCTTTTTTTAACATTTAATTAATTAGTTAATTAAGGCTGTGTCAAGTCTTTGTTGCGGCACGCAGGATCTTCGCTGAGGCAAGTGGGATCTTTTGTTGTGGCGCACGGGTTCCAGGGCACGTGGGCTCTGTAGCTGCACCACACGGGCTCTCTAGTTGAGGCGCGCGAGCTCAGTAGTTGTGGCACGTGGGCTCAGCTGCCCCGCGGCATGTGGGATCTCAGTTCCCCGACCAGGGATCGAACCCGCGTCCCCTGCATCGGAAGGCGGATTCTTTACCACTGGACCTCCAGGTAAGTCTCTCATGTTGATTTCTAAGCACACAGGGACAGAACCATACTGTATGTTTCCATGTCGCTCCTTTCATTCAACAGTACGTTCGCGCGATTCCGCCCCAAGGCCACAGGCGCGGTGGGACTGTTTGCTGGAGTATGTGGGACGCACAACTCGGCCGCTGCAACTTCACACAATCTCTTCTCCAAGGTGGTCTGACCTGCCCTGCTGCTCCTCGCCCGCGGAGGGAGTCGGGCCCAGCTGCTCCCCAGCGCCAGTCGGGCTGAGGCCCCCACAGTTAACTGGTCACGGGTTTTCTGCGACACCGACTGTTTCATGTGCCCACTTGTCCACAGGTCTGTCTTTCCTTAATGGTCTGTAATGTTTACACATCTTGACACTAACCCTCTGTGATGTGCTGCAAATATTGTTTTCTCACTTTCTTTAAAGCAAATGGTTGATTTTAATGTAGCTCAATGTATCAATCTTTTGTTTTATGGTTGGTGTTTCTAAGAAATCTTTCCCTGTGCTCAAAATTAAAAGGTTTGCATATGACACTTAAAATCTTAACCCATCTGAAGTCGACCCTGAGTGTGGTGTGATGCAGGGATAACACACTTGCACAGCTCCATTTATGAACACACCTTCCTCCCACAGTGATCAGCCAACCCATCTTCTGTCAGTGTTCGTACAGGCCTGTTTCTGGGCACCAATGTCACCACATTTTAATAACCAGGACTTTCCAAGTCTTTACAATGGGTAGGAAAAGGAGCCTTCCTTATTCTCCCTATTCTTCTAGGAGGACACTAGCGATCCTTGAGTTTTTTTCTTCTGTGGGTCAATGTAACACATTAGAGCAGGGTGAATAAAACAGACGTATGACATGAGGAATCATTAGAAGGCAAACAGTGTGGATCGCCAGCGTCAAGCTGGGACCGCCTGCCTGGTGCTTCCTCTCCTCCGAAGTAATCACCATTCTGGCTTTTCACGTTCATCACTTCCGTGTCTTTCTTTCAAGTCTTAACGCCTACGTACGCATCCCTGAACATAGTTCACTTCTAAAAACACACTTTATTTAGGTATAATTTATGTACAGCAAATTGCAGTTAGTGTAGAGCCCACAGTGCTGACAAACATATACGTCTGGGAAACCATCACCTCAACCAGGACACAGAACGTTTCCGCGAAACCCCCAAGTCTCCTTGCCACTCTGGCCCCAGGCAGGCCAACAGCGACCTCTTGGCCTGTGACCACAGATGAACCTGTGTGTTCTGGGATTCCGCGTCAGTGGAACGTCCGCACGCATCCTGTGTCTGGCTTCTTGCACGAAGCAGGCGCCTCTGAGGACTGTCCGTGTGCTGCGGCAGCGGCTTTTTACTGCCGAGTAGCATCCACTGGATGGACAGAGCACCGTTTTGTTTATCTGCTCATCTGTGTGGACCTCTGGGTTGATCCCAGTTTTGGGCTACAAATAAGACTTCTAGGAACGTTCAGGAACAAGTCGTCGTGCAGGCATCCACTCTGCCTCCTCTTGGGCTTTTGGGCATCCCCCAGCAGTAGAGCTGCTGGACCGAACGGCAGGCATATTAAACAATGTACTTTAGTTCTGCCTAATTTTTAGTTTATATACACTGGCTATCGCGTACATTCTTGAGCACTGGCTCTTGTTTAACGTCCAGTTTGTAAGATGCATCTGTGCTGCGGACTGCTCTGGTTTGTTCCTTTCTGTTGCTATAACACTTCTCCTTTGACTGTACCACAATGTGTCCAACCCAACCAGTTTTAGAAACACTGTGTTAAGTTCCACAAAACCCTTCTTGGGTTTTAAATCCACAGATAAACTTGCGGAAGCTGGAGAGCTTAAAGGTACTAATTTTTTTTTTTTTGCTGTGTAGTTCCATTTACATGAAGTTCAAAAATACGCAAAACTAATGTATGGTGAAAGATCACCTTTACTTTGGGGGTGCTGGTGATGACTGGGGACGTGTGAAGCTGATAACACACACCTTGGCCAGGTGGTGGTTACCTGGATGTGCTCACTTTGTTAAAGTTCACTGAGCTCAAAGGCACTAATTCTTCTACGAATGAACACGAAGAACCTGTGTGACCCGGGTCCTTCAGTGCTCTTCTGTGAAGTCTCATCGCCTTCTGTGCACGAGTCTTGTGCAACTCCTGCTAGATCTATTCATGGATGCTGCGCAGATCTTGCTGCCGTGATAAATGCTGTCTTCACGTAAACTACGTTTCTGAATTATTGGTGGTGTAGAGGAAAATAACTTCCGTACACTTATCCTACAGCCAGGCTCTTGCTAAACTGTCCTGTTTTCCGTCGTTTCCTAGGTAGACAATGAGATCATCTGTAAAATGAAATTCTACTTCCTCCTGTCCATGCCTCATGCCTTTAATGTCTTGTCTGTCTTACAGTGCTCGCCAGGAACCACGATTTAGGGCTGACCAGAAGAGGACATAAGAGGGCGGCAGGGCGGCTTTGTTTTTGCACATGCTTCCACATCTTTCCCATTTTGGAAAACGTTTCATGTAGCTTTCTTTTCTCTTCTTTCTCTCCCTCTTTTGGTAAATTCCTTTTTTAAGGTTAAAGATATTTTCTTCTATTGCTTACTATTTAAAAAAATAGTTATAAATGGGCGCTAAGATCTTGGCAGAGGTTTTTTCTGAACTCACTGGAATGATGACACGACTCTTCTCTACTGTGTTAATGGGCCAGGTAACACTGCGGATTTCCTACCATCAGAAACTCCTTGCATTCAGTCCTGCGTAAGCCGGTTTGGTAACATGCAGCTCTTTGAAAATACCGTACACTGTTGGATTTAGCACGTGAATATTTTCGTGATGATTTTTGCACCTAATATTCATGAGAGAAACAAATGTGTAATTTCCCATTTTTTTCTGGTATTGTTTTTGGCAGATTTTGGTATCAACATTTTACTTCTCTCATAAAACAAAGAGGGGAGCATGCTCCCGTGCTGTCTCATTTCAGTTCTCTGGTAGAATCTACAAGACCGAATAATCTTTCTTTGAAAGTCTTGGACAATTCTCTGTGAAACTGTCAGAATGTAGTTTTCTCACTGGGAAGACTCAGAACTGCTGCTTTAATCTAATAGTTACTGGACCATTCACGCTATTTTTCTGTTGGGTTAATTTTGTGTCTTATTTAAGTTTTAAAGTTAATTGTTGTAAAGTTGCTTCCAGTCTCTGGAGTTACGTCCTCCTTTTCACTTACGTACTCACAAAATCAAAGAAACCTTTTATATTACAGAGAATTTCAAACACACCCAAAAGCAGAGCATGGTAAAATGAACAGAGCCACCATCCCACTTTGATAATTATCAACATTCTGTTTCTCCTTCCACCTAATTATGGTATTTTGGGTGTCTTTTTTCTACTTTTCTTGACTAGTCTCTCAAAGGTTTATTTATTTAATGTTTTCAAAGAATCAAATTTTGGCTTTGATGATCTTCTCTTTGTTTCCTATTTCATTATTGCTTTTATGTATTATCTCCTTTGTTTCACTTTCTTTGAGTTTATTCTATTGCTGTTTTCCTAATTTCCCAAATTAAATCCTAAACTCATTAATTTTCAGGTTTTTAATACTTAACTCCAGCATTTAAGGCTTCAGTGGAAGTGCTCCCAAGGGCAAACCTTTTCTTTTTTTTTTAAATTTTCTTGAAGTACAGTTGATTTATAATGTGGTGTTAATTTCTGCTGTACAGCAAAGTGACTCAGTTTTATATACATATGTATGTGTGTGTGTGTGTCTGTGTGTGTGTGTATGTCGTGTGTGTGTCTGTGTATGTGTGTCTGTGTATGTCTGTGTGTGTGTCTGTATGTGTATATATGTGTATATATATATATATATATATATATATATATATGTATATCCCTTTCCATTGTGGTTTATCATAGGGTATTGAATCTAGTTAGTTCCCTGGGCTCTACAGTAGGACCTTAGTTGTTTATCCATTCTCTATATAATAGCTAACATCTGCTAACCCCAAACTCCCACTCCATCCCTCCCCCAACCCCCTCCCCCTTGGCAACTACACGACTGCTCTCTATGTCTGTGAGTCTGTTCCTGTTTCATAGATAAGTTCATTTGTGTCATATTTTAGATTCCACATATAAGTGATATCATATGGTATTTGTCTTTCTCTGACTTACTTGACTTAGTATGATAATCTCCAGTTGCATCCATGTTGCTGCAAATGGCATTATTTCGTTCTGTTTTATGGCTGAGTAATATTCCATCGTGTATATGTACCGCATCTTCTTTATCCATTCATCTGTCGATGGACATTTAGGTTGTTTCCATGTTTTGGCTATTGTAAACAGTGCCATTACGAACATACGGGTACATGTATCTTTTTGAATTATAGTTTTTTCTGGCTATATGCCCAGTAGTGGGATTGCTGGGCCATATGGTTGCTCTATTTTTAGTTTTTTGAGGAACCTCCATACTGCTCTCCATAGTTGCTGTACCAATTTACATTCCCACCAACAGTGTAGGAGGGGTCCCTTTTCTCCACATCCATGAGCAAAACCTTTTCTGCATTCCACAGGTTTTCACATGCAATATTTTCCTTATCTTTTAGTTCTATATATTTTTAAATGTCCACTGTGGTTCCTTACTTGACCCATGAGTTATTTAAACTTACATACTTCCAGATTTCCAAATATTTAGGGACATAAAATGTATCTATTGTAAATATGCAACTTCAACATTTTGTGGTCAGAGAACACAAATTATACATCCTTCTTTGACATGTCTGAGCCTTGCTTTCTGTGGCCCAGCACATATCCCATTTCTGTGGATGGCCCCGTGTGTGTAAGAACTCAGCTCTCTGTGTCTCAGATGCGGGGTTTCACCTACATCCGTTAGACTAAGCTTGCCGGTCAAGTTCACAGGGGGGCCTGGGCTGCTCACGCCAATCAGGACGCAGAGAGATGGGAGACCTCCCACCAGGATGGTGGATTTGCTTGATTCTCTGTGAAGCTCAAATTGCTTTTTGTATCTTGAGGCTATTTCATTACGTACTTGTGTTTAAAATTCCTATTTCTCCCTGACAAATTGAACATTTTATCATTATGTAGCAAACTTCATCTATCCCTTGTGTTAAAATATACTTCGTCTGAGAATAACAACTGTAACAGTTTCCTTTTTCCTTTCTCTTTATTTCCACCTTTCTTTTCATTATAGTTTAGGTATGTTCTTGTAAACAGTATATATACGTGTGTGTGTGTGTGTGTGTGTGTATATTTATTTATTAAATTTATTTATTAAAAACACAACCTGACAAACTACTTTTAATTTTGTCTGCTTACTGCCTATCATGGTTACTGACACAACTGGACTTGTGTCTATCATCTTTTTAAATTTGTTTATTGTACTTTCTCTACATTTATTTTTTTTCTCTTTGTTTTGATGTTTTTTCCTTCTCCTGATTAGCAATTTATACACCCTATCTCTGTTCTTTTAATGCTTGCTCTTGAGACTGTGTCCTGCCCGTCCAGCTTAAGGTCTGAACGTTAACTGCCTGAACGACAGAAGGACTTCAGACTTTTTTTTTTTTTTTTTGCTGCGGTACGCGGGCCTCTCACTGCCGTGGCCTCTCCCGTTGCGAAGCACAGGCTCCAGACGTGCAGGCTCAGCGGCCATGGCTCACGGGCCCAGCCGCTCCTGCGGCATGTGGGATCTTCCCGCACCGGGGCACGAACCCTTGTCCCCTGCGTCGGCAGGCAGACTCTCAACCACTGCGCCACCAGGGAAGCCCCAGAAGGACTTCAGGATGCTGGGCTCTGACGACTCCACACCTAACTGATGTGCAACTGCTGTTCAGTACTGGGGTTCTTTCAAACATAGTGTCACTTAGATATTTACCTAGATTTATCAGGCTGTTTTTCATTCCTTCCCGTGTATGTTACCGTGATCTTCTGAGATCAATTTCCTTTTTCTTTTCTTTCTTCTTTTTATTTTTTTTGGGTCACGCTGCGCAGCTTGCAAGATCTTAATCCCCTGACCAGGGATTGAACCCATGTCTCCTGCAGTGGAAGCATGGAGTCCTAACCACTGGACCACCAGGGAATTCCCGATTTCCTTTTTCTTAAAGTATACTTGTAGATGTTTCCTTTGAAAACAGGTCTCTTTGTAGCAAGCTCCTACACTTTTTCTTTATTATGGGAAAGAACCGTTTTGTGGGATACATAATTATAGACTGACAATCTTCTTTCAACACTGTAAAGATCACTCCATGGTCTCTGGTTTCACATGCTACGTCTAGAGATGGATTTTTGTGTGTTTACCCTACTGGTATGTGCTGTGCTTTTGAATTTGTAGATTCAAATTTCCCATTAGTTCTGCAAAATCCTCAGGCATCTTATCTCTTTAAATCCTGCTTTTCTGTGGTCTCCATTCTCTCTCAGAGGGGCTTCCGTTAGGTGTATGTCAGACTTAGCCACTCCTCCGTGTCTCTTAAGCCCTCTTTCACATTTTCTATTTTCCTTATAATCTTGGTGCATTCTGGGTACACTTTCCAGATGTATCTTCCAGTTCATTAATTCCCTCTTCAGCAGTGTCTAATCTGTTTATCAGGTATCTATCTACTGAGGTCTTGACTTTAATAATTCTGTTTTTCATTTCTAGATTTTTATTGTTGGTCTTGGGTGTTTGATAATCTTTGTTTATAAGGTCATGCATGATTTTAAGGTGTGTGAATCCTGCAGGTCTACCTTGGGAAAATATTCCTCCAAAGCTTTGCCTACATCCAAGAAATGCCCCTGTTCTATCCCCTGCTCCCCAGAATCCAGCTTCAGAGCAAACTGTGTTAATAATTCAAGTAATTTAGGGACCTCCCTGGTGGTCCAGGGGTTAAGAATCCTCCTTCCAATGCAGGGGATGCGGGTTTGATCCCTGGTTGGGGAGCTAGATCCCACATGCCGCGGGGCAACTAAGCCCACGCACTCTAGAGCCTATGCACCGCAACTAGAGAGACCACGTGCGACAGCTACTGAGCCTGTGGGCCAAAACTAGAGAGCCTGCGCACTGCAATGCTAGATCCTGCATGCCACAGTGAAGATCCTGAGTGCCACGACTAAGCCCTGACACAGCCAAATAAAAAAATAAATAAGTCAATAAATAAATATTAAAAAAAAAAAAATTGGGGACTTCCTTGGTCGTCCGGTGGTTAAGAATCCACCTTCTAATGCAGGAGATGCGGGTTCAATCCCTGGCTGGGGAACTAAGATCCTACATGCCGCGGGGCAACTAAGCCCCCATGCCACAACTACTGAGCCCCCACATACCACAACTAGAGAGAAGCCCGTGCTCCACAATGAAGAGCCCACTTGCCACAACAAAGATCCCGCAGGCCGCAACTAAGACCCAATGCAGCCAAATCAATCAATCAATCAATTTTAAAAAATAATTCAAGTAATTTAGCTACAGATTCTTTTGGACTTTGTACAAACACATTCACATCATCTGAGAATGACAATTTCACTTCTTCATTTGAATCCTTACCCCTTTTATTTCTTTAGAAATAGAAGTTGTGATAAGGGGCACCACTGTTATCACTTCTTTAATCTCAAGGAATGGCTTGTAGTGTTTCATCATGACGTATACAACATCTACTGATTTTATGGATGCCCTTCACCACGTTTAGGAGAGGCCCTTCTCATCCTAGTTAAGGGTTTTTACTATGAATGCTTAACTTTAGCAAATGCTGTACCATCTGCTAAGATTTAAACACACACACACACATTATAAATATATTTAATTTTAAGAAGCATTTAGAATTTTACAATACTTCATTTATGAATTAATGACTTTTTGTACTGCAAACTGCTTTTGTGAGTGTGTGTGTATACGTGTGCGTGCTTTCTGAAACCAAGAGATTAAAGTACTTCCAAAGAGAGAACAAGGCACTTTAAAGAAAAATTTTCTTGTCATGACTCACATAGTAGACATTATTGAACATATTATGACAAATATTATTAAACATGTACTAATAAAGTCTGCATATCAGGAAAGCTGACTAAATTAACCGAAGTGTTACTTTTCTCCTCTAAAGCACGCCACATCACTGTGTCCCAATGCCAGCGCATATAAAGCTCAGCTGGGAGGCTTGTGAGAACACGGATGTCGGGTCCCAAGTTCCTAGGCGGTGCTGCTGGTCCAGGACCACTCTGAGATACGCTGCTAGAAACCAGTCTTTACACACACGGGAAGGGACAAGTGAATGAAGTGTGAGAGTGTGGGCGAGAAGGCTAGTACGTGTGTGCTCGGGCTGTGGGTGGGATGTGCACGGCAGGCCTTCACGTGCTAGAATGCTACGAAGCAGCCAGGCTGCTTGGCTAGCTGACACAACTTCTGTCCAAGACAAGCAGCCGTGCTATGTGGGAGGGTCATGCATGGTAACCACGAAACCATCCCTTTTTCGGACCACACTCCTAACAATTACCTTTTGAAATACTCCACTTCCCTCTCTGTCTCGTCCATGTCCACACTGTCTAGGTCGATATCTTTAGGCAGAAAGACATCATCTGTAAGATGAAAGAAAAGAGGCAAGTCAGCTGAACGGCAGGCCATCTTAGCGGGACAGAGCAAAGCATTTGGTTTTACTTAATTTCAACAAGTTCACAAACTAAAGATCTTTTCTAAAATGAGATCTTGCATGGGACTTCCCAGGCGCTCCAGTGGGTAAAACTCCGCGCTTCCAACGCAGGGGACGTGGTTCCATCCCTGCTCGGGGAACTAAGATCCCGCATGCCGCGGGGTGCGGCCAAAAACAAAAAAAAGAAGAAAGTGAGAACTTGTCTAATAAAATTTTTTTTTAAAATTAAAAAAATGAGATTTTGCAAATGGCCACAGGTGGGCAGACCTCTCTCATGCACTTGGGAACATCCAGGTCACGTGGAATTAGCGAACTCCTGTGCTGAGTGAAGGAACCACTGCTTCAGGTCCGAGAGAAGAGACATACCTGCTGCCGCCACCGGGAGAGCCCTTGAGAAGACAGAGGCTGTCTGCCCCAAGGCCCCGCTGGAGGGAGGGCAGGGGGGTAGGGGGAGCAGGGGCGCGGCTGTCAACAGACACCGCGGACGTGTCTGTACCCAGGACCCAGATGTCAGCCTCTGGAGGAAGACGGCTCTTGTAGGCATTCCGTTTATCCAAGCAACATCCAGAGACTTCACCGAAAAGCCTTTCCGGTTGTCCCTACCAAACGCAAGGCTCTATTTCATTGTGCGGTTGAGCAACCCTCTTTGAAAACAGGCTACAGCAGGGAGACGACTGATGAGGGAGCCTCGGCACCTCTGAGGGTTTTATTCCCTCTTCTGCTCTGCCCACCCTGTTTGGTACCTGCCAGGCGCCCAGAGGCTCCATCCGTGCACACATGGGTGCTGGGGGGCACTGGCGGTGTACGCACAGCACCCGGCTCCACTCACGGATGAGTGCAGACCACCGACAGTGCTCTGTTAAAGCCAGTCTCCATTCCCTGTCCCCACCTTAGCAAGGGACAATTTTTCGGAATCCTCGGTAAAGGACCCCCGTTCCTCCCACCACTAGGCATTTGCACAGCGGCGTGATGAAGGTGTGGTTTACCTGCATACCAGCAGCTAACACTGCTGAAGACTCCCAGCGCCATGCGGAGTGCCTTCACATCCACCAGCTCACGGCAACGCCGGCCACCGAGGAGACCCCGCACGCCCCCCTGCACGACCACAGCCCCTCCCGCACAGACAGCTCGGGGCCTGGGTCTTCCTCGACTCCGCCCCCTGCCGCTGTATCCCTGTGGTTTCAGCCACACCTGGATACCAACACCAACAAACCAACCCCGCCCCAGACCTCCTTCATCCTCCTTCATGAGCGGCTCGTCCATAAAGCCACCTCCTCTGTACGGCCACCCTTCAGGCAGCTGACCCCCAAGGCGGGCAAAGCCGCTGTGATCTGCTGTGGCCGCTCCCTTTCTGACAGTGATCTAGAAATGATCCTCCCCCCACCCCCTTCCTCACGCTCACGTCCCACCCGTCGCCCCGTCACCACGTTGGGCACGTTCCTCGTCAACAGTTGCAGACGCCTGTCTCCATCCCACTGACGCTGCTTCTGGGATGCCCCCCCAGCTCCCGCCCAGGCTCCCTGGCCCAGGCCACCAGCCCGCACGAGTCACCCTCACAACACGCTCCTTCCCAGCCACTGAGACCGTTCGTTCATCAGGCCTCCACTGCACACCTACCACAGGCATCTCCTGGAGGCCCACTGGCTGACCCTGATCAAGGAAACAGCGATGCACGAGGAGAGGTGAGGTGGGCCAGGAGTGTTTACAGATGTAAAGAAGGTAAAGTCTTAGAAAGGCCAAACTCAAGTTATTCCATAAAAAAGTTCTAGAAGAGGCGTTGGTTCAACCACAGAAGCAAACACAGAGCAGACACATCTGCTGGGAGTGCTCTCATTATAAAGTGATTTCTAATACTCTTCTAATTAGAACTGATAACCGGTATTAAAAATCTTGGCACAAGAAAAAAATGGGACAGAACTATAGCCAGATTCAGTATCAGACAGACATTTTTCACAACAAAACTGTTATTAACCAGCGTGGAAAGAAAGAGCGACCTAAGGAATTTCATACCTGCCAGGCTGTCTGTTCACTGTTCAGACCACAGGAAACAGTTTGCTTCGCCAGAGCTTGGAGGACTGTGTGCCCCTGACCCTTACTTGAGGACACGCGCCTGGGAACACTGCTACACGAGGACCAACACGGGCACCTAATGTATTCACGCGCACACCTACAAATACTATGCGCTCTGACAAAGCAGAAACAAACGCAGCTGAAAAATGGGAAGAGAAAGGACAGCACAAGTGGGCAGAGGAGAGAAAACAGGGTCCGCGCACGGCTGTCCCCCAGGCAGTAGGTGGTGCCACAGGCCCCCATCTGGAGCAGGGATGGGGCACTAGAGGTGTAAGTGCAGGGGCAGCACCGGTACAGAGTCACAAACGTTCCTAAACACCAAGGATATACAGAAAGAAAGGCAAACATCTCACACAGAGAGAGAACCAGCGAATATAAAATAGAGGACTTCCCTGGTGGCACAGTGGCTAAGATTCCACGCTCCCAATGCAGGGGGCCCGGGTTTGATCCCTGGTCAGGGAACTAGATCCTGCATGCATGCCGCAACTAAGAGTGCTCATGCCACAACTAAGGAGCCCACAGGCCACAACTAAGACCCAGCACGGCCAAAAAATACACACTTACTTACACACACACACACACACACACACACACACAATATATGTATGTATTAAAAAATCGATCTAATAATTACAAAATAATGTCAGGGCTGTCCTATCAATACATGGAAACAGGCTCACCTCACCTGTAGATAAGACTGTCAATGTGGCTCACACAGCAGGACTGAGGTGTCTCGGCTGTATGCAAGGGAACGACCTTTAAAACCAAGTGACTCAGATAGACCAGAAATGAAGGGATGAGGACAAAGGTGCCCCACCAGGCAAACAGAAACAGAGAGAAGGGGTAGCAATCACCATCTCAGACAAAGGAGAATTCGAGCCAAAAGTGTGAAACACAACAGAAAGGACATTTCTAAACAATAAAAACCAAATTCAATATAAGAAATTAGTTAGGAATATGTACCAAGTAACAAAGAAACCACCTTTATAAAGCAAAACTACAGGAAATGCAAGAAAACACAGAAACTCAATGATAACAGAATATATGTCAAGAGGACAAAAAACAAGTAAGGATACAGAAGACCTAAACCTAAACCTAAATCAAAGATATATCATGGATATAAATATATATTTAGTTTAATACCATGATAGCAGAGAAAATACACTTGTATCTCAAGTGAACACAGAGCAGTCACAAAAACTAGTCACAAAGAAAATACCAGTAAGTTTCATGAAGCAGAAATATTACAAACAATACTCTCGGATCACAGCGTACAAAACGTAGAAATTATTAACATAAACGAGGCTCTCCCACCTGGAAACCTAATAGCCACCTATTAAACTACTGGGTGAAAGGGGAAAAGAAAACCACATGGAAATTGCTGAATTTCTAAAAAAGAAACCAAACGGAGACATTATCATACACTGTGGGATATACTTAAAGGAATGATCAGAGAAAATTCAAGGTGCTAAATACTTTGATCAGTAAAAATGAAGGAATGAAAAGAAATGAACTCAATTCCCAAATCAAAAAGTTAGAAAGAACAATGAAGTAAAAGGAAGCACAGGAAAAAAAGATAAAAGTAGAGATTAATGAGGCAGAGAAACAAACAACAGTATACACCCAACTGATAAATCAAGAGCCTGGCTTTTGAAAATATTATATAGATAAACCATTAACTTTAACTGAGTCAAACAGAATAGGGAGAAAGAAAGCACAAACATACAAAATAAGAAATGACAAGAGGAAAATAACCACTGAAAGAAATTTTTTAAAAAGTATGTACTCGGGCTTCCCTGGTGGCGCAATGGTTAAGAATCTGCCTGCCAATGCAGGGGACACGGGTTCGAGCCCTGGTCTGGGAAGATCCCACATGCTGCGGAGCAACCAAGTCCGTGAGCCACAACTACTGAACCTGTGTGTCTGGAGCCTGTGCTCCGCAACGGGAGAGGCCCATGCACCGCGATGAAGAGTGGCCCCCGCTCGCTGCAACTGGAGAAAGCCCTCGCACAGAAACGAAGACCCAACACAGCCATAAATAAATAAATTAAAAAAAAAAAAAAGTATGTATTTTGCAGACATCTATGTGGAACAAGCTGGAAAACTGGCTGAAAAGATCATTTACTACGGAAATACAGTTTAGCAAAATTAACCTCAGTGAAGAAAGAAATACTTAAATAGACCAATTACCATAGAGGACAGAGAGAATACCATCAGGCAACTTCCCCACAAAAAGCACCGGCCTGGGGGGCTGCACAGGAGATTCCTGTCAAATCATTAAAGCCTAAGTAGTCCCAATGGAAGGTGAATTGCTCTAGAATACTGAAAATGAAAAACAAACAAAAAAAGCTTCCTAATTCTTTACGAAGTATAACAGGTCTAAGAAGAAAAATTACGTTTAATCTCCGTAGATACTAGAAAACCTCTGACAAAATTCAACACTCATTCCTGATAAAATACTCAAGAAAAATAGGAATTGTTGGATATTTTCTTAACATGATAAAATATATAAACCTTACCCTAAAGTCAGAATCTTAATGTAGAAACACCAGACGTTTCCATTAAGTTCAAGAATGATGCAATTAAACAAGAGAAAACAAGAAGCATAAGAATTGGAAAAGGAGAAGTAAAGCTTTCTCTATTTGCAAATAGATGATAGAGTAGCTGGAAAACCCCAGAAAATCAACAGTAAGACTCAAACAATGAAATAATCTGCTAAGGTAGGAGATATAAAGTTAACATACGGAAAGCAACAGCTGTCATACACACAAATGACCAGTTAGAGGCGCACCATCCAGTAGAAACACAACACGAGCCACACACATAACTTAAGATTTCGTAGTAGCCACGCTGAAAACACTGAAAAGAAACAACTGCAATTAATTTTAGTAATATACACTTTACTTAATTCAATATGTCCAAAAGATTATCATTTCAGTATGTAATCGATGTAAAAAATTATACTGGGACTTCCCTGGTGGCACAATGGTTAAGAATCCACCTGCCACGGAAGACCTAAACAGACATTTCTCCAAAGTAGACATACAGATTGCCAACAAACACATGAAGAGATGGTCAACGTCACTAATCATTAGAGAAATGCAAATCAAAACCACAATGAGGTACCACCTCACACCGGTCAGAATGGCCATCATCAAAAAATCTACAAACAGTAAATGCTGGAGAGGGTGTGGAGAAAAGGGAACCCTCTTGCACTGTTGGTGAGAATGTAAACTGATATAGTCACTACAGAGAACAGTATGGAGACTCCTTAAAAAAAAGAAAAATAGAACTACTATACAACCCAGCAGTCCAGTCCCACTACTGGGCATAAACCCAGCGAAAACCATAATTCAAAAAGATACATGTACCACAATGTTCACTGCAGCACTATTTACAATAGCCAGGACATGGAAGCAACCTAAATGCCCATCGACAGACGAATGGATAAAGAAGATGTGGCACATATATACAATGGAATATTACTCAGCCATAAAAAGGAACAAAACTGAATTATTTATAATGAGGTGGATGGACCTAGAGTCTGTCATACAGGGTGAAGTAAGTCAGAAAGAGAAAAACAAATACCGTATGCTAAAAAAAAAAGGTACTGATGAACCTAGCGGGCAGGGCAACAATAAAGACACAGACGTAGAGAATGGACTTGAGGACACGGGGGGCGGGGGGGCGGGGGGAAGCTGCGATGAAATGAGACAGTAGCCCTGACATATATAAACTACCAAATGTAAAACAGACAGCTAGTGGGAAGCTGCTGCATAGCACAGGGAGATCAGCTCGGTGCTTTGTGACCACCTAGAGGGGTGGGATAGGGAGGGTGGGAGGGAGGGAGATGCAAGAGGGAGGAGATATATGGATACGTATAGCTGATTCACTTTGTTGTACAGCAGAAACTAACACAGCATTGCAAAGCAATTATACGCCAATAAAGACATTAAAAAAAAAAAAAAAGGAATCCAATGCAGGGGACACGGGTTCAATCCCTGGTCCAGGAAGATCCCACATGCCATGGAGCAACTAAGCCTGTGTGCCACAACTACTGAGCCCGTGCGCTGTAACTATTGAAGCCCGCACACCTAGAGCCCGTGCTCCGCAACAAGAGAAGCCAACGCAATGAGAAGCCCGCGCACTGCAACGAAGAGTAGCCCCCGCTCGCCGCGACTAGAGAAAGCCCGCGCACAGCAACGAAGAACCAGTGCAGCCACGCCCCCCCCAATATATATACATATATACTGAGTTATTTTACATTCCTTTTTTTTTCATACTAGGTTTTCAAAATCTGGTTATGTTTTTACACTCACAACCTGCACAGTTTGGACCTTCCACACCTCGGTGCTCAGGGGCGACATGTGACTGGCTACTGCACTGGATGGAGTTGGAAGGTATGATTGTAGAAAACACCCCGTTAAAATTAAAAGCAAGGAAGATTAAATACTTAGGAATAAGCTCAATAAGAAATGTGAAAAACCTATAAGAGAAAATTTAAAACATTCCTAAAAGACATAAAGTAGACTTGAACAAGTGGAAAAACTCCCCTTGTTCTTGGGAAGGACGAACAACATCACAGACACCAATTCTCCCTAAATTATCTTATAAATTTAATGCAATACCAATAAAGATACCAGCAAGGTTGTTCTCTTCTTTGTTTTAAGGGAGCTACGCACACTGACACCAAAGTTCTTATGGGAATACAAACATGAAAGAACAGCCAGGAAGACACTGAAAAAGGCTGTGAGGAGAGAAGAGCCCTGTAAGTCATTAACATGTACAGAACCCCTGAAGTAGCAACTCAATGCAATAATGGCGAGTGAACGAACACAGAGGGAAAGAAGAGAAATTCCAGAACAGACCTGAGGACACGTGGTGTAGCACATAGCGGCATCCTGAGTCGCTTTTTAATAACTGGTGTTGGGACAACTGGTTAACTATTTGTAAAAGATAAAGCTGGATCCATGCATCACAGGATACAAAAGAATAAACTCCACATAAAGGTATCAGGGAGCTAAGTGAAACCACGCTAATACTAGAAGAAAACTTGGGCACATTCCTCTTTAACCTTCGTGTTAGTATAAACAATCACACCTAACAACTATTTAAAATCCAGAGTGAACTATGTAAAGTAAAAGAGAAAACTTGTGCTTGGCTAAAAAGCACTGGAAACAGAGTCAAAGACAACTTAACGACCTGGGGCAATATCCCCAATTCATAAGGAACTCTTAAAAAATGGAAGGAAAAGAGCAAAAACCCAATTAAAAAATGAGAAAAAGTTATGAATAGAAAATTCACAAAAGAGAGATATATAGAAACAGCCCTTAAAAATATGACCTCACTGTAATTAGAGAAAACTACATATGACACTTCAGGAGTAAGTGCGCCTCACAGACGGGCTCAAGTTACAAAGCCTGACAACACACTCTCTTGGTGAGGCTGTGGCCAAACAGGGGCTCGACAGGGTGGGAGTGCAATGCAGGGTTCAGAGGACCAGACCACATCAACAAGCCCTGTCTGCACTGACCTCTGTGACCCAGCACTCCCGCAGAAACACCCACGCAGAGCACCTGCGCTCCGCCCCGCTGTGTGTCATTACAAACCCCGAGAGCGGGGCAGTGTCCAGCGGAGCCCACTCAGCACCTGAAAGCACAAGGAAGAGCTGCG